>NC_080023.1:95162500-96412500 GCF_030020395.1 Manis pentadactyla
GAACCACAAAAATGCCCTGCTAAGTGAAAGAAGCCAGATACAAAAGGTCACTACTATAAGACTCCAAGTTATATAATATGAAAGCTGTAAGACTGTATGATATGAAATGTCTGGAATAGATAAATCCATACAGACTGAAGACAGAGACTGGTGGTTGCTAGAGGCTAGGAGCAGGGAATGATGAGCAGCTGCTAAATGGGTATGGGATTTTCTTTTGGGTTGATGAAACTGTTTTGCAACTAGGTAGCGGTAGTGGTTGCGTAGCATTCTGAATATACTAAATGCTACTGAATTATTCCCTCTAAAATGGTTAATTTTATGCTATGTGAATGTTACCTCAATTAAAAAATATACTAACAACTAATTAAAAAATTTTTTGCAGTGTGAAGTATAGCTCTACAACAGCTCTACAACAGGGAACACAGATAATGGAGACATTATAGGTTTTTTTTATTTTAAAGCAAAAGTAATATACTTACCACTCACTGCAGACATACCTAGGAGATATTACCTAATCAGTTCCAGACCACCACAAAAAAGTGAATATCACAAGTCAAATGAATGTTTTTGTTTCTCAATGTATATAAAAGTTATGTTTACATTATATTGCAGTCTATTAAGTGTACAATAGCATTATATCTAAAAAAACAACATACCTACCTTTATTACTTTATTGCTAAAAATGCTAGCCATCATCTGAGCTTTCAGCAAGTCATAATTCCTGAGCATAAATCACCACAACATATAATAATGAAAAAGTCTGATATATTGTAAGAATTATCCAAATGTGACACTAAGACATAAAATGAGCAAATGCTGTTGGAATAATGACACTGATAGACTTGCTTGACACACGGTTGTGACAAACTTACAATTTTTAAAAAATGCTTTATCTGCAAAGCACAATAAAGTGAAGCACAATAAAGCAAGGTATACCTGCACTAAAGTACGCAGAGAAAGGATGCATTATCATAAAAGGGAACTTAAATTATAGGGCTTTACTCATCTTTAAGATGAGTACTTTCTAAATAATTCCAGTTAAAATTATTTTAGGGCAGGGACTAGGTCTTCTAATATTTTCATTCTTTATCAACCTATACAGTGTATAATCAACAAGTGATAATTCTGTATGAATTTAGCAGTAGTACCATTAAGCAAAGCCGATCAAAAAGAGTTTGCTCCAATCCATTTCCATGAGCTGCATCAGAACCTTGAATAGTAGGAGGAAGCTGTTTGGGATCTCCAACAAGAATCAGCTTTTCACATTCAAACCTAAAAACAAAATTCCAAAAATTAATCTAAGCAACAAGAATAGCATGCATTGACATCATTTATTGCACTATTTTCTAAAATGTATTTCAAAGAATTCAAATGCCACAAAGCATTCTGACAAGCCTTAATAATACTAGTAAGTATATTAAAAGGCTTCGAAAAGTTGTGCAGTAAATAATTCTTTACAGAATTATTTTTTCCCATATAAAACCTACTAAGGGTCCCCTGCCTCTGCATGGAATTATTTCACAGAACATGCTTTGATAAACAATGATTTTGAGAATCTGTAAATTTAGAAGCTTTCTTAGAAATCATTTGGCTTAAACTATTGTTTTAGGGATGAAGTAAATTAGGCTCTCAGGGGCTAAATGTCTCCTGAGAGACATTTAGAAATAGGAGTAGGCTATAGTGGGGAAAAATCCAAGTGTTATAGAAAAAAACATATCCAAATCTCAGCTCAATTATATTCTATGGACACAGCAAGTATTTATCTCTCCAAGCTTCAGTATTCTTAGCAGTAACCTGGACATAATAAAACCTTGCAAGGTTGTTGTAAGGATTTAATGAAGTATGTAATGTGTTTAATACACAGCAGATGTTCCATAAGCGTTACTCCTCTACCCTTCAAGCAGGGCCTTCCCATCCCTCCATCCCTGACTCCTGAGTAGGGTGACCAACTCATCCTGGTTGCTCAGAACTGTTCCAGTTACACACTGAAAGCCCCATGACACAGTAACCTCCTAAGTCTGAGGCAAATCATGACAGTTGGTACTCAATCTCTCATTAACTGGGGACAAAGCAAGGACCAGAACTCTGGCTTACTGAGTCCAAATCTAGACTCTTTCCACTACCTTTAGGATTCCTCAATAAAAGATACTTTAAAAGCACAATGTTGAAATTGTCTGAGATAGCTTAAAAGATTTAAGTCTTCTGAATTCAGTAGACAAATTTTCATTTTTACTTTCCATTATATATCCATTCATAATCTAAAATATATTTTCATAACCTAAACACTGGAATTATATCAAGGTGAGGCAATTGGAGAACATTCTTCAGCAGAGTTAGGTTTCTCAAACCATAACTAAAGAGAAAAGTTTAATCCAGTTGAGAAATCTGCAAGGTTCTAATAGAATCCTAGCATTAGAGCTTCCAAAGCTTTAAGGATTATGTGATCCAAATGTCTAAACTGTGACCTAACAATATTTTGATACATTAACCTACCCATCTCCTTAAATTTCCCTCTGCATTTAAAAAAAAAATTTTAGAAGCTGAAGTGCTAAAAATTTAAAGTGTGGCAAGAGTCTGAACTAAGGAAATGTTTGAAATACTTGTGGCATCTAAGTGTCCTTTGGTAAAAAATCTTTTAGGTTACCTTGCAATGGGAAGGAGAGAGACCGGCTCAGTTATTTGGCTACACTCATCCAGCACAACTACAGGAAATTTAAGATCATTCATGCATGGGAATGGGCAGGCTGCACAGGTAACTCCAACTACTCGAACCTTCATGAAAACAAGAATGTTACTAATTAACAACTATTTTTTTTAAATAATGTATTTATCAAAGAACTTGTAGGCTAAAATCAGAAATGAACTAGTTCTAATTTAATTGCTGTCAATCAGAAATCATAGGTCACTTTATCTCCACATTTTCAGTATTTCCATCTAAGAAATTAAATTACAAAATACAGAGTATTAAACCATAAGCTAATTAATAAGAATAAATAAAGGAACATTTTGACATTGAGAAGGAAGGTATTATAATACCAAAGATATAAAAAATATCAAGAATGACATATATATTTTATCCCTCTAGAGGCTGAATAAACACAGCATACATTATTATCAGAACAGGCTAAAGTTCTCCACAAAAGCACTGAACATGCTAATGAACTGTTCTTTGCTTAACCTTCAAGCACACTAGTATTTTGACTTGTTTAACAAAGTAAAGATGGCTGACAAACTCCAAACAATACCATATAAAAGTATACTTCTAGTTGTATGTATATTTGAATCTCACAAGTCTTAAATAATTAGAATACCATTATTCTTAAGGCAAAAACCTGATGAAATCAAGCTAATATTTAATCTCTGGAACTAAATATAAATAGTAAAATCAATGAATTTTATAACTGGATGTGGTCATTGGCCAAGTAGTCTCCTAACACACACACACACACACACACACACACACACACACACACACACACACACACACACATTTTTTCTTTTCTCACGATCTGCAGTATAATCACACTTCTTGGTAGCCAGAGTGGTCCATATAAACTAACCATATCTTTTGTCAATAAATATAACAAAAATATATGCTTTTTAAATTAAATACTACCTCCACAGATCCTGTGAAACAGGAAAATACTATAAATACCTTATTTTCTTTAACAATAAATAACATTTAATGATAAATAGTACTTTGTCAGCTGGGTTTTCTTTCTTTCATTAAAAAAAAACCCACAAAAATCCTAAAGCCACATTTATATTAGAAACTCCAAGGTTTTTAAACATTCAGTCTTTTAAAACAAGCCTGCAGAGGACATCCTTGTAGCAATATACACTGCTTTGGTAGCACTCTCAAATACCACTTGTTACCTACTATCTGATAACTGTATCTGACAAAAACAACCTTAGAATAAGAACCCTAAAGTGTGAACCAGGAAACAATTTTTTTTTTTTTAAAGAAAATCTAATACAAAAATAGAATGAACTAAATTTTCTTTAAAAAGTTTTATGACTTGTATCTTTAAATTATTATTGTATCTTTAACTCATTGTACCACTGAGATTCTTCAAATTATTATTGTATCTTTAAATTAAGTCATTGTACCACTGAGATTCCACCAGCAAGAGACTTTATTATTGATTGAGGAAGTACCAATTAATTATGAAATATTCTTAAAAATTAGTTTTACTGTAGACATGTTACTGTAGGAATGGGTGAGATCTGAATGCCTAATTGGACCTTGGAAATTTTCTAAAGAAAACTTTTTAAAAAATGTTTCCCCCAGAAGAGTTTTCATTTGTGAACAGGTAATACAAGAGTAATAGAATATGGCAACTGGGCCTTCACTTAGAAATTATCAAAGAAACCATTATCAATTATTCTTTCTTTTTTCTTTTCTTTTTTTATTTTGGTATCATTAATACACAATTACATGAGCAACATTGTAGTTACTAGATTTCCCCCATTATCAAGTCCCCACCACATACCCCATTACAGTCACTGTCCATCAGAGTAGTAAGATGCTATAGAATCACTACTTGTGACTTCTCTGTGCTATACTGCCTTCCCCGTGCTCCCCCAATTTGTAATGCCCCTTTTTCCTCCCTTCCTAGCCATCCTCCCCAGTACATTTCCATTTGGTCACTGTTAGTCCATTCTGGGGTTCTCTGAGTCTGCTGCTGTTTTGTTCCTTCAGTTTTTGCTCTGTTCTTATACTCCACAGAGAGTGAAATCATTTGATACTTGTCTTTCTCCGCCTGGCTTATTTCACTGAGCATAATACCCTCTAACTCCATCCATGTTGCTGCAAATGGTAGGATTTGTTTTCTTCTTATGGCTGAATAATATTCCATTGTGTGTATGTACCGCATCTTCTTTATCCATTCATCTACTGATGGACACTTAGGTTGCTTCCATTTCCTGGCTATTGTAAATAGTGCTGCGATGAACATGGGGGTGCATATGTCTTTTTTTGAAACCGGGATCCTGCATTCTTAGGGTAAATTCCTAGGAGTGGAATTCCTGGGTCAAATAGTATTTGTATTTTTACTTTTTGAGGAACCTCCATAGAGCTTTCTACAATGGCTGAATTAATTTACATTCCCACCAGCAGTGTAGGAGGCTTCCCCTTTCTCTACATCCTCGCCAACATTTGTTGCTGTTTCTCTTTTGGATGTTGGCCATCCTAACTGGTGTGAGGTAATATCTCAATGTGGTTTTAATTTGCATTTCTCTGATGATTAGTGATGTGGAGCATCTTTTCATGTGCCTGTTGGCCATATGAATTTCTTCTTTGGAGAAGTGTCTGTTCAGATCCTCTGCCCATTTTTTAATTGGATTATTGTTTTTTGTTTGCTGAGGTGCATGAGCTCCTTGTATATTTTGGATGTCAGCCCCTTATCGGATATGTCATTTATGAATATGTTCTCTCATACTGTAGGATGCCTTTTTGTTCTCCTGATGGTCTCCTTTGCTGTACAGAAGCTTTTTAGTTTGATATAGTCCCACTTGTTCATTTTTGCTTTTGTTTCCTTTCTGTGTGGAGATATGTTCATGAAAAAGTTGTTCATGTGTATATTCAAGAGAGTTTTGTATATGTTTTCTTCTAAGATTTTTATGGTTTCATGACTTACATTCAGGTCTTTGATGCATTTCGAGTTTACTTTTGTGTATGGAGTTAGACAGTAATCCAGTTTCATTCTCTTACATGTAGCTGTCCAGTTTTGCCAACACCAGTTGTTGAAGAGGCTGTTAATTCCCTACTGTACATCCATGACTCCTTTATCATATATTAATTGACCATATATGCTTGGGTTAATATCTGGACTCTCTATTTTGTTCCACTGGTCTATAGGTCTGTTCTTGTGCCAGTACCAAATTGTCTTGATTACTGTGGCTTTGTAGTAGAGCTTGAAGTTGGAAAGGGAGATCCTCCCTGCTTTATTCTTCCTTCTCATGATTGCTTTGGCTATTCGGGGTCTTTTGTGGTTCCATATGAATTTTAGAACTTTGTTCCAGTTTGTTGAAGAATGCTGTCAGTATTCTGATAGGGATTGCATTGAATCTATAGATTGCTTTAGGCAGTATGGCTATTTTGACAATATTAATTCTTCCTATCTATAAGCATGGAATGTATGTCCATTTATTGGTATCTTCTTTAATTTCTCTTAAGAGTGTCTTGTAGTTTTCAGGATACAGGTCTTTCACTTCCTTGGTTAGGTTTATTTCTAGGTATTTTATTCTTTTTGATGCAATTGTGAATGGAATTGTTTTCCTGATTTCTCTTTCTGCTAGTTCATCATTAGTATAGGAATGCAACAAATTTCTGTATATTAATTTTGCATCCTGCAACTTTGCTGAATTCAGATATTAGTCCTAGTAGTTTTGGAGTGGATTCTTTAGGGTGTTTTATGTACAATATCATGTCATCTGCAAACAGTGACAGTTTGACTTCTTCCTTACCAATCTGGATGCCTTTTATTTTTTTGTGTTGTCTGATTGCCATGGCTAGGATCTCCAGTACTATGCTGAATAAAAGTGGGGAGAGTGGGCATCCTTGTCTTGTTTCTGATGTTAGAGGAAAAGCTTTCAGCTTCTCACTGTTAAGTATGATGTTGGCTGTAGGTTTGTCACACAGGGCATTTATTATGTTTAGGTACTTGCCGTCTATACCTATTTTGTTGAGTTTTTATCATGAATGGATGTTGAATTTTGTCAAATGCTTTTTCAGCTTCTATGGAAATGATCATGTGGTTTTTTTCCTTTTTGATGATGTGGTGGATGATGTCATTATCAATTATTCTTACATACCAATATTATGTTGGATAAGCAAGTAAAATGGTTAGTCATTTAGCTAAATGACTAATTTGCATTAATTTTAAAAAAGTAATCTCTTTGGAATTTGGTAGGGGAGAAGGGAGTGGAGTTAACTCTGTAACTCAGATAACAGAAAGCTAGTCTCAAGCCTTCTGAAGTCTTCTAGAACTAAAACTTGTAGATTGGTTATTATTTCCAATTTTTCCTCACACACCCATACCCTTTGCCATGTGACTGCAGTGCTTCCCACCAGAAAAGCAGGTGAAGTGAATTTCCCTGCCCCACCAATACTGGGCTTGGCCATATGACCTGTAACAGCAAATGGAATGTTAGCAGACATGACATGAACAGAAATTTTAACTGTTTTGTGTGATCTAGCCTAGATTTGAATTTCGCCATCTGTCAGGAGAAAGTGACCATGCCCTAGGCAACAGTTTTCAAAATGAGAGACCTGACCCATAACTTCAAGCTGAGCCACACTAATTGACCTGTAGAGTTTGTTGTCTTAAAGTACTGAGATTTTGTTTGTTAGGCAGCATTTTTCTAGCAATTGTTGACCAATACAGGGACTCAAGCACATTGATTTTCCCAAATCTCTTGCAGAGAGTGACCAATGTCCACATGGTCCAAGAAGCCAACAACCCTCTTTTCCTCCATCCCCCATTTAATCCTCCTTTCATAAGAGGAAGCTACTAACTGAATTGTTTTTCTCCTATCACCTGATGCCCACACCACCCAGATCAGAACTTGATATAGCCTGGGATTCTGTGTGTTCAGTCTTAGCTCCCAATGCCTAGAAGCAAGTTTCTGAGCCTCTTAAATACCAGGAGACAGGCAGACGCTGACAGCCTTGGCTTTCTATGATAGCATTAAACACAAATTTACTTAGATATTTTGCCCAGGGTCAGACCTTCTTTTTCTCTATTTCACCTAGAAAAAGCCACATTTCATTTAACTTGTCAGGAATCTATTCCCACCTCTTCTCTTTCCTCATTAAAGTAAAAAGATATACAAATAAGGGAAAGGAGAAAAGATGAGTCAGTCATGGTGAGTTGGACCTCAGATTTGAAGAATATTTTGTAATAAAATGTTCACTGGATAGACATATACACACCCTACTTGAATCTAAGTGGTCAGTTGTTTGCTTTATTTAAAGGAAATGTTCTCCATTAAAAGAATAAAAGAAATCTGAAAAGTAGATATAAATTAAGAAACAAATTGAAGCTATTTCCCCTCACCTGCCTCAGCAGGGTTTTATTGGTCCCCAGTTTATGTTGGTCAATGCTTTTTCTCACATACACTCTCTCCACAGGAGTCAGGTCTTCTTTCATTAGTGCATACAGTTCTTTTAATTGTTCATTTTCATTTTCTGAGCCAGCATGCAAGCTAAAAATAAGTTACAGAGGGAATTAAAGATGGTGGCATGAGAGGTGAGACAGAAATCTCCTCCCAAAATCACATATAACATGAAAATACAGCAAATACATCAAATCCTGAAAGAGCAACAGGACAGAAGGCTGCAGCAAACTGTCTATACCTGGGGAAACCAGCCGACCTCAAGGAAAAGGGTAAAGTACCAAAGCATGATCTGGAGGTACCCAAGCCCTTCCCCGACCCCAGCTCACTGGAGGGAGGAAGAGAAACAGAGCAGGGACGGGGTGGAGGCCTAGGACTGCTGAACACCCAGCCCTGGAGATCTGCTCTGGGAGCATGAACCTACATTACATGGTGCTCTGGA
This sequence comes from Manis pentadactyla, assembly GCF_030020395.1. Classification (NCBI taxonomy): domain Eukaryota; kingdom Metazoa; phylum Chordata; class Mammalia; order Pholidota; family Manidae; genus Manis; species Manis pentadactyla. The sequence goes on from NC_080023.1 coordinate 95,171,061, forward strand.
GATTAGTGGAGTTGGAAAGTTAAGACAGGAGGAATATTTGGAGAGACTGAGATTCCAGCTGCTTATGGAGAACAGTCACCCACAACTGGCCAATCTGGGACAAAAGAAAGGCAGGCAGTCTGAGAGACATCCTAACAGCAAGAGGGCTGCTAAAGGGGCAAGGATTGCACAGAGCTTGCCACTCAGGAGAAAGGACAGGTGGACAAAATTGTCCAGGTGCACTCTGCCCAGCAGGTTGGGAACTTTCAGAAGCTTTAGGCGCTCCACTCCATTGGCTGGCTACGCAGCTCCGAGGCCTCCTACCACGATACGCAGTTTCTTGCACCTTCCTCCCCGCCAGCACCAGCTTGAAAACTGGCTGCCCCCACCATTGTGACAGGCCAGCCAGAGAGCAGCACCGCCTATGGCAGCTACAAGTGCAAAGCATACAGGTTTCTCCCTGTGTGCTAGGCCCATGGGTCCTGGCAGTGGAGAAAGGCACTGCAGCTGGGAAGCAGGAAAGAGCTCTTTCCTCCTGACAGGCACCAGTGCTGCTCCCATGTGACGCCCACCATCACTCCAGGGGCTGAGCAGCTCCAGAGAGTAGAGCTTCTGGGCACTAGAGGGTGCCACCTACAATTATGAAACCAAAATCCCACAAACATCAGAAAGAGGGCCAAGTGAAATTGAACTTATCGATCTTCCTGAAAGAAAATTCAAAATAAAAACCATAACATGCTCATGGAGCTACAGAAAAATATTCAAGAACTCAGAGGAATTCAGGAATGAGATACAAATGTTCAAGAATACAGTATCTGAAAGGAAACATACAATGGAGGGATTTAAAAGCAGATTAGATTAAGTAGAGGAGACAGTAAATGAAACAGAAATTAGAGAGCAGGAAAACAAAGAAGCTGAGGCACAGAGAGAAAAAAGGATCTCTACGAATGAAAGAATATTGAGAGAACTGTGTGACCAATCCAATCAGAACAATATTCGCATTATAGGGGTATGAGAAGAAGAAGAGAGAGAGTGTCTTTGAGGAGATAATTGCTGAAAACATCCTCAATCTGGGGAAGAACATAGTCTCACAGGCCACAGATCTCCCAACACAAGGGACCCAAGGAAGACAACAGCAAGACATATAATAATTAAGATGGCAAAGATCAAGGATAAGGACAGAGTATTAAAAGCAGCCACAGAAAGAAAAAAGATCACATACAAAGGAAAACCCATCAGGCTATCATCAGACTTCTGAACAGAAACCTTACAGGCCAGAAGGGAGTGGCATGATTTATTTAATACAATGAAGCAGAAGGGCCTTGAACCAAGAATACTCTATCTGCCAAGATTATCATTTAAATTTGAAGGAGAGATTAAACAATTTTCAGATAAGCAAAAGCTGAGAGAATTTACCTCCCACAAACCATGTCTACAGTGTATTTTAGAGGCACTGCTACAGATGGAAGTGTTCCTAAGGCTAAATCTAAATAGCTATCATCAGAAGAAATAAAACCATAGTAAAAAAAGTAGACCAATTAATTACCATGCAGATATAGAATCAAATCAACCACCCACAAAGTCAGTCAAGGGACAGACAAAGAGCACAGAATGTGATACCTAATATATAAAGAATGGAGGATGAAGAAAAAGGAAGAAAAAAGAACATTTAGATTGTGTTCCTAATAGTATACTAAGTGAGTGAAATTAGACTGTTAGATAGTAAGGAAGTTACTCTTGAACCTTTTGGTAACCACAAATTTAAAGCCTGTAATGGCAATAAGTACATATCTACCAATAATCACCATAAATATAAATGGTCTGAAGGCACCAACCAAAAGACATAGAGTCATTGATTCTATGAAATTAGGAGTACCTACATATGTGAAACAAATACTAACAGAATTAAAGGGGAAAATAGAATGCAATGCATTCATTTTAGGAGACTTCAACACACCACTCATTCCAAAGGACAGATCCACCAGACAGAAAATAGGTAAGGAGACAGAGGCACTGAACAATGTATTAGAACAGATGAACCTAATGGACATCTACAGAATACTTCATCCAAAAGCAACAGGATACACATTCTTCTCAAGTTCACATGGAACATTTTCAAGAATAGATCATATACTAGGCCACAAAAAGAGCCTCAGTAAATTCAAAAAGATTGAAATCGTACCAACCAGCTTCTTAGATCACAAAGGTATGAAACTAGAAATAAATTACACAAAACAAAAAAACAAAAAAGCCCACAAACACATGGAGACTTAATAACATGCTCCTAAATAATCAATGGATCAATGACCAAATAAAAACAGAGATCAAGCAATATATGGAGATAAATGACAACAATAATTCAACACAGCAAAGGCTGTGCAAAGAGGAAAGTATATTGCAATATAGGCCTACCTCAGGAAAGAACAATCCCATATGAACAATCTAAACTCATAATTAATGAAAATAGAAAAAGAAGAACAAACGAGATCCAAAGTCAGTAGAAGAAGGGACATAATAAAGATCAGAGCAGAAATAACTAAAATCAAGAAGAATAAAACAATAGAAATAATCAATGAGACCAGAAGATGGTTCTTCGAGAAAATAAATAAAATAGATAAGCTCTAGCCAGACTTATCAACAAAAAAAGAGAGTCTACACACATAAGCAGAATCAAAAATGAGAAAGGAAAAATCACCACGGACACCACAGAAATACAAAGAATTATTAGAGAACACTATGAAAAATTACATGCTAACAAACTGGATAACCTAGAACAAATGGATAACTTTCTAGACAAATACAATCTTCCAAGGCTGACCCAGAAAGAAACAGAAAATCCGAACAAACCAATTACCAGCAAAGAAATTGAATTGGTAATCAAAAAACTACCTAAGAACAAAATTCCTGGACCAGCTGGCTTCACCACCAAATTTTATCAAGACCTAATACCCATCCTCCTTAAAGTTTTCCAAAAAGAAGACGACGAGGGAATACTTCCAAACTCATTGTCTGAGGCCGTATCACTAATACCAAAACCAGACAAAGACACAACAAAAAAAAGAAAATTAGAGACCAACATCTCTGATGAACACAGAAGCAAAAATACTCAACAAAATATTAGCAAACCAAATTCAAAAATACATCAAAAAGGCCATCCATCATGATCAAGTAAGATTTATTCCAGGTATGCAAGGATGGCACAATATTCAAAAATCCATCAAAATCATATACCACATCAACAAAAAGAAGGAAGAAAACCACATGATCATTTCCATAGATGCTGAAGAAGCATTTGACAAAATTCAACACCATTCATGATAAAAACTCTCAACAAAATGGGTATAGAGGGCAAGTACCTCAACATAATAGAGGCCATATATGACAAACCCATAGCCAACATCATACTGAACAGCAAGAAACTAAAAGCTTTTCCTTTAAGATCGGGAACAAGACAAGGATGCCCACTATCCCCACTTTTATTCAACGTAGTACTGGAGGTCCTAGCCACGGCAGTCAGACAACACAAAAAAATAAAAGGCATCCAGATTGGTAAGGAAGAAATCAAACTGTCACTATTTGCAGATGACATGATATTGTACATAGAAAACCCTAAAGAATTCACCCCAAAACTACTAGAATTAATAACTGAATTCAGCAAAGTTGCAGGATGCAAAAAAGATTAATACACAGAAACCCATTTCATTCCTATATCCTAATGATGAACCAGCAGAAAGAGAAAACAGGAAAACAATTCCATTCACAATTGCATCAAAAAGAATAAAATACCTAGGAGTAAACCTAACCAAGGAAGTGAAAGACCTATACCCTGAAAACTATAAGACAATCCTGACAGAAATTAAAGAAGATACCAATAAATGGAAATACATTCTGTGCTCATGGATAGGAAGAATTAATATTGTCAAATGGCCATCCTGCCTAAAGGAATCTACAGATTCAATGCAATCCCTATCAAAATACCAACCATATTTTTCAATGAACACGAACAAATAGTTCTAAAATTAATATGGAACCACAAAAGACCCCAAATAGCCAAAGCAATCCTGAGAGGGAAGAATAAAGCGTGGGGGGATTATGCTCCCCAACTTCAAGCTCTACTACAAAGCCACAGTAATCAAGACAATTTGGTACCAGTACAAGAACAGAACCATAAACAAATGGAACAGCATAGAGAGTCCAGATATAAACCCAAGCATATATGGTGAATTACTATATGATAAAGGAGCCACAGATGTATACAATGGGGAAAAGATAGCTTCTTCAACAACTGGTGTTGGCAAAACTGGACAGCTACATGCAAGAGAATGAAACTGGATTCTTGTCTAACTGCATACACAAAACTAAGCTCAAAATGGTTCAAAGACCTGAATATAAGTCATGAAACCATAAAACTCTTAGAAGACAACATAGGCAAAAATCTCTTGAATATGAACATGAGCAACTTTTTCCTGAACGCATCTCCTCGGGCAAGGGAAACAAAAGCAAAAATGAATACATAGGACTACATTAAGCTGAAAAGCTTCTGTACAGCAAAGACACCATCAGCAGAACAAAAAGGCATCCTACAGTATGGGCGACTGTATTTGTAAATGACATATCCAACAAAGAGTTAACATCCAAATTATATAAACAACTCACATGCCTCAACATCAAAAAAGCAAATAACCTGATTAAAAAATGGGTGGAGGATATGAACAGATAATTCTCCAAAGAAGGAATTCAGATGGCCAACAAGTACAATAAAAGATGTTTCACATTGCTAATTATCAGGGAACTGCAAATTAAAACCACAATGTGATATCACCTCACACCGTTAGGATGGCTAACATAGAAAAGACGAGGAACAACAAATGCTGGCAAGGATGTGGAGAAAGGGGAACCCTCCTACACTGCTGGTGGGAATGTAAACTAGTTCAACCTTTGTGGAAAGCAATATGAAGGTTCCTCAAAACACTTAGAAATACCATTTTACCCAGGAATTCCACTCCTAGGAATTTATCCAAAGAGAAGAAGTTCTCTGATTCAAAAAGACATATGCACCCCTATATTTATTGCAGCACTATTTACAATAGCCAAGATGCAACCTAGTAGATGAATGGATAAAGAAGATGTGGTACAGATACACAATGGAATACTATTTAGCCATAAGAAAGAAACAAATCCTACAATTTGTAACAACATGGATGGAGCTAGAGGGTATTATCCTCAGTGAAATAAGTCAGGCAAGAAAGACAAATACTAAATGATTTCACTCATCTGTGGAGTATAACAACAAAGCAAAAACTGAAGGAACAAAACAGCAGCAGACTCACAGACTCCAAGAAGGGACTAGTGGTTACCAAAGGGGAGAGTTGGTGGGGGATGGGTGGGGAGGCAGGGAGAATGAGGTTGCAGGGTATTTATGATTAGTATACATGGTGTGGGGGAGGTCATAGGGAAGACAATGTAGCACCGAAGACAAGTAGTAACTTTGCGGCATCTTACTACAGTGATGAACAGTGATTTCAATGGGGCATGGGGGGACTTGATAATCTGGGTGAATGTAGTAACCACAATGTTTTTCATGTGAAACCTTCATATGAATGTATATCAATGATACCTTACTAAAAAATAAATAAATAAACAAATTACATAAAAGAATGCCCCTCTTTATTCTATTTCTCATAAAATTATAAAAAAATAAAATGAATATTTTCCAAGTCAACCAATAAAAATAAGGCTTTCTCCACTCTTCTTCAAAAACCAAATTGAAGGTAAGAGTTTTATAAAATTATCATACTATTTGAACATCCTGTGATTTTTGGAATTTTGCATTCTTACCTATAGGGTAAAATTGGCTTGGCAATCTTCCTGATACTCCCGACTCTGACAAACTTTTCAAATCCAAGACTGAGAAGCCTTAAAGAAAAAAAGGTAAAATAGATTATGATTATTTAGAAAGCAGAATATAAAACAAATTTCCATATAATATTTGTTATTAAAATTCATTTTGTGTAACAGTATATTTTATAGTTCTATAATTCAATGTAAAAATGCCTAAACTCAAAGTAAATTCAATGTAGCTGAAAGTTTCTTATAATAATTTTAGAGAATTTAAAAATATTTGCTGTCTTATAAGGGTTCATTAAATGTTCATAAAATATCAATGTTAGTATTTATCCCAAATAAAATTGCCCCTAAAGGCATAATACTATGAAAAGCAATATCTACCATATATTTAGCATCTAGATTTATTAGGAAGTGTTAGCCTCTTTACATACATTGTCCCATTTAGTACTCATTACAGCTCTGTATGATATCTCATCTTAGAGATGAGGACATTGAAACTCAGAAGGGAAGGATTTTGCTGAGGCTACACAGCTGCTGAGTCAGCCATGATTCAAATCCATGTAAGTCTGTCTACCTCCGAACGCTATGCTGGTTCTTTTGCATACATCACCGCCAATTAGGGCTTTGTGAAGAAGCAGCCCTCACCTGCCCTTCTTTCTTACTTATCTCATAGCTCTAGCTCTATGCTAGTAACAGAGCTCAGGGAACATCTGGTCCTCTGAAACACCTACCACCTCAAATGGGTATTCAGAAGAGCTGAAAAATAAAGCAACCATAGCTCTCCATTTTCCCAACTAAATTAGAAGCTCTTTTTGGTTATTTATTTATCTCTTGTGTTAATGAGCACATAGTAGAAATTCAGTTAATATTTTTAATGAATTAAATGGAGAACAGGAGATAAATGAAGTATTGTGCTTTCAGACATTTATTTTGATATTGCCTTAATTTTTCCCCCTTGCTTCAAAATAATTAGGTGTTTTTGGAGCAGGAAAGAGTTACTTGGCTTACATGAATATGTACATGAATAGATTTCAATTTTTGCATTTTTTTATAGTCCTCATCTTAGTGAATAGGCAGCTACTTTTCAGTCAGAAACTTTGTTCACATATTTTTAATGCAATTTGTTTTAATCCTATAATAAAGGGTGCAATATCCTCATCATACTGCTATCATAGGGTAAAAAGTATGTTTCATTTCTTCTCAAACTCTTTGTCCTATCTTGTCCATTACAATTGTAATTCATTGTCCAATTGCACAGCTAAATGTTATTTCAATGTGAAGAAATGTGTGGATCCAGTCCACATACAGTTGAGATATATATTCTAATTACAGAATCACATTTCTCAGGTCCTTATCAGAGGCTTAAGCATTAAAGAATCTCTTCTAAATATTTTCTATTACCTTTCAGTATTCAGTACATACCTTCCCTCTTCATTCCAGCCTCTTGACTTTTTCTTTGCTAATAGTCTACAGTTATGTTTTCATCTCAGGCTAAGCAATCTAAAGTTCTTTTCTGTTTGGTCCCTGGGTAACTCCTCATTGTCTTAAATCCAAAAATGTCCTCAGCCACTGTTTTAGTGTTTTAGATTAACTTAGAAGAGTGCACACTGGTAGAACACATCAGAAGGTCAATTTTTCAAAGTATATTGGAAAGTTTAAAAATGTTCATATCTTAATTTAAAAGTTGTATACCTACAAAACAGATCACAATTGACTTCAGGTCTGTCTTATTGAAACCAAACACATACTATAATTAAACTGTTCAGCTATTTTACTATTATGTGTTCATACAGGCAGGTGGACAAGAGAATGACTATAACTTGGTTCTGCAATTTTAATCTACTTCCAAGACTCCTAGGTCAGGGACAAAGGACTTTTACTCATGGCACAGGAAGCAGCTTAAGCATCAATGTATTTGCATTGGTTTCTCTCGATCTCTAAGTCCTATGGGGAGATGCAGAGGGTCCAGACGGATGCCTGAACAACAGTGGGTTGAGTTGTAGGGAAGAAACACTGAACTTGGGGATCCACTACTTTTATAAGAAGCAATAAGCAAAACCTGCTCTTTTTCCTGAGGGGAGACATTACCTTGTCAATCAAGGTTGCTTACTGCAAACACAATCCAGGAAATGTCTTGGGTGACAGTGTTCAGGGCCTTGGACCAGGGAATGCTCAGGATTCCAGGGCAGATTGCCTACTCCAACAATGCACTTTGCAGCCTTACATGTTCTTACATTAGTATCCTATTCTTCTGCCCAGATTGTCAGGTTTGTTATTGGTTTTATCATACTTACAAACTAAGTTAACCTGTTACTGTTTCCTGGATGCTGGCTCTTGAGTTATAGATAAAGGCCTTTCATTTCTGGCACACCCTGCAAAAATGTGTATGAAGATTCAGGGGCCATGGTGGATTGCCTCTCTCAAAAATTTCCTCAAATATTAGCTACTTACACTTGTCATACTTACCCAAGAAGTACTCTGTCAACAGCTACATTAGTGGCAGAAGAAATCAGAAGTTTCCATGGTCTTGCATTTCCAACTGTAAGAATTTCACTCTTTTCAAATAGCTGAACAAAAAATAAAATCACCACCGCCAGCAAATAACTCTTTCCTGCTCCAAAAACACCTAATTATTTTGAAGCAAGGGGGGAAAATTAAGGCAATATCAAAAATAAATTTCTGAAAGCACAATACTTCATTTATCTCCTGTTCTCCATTTAATTCATTAGAAAATATTAACTGAATTTCTACTATGTGCTTATTAACACAAGAGATAAATAAATAACCAAAGACCTCTATATTTAATGAGACCTTATCTACTTAGGAAAATAGACAAAGTAAAGGAACAATGGTAAAATAATATGGCAAGTAGCACTATTATGGTATCAGAGAAAGAAGAACAATTTCTCTCTGCTTTGGTGGAAATGGGAATGCTTCTTAAAACTAAATAGCAGAACTAAGTTTTCCAAAATAAGATATCCAGATGGCTTAAAGAAGGGATCATTCTCAGCAGAGGCATGAGAAAGCATGTAGCTGTGAAGTATTTCTATATAAGCTATAGCAAATGGGCAAGAATGAGGTAAGCAAGGGGATAAATCATAAGAGTCCTGCTTGCTATGGCTAATAAGTTTTAATTCTGTCTTACTGGCCAGGGGAAGTCACTGAAGGATTTAAAGCAATGTAATTTACTTAATCAGATTGTGTTTTAGAAAAACTACTTGAGTGAAAATATGAAGAAAAGTAAAATTAAAGGCAGTGAATCAGAAAGCATTGACAATCCTAATAATCATACATGCTAAATTTACAAAAATGCCTCCCATGTGTCAGGCACCATTCTAAGTCCTTTACCAACATTAACTCATTTACTCCTCCAGCTCTAGGAAACAGCTGCTATTATCTACCCCAGTTTACACGTTAGGAAATTTAAGGTAAGAGATAAGTAACCAGCCCAAGGTCATACAGATCATAATGAATGATAGGATATAAACCTCAGATTCTAGCTCCAAAGCCCATACTCTCACCCGCCCACCTATATGGAGGCATGATAAAGGTTTGAAGTGAGGAGGTACAAATAAACTTGAGAGAGAGAACTGGTGTGAAAGATAGGTAGAAACTAGAAGGGAAACATCTCAGTGACTGATCCAATGGGAAGAGATAAATGGTAAAAGAGTGAGAGGAGGATTTGTGGAGTATAACAACAAAGCAAAACTGAAGGAACAAAATAGCAGCAGACTCAGAGACTCCAAGAAGGGACTAGCGGTTACCAAAGGGGAGGGGTGTGGGAGGGTGGGTCGGGAGGGAAGGAGAAGGGGATTGAGGGGTATTATGTTTAGTACACATGGTGTGGGGGATCACTGGGAGAACAGTGTAGCACAGAGAAGGCACATAGTGGATCTCTGGCATCTTGCTGCACTGATGGACAGTGACTGCATTGGGGTATGGGTGGGGACTTGGTAATATGGGTAAATGTAGTAATCACATTGTTTTTTCATGTGAAACCTTCATAAGAGTGTATATCAATAATACCTTAATAAAAAAATTTAAAAAAAAAGAGTGAGAGGAGGCTTGAGAGAAAGTCACTTAATCTAGGGAGAAAGAATCATCAAGGATGACTCCAGGCAGCTAGCTTGATCAGTAGGGTAGATGTGATATATATCCTCAAAATAGGACAAAAGTATGATCAGCTTTGGAATGGAGGTTCACATAAGCTAAGTGAGAGGTTAGAGGAAAGAGCTAACAAGGTGACAGAGTCCAGATAGAGAGGCCAAAGCTCTGAAGAGGAGAAAGTAAAGCTCCTTCACTGAGACAGAACCAAAAGAAGTAAGAATAGGTCCAAACTTAGGTAAAAGGAGGAGGAGGCAGGACGTTGAAAGGAGTTTCTGTTATGAACCCCATTGCCTATTTTTATAGGCAAAATCAATGTCAGAGACAGTGGGGCAGTGGCAAGAATGAGGTTACGAGATGAATGAAGCTTTGGAGTACCTGTTGTGAGGGATGGGACAGCAAGCGGACTAGGAATTCATAAAAGGCTTTGTTGATCAGAGTTGAAGTCCACTCTAACAGAGTAACATATAAACATCTTTTGATGAGTGTACGCTACTCATTCATCAAGTATGTTGCCTACTCTCCTTTTTTGGGGGCTCAGTTCTGCTCTCATCTCATAGCTTATTAAAGTAGTTTCAGATTCAACAAATCTATTTAGAGTTATTCTGGAATCTTGTTTGACTAAGAAATTATAAATGTGCAGACTGAATCACAAACGCTTACATAAAAATGTATTTACTAGAACTGTTTTCTTGCTTATTTCTTACCATGTATGATTGTTACAGGGAGGGTGTGGGTTCGTGGTTCCTTCCCTCCTTCAACATTTCTGTCTGATGCCATCATTTGAGCAATCTGAATCAGAGCTGTAGCTTGACCCTCATTTAACTTGTGTGCCTGAATTAACTCACTAGCTAACTGCAGTGTTGCTTCCAGGCTGAGTAGTTCAGATTTTGTGTTGACATTTGAAAAGGTTGGAGGGATAAACTTTCTCTTATTGACTCTCTTGTTGCTAACTGTAGTTGATGAAGACCTAGTAAAAAGGCAGCAAGTAAAAGAAAAATGAGGGTCTTTTGACTTAGTGAGTAAACCTATTCATAACTCAGTCTTCACCTTATAAGCATCACAGAGAACTTTTCTTTATGGGTACAAATGGATATATACCCCAATTTCAAGGGGGGTGGAAGAGAAAATAACTAGCATTTGTTAAACATCTACTATGTGCTGGCACAATGTAAACATTTTACATATCATTTGATGTAATCTTCACAAGACCAGTAGGAAGTAGTTAATTATTCCAAATAGAGATACAGAAATATTTTTTAAATTTCCCAAAAAACACAATGCTAATAAGTGGTATACAACTTTGAAGTCCATGTTCTATTATACAAAGCTGATTTAGAAAATTAATAATAGCCTCTTTTTCAGGTAAAACCACTACAAGTAAATTGGTTTCATTTCTATTTCTATAAAGACTGAATTTATTTCAAAATACATAAATAACATAATGGAATCAAAAGGACATTTATTTTTTACCCAGGACTACATTATGGGAAAAATGAAAAAGCACAGGATAGATCATAACACTCTAAATTAGAAACTAAACTTTTTCTATCATTTTAATAAATTTAATATAATCAACATTTATTTTATTTTTAAAAATTTGTATACAAAATAATGATTCAATAGTTAGCTACATTTTTAAATGCTCACCCGACTAGTGTAGTTACTATCTGTCGACATAGAAAGATGTCACAGAACTATTGACTGACTATATTCTCTATGATGCACTTTCATCCCCGTGAGAATTTATATTATAATTGAGAGTTTGTACTTCTTTATGCCCTTCACCTGTTTTACCCACCCATCCCAACCCCTCCCCCACGGTAACCACCAGTCACTTCTCAGTGTCTGTATTTTTCTGTTTTGTTCTTTGGTTTTGTTTTAGACTCCACATATAAGTGAAATCATATTCACCTCCAATATTTAAAAAAGGGACCTGGTGCTTGAAAAATTAAAAATGAAATGTAGTTTATGTCAAGAATAAAATTTGTATCAAATTACTATTAGTATTTAAGCTATAAAATGATTATTTTTAATGTTAAATAATTTATGGCATAAAAATACAGATGATTAAAAAAATAAAACTAACACTCAAAATAAGATCCTTAAGAATTATTCCCTGACAAAAGGAAAAAATTTGCAGTAACATTTACCACCCCAACCACAATAAATAAATAAATGGATGGATGGATGGATGAATGGATGGGAAGTGATGTATAATTCCCTTTCTCTTTTTATTTTCAACTACTGACAGACAGTAATTTCATAGTCTCTGAAAGATAATTAAAACTTTGATGACAAAAATTTATGTAATCTACTTTTACTGCATTTCATATTCACCATTTATGAATATCAATGACCCAAAGGTATTAATGACTTACATTGTTAACAGGTACTGTGTTAGAGGCAGAGTAGCTGGATTAAAGTAGTCCTGAATGTTTTTCAAAGTGGTCAGCTCTGTGCTAGCATTACAAACCAATAATGCATGGACCACTACTGCAAGAGGAAGAGAGGAGGCAGAAAATGAACACTTAAAATAAGGAAAATGGATGAAAAAAAATTGTTATATGCCCATATAACTCAGAGTTCAGCTATTGAATTAATCACATAACATAAAATAAGCTCTTAACTCCATGCAGCAGTTCTATCAATTAAACTACTAGACTACTTATTCATTCATATTTTACTGGTACCCATACATTGCATAACTTAAATCATATTTGGACTCTTTCATCCATCAGCTAATGAATAAGAATGACTGCTTTGAGGTAGTACATGGTGACACTGCTTGACAGCCAGCACTTCCATTTAATCAGTATACCACCTTGCACTGGAGAGTAGTATTTATGCAATTTTTGAAGATTTTCTTACATTTCTTCCTCAATTATTTTATAGAAATATATGGAAAGCGGAAAATTAGAATGCTGATATTGGTGAGGAAACAACAGCAACATATATGAAAGTATGCATAAATAAGTGAATTAAGGTTCACTTAATTAGGCTCTATTGGCTTTAAGCTGGTTGACTAGGTTTATTCAGTTCAGAAAGAAAAAATAAAAGATAAAGTATATGAAATACTTGAAATGAGTGACTAAGTGCTGTGTCTTTAATTACTTTTGAGCCAAATTCAACCATCAGAAATTATTTGAGATCAAAATTATAGAGAAGCCTACAGATTCACAGAATTAGAAATTCAGCTCATTAAAGCTTCCTTTATTAAAAGAAAGATAAAGCTGGTAGCCACAATCTTATTAATAATTTCTCAAGACAGATGATAAAATACCCTCAAAATAAAAATCATGCCCTCCTTTTCAAACACTCACAAAATCTCTTGCAAAATCTTTAAGACCTTGTCAATGTAAAAATAAATCATTTGTTTACTAAATGTACCCTGTTAGAATAATAAAACAAGGGAATTAAGTAAACCAAAAGAATCAGAATTTGATGAAACAATTTATTTGAGAAAATTCTTATTTATATGTTTAATGTTTATGTTCTTTTTTAAATCAGGTATATATACATTGTTTGACTACTTTAACAAGACAGTTAAATAAGGGGTCAAGATTTTATGACAGTGTTAGCCCTCTGGGACTCAAACTCCAGAAATATTTATATATTCAACTTTCATAAACATTTTTAGGAGCACAGTGTATACCAGTAGGAAACATAGGTGGATAATTTTTGTTGGAATTAATCAAATAATCCCCCACAAAGTCATCATTCTTGTTCACAGTGCATCTCATGTCCATCCTTCTTTTTAAATATAAAATAATATGAGCATGGTAATACTTACTGCTAGTGGGCCAGTTAGAGGGGAAATAACCTTTCAAAGGTAATAGCTCCACCTCATTGATAGATGATGGTCCAAAGAAAGCACTACATGCAATAAAAGTATCCAATTCAAAGTCTAGGGTTTTTGAAACCACCCAAAGATCATCTGAAAAGACAAACATTTTTCAAAGGACTCAGAGAACTATGCTTACTCCAAAGCTATTTTGGATTTCTTAAATGCACAGTCCTACATTATTTCTCAAAAAATATAATTGGCTATTATAACCTATAAGATTCCATCTAAACTAAGACTTGAACACATAACATGTCATTTCCATGTTTTTATGTTTTTAACTCAAATTAGTTTTAATGTTTTTTTGGTTTTTTTTGGTATAATTAATATACAATTACATGAGCAACATTGTGGTTACTAGATTCCCCCCATCATCAAGTCCCCACCACATACCCCATTACAGTCACTGTCTATCAGCATAATAAGATGCTCAAGAATCACTATTTGTCTTCTCTGTGCTATACTGCCTTCCCCGTGCACCCCCCCTTACATTATGTGTGCTAATCATAATGCCCCTTTTTCCCCTTATCCCTCCCTTCCCACCCATCCTCCCCAGTTCCTTTCCCTTTGGTAACTCTTAGTCCATTCTTGGGTTCTGTGAGTCTGCTGCTGTTTTGTTCCTTCAGTTTTTGCTTTGTTCTTATACACCACAGATGAGTGAAGTCATTTGGTACATGTCTTTCTCCACCTGGCTTATTTCACTGAGCATAATACCCTCTAGCTCCATCCATGTTGTTACAAATGGTAGGATTTGTTTTCTTCTTATGGCTGAATAATATTCCATTGTGTATATGTACCAGATCTTCTTTATCTATTCACCTACTGAGGGACACTTAGGTTGTTTCCATGTCTTGGCTATTGTAAATAGTGCTGCAATAATCATAGGGGTGCATATGTCTTTCTGAATCTATGATCTTGTTTTCTTCGGGTAAATTCCTAAGACTGGAATTCCTGGGAGTTTTTTTTTTAATAAAATGTTCAGGGTCCATAGACATTTTAAATGCAAGATAGGTACTATTATTATCACCATCTAAATGATGAAGGACTGAGGACCAGGGAAGTTAAATAAATTATCCATAGGAACAGTAAATGGCAGACCTGGGACTGAACCCAACTCCCTGAGCTCATTGAAGCTGACCAGACTCAGGTCAGCCTTCACCCATATGCATTTCCAGAAAGAAGAGCTGATACCACCAGGGAAAATTAGTTCACAGGCCAAAATAATGAGACATTTAAAGAATACAAAGACTTCAAAAGAAAAACATCCTGGATTACAGAGTCCAACAGAAAAGGAACACCAGAACAGGTGGACAAGTAATTTAAATTTAACCTTGTAAAGAGATTAAAAGAGGTAAGGGAAGGTATTAGCAGTGCAAAAGAAGAACAAGAAAATATGAAAAAGAAATGAATAAAAATACTAGGTTTGAAAATATGGTAGTTGATATAAAGTCATAACTGATAGGATAAATAGCAGAATGGATACATCTGAGGAATAACTAAGCAATTTAGAAGATCATATTTGCGAATATATCCCCAAAGGAAGAAAGGACAAAAAACAAAACAATATAAAAGAAATGTTAAGAGATAAAGAGATAGATTCAGAAGTCCTAGCATCTGAATAACAGAAATCCTAGAGAGAGAAATGAAAAGAGGAAGATTATTTGAAGAAATGGAGATAAATTTTCCAGAATTAAAAAAAGATAAAAGACTTTAGTTTTGTTTTCTTAAACTATCTTATGGAGCTAATATTGACATACAAAAAGCTGTACATACTTAATGTGTACACCGGATGAGTTTGGAGACAGAGGATTTTAGATTCAAAAGGCTCATAGTGTGCCAAGAGGAGGAAAAAGCAAAACCCAGTTAGGTACATTATTGGGAAATATAAGACTATAAAAGTCAGAGAGAAAATTCTAAAGTTTCATCCAAAAAGAACAAACAATATAGAAAGGAGTAAGAATCAGAATGCCATCAGATTTTTCAATAGCAACAATGGATGTAAGAAGATAACCAAGTATATTAAATAGTAGGCTAAAACATATGAAACTGCTGTTCTGTAGGTCAAAAGTATTATGTGGATAAAAACCTGGAACTAGAATTTTATATGCAGTTAAACTACCAATCAAACATAAATGTATAATAAAAATATCCATAGGCACGCAAGGCTTCAGGAAGTTTACCATACAAAATAGTTTTTGGTGAAATACACAAATAAGAGAGAAAAATCCAGGAGATACTAAAAGTTAGGATACATGAAATAAAGATAATTAAATACCTCAGACAAGTTTGTAGAACTCTTCTAAAAAGTAGTTACATTCAAAGAAATACAGAAAATAAATCCATACTGACCTAAGAGTTACATGTTAAACTGGCGCTACTCAAAAGCAAGTCTGTCCTAAGCAGCTTATTGGTCTGCACAAGAAACCTGTGCTAGAATGTAAAAAACTCAACAAATCAACATGATGCTTCCTTCATTCAGAAAGTCTTGCTACAAACAAAAGAAACCAAAGCAAAACACAACTAAATTAGAGTCTCCTTAATCACACAGATGAATTACATTCTGCAGCAGCTCCTCACCTCTCTTTGACAAACTACTAAGTTCGTAGACCAGAACTGGTCTTCAAACCACACTTTGAGTAGCACTAGTCTAGACGGTATCCACCTAATGGCAGGGAGAGAGGAATGAAAGAAGGGCTCAAGAGGAAAAAACAAGTTCTTGTCTTATTGGATGGTAAAATTTAACTCTGTTAAAAAAAAAATGAAGGAAGGGATTAAAAAGAGCGTAGATAATGTGGGATAAACAGAAATAACTTAAGATTATAGAAATATATCCAAGTACATCAATTATTATAATAAATTTATCTATTGGACTTATTTCACTTACAGGTCAATTGAATTTTTAAAATTCACACATATGTTGTTTGTAAGGAACACATCTATAACATCAGAGAACCAAAGGTGGAACAAAAAAATTAGAAGACTTATTGACCAATACTAGTCAAAATAAATCTCATATAGTTATATTAATAACTAGATTTTAAGAAAAAAGCATTTAGAGATGGAGGGTGTCTAATGATAAAAGTTAATTTACCAAGAAGAGAATAGCAATTTAAAATATAAACTTAAAATGCTTCTAATAAAATAACTCCCATATATAAGATCCAAAAAGTAATAACATAGCAGGGAGAAAGTGTACCATAGATGAAGCTACAATAATTAAGACAGTGTGGAACTGGCATGATGATACACAAATTGAGCAACAGAATAAAATAGGGAGTCCAGAAACAGAGCCATATCATTTTGAACCTGGTTATATGACAGAGGTAGCATTTTTATTCAGAGAGGAAAAGAAGAGCTAATTAATGAAAAATGATTACTTTTCTAGCAAAACTGGTAATTAAAGAGAAAAAAGTAAAATTGGATCCTTATCCCATATCATGTACAAAAAAACACACAATACTCCAAATGGGCTGAAGATTTTCTCATGTACTATACCATTAAGAAAACCTTAATAAACTTAAAAAAAAGGTCAGAAACAAAACTTTGAAATACTTAGTGGAAAGAAAGGTGAATAATTTTAGACCTCAGCATAGGGAAAGACTTTTAAAATAAGACCTAAAAAGCAGTGTCCAAAAAAAAGACTAATAAACCTGTTTTAATAAAGAATTTTTGTTTATCTAAAGTTATCTTAAAGTAAGTGAAAAGACATACAAACTGGGAGATCATCATCATATACATGATCAATAAAAGGTTAACTTGAAAAATATATAAAAACTATAATAAGATTATAAACAAAACAGTAAAATGGGTAAGAAGAAACATGTAACTAATAAACTCATGAAAACTGTTCAACACCATTGGTGAGCAGAGAAATACAAATGAAAACAACAGGGAGGTATTTTATACTTATTTGAGTAGGTTGACACATAAGATATTGTAAGTATAAATTGAACTGCTTTAGAAATCAGTTTGACACTACAACCTAAAGGTATGTGGAACATTTTCATATCTTGTAACACAGCATTTTCATTCTTAGGGTTATATCCAAAAGAAACTCTGCACATCTACAAGAGAGTGTAAGAATATTCACAACACACTGTTCACAACAGGAAAACTTGGAAACCAAAATGACCATCAATAGACTGGCAAATGAATGAATTCACAAAATATTATATAGCAGTCAAAACAAGTAATTTAGACTCTAGATTTTAGATCAACATCAATAATATGTATATACCACAGCAATATATTATTAAGTGAAAAAGACAAATTGAAAAAGATTATATTCAGAATTATACCATTTTAATAACATTTTAAAAACCTAAAAATTTTAAATTTTAAATATGCTCTTTTAGAATTCATTTAAACTTACATACAAAGGAAACCAAGATGTTGATGAATACAGGGATCAAAACGATAGTTACCTTAGGTAAGGAGAGACAACCAGATGAATCAATGGGGTTCTTTATATTAAATGTAAGTAGCTATAAAGGTACTAGGTTTTACTTTGGTTTGTGAATTCACAGATACTTACATTATTAAAAATAATTAAAGCAAGTTAGGTAAGGACAAATGACAAGAATAAGTCATGAAGCCAAAGATAATGATTAACCCAAAGTAGTACACCTAAGGTCCTTAGATTAAAAAAGAAAAAAAATTATAGAGTTTACTTCCAAATATATAAAATTTGGAGCCCACTGTTGTCAAATTGTGTGAACAGTCTCATAAGAAAATCATTACATTTTCACTTCAGTTTTGATAATAGGTCAGAGTACAGCTGAATCAATACCTAATTACTTACATGATGCTAAGAACTTAGTGTGACTTTTTAAAAAAACTAAACAAATTTTGTAACTTTTGATAAAGTTTTTTTTAAAAAACAAAATTTTAAAATACAATTTTTAGAAATGGTCTTATATACAATTATTATATACAATAACAATATATACTACTATTAAACTGTACTTTAAAAACTCTCCTTAATACAAAGAATTTAGATAGCTATATATAACTGAGATGTAAGGCTAGACTCAGTCACCAACATAATTAGATCAACTTACTTTTGCTATAAGTTGAAGAGCTTTCCTTCCGACTCAGCTTAAGATAAAGCTTGCTTTTGTGTTCATCATAAAATTCAGGATTTACAGTAGTAAACTTTAGTTTGCCATATTGTTTTCTTTTAAAATTAAATCCTTTTCTGCAAAATGAGTAAAAAACAAAAATTAATTTGAATACTAAGGTACAAATTTTTTTAATTGAGATATAATTGACATATAGTTTTAAGTATACAATGTAATAATTTGACATACGTATGTATGTGAAATGATCACCACAGTAAGTCTAGTTAACATCTATCACCACATATAGCTACAAATTTCTTTTCTTGTGATGAGAAATTTTAAGATCTACTCTTTTAGCAGCTTTTGAATATACAATACAGTATTATTAACTATAGTCACCATGTTGTACTTTACATCCCCAGGACTTATATTTTTATAACTGGAAGCTTGAAGGTAGAAGTTTCTAAAGAAATCTTTAAATACAGTATGAAAAGAGAGAACCAGGGTGTGTGTACATTTATATACTTCATACATAAATACAAAATTAAGATGCACTATGTTAAAGGAAGGAAATAGCAACCCTCACATAATTATCATTAGTTTTAAAAGAGATTGAGATAGGAAAAGTATCTAAAAGATGGAGTACCTCAGTTTCTCTAACTATAAAATGGGAATAATAAATTATCCCCATTATTTCCATATCTTGTAGGTTATTATGATTAAATTAAATAATACATCAGAGTGCTTAGAAGAGTAACTGGCATATATAAGCTCCCAATAAATGTTACTATTGAATTACCAAGCAAATGCTCATTACTTTTTGGGTAATGCCACTTTTAATTAGACATGTTTCTAAAAAGTAGCTTTCTATTATCCTATAAACTATGTAGCTCAGGATTGTGAATGACGATTACCTATTATCCTGCACTGATTAAAATTATTCTTGTGATTTGTTCGATAGGGTTTCCCTTAGGATTGCAACTATATACAAAAATGTTTAGAAAAACAGCATTGCTGCCAGTTACCCTATCATACTGACACTGCTTGATGTTCAGAGGGGAACAAAAATTGTATTAGGGAATTATTCCCATTTTATAGTTATAAAAACTGAGATACTCTGTCTTTTAGATACTTTTCTTATCTCTATCTCTTTCAAAACTAATGATAATTCTGTGAGGTCGCTATTTTTTGATATAGTGATATCAAAATAATTATAATAATTAGAGGTAATTATTCAGTACAATAAAACATACCTCACCAAAAGCTGGCATTCCTCATAGAGGGGTATATTTTGACTTCTTAAATATAAGCCAACACTCTTCATATCACTTAAAACCATGCTAGGTAGAGATTCTTTCTGTGTTAAATATCCTGGGGTCACTTCTTCAAGCCACTTGAAGAATTTACATCGGTCAGCTTTGGGTCCATCACAGGTATAAAAGAGACGACCCTGAGGGGAAAAGAAAGTAAAATTTACTGAGTTAAATAACGTTATTTTTTACTGTTTTTGTATTTCTGTTTGTCAAGGCTTTTATAAATTCTGCTCAGCATTTATGTACTCCAATAAATTACTTATTATGCAACTTAATCTTTCTATTAAGCAATAAATTAAGATGTAAAATCACCTATTTTACCATTTGTTTTCTCTTTATCAAAAGTTACATATTCTGAGAATATAAGGTTCTTTGAAAACTAATGTTTTTTTTAATTTAAAATATTCACTACAGGCACCTGGAAAACTGTCCAGAAACAACTTTGAACAAGCCACATATTGTATATTTCTTCTCAGCCTTTTTCTCAGTCATATAAATGCATGTACACAGACACATGAGGATACACACCTGCATATTGTTGGTTTTTAAAAAATAAAACTCAAATAAAATTACTTTTACTGTATAACCTAAACCTTATATCCAACAATATACTATGAGCATGACAACTGTGTCATCAAATAATCTTGAAAAGAAGAAAATACTTTTTTGTTATGGTTATATTACTTGTGAATTCTTGCTTTTGACAACAATTCAAATCCAAATTTACACATTCAACTAACGATGAATTAAAATATGCAAACAATGAAAGAAAATTATATTATTATGAGTGAAATACTGTCTTACAAATATGAGAATATTTTACTAACTTGGCTTCTTCCATAATGATCTGTGAACAGCAATGCAAACCAAATCAGGATGCTTTCCTATTCCTGTGGACTTAGAATCTGTTACTCATACTGGGGATCAGATAGTAAGCTAGTTTCAATCTTCACTCCCTCCAGGCTCATCTGCATTCTCTAAGCCTTCTGTAGGGACACATCCCCTTCTCAGTGCTCTCACTGCAACTTGGGCATATCCTTCTACTCTATCAGTTAGAGTATTACATAAAATTTTTCTTTCATACTTCTCTTTCCATCCGTTACTATGCAATAAGTTCCTAGGCAATTTGAAGGTTGATCTTAACTCATATTTTTGTGTCCTAGAACACTGATCATTTTTTAATAAAAATTTATTGAGAGCTTACTGTATGCTAGCTACTAATGCTTCAACTAGAAGGCTTCTAATCAAGACTCACTCTTTAACTATGCTTGTCATAAAGTAGTAGGTACCTAAACTTTTTATAAGACACGTATTTGGTGGGGCAACAGGAGGAAAAGAGGGAACAATACCTTATTTGGACCTTCCTTTTTAACCATGACAAGTTTTGCAGGTTGATGATGATGGCAGGATGGCACATTATTTTCTAAATCTTTCAGTTTTTCTCGTTTTGATGATGTATAAAATGATATATCAACTTTTGATAGAGCTTTGTACAACCTTTGTGCCAACCCAAACATCAATATATTTAGATGTTCTACCAAAAATAAGATAACAGATGAGAATTAAATAAAAAATAATTTCGTATTTTTATCACATGTGTGTTATTTGTTACATAAATTTGAAAATACACTTTTAATAGAGTAAACTAAAACCTAATACTAATATCCATTCTTAGAGGCAAGTTTTGCCCTTGTACAACAAAACAATCAAAACTAATCATGTGTCATATTTAAAATTTCCTACTTAATTTGCAAAACCATTTGTAACACTTCTGGTTAAAAAAAAAATTAGAAGAAAAGCTGAAGAATACTGTCATTTCTCACTTTTAACACTCAATTTTAATCTTAAATTAATCTATAAATTATCAAAAACTTAGTAAGCATAAAGAAAATAAAACAATCTAGAGGATTTAATATGAAAATTCACATTATACTTTCTCACAGTATACTACTCACATTAAGCAGCAATTAATCACAATAGAATGAAAAGATAACAGTCATACCTATGAGACAAGATGTAAAGATCTGCTTATAATGAGCAGGAGACTGAAAAACAGCCGGTATGTGAATTTGCCTTTGGGGAAGATAAGCAGATTTTATTTTCTGCTCACTTGGGAAGCAAAGCTCAGAGCCATTTATCTCCTGAAGTGGAATAATTCAGGTTATTATAACAACTCCAGAAAAATACTGTTTATTAATAAGTAAATTATTTTCTACAGATATGTTTAAGAAAATAAGCAAAGTATTCTTAAGGTTTTCTAGCATTCTTAAAAGTCATTTCCTAATTTTAATTGAGAAACCAGTATAGCAAGAATGGCTGTGGATGGAATTTTTAATTATAAATAAGACCAACTTTTCTTGTCTGTGCCTTAGTAAGTTTTTAAATACTTTTTGTGAGGAAAAGCTTAACTGATGAGAGTGGATCAGTATGTATCTCTATTTCTAGTTACAACTATTGCAAGAATTGTTCACAACCAATGTGTAATAAGCTGTACCTTTATCTTATTATGATCTGATAAGCAAAACTGAGGTGAGAGTGAAAAACGAAAACAATCATAATAGTAGTTGTGGAAGTGATGGTGGAAACAGTTGGAGCTATAATTTATTAAGTACCTATTATGTGCCAGACACTGTGCCAGACACTTTAAAACATATAATTTCATTTATTGTTTACAATTACTAGGGAAAAGTTTAAGTAAAAAATGATGTGACTCTAGCTAGTGTTCTGGAAAACTCCAAAAAAAAGCCATCAACTCCAAGAGTAAAATCATTGCTCCTATTTGATTTGGTAATTATTTTGTTAAAATTTGTAGAGTTACTATTGGAAAAAATGCACCACGAGGCCCTGGTACATTTCCTCACCTGTAAATCTCCTGTTACACTGTAGTTGTAATAGGCAGACTCTCCTAACGCATTTTGAATTTCCTCAGTCCTGGAAGTCTGCTTTAAATTCAAAGAAAGTGTTTTCTTTCTGGAAACCAAATCTTGACTGCTAAAATCCTGCTGCTGTTGATGGAGCATGCCTTTTATCATTTGCAAATGCAGAGAGTCTAAAGAGCTTTCATTCGCAGCATTGCTCTGTCTTTCACCTGTGTCACTAAAATGCATCCCAGCATCAGCCTCAGCAAAGGAGCCATCTGTTACTTTATCAACTCTGTTTGTAGTAGTCAGGTTGCACTGGGGTATATTTTGGTATTTCAGCCACTTGCTTTCAGTAGATATATTATCAAGAAGTGAAGCATCCCCTGCAGTCACTTCCCTAGGTTCCCTAGAGAAAGAAGTTTCACTTTGGTCCTCAGGCCCAAAGCTAAAAGAAAGAACTGCTGACTCTTCACACAAGTTGAATATGGGGGAGCCAGAAGACTCTTGACTGTCACAGCTGATCACATATGAACAAAAATCTAAGTCAGACGGCCCATCAGCAGGCAAAGTAGTAAGTGGAACTTGGGTTCTACTTACTAACGGAAGCCTTGGAAGACTCTTATTCTCCAGAGAAGTGGATTTTTTCATTACTGAAAGAAAAAAGGCTGTTTAAATAAAAATGCATTATAGTTATCACATAGGATCTAGAAAGAGAGGGTATCCATTCAAAAATGTAACAATTTGCCTTACAAAAATAAAAAAAATATATTTTTCTTTTTTAAAATAAGCAAAAATTTAATGGTTTTAGTCTTAAAGACTTCAAAACTTAATTAAAGACTGAGATTTTTTTAAGGTTAATGAACTTGACATCCTTCTCTTTTTCTTTTCCCCCTTAGCTAAGGATTTTTTCTCCTCATTGACTACATTATGTTTACATAGCACTTAAGTTTTCAAATTACTTTACAACTAAGAAAGATTCATCATTCTCATGTTACAGATGAGATTACCGAGGGCTACAGGTAACACGACTACCAATTCAGAGTCAGGACAAGAACCCAGAACTAGGTTTTTATTTTCAAGTTTCTATTTCTTCTCCAGAGACTGAAGTTCACGGTTCATTTCTCTGTCTATGTGATTGTAACTTCCTTTATATATTTATTACAGTCATGAATAAGTATGTCAACTTTCATGGCAAAGACTTTTAGCTTTTTTTGATCTGTTATGTGATAAGTTCAACTGTGATAAACTCACAGCAGATTTTGGTTGAGTTTTATAATTCCTTCTATCTGTCAGCAGTGTTAGTAATAGATACATTTCAGAAAATTAAAAAAGCAGTAATAACAAAACAAAATGAACAAAACATCAGTAGACTCAGACACTGAAAAGTGACTAGTGGTACTATAAGGGATGAGTTTGGGTGGGTGGGTAGGTGAGGAGGGTGAGGGGGATAAGGGGAACAAAAATTCTCAATCATAATATAAGTTGGTCACAGGTAATAGCACAGCCTGGAGAAGAGTCCATTATTCTGTAATACCTTCCTGTGCTGACAGGTAATAATGGCAGTAGTAGGGGTGAGGATCTGATAGTATGGCTAACTGTATTTTGTAAAAATATAAAAAAAAAGATTATCATTGGCTCACCTACTGCTCTACCACCTTCCCAAGTGATCCCCAGAGTTTATTTCTAACAAAATAGAAACTGTCAAGAAGGTATATTACTATAAAATAAGAAACCACAACATTGTCAGATAAAAACTTTAAGCTTATATAGTTCCCATGCAGTATTCATTCATTTATTTATTCAACTAATATTTGTTACTGCTTTTTTTAATTGAAGTATCATTGATATACAATCTTATATTAGTTTCAGGAATGCAACACAGTGGTTCAACAGTTACCCATACTATTAAATCCTCACCTCCTATAGTGTGGTCACTGTTCACCAATGTAGTGAGATGTTATAGAATCATTAACTGTATTCTCCGTGCTGTACTACCGTTCCCATGACCAACTTATATTCTGATTGGGAATTAGAGCCAATGATACTCTTTTATAAAACATTAAGTTATAATCCTATTAATTTGATCAAGCAACACTGACAGAAAAGTTAAAACTTCATTACAGTGTAAAAGATTCATGGTATAACTGTGAAAATCATCCATTATTCTATTGTCACTTCACTTGTTTTAGATACCTGCTCCTTCCAAACTTACTTTTACCTACCTTGTTTCTTCTACCAACCATACCTACTAAACCTTCTCTAATTCAATTGCTTATTCACATTACAAGGTTTTTCTTTTTTGTATCATCCACCCATGACCAAAAAAATTACCTACAACTTGACTTATAAACACTGAGAAGAGACTAGTGATTACCAAAGGGGAGGGGCTTGTGGGAGGAGGAGGAAGGGGATTAAGGGACACAATAATTCGCAGTCACAATATACATTGGTCACAGAGACAGCAGTACAGTACAGAGAATAGAGTTAATGATTCTGCAACATCTTAGTATGTTGATGGACAGTGACTGTACTGGAGGGGTGAGGACTTGACAATATGGGTGAATGCTGAACTACTGTGTGTGTATATGAAACCAACATAAGATTGTATATCAATGATACGTTAATAAAAAATTGAAAATAAAAAATAAAAAATGTTTTAAAAAACCTACAACTTCATCCATCACCCAATAAAATTTCAGAATCAGGGGAAGGTACATTGATAAGATTACAAGAAAAGAGAGAAAAAAATAAAAGTTAATGGAAGGTATCCTAAAAAATGTATTATACTTATCAAGAAGCAGGAAATTAGTCATTGGAAGAGTCAAAATGTATAACACAGAGGCCTGAGAATTAACTGAGGTAGCAAGAGTTAAAGAATTCCCTGATATTGCCAAAATCCCAAAGCGGAAAAGGGAAAATTGAGGTTATGCTAAGGTCAACCAACAGTATTGATCAGACATTCACACTGAATCAATCCCCTGGGAGGGGAAGGGCCCATAGAGGGGGCCAGGCTCTGGAGTTACAGCTGTGAGAGGTAGTGCGATGGGAGAAGACACTTGCACAGGTCTGCAATGAACAGCTGAGAGGAGAAATAAGAAACTAGATAGCTACAAGGGAGTGTTACATTTGGAAGTAAGAGCCATCTGTCACAGAAAAACTCAAAAGGGAGAAATGTTATATACAGGAAGGCTTCAGGGGGTACAATATTGAATCTGGTTCCAATTTCAGTTCAGTAATAATCTCCCATAAACCTCAATTTACATGGACACGTAGATATTAGAGCACTATGGTAACAGCTATCTAAGTTGATAAAGTGAGGATCACCAGGTAAAGTTCCTGCTTTCAGGGACTCCTCAGAGAATTCTAGCATGAAGTCTTCATCTCTTGAGTTCAAAGAAAAAGGAGAAACAGGGCTTAATGCTGAGTTCTTTTGTTCTGGTGATGTCACCTATTTAGAGAGAAGAAATAAAACCACAGACAAAAATCTTATTGCATTTTTCTCTAATAGTTTGAATGAATTCTAGTAATCTATATTGTAAAAGAAATGCTTTCAAACACATTATGTAGAGCTATAAATGGGGCAAAAAATCTTCCAAGAGGGACAGGATAGAATAAACTCACCAAAATCAATAAGTATGGTAAAAAATGAAATGCAGAATATAAAACCTGTTGGATTTATTTAAAATGAGTCAAATTCTGATTTGGCTTGATCTGGGTTACAGGGATTTGGTTCTGAAGATCAATTTCCAGTCTTAGGGGCTCAGGTTAAATCAGACCCTTAAATATAGATCTTTGAAGGTAAAACTTCCTGCAGATCCAAGGACTTAACCGCTTTCTCTTATGTCCTCAGGTCTAGGGCTTATCTATAGTTGATCTAAACTTCAAGAGGTTGCTCCCAAATGGAGTGAACTTTTTTGATATATTCCAGAACTGAACAGTCATATTATTCACTATGTTAATCTCCTTAAAACAGTGATTTTGTTGGTACTTACAGAAATTAACTACCTTAAAAATCTAATATGGTGATCACATTTAATATGTATTACCTGCATAGGAATATAATAAAAGAATAAAAGTTTGGAAAAATATATACCGAACTATTAAGAGCAGCTTCTCATGGGCATGAGTATGGGATGGAAAGGGTGCTTTTGCTTATAAGTTTATACATTTCCAAATGGTTTGAACTTGTTAAAATGTGTTTGTGTATGTGTGTTTTTTTTGAGTAAATGACAACAAAGATGAAAAATTTATATGTAACTTCTAAACATTTTCTTGATTAGCCACTTGGTTCTCAGTGCTGAGCTAGGAGCTAAGGATGTGAAGATGAATACTCATGGTCCCTGCATTCAAGTTCAGTCTAGCAGAATAAACAAACCAATGGAAAATTACAATTCAATCATCACCATAGTAACAGTTTTACTATATTATCAAATTCTTACTATATAACAGGTACTGGTCTAAGCACTTCATATTTTTAACTTAAATGATCCTTTCCACAACTATATATAAGGTGGGTACTCTTATATTCCTTATTTTACAACTGAGGGAACTGAGAAAAAGAGCAGTAAAGCAATTAAATTTGCTTAAATTCATCCAGTTTATAGTCAGCAGAGTTAGGATTCAAATGCAGGTGGTCTAGATTGTATTGCCCTTTCAAGAAAAATAACAATACTTACTGAATATTACATCCTGTTTTCTACAAACCTGCCAGAGAATTCTTTCTAAATGGAAGTTCAATCATTTTATTCCTTTCATTAAAACTCCAGTGGTTCTGATCTCTCTCAAAATACAATGTTCTTAAAATGTCCTTTGCAGCCACCTTGCAAGTTCAGGCCCCTTACCTCCTCTCAGCTTTACTTCCTACTACTCTCCCCTTCACTCATTCACTCACTCCATGGCAACCTTCTTGCTGCTCTATAGATTGCCCAGCACTCCCCTACATCAAAACCTTTGCATTTGCTATTCCCAGTGCCTGAAATACTCTTCCTCCAGATAATTGCTGGATCTCTCTCCATCCAGGTTTCTACTCCAATGTCATTTTATCAGAGGCCTTACTTCACCTACGTAAAATAGAACTCTATCCCCATCTGCACACTCTATCCCCCTTACACAGCTTTATTGTTCTCCATAGCACTAAACACTCCCTGAAGTAATTTATACCTATTTGTTTATTGTCTTTCTCCTTTCATTATAATGTAGATTCCCTGAGGGCAGGTATTTGCCTGGTTTATTCACAGTTCTATCTCTAGCATCTAGACCAGTATAACACACAGCAAATGCTCAAGAAATATTTGATCAATGAGTAACTGACTGATAGATATGCGAATAGTTTTAAGGAGATTTCCAACACATTGTCTCTATTTTCTTACCTCTCATTCACTATTTAATCCACTCTAAATTATTTCACTATTCAGTGAAACTGCTATTTCACTGAAACTGCTCTTGCTAAGGTCACCAATGACCTCCAAGTTGCCAAATGAACATGTTTCTATTCTCATCTTATTGGATGTCTCAACAGTAACCACTATAACTAACCCTTTCCACCTCCTGATTCTTGAGAATAGCACATAACGCATACTCCTCTCTGTGTACTTTCTTTAAATGAACCCATTCATTCTTGGTGCTTTAAACTTTTCTGTGCAAATAACACAAACTTCTCCTCTGTACCAGACCCATGTATGCAACTTCCTTCTTAACATCTCTACTTGACTGTCTCAGAGGCATTCCTTATCGATTCCAATGTACTTACCAAACCTGTTCCTACCTGCTGTAGACTGAAGTGTGCCCCCACCAAACTCATATGAAGAAGCTTCCCCATTGTGACTATATTTGGAGATAGGACCTTTAAGAGGTAATAAGGTTAAATGAGGTCTTAAAAATGGGGCCCTGATCCAATAGAATTAGTGTCCTTATAAGAAGAGAGCTTGCTCTCTCCATGCACACACACCAAGGAAAGGACACACGTAAGGACAAAGTGAGAGGTAGCCATCTGCAAGTCAGGAATAGAGTCTTTACCAGAAACCAAATCAGCCAGAACCTTGATCTTGTCTCTATTGTCCAGAACTGTGACAAAATTAATTTATATTGTTTAAGCTGTTCATCCTGTGCTATTTTGTTATGGCAACCTAGTAGACTAATACACTCCTCCATCTTACCCCACTAGTGAAAAGCACCTCAGTCCATACAACTGTTAGGTCCGAAAGCCAGGAATCCTTCTACTCCCTTTCCTTCATCCTACTTTTCATATCCAATCCAGCAACATCCATGCTTCTACCTGCAAAATTTACCTTAAACCTATTTATCAACTCTATACTTTCACTGCCACAATCACTATACCAAAGGTTCCTCTTAACTGGTTTTCCCACTTTCAACACAGCACCCACTGGATCCCTCTTCCACAAGCAGCCAGCAAGACCTTTTAAAATACAAATTAAGTCATGTGATGTTCTGCTGAAAATGCTTCAGTGACTTCCCAGTGGAACAGAGTAGTATCAAAGTTCTTAACCTGACCGACACTTCATACGTCTGATTCTACCCCCTTTTCCAATCTAATTTAAGTACCATCTTCCTTTTTAATCACTACAATCCAGCTACTTTGGCTGTCTTTCTCTTTTTCAAGCCCACCCAACTCTTCAATCTCAGGGTCTTTATACTTGCTATTTCTTGGCCTGGTGTTTTTTCCCCCCACTGCTGCCATAGCTGGAGAAGCCTTCCTAATCATCCATAAAGCAGACTCCCCCTACAATTTCAGAGTTCTTTCAGAGCTTTCCTACATGGCAATTACCTCAGTTTATTTGTTTGTTTGTTTTGTTAATTAACATCTCTCTCCCCCTTGAAAACAAAGATCCAACCTGTTTTGTCCATCACTCTATACTTGACTTACAGGTCCCCAATCTACAGAAGGCATGCAATAGACACCGTTGAATTCCTATTTCTTCGTGAATTTTATATTTCACAATAAAATTTCATAGTCTATTTCACATATGTTCCACACATTTCTAATTAATATTATGCCTAGACATTGTATATCATTTGTGACTATTGTTGGGACTCTTTCTATTATATTTTCTAAGTAGTTTAGGAAAGCTATTAATTTTTCAGGTTTATCTTGCCTTGAGCTCCTTTACAAAATTCCTCTCAAACTTCTCATTTTTAAGTGATTCGTCTAATTCAATTTCTTCTTTCTAATTTTGTATGCCTCTCATTTCATGTCATATTTCAAAAATCAAAACATCTTTAAATAACAAAGAAGATAGCAGTCATCTACATTTTGTAATTTATTCTAACAGAAATTATTCTGCCAGTTCATCACAATAATAATGTTGGTTGGTTGTTGATAAACTTCCTTAATCATGTTAAAAAATTCATCTTTAATCATTCTTAAGATTTTTATCTTTTTAAACAGATTCATTTCTTATAAGATTACCAAAACTTTTCACTCCCAACTATGAAAACTTTGTTTACATTATCTCTCATTTGCTTTCCATGAAGTCTTCTCTGCTGATTTAAAATTATAATCTAAAGAATGATATGAATGTTCAGACTCTTAGGAGGGAAATATAAAATTGCTATTTGTAAAGTATACAACTGACAGTGTGAGTATATATCCAAAATATACAAGGAATTCCAAAAATTAATAAAAAGATAAGCACATCAATTAAAAACTGAAGCAGAAACCTGAACGAATGCTTCGTGAAAGAGGGTACAGAGAAGGCATACAAGCATACAAAAAGGTCTTAACCTCATTGTTAGGCAGGAAAATGCAAATTAAAACCACAATGAAATACCCGTGAAATAATACTACATACCCACCAAAATTTTATATAGCTAAAATTGGAAATAAAAACTATCAGCACCAAGTATTGAAGAAGATGTAGAGTGATGGAGATTCTGAGACACTCCTGATAGAAATGTAAACTATAACAACAATTTTGGAGGCAGTTTGGCATCATCTGCTAAAAGTAGAGATGACAACAGTCCCACTTCTGGAGGCTGTAACTAACAGCAGCACATCATGTGTGTACAAGTTCATGACAGCACATAAATGCTCACCACAGCATTATCTGGAATAAGCCCCAAATGCAAACAACCCAAGCAACTGAAGAATGAATAAACTGGGGTGTATTCATACAACAGAATGCTATACCAGCAGTGAAAATGAATAAACCACAGCCACAGACAATAACGTTGATGAACTTCAAAATTGTAATGCAGAACAAAAATGCACTGTGTATTATTCTATTTACACAATGTTTTTAAAGAAAACTACTATGTGGTATTTTAAGTCAAGATAGTGGTTATCTTTGGAGAGAATGGAACAGGTAGTGATTGGAAGGGAGCAGAAGGGGGACTTGTGGGATGCTAGTAATGATCTATTTCTAAGGGCATAGAGGTTACATGATATATTCACTTTCTGCTTATTACTGAGGTGTGTACAATGATCTCTGTGCTTTTTTGTATGTGCATACGCTCTAAGAAAAAAGGAAAAAGAATTTTAAATCTCTTTAACAGATACTGTTTTGAATACATGCATTTCATTCTCTCTTCATGACCTCTATTTGGTAGAAATGAGAGGTACTTGGTGTCATACTTGGGGCTGTGGGTTATATTAGAAGAAAACAAAAATCTACTAGCTGTCAAACATATTATCTATATGTAATATGTCTGTCTGCTCTTGTCATGAATTCCTAGTCTTCTGTCAAGTAAAAAGTAATCCTTTAAATTCTTGATCCTAAAGTCAGTAAACTTTTCAAATAAAATATTGTCTTAGTTTGAGATATTATGCTTGTCAATTTACTAAAACCTCCTTTTTAACTTACATCTGTATAAAGACTTAAGCATACTCTTCACAAAATTTAGTACTGACATAAAGAAAATGATCTGGCAAGGTGCAACTATAAAAAATATTTTTACCTGCAAGAAGTCAATCTGCATACAAGTGCTAGGCAACTCTGGTATCAAAAAGCAAGTGTCTGTCGTGTAGTTTTCACACTCAATGTTATCTGGAAACTGACTGCATTCTAGTTGTGAGCTGTCTCCTCTCACCATCACTGCACTAGTAGCAGATCCTTTTACTTGGTGCCCTTGAAACTCAACAGGCTACAGGAAAATTGTTAAAAATGAGTATTGCATAAGCATATACTGACATATATTCACAACGTACATATATACAGAAAATAATACATAATTCAGATTTCTTTTAAATATTACTTAATATAAATAATTACTAACAGGGACCAATACTATGAACATAAAGAGTATAGTATTAATGGCTAATTAAGCCAGAAAGACATAGTTGCTCCATTCTCTATGCCTCCACTATACATTATACAATTTTCCATTATAAACTTATCACATTATACTGCAATGAAGTTTCTTCTTATACATACACTAACTGTACTGTAAGCTCCTTGAGTGTAGAGACCTTTTTGTTCCATCAAGAAATCACCTGCATTTAACACGCTGCTTAGTATATAGAAGGCAACCGATAAACACATGATAATAGGAAGGGAAGAAAGGGAAGGAACACAGGAAGCATTTTCCTTTGTTTAGGGGTTTTATAAACTATCAAGTTTAATGCCAAGAAAGACAGTAAGTTCTCAGCCTCCCAGGAGATCTGATCCTATTGCTCTGAGAACAAAGGCCAAGGAGCATGATGCCAATACAGACATGTACCCCAGAGAGGTGCTTTCATCACCTCAAAGACAGTCTGCTTTCAGGCTTCAAATGGCTTTCTCTGCTGCCCTCTTGAGGGTTCTAGGATTTTTACTCCACACTGGGTGATACAGCCTGCCCAGAATGTGTGAGAAAATAAGATTGCTGATAGAGCCAAAGGAATGTACATAAAGGACGAATTAATTTCTGATAAACAAAATTACAAGAACCTATAATTTTAAT
Organism: Manis pentadactyla; assembly: GCF_030020395.1. Lineage (NCBI taxonomy): Eukaryota > Metazoa > Chordata > Mammalia > Pholidota > Manidae > Manis > Manis pentadactyla. The sequence goes on from NC_080023.1 coordinate 95,203,966, forward strand.
ATTCCCGTATTTAAAAATCAAGATTCTAAATCATGTATTTGAAAGGAAAATGAAATCCTAAGTGCCCCCTTATACAGGACTTTTGTTGAAAATATTCTGAATTTTAAAACATATACATTCCAATTAAAAAGGTCTCAAATTTAAAGGCTGCATACTTCTGCTTTGTTGATGTGGAATACACATTTTCCACAAATACATGCCTTGTTTTCTATGCTTCTATGTATACCTCTTCCAGAGGCCTGTTGGATTTTAGGAATTGAATTGCTATTTACCAAACTCAACCATTTATATGCTGCTGTCTCTATCAATTTTTGTTGTAGAGGTTGGATTATATATATTCTACATATTCAGTCAGAAGTAGAAGTGGAGAGTAAACTGCAACTTAAATCTTAAAATATCTTCATTTTGTTCTCCATGAAACATTCATTAATCATATTTTATAGATCATGTCCAACCCCCAGGGTATCCTATGTGTACATATCACATTATTAGTTCATTTGTAATTGTTCTTTAGTAATAGAGAGAGGGCTCAAGACCAAAAAAAGGAGTAGGAGTCATTAGTTTCTCTTGTTCTTAAAACCAGGCTAATTCATTCAGTGAAATAAGCCAGGTGGAGAAAGACAAGTACCAAATGATTTCCCTCATTTGTGGAGTTAAACAATGAAGCAAAACTGAAGAAACAAAACAGTAGCAGACTCACAAACTCCAAAAAGGGACTAGCAGTTACCAAATGGGAGGGGTAGGAGAGAGTGAGGGGGGAGGGAGAAGGGCATAGAGGGGTATTATGATTGGCACACATGGTGTGCGGGGGAAGAGAGTGTGTAGCACAGAGAAGACAAGTAGTGACTCTGTGGCATCTTACTACTCTGATGGACAGTGACTTCACTGGGTATGGGGAGAACTTGATAATATGGGTGAATGTAGTAACCACAATGTTTTTCACATGAAACCTTCATAAGAGTGTGTATCAATGACATCTTAATAAAAAAATAAAAAATAAAAAATAAACAGGCTAATTCATTATACCCTCTAAACTTTTGCCTGTGAAAACTCTGTAAGTTGTGTTAAAAAAAAAAAAGCAGGAAAACAGTGGATTAGAAAACCAATGTTCTTCACAAATTTTACCTTAGAGTCACAGGTTTTTCTCTCTATTTGTTTAGGAATAACAGCTACAAAAGTCGTCTCTTCTTTACTTGCCAAGGAAAAGAACTAGAATAAAATATCAGTAAGTATGTTAGCTAGAATAGTTTTGTAGGTGGTTTATGAGTTTTATTGGAAAATAATCCTAAAACTTAAAAGTTTACTCTTTTAAAATAGACTTGCATCTCCTTCTTGCTTCTCTCTATACATACATATAATAAGCTATGCCTGGCAAAGGAGTGCTCCTGCAGCTAAAGTACTATGCTAATTAACTTTAAAACTCAGCATATTAGAAAATTCTAGTTCTAAAACTTTAATTAAATCTTTTAACACTAGGAAAAATTGTTGTGTACATAATAAATCACCCAGCAAACCTAATATTTATGTTAATGTGGACTATTAATACTGTATGATTTCACTTATTTGTGGAGTATAAAAACAAAGCAAAACAGAAGGAACAAAACAGCAGCACACTCAGACACTGAGAAGTGACTGGTGGTTACCAAGGAGAAGGGATTGGAGAAGGTAGGGGGAGGAGGGTGAAGGGGATAAAGGAGCATAATAATTTGCAGTCATAATACAAGTTGGTTACAAGGACGGTAATATAGCATGGAGAATACAGTCAATGATTCTGTAATATCTTACTACATTGACAGACAGTGAACGCCTAGAGGGGGTGAGGATTTAATAATATGGGTAACTGTTAAACCATTGCGTTGTATATTTGAAAACAACATAAGATTGTATATCAATGATGATACTTTAGTTTAAGAAGAAAAGAAAAAAAGCTGAAGAATTGCCATGCATATGTAAAAAAAAGATATTTAAGAGCTTTTAATACTGTAAAAAAAATGACATTAAAGGGAAAGGATATGAAACTGTATGCATCACTCTAACCATATTTTTAAAAATAGGTCAAAAATGCTAGAAATGTTAATAATTATCATCTTTGGGTGGTAGGGTATGTTTTGCTTTTTCTTCACTTTTTCCTGTATTTAAAAAAGGAAAAAGAACCTAGATTAGTAAAAGAAAAAAAAATGGTAAGCTAGAAAACAGAGCAGGATACAAAATGGAGGCAAATGAAACACTTCACTTTTTTTCTTTTAAGCATATCCACTAGAAAGAGCACTGCCATATAATGAAAGAGTTGTCCCTTTAAAAATGTTAATAGCATCCCCATTGAGAAACACTGATCTATATGGCTTATTCTAGAATTTCAAGTCATCCCAACTGGTATTATTTTTCATATCATTACCATGGATCCTAAACTGTACAACAAGGTACTTTGGGGTGCCACAGTGGAATCAGCAGGGGCTCCACAAAATGTTTTAAATTTGAGGGAAATACAGCATCACTCAATATCTGTCTGACACTCAACAAACCAGTAACTGAAGGTAGTTCAGTTTCAATATCAGATCTTATGTCATTTCTTTCAATAACATCATATTTGTGACTGGGTTTCTGGAAACTGCTATTATAAAAATCAATCACCATGCAAAAATTAATGTGGAACAAGAAATCTATTCCAAGGTTTGAGAATCTGTACAGTGCCCAACAAGTACACATATTCTATCAGTAACTGTTTATTTAAAAATAAAATGCACTGATCATTTCACAATACATACACATATCAAATCATGTTATATACCTCAAACTAATATAATATTATGTCAATTACATCTCAGTAAAACTGGAAAAGATAAAAATAAAATGCTTATTAAGTTACTAGGACATAGTACTTAATATGTTAATAATACTAACTACTTAATAAATGGAACTGCTAGGTATTTCTTAGAACTACTAGGCCAAGGGTTGTATGAAAAAATGACTGAGATGTAAGTGAGGTCATGAACTGAGACAGCTTGGGATCCTCTGTATTACGATAATCTCATTACAAATTACAGAACATTCTATATTAAAATAAAAGAATACACTGATAGAAAAAAAATGTACCTGTGGCGAATCCTGATTCAGATGAGACTTTGGTATAGCTTGTGAAACTACTGTAGTCAATGGTTTCTTGGCTATAAAGGACAAAATCAAATGATCTTATTCATCATATGTATACTAGAACTCTAAAATTATTAATTTTTACTCTAGAATTATTTTTAACTTAAATCTAAAACTGAATTAAATGGGGAATATAACCTAAATTTCAAGATGAAGCAAAGTCTTAATAATTGTTGAATCTGGATTTTGGGTATTTGAAGATTCATTGTACTAGTCTCCCTATGTACGTCAGACATTTTTATGATAAATTTTTTTTAAAGCCTTTTCGGTTACTTTCAAAGTATGGGTAGGACTGCTTTCTTTCTTCTTTTTTCAAACTAATTAAAAAATAAATACTGAGTCAACAGCTAATAATCTACACTAAAAATGCTAAAAGTGAAACTAACTTCAGAAGCAAGACAGCCAAGACCACAATTTCACTGCTGCTTTGTGTAAACACAGAAAGGAAAAAGAACTTAATGCTATTTCTGAGTCTGAGTCACCATTGGACTATAGTTTAGGAAAAAAACTTCAACAGTTATTTTCAAGTGCAGTGTGCCAGGCACTGAGAAAACAGCAGAGAACAAGACAAACAAGATCTCGAAAAGGAAGAGCCACAGAAGATAAACCAGATAAATTCAGATTGTGGTACAAAAGGGTTGCCTAACAAAGGTTGACATGATAGAAAGTAACTGTAGATAGGGTGATTGCAGAGCTCCTCATGAGAAGTAACATTTTAAGCTGAGACCTGAAGACAAGAAAACCCCAGCTATGCCAGTGGTAAAGGTGTCCAGGCAAAAGGAAAACAAGTCTAAAGACTGAAATAGAGAAGTTGGCAAGCCTGCAGAATGGAGAGGACAGGGTAGCCAGGCCATACCACCTTACTGTGTGTCTGTTTAAAAACAGGATTTTTTTCTTAAAAGAAAAAGTCCATACTCAAAAAGGTTATTTATTGTCATATTAGAGACTGGTTGCATAAATAATGGTTCATCCACACAGTGGAATATTACACAGCTTTAAACAAGTAAGTGAAGATGTATCCTATTAATTGATAAAAAGTGATATATGGGATATATTATTAACTGAAAAGAAGGAAGTTACTAAAGACTATATATATAGAGAGAGTATGGTATCTCATGCTGAATAAGGGAAAACAAGAAATTATTTATAGAACTGTTTATTTTTGCAAAAAGAAATCGATATGATGTATTGGTTACCTATAAAAGGTATGTAGGAATAAGACAGAAGGCATCTGAGTACGTTTTTACAGTTTTGACTTTGAACTAGGTTAGGATTTCATACAGAAAAATAAATCAACAAGGATGGGAAAAAAAACCCTCATACTGAATATAAACAATGAACTCAGCTATATATCAAATGATAATATAATCATACTAAAGTAATCCCAGTAATATGTGAATATAGTATGCCAACTCTACACTCTCAGTAGAATATATTCTAAAAGCAAATAAACAAAAAAACTGCAAAGGACTTGTGATCTTTACACATTTGTAAAGTTTTTTGCTAGTAGTGATGTTGGTTTAACAATTTGGAAACTGTCTGATGTGTATTGTAGAACTAAGGAAGTAAATATACTGATGTTCTGGGAACCAGGAAACTTTCTCACTGTGGAAATTAAGAAACATAATAAGAAATGGAGACAAGAGAGGAACAGCCCTGTAGCTCAGAATTGGAATTAGAGATATCAATGTGAACCCATGATTTTTTAAAAACGGTATCTCCTAGCACATGTCCAAAAATGTGCAATGATAGGAATGGACTATAACACACCCACACATACATGCTTATATGTGCCTCTATGTGCTAATACATACATACAGTATTTCTAGCAAGATACCCCAGAGGATAACAGTGGCTAATTCTGAGGAGTTGACTATGGGACTCTGCTAAGAAGGAAACTTAACTTTTTGCTGGACTATCCTCTATTAGAATTAATTTACCAAATACACATATACTCATGCTGAATAAGTATACCTGCACATCCTTTGAGCTATATAGAGAAAATCCAAAACAAATATGCCATTCTAACCTTCAGGATTGCTATCTGGCTCATATGTCTGCAGAGTTCCTTGTTGTTTAAAGGTAGTAGTTTTCTTTCTCAGTATTTCCAAGCCTTCTAAAGCTGTACTGTATTCAGACAATGACTTTAAGAGGGAAATATTGTTTACTAAATCAGAAAGTTCTGAAGAATTTCTAGCACTATTCTGGCATTGCCTGCTTTCTCCACCATCTTCTATTTCAATATGGTCATGGTGTAAACTTTTAATCCCTTCCAAATCTTCAAATTCAGGAATACATGCTTCTGTGTCTTTGGGAATAGAATGTTTTTCTCCCAGAGGATAAAACAAAGAATTGGAAACTTGGCTATTTGATTTATCAAGTCTAATACATTCTTCAGAGTGATTCTGATTGGCATTTAATAGTTGGATGCTGATATCACTGCTAGAAGTTGATGGTAAAACCTGTTTATTGTTTTTGTCTAAGTCACTCCCCTTGATAAATGGCTTAGGCTTAACTTGTTCTGAAAATAGGTTGCTTACAGGAATGTAATTAGTGGCTATGTTTACAAAATGAGGAATATGTAAATTTGTGTTTATAGCTTTAGATTTATTTGAGAATGAAGCAAAATCATAGTTAGCTATGGCTTTTTGGATAGATTTATGAGCATCTTCCTTATCTACATATACATCATCAGTCCACTCTAAAGATGAGTCAAAATTGCCTAATGTGTCACTATACTCCTTCTCTATTTCTTTTCCAGTGTTTCCAGCTTTCCAAGGTCCTGTGTCAAAACCTACATGCACTTTATCATAAAACTGTGATGGCAGGGTCTCTTTAGGTTTATTGCCAACAGATGTTAAGAGAGACAAACATTCACTGCCAACTTCTTTACAGCTTGTATCTTTATATCCCTTTTGAACACATGAATTGATGTCATTAACCAAAGTTTCCTGTACCCAACCCTCTGAATCCTGGGAAATTTTATTGCTTTCCTGTGATTCCTCCTCAGTGTCACTAGTTTCAAAATTGTTCAGATTAAAAGTCACCTCCACAAGTGGTTGTGTTGCATTATTCATGGACTCATAATTACCACTAAGGATTTTACTATCAGTATTGCTTTTAGAAAACATATCAGCAATGCCATCAGAGATTCTAGAATTATTACTTAGAGAAGATTCAATTTTTGGATGATCAGATTCCGGCAAATATAACACTGGTTGTTTATACTTCTTTTCTGATGTTCCATGTGTATTTCTCTCTTGAGCATTTTCTCTAATGAGAATTGATCCTTTTATGCACAGCTGGTCATTTTGATTAACACGTATTTTATTGTTTTCTTGACTGTCCAATTCTGATAATAAGGCATCATTTTCCACATTGCTACAGGTAACTGGTAAGCTGTTGTTTTCACAGAATGAAGGAATTTCTAACTTTACTTCCTGATCCTGGAATTGATTATTATTATCTACTGACTTGTCTTTATTATACTCTTTTCCCTTTTCAGCACATGTTTCAAATAACTGTATTCCTTTTTGTACCGAAAGGTCTTTCAAATCTAAATTTATATCATCTCTCTGAGATTCGGGTTTCCTTAAATCATTTCCATCTTCAGTAGGATGCACAGGTGAACTCTGTGAGGGTAAGTATGTGGCCCACCGGCTTTTATTTCTCATGGTATCTTCTAATTGATGCTGGCAGTATAAACTTTCTGTGCTCTTCACCTCAGCACACTCTTCCTGTTCAATTAAGGACTTTGGTTTAGTAGGAATACTTTCTTGAAGTTGTATCTGAGGGAACTGTTGTATAATTTCAGAATTTAGTTCCTTACACACGCTAGTTGATTCAGACTTAAGAAGAGCTAGTATCTGTGCTTTGCTTCTGATGTTTTGTGAAACTCCTATACAGTGAGATGTCAACCCATCTCTTTTCATGCCTTCATTAGTCAGTAAAGAATATGAATGCTTGTTTATAGAACTGACAGGAGGGCAAAAATAATTTTCCTCACATAGCATTTCTTGGTTAATCTTGAAGGATGGAGTACAAACAATTGAAGAAAAATTTCTCTCTCTGTTCTTGTAAGTGACAATGTTCTCAGAGTCAGTTAGCATATTATTTATATCTTTCTTGCCAACAGTAGAAAACAAAGGAGGTGTGCTGTACAATGGAGAAAGAAAAACAGAGCCAAGTTTCTTAGCCTCAAATGATGCGGCTGATTCACCATTTTCTGTAATAAGCATTTTCTTTGGCACTTCACGTGGTCCTTGGAAACCCTGAAAGTATTAAAACAATTTTTAGGTATTTTATTATCTATAAAGAAACTGTGAAATGAACTGGCTAAGAAAAAAAAGGGATGTGGGGTTTTTTTGCAAGGTAAAGTAATAATTAAGATACAAAGTTTGTTAAGTTAAAATGCAAACACTCATTTATATTAAGATTTGTCTAATTAGGGTTTACTTTCTTTCTACCTACCTAAGCATATACTGTAAAATGCTATTTAATGATAGAGTACAATAGCTTCAAAATTCACTACTTCTTGATACAATTTTATTAACATATATATATCTATTATTTCAGCAGAGAAACTTACAGTAAACATCCTTTTTAAACCAGCAGGCTGACATCCAAGGGATTGGCCAGATTTAAACCTTGAATTTAAATGTGGTGCTTCTTTAATGACATCCTCTTTAACAGCTATGCTTCCAGCAACTTTAACATCTTCAACTGTGATTAAGTATCGATCACTTTCTAAATCATCTCCGGGTTTCACCTAAATTTTAAAGAATAAATGTCAAAATAATATACATCTAATTATTTGATTATCTATGTATTCCAGTAAATTCATTAGCACTAGCAAGACACAGTAGATATTTAGTAAGCAGTTGTTGAATGAATGGCTCAGCAAGTAAATTCTTTATTTATTATTATGCACTAGTTAACTATCAACAAACACAAAAGAAGGTAGTAATACAAGAAAAATTTTTCTTTGTTTATTCAACAATATTTACTGGGAACCTACAGAAGCCCTTTGTTGTATGCTGGGAATACAAAAACAAGCAAGAAAAAAATGCTTCCTCATCACAGAACCCACAAACTTAATGTAATCCTTTTAATGAAAGCTATTAAATATCAATTATATATCTTTTTTAATTAATGTGAATTAGATACATATTCATAATTATCACAAAATATTACTATAAATTATTAGTTGCTTACACAATTATATTCTAAAGAAGCATTTAATCACCTTGATAAAATATAGCACTTGCCACCATCTCTGACTGCAGCATAAAAACATAATGACCACAATAGTTGATAATATACAAAATCAGTGAATTTTCACAAATAATGTTCTTAGTCTTTACTAATGAAATGATTTAAAGTGAAATAATAACAACAGAAGTTTCCCCCAATTAAGCATTACTAAGATAGTGATTATCCTAGATGCCCTATTGATAAATATAAAAATACCACAACCACTATTAATATCATATAAAATTTTAAGATTAAATACCATAGCCAAAATCAACCCAATGAATAAGAATATGTATTTCAACACTTTTAGAAATCACTGTACTAAACTGTCAAGTACTTTGCAGAAATTATTTCTAATTTTCAGATCAACCCAATAAATCTGTGATCTACATTTTATAGTGAAGAAGTTAGACACAAAGCTTAGGTTAGATAGGAAGCACTTGAGTGTGGGAAATGAACCCAGAATAATCAGCTTTAATATCCTTATTCTTTATACTAAAATATACCTTTAGTCCCCTTCCCTTCTTTTTTCCAGCAGAAGAAAAACAGAGTATTTGAGAAAATATTTTAAATATTACAGAATATTTCCCACTGTAGTTCTCTGCCTATCAAAACCACTTAATCGAGTTAGACTCCAGAGTCTCTTCCAAGGTTAAAATCCTAGCCCTACACTGTAACTCTACGAGCTTGGGCAAGTTACTTGACCTTTCTGTACTGTACTCTTAATCTATAAAAATCTCAGGGTTGTGTAAGGATTAAATGAAATATTTTTAGCAGAGTCTAGCTAACAACAAATGCTCAAGAAATACTAGCTATAATTATTACTATTAGTACTTTAACCATACTATATTTAACAATATTCATAAGGAAGTAAAGAGATTTTTTTAACAATAACTTAAAGATTGAAATATTAAAATACCTCAAGGCACTTAAGAAATAAACTCTCCAGACATTCTCCTTTGTCATCATATAAAATTGCCTATATTCAAAACAAAATAAATGTTAAAAAAGAAAACATACTTCTGCTTCTCTTAAACATCTTCAATAGCAAATCAAAAATTGTTATATAAGTAAATCGTAAAATGAAAGAATTACCCACTTTGTTAACTTGGATTACAAAATGCATTTATTTCAAATATTTATTAAGTATTCAGTCTGTGCAAGAGAATAAAGGCATACATGCATGAAAGTCAAGAACATAACCCTACCAGGAATATCTTATAATGGAATTGGGAAAAAAACAAAATTGGAATACATTAGAGAGGGCAAGACAAGAGACAAGATCAGTAAAGAGATTATTATAATGGTGTGGCACAAGGATCACGAGACGATTAGGGTTGAAATAAGTCATTAGCATTGAGATAACACAACTGTTTATCAAATATAATGAATAAAACTTATTGAATGTGAGGGCTAAGGGAGAAAAAGGAAGCTAATGAGATTGTAATTTTCTGGTTTTCTGCTTGTGTCTCTCTAGGCAGTCTTCACAGTAGTTTCTCCACTGGCCCCTTAAATATCCCATCAGTTTGGAACACAGTTTGGCAGTTCCTTAAGAGATTAAATACAGTTATCACATGATCCTGCAATTCCATTCCTAGGTATATATACACAATAAATAAAAATGTATGCATTCCCAAAAACTTGCACCAAATGTCCATAGCAGCATTATTCTTAATAGGCAAAAAGTGGAAACAACCCAGATGTACATCAATAAAGGAATGGATAAATAAAATATGATATATCCATACAACAGAATTATTATTCAGCAATAAAAAGGAATAAAGTATTGTTACACATTTCAACATAGATGAACCTTGGAAACATACTAAATGAACACATTCACAAAAGACCACACACTGTATAATTCCATTCATGTGAAGGGTCCAGAGTAGAAACATTTGTTGAAATAGTATGTAGATTTGTGGTTGCTTAGGGCTGAGAGTTGGTACTCAGTAGTGACCTCTGATGAGTATGGAATTTCTTTTTGGGGTGACAAAAATGTTTTAAAATTAGACTGTGAGGATGGTTACAAAATTCTGTGAATATACTAAGAACTGTCCAATTGTATACTTTAAAAAAGTAAACTGAAAAGTGAAATTAAATCTCAAAAAAGGTGTTAAAAAATTGGTATTTCCAATGGCTCCTTTTCCCTCTATTCTTTTTTTTTAATATTAAGGCATCATTGATATACAATCTTATGAAGGTTTCACATGAGCAACATTGTGATTTCAATATCCACCCATATATCAAGTCCTCCCCCTCAAACCCCCTTGCAGTCACCATCCATCAGCATAGTAAGACACTATACAGTCACTACTTGTTTTCTCTGTGCTATATTGCCTTCCCTGTGAGCCACCTACCTTATGGGTGATTATGATAATACACCTTAATGCCCTTCTGCCTCCCTCCCCACCCACCTTCCCCATGACCTTCCCTTTAGGAACAGCTAGTCCCTTCTTGGAGTCTGCTGCAGTTTTGTTCCTTCAGTTTTGCTTTGTTGTTATACTCCACAAATGAGTGAAATCATTTGGTACTTGTCTTTCTCCGATCTGGCTTATTCACTGAGCATAATAACCTCAAGCTCCATACATGTTGTTGCAAATGGTAAGATTTATTTTCTTCTTATGCCTGAATAATATTCCACAGTGTGTATGTACTACATCTTCTTTATCCATTCATCTACTGATGGACACTTAGGTTACTTCCATGTCTTGGCTATTATAAACAGTGCTGTGATGAACACTGGGTTGCATGTTTTTTTGAATCAGGGATCTTGTTTTCTTCGGGTAAATTCCTAGAAGTGGAATTCCTGGGTCAAACGGTTTTTCTATTTTTAGTTTTCTGAAGAACCTTCATATTGCTTTCCACAATGATTGAACTAACTTACATTCCCACCAACAGTGCAGGAGGGCTCTCCTTTCTCCGCATCCTCGTCAGCATTTGTTGTTGTCTCTTTTTGATATTGGCCATCCTAACTGGTGTGAGGTGATATCTCACTGTGGTTTTAATTTGCATTTCCCTGATAATTAGTGATGTGGAGCATCTTTTCATGTGTCCGTTGGCCATCTGAATTTCTTCTTTGGAGAAGTGTCTTGATTTCCTCCATGCATTTTTCAATCGGGTTATTTACCTTTTGGGTGTTGAGGCATGTGAGTTCTTTATATATTTTGGATGTTAACCCCTTGTCAGATATTTCATTTATGAATATATTCTCCCATACTGTAGGATGCCTTTCTGTTCTACTAATGGTGTCCTTTGCTGTACAAAAGCTTTTAAGTTTGATGATATCCCATTTGTTCTTTTTTATTCAATCAACATATATATACACATATATATTTTTTGTATCATTAATCTACAATTACATGAGGAACATTATGTTTACTAGACTCCCCTCTTCATCAAGTCCCCCCCACATACCCCATTAGTCACTGTCCATCAGCGTAGTAAGATGCTGTAAAATCACTACTTGTCTTCTCTGTGTTGCACAGCCCTCCTCGTGCCCTGCCATTATACATGCTAATCGTAATGCCCCCTTTCTTTTTCCCTGCCTTTATCCCTCCCTTCCCACCCATCCTCCCCAGTCCCTTTCCCTTTGGTAACTGCTACTCCATTCTTGAGTTCTGTGAGTCTGCTGCTGTTTTGTTCCTTCAGTTTTTCCTTTGTTCTTATATTCCACATATGGGTGAAATCATTTGGTACTTGTCTTTCTCCGCCTGGCTTATTTCACTGAGCATAAAACCCTCTAGCTCCATCCATGTTGTTGCAAATGGTAGGATTTGTTTTCTTCTTATAGCTCAATAATATTCCATTGTGTATATGTACCACATCTTCTTTATCCATTCATCTACTGATGAACACTTAGGTTGCTTCCATTTCCTAGCTATTGTAAATAGTCCTACAATAAACATAGGGGAGCATCTCTTTTTCAAACTGGAGTGCTGCATTCTTAGGGTAAATTCCTAGAAGTGGGATTCCTAGGTCAAATGGTATTTCTATTTTGAGCTTTTTGAGGAACCTCCATACTGCTTTCCACAATGGTTGAACTAATTTACATTCCCAAGAGCAGCGTAGGAGGGTTCCTCTTTCTCCACAACCTCGCCAACATTTGTTGTTGTCTTTTGGACGGTGGCCATCCTTACTGGTGTGAGGTGATAACTCACTGTGGTTTTAATTTGCGTTTCTCTGGTGACTAGCGATGTGGAGCATCTTTTCATGTGTCTGCTGGCCATCTGAATTTCTTCTTTGGAGAACTGTCTGTTCAGCTCCTCTGCCCATTTTTTAATTGGATTGTTCACTTTTTGTTTGTTGAGGTGCATGAGCTCTTTATATATTTTGGATGTAATGCCTTTATCGGATCTTTCATTTATGAATATATTCTCCCATACTGTAGGATACCTTTCTGTTCTATTGATGGTGTGCTTTGCTGTACAGAAGCTTTTCAACTTGATACAGTCCCACTTGTTCATTTTTGCTTTTGTTTCCCTTGCCGGGGAGATATGTTCATGAAGAAGTCACTCATGTTTATGTCCAAGAGATTTTTGCCTATGTTTTTTTCTAAGAGTTTTATGGTTTCATGGCTTAAATTCAGGTCTTTGATCCATTTCAAATTTACTTTTGTGTATGGGTTTAGACAGTGATCCAGTTTCATTCTCTTACATGTAGCTGTCCAGTTTTGCCAGCACCAACTGTTGAAGAGGCTGTCATTTCCCTATTGTATGTCCATGGCTCCTTTATCTTATATTAATTGACCATATGTGTTTGGGTTAATGTCTGGAGTCTCTAGTCTGTTCCACTGGTCTGTGACTCTGTTCTTGTGCCAGTACCAACTTGTCTTGATTACTGTGGCTTTGTAGAACTTGAAGTTGGGGAGTGAGATCCCCCCCACTTTATTCTTCCTTCTCAGGATTGCGTTGGCTATTTGGGATCTTTGGTGGTTCCATATGAATTTTAGAACTATGTGTTCCAGTTCATTGAAGAATGCTGTTGGTAATTTGATAGGGACTGCATTAAATCTGTAGATTGCTTTGGGCAGGATGGCAATTTTAACAATATTAATTCTTCCTAGCCAAGAGCATGGGATGAGTTTCCATTTGTTAGTGTCCTCTTTAATTTCTCTTAAGAATGTCTTGTAGTTTTTGGGGTATAGGTCTTTCACTTCCTTGGTTAGGTTTATTCCTAGTCTCAGATTTCTGTGTATTAATTTTGTATCCTGCAACTTTGCTGTATTCTGATATCAGTTCTAGAAGTGGAGTCTTTAGGGTTTTTTATGTACAATATCATGTCATCTGCAGATAGTGACAGTTTGACTTCTTCTTTACCGATTTGGATTCCTTGTATTTCTTTGTTTTGTCTAATTGCCGTGGCTAGGACCTCCAGTACTATGTTGAATAACAGTGGGGCCATTGTTCATTTTTGCTTTTGTTTCACTTGCCCAAGCAGATGTGTTCATGAAAAAGTTATTCATGTTTATATTCAAGAGATTTTTGCCTATGTTTTCTTCTAAGAGTTTTATGTTTTCATGACTTACATTCAGGTCTTTGATCCATTTCAAGATTACTTTTGTGTATGGAGTTAGACAATAATCCAGTTTCATTCTCTTACATGTAGCTGTCCAGTTTTGCCAACACCAGTTGTTGAAGAAGCTGTCATTTCCCCATTGTATGTCCATGGCTCCTTTATCGTGTATTAATTGACCATATATGGTTGGGTTTATATCTGGGCTCTGTATTCCGTTCCATTGACCTATGGGTCTGTTCCTGCACCAGTACCAAATTATCTTGATTACTGTGGCTTTGTAGTAGAGCTTGAAGTCAAGGAGCAGAATCTCCCCAGCTTTCTTCTTCTTTCTCAGGATTGCTTTGGCTATTCATGGTCTTTGGTGGTTCCATATGAATTTCAGTTTGTTGAAGAATGTTGTTGATATTTTGATAGGGATTGCATTGAATCTGTACATTGCTATAGCAGCATGGCCGTTTTGACAATGTTAATTCTTCCTATCCAAGAGCATGGGATGTATTTCCATTTATTGGTATCTTCTTTAATTTCTCTCAAGCATGTCTTGTAGTTTTCAGGGTATAGGTCTTTCACTTCCTTGGTTAGGTTTATTCGTAGGTATTTTATTCTTTTTGAAGCAATTTTAAATGGAACTCTTTTCCTGATTTCTCTTTCTGCTCGTTCATTGTTAGTATATAGGAATGCAACAGATTTCCGTGTATTAAATTTGTATCCTGTAACTTTGCTGAATTCAGTTATTAGTTCTAGTAGTTTTGGGGTGAATTGTTAGTGATTTTTATGTACAATATCATGCATCTGCAAATAGTGACAATTTGACTTCTTCCTTACCAATCTGGATGCCTTTTATTTATTTGTGTTGTCTAGTTGCTATGGCCAAGACCTCCAGTACTATGTTGAATAAAAATGGGGAGAGTGGGCATCCTTGACTTCTTCCCAATCTTAGAGGAAAAGCTTTCAGCTTTTCACTGTTAAGTATGATATTGGCTGTGGTTTTGTTGTATCTGGCCTTTATTATGTTGAGGTACTTGCCCTCTATATCCATTTTATTGAGGGTTTTTATCATGAATGGATGTTGAATTTTGTCAAATGCTTCTTCAGCCTTTATGGAGATGATCATGTGGTTTTTGTCCTTCTTTCTGTTGATGTGGTGGATGATATTGATGGATTTTCTAATATTGTACCATCCTTGCACCCCAAAAATCTTACTTGATCATGATGGATGGTCTTTCTGATGTATTTTTTAATTTGGCTTGCTAACATTTTGTTGAGCATTTTTGCATCTATGCTCATCACAGATATTGGTCTGTAATTTTTTTGTGTGTGTGGTGTCTTTGCCTGGTTTTGGTATTAGAGTGACACTGGCCTCATGGAATGAATTTGGAAGTATTCCCTCTTTTTCTTTTTGGAAAACTTTAAGGAGGATGTGTATTAGCTCTTCCCTAAATGTTTGATGAAATTCAGTGGTGATCCCATCTGGTCCAGGGATTTTGTTCTTAGGTAATTTTTTGATTACCAATTCGATTTCATTGCTGGTGATTGGTCTGTTCAGATTTTCTGTTTCTTCCTGGGTCAGCCTTGGAAATTTGAATTTTTCTAGAAAGCTTCTATTTCTTCTAGGCTATCCAATTTTTTAGCATATAATTTTTCATAGTGTTCTCTAATAATTCTTTGTATTTCTGTGGTGTCCATAGTGATTTCTCCTTTATTGTTTCTGATTCTGTTTATGTGTGTACACTCTCTTTCTTTGTTGATAAGACTTGTCAGGGGTTTATCTATTTTGTTTATTTTCTCGAAGAACCAGCTTCTGATTTCATTGATCTTTCTATTGTTTTAGTCTTCTCTATTTAATTTATTTCTTCTCTGATCTTTATTATGTCCCTTCTTTTACTGACTTTGGGCCTCACTTGTTCTTCTTTTTCTAGTTTCATTAATTGTGAGTTTAGACTGTTCATTTGGGATTGGTCTTCTTTCTTGAGGTAAGCCTGTATTTGCAATATACTTTCCTCTTAGAACTGAACATTGAGCTAGGACCCCAATCAAACTAAGTTTATAAATTTGAAAAATTTATAAATTGAATTTGAAGGTTTAAGATTCAAGCTGTAAGTTTTTCTTTTAATTTTGTCTTAATAAATGTTATTTTAAAAATAATAAGTAACCTTTCTATGTGAAAAGCTTCTCTTAGTGATAACTTCATGACAGGTATGTAGAACAAGGACAGAATATGGAGAACTTTAACTGCTAGGTTGAGGAGTATGGATGGAGATCACCATCTTGTCAGTCTGCCCTATATACTCTCAAATCATCTGTAGTAAATGTTTTCTTTTAAATTAGAGACTGTTTTAAAGAGAGACAATAGAATGATTAGGACATAGGCTCTGGAGCCAAAAAGCCTGGGTTTATATATGTGTCTTCCACTTTAGCTGTGAGAGTGGTGGCAAGCTACTTTACCTCCCTGTGCCTCAGTTTCCTCATTAGTAAAATAAATATAAAGCTCGTACCTAACAGGAGAGTTATGTAGAATTAAGGAATTTGACACATTTAAGCATTATGCCTAGCATATAGTAAGCACTTAATAAGTTTTTAAAAAATATCAAATTGGGGGAAGGTCAGAAGGGTGAGAAGGGTGTCCCAAGGTACAAACTTCCAGTTATAAAATAAGTAAGTCCTGGGGATGTAGAGTACAGCATGGTGACTATAGTTAATAATACTGCATTATATACTTAAAGTTGCTAGGAGAGTAAATCTTAAAAGTTTTCATGGAAGACAAGTAATGACTCTGTAGCATCTTACTACACTGATAGACAGTGACTGCAATGCGAGGGTAAGGACTTGATAATATGGGTAAACGCTGAAACCACAATGTTGCTCATGTGAAACCTTCATAAGATTGTGTATCAATGATACTTTGATTAATAAAATTTAAAAGTTTTCATCACAAAGAAAATAAAGAAAAACATTTTTGTAACTGTATGGTGGTGGATGATAACTAGACTTATTGTGGTAATCATCTGACAATGTATACATATATCAAATCATTACGTTGTTCAACTGAAAATAATATAATGTTACATATCAATTACCACTCAATTTCAAAAATATGTAAATAAAACAGATTGCTCTCCCTAATGTGGATGGTTCTCATCCAGTCAGTGGAAGGCCTGAGTAAAACAAAAAGGCCAAGTAACAAAAGAATCCTCCTGCCTGCCTATCTTTTTCCTGTCTTCTGACTCAAAGAGAAACTCTTGGCTGTTGCCTGCCGAAATTTACACTGAAATTACATTATCGGCTCTTCTGGGTTTTGTGCTTGCCACAGATCTTGGGACTTGTCAGCCTCCACAATCACATGAGCCAGTTCAGTCTCTCTCACCCTTGCCCTCTCTCTCTCCCTCTAGAAAATATGTTACATATGTATAAATAGTACCTAACTAATAGAACTATGTATACATAGATACATATCGAGTTATATTAATATATGGAGGGGCACAAAGGGAGAGAAAGATTTGTATATCTTTATATATCTCTTTGTAAGAGCACATAGGACTGAGTCCTAAGTACAAATGTAAAGTTTGGGAAGAGAAAGAGCCCAAAGAAAATATTTAGAAGTGGTCAGTAAGCAACATCGGAAGAGTGTAGTATCACAGAATTTAAATGAAGAAGAGGTGTTGTAAAGAAGGGAGAAAGCAAGAGTCTTAAACAAAGTAATGAGAACTGTTAAAAGAAGAACATTAACATTTGGTAGATGGAGATCATTGGGGGTGGGAAAGAAACCCACAAGGCAGGATACTGTACCTAATAGTGAAAGATCACCCTAGTAAACAACTCTTAAAACTAATAGGTCCATCACAATCAAAGTGACAGATTCAAAGAAAATTTCAAAATAGAAGAGTAGAATTCTCTACATAATTTCAGGAATCTGCAGCTTTTCTAATAATAGTATGTCAACTCTATAGGTACCACTTAACTCTGAGCATTACTGTGTTAGAAACATTTTAATAGGTAGTTTTGTTTGTATAGTTACTCTTATTGCCTACCAAGAAAAAAATGTGCCTAAATTATGAAGAAGTTTCATAGAAAATCAAGTTTAAATTAAAGAAAAATCAAATAATGTTTATTGAATCTTTATAATACACAAATTAATCATTGTGATATGGAAATCATTTCACAACTTCTGCTCTCACATTATGTCAGCTTATGGACATATCTAACATATTATCATCTACAGAGTTTTCTTTTTCTATTTTTTTCAATTTTATTTTTATTTTTTGGTTTCATTAATATACAATTACATGAGCAACATTGTGATTACTAGATTAACCTCATTATCAAGTCCCCACCACATACCCCATTACAGTCACTGTCCATAAGCATAATAAGGTGCTGTAGAGTCACTACTTGTCTTCTCTGTGCTATACTGCCTTCCCTGTGTCCCCCCTTGTTATGTGTGCTAATCGTAATGCCCCTTATTCCCCTTCTCCCTCCCTTCCCACCCACCCTCCCCAGGCCCTTCCCCTTTGGTAACTGTTAGTCCATTCTTGGAGTCTGCGAGTCTGCTGCTATTTTGTTCCTTCAGTTTTTTCTTTGTTGTTATACTCCACAGATGAGTGAAATCATTTGGTACTCATCTTTCTCTGAGTTTTCTTAATATTCAGTCAAGAGGCAAGAACCTAGCTCTTGGACTCTGTAGTGAACTGTTTTGCACTTACTTTGTTTCCTAAATGAGTGGTCTTCAGAATTCCATCTTGCCACACTTTTGACTTCTTCATCTTTTGATGAGTATATAGAACCTTATTTTAAAAAGAAGTAAAGAAACATACATACTTATATGTATGAAATGTCATGTGTTTTTATACCCTTACTACATACAAAAAATACTTAACACATCCTTTATCAAAATGAAAGCACAGATTCCATAAAAATAGTATCAAAACATCAACCACAAAAAACAAACTAGGTCATAAAAGCCAAGGGAGGGGGAAAGGAGAGGTAAAATCTAAGGAAGAAACTGAAATGTTAACTGAGCAACAAAACTAACTTCAAAAAAATAATATTCTTAGCAATTCTGAGCTTTCTAGTCATTGGAAAGGGAAAAATTTATTGCGTCACACTGTAACTGTAATCTGTACAGTTCTCAAGCTATAGTCCAGAGACTCCTGGAGATCCCCAAGACTTTTTTAGGAGTCTGTGGGGTCAAAACTATTTTCATTACATTATTTGCCTTTTGCTTTCATTCCTTTGGCCATGCATTGTGAAGTTTCCCAACATTATGTGTATGTGCAATATTGTAAGATTCAATTTCAGACTGAATGCAGAAGGAGATCTGAGAATCTCTCTTCTATTAAGTCAAATATTAAAGGGATTTGCAAAAACTATACAGCAATGCTACTCTTTTCAGTACTTTTCTTCTGCTGTTAATTGTTTTAGAAAGTATAGCTTTTTTCATAAAAGTGTATTTATGTTAAGTATAATGGGTTTATTAGTTTTAGTGAATTAATAAATATTTTTAAATTTTGTTTTCATTTCTAGTATGAAAGACATCCATAGATATAAGCCTCAGAATAAGAAATTCTTAGGAGCCTTCAATAATTTTTAAGAGTACAAAAGGGTCCTGAGATCAAGCAGTTTAAGAACCACTAAACTAGACAGAAGAAGCATTACAGTTCTTCAAGAGAAAGAAATGATTTCTTGGTCCCAAGCTTTCAGAGAATTTGTTTCAGAGGACTGCTTAACAAACATGAATAGTAGGCAAGTGACAGGGCTGCCAGATAAAATGTAGGGCAATTTGATACATACATACTTACACTAAAAAATTACTCACTGTTTATCTGAAATTCCAAAGTAACTGAGCATACTACTTTTAGGTTTTGGGCTTTTTGTTTTGTTTTGTTTTGTTATTTTGCTAACTCGGTCAACCCTAGCAAGACATTTGTGAAATATGGAAAGAAGAAAGGGAGAAAAAGGAAATAGTAAAAACTAGTAAGACTTACAATAAATTCTTGGTTTTCCATTATTTCTTCTGAAGTTAAAAACCAATCAGGTCCAGAAAATAATAGTGGTTATTAAATTATTTATATTACCTAAAATGAAATAGCAAAGAAGATTCAACACTGATGAAAAGAGTAACTATCAAATGCAATTTTTTTCCCCACAGATTCTTGACCAGAGAGGAAAACTGAACAGAGTTCCAAGACTATGTAACTACCAAGGGAACCTCAGGTGTAATCAAATTCTACTGAGAACACATTAAAGAAGTGACACCACACTGTGGAAAAATAATTTGTCAAGTAAAGAGAAACTAAATAAAATATTCAAAATAATTAGTATTCTGTAAACCTTTTTCCAGGTGCCCTAATATGTATCAGTAAACATGTTCCTCTCTCCTGCGAACACTTGGTTCCCTTGAGAAAGTGGTTCAATTTTTCAAGTTTTCTGAATTGCTATGGTCAGCACAAGATGGCCCCCTTGCGTTTTAATTTTTTTTTTTACATCTTGGTCAATATATAGCTAGATAATATCACAGTATCTAGGATTAAATATACATTATAAAGCCTCTGCAAGGAAAAAATATTTTCAATATCATTGCAATGAGTACTGTAGTTATCCTGTGCTATTGGATAAAACTGTTACTATGGGAAAATTTACAGACCTAAAATCACTGATGGTGAACTGAAGAAGTATAAATATAGATGCCAAAGAAAACTACTCTTTTTTCTAAAGCAGTGGTTCCAACATATGACCCCTGGACCAACAACATCAATATCACCTGAGAACTGGTTAGAAATTCAAATTCTTTGGGCCCTACCCTGAACTATTAAATCAGAAAGTCTGGGGTTGGGGTCCAGTAGCCTGTTTTAACAAGCCCTGCAGGTGATGCTCGTGCTTAAGTTTCATAACACAGCTCTAAAAGACCAAGGAGGATTTAATAGAAGTAAAATTTGTACATCTAGATAAAAGTCCTCCTCACATATAAAATATATAAAATAGGTCACCAACATATTATTTATAAATTAAATATATTTACTTAGTACTTACTATATTGTGCTAGGCTAAGATACTAATATAAACAATATACTATTTCTAATCTCAAGAAGAGCAAGGTTAAACTCTAGTTACGATAAAATGAGACAAAAATTAGCACAGGAGGCGCGAATGTCTAGGGCATCAAACAAGGCTTCCGAAAGGACACGATGTCTAAGCTGTAAGCTGAAATAACCATTAACCAAGGGAAGATGCCAGGGCAGGTATTTTCAAATAGGAATCAATATTTACAGAGATCTGTGAAAGACACAGCAAGCCACAATCAAGGAATTCTAAGTAGTATGACTAAGGAATCAAGTGTAAAATAGTGAGTAGTGACAAATTAGACTGTAAAAATGACAAGTAATAGTATTTAGAGGGCCTTCCATGTTATGCAGAGCTGTTTGGACTTCCTATAAAGAGAAAAGGAAGCCACAGCAAGATTTTAAAAATAAGATTACATAATCTGACTTGGGTTTTATAAATATTACTCTGGCTGCTGAGTGGAGAAAGGACAGCACGAAGGATAGGCAAATGAGATACAAATATCTGCCCCACAACATAGTTCACAGAACAGGATGCAGACTTTTCAGAAATTACAACTCCCATATCCTATACCCCTCCACTCCAGCTCACAGGAATTGCCAGATGCCTAATGAGTGCCAAGAAGATAAAAGGTCCAGATTACATCTGCTTTTAGAATTACTTGGTCCCAGCCACAGAATGGGACATTTGGACATTCTACATATGTATATGACATTACATGGTGTAAACACGGTGCTTAGCATGTGGCAGTGATTAATACTAGATTTCTTTAATAATAGCTATCATTTATTCAGTGTAATTATATACTAGACACTATTAAAATGCTTAAATGCTCACAACCTTATGGTGTAGATACTATTTTTCATAATAATTTTACTAAGAAAGTAAGGTGAGTTATATAACGGGTAAGTAATTTCCTCAAGATCATGAAGTAGATAAATGGCATTCATAATTCAAAACTAACTCTTCTACATTCTGGTGCTTATACTCACAAATACCATAATACCATATTATACTATGTCATACAGGGATAGATACTTTACATATATCAGTCTCATAATTCTGAAGAGTAGATATTGTCGTCACAATTTACGGATTAAGAGTCCAGTATTCACTAATTAAGGATTACTAATATACTACTTAGGAATTGCAAGATAAACTCTACATTATTTTCCTAAATTAGAGATATTACTTGTAGGATTTACTATTTAAAAGGAACTGAGGAGGTCCAAACTCTCATAAGTGGTAAATTAGTTTTGGGATGAAACCTCAAAAAAGAAGGCTAACTGGATTTAAAAATATTTAGAAAGCCCTAATTCTTACATTCAAAGGAGAGTTAACACCCCTTTCTTGTCATTAAACAGTAAAAATGGTTTTAGCCATCACCATCATACATTTAAGTGAAGTGCAAGCATAAAACATTTTCTGAAAGTCTTCATCTACCCACATCTATCAAACAATTCAAGTCTTAACCCACTTCTAAAGGGTGAAAGTTTAATGCGCAAAGAAGTTTTTTAAGTGGTATGGAGACCACAGATGCTCTGATAATGATACAAGTACAGACATACCTACATAGATATATGTATACATACGTTATTGTGCTGCTTCACACATTTATGCATAAAATTTGGTGCTCTCACCAAAATAAGCACCATTCTACTTGTTAAGAACGACAAGACGTTTTTGGAACAAGGATCTTTCGAATCCCTAAAAGGTTCACAGGCGTAAAAGGTTCAAAGGCACGAACTGAACATCTTGTTTTAAAAAGCCATCCAGTCCAACTAACCAAAAGCTCGCATTTCATTTGCCAAGATTCTAATTATCATGATTTCTGTGTAACCAAATGACAGGGAGACTCAACCCTTTTGTCAGTCCTTAAGACAAACAGCTAAGTCCTCTCTGGTCTTCACACGTATGCAGAAACTGCAAAGAAGGGGCTGGGAAAAGCAGTAAAAACGAGGCACTAATTATTAGAGTCCCAACAAGCTGTGATTGTCACTACCCAATCCTGGTTACAGGCTGCATCCCTACCGGTTAGCTTCCGGCAGAGCAGAGTCTTTCGTCCCTTCGCCCCAAACCAGTGACGCTGCTTCTCGCTCAAATCCCCCTGTGTATCCACCTTCACTCCCCGAAAACCCAGGAACCAGTTACATAAAAGTCCACTTTCGAATTTCTCCCGCGAAAGACTGTGACGTCATTAGCCCGGGACCGTACCACATCAGGACCCACTACTTAGACCGCCCTCCACCGCGCCAGCCAGAACCGCCGTTTTCAAACCGCCAATCAAATTCTTCATTGGCTGCGGGGCCCCCTTGGTCAGCCCCGTGCCAGCCCACGCCTGTGACGTAAAGGACGGACGCACCGCCTCCGGGCCCGTCTTCTCCGAGGCGTTTGGGAGAACGGTGTCGCTCATCTTATGACGCAGAAACCAACCACGACTGTAAGGAACGGGAGACGGAAAGGGCTGAAGAACGCAGTCACTGGCCCTGTATTTGGGAATTGAACGGAGTAAGTTCCAAGTGGACTATATATATATATACATATATATAAGGTCACACAGGTTGGCTGAGGTCGAAATTCCCCAGTCCGTTTTCATGAAACCCACTTTTATCATCTGTCGTCCCTTTCATCCCGCCCCCTCCTACCACCCGTCAGTTTGCTTGTTCCAGTTCTCTGTGCGCACGCGCAAAGTCCTCTGGCCGTTCCTGTAGTTCTAGTTTTCAGAGATAGGGGGCGCGAATTGTCGGTTTTGGGGTAGGCTTGCGGCTCGCCGGGATTTGCGGCGTCGGGCGGAAGGACCGGTGCCGAGAGGGGCAGTAGTCCAAAGGGAAATTGCTTTACATAGCGAATTTGAGTTTTGCCAGCCAAAGGATAGCGAGTGTATAAAGACTTATATTTTAAAATTAAGTAATTTCCTCTTTGAGGACTCTAGTCCATGTCATCAAGAGTTGAAAATCCAGTTATGGGGGGGAGCTAACAAATCAGTGCAATACAGTGTACTACGTGCGTTAATAGACATACTAAAGGGAAAACTGATGAAGAGTCAATTAATTGGGAGAGTCGGTGGAAAGCGACGGAGAGTTAAGATGCCGTTTAACTTGGGCCTTGAAAACAGAATAGGGACCCTTAAGGCAAGAAAGACGAAAAAACATTCAAAGCAAAGCCAGGCTCGGTTTCGCGTTAACTTGAATAGTCATCTTAACCTTTGAAAGGTTCTTAAACTTTTGGCACACCAAGTACTTTAAAAACATGGTAGAAGTTATGGATGAGACTCCCAGGAAAATTCATCTACATGTGAAAGTATTTTACTTATAATTTCGTCAGGAAAAATTGCGAAAGACTGAAATAGACAAGGAAAAAAATACCATATGTCTTGTCTAGGTCACTCTTACAGGTTATCTCTGCCTTTCATTGTTACGAAGCTATTTTACCCGTTGTGTAAGTTGTAGGAAACAGTAATAATGGAAAATAATCTTGCGATTTGTTAAATTAATTTTGCAATCATTGCCTTGACCAGTTTTGCATCTATTAACGTATTCCTTTCAACGTTCCTGATTGCTGATATTTGTGTGTCTGTCTGGTTTCTGAATTATCCTTTGAACTGGTTTTTAACACTTAACTAGTTCCCTGGTTAACAATATAAATCTAAATTAATTAAATAAAATCTTTGACATGTATTTGTTTTATATTTGTACAAGAATCATTATTTTACCTTTTCTTTAAAGTTATTTTTTAACAATTGCATGGGATACACAAGGATTCTTGAAACCCACCCAAGATTCCATGGACTTCAGGGTAAGAATTCCTGAGTCAACATAGAACGCATGGTGACTAACAGGTTGCAAGAGGTCCTACTAGGTAGGCAATGTGGGAGGCAAACAAACCTGAGCTTACTTACCTGGCTAACTTTGGCCAAATTACTAAACCTTTGAGCCTCTGTGAAAAAAAGAAGTTGGAAGAAACCACTTAGTGGGATTGTGAGGATTTAAAACAATGTATGTGAAGTAACTGGTGTTGTTACAGAGTAACTTTTATTCTTGTTTAAAGCCCCTGTTTAGAAGTGTGTTTTAGACATGTTACACAGCTTCTGTGAAGGATGGGTGACTTCTGGAACAATTTATAACCTATTCCCATGACAGTATGGACAACCCTGGATAGAGATAAGAGCCATTCTAGAGGTGGAGTTGATAGGACTTAGTGACAAATTGGTAAATGATTAAATAATAATAGTTACGTATTATTGTGTGTGCTATATAGCAGCACTTAGAAGTGCTTTATTTGCATTATTTTGGTTAATCTTCACAATGACCCCATTATGTAGGTATAATTTTTATCCACATTTTGTAGACCATGGAGAGATGAGGTGTGTAATTCACTTATAAATAGTTTGATTGGTTAACTCAGAGGAATATGGCATCCTCAGATAAGATGAGGATGAGAACAGACCTGGGTCGGAAAGATAGTAAGTTTCATTTGGAATGTATGGAATGACAGCACACATATTTGTTATCACAGGCCATTGAGAAGGTAGACTTTGAGAATCAAGACAGTAACGGAAGTACAGCCACATAACTTCCTGATCTTCCACAGCCATTGATTGTACTGTATTGTACCAATTGTACCAATTTGTACCATAGCTTCCTCTAAAATGAAGGTTTATTTGATGATATACAAAATGGATATTTTTAAGATAACAAATTATAGATATGTGTTATGCACACTAGGCAGTAGTTTGAGTTTAATTCTCCAAGCCACAAATTAGAATGAGGCAATTAATGGGAAAAGTCTGTTTCTGGGAAAATTATGGGTATTTTCTATTCATGCAGTTCTGTCCACTATTTCTTTCAGTGGTGGCTTTGACAAGGAAAGGAATGGAGAGCTGGTAGTCTGCCCTTTATAAATTGTAGTTTTTTTCACAAAGGAAGGTTCGCAGTAGATCCTGCTGTAGTGATAATCATAGCCTATATTTGTATTTTATTTATATTCCTACCCCTATACAAAATAATTTGAAATGCTTAACATTTTACAGCTTATAAGATCTTTTTTAATACATTATTTGTTTAATTATTGAACAAATGCTTAGGTCATGATCAAGCTACAAGCTGAAGTCCCTGCTCTCTTATTGTTTACATTCCAGTGGGGTAGACAGATAATAAAACTATAATTCCTAGGTATTGATAAGAGGATATACAAGGATAAAAAGTGGTGACTGAGGTGGTGGGTTGGGTTAAGATTGTGAGGAGGGAATATTTATGTTGGGTAACAGAGAAAGCCTCTTTGAGAAAGTTACATTTGCAGAGACCTGAATGAATAGGAAATAATCCCTATAGATGTGGTGGTTAAGGTAAAGATAGCAGCAAGAGCAAAGGCCTTAGCATGTTTAAGGAACAGAAAGATGGTATATTGTGTTTGGAGTAAGTCCACAGGAAAGAATTGTAAGAGATAAAGTTAAAAATCACCAGGCCTGATCATGTAAGGCCTGCTGGACCACAGTAAGGATTTTGGATTTTATTCTGAGTATGATAAAAACCTTTGAAGGATTGAGTGCAAGAGAGTGACATGGTCTGATTTACATATTTAAGTGATTATTCGGCTGCTATGGAAACTGATGGTAAGGAAGAGGAGTAGAGCAAGTGCCATTTGGAATGCTCTTGGGGTAATGCTCTTGTCTTCATGGAAGACACAATGATAGTTTGGACTAGGTGGTTGTGATGGAAGAAATGAGAAGTATTCATACTCAGGTTATATTTTATAAAGGTGGAGCTAACAAATGCTAATTGACTGTGGGGTATGAGGAAAAGAATTAAGGAGAATTTCAAGATTTTTCCCCTTTTGATTGGTGTTGTCTGAGGTGGGGTAAACTAGTCAAAAAATAGATTAAAAATTGAGAGTTCAATTTTTGTCATTTTAAACTTGAGATATTCATGGATAAATAGGTGCACATCTCAAATGGACAGTTGAATATTGGAATGGAGAGCTAATGGGAGAGATCAGGGGTAGAGAATATAGATTTGTGAAACATCAGCGTAGAGCCAAGAAGCCTAAAGCCAGGGACCCTCAGAAAAGATGTGTGTATAGTTGAAGGAGCCCAGGACTGAATGCAGTCGTAAGCAGCATGTAAAGGTAAAGCTGAGTAGAAGAGTCCAGAAAAGGAAATTGAGGAGAAAGACTCTCCTGGAAGCTAAATGAAGAGAAATGTTTTCAAGGAGGGAGCTATCAACTGCACACGCTGCTGAGAGGGCAAGTAGATAGTTGAGATCATTGTTTTCACTAGAATGGTGGGAAGAAAAACCTGACAGGATGGGTTGAAATAAGTGTGAGGTGAGCAATATGGTTATATGGCAGGCACTAAATGACATCTGATTGTTTCTCTAATGATGAATTCTTACTCTTGCTGCATTTCATGTGTTATGCTAGCAATGTCTAAAAAAATATTAGTAACTTACATATTTCCAAAATTGGTACTTGCCTAATCAACTGAAGCCTGCTCTAAAGATGCCAAACTACTCTTCTGTTGACCTTGGTGAGATGCTTGTTTAGTTGGAGATTTTAAATAAAATGCGTGAGGCTTTGTACCCTATTACTGGATGTCATTTTGAAACACTTTATTTCTGTTACTGTCTGCAGCATCCCTGCTGCTATGACAGATTCTAGCAGTTACTCAGGAGATGCAAATAGGCTTTAGTCTAATACTGTGTTTACTGAGCTTTAAAAAATACATGGCAAGAAGAAACAATGGGAACAGCATCTTCATCTCAACTGCAGGCACAGACCCAACACTTAACGAAATCCAGCAGTAAACCCAGATCCACTGTTTTGGTTTGTTGTAGTTTGCCCTTACCTATAGCAGACAAGTATGGCTTCCACAGGTAAGGGCCCAAGGCGTGTTAGGTCACTTTGACATGTAAAGCTTTAGCTCCTTTGACCCACCAGTCTATTAGGTCATTCTGGTCATACAGGCCTAAGGCCTGCATATCAGCTAATAGTGGCTCCCACCCTGCAGCAACCAGGGAAACAGATGCAACCCTCCCCATTTGTCTTAACTGTCCAGTTTCCAAGAAAACCGTATTATAGAAGATTAAAGTTGTTCTTGGGCAGACCTACATCATCCCAAGCCTCTTATTAAGCATTTGCTCATATACTCATTTTTGTGTCCCTCCCCCTAGAGAGTAAGATGACATCATTCAAATTTTTGAGTGACTACCATGTGCTAGGGAATGGGGGGATGCATCAGTAAACAAAACAAACTTTATCAATCTTACATCCTAGGAATAAAGAATAAAAACAGTTGTATTAGGTAATAGGTGTAATGGAGAAAAATAAGGCAAGACGCATTGTACCGGTCCAGAAATTTGCAGTTTTAAATCTGGCTGTGGGAGACCTCACTGAAGTGAAATTTGAACAAGATATCAGCAAGTGAGGAACAGGCCATGTTATCTAGGGGACAAGTGTTTCAGAGAGAACAGCTAATTCAAAAGGCCTTCTGTTAAGAGTTTGCTGTCTTGAGTTTTAGGAACAGCAAGACCAGTGTTGCTGGAGCTGAGGCAACAAAGAAGAGACCTGCAAAGTAACCTGAGAGACAGGCAGGGTTAGGAATTGCTGCCCAAGGAATAAACTCTGGGATAGGAAGGCCACCTGAAAAAGAGATGGCCACTTCTACAGCTTACCAGTTGAATTCTGCTTCTAGTGAGCAGAAATTAACATTTTAAAAAAATCAAAAATCTGTTATTAGAGATTGTAGTTTTAAAAATGTAACTTTCATTGAGATCTGTTGAGATAAAGAATGCATCACCTAATCTTATACTTTTACTGACTTTAAGTGTAACTTTGCAGGGATATAGATGTAGATATAAATTTTATTCTGTACTAGGATAATCAGATCCTGCAATTTAAAAGGCATACAAAACTACAAGTATATGACATAGGAGGTAAATTATCTTAAAAGCAAAAGGCCAGTTAAGTCAACAGAGAAGAGCTGAAATAAAATTTAAGAACTACAAGGCCAGTGAGTTTCCTCAAGCTAATTGATGAAAATGTCTGGGAAGTGTTCCCCAGAAAACTTTGCCATCTGGTAGCTAAATTTGAGTCTCTTATCCCTTCAGACAATTAAGGGTTAATTTAAATATTTTTCTACATTACCAGTTACTTGTGGTGTCTTAAATATTTATTCCAGTTCCAGGAATGGAAACTGAAAGTGGAAATCCAGAAAAGGTGATGGAAGAGGAAAGCACTGACAAGAAAAAAGAAGTAGAAAAAAAGAAACGGTCTCGAGTTAAACAGGTGCTTGCAGATATTGCTAAGCAAGTGGACTTCTGGTTTGGAGATGCAAATCTTCACAAGGATAGATTTCTCCGAGAGCATATAGAAAAATCTAGAGATGGATGTAAGTTTGCTTCAATATACGGTAGAACCACTTTTTTAGATGTGTTCCATTTGACTTTCAAAATTGTATCTGTACATTGTACAGTATACACTATATTACTGTATTATACAGTAATATAGTATATAGAAAAGTACTATACTATTCACTGTACCGTCATCTGCAGACATTTTTCCTGAACTGCTTTTAGCCTGACACTTTTCACTGGAAGTTGATGTGATTGTTGTAAAATGCTGTCATCACAGAAAATTACATTAATTACATTAACTGTGTTCCCCATGCTGTACCTTTAACCAGGTAATGTACTTATCTCGATCCCCTTGACATTTTGCCAATGCCCCTCCCAACTATGTAATTATTTATAGGCTTAATGACAAGAGGAATCCTAAGTTATTCCAAAATCAAAATGTGACCTGTTTTAATAAAAGAATAGAGGCATATGCTTAAGGGGTTAATTCACACCAGGGAATTTTACCTAGTCCAAATCCCAACCTTTCCTAGTTTTAAGAGGGAAATGTGTTCAACTTCTGTTAATGTAACATGACAGTGAGCATGACTGTCAAGTGGGCTGTACCTAAAGGAGCAAATTGAATTTATCCCAGTTGGGCATTATCCTGCTTTTTGTTTATTCACTTTTGATTTCCACTAGATGTTGATATATCACTTCTCGTGTCTTTTAACAAAATGAAAAAATTGACCACTGACGGAAAGCTAATTGCCAGAGCACTGAAGAGCTCAGCTGTCGTAGAGGTAAGAATTGTTATTTTTTGTGACTACATATTAAAACATATACATTAATATTAAAACTCTGTACCATTTTAAAGCTGGATTTAGAAGGCACGAGAATCAGAAGAAAAAAGCCTCTGGGTGAAAGACCAAAGGATGAGGATGAGCGGACAGTGTACGTGGTAAGTGATTTTTTCTAGAAAAGCTCAGAGCTGATGTCCCCCAACTCCAAGTACAACAAACATTTTAATAGTCAAGTATAAATTTATTGATCTGGGTTAAGAACTCTAACATTTAGCACTGCTTCTCATTTATCATAGGAATTACTTCCCAAAAATGTTAATCACAGCTGGATTGAAAGAGTATTTGGGAAATGTGGCAATGTTGTTTATATAAGTATACCACATTATAAATCTACTGGAGATCCAAAGGGATTTGCCTTTGTAGAATTTGAAACCAAAGAACAAGCAGCAAAAGCTATTGAGGTAGGTCCAGAACCTGAAAAGAAAAGCAAAGAAATTATTGGTTCTAAATAATAAGAACTTGTTTTGCCGATTTCAGTTTCTTAACAACCCGCCAGAAGAAGCACCTAGAAAGCCTGGTATATTTCCTAAGACAGTGAAAAATAAGCCCATTCCTGCCCTTGGAGTACCAGGTGAGTTATTTAATATTTAAGTAGGTATGGGAATAAAATTAGTAAACTAATTATAGCATTGTTACAGAAGAGAAGAAAAAGAAGAAGAAGAAGAAAGGCCGAATGAAAAAGGACAATATCCAGAAAGAGTCTAGTGTAGACACAAGCAAGGAGAGCGTCTGCAAAATGAAGAGATCCAGGATCACGTCCGAGGGCTCTGAAGTAGAGATAACTGAACCCCAAAAGCCACCTTCAAAGAAAAAGAAAAAACGGGAAAAAGCTGAAGTATCCAGCTTACCCTTAGTCAGAACAGGGAAGAGGAAGAGAAGTAGTTCTGGAGATGCAGAATACTTAACTCCCAGATCTAAAGTGAAGAAAATGGCTCAGAAAAACATTAAAAAAGAAGCTTCAGAAATCTCCAAAGAAAACAAAGGTATCTAGTAAATTTCAGGTTAGGATTAAGTAAATAAGGTTATTTCTTATCTTCACTTCTTGATTTTTAACTTTTAAGATTTAGAAGTCTCTACTGAGGAGGAAAAGGATACGGGAGATATAAAAGATGGATCACTCTTAAAGGCAAAAAGGAAACATAAGAAAAAACACAAGGAGAGGCATAAAATGGGAGAAGAGGTCATACCACTAAGAGTACTATCAAAGTAAGTTGATGTTATATTGTTTGCAGTTGACACACTCCATCACCATTGCTAAAGTGCAATTCCAATTTGTATTGAACAGAGTTGCATATTAGCAACAGTAATGGCCTGTAGCCAAGCTTTCTGCACAGTGGTGGTTATAACACAATTGAGAATTAAAACGGAACCACCACACTAAAACATGGAAGCACTTATTTTTATTCCGTCACAGCAAGTGCCTCCATGTTAAAGTAGAGGGTGTTCCTTAACAGATTTAAAGATCCAGTTTAAGAATACTACCATAGACGGACAGTTCTGTGAAGTACTCCAGACGTCTTATGAGCTTGTGAAAATGTAAAAGGAAGACTTACCATCACTAAAACATGGAAGCACTTACTTTTTTTATTTCAAAGCAAGTACATCCACGTTTAAGTGGTGGGGAGCCCAGTCTTGGGAAGAGCGGGAATCAGGAACATCCTTTAACTTATAAACTTAGAAAATAATCTTGAGTCAAAACAAGTGTTGTGTCTGTTTGGAGACACCTCCACTGAAACATGGAAGCACTTACTTTCGTTTTACACAGCAGGTACCCCCATGTTAAAGCAGAGGGTATCCCCTTGGCTCTACAAATGAGCAAGGCTGCCAAGTTGATCCAGGGGAATAATTTGGATTCACTTCTACTAAAACATGGAAGCACTTACTATTAGAAGTCACAGAAAGCACTTCCATGTTAAAGTTAAAGGGAGTCCATACACTTGAGGGCTTAGAGTCCAAATAGAAAGAAACAAAACGTCATACCTTTTGAAGAAAGTTTTTCTGTACCTTGCTGGATTTTAGTTTCCAAAGTGTCGTGTTCTCCTCCTGAAGGTTAAAAGGCAAGGACTTCAGACACTTCTATTTATACTATTCTTAACTCCTGAATTCCTTTTGCCTTTTTATCTCAGAGAATCATTACAAGAGCCTTTTGTTATTCTAATGTATCAGCTCTCTGAGAAGTACGATCCTGGGTGGGTCTGGATACTTTTTTTTTTTTTTTGAAGTATACAGATGTCAATGTTAACAGCTAAAACCATTACCAAAAGATATCCTCCCCTTAAAAAAAATTCCCCTGCTTGTTTGATGGCATAGATTAGGGTAACAATGAGTGCTCCTGTGGAGCCAGAAGAGACATTGTGTTTCTATCTAGAGGAGCTCTAGCAGTTTGAAGAAACATCTACATGTTAAATATATGTAAATAAATAAATTGCTTCCATGGGGTGGTATTTTCATCTTAGCAATTCCTTTTGATTCGAGTAAATGCTGAGGAATGTTATCTCTCAAGTTGGAAGCAGTTTAACAAATAATCTTTAAAGTTTAGTCTCTCATTTTTGTTCAGAGGACTGTTGTAGTAAATGTTAGTAGTTAGTTAATTCAAAACTTTTATTTTCATAAATTCGACTGTGGAAGCAGTATACTCAAGAATTGAACTGGCAAATTTAAAACATTTAATCTGAATGTTGGGGAAAGGGGAATCCCCCTTTGCTTTGCTAGATGGACTTAGAATTCAGGAAATAATTTGAGTGTATGTGTTTTAAAGAAAGAAAAGCTGGGAGGAGGAGTGGTTACAAGTCACAGTGAGTGTATGTATTTAGATAATTAATTTTTATTTAATCATCTTTTGTCACTATTTCAAAAGTCATTTTTTTCATTATAGGAGTGAATGGATAGATTTGAAAAAAGAGTATTTAGCACTGCAAAAAGCCAGCATGGCTTCCTTAAAAAAAACAATATCCCAAATAAAATCAGAGTCGGAAATGGAAACAGACCATGGAGTACCTAATAAGTCTGGAATGAAAAATGAGAAAGGTAAGCATTGTGATAGCTTTTATAGCATTATATTGTACTTATAACTATTTCTGAGTTATAGGATGAACTTTAATTTTTAAAAACTTATTATAGGATAAACTTTTTTTTATAGGATAAACTTAATTTTTAAAAACTTATTTAACAATTATTAGAAAAATTGATTTCTCCAGTTGTCCAGATGTGTGATTTATTCTTGATATAAGAATATATTAAAGACTAATGTTAAACAATTTCTTATTTTAATCACTTAAGTTTTCTCTGCAGTTTTCATTATTAATCAGATTTAGTAGAGGGTGCCTAGTTGACAAATTGAGCAAGTTTGTAGAAATAAAGACTAATTTCACACCTGTGTTTTAATTCCATAGTATTACCTATAACTAGAAACAAAACAAAACAAGATTCTTATAAAATCTTCAATATTAGGGTATATTTCAAATTCCTATAAATTAAAAATATAAATGTTCACATTGAATCAATACATATGTAGAATATTCTTATATATTATCCTATGCCTGTTTATTTTATTTCTTTACTTTTATTAAGTAGAGTACTTTGTTACTTGATTCAGGTAGGGAAAAGGAGCTTTTTAAGGTTTTTCCATGCTCTTCTAACAGTAAGTTTGCATTTGGGGTAATGAATTTTGTATTTTATTTCATAGTACTCTGCAATAAACAGTATGACTTAAACATAATTTTCTTAATAATTACTTTGATTCATTATTTTACAAGTACATTTTAAATCAAGTAAATGTAAATTACTTATATCAGCCTAGAAAATCATTGTTATTCTAAACTGGGCCTTCTAAATATTAATTTGTTAAATGTAAGAGACTTTTTTCTGGTCTTTTCCTTTGCAAACCAGCAGCAAACAGTGAAGAGTGTTGTCCCCAGGAGAAGGTTAATGCAGCAGGACCACAGTTTGTGAGTGGTGTGATTGTGAAGATAATCAGCACCGAGCCTCTACCTGGCAGAAAACAAGTCAGGGTAATGCTTTTGAGTCCCCAGGGTAGTTGGTCCCCCTTCCTCTTAAAAACTCTCCCTTGTGAAAATGTTTTGAATACTGAAAACAAATCAAATTAGAATTTATTCTTCTGAAGCAAATTGCTTCTACAGTTTTGATTTCATAGTAACTCAAGTTTGACACGAAGCAGCAAAATCTAAAGACTGAAATTTCTCACTGGATCAAATTTACAGTGAGCACACTTTAAACATCCTTCCATAGGAAAGAAAACTGCAATTTGTGCTTATTTTATTGGTGCTTCTAATGGTTTTGTGTAGTTGACAGAAGAAACCGTACTATAGTCATTATAACTAATTGAGTAGATATAGTAAAATGCTTTTCCCAGCATTCATTTTTTAGGGATTTCAGAGAAAATGGACTTTAGAAAATACTTAATGTCAAAACTTTTAAAAAGATTTAATCAGCATCACCTGCTGTTGTCTGGTTTTGGAGGGAATTAGAGAATTTGTAATTTGTTTTCACTAGAGCTCATAGCTTTCAATAGATAACTAAAAGAATTTGTGACCTAAGAAAGTTGAAACTATTTTGGAATAAAAGGCATAATATGCATATTTTTCACATACAGTGCATTTTATTTTTGTCTGTTAATGAATCCTCTTGGGAAATGGAATTTTTTCCTGAATGAAATGTAGGATTTGGGGGTGAAAAGAGTCTTCTTTAGTTCTATCTTTTTAAATTTTTTGGTACTTTCAATCCATGCCGATTGTTTTAAAATTTGAATAAATTACAGAAACTTATAAAGTTCTTTGAAAAGCTGCACAAATTTTGCATGCATGTGCAAGTAAATCCAACATACTCTTCTACAATCTTCTGTTTTCACTTTATATAGCTTATCTTACACAGTTTATACCAATGCAACTGTTTGTTATTGACATATTCCTTTGGGTGAAAATACCGTATCTTATTTACTTAGTCTGTCACCCAAATTTAGGTAAGATACTTTGTTTTTAAACTATGTAAGATGTTCTGTAGCATAGCAAATATATTTCACATTGTTATACTAACATTAAGCACCATGTTTTATATTTTTGGTTTTCAGACTCTTACCAGTCCACCTTTTTTAACTTGTATAACCACTGAGGTTACTCACTGTAATAATGTGTACGTACTCTTTATCTGAAATCCTATCCTAAAATCCAGCAGCTGTCACTAACATACAGATTTAGATTCTCTTTACCATGTTGAGAAGGGATTTGATGAATCCAATTTGGTATTAGCAGTTTTCACTTCAGAGTATGGTAGCAGTATAGAATTTCAAATAAGGATTTAAAAAATTGAGGATGTAACTGATGCTATGGTTAGATTACAAAATATTTAATAGAAAAATTAAAGTTATTTGGAATGACTGATAACTTTTTATGCTATTTATCAAATAACTTTTATTATCTACATTGTAATTTCATCAACTACAAATTCTTCTTCTATGATCATCAAATCATAAAATAACTGCATTAATCAATTTGGTAGTTACTTAAATTTTGCTGAAACAAAATTGAGCTAGGGTAATGGTCCCTGCTGTCGGTGACTTGCCCATGTGATTACCAGGCTAATTTGTCATTCTAAGAAGGATTTAAATCTGGAGATTAGCCTGACATTATAATGGATATTAAGTAAATATCTTTTGAGTTGTAGTAATCTAATCTGTCTGATAAATCAGTTACAAAACTCTCACAACTACCAGTGGAAGAATTGGCAAGTATATTTCTAGTTCTCTTACTTTTTTCATTGAATTAGCAAACATTTAGATAGTATGCTAAGAGATGGGATTTAAGACTTAGTTCCTGGTTTTTCAGACTCGCAGGTTTTTACTACTTATTCTTTGTTATTAACTAATGAACTTCTCTTATTCTATAATCGAATAATATTTCCAGGTATTGCTCGGTTCTTTCTGTAATTCAAACTTCTTAAATCCAACACCTTAAAGTAATCTAAATTACTTGTTGCTTGAAATTTTGGATCAAAAAGTAAAGGGAGCCAGATGGATAAAATGCTTTTTTTTTTTTCTAATTGGAATCCCCAGTATTTCTTTAGTTTTAGAATGGAAGTTGATGAATTAAGAATTAGTGTAACATTCCTGCATAATTGCATGGTAGACACTGTAGAACCTGCTGTGAAAAAAAAATGATTAGGAATGCAGGAATCTTGTTAATTTGCCCTCACAGCAGGCATTATAGGTAAAACTTTTCCTTGCTGGGTGACCGCAACTTGTTTAGAAGAGGTTACTTAGGTATTTTATCAGAAAGTAAGAGCTCTTGAGCTATATTCCCATAGAGTCACTCAGGAACCTGGGATTTTTGTAGGTTCTGATGCAACTTCTTTTTCCCTGAGTTGTTACAAAAGGGTGAATTTTTTAAACATATTTTACATGATAAGTGATTTTGTGCAAGTTGAGTGGCAACCTGTTTTTTTATTTTAATTTTATTCCTTTAACTGCACTCTTGACTTTGGACCCCTCTTTTTGATTTGAGGGTAGGGGGGCGTTCTTGTACATTTTACTCCACAAATCTGTTGCCCCTATGCAATATTACCATTCTAGTTTAGATTTTAAGATTGTTGTTGAATAGAAGAAAGTAAGTTATGACTAGAGCTGATGTTAAATTGGTTCTCAACTTTGTGTCAATTTTTAAGAGCTTTGAGTATATCTTAGAAGAAATATTTGATGTAGGATAGTTACTCCGTATTTTAAGCTACACGTGGCTTATTCATATATAATACATTCTGACACAACCATTGGAATAATTTTAGAATTATTATGAAACATTTTTATTATTTATTTTAAGTCTTTCCTAACTCTAATGCAGGATACTTTGGCAGCTATCTCAGAAGTTGTTTATGTTGATTTGCTAGAAGGAGATACAGAATGCCATGCTAGATTTAAAACTCCTGAGGATGCTCAAGCAGTAATAAATGCATATATGGAAATTAAAAAGAAACACTGCTGGAAACTCGAGATCCTTTCTGGTAAAGCATTATTGAATCTTTTTTTTTTTTTTAACAATTCTTGTTGTGAGGGTATTGTATTTTCTGAGTTTGGCTAATTAGTATTTTTCATCTGTTGTGCATGAAGTAGGTGAATATAATCAGATAACTGTTCTATATTAAGAATGTAATTCCTTGAATGTCTTTTCATGTGTATTTTTGAGTTATTACTGTTTTTGTTTGTTTAAGGTGATCATGAACAGAGATACTGGCAAAAGATTCTGGTAGATAGGCAGGCCAAACTTAATCAGCCTCGTGAAAAGAAAAGAGGCACTGAGAAGGTAATCAATTCATTTTGTTTTTTGGTGTGGTTTTTTTTTTTTTTTTTGTAGCCTAAGCTTTTTTTGTAGCCTAAGCTTTTCAGAGGTTGAATGTCTAAAGTCAGTAGTGGGTAATCCTAAAATAATGTTAGTTTTGCTGTACATAACAAAGATTTTCATGGTATATGTTGCTGTTAAAATTGAGAAGTAATACTTATTTCTCTTGGTTTTAAAATACACAAAATTAGAATTGTATACTCCAACCATGTTACATACTGCTAAAGTTTTTTTTCCTTTTTTTAAATTAACTAGTGATGTAATTTAAATTTAAACAGTCTTGACTTCTTTCTGATGTGTTTTGTAGTTTGGTGGTAAATGATTACTTAAAGATTGTCTTAATGGTAAAAACACAATGTACTTAGGGTGTAGTTTTTAAAGATATGAGCCTCCAAGGTAAGATTGAGAAACTATACAAAACATTCCCTATACCAATTATAAGCTTTATTCCTTTTTTTTTCTAGAATAGTCATCAAGTGATATAAGCAAGTTTAAATATATTAAATAATTATAAAACAATTCTCTTTCAATAATTTTATCTTAAATGGTCCTGAATAATTTATCAAATATTGTTATGAGCTATCAGGTTTATTATTTTAAAACAAATTTTTATACATGTAAAAGTTAGTGTATCTTAGAACAAAATAGGGCACATAATAGTTAATATTACTACTAGCAAAATTTTAAAATGTAGATTATACAAGTCAGAAAAATCTAAAAAGATGTACATCCTTTTATGATTGGTTGACACTAAAAAAGTCATACTTCCTGTATTCTAGGTTTGTTGATTTGGGTCATACTTACATAATTTTTTGTTTTTTCAATTAAAAATCAAGTTTTTTCATCAGTCTTAGAACATCTAGGATTCATTGGAATAGATGATTTGAGAGAGGTTTCCTTAGTCTTTGTTAATTCTGTTTCCATAATGCAGGTTGAATTTGCTGAGATGGGGAGGCTTCCTTCCTTCCTTCCTAAGAACTCTTTTCAGGTCTATGAGTTGTAAATCTCAATGCCTGTGTGAGATTATTTATATGTTAAAATAATTAACCCAGAACTCACAACTGAAATGAAATCACTTTGTTATATAACTTTACCCTTACAATTGGTGTGAAACTTCATTTAAATTGTATATTTTTTTAAACTAGGAATTAGTAATTTTGTTTTTTCATAAAAATCCCATCTCCATAAATTAAATTTGAGGCAAGGAAATAAACACTGACTAGGGAATATTATAAATTAGGTTGGAACACAATGATTGGTTCTATCATTGAGTTGAAGAGTTCTTGTCCTGGTTTCATTTACCTGTTGCACCATCAGGCTTGTTCATTAACATGATTCATTTAATAAACAGAAACCCCTGAAAGTATAGGATTCTAGCTGAAACTATGGAAGTAGCCAGTTGGCTTATCTCAAGAAATGAAAACGATAACACACAAAGTAGGGACTATAGAAGCTTTTCAGAGGAGAGGGATAAACCATAATTAGCTTGTTAACTTACCTTTTTCTTAATTCATTTAATTAATATTTTTTGATTGTCTGTGTTAGCTACTGTTCTGGGGACTGCAATACAGCCATAAATAACAAAGTCCCCTGTTTTCGTGAAGCTTACAGATAAACAATATAAAAGTCAGGTGATAAGTGCTGTGCAGAAAAGTCATATAAAAAGGTATTGTGGGATAGCTTTATATCAGATATGGTTGTCTGGGAAGTTCTTCTCTGTAACGGTGACTTTAGAGCAGACTTTAGGGAAGTGGGCAGACAAGCCAGTGAAGTTCAGATGCAGAGTTTTTCCAGGCAGAAGCAACAGAAAATGCAGAGGCCTTGAGGGGAGATTGTCAAAGTGGGAGGCCAGTGTAGATGGAGTACTAGGAGCAAGTACCTTAGTAATGGGAGTTAAGTATTTAGAAAAAATTAGCCGAATGTATGATATGAATACCTATTGACATGACAGCCCAATGTTTCCACAGTAGTATTTTATTTGGTAGGGTTATATTATTGAGTGAAAGAAAAGCACTAATTAAAACTCCCTGTTCTTTTTCACATTATGGAATAGAAGGATACTGGGAACAATTTCCTAAGCACCAGTTAGTTTATAAAGAATTAAAAGAGAAGAAAAAGAATGGTAAAGAAAATTTTTATTTTCTACATATGACATTTTTATATACAAAAACCAGGTATGGGCAAATTAAGATGTCTCACAAAATATCAGTAAGATAAAGAAAAAAATCTGCCAAATGGGATCTAACTCATTCTTGCTAGACCAAATCTTTGTATTGTACCTTATTACTTTGAGCACATTGGTAAACAGGTGACCACTACTGGAGACAGAATGAGACTTTTCTCCTTAGCTTTCAAAGCATATTTGAATTTTTTGTTGTTTTTATCAAAATAGTCTTTACAAATTACTTATAATGTCAGATATTCAGCAGCTAAAAGGAGAATTCATAAAGTTTGTGAACAGCACATTGGTGTGACAAAGTTTTAAACACTTGTATTTTGACTCATCTCACTGCTGAATAGGCTTTTAGTTTAAAAGTGATTCCCTACAAAAATAACAAACACAGGGTCACCCTATTTTTGGTTCCAAAGTAAAAAAATATAAGAAATACTTAAATGTCCCATAAACCTGGACTTCTATAAAAATAAACCCTGATTCTAGCTTTGCTAATTCCTAATGACCTTTATGAATGTAATCCTCACGTTGTGGTAGTCACTGTTTTCTGTCAAACAATTTGGAGACTTCGGCAACTTTTGCATTTTTTTCTTTAAATACTTCTTTGTAACTTTCCAGCCATTCTCTAAAGGCTGAGTCACACTCTTCACAAGTAAGCTTATGTTTCAGTAAACATTTTAAGAAACTGAAAAATGAATAAAAGTGACTTCCTGCTAATGGCCATATGTCACAACTTAAAAGAAACTATTTTAATGACTGCTCATTAGAATCTGTATCTTTAAGAAAGTAAGATTTTCATTTCTTGCAAAGTTAGATAAGATACCTAAAATTTTTCCATTGAGAAAGGTTTTGGAATATTTAGACATTTTAAATGGTCTTCTGCATTCCATATAATTTCATTTGTCCTATTTAAAACTGTTGAAGTATTTGTTAGGTGTAATAAATAATAAGTACTCTTAATAGCAGATCCCACAGAGAAGACAAGTAGTAACTGTAGCATCTTACTATGCTGATGGAGAGTGACTACAATGGGGTGGGTGAGGTGGACTTGATAATATGGGTGAATGTAGTAAGCACAATGTTACTCAATTGAAACCTTCATAGGATTGTATATCAACGATACCTTAATAAAACACACACACACACACACACACACACACACACACACACACACACACACACACACACACACACACACACACACACACACACACACACACACACACACACACACACACACACACACACACACACACACACACACACACACACACGTTAGAATATTGTGAATGGTTCTGGTGGACCAGAGCTGGTCAAAACAGAGATTAGGGCTACCATAGTATCTAAGACAATTTATATAGCCTTTTGCTTCATGTAGAATTTTGTGTGTTTTTTTTGTGCCCAATTATGATAAAATGGAATTATACATACTGTTGCAAAAATAACTTCTATGTTAAATAGGACTTAGGTTTTGTAATAACACTCAGATGTGCTGTAAAGAAATACAATATCAAATAGGAAGCAATTTGAAAGTTGTGAGAATTAATCTTATAATAGAGAACTACTTTACCTTGAATTTTTTTGTTAACAAAATGAAAACAATTTCCCTGAAAAAAAAAAAAGATCCTTATTTGGAATATGTGAATTTTCAAATGTGTAAGCAATTTGTAAGCAAACCTTTGTGTAGGACTCACCCCAAAACATGCTGTCTAATTCAAATAATACATGGATTCTCAAGCATAATATAATTACTAAGAACTACATGTCATTTAAGGAATGTCTTGGTAATTAATACTCATTCCTAAGAGAATAGAAACCAGCTAACAAATACAGGTCTTGAACTCTGTTAAAGGGTTTAAAAAATTGCCAGTGTGAAATGGCCATTTTCAATTGAAAATTTTTTAGTACTTTGGAACTAAAATGGGAAGGTTTTTGGATAACTCGAAGATTTAATATCTGTTATACTTAATAAGCCATTATCTGGACAGTTCTCTTTGTACTTGATTTGACCTAAGCTAAATTATCTCATTTGTCTACTCTTCCCCTTTTTAAAAAAATGTTTTTC
The DNA here is from genome assembly GCF_030020395.1 of Manis pentadactyla. Taxonomy (NCBI): domain Eukaryota; kingdom Metazoa; phylum Chordata; class Mammalia; order Pholidota; family Manidae; genus Manis; species Manis pentadactyla. Next base: position 95,245,713 of record NC_080023.1, read on the forward strand.
AAGCTGATACTTGTAAAATTTTTCTAGTCATAATTTTCTTTTTGTTTTAGTTATCCAATACGTTCTAATTTCTGATTTTTTTCTCTGTAGTTAATCACCAAAGCTGAAAAGATTAGACTTGCAAAGACTCAACAAGCAAGTAAACACATTAGATTTTCTGAATATGACTGAAAAAACTTTTGGTTCACCTCTTAAAATTTCACTGGACTTGAGCTAATCTTACAAAATCCATTTTTATTATGGTAGTAATGCATAATGAATGTTTTTCTAAAACCTACATTCAATTAAAAGAAATATCTTTGTTCCTTAACTCGTATATAAGACCTTTTTCTATAGACAAGTACATTGTATACTATCGTTTTTCACTGAACATTTTATTTGTTGAAATTATCTTACAGAAAGCAATCTCAAAGTGACTTAGTAAATAAAAGCATTTTGAACATTTTCATTAATTTTGTTTTTAATGCTACAAAGACAATATATTTGCAAATACAATACTACATAAATATATAGTTTAGAAAAAATGTTTAACAGTGGACTCTCACTGTACTTATTTGTGGCTTTTTCTATTCCAAGTATCTTGAGTATCGCTTCGTGTTAATTTATGCAGAGGCATGTGTGTGATGTTTGTTGTACTTTACCTATCTGAGCTTCCTTTGAACACATATGAACTGTTTCCAATTAAAATTTGTTAAATTTTTTAAGTACTGAGTTTGTTTTTCATAAATGAAGTTAACTAAATAAATGAAGTCAACCAAATAAATGAAGTCTAACCAAAATAAAATGTACTAGATGCCATGAATATGGAAAAAAAAAATCTGGGAATCAGCCTCAGGCATAACTGAGGTCTATGATTTTATTCAGGAAAATCACAGACTGGAGCATTTAAGGCCTTCACAGAACTGAATCTACTGGGCTTATGTATGACTGGCTTCTTAGTGTCTTACTAGAATATCAAGAAAGTACTCTGAACAGGGACACCATGGGATTCATTTCCTAGGGCTACAAACCAATTCCTAGTTCCATCAGTTTTGTACAGAAGTGGGGGACCTAATTTGGCTGCTCCTTCTGTGCCTTGTGGAAAGCCTACAATCAGGAATCTATTCACTTCTTTGGGCCAGAGATTTGGGAAGATTGGCTACCTTACTAGTAGGGTGACAACAGCTTATTACTACCAAAAATAGGTATCCTGGCAAATTGCCACTGACACACTCATTTTTCTCTCTCCATGAAGAAAAGCTAGCATATATACTCTTGGAGGAAAAGCTCTGTGAATAGTTAGTTGTTAAGCTCTGTTATGAAGATTATGACTAAATATACTCCAGTTGATCCCAAGTAATCAAAAGCAGATGTATATTTCAAGAATTGAGTTGATCTCAGTGAGTACTGTCTTAAGGTGACTTTGAAGAAGTTACCAAGTAAGATTTCAGAAATTCTCCCCTTGGCAGTTACTAAACAAGATAAGCACACACTCAACAAATATCTTTCAACACTGTTGTAGCAACTTGGGAGATATTAGTGAAGCAAATCGAAGATCTCACTTTTGTGGAGCTTACGTTCCAGCAATAGATAGAGACAATAAACAAAAATAAGTGAAAATTACAGTTTGTTAAAGAAAGTCCATAGGATAAACCAAAATAAATAAAGGAGAAACCCCATTAGTTCATTCTTTAATTTATTCTTCATTAAATTAAAGGGATATTTATTTAGCCCATGGCAGATATCAGATACTGATATCAAAGGCATTAAAGATAAAAAGAAAAGATAAAGTCCCCTATCCTTGAAGAATTTACAGCCTTGGGGAAGACAGATAAGTCAACATATAATTGCTGTACAATGTAAGTGATGTGACAAGTTACTCCAGATTATACTGGATGCTGTCCTCAAAGCAAAATCAATTCTGCATGACCTTTCAAGGTTTCTGAACCTTTGATCTTTTGGGTAAGTGTATCCCTTATCCAACACTTAGCACATAGTAATTGCTTAATAAACATTTGTTTTAACTGAGTGAAATTGAATGTGTACTTCAGGATGTTCCCCAAGGACATGTTATGATTTAGTCCCATAAACGATATTTTTCAAATTGCTCATTCAGTAGTCACATTACTTTTTTTAAAAGGGCCTACTACATACTGGTCTTTGTACATGTCAGTGGGATTTGCTTACTTAACTGTAAAACTAAGTTTATTTAAGCACCTTGCAAGAAGAGCTCAGAACTACTTTCATAAAGAGAACCATATTGGCTCTTGTCTGTTACGTGTTAGTTGTGTCATCTCAGTGAAGTAGGTACCCTTATTATCACTACTTTAAAAAGAAGGCACTGAAGCACTTGCCAAAGGTCATCATAATAGCTAACTAGTCTGGGATTTAAACTCAATTTCTCTAACTCTGAAGACCAAACATTTAACAACTATGATAACCTTCATCTCTACCACCCTCTATCCCTGCCTGCTTGCCTTCCTGCCTTCTTTCCTACCAATGTTTTGCATCTCAGTAAAGTACTGTAAGCTATGCATCTATTGCACTTGTCTGCTCTTTTTTGCTACTAAAAGCAATGCCAGTGAACATGTCATCCACCTCTACTGTGTGTGAGTGAGTCTGCAGGATAGATTTCTGATTGGAATTGCTGGGGCAAAGATACATTTTATTTAGTGTCCAAAATAGTCCAAAAATGCTGTACAAGTTTAAGGGTACATTTTAGCTTCTTTTTTGTGTGTGTATTAAATTCATTAATACAGGAGCTAATCAGTCTTTTTCATTTCTACTGATCTTTGAGAGGTGAAAGTCTATCTCATTGCAGCCTTCATGTGCATCTCCTTAATTAAGAGATTGAGTACTTTCACAGGCTTGTTAAATATTTGTATGTCCTCAGTGAATTTTCTAAGTTTTTTAAAGGCTAGAAAATTTTTTTAATGGTCAGTATGCAGGAGAACTTCTCATACTATTAACATATCCCTGTAAATATATTTTCCCACATTGAACCACTTGGCTTTCAGGGTACTTTATTGTACAGTTATTGTATGGATATTTTATATTTTTACAGAGCCATATCTTTTAATCTGCTTTTAAAATAAATTTTTTTCCCAGTCTGGGACTTATGAGTCTAGTCTGTCTGTACTTCATTTCTTATTTTCTGATGTCCAGAAGACTGGGTAGAAGCAAGGATCTTTCTTGAGTTAGTGTGAGTATGTTTGTTCTTTGCAGCCTTAAAGCAAAACTTTCTTTGAAAAAATAAGTCACACATTTTATTTCTTAAATGCCTTGAGAAGTTCGTAATATAAAAGAGCAGTTGGAATGAAAAACTAGGAAGGAGTCACACTAGGAAAGAGTAAACACTATCACTTGTACTTATTCCCCACCTATACAGTTAGCAGAGATCATGAAGTTTTATAACCACAGCCTTATTGAAGATCTCAGTAAGCAGCCTTTTTCTTTTGTGACTGCTCATTACTTGATAAAAATGTGTTTAAAAATATAACCCTTAACGAGAAATGTGGGATTCACATATAAGTCAAGTATAAAAATCAAACGAATAATCATAATTGACCTGATTGTTTATAGTTCATGATGCGTGATCAAAACCGAAAGTTTCTGTGATGACTGCCCTTGCGCTGTTCACCATGTAAGAACTTACTCACTATGTAAGAACTTGTTCACCATGTAAAAACTTGTTCGTTATGCTTCAGAAGATTGGAGACTGTTGAGAATTAGGTTTAGGGTTGATTAATGATTGTGCATTGAGTCCCCTATACAGAATTTTATTGTTGTTAACAACCATATGATCAATAAATATGAGAGATGCCCTCTCAAAAAAAAATACATATATATAACTCAACACATTTCAGTTGTTTTGAAATGAATAAAACAATCTGACAGTAATGACTTCAGTATAAATGTATAAAGAAATTACTATGTTTTCATGGGGAGACGATAAGATGCATGTGTAGAAAAAAAAGCCAGTTTCTTTTGTGTCCATAGGAGTAAGCCAAGCATACAACAGCATGCAAATTTATAGAACAATATTACAGTTAGTTTTTTCATTAATTTCATTCTTGGAATTACCTTTAGGGATTGATGTAGGAGCAAACAGATACTTCTTTAGAATGATGAAATCCCAAAGATTATATAACTTTTTTCTTTAAAGATGTCATTAATTTATAATTACTTAAAGCTGCACTGCCCAATACACATGAGGCTATTAAAACACGTGAAATGTGTCTAGTCTGAATTGAAATGTAAGTATAGAATACATACCAATTTTTTGAAGACTTGGTAAAATAATATGATATTAATAGTCTTCATATGGGAAACATTGTAATTTTTTGTTGATTGTATTAAAGTATATTACTAAAATTAACTTTACCTGTTTATTTTTACTTTTTTTAATGTGGCTACTAGAAAGTTTTAACTGACTTAATGTGGCACTCACTGTATTTCAGCTGGATGGTGCTGTCATGGAGGAGCCAGAGTGCAGCCAGAATCAGTGGCAGTGTTTATGGTAATAGCTTACACTGGCTCACGGGTATTGAAGAATCAAAGTATAAACACTTCTGTCTTTACAAAAAGTTTAGCTGATGCCAGAAAAAGAAAAAGCAATTTTATGTCTTGAATCTGTTTGATAAGCTTTGTTCTCTTGTATGGAATAGATCTGCATTTGTATTTCCATAAGTCTCTAATGGTGTGACTAAATAAAAGTTGTCAAGATTTAAGAGTTTTTTATTTTCCTATACTTGAACATTTCATGGAATTACTTAGAAATTAACCATGCAAACATACACCTGCCTGATCCTTATAAAATAATATATACAAAAATGGGATGGTTATTTAATAACTTGTTATCTTGTCGGTTATCTAGTGAATTCATTGTGCATTCGATAAATTAGATTTTGAACTAGATGGGTATGGTCAAATAGTAATATACACTTCATATTTACCTAAAGTAGTATAAAATCCATTCTTTCTGTTGCAATATAAATCTCAGAGCACAAATTAAAGTGTGAAATTAAACTTTAGTTTCCTATAATTGACCTTAATCTCTACTTCAAGCCCTGCATCCCACAAAGGGCTAATAATAATCTCAGTCAATTTAGGGTTCTCTCTCCAAAATTCTGGAGGCTTACACAATACCAAGTTAGTGGGGACCCATTTGTTTCCAGACATATATCTGAGATGTCCACTGTCCTAATTAGTTCCAAGTCATGAATTCACTCCAGGTGGGTAGGAATGCTTTGTTCCTGCGTGCTTGGCCCAGTGGGTTTCATGCTTTTTCCGGGCCATGCACAGGCACAAGAATAACTCCAGAACTGTGTGCTGTGCTGTAACTTGCTGTGGATCAAGCGAAGGTTCCTATGTCCAGGATTCTCACCTGGCCCTGATTGGCTAGCTCACTACACCCATATGGGCAATACGTTGTTATTGACTCTATATAAAAGAGCCCTGCCCAGTACCCTGGGAGATACAGTGGCATGGCTGCAAGGTTGCAGGAGAGCAGAGCAGAGGCTGGAGTGGTGACAGAGCCAAGGACAGAGGCCCAGAGGACGGCCTTGTGGGCCAAGAGGTCCAGAGGCAGAGACCGGCTTCCTGCATGCAGACTCGCTCTGAGTGAACAGAATTTTAGTGATTGACCTGCCACCGTGGAAATAAAGTTGGATATAACTCACCCCAAGAACGTTCTACTGTCATTTTTTTGGTTTCACTGAATCTATAGTGAACTTGCCCGGGCTGAAACCTGTGGGCAAGACAGTTGCCCAGATCGTGAAGTAAACACTCAGTGATTGCTGATTCAGTTTTCTTCACTTTCCAGAGTAAGGATAGATGAATAGAGGACCCAGCAATGTATTTACAGAGTAAATGAAAAGTATTTCAATGTATTCAAGAGCAAGTGAGAGGAAATGGTATTATTCAAGATTCTTTTGATTGCAAGAAATAGAAACTAACTCTGTTACACTAAAGGAAAAAATTATTGCATGGATACAAGGAAGGCTCTGAAATCTGAGGAGAAACTAGATGAATAATAAAGCCTCAAAAAGCAGGAGCCCAGACAGCTCTGGACCTCTTGACAGTAGGTGTTCCTAAAGAGACTACTGCAGGGTCAGTTGATATTCAGTTGACTCAGCAACAAGCCTCTCCAGCCCCATGAACTCTCAGTTAAAAATTACCAGTTCCCAGGAGACAGAATGTGATGGACCAAGCTTGGGTCAGGTGTTTTCTTGGATCAATCGGTTGTAGCAAAAGGAGGAGATTTTCTGCATACTCAACACTAGGACTACAGGTTTGGGAGTAATTTCTTAAAGAGGGCAAAGGTGATTAACCAAGCACCTATCCCACTAACTCTTTCATAGTAGTAGAGTTGAGAGAATAGCACATGTGTAAGTACTAAAGAAGGACCTTGCCTGGTGTGTTTGAGACACAGTGAAGAATCTCAGCAGCTGAAGAAGTTGGTAAAAAGAGTAGGAAAAGATAAAAGAATAGAATAGGTTGATATGGATCAGTCTATAGAAATTTTTCAAATGTCAGACTCAGGGGTTTGTCCTGTAGGCAGTTGAAGACTTTAAACAATGGAAAATTATCATGAAATAGTCTCATAAAACCAATATCAACGTTAACTATTTGAGTAAAGAAGGAATACGTGTCAGTGAAACAAGATTAGAAAACCACTAGAATATTTCAGTCATGAAGAAATGGAGTGTAGTGAAAATGGAAAGGATGTTATGAATGCGAGGCCTGGGTGAGAGGAAAAGCTGGCAATCCTTGGTGGCTGATCAGATATAAATGTTGATGAAAATGGAAAATCCATAACTACCTGAGGTTTTAGGCTGTCTGGTAGAACACAGAAGTTGGATTTAAGAAAAAAAAAGATTGAGAGTTGATTTTCAGGAGGCTGGCTGGTGGGGCCGAGTGTGATTGTAAGCTTTTTAATATGTGTTAATTTGGCAGTAGAGTTCTGAATGGACATGTTCTACAGACTGTTGGACCAATAGGAACCACAGTCAGTAATTCAGATACTAGCAGGAGGTCCAGCAAGCAGCGGACTTGGACTTCTCCTCAAACAGCTGGGCATTGGAGCTGTGATACTCAAGCTGCACTCTGGAGAGGATAAGGAAAGGTTATACATGTCAGTCATATTTGTAACTATTATATATTTCATCATCTAAATATGCAAAAGCACAACTAAAAACTCAATAAAACTAACCTAACTAATCACTCTATGTTGCATAAAGCACCAGAGTTTGAGTCTTACAAACAGCGATTGCACTTACACCTATCTCTTCAACTTCATACTGAAGTATGTGTACTGCAAACTGTACTTTAAAGTTTAGTAAAGATGGATGGAATTTTACAACAAGAACACACATGGGTAACCAGCACCCAAATAAAGAAACAGATTATTATAAGTACCCAGAAACCCTTCTTCCAGTCACTTCTCCCTCCACCAAGGTTGGACTCTTAACAGCATAGACTACTTTCACCTGATTTTGTGCTTTATTTAAGCAGAATCAAACATGTAGTTGTTCTTTTGTGTTACCAGTTTGCTCATTCCAGAATTGTTTCTAAAAGAAAAACCCTAATTCATCAAAAATGGATTAATTCTTTACATTATGCTACATTTATACAATTGAATACTTTGCAGTAGAGAAAAGATGTTTTTCATGTCAGTAATATAGTGTGAGCCCATCTGGGTAAACATATTCAAGAGAACACATCTGCCTTAAGAAAACGTTGTATGTGCTGTTTTGTACACTAAACACATTCTAGAATAATGTACAGAAAAATGGTATCAGTAACCTCTTTGGTGAAGAATTAAAGGGAAACTTCTATGTTCTGTTCACATATTTTAGTAAACATGCATTCCTCTTATTTAATTTTAAAAATATGAATAGAAAGTTGAAGAATCCTCCAAATAACAATCTTCATGTTTAATATGAGAGCCCTTGTTGACATCTGTGCAATATCATCAACCCTTGAACTTAAATTACAGTATTGAAAAGTGTCTGAGATTCTAGGAGTAACTGGTGACCCACTTAAAATTGTTAGTTTAAACTTTGAACCAGGCTGTTTTCACAGTCATCATTTTCAAACTCCTAGAATAAAATTGAACTGATAATTAGTATGCATATCTATTACTCAGGAAATCCAAACACTTTTAAAAGAAAGTAGTGGAAAAAACAAAAAGAAAAGAATGTTTGAGAGCTTTAGTTGCTATTACTAAGGAAACCAACTCTATTTGCCCTGTCTCTAGATTTTAAAAAAATAAGCCAAAATGTTTGACAAAGAATGAAGAAGAAAGGCTAAATAAAGGAATGAAGATACGTTTTTTAATTATCTCAAGTACTGAAAAATAACATTAAAGTTTTAATTTAAAAAACTTCTTCTTAAAAAAAAAAAACTCCTGTTATTATATTTCAGTTTCATCAATAACAAACTCACTGAGGAAAAAATTAGAAAATATGTAAGAACAAAAAAGAAAGGAAATCACCTAAATTCTATATGTATTACTACAATTTCACAACTTCCTATGTTTACTGAATAGTATACTGTAAAGATTTTTCTGTCAATAAATACTATTTTCTCCAAGTCAGGTTTTTACTTTGCAAAATAGAGAGTAGTATTGTCTACCATCTAGCACATGCTTGGCAAATGTTAATCATTCACCAACTGTCAAAAATAGCATCATCATCTTTAAAAATCTATTTGCATGCCATTGTGTCATCTATAACAACTTATTAATCAATCTTGTTGCTTCATATTCAGTTTTCTGTTTTTTGATTTTTATGTGTTCTTAGGGTAACATCATAGAAGTGTTCATGACAGGCAAGAAGAGGTGGAGTACAAAAGAGGTGGACCATGGATTCTTAAGTAAGGGCCTCCTAAATATTCTGAAAAGCTTTTTTTCCCCCCTCCTGTAAAGCTGAGGTGGTTTGTGCCATGCATGTCAGGAAACTACCTTGCTACCATCACCATGACTGACTAGACCAGAGCCAAAGGCAAGCATGTAAGTCGGACCTGGAAGGGTGGCCAAGACTCTCCAGGGTGGCTGGGCATCGAACCACACCGAGTCAGTGTGCTCCTGGGCCCAGAATCATCTTCTCTCTTGGGTGGTAGTACTCTCACAAGTAAGTTGAGCTCCTGCAGTGGTTCTCCCAGAGGACATTTAACGCAGGCTTGACAGAATGAATGGCTGATGAATTGACATCATTATCATATACTGAAGTACTCTGGGCATAGCCCTCTCCCACCCCTCAAAGGGCCTAACCCTCCACATTCGAAATGAAATAGGAGAAACTAGAAGGAAGGAAAGACCTTACTAGACATTTATAAGGCACTGTAAATCTTAGTTAGCTGTGAATATGCCTGTCATGCATCTGAGCACCAGCTGAACTGTTGCTCTTTATCCATGCCAGCATGAGTATTCGTATGTACTGTTTCTTCCCACTTGCAGGTTCAATATTTTAGTCATCTGATTAAAAACATTGCCTTTCTAAGAATAAGCTGTCTGTAAGCTTCTGAACACATCATGCTTTTCACTTGCATGCCCCACTGATCCTACCCAGGACTCTAGTCCTCAGGACTGCTCTCTGCTTCTGTGGACATATCTTGGTTTAGATGGATCTGATATTAGGCTCAGCTTTAATATATCAAATTCTCTTAGATTACTTTTAAAGAAGAAAAGATGACCTTATTTAACGTCAATGAATAAATAGATTTACCAGTTTATTAATGGCCCATATTCTCTATTATATATTTAACCTCCCCAACCAGAAACTAACTAGCTTGGTTTTCCAGGTGACCTGGAAGTCATCTCCCTATAACCCTGTTTGATTATGAGTGTGGGAGAGGGGCTTAACTTGTATTTAATGTATTTAATTCTACATACTATATAGTGGATATTCATTTATTTCTGATTATAAAATAAATACAGTTAAATGAAAAACTAAGTTGAAGAGCAGAATGATCTCACTTATATAAAACAATTATAAATAAACATAGATATAAAGTTTGTATATGCATATAAAAATGTGGGCAAATATAAACCAAACTATTAACAGTGGGTATGTCTGAAAAGTAGGATGGGGTGTAGACTTTCACTTTTTAAGTCTCTGAATTATATTCATTATAAAGCTAACACAGGTACTTACTTGTAATACAAGCACTACACATTTATTGTTTTAATTGAAGTATAGTTGATATACAATATTATATTGGTTTCAAGTACACAACAGAGTGGTTCAACAATTACACACATTATTAAATCCTCACCCCCACTAGTGCAGTTACTATCTATCAACATAGGAAGATGTTACAAAACCACTGGCTATATTCTCCTTGTTGCACTTCTATCCCCATGACCAACTTATGAGTGAGATTTTCATGCCCCATTATCCCCCTCACCCTCCCCACCCACCCCAGTACTTGTGAAATTTATTGAAAAACGTTAAAGAGTTTTTTAGGTCCCAACGTAATAAGTATCATTTTGAAGTGCACAGTGAAAGGGGAACCATAAATGCTTACTGACTGACCTGTAAGCAAGCCTGAGTAATCTTTCTTCACTGGTACATTTTACACATTTCTTTGACCTATTTTTTTTTTCTACTCATTTTTCTTTTCTCATTCTTGTCTTCAATTTCTTCTTATTTAGTTCTTTGTATAAATTCCTCATTTTCTTTAAGTTCTTTTCTTATGTTTTTTCCTTATAAAGCACAGTTTCCATTATGAATCAATAAAGGAAACATAAAAACTTAGTCTCTTTTTCATTCTAACTAAATAACACTTTTATACCAAAACAAAACAAAACAAAACTCAGTCTCAAATCTACATAGGGAATTCATTTAGGAAACTTCTTTAATCTCTGTAATAAATGTTTGCAATATTAAATAATTATCATCCCTTCTACTTGCTGTTGAGATCTAACTAGGAACAAAAAGTCCCTTTTCTCCTCCTATAAGGTTGGAGAACCCAAGGACAGCTGCAGAGATTAAACATTTCTGTTGATGGTTCCAAAGTTCAGATTCTTTTCGAGGCAGGGATGGGCAGGCCTGAGGTGGGAGGGCTGCACTTGGAATGATCACGAATGGAAGCTTTTGTGTGCAAGGAGACATTCAAGCATCTGGTAAATATTCCTTATGTTGCAGATGAGAAACAGAAGCCTATAGAGTTGTTTAATTACTTACCCGAAGTCACAGGACAAGTGGAGTGGTCCCAGATGCTGGGGTTAGGTGCTAAAGCCAACAATAAAGAGAAACACCACTAAAAGTCCCATTTATCCCAGGGGAAAAAATCCCGCAGGAATATGCCTCATTGGAAAAATTCATTCTTTAAGCTCAAAAGGGCCAATCTCCCTACCACTGTTAAAAAGAGCCCCTGTTCTCTCAGGCAGACACCAATGTGTATGAGGGTCAGGTCATATGACAAGTGAATCTTTCAATGCTAAGGCACACTCCAGTGTATTTCGATGTTCACACTCACTAGAAAAGAATGTGGAAAGTGAAGTCATGGAAGAGCATGTTTCCATTTCCCAATTAAGATTTTTCCATCCTAATTAATTATCACTCTCCTTTTCTTCATTTGTCTCCCTCGTTTTCTCCCTGTTTCCTTTTGAGCTTGTCAGATTTGTTATTTAAGGTCAATGTACATGTTTTCTCACTCCATCACAGTAGATGGGCCCATAGGACCACAGGAGGAACTGAAATAGTGGGACCGGAGAAAAAAATATAAGAATGATAATGAATCCTTAAGCAAGGAATCTTCCTAGTGATTCTCTTTGGCTTACATCAAGTAGGAAATCATTACACCTCTTTTCTCAGCAATCCCAATGACTTAATCTCAAAGCTCAGACCTCATTTCTCGATACTTGATACAATTTGGCTAAAAAGTTAGTGCTGACCCTTAAACATGTTGAACTAACTCCAGGGGATCTTTTCAATTCTTTGCTCTCCCAGCTCTTAGTGTCCTTGAGGGGTTTGGAAAAGTTTTACGTTGAAATCATTACTTCCTAGGCTACTAAGCCTTGGCAAAATTCCTACACTGATTTTTTACCATCAGTTCTGCTCTTGATTAAATTCACCATAGTATCCTTGAGTTATATGGACCCCAGAGTGAGCAATTATAGCTCAATTATATATGGCTTCTTATACATGTGGAATATTGAAATTAAAAAGAGAAAGTAGAACTCAGGATTAGTACTGGACAGTATAGCATCACATTTTTCCTTATATCTAATATTTTTGGCATATTTAAAATAACAAGATTTTTAAGAACCATTTTCAGCCTTGTTACTGCTTCAGTTAAAGATGGTGAAATGAAAGTATAGGAGCAATTGCCTTAATGAAGCTGACAGCATATGTAAAGTTTGACTAAGTAGCTTGCCTGGTTTGGCTAAGGCTAAGTGGTACAGCCTTCATAGCTCAGTGCAAGTAGAAGGGGTTCAGACATGTAGTTCAGAAATACAGCATTAGGATTGGTTCCAGAAAAACTTAACTACTTCTAATGATAGAATTTAGTGTGCCAGTCAGGGGTTATTGTTTCCAGCACAAATGTACATCAGTAGTATTTTACACTGTGATGCTGGGGGAAATAGGGTAGAAAGTTGTTAAAACACTTTAAATATATAAAGGAGATAATAGTGCAAATAATTATTATATATGTTATTCACAATGATTCTTGCTTTAAGTAGCTTATATGGGCAACAATATAAACCCAGGATTTTACTTCTATATTAATATTCATTTTGGATGTCAACTTTTTTGTTTGTTTTCATCACATCACTGCCTCATTTGTGAATCTATCAGGAACCCCTGTTTACTGGTTACCATATCTTTCAGTTTAGCACTCTGGGCTCCCTGTCAACTCTCCAACCTCCTCCTTTGTGATTCCCTAGCATGACCTTCTGGAGACAAGTAAATTGGCAGATAGTACCCAGCACATGACTTGCTAGTTCCTCTCTTTCAGCTCTTGGAAAGGCCATTCTCTAAACCTGGAATGGCTGTCCCACTCTTGGCCAGTCTATATCCATCACTTCCTCTAAGTGCTGATCCAAAACTTCCCATTCAGATCTCTTTTTCACTGAGTATTCCCTCATCCCTTATGCTCTGTGGTGCTTCTTACTATGGTCTTTGTTAATTTCCTTAAATTGCTTCACATGACTGTTGTCTCTATTGAACTGGGACTGATTCTGTTTCTTTGCTCTTCGAGCTAAACAGAGTACATGGCAGCCCTCAATGCTGTCTTCTATAGGAGACTCAAATGCTAATGCCACTGCTTGTCATAAGTATAAGTTAGTTGTTTCCTATTTAGAAGCCACCAAAGAGGAAACACACAGAAAGATTGTAAAGCATAAAAATGACAAGCATCTGGGCTGAACTGATATGTGGAAGTGTGTACATAAACCAAGTGAAAAAAAAGAAGTAGCCTCAAATCCTTTATAGGTAACTGTTAGCATAAATAAAAAATAAAAATGTGTCACAAAATAGTACATAGACACTGATTTCACCTTGGTAGAATATTATGTACATTTACTTCATATGATGTAAATGGTGTTAGGGAATAATTTTTTTCCCATAATTTGAATATAATAAAAGAGGAAATGCCAGAGATGAGTGATGGAAGTTGAGAAGTTCTACCTCTTTGATATATATATGAGTATGCTTCCCGGCCCCCTCCTTTCCTTCCCTGCACAAGTGTCCAAGAGGAAGATGAGGCACCCATTCTGGGCAGGGCACTGAAGGCTGTGATCTCTCACCGGCTGATAACTTGTGCTCGTTCATGTTGGCATACTCCTGCACTAGGGCACACGATCCACGAGTCCGGTGGTTCTCACACTTCTGTGTGCATATGAGTCCCTTGGAGGACTTGCTGGTCTCCACCCACCATCTCTGGTTCTGTAGGTCTGGTAGGGCCTGAAAACTGCATTTTGAATAAGTTTCCAGGTGATGCTAATACTGCTGGTCTAGGGACCACACTTGGAGGACCAAGTACATGTAAATAGATTATCATCTCAGATGACAGATTTTTGCATATTATTTGGCTTCTTCTGCTTACTTTAATCCCACATCATATCCCTTTGTGAACTCATCTATTGTCTGCTTCCAACATAGCCTCTCTGTTTATACTTAATTTTCCTCCCTGTAGGCGACTATGTAAAAAAGACCACCATCCTCTAAAATAGAACTTCCCTCCATCACTGCCTCCTGTCTGGCTTAGCAATGCCAAGAAAGAGAGTAGGGCTATAATTAAATGTTTTCCAGAGCAAGTTTTTATTGCTCCTTTTTAGTGGACATCCAAAGCTGATGTTTAAACCAGGAGTTGTGAGACCCTGTGCAAGCCTGAAGAGATGTTTGGTTTCACAGCACCTCTGGCCCCAAATTGCATTATCACAGAAATGTAGTCTCTTCTGATAATACACTTAACTTTAGAAAGGTTTGAAAGAGTAGGAGGGCACTTAAGACCTTCCTTCTGTTGCTCTGCTCTCAAAAGGCTCTTGAATATTGACTTCTGCAAGATGCAGAAACTGCAGCAGAGGCTGCGCGTACTGGTTTGAGAGTGTGCGTGCTCTCTGAAGTGAGAAGAATGCTGTCACCACATGACAAATGTTCTTGCAGCAGCTGGAAAGGCATTCATAGCTTCCAGGGTGATACAGGATATTTTTGCCTGGAGTCACGTAGTCCCTGACTTTAAATAACCAGGTTGCACTTTGAAAGGATGGTCCAAACACCAGATCATTTTAGATTTCTGATTATTATATGAGAAATACAGAACTGCAAATCTTAGTTACGCAAGCTTTCCTATCTCAAGGTTGAAACCAGGAACAACATAATGCATCCCTTGTTGATGGAGTCTTATTTTGGCAGACTTACACAGTCTTTCTTACAAGACAGTATGATGTGGCTATATTTAGTTAGTTGTTCCCTTCTAGGCTCTTAAAGGTTTTTTTGCTCTACTGCCCTTAGAGGGGGAGAGAGTTATTAACATGAATGAGAAATAGTCACTAAAGGGTTTTAATACAAGCAGTGGAATTTCTGGGACAAGAGTTAGGTTTTCCTCAATTGCCAGGGTGAATGTGATATTGTTTCTGGCTCACTGAAGAGAATTGGACTTCTACAAAATGATCAAGTAGACAAGTTCACCTTTAGATCTCCAAGACTATTCCCTTCACCTACTTGAGTTGTGTCCCATCTGATTCTCATGCCTCCTTTCATGATTGTACTTTCATTAAAATATTTTCTTAGATCTTCCATTACAAATGGCAATGTGTATGATTCATTCATGTATTCATTCAGCAGATATTTAACGTGCAGCTATCAAGCGCTAAGCATTAGCAACAAAATTACATATCTGCCCTTGCTGAGCTTATACTCTAGTGGAGGAAGGTAGCAATGAATATGTAAATACATATATTTATAATATGTACTTATGGAGAAAAATACCACCAAGAAAAGAGATAGAAAGTTCTAGAGGGTGATGTATATACAGATATTGTGATTTAAATAGGGCACTAAGAGTTTGTCTCACTGACAAGATGACATTTGAGCAAAGACTTGAAGGATATGTGGTGGGCAACTCTCCACCTTTCAAGCCTAGGAACAGCAAATGCAAAGGGCCTGGGGTGGGAGGGTGCCTTAGATATTGAAGTACAACAAGAAGGCCAGCATGGCTGGTGTGTAGTCCATCAAGTAGAGTGGTAAGAGATGAGGCCAAGAATGGAACTATAGGTCAGATCATGTAAGGCCTTGGGAGAATCAGTGTAAAAAAAATTTTATTTTGATTCTGAGGGAGATATGAAGCCATAGGAGAATTATGAGCAGAATAACGTGATCTAAAACATTTTAAAGTACTGTCCCTTCCAGGATTACAAAATTGTAGAGATAAAGGAATGACAATATATAATACTATGTATATTACAATGTTAGTAGAAATACCCATCATATATTGAACAATTAATATGTGCAGACACTATGTAAGCCTTTCACAAAGAGATTGTGAAGTAGAATTTCAGGGATAGGAAGATATTTTTAGGCAGGGTATGTCTTCTTTCCTCATTTCCTTTCTTCCCCTATCTATAGGCAAGACCAGCCATGCAATACCCTGAATTTTTCTGGTGCTGTGACAACTAAACTACTCTTTTAGTAACAAGAGGTAAAATAAGAAATAAAGAGGAAAGTTTCAGAGTACATTGTTCCAGAAATATCACTCTTACTGTTAACCCATCAGGGGAACAGATCATTGCTAACTCATCATGAAAAAAAATGCTGGCCAATTCTTAGCACTTCATATTTACTCAATGCTGTGTGCATGGCTCTCTCCTCTTGGATCCAGGTTCTTTGTAAGATGATGCAGGGCAATTATTTCTCTTCTTTTTCCTTTCTAAATTCTTTGCTTGAACTGGATCCATATTGAGAGTCTCTGAAGCTGATGGCTATGTAACCTTGCTGTTAGTTCAGTAGGGCAAGCTCTATGGCAACATGCTGAAAATTCCTCAGTCTGTGCCCTACTGACCACTCTTCCAATTTATGAGTCCCTTTTTTTTTCTCTGACATGTGCCCAAGTAGACTCCATGATGTGGGATATGCATAAGGGAATGATAGTGCTGGGTACCATTTTGTGACATTGAGAGACCAAGGAACTTTCTCTCTCCCTACACAAATTCTCATGTGTCTGTGCCAGCAAAGAATTGACCCTGTGCTTGTATTGCTCATCTATTTAATTCAGTTGCAACAGATACACAAGACACTATTCTTGCTGTGATAAGAAATAAGGGTTTTAAAAAACTATCTACCTGGCTCAATATTATTCTTTTTTGAATATATTATTTTATTTAACACTTAAATTTGCAGTTAGGTATTAGTAGCTCCATTTTGTCTAAACAAATTCAAGCTTTGATAGTTAAAATTGTTTGATGATGCTACCACAACTGGTAAGTGGAAAATTAAGAGTAAGATTGAATGTTTACCTGACATAAAGCCAGCTCATGTTTTAACACCACAAATGGTAACATTTTATAAAATAGTATGTAAAATCAAGCATACAGTCCATATACAGTTCCATTATTTTGTGAAACATTAAATGTAATTAAACTATTTAAACTGTGTGTTACTTTGGCAAGAGAATTCTTTGATCTTTTGCCAAGGTGAAATTGTTGCCCAAACACAGGGAAGTCCCCTCACTAAGGCAATTCTCATAGCTGGAAACCCTAAGAAATCACTCAGTGCCAGCTGGAAGGTCAGGGGCAACTTCATTGTAGGGTTAGCTCAGGAGAGTGGGAGATTAAGCTTCCCAGGTCTTCATGTGTGTCCCTTCAAGGGCAGAGTGGAGGAAGGAAGTAAAGGGCAGGCACTTGGTGTTCGGCAGAAGGCCAGGTGTAAGATGAGAAGGAGCAGCAGCAGCTGAGGACCCAGGGTTTCTGAAACCTTCACTTATTTCTTCCCACTTTCTTTTACATCCAGCATCGGCCCTTTCTCCCTCTGTATTTTCGTTCCCTAAACTGAATTAAGAGGCTTCCTAAATCCCTTTGAGAAAAACATCTCAAGAATATGAAACATCAGTTCAAGAATACGACTTTTTTTTCCAAGATGAAAAATTAGGTTTTTCTCCATTGCTGATGACAAATAACACAGACAAGTACAGATCAAGTGCAAAATTGTATGTGCCAGGAGTGAGTGTTGTCTCTTAGATTACAGTTCTGAGTTTCTTTTCCCTTTTTCCTTCTTGTCTATTTTATAATGTCCTTAAGTGAATAGGTATTGCCTTTTGAGTAAAGAATTCAAAGATTATCTTTAATATACCTATATGACAAATTACCAATGTATTTATAAGTGGAAAACTATCACATTAATTGGAAAGACTGTGTAAAGATAGATGCAGCACTAGGATAGAATCAAAGAAACTCATAATCATAGGTGAATAGTTATGGAAAATGCGTAGAGGTTCTAGCATGGAGGCTTTTGCAAGCCTACCTCTACTCTTTGGGAAAGTCTATTCAGTGGACATGGTCTGTAAGGGAGCATTAAGACAACCACTTAGGTTGGTGGAACAATCTAATTGAATTCTTATAGATGGGTTAACAATAGTCAAAGATAGATCATGTCAATATCCAACTAAATTCCACAAAATATTGCAGTTATTTAAAAAGTATGTATATAGATCACGGGAAGATGGCGGCGTGAGTAGTTCAGAGGAAAACTCCTCCCCAAAACATATATATTTATCAAAATACAATAAATACAACTATTCCTAAAAGAGACAACAGTGGATGCAGTACAACAGCCAGGATACATCTATATCTGTGAGAACTAAGCATCACACAAAGGGGGTAAGATACAAGCCACGGCCAGACGGGACCCGAACACTCCCCCACACCAACACCCAGCGGGAAGAAAGGAGTCGGAACGGGGAGGGAGTGAAAGCCCAGGACTGCTAAACAACCAGCTCTAGAAACCCGCACCCAGAACACAGACACAAGGTACATGGGGTGCTTGATATTAGAGAAACGGAAAAGCAAAACCTGTGGGCAGGTCCCCGCAACTGGTGCCCCTGAGACAAAAGAAAAGCGAGTGCTTTCTGCAAGTCTTAAAGAGACAGGGACCCCATAGCTGGACGAAGTTGTCCCAACAGCTGGGAATACCAGGCAAACATAGGTGCCCTAAATGGAGGCCGTGCATCTCTGAAGCCCCTAACAGGACTAGGCAGTCTGCCTGTCATTCCTCTAACTGGCGCGGACCCCGACACATGGGCCCAGTAGCAGGAGAGTGGAGCACGTGCTGGGGACTAAAGCGCTGGAAGAAAATGAGAGCAGATCCGTGTGCTGCAGGAGAGGCTTGTGCTAGCCCGCAGTGGCGCGACTGAACAGCCTGGGCGCGGCTCACGTGCAATGGTGACAGTGAAGCCAGAGCCCGGTAGAAGCCTGAATGGAAAAGCCCCGTGTGCACCAGCAGCAGAGCCAGAGGGAGCAGGCATGCTCCCAGGAGCCAACCAGAATCCGAGCCCAACGCACAGCCGCCCAGGCCGAACCCAAAGGCCGCTGCTGCCACACAGCTGGCCGGCAGGGTCGCCACTAGCACAGAGGAGTGCACCTGGCATGCCTGCCACTCCCTGCAGGGCTCCCCGATACTCGGATGGACACCCCACCCACAGCAGTGGAGGAGATTAACCCGGTGGCTGCTACAGGAGTGTATGTAGCCATCACAGGCAGCGGAGAAGGGCAAGGCATCGAGCAAGCATGAAAGGACATTCTTCTCCCAGCTGAAACACCTGCATTGCTTACAGCCACTGCCATTACCATGAAAAGGCAAAAAAATCTTGTCCAGACCAAGATAGATACACCTGAGAAAGGATCTGCAGAGGCAGACCTAATCAGTCTCCCTGAAAAAGAATTCAAAATAAAAATCATAAACATCCTGACATAGCTGCAGAGAAATATGCAAGAGCTAAGGGATGAAGTCTGGAGGGAGATTACAGATGTCCGGAGGGAGCTGACAGAAGTGAAAGAAACTCTGGAAGGATTTATAAGCAGAATGGATAAGATGCAAGAGGCCATTGATGGAATAGAAACCAGAGAATAGGAACGCATAGAAGCTGATGCAGAGAGAGATAAAAGGATCTCCAGGAATGAAACAATATTAAGAGAACTGTGTGACCAAACCAAAAGGAACAATATACGCATTATAGGGGTACCAGAGGAAGAAGAGAGAGAAAAAGGGATAGAAAGTGTCTTTAAAGAAATAATTGCTGAGAACTTCCCAAAACTGGGGGAGAAAATAGTTACTCAGACTATGGAGGCACACCAAACTCCTGAGAGACAGGATCCAAAGAGGTCAACAACAAGACACACAATAATTAAAATGGCAAAGATCAAGGACAGGGACAGAGTATTAAAGGCAGCCAGAGAGAGTAAAAAGGTCACCAACAAAGGAAAACCCATCAGGCTATCATCAGACTTCTCAACAGAAACCTTACAGGCCAGAAGAGAATGGCATGATATATTTAATGCAAGGAAACAGAAGGGCCTTGAACCAAGAATACTGTATCCAGCACGATTATCATTTAAATATGAAGGAGGGATTAAACAATTCCCACAAAAGCAAAAGTTGAGGGAATTTGCCTCCCACAAACCACCTCCACAGGGTATCTTAGAGAGACTGCTCTAGATGGGAGCACTCCTAAAAAGAGCACAGAACAAAACACCCAACATATGAAGAATGGAGGAGGAGGAAAAAGAAGGGAGAGAAATAATCATCAGACTGTATTTTTAACAGCTCAATAAGCGAGTGAGGTCAGATAGTAAGGTAGTAAAGAAGCTAACCTTGAACCTTTGGTAACCACAAAGCTAAAGCCTGCAACAGCAATAAGCACATATCTTTCAATAATCACCATAAATGTAAATGGACCGAATGCACCAATCAAAAGACACAGAGTAATAGAATGGATAAAAAAGCAAGACCCATCTATATGCTGCTTACAAGAGACTCACCTCAAACCCAAAGACATGCACAGATAAAAAGTCAAGGGTTGGAGAAAGATATTTCATGCAAACAACAGAGAGAAAAAAGCAGGTGTTGCAATACTTGTATCAGACAAAATAGACTTCAAAATGAAGAAAGTAACAAGAGATAAAGAAGGACATTATATAATGATAAAGGGCTCAGTCCAACAAGAGGATATAACCACTATAAATATATATGCACCCAATACAGGGGCACCAATATATGTGAAACAAATACTAACAGAATTAAAGGAGGAAATAGAATACAATGCATTCATTTTGGGAGACTTTAACACACCACTCACCCCAAAGGACAGATCCACCAGACAGAAAATAAAGGACACAGAGGCACTGAACACCATGCTAGAACAGACGGACCTAATAGACATCTATAGAACTCTACATCCAAAAGCAACAGGATACACATTCTTCTCAAGTGCACATGGAACATTCTCCAGAATAGACCACATACTAGGCCACAAAAAGAACCTCACTAAATTCCAAAAGAATGAAATCCTACCAGCCAACTTTTCAGACCACAAAGGTATAAAAATAAAAATAAATTGTACCAAGAAAGCAAAAAGGCTCACAAACACATGGAGGCTTAACAACATGCTCCTAAATAATCAATGGATCAATGACCAAATTAAAATGGAGATCCAGCAATATATGGAAACAAATGACAACAATAAAACAAAGCCCCAACTTCTGTGGGACGCAGCAAAAGCAGTCTTAAGAGGAAAGTGCATAGCAATCCAGGCATATTTGAAGAAGGAAGAACAAACCCAAAAGAATAGTCTAATGTCACAATTAACAAAATTGGAAAAAGAAGAACAAATGAGGCCTAAGGTCTGCAGATGGAGTGACATAATAAAGATCAGAGAAGAAATAAATAAAATTGAGAAGAATAAAACAATAGAAAAAATCAACGAAACCAAGAGCTGGTTCTTCAAGAAAATAAACAAAATAGATAAGCCTCTAGCCAGACTTATTAAGAGAAAAAGACAGTCAGCACACATCAACAGAATTAGAAACGAGAAAGGAAAAATCACGACGGACCCCACAGATATACAAAGAATTATTAGAGAATACTATGAAAACCTAGATCCTAACAAGCTGGAAAACCTAGGAGAAATGAACAACTTCTTAGAAAAATACAACCTTCCAAGACTGACCCAAAATGAAACAGAAAATCTAAACAGATAAATTACCAGCAACGAAATTGAAGCGGTAATCAAAAAACTACCCAAAAACAAAACCCCCGGGCCAGATGGATTTACCTCGGAATTTTATCAGACATACAGAGAAGACATAACACCCATTCTCCTTAAAGTTTTCCAAAAAATAGAAGAGGAGGGAATACTCCCAAACTCATTCTATGAAGCTAACATCACCCTAATACCAAAACCAGGCAAAGACCCCACCAAAGAAGAAAACTACAGACCAATTTCCCTGATGAACATAGATGCAAAAATACTCAACAAAATATTAGCAAACTGAATTCAAAAATGCATCAAGAGTATCGTACACCATGACCAAGTGGGATTCATCCCAGGGATGCAAGGATGGTACAACATTCAAAAATCCATCAACATCATCCACCACATCAACAAAAGGAGGACAAAAACCACATGATCATCTCCACAGATGCTGAAAAAGCATTCGACAAAATTCAACATCCATTCATGATAAAAACTCTCAGCAAAATGGGAATAGAGGACAAGTACCTCAACATAACAAAGGTCGTATATCATAAACCCACGGCCAACATTATACTGAACAGCGAGAAGCTGAAAGCTTTTTCTCTGACATTGGGAACTAGACAGGGATGCCCACTGTACACTCTGTTATTTAACACAGTACTGGAGGTCCTAGACAGGGCAATCAGACAAAACAAAGAAATACAAGGAATCCAGATTGGTAAAGAAGAAGTCAAACTGTCACTATTTGCAGATGACCTGATATTGTACATAAAAAAACCCTAAAGACACCACCCCAAAACTACTAGAACTGATATCAGAATACAGCAAAGTTGCAGGATACAAAATTAACACACAGAAATCTGTAGATTTCCTATACACTAACAATGAACCAATAGAAAGAGAAATCAGGAAAACAATTCCATTCACAATTGCATCAAAAAGAATAAAATACCTAGGAATAAACCTAACCAAAGAAGTGAAAGACCTATACCCTGAAAACTACAAGTCACTCCTAGGAGAAATTAAAGGGGACACTAACAAATGGAAACTCATCCCATGCTCGTGGCTAGGAAGAATTAATATCGTCAAAATGGCCATCCTGCCCAAAGCCATATACAGATTTGATGCAATCCCTATCAAATTACCAGCAACATTCTTCAATGAACTGGAACAAATAATTCAAAAATTCATATGGAAACACAAAAGACCCCGAATAGCCAAAGCAATCCTGAGAAAGAAGAATAAAGTAGGGGGGATCTCACTCCCCAATATCAAGCTCTACTATAAAGCCACAGTAATCAAGACAATTTGGTAATGGCACAACAACAGAGCTACAGACCAGTGGAACAGACTAGAGACTCCAGACATTAACCCAGACATATACGGTCAATTAATATTTGATAAAGGAGCCATGGACATACAATGGCGAAATGACAGTCTCTTCAACAGATGGTGCTGGCAAAACTGGACAGCTACATGTAGGAGAATGAAACTGGATCATTGTCTAACCCCATACACAAAAGTAAATTCAAAATGGATCAAAGAGCTGAATGTAAGCAATGAAACCATTAAACTCATGGGAAAAAACATAGGCAAAAACCTCTTAGACATAAACATGAGTGACCTCTTCTTCAACATATCTCCCCGGGCAAGGAAAACAACAGCAAAAATGAACAAGTGGGACTATATTAAGCTGAAAAGCTTCTGTACAGCAAAAGACACCATCAATAGAACAAAAAGGAACCCTACAGTATGGGAGAATATATTTGAAAATGACACATCCGATAAAGGCTTGACATCCAAAATATATAAAGAGCTCACACACCTCAACAAACAAAAATCAAATAATCCAATTAAAAACTGGGCAGAGGAACTGAACAGACAGTTCTCCAAAAAAGAAATACAGATGGCCAACAGACATATGAAAAGATGCTCCACATCGCTAATTATCAGAGAAATGCAAATTAAAACTACAATGAGGTATCACCTCACACCAGTAAGGATGGCTGCCATCCAAAAGACAAACAACAACAAATGTTGGCGAGGCTGTGGAGAAAGGGGAACCCTCCTACACTGCTGGTGGGAATGTAAAGTAGTTCAACCATTGTGGAAAGCAGTATGGAGGTTCATCAAAATTCTCAAAACAGACTTACCATTTGACCCAGGAATTGCTCTCCTAGGAATTTACCCTAAGAACGCAGAAATCAAGTTTGAGAAAGACCAGTGCACCCCTATGTTTATCGCAGCACTATTTACAACAGCCAAGAATTGGAAACAACCTAAATGTCCATCGGTAGATGAATGGACAAAGAAGATGTGGTACATATACACAATGGAATACTACTCAGCCATAAGAAGAGGGCAAATCCTACCATTTGTAGCAACATGGATGGAGCTGGAGGGTATTATGCTCAGTGAAATAAGCCAAGCGGAGAAAGAGAAATACCAAATGATTTCACTCATCTGTGGAGTATAAGAACAAAGGAAAAACTGAAGGAACAAAACAGCAGCGGAATCACAGAACCCAAGAATGGACTAACAGGTACCAAAGGGAAAGGAACTGGGGAGGATGGGTGGGTAGGGAGGGATAAGGGGGGGGAAGAAGACGGGGAGTATTAAGATCAGCATGCATGGGGGGGTAGGAGAAAGGGGAGGGCTGTACAACACAGAGAAGACAAGTAGTGATTCTACAGCATTTAGCTATGCTGATGGGCAGTGACTGTAAAGGGGTTTATATTGATGACCTGGTATAGGGGAGAGCCTAGTAAACATAATATTCTTCATGTAAGTGTAGATTTAAGATAACAAAAAAAAAAAAAAGATAGAGAGGAAAGGGGGATTACTCCATGATTGGATAAAACTAACTGTAAAGCAACAATTAATGCATGCTTTAAATATCCTTAGTTTTGATCACTTAAAGGATGTCAGATGATTGGCTGTGGAGGTACACTTTTCTGATAATATTGCTTTCTCTGAAAAAAAAAAAAGCAGTTCCTGTGTGGTGACCTCCAATGAGTTCTACACAATGGTATAAAGGGCAGATCAAAGTGTGGGCAAAGGTTCTGTTTGTGTTTATACAGAGGATCAAAGCCTAATTTGGCTACCCAGAAAATGAACTAAGGTACGATATGAAGAGGAACTTCCAACATCAGCACTCTCTGGAAGAGTCATACCAGAAGATGATCATTAAAAACCTCAAAAAAGATCCAGGCGACGCTGCAGTTGTAGCTGCATTCATCCCACCAGTTCCTGGACTTGCCATTGGAATGAAGAAGGAGATATCTAAGCTGGCCTGTGCATACAGTAAAACAACAGATTTGACTGGATCTACACTGTTGGAACTCAACCAAGAATTAGGAAAAGTGCAAGTTGTAGTGCTCCAAAATCTTACAACTACAGACTATCTACTGTTAAAAGAACATATGGGATGTGAACAGTTCCCAGGAATGGGCTGTTTTAATTTGTCTGATTTCTCTCAGACTGTTCAAGTACAGTTGGACAATATCCATCATATCATAGACAAATTTTCACAAATGCCTAGGGTGCCTAGCTGGTTTTCTTGGCCTCACTGGAGATGGCTGGTAATTATTGATCTGCTTTGGTTATGTAACTGTATTCCTATTATGTTAATGTGTGTGTGCAGTTTAATTAGTAGTTTAAAACCTATACATGCTTAAATTACTCTACAAGAAGATATGTCAAAGAAATAATCAATCTTCCCATGTTTTCTTCCGTCTGCTACCTCTATAGCTTTTCTTCTTCCTTCCTAATTACAACCCTTAAATAGAATTCGTGCCTCATATCGAATTTACTGAGTATCATAATTCCTCCAAGTGCTAAAGATACCTCAAGACAAATGCTGGGCATAGAAGCCACAGGGCATAAATCTGCAAAGAAGTGAAAAGCTAACCTTTTCAAACAATATGGCTTCTCTCTCACTTACCAACTTTACATCTCCCTGTATGGCCCTGGAAGATGACTGGTTAGCCAGAGACGGGTAAGATTCCTTGAGGGAGGAACAACCTAAGACAGGTACAGTCTCAGGGGGGCCATCAGGTGAGAAATTGGGGATCAACAGAGGTAAGGCTTAGAACCTCTCCCCCCCTGTTTTGAGAGAAATCTTCTGCATCCAGGGATGTTTTATTGCCCTTTTCTAGCTTGGATTAACACATAGTCTACAGGCACACACCTGATCATCTACATTTGCCCTCTTACAACACTAAACTAAGTTTTCTACCTTTATCTTACATCTACCTACCACTTCAGCATTTCATTAAAAATAATAATAATAATAATAATAATAATAATAAAGGGAGAAATGTGGGATCCACATATAAATCAAGTATAAAAATCAAACGAATATTCATATTTGACCTGATTGTTTATAGTTCATAATGCATGATCAAAACCGAAAGTTTCTGTGATGACTGCCCTTGTACTGTTCACCATGTTAGAACTTATTCACTTTGTAAGAATTTGTTCACTATGGAAGAACTTGTTCGTTATACTTCAGAAGATTAGAGACTGATGAGAATTAGGCTTGGGGTGGATTAATGATTGTGCATTGAATCCCCTATACAGAATTTTATTGTTGTTAACAACCATTTGATCAATAAATATAAGATATGCCCTCTCAAAAAAAAAAAAAAAAACACCAGTTTTCCCTAAGGATGTCCTTAATGAGGCAGTAAATCTCATTAATTTTACTAAATCTGAGCCCTCGAGTGCAGATGTTTCTAAGATTCTGTGTGTAGACACACAGCCCTTCTGCAAGCCGAAGTATGTTGGTGTGACAGTGTGAACTGGTAGCTCAACTAGTTGCTTTTGTTTGACTTGAAATAATGACAGATAAACTATGATTACTAGGACTTGGGTATAAAAGCCAGATGTTTTTTTAGATGAATAAAAATGAACTGGACAATTCAAGGAAAACATCTGACAGTACTTGTTGACTGTGATAAAATTCAAGCTTTCAAGTAAAAAATCAAATTTTGGGAAATTTGTATCCTCCAATGTGAGTCCGGTAACTTTCCAAAACTCAGTGGCTTCTCTGATGAGATGAGATGGGTAGATGTTAAAGAGTATGTGTATTTTTTACATTGAATAATTAAATGTGTCAACATTTGGAAGAGCTATATAACTGAGCCAATATTTTCCAAATGCCCAATGCCCAATGTCATAAAATTTATATAGGTAAAAGATCCATTGAAAGTTCAAGATAAAACAATGGATTTCATTGTAACAGAGTGTCAAAATTATATGGTCTCAGATTGAATGTTTCAATAAACCTATAAGATACTACCATTTGCCCAGTTTTAGTGTAGTAATAAAGAATAGCCAATTATCTGAAGGGGCTATTAAAATATTCCTTCTTTTTCCAACTAACATATCTGTATGAAGCCAAATTCTCTCTAGAATCTCAACTGAAACAACATACATGGAAGATGAGTGTAGAAGCATTTATGGGAACCCAGCTGTATTTTATTAAGTCAGGCATTAAAGAGCTTTACAAAGATGTAAAACAATGTCATTGTTATCAGTAAATCTTTAAAAATATCACTTTTCAGAAACTGTGTAATTTATGTGAACATGTAATGGGCTACTTACTGTTATTTCTAGATAGTTTAATAAACAGATATTTTAAATGTTTCTTGGTTTTAATTTCCAGTATGATAAGCATCAATAGATGTAACTCACATTAACAAAAGCTGTTTGGGCTTCTCAATCCCTTTTTAACTTTAAACAGGTCCTAAGATCCAAAGATTTGAGAATTGCTAAGCTAGTTGATCTGGAAGGTTTATTCCACTTCTAAAACTTCATTACATATTGTGTTCAAAGTTTCAGGGCAAAAAATTTAAAAATGAGATTCGTCTTACATTTTCATTCTAAGACATAGCCTAATAATTTACTATAAAAAATTGAATTTTATCTAGATTTCTTTTACCTAGATTTCTTCTGATGTTTCACATGTTGGGCTCAATGTACAAAAGGCGTGACAAAAATAAAACTTGCATTTCTAAAGTACCTGATGGTCTGCAAACAATTTCACATCTGCGGTTCTGTTTGTGTCTCTTAACAGTCCCTAGAGGCAGAGAAAGTACAGCTTCTGCTTAAATGCAAATTAAAAGAAAGCAAAGCATCTCCAGTCCTATGTGCACAACAGCAAGATTTAGAGGCAATAGAGAATGCAAATGTGAATTCATATTTCTGTTATCCTCTGTTATTTTATGTAAAATGAATGATATGTGATATTCTTGCACTGATACAGAGAACACAATAAAATTAATGACTTAATACCATGTTTCAAACATCTAAAAAAAAAACCCTAAAGACTCCACCCCAAAACTACTAGAACTAATATCAGAATTCAGCAAAGTTGCAGGATACAAAATTAACACACAGAAATCTGTAGATTTCCTATACACTAACAATGAACTAATAGAGAAATCAGGAAAATAATTCCATTCACAATAGTATCAACAAGAATAAAATACCTAGGAATAAACCTAACCAAGGAAGTGAAAGACCTATACCCTGAAAACTACAAGACACTCTGAAGAGAAATTAAAGAGGTCACTAACAAATGGAAACTCATCCCATGCTCCTGGCTAGGAAGAATTAATATTGTCAAAATGGCCATCCTGCCCAAAGCAATATACAGATTCGATGCAATCCCTATCAAATTACCAACAGCATTCTTCAATGAACTGGAACAAATAGTTCAAAAATTCATATGGAACCATCAAAGACCCCGAATAGCCAATGCAATCCTGAGAAGGACAAATAAAGTGAGGGGGATCCGCTCCCCAACTTCAAGCTCTACTACAAAGCCACAGTAATCAAGACAATTTGGTACTGGCACAAGAACAGAGCCACACAGTGGAACAGAATAGAGACTCCAGACATTAACCCAAACATATATGGTCAATTAATATTTGATAAAGGAGCCATGGGCATACAATGGGGAAATGACAGTCTCTTCAACAGATGGTGCTGGCAAAACTGGACAGCTAGATGTAAGAGAATGAAACTGGATCACTGTCTAACCCCATACACAAAAGTAAAGTCCAAATGGATCAAAGACCTGCATGTAAGTCATGAAACCATAAAACTCTTAGAAAAAAAACAAGCAAAAATCTCATGGACATAGACAGGAGTGACTTCTCCATGAACATATGTCCCTGGGCAATGGAAACAAAGGCAAAAATGAACAAGTGGGACTATATCAAGCTAAAAAGCTTCTGTACAGCAAAAGACACCATCAATAGAACAAAAAGGTATCCTACAGTATGGGAGAGTATATTCATAAATGACAGATCCGATAAAGGATTGACATCCAAAATATATAAAGAGCTCACACACCTCAACAAACAAAAAGCAAATAATCCAATTAAAAAATGGGCAGAGGAGCTGAATAGACAGTTCTCTAAAGAAGAAATCCAGATGGCCAACAGGCACATGAAAAGATGCTTCACATCGCTAATCATCAGACAAATGCAAATTAAAACCACAATGAGATATCACCTCACACCAGTAAGGATCGCCATCATTGAAAAGACAAACAACAACAAATGTTGGCGAGGTTGTGGAGAAAGGGGAACCCTCCTACACTGCTGTTGGGAATGTAAACTAGTTCAACCATTGTGGAAAGCAGTATGGAGGTTCCTCAGAATGCTCAAAATAGAAATACCATTTGACCCAGGAATTCCACTTCTAGGAATTTAACCTAAGAATGCAGCACTCTAGTTTGAAAAAGACAGATGCACCCCTGTGTTTATCGCTGCACTGTTTACAATAGCTAAGATATGGAAGCAACCTAAATGTCTATCAGTAGATGAATGGATAAAGAAGAGGTGGTACATATACACAATGGAAAATTATGCAGCCATAAGAAAAAAACAGATCCTACCATTCGCAACAACATGGATGGAGCTATAGGGTATTATGCTCAGTGAAATAAGCCAAGTGGAGAAGGACAAGTACCAAATGATTTCCCTCATATGTGGAGTATAAGAACAAAGGAAAACTGAAGGAACAAAACAGCAGCAGAAGCACAGAACCCAAGAATGGACTAATAGTTACCAAAGGGAAAGGGACTGGGGAGGATTGGTGGGAAGGGAGGGATAAGGGCGGAGAAAAAGAAAGGGGGCATTATGATTAGCATGTATAGTGCGTGGGGGACACGGGGAGGGCTGTGCACCACAGAGAAGACAAGTAGTGATTTTACAGCATCTTACTACGCAGATGGACAGTGACCGTGAAGGGGTTTATGGGGGGGACTTGGTGAAGGGGGGAACCTAGTAAACATAATGTTCTTTCTGTAATTGTAGTTTAATGATACCAAAAAGGAAAAAAAAGTATGTATATGAAAATTTTATGTGGAAAAATGTTAAGTGAATATGTCAGGATGTAAAATTGTGTTTATAGTAGGAGTACAAATAAATAAAAATAGTCTAAGCATTAAAAAAAGACTGCAAGGAAATCCACCAATAGTTTACTAGTAACTGTGACTGGGTGGGGGGACAATGAGTAAACTGTCCTTCCTATTTCTAATTTTCTATATTTGTAAAATTTTTAAAACAAGAGTGCTACTTTGAATTAAACAGTAAAGCCATAGTAATAAAATTTTTAAAATGACTTTTACTATGTCAATCAAATAATTTGAAAAAGATAGTTCTTGTGGGAATTTTGACTGAAAATTTAGATGCTTAGGCCTCCAAAAAGTTTTATATTCACCAAGTTCATTTCAATTTTTGTCTTAGCTATACACATATTAAATAGGGAAATATAATTAAAACAAATTTCAAGATATTAAACCAAGCATTTTTTATTTTTGATCCAACAATCTAAATCTGAAATTATGACCTAATATTATAATCCAAAAAAAGGAACACTCCATAGGGTGCTTTTTATAATAAGGAAGAATTGGAAGAAGCTGCAAGAGGAATAGTTACTAAAATTGTGATGTATAGTCCTTTATTATGCAACCAGTATAAGTGCTACTTTTGAATTCCATGTAGAAAAAGACAAAACTGAATATGAATATAGACAATAGATACTCCCAATAATTTCATTATGTGAAATATGCATGCATCATGCAAAGTACTAGGAAAGGAATACACAAAATATTAAAAGAGTTAAGGAGGTGTGATTACAGATGATTTCCCCCCTTTTTTATTAAAAAAAAAAACTTTTAAAAAGCTTTTACAAATGTAGTTTTTTTAAAGAGAAAATTATCTTTAAAGTTACACTAAAAAAACAAATAACCCCAGAACAAGGAGGAGTTACATTATATGAGCTTCAGTTTCCTCATTGGTAAGGGGAATGATGATGGTGGTAATAATGCCTATTGTCTCAGGCTATTTAAGGATTGGTAATGGAGAGCTCAGTACAGCATCTAACACATCATATACACCAACAAATGAGAGCCATCTTCACTATCTCTCTTCCCTAATTTCTTTCATTTGTTCATTTATTCATCAAGTTGGCACTCTGAAGGTAGGGAAAAGTCATTCTCTTTGATTAAGACTGATAGGAATGTACACCTGCAAGTGGGCTTAGCTGTGTGTAAGAAAGTTCTCTCAGCAGAAACTGGTCATTGATGAGATGAATGACCCGGTGCAGGGCCAACTTTTCCATTAGGAACAGCAGGCACAGTATTGAGAGGCTGGATTAGTCTGTGGGCCTGAGAGCATACTTCAATTTATTTTAAAACCAGAAGAAAAAAAAATGACTTTTAGGTTGAAGAAAATATTTTAACATATAATATTAATACATTTGCTTTCATGCCAACACAGTTATAAAATATAGTTTCAGTATTTGGAAAGGGCCTAGGAAAGTCAAAATGTGGCTCTGCCCCCTAAATGTGGTCAGCACTCCAGCAATGTACTCAGAGCTCTAAACTGAAAGACACAAAGCTGTAAAAAGAGCACTGAAGTAGGAAATAGTGACATTGCCATGCGTTAGCCATAGTATAGTGGTATTATCAGGGAAAGGCTGCATTTCACGTGTAGCCGACAGCCCCCTGGGGAGAGACATGGTAGTTGAGGCACACTAGAAATCCTGCTCTCTGGAGGATACTCCTTGGTGGTTTAGCTAAAGACCTACTGACTCCTCTTCCCCGTTTGTGCTCAGCAAACAGCTATCTCATGGCTTCGTCTTTGTGATTCCTGCATTTTGTTTGTATGTCACAATTAGTTGTCTGGGAGTCTGTTGTCCCCATGTTACTATAAAGGCCTTGAGAGAAAAAACCATGCCCTGCTTGTTATTAATCCATAATTGATTAGTGATAATAGGCATTTAATAAGCACTTGTTGAATTTATTATTAAACTGATTATCCAGATATCTGGGCAATGGGAAAGGAGTGATCTGCAAATAAGACACATATACTAAGTCACTAGTGAACTATATACCTTATTTAAATTAAACAAATTATATTTCTGGCATGTGAGTTTGGGTAGCTTGAGCCATTCTTGGATAAGCTGTCACAGTCCCAGAGCAGAGCAACTGCAGAAGGAACTGACTTTACCCGGCATTACCCTTGCCAAGGTATCCTTAGTCTTAATTAATCTCTAGTTAACTTTGTCTCAAAACTGCTACTGCATGCCCCAGTAAGAACCCCCAGGGTGGGCATGAACTCAGTGTTAACAAGGTCCAATGAGAAGTGTTCCTATGCTGCTGGTAAGTATGTAATTAAAGCATTCAATACAGCTACTTAATAATTTCTTGAAGAGATTTCAAGAAATTTCTATCCTTTGACCTAGAAACTCCATTTGCAGAATTTCTTTTCCCAAAGAAAATAAATCAGATATGTGGAAATGGTCAAGAAAAGTTTGGCAAATTCATAAAAAGAAATAAGATTTAACCTTTAAAGACAATATTTTTGAAAAGCTTTATGATATACTAAGTGAACTGTGTTGAGTGGAAAAGTATTGAGTACAGAACTCTGTAGAGTATAATTCCAACTATGTTATGTTACATACATCTTAGACAATATATGTTAGAAATAAAAAGATAGGAAGAAACCTTGTTAAATATGTTAAACATTTCAAGAAAGAATATATGCTAAAATTTCAAGATTTTCTATCATGTGGGGATTTAAATTTTTTTAAATAGTTTCTTCTTCCTCTCAAAATATCTTCAGTAAATATTAGTTTTATAAATGAGAAAAAAAAGTAATTGAAAACTATGCTTCTGAAAACCACTAGACTGAAGAGATTTCTTTTTTTCTTGCTTTTCCAGTGTCCAGCTACTTACTGGCATTCTGTCAGCTTGCAGAAATACTGGATAAACAAATATATGGAAGGATGAATGAATGAACAAATAAATGAAATAAAACCAAATCCTATGTATTCAGGCCACTTTATCTTCTGGCTTCCACTCACTCCTCACTTCTAAGCCACTCTCAGCCTTACCCCCATAAATAACTAAAATCTGACCTTTCATATCATTTATGCTGATATCGTCCTAGTTTAAGCTACCATATTTCACAACTGGGCAATTACAATAGCCTCCTAATTGGCCTCTCTTATTTTCATTCTTGTTACCTAAGATCTATTCTCCCCAATGCTGTAAGAGTATGACTCAAAATTTGTCACTCCTTTGCTCTAACAACTCCGATGATTCTCCTTGTCAATCAAAATGAAATACAAAACCCTCACAGAGACCTAATAAGGCCCAGTGCATCTGTCCCCACCCCACATCCCTCTAATCTCATTTCTGTGCTTGTTCACTCTATTCTGGCCACATTAGCTTTTTGCTGCTGCCCTAGGTTCTTTGCACCTGCTTTTCCCTCTGCCTGGAATGCTTTTTCCCAGAATAACGGCAAGGCTTTTGCTCCATCACTTCATTTGGGTCCCCATGCAAATGTCAGTGTATCAGAGAGGACATCCCAGATTCTCCTATTAAAAATAGCACCAATCCCATCCATCACTCTCCTGTCATTCTCTATATCTTTATTCTGCTTTGCTTTCCTTTTAACCTACTGAAAGAATATATGTTTATATGCAACATCTCTCTCCTCATTTCCCTGGCTAGAAAGCAAGCTCCATTAAAGCAAAGGATTTTCTTGTTTTTTCACTGCTATACACAAAATTAATTTTTTAAATTAAAACACAATTACTTGACTCTGTAGCATCTTACTACACTCATAGACAGTGACTTCAGTGGGGTGATGAGGACTTGATAATATCCGTGATTGTTGAAACCACAGTGTTGTTCATGTGAAACTGTCATAAGACTGTATATCAATGATACCTTAATAAAAAAAACCACAATAACTGTCAAAATATTAATTAATGTTCTCCCTTTCAATTACCTCAAAGATTTATAATAATAGTACCTTAAATTCATTTCTTCTTGAATTTAATTTTGAAAGTTAAAAGGTTCCAAAATGTCCTAGTGTAATAATGTGTTAAGCTGAGCTGCACAATGAGAATTAGTAGATATCTGGTATACAAGGTACTATAATATACCTTGTGTACCAAATTAGGAACATTTTGATTGATTATATTTTAATTGATTGCAATATTTTAATATATTGGTTAACATGAATTTATACTGAAAATGATGTATAGCTTATGATAGAACAAATATGATAGCAGTCATTGTTTGATATTTTTCTGAGGTTGTGTCTCTATGAGTGTTGCTACTGAGGACCTGAAACTTGATTTCAGTCTCTTTGTTGCAACTTGTCTTAACAATTACCTAGAAATACTGCTTCCATTCCTCACTGGCTTTGTGATCTTGTGAACTTCTCCAAACCTCAGTATGCTTATCTGTAAAATGGGGATAACAATAGCAAGTAACTAAGAGGTTGGTTGTGGAAATTAAAGACAGATATTATCTATAAAGTACTTAACATAGTACCTGAAACACAGTATGTGCTCAGTTATTTTTATTACCACAGAGACATGTATAAGTGAGGAAAACAATCTCTGGGATGTTTTCCCAAGAAAAGACCCCCGTAAAAAATATGAAAATAAGTCAACCTCATTAGTCATCAAAGAAATATTAGTTAAAACAGTATACAATATATCACCTATCAAATTGGCAAAAATATTTTAAAAATCAATGAAAACTGTTTATAAATATATGGAAAAGGCCATTGATACCCTCTGCTCATGGAAGTACAATTTTGTAAAATCTCTCAAATTTGTATTACGTTTCTAAAGCTTCAAAATGTATATAAAACGTACATTTTGAAGTGCTGGAAGTACATTCGAAGGACATAATTAACAGTTGTAGGAATATTCAATTACAAGGATGTTCATTATAGCATAGGTTACACAGGTTATAATGAAATAAGTTAGAAACAATCCAAATAGCCAAAAATAAATAACCGAATAAGTTATTTACTCTTATAACTAATTACTCATATAGTTAGTTATTTACTAATATATAAAAAATGTAATAGAAAAACACTTGTCATTAAAAAGATATCCATTATATATTATTAATTTAAATTAAATAAAGAAGATGATTGCATTTTCTTAAATCAGTATAAAAATATTTGGAAGAAATAACCAAGATGTTAATAGGTCAGAGCCAACTGGATTACAGTTTTTATTTTTTCTCCTTGCTTATCTGTATTTTTAACTTTTTTGTATGATACTCCTATATTATCTGCACAATTAAAAAGAACACAGAAAGGTGCTTATTGAATGAAAGCATAGTAGTTAAAGAGTACTGGCTCTGGATCAGGTTGCATCTTACCAAGCTAATGGACAGTGATGGCAATGGGGTGGCAGGGGGCACTTGATAATATGGGTGAATGTAGTAACCACAATGTTGCTCATATGAAACCTTCATAAGATTGTATATCAATGATACCTTAATTTTTAAAAATTGGCTCATTAGCTTATTTAGTTCTCAGGGCTCCTATAAGAGAGAAGTGAGGTTCAGAGAAGTTAATTTGCTGAGATTCATATTCTTGATGGTACAACTGGGCAGTGTGCAGGATGGGAGATGGTGGTGCAACAGCCACGGGCAGGAACCAGACCGAAGAGCTTTGTGCATCAAACTGAAGAGTTTGCATTTTATCCTGAATACTTGGCAGAACCTTTGAAGGAGTGAAAGCAGAAGTGCCACCTGATTAGACTTTTGTTTTAGAAAGATTGTTCTAGGATCAATGACAGGATCAGAGTCGGAGAGACCAGTCAAGAAGTCCCTGTAATGAACAGAGAAAAAAGCAGGAAGAGCCTGAAATGACACTGCAGCGGCTGTGACAAGAGAGAAGGGGACTGATAGAAAAGATGTCGGTTTGAAGAGAAAATAATTATTGATGTGGGGAAGATTGGAGAAAGAGAAGAAGGAGGTTAGGCTAATCTGAGTTTCTGGTTTTCACTGTGAGATTGCAGAGAAGCAGCCACAGAGGAATTTAAGATGCTTACCGGCCCTGCATAGTTGACCTGCTAAGGGTGTTTTATCCTTATCCTGGTTTTTCAGTATTATTATTCTCTATATCTCCTTTGCACGGTTACCATACAACAAAAATAGGACACATAGAAATGAAGAAACTATTTCAAGGTCTCCAACTGAAAAATAGTTTGCATGTCAAATTGAAAAAATAGAGATACTTATCTTAAAAGGTGACTAACATATAAAACACTTTTAGCAGAATTAGAAAAATAAATGTTTAGTTTTGGGATCCAGGCATTATTTTCTTTGTCACTGATATAAATTATCTTCCTTTTCTTTCTTGTTTTCTATGATCTATTTTTATAAAGTCACATTTATCTGCCATCTGTAAACCAATGAAATTTGCTATTCAAATTTTCCTAATTGCATATGAATATTCTGTTCCTATTTACAGATCCTTAGATCACATTTTAACTGACCAAAAAAAAAAAAGGGTAAAATGCACATTTCCCCACCTATAAACCTATGCTTAATTTGATTTCCTCTGCTTATATTCCCTCCATTACCTCACCAAGAAGTAACATCTCTAAGAAAAGACTTTCTGTCATATGGCAAAATTGTTAAATATTTGCGCAGTTCTTTTCTATTCTAGTTTCCTCTTTTAGAAAGTGCTTTTTTTGACAGAGTACTATTTCACATTTTCTGAAACATTTTAAAAAGCTGTTTCAGCAATTGTGAGGTTAAATGTATCCTGTATGTAGTTTTCCTCAGTCTTCCTTTTTCTTCACAATTCTCTAACTGCTCTGAATGGGTGATATTATCTTAGTACACTAAGAATACTCCTTGTCCTTCAACAGGAAGTCATTTCAAACATCAGAGCAAGTGCATAAAAAGAGTACTTTATTTGTTTGACCCACTCAGAGAGCTGATTTTCACACTGGCTCTCCATGTACCCAGCATGCTGCCCTGGATGAGCTGGAAAATATCCCAGTAGAGAAGAAGATCTGAAGTCTTTTGGAGGTTTTCTTTAAGCAAAGACTGTTTTTGTCCCATAAGGTCAAAGCATATCATGTTGGCCAACTGATAAAACACATACAAATGCAATGGTATTTTCTAACTATACATTTTCTAAGGAAAAGACTGTCCTGAGTTCACACAGAACCATATTCATAACATCACCATTACACTCCTGAAACCAAGGCTGGGCCTATATTAATTTTGTAACACACTCCTTGACTTAGAGAGTCCCCTATATCTGAAGTCTTAAAATGTGTTATGACAGAAGATGTTGTGCATCTGATAATACCATGTTTTTTATGGTATTCAGATTTTAGTTTACACTAGTGTGCAATGATGAATTGTGGAGCAAACCACTGATGAATGCAACGACTTGGAGGAATCTCCAGGGAATTTCTGTCAGGAAAAAAAAGTCCATCTCAAAAGGTGACATACTATATTATTCCATTTATATAACATTTTTGAAATGACAACATTTTAGAAACAGAGGACACACTAGTGGTTGCCGGTGGCTAAGGTGAGGATGTTTATAAAAGGGCAATACAAAGAATCCTTGTGGTATTGGACCTGTTCAATATCTTGCTTGAGACGGTGGATATCTGAATCAAAACAGGTGATAGAATTGTGCAGAACTTAACACAGACATCTGCATACCCACACACAGGCACACATAAATGAGTACAAATAACACTGAGGAAATCTAAATAAGATTGGTGGACTACATCAATGTCAGTATCCTGAGTGTGATATTATATAATAGCTTTGTAAAATGTTACCATGGGGATAACTGGGCAAAATACATGAGGAATCTTGCTGTGTTATTTCTAATGACTGCATGTGAATCTACAATTATATCAATAAAATTTCAATTTAATAAAAAATAATGTCAAAACCTGCCTAAAGCAATCTACAGATTCAATGCAATCCTTATCAAAATACCGACAGCATTCTTCAATTAATTGGAACAAATAGTTCTAAAATTCATATGGAACCACAAAAGACCGCAAATAGCAAAAGCAATCCTGAAAAGGAAGAATAAAGTACAGGGGCTCTTGCTTCCCAACTTCAAGCTCTACTAGAAAGCCACAGTAATTAAGACAATTTGGTACTGGCACAAGGACAGACCCATAGACCAGTGGAAGAGAATAGAGAGTCCAGAGATTAACCCAAGTATATATGGTCAATTAATATCTGATAAAGGAGCCATGGATATACAATGGGGGAAATGACAGCCTCTTCAACAGCTGGTGTTGGCAAAACTGGAGAGCTACATGTAACAGAATGAAACTGAATTACTGTCTAACTCCATACACAAAAGTAAACTCAAAATGGATCAAAGACCTGAATGTAGGTCATGAAACCATAAAACTCTTAGAAGAAAACATAGGCAAAACTCTCTCGAATATAAACATGAACAACTTCTTCATGAACGTATTTCCATGGGCAAAGAAAACAAAAGCAGAAATGAACAAGTGGGACTATATCAAACTAAAAAGCTTCTGTACAACAAAGGACACCATCAGTAGAACAAAAAGGCATCCTACAGTATGGGAGGATATATTCATAAATGACATATCTGATATGAGGTTGACATCCAAAATATACAAAGAGCTTGCACACCTTAGCAAACAAAAAGCAAATAATCCAATTAACAAAAGGGCAGAGGATCTGAACAGACACTTCTCCAAAGAAGAAATTCAGATGGCCAACAGGTACATGGAAAGATGCTCCACATTGCTAATCATCAGAGAAATGCAACCTGAGATATCACCTCACACCAGTAAGGAGGGCCACCATCCAAAAGACAAACAACAAAAAATGCTGGTGAGGATGTGGAGAAAGGGGAAGCCTCCTACACTGCTGGTGGGAATGTAAATTAATTGAACCATTGCGGAAAGCAATATGGAGGTTCCTCAAAAAACTAAAAATAGAAATACCATTTGACCCAGGAATTCCACTCCTAGGAATTTACCCTAAGAATGCAGGAGCCCAGTTTGAGAAAGACATATGGACCCCCATGTTTATCACAGCACTATTTACAATAGCCAAGAAATGGAAGCAACCTAAGTTTCCATCAGTAGATGAATGGATAAAGAAGATGTGGTACAAATACACAATGGAATAGTATTCAGCCATAAAAAGAAAACAAATCCTACCACTTGCAACAGCATGGATGGAGCTAGAGGGTATTATGCTCAGTGAAATAAACCAGGCAGAGAAAGACGAGTACAAAATGATTTCACTCATTTGTGGAGTATAAGAACAAAACAAAAACTGAAGGAACAAAACAGCAGCAGACTCACAGAACCCAAGAATGGACTAACAGTTACCAAAGGGAAAGGGACTGGGGAGGGTGGGAGGTAAGGGAGGGAGGAGGGGTAAAAGGGGCATTACGATTAGTACACATATTGTACGGGGGGCATGGGGAAGGCAGTATAGCACAAAGAAGACAAGTAGTGACTCTATAGCATCTTACTATGCTAATGGACAGTAATGGGGCATGTGGTGGGGACTTGATGATGGGGGGAATCTAGTCACAACAACGTTGCTCATGTAATTGTATATTAACGATACCAAGAAAAATAATAGGGTCAAGAATCCATAGTTTCATTATATCAACTTGAAGCACTTATTATATCTTAATTATTATATATTTGTTACATAAGTTGTGTGTAGTTATCAAATATTATACTAAAATTTTAAAAAAGATTTATTATGAACCACACTCTATCGTAAAGTGAAAAAGAGCACCTTGTACAGTAGTGTGTATAACACAATCCCCAAGACATACTTATTATGTCTTTGCAAATATGTGTGATATGAGTTCTGGAGGGAGATATAAGAAACAATTTAGGGTAGTTTACTACTGGGGCATAGGACTAGAGTAATGGGAAGTGGAGGATTCTTGTTTTCCACTTTATATACTTCTGCAATGTTTGCATGCTATTTACCATGAACATGCATTACCTTTATAACTAATATTTTACAAAAAAGATTCCAGCTCAATAACTATTTAGAATCTCACTGAAATTTTGTGAAATACTGAGATATACTTATAAATATGAGAGTCAAAAAATCTGAAATAACTTCAAGAAATAAACTATAGACAAATTGCCAACTAAAACCCAATGTGTTCTCCAATACATGCCTCTCTACCTATTATTTTGAAGCCAAAAATGACTGGAATACAAGAAATAATCTTTTAAAGTTCCTATATAAAGAAGTGTGCCCATTTTTAGTGGTTTGTCCATTTCTGGTGACTTTCCAAGTCATCAACAATCATCATTTATTTCATGCCTACTGTTTGTATAATATGTGCCAGGTTTTGTGGATAAAAGTAAGCATATGACATAACCCATGACTTCAAGACATTAATGACATAGCTACTAAAAAATAGAATACATACATAAAATATAGGTAACTATACAATAAGTATTACACATAAGTATTACATGTACATAAGAATTATATGATATCTACAGGCAGTGTTAATAAATTTCAGAGGTTGATGTCATTACAGAAGTCTAGGCAAATCCAATAACAGTCTTTCTAGAAGGTAGAAATAAATGTGGGGATTTATTTTAATATTGAGTAGACTGGTTCAACTGAAAAAAAGTTTAGGTAGAGAAAAGGTAGGAAATAAAATTGGGAAGGAATCAAAGGAATTCTAATGTGAAGTCTTCAGTGTCACTTCCTGACATTCAGTCTAAATTTAATGTGAAATAGAAATTGGATCAAGATCTACATAAGCTATAATATCTGGATTTCAGTTTATTGATTTGTTTTGTGTAGCTGAAGCTCTTGTTCTTTTAGTTGATTAGTGTTAAGATTGTTTAGGACCTTATGTATTTTGGTTTAATATGTTTATTTGGGAATAGGACCAATTTCCTTTAGAGATTTATTGTCCCTCTCCATTTTATATGGAAGCTATAGAGAGAACTTTCTAACCTTAGTTAAGGCACAGAGTGAAAAGCAAGGTCTAGGGCCTCTAGACTATAAATCCACCTAAAATATCAATCATACTGTGTTAAAACTATATTCTCTTGCAAATAGATGAATCCTTATACTTCTTATCCAGTTATATTTGGAGGCAAAAAGGGAGAAAATGTCATAAGCTAATTACAAACACTGACGTCAGGTAGTATGTTGAGAATCATGATACTTTAGTTTGTATACCATGGCACTTATCATTTACAATGTGCTATCACGTGTATTTGATCCTCTGGAATGCAGCCTTTGATAAACATCAGAAAGGGTCGAATTCTGGCACATTAGTGGTAGACCCATAACTTCCCAGGAAGTTGATTCAGCTTGTACATAAGCTAGTCTGGTTACAAACTGAAGCATTCATTTCATGTTATTCATGGTCTTCAGTTTATATGAGCAAATGGAAAAGTAGGCAGAGGGAAATTAAGCCTCTGAGAGAAAGAAAGAAAAGAGAATGCTTTTTAGTTAGAATCAGAAAACACCTACAACTTTTAATAAAGTTCCACTGTAATACAACTCAGCAGAAAGTATTTTGTACGGACTCTGAAAACAGCACTTACCAGCTATGTGACTTGGGTCATAGATCTAAACTTTTCTGGGTCTCATTTTCCATATCTGTAACATAAGCATAATACTGTCCTGCTACTCCACATAATAATTGTGAAGATCAAGTATGTGATAGGTAGAAAACCGTACAAATGAAATAGTAACTCTAAATCTGGGAACTTAAGATTAAGAAAAAAGTGATACCTAACATTGCTTTGCACTTGCTGAGTTTTCAGATACACTAAGAGATTCATATCCCATTAAGGCCCCACCTCCACCTCACAGAAACCAACCTACAAGGGTTTGAGAGGTAACTTGCGTACTGTCACAGATTATAAGAGACAGAATTGAAACTCAAAGCCAAGTCTGTCACACCAAAATACATACCCTTTAATTTTTGGACCTGCACAAGTATCTATATATTCTGGCAATGACGGCAGTGAGTCTCTGTTATGAAATGATCAGGAGCTAACTGGAGACATTTGGGATGCTGAGGGGACCTGTGTTTTGTGAAGCTTGATTGAAATGCTAATCAATGCATATTTTAAATATATTTATTACCTTGCATATACAGTGTGATGTACATAATACTACTTGGGGAGTTTTGCATATCTAAGAAATTATAAGATCATGCAATTTTTTGTGTACATTTTTATTACTCTTTAAGAAGTTATAATCTTTGAGATGTGTTGACTACGTATTTAAGAATTATGTAGTATGTTTCTTTGCTTCATATTTGATGCAATTTTCTCTCCAAATTATTTATGCCAACACACATACCTACACACACACTCTCTCTCTCTCTCTCTCTCTCTCTCTCTGTCACACACACACACACACACACACACACACACACACACACACACACACACACACAGTTTGGTAGGACCTCAATGGAATAAGCTAGGTGTGGTTATAGATTATGATTCAATATTATTTCAGGTCTTTAAAAAACAAGCTTTATTGAGCACTTAAATGGAAAAAACATGCTAGCCACTGGGAAGTCAGAAAAAAATAAAATCCAATCTTAACTCTTGAGAGCTAATAGTCTGGTTGGGGAGATAACTGTGTAGAGAGACAAATGACAGAAGTGCAAGTACTAAAATAGAACTAGGAAAAATAGCTTTGGGGACACAGAGAACAAAATCAGTCTCTCTGCATCAGCAAGGCTTTCTCTTGATGCAGGTATTGCAATGTTAGTCAGGTGAAGAAGAGAGGTGTGGGCATACTGGGCCGACGGAACCCAGTATGCGTGAGGCCATAGTCATAGGCAAGGCTGGTTTCCAAGGACAGGAGAGTGGCAGGAACAGTGTGAATGAGGAGCAGAAGGCAACAGGCTCAAAAGGCTAGATGTGGAAAAGGTTGGGAAGGGCACTAAAGAAAACAAAATACGACC
Source organism: Manis pentadactyla (assembly GCF_030020395.1). Classification (NCBI taxonomy): domain Eukaryota; kingdom Metazoa; phylum Chordata; class Mammalia; order Pholidota; family Manidae; genus Manis; species Manis pentadactyla. The sequence goes on from NC_080023.1 coordinate 95,288,690, forward strand.
AATTAGTAACTTGAAACAATTTTATTATGAAAACTATTATAACTGAATATTTTCCCAAAGTATTATTTGAGTGGCTGAATGGCATTCCATGATACGTCCCATATGTGGAGTTCCGTAACGTATCTACTCAATTCCCTCTTTTAGAACATTTAGGTGATTTCCAGGTTGTTACTGTTTATTTGTTTATGTGTTTGCTATTATAAAGAAATGCCGTAATGAAAAATCTTTGCCTATGTTCATGATTATTTTTGGTCAGAAAGGCTTCTTGTACAGAGTGACTAAATAGTCCTGAGAGTGTCTGTACCAATTTACATCTCTACTAACAAGGCTTGAGTATTCTTTCTAAAGTTCTCATTACTTAAAATCTCTTCTCTGATAATTTATGTGAAATTGTATTTTGTCCTTTGAAATGCATTTCTTTTATTTCTAATGAAGCTAAACATTTTTTTCATGTTGCTCATTGAAAATCACTGTTCTTTTGTGAGTTTTCCTGAAATCTCTCCTTTTTAATAAGGTGCTTCCTTTGTCTATATATTAAGGTTATTAACTCCCTCCATCGTAAGACTTGTGTAAATACCTTTTCTTTGGTCATTTAGCTTTTGTTTTTCTCTTCATACACACAAATATATACACACATATTTTCATAGCCAGATTATAACAGAATGAGTTTTAATACAGAGAAACTTCAGAGTTTTATGTTGAAAAATGTATCAATCTTTTCCTTTCTTGTCTCTTATAGCTTTCATTCTTAGGAACATCTTCCTTAACATAAAAAGTATATTAATATTAAGAAGGGCTTTTACTTCAAAGTAAAGAAATATAGATTTTATCCTAAGGGCAATGGAAAGCCATCAGAGCTTTTGAAATGGGAGAATTTTTTTTTTCCTCAAGAAAGTTACTCTGGCTGAATTATGCAGGATATTCCAGGATAGAAAAAGCTCTGCAGGGTCAATATTAAGGAACTACAACAATACAGTGAGAGTAGCTGAAAGCCTGGACAAAAGCCATGGCTATAGAGAAGAAGAAGCAGGATATTACCATTCAAGGGTTTGGTGAGAAATTGTAGTGTGAGAGATGTAGAGTCGTCTAGAATGACACTGAAGTTTCTAGGTTGAGTGACTCAATTGACAGCGAGAATCTTTATCCTGATAAGGAATGAAGAAGAGAAGCAGGTTTTGAGGATTTGTTATAGGGATGACTAGATGGGATGGATAAGGAAAAAGGGATGTGTTGTATTTTGTGTATCTCATATTCTAGGGACTGAATGATGCCTTTACTTAACTCTCTGGGGCCAGCTAACACTTCCCTGGAGCACTCTTCACTGTTGTGGGAAGACACAAGTAACACCAGGATTTATGAAAGTAATGTATTTTTCTACTCACATAAATACATTATATATCTATCCATATCTGTCAATCTCAATATCTCCCTCTATTGACATATTATTTACTTGCTATCTACTTAAAACCTTAATCTTATTTGTTGATAGGTTTTTTTTTATTAATTTGAATTAAGTACCCCATGTCACTAGAAACTGAAGACCCTGATTTGGTTTTCTGTGTACCCAGTCATAACACAGTACTGCAGGGAGCCATCGGGGCATTAATGTCACTTACTGGCCTCACCAAATTTCCCTTTTTTCTCTGAAATAAAGGGTTTCTTTCTAACCACCTTTATCCTCAGCCTCCTATTTTTTAGGCAGATATCATAATGTAAATAAATTATAATAACTACATTGTGTGTTTATGTTTATGTGCATGACCTTATTTATTAGTCACAATGGCCCTATATATAAAGTATTATTATTATTTCCATTTCACAGAAAAGGAAATAAGGTACAGAAATATTAATTAACTAGGATCTCAAGGTAGTAACTGACTTTAGTTCACCATCCTAGCTACCATGTTGCACGGCCACCATAAAAATGATCACACTGGGTGACTTCAGGGAATGCTTGTAAACGAAAAAAAAAGTATTTATGGTGTAGCTTCATAAAGAGTTTTTCATATTTGAACATTAATATAATTATTATCCAGGCATTTGAGAAACTAGTGCAGTGTTTGAATTATAGTACAGAGTTTGGGCTTTAAGATTTGAACTAGAGTTCAAATTATGGCTCTCCAATCTTGGAAATAACCTTGACAGTATGTCAGGCACTCTTCAAAGTGCTGGAGGTTCTAGGTGTTTAAAATGGGGAATAAAACCTCATCCCTGTCCTTGGAACTCACCCTCCAGTGACAGGTGAACATCAATAAACAAAGAAGAAAATATATAAACTCTGTTAGTGACATGTGTACAGGAGGGATACACTGTAAGATAAGAGGAAGAGGGAAGGTGGAGAGTTAGTATTTTATGAGCTATATTACCTTTGTAGGGCGCTATAACAAACTGCCACAGAATGGGTGGCTTCAACAATGGAAATTTATCCTCTCTCCATTCTGGAAGCTCAAAGTCCAAGACCAAATTTGACAGGGTTGTGTCTTTCTGAGGGCTATGAGAGAGAATCTGCCATTTTCCTAGTTTCTAAGAGCTTGCCGGCAACTTTGGCATCCTTTGGTTTATAGATGTGTCATCCTTATCTTTGCCTTCATGATTACATGGCATTCACTCTGTGTGTCTATTTCCAAATTTCCCCTTTTTATAAAGACCTCAGTCATATTGGATTAGAGGCCCACTGCTCTAGTATGACCTCATCTTAACTAATTTTGCATCTGTAAACATTCTATTTCCAAATGAGGTCACATTCTGAGGTATTGAAGGTTAGCTCAAGAAATGAAATATGGGGGACACAATTCACCCCATAGCATAGGGTAATCAGGAAGGCCTCACTGACAAGGTAATACTGGCACAGGGGCCTAAAAGAAGACAGGGAATGATCCTTGCAGATATCTGGGGGAGGAGAGGTTCAGGTACAAAGAACCAGAAACCAGAGTAGGCTTGGAACGCTCAAGAAGTAGAAACAAGGCCAGTGTGGCTACGGGGAGTAAGCTGAGGGGGTGGCTGGAAATAAGGTTAAGAGGCAGTAGGCAGGAATGAAGGATGGCTTACATAGACATTGAAAGGCCTCAGCTCTTACTCTGAGTGAAATGGAAGACACAAGAGGTCTTTGAACACTGGCTAGCTGCTCTGCAGCAAGCTGACTGTGAGGAGCAATGGTGGAAGAATGCAGACCAGTTAGAGACTTTTGCTATTAGGCAAATGAGAGATGATGGTGGCTTGGACTAGAGACATTACAGCGGATGTACAGAAGTAGCTGGACTCTATATGAAGGTAGCGCCAAAAGGATATGCTGCTAGATCAAATGTGGGTCCTAAGAGCAAGCAAGGAATTAAGATATCTGTGAGGTTTTTGTCCTGAGTATCTGAAAGATGGGTAAAGTTCTATCAGAGCAGTTGACTTCACTGGGGAAGATAAAAAGGAGCTCAATTTGGCACAAGGTAAGTTTGAAAGTCCCAATTATCCTGGTAGAGGTGGAGACAGTTGACAGTAGTAGTTTGAACTTAATAGGGGAGATTGGGGATGGAGATATACATATGGGGATATGTATCAGAATATAGATGCCATTGAAAGCCATGGAACTGTATGAGATCAACAACATAGTGAGTGTACATAGAGAAGAAAAGGAGCTCCAGTACGGAACTCTTTGCTATTTCAAAGTTTTGAGGTCTGGAAGATGAGGAAGAACCAGTAAAGGAAACTGAGGAGAAGCAACCCCTTAAGTAAGAAGATGATCAAGAGAGAATGGCTTCCAGAAGCCAAGGGAAGACATTTTCTGGAAGAAAGGAGGGATTCTTAAAAAAATAATGTTTGGAGGTCAAGCCAAGTAATGACTGAGAATTGATGATTAGATTTAGTAACACAAGGGTCATTGGGAACCTTGTCAGGAGAAAGTTTGGTGGACTAGGTGGAGGAAAGCCTGAATAGTGGGTTCAATGCACAATGTGAGGGGAGGAGCTAGAGATATTGAAACTTTGTAGATCTTGCTGAAAAGAGGTGTGGAGAATTGGAACTTAGCTGGGGGCCAGAGGAGGGAGGGAGGGAGGGAGGGAGGGAGGAGGTGTCTGTGGTAGTTTGTTTTTTAAAGGTAGGGGTATGTTTGTAAGGAAAGCCAGAGAGCTGGAAGAAAGGGGAAATTGATACATAAGAGAGGGAACAATTAGTTTCTTTCTCTCTCTCTTTTTAAACATATGCCAATTTATCACTACTGTGTTTTCACCACCCAAACTTATGATCTTGGTCTCTCCTTCTTGCCTCTGTCTAAAGCCAGAAGAAATACATTGACTACTTTGACAACCTAAAGTGAACTCCAGGAATGTCACCAACAGCATGACCTTTGTGACCAAATCCAGCAACCAGAACTTCAATAAAATTCAAGCAACCATCACTGGGCACAAAGGCTGTGATTTATTATTTATTGATTTATTTTTGCTGTTCTTGATCAACTGGACCCTGACACACTTCCTGATGGCAGGATTTGGCTGTCTGGCTTCAACCCCTACTTTTTCTCAGCACTATTCCCTTTGTATGCGAAGCACCTCCAGAAGGGTTGACCTTCAGGGCTGCACCCAAATGGACCTTCTCCTACTGTGCATGGTGCCACTTCTGATCTCGTCGGTGGCTCTGGAGCTTCCTGGCAGTATGAAGACCTCAACACTTGCCCATCCTGCCAGTGCCAGCCTGAGCAAAAGAGAAACAATTAATTTCTTGAGGGTCATCGTCTTACCTATAAAAGCCATAATTCCCACCTTAGTGGGGCAGCTGAGCCAATGAGGGGAGATAGCAATCAGGTCTTGGAAGGGGGTGTGCCCTCAGTCCATGGCAGCTCTAGCTGTATCCCTGAGAAACAGTGATGCAGACAAGGCTGCCCCTGTGGGAACTCCTGCTGCAGGTTCTCCGTTGACTGGGGTCTGCAAAACTTGGTCCTGTCTTTTACGTTTTTCACTGGGCAACTGCTGAGTGAGGGTGGGGCTGCCACTACCTCGCAGGCACGGGAAGATGCCTTCTCTTAGCTAAGGTGGGAAGGGGGATGTTGGATCACCGAGGAGCGGGAAGCGCCCAAATGGTAAAAGACACATTGCTTCAGGCACTTCATTCACTAGCCCACATCTGACAGTGGGTTGAAGTGGCGGTGGCATTTCACACGGCGTTCACTCCATCAATTACTCCCTTATCGATAGGGAGTGGTTGGCAGAACAAAGAATGCGGAGGCTAGTGGTGGGTGCCCATTACAGCGCGAAGGGGGAGGATGAGTACGGAAGGAAATGTGTGTAAGGTATGAATGGAACCCGCCGAGTGAGCGTGGCGAGGGCCCGGGGGGAGCTGGCGGTGCCCGGCGGCCGGGCCTCCCGCGGGAGTCTGCCGGGGGTGCGGGAGCGCCGCAGGAGCCTCCTTATCCCCACCCACCTCGCGAACGCCGACAGGCAGTGGTGCATATAGACATATTTCTGGGAGCTGTCCATGAGCTCATCGCTCTCCGGGCGACAGCAGCAGCAGCGAAGGCAGCAGCCTCCTTCCTCCGGGCGCCGCTAGAAGAGTCCCGCCGCTGGCGCACTCGGACAGCGCGGGGCGCGGCGCTGCTAACGGGCGACCGCCGGCCCAGCCCCTCGGCCTCGCGCACCCCCGACCCCAGCCCGCCATGACCCCGACTCTCGCCGCCGCGAGGTAGGTGGGCGCGGGAAGGGGCGCGGGGCTGCGGCCAGAACTCGGCGCGAGCGCGCAGAGCCGCAACCGCCCAGTGCGCTCCGCGGCGCCGGCACCCGGGCGGGGCCGCGGGCGCGGCGGCTGCGGAGGCTCCCGCCCCTGTGGGGCCGCGCGCCGCCGGCCCGGCGCTGAGGAGTCGCCGCGGACGCGGGAGACCCAGGAGACCCGGGCGTGACAGGAGGAAGAAACCCGGAGCCGCAGGAAGATGGCTTCTCCCACCTCCCCGGCCCCGGAGGGCGGGGCCTCCACCCCGCCGAACCCGCCGCGGATTCGTCAGGTGGGTGCCCAGAGTGCGGGGAGGGGCGCCTCTCCCCATTGTCCTCGCCTCCCGCAAGGACAGGGCCCTCGCCCCAGTGCAGAGGCTGACCCGGGAGTGGGACTGACACAGGCTCGCTTGGCCGCAGCGCCTGGCCCAGGACCATTCTCTAAATTTCTCAGGCTGACTTCGCACACAGACACACACATACACACCCCCCTGGAAAAACGTCTTACAAAAACAGACGTGCAACCTCTGCACAAACAACCCCCCCCACACACAAACTCATTCCCCCCACCTAGCACGGAGGCACACGCCCAGCTGTCACATGACCCACTGCAGCGCTACACCATTAGAAGACACCTATGGTGCCATAGGAAGGGAGCCGCACCCCAACCCAGACCCCCCGAGGACCTTGAAAGGGACTGCTGGAAACTTCACTTCCCATCCATATGAGAGAAGGAATCTTGTCTAGAGGTTACTTGCCAGTTCTCAACTTTGAGACAGATCCCTGTATTAGACATGTAGTACTAGAAAGCGTGTGTTCCTGCTCTCTGCATGTCTGCACACATGCAGACCGCTTTGCCCGACACTGCAAGAGCGACCGTGGGGTGGGGAGGATGCACATTTCTTTGGCCGTTTGAATAAGCCCTGTTTTCTGTTTGTATGGTAATATTACAACAAGGGAGTACCCCATCAGGTTGTGATCTGTGATTTGGTATCTGAAAGAGTTTTTTTTGTTTTTTTCATTTTCTGCTACCATTGCCAGGAGCTACAGCCCTAGCACTTGTAGGTTATCGCAGTAGTAATGCAAGTGTCAGCTTGCTGTGTTCAGGGGAGTGTATGGGTGTGAGAATAGAACCCGTTGGCAACGTCTTTACCAAGGAGAATTAGATTCCCATTGAGAAAGTGGATAAATTTGGTTGATGGAGACTATCTGAGTAGGAAGATAATGCCCAACAGTATGGTCTTTTAGGGCAATGTGGAAATTTTGAACACCAGAGGCTTCAGGATCTATGAAAACATGACAGTAAAATTTGGTTAACACTTAAGGTATTTGCCACATTTGAATTATATGTAGAAGTAGTAGTATTTTAGTGACAACCTTTGCTTATGTGCATTTTTATGCAATGACAAAATTTATGTGTACTTTTTTTTTTCTTAAATGCACTCTGTGTCCCAAAGAAATTGTTAGGGTTTTAAGTCCTTATAGGATCCAGGACTCTAATTTTATGACAGTGCTTTTTTAATTGTACTCGGACCTTTTTTTTTCCTTGAAGAGTTGTTGTGGCAGGCATCATTAAATCTATATTGGGGATAGTTATGCATTTAAGAATAAAAATGAAATTATAGCTATTCGCAGTGTAAGAGAAATCACATCCTCTGCAAAGATAATTTTAATATCTATTTGGCTAAATATTGATGTATATATGTATGTATATTTATATAAGCATTGAAGTAAAATATGTTAATTTAAGTAGAATGTATGCACTCATTAAAATCTCTGAAATATCATTCTATATTCAGAATACTTCTTTTGATTTAAAACAGTATTGTGAAATTAGTTACTAGAAAAAATTTGCATGAAAGGTCATCGTTATTTTATGGAGTAGATACTCAGGACGTCATAATTACAAACTGTGTAAATGACATACTGTTGCAGCATTCAAATAATTGGTGTCCTCTGTTCAGACTTTCATTTATATGACCTTACAGAAGCACTCTTTTAGGATTGGTGCATTAATTTGCATAGGATGTAGAAATAGGTTGCTGGAATCATTAGTCATACCAGTCTACCTGATTCATCCAGCCAGGTGGGACAGAAGAACTGACAGCCTCAGCCTGCAGCATCACCATTTGCCTGCAAGTGATTTTGGACAAATTAGAAATTTAAAAAATAGAAGGGATAACAGTGTTTTCCTGGGAAGCAGTGAAATATTTCAGGGCCCAGTCCCAGTATATTTTAACTGTGTCACTGTTTTCCACACATGTTTCTCCTTGTTCTTTAATAATTCTTTTTCAAATCAATTCTGAATTGAGTCAGAATTGAATGAAAATGTGAATTGCTTTCCTTTTTCTAAACCATGGTAGAGAGAAAAAGTAGAATTTCACACAAGTTGAAAAGAGTGATTTTAATTAAAGACATCACATAGATTTTAGCAACAGATAAATATATTAGTCATAATTTTAATTATGTAATAGAAATTTAGAAATAAAAATATTTTTAAAAAGGCTTTGGTGACTATAAATATAACTGGTAAATTAGTATGATCAACTGCTACTTTCAAAGAAAATACGTTATGAGAAGCTTCAGTTATTCAACTAACATTTATTTATGCAGCAAAAAGTAATGTTTTATGCCCTAAAGAAAAGAAATGAAGAGGACAAAATCTTATTAATTAGCAGGTATAGGTATTCTTAATGAAGACAAAAATTAAAGTATTTGAAATTTGAATTGCTTATAGAGTACTTTCCACATTATTTTAAATATTAATTTCTCAGCTTTTTGATCATTCCTCTAATAATGAGCCGAAATAATACTTAAATTTACAGATACCTAAAAAGTCATTGTATTAATTCATGTTTGCATACATTTGATATATTTCCATTGTCTTTTAGTTATTTAGCATTATTAGAATTTCATATCAGAAACTACATACATTATTTTACAACTTGATCTTTTGGGCAAAGATTTTTTATTTTAAGCTTTGGAAAATACTGGGATGGCATGAAACAGCTAAAATGGTCCAGTACCTTCACATAGTGCACTTAAAAAGTCTAGGTTTCCAGAAATGAGAGGGTCAAGGAAAAATGACCTTCAACTTCATTTTGTTATGTTAAGGGAGAGAAAAATTTATCGATATACTATGTGTTCTTACTGTCCTAAGATAAAGTTTTTGTTTTTCCTCTTCTAAGAAAAGGATTATCTTTATTTTATATACAAGATAACTGTGGTACAGATGTTTCACCTACTTTTTTAAACACCTAAGTCAAATTAGTTACCAAACTAGAAAGACAAATTTCCTGGACTTCATCCCAGTTTTGTTCTTCATTCATTTTCTGACTTTGTAAAAGAAAATATTAAGAAATGGTAGCTTTGCACCTAAGTTTTAAAATAGTTTTTTTACATATATTATCTACATCAAGAGACCCATATAATTCCTATGGCCATTTCCAGAGAATTTAAGTCACTTAATTAAATGAGTAATGAGAACTTGAAGTTAAGACGTTTGCCAGCATTTTTCTGGGCCTTAACTTCTTTCTGTTAAGCTCTGATGGGAGTTCTCAAAGCATGGATTGCTCTCACAACTGGAGAACTGTAAGACATCTTTTACAATTGATACCAGTAAAATTTCATGTCTTTTTCTCATTTCATGATAAATCTTTCCCTGAGATCTGTGAGTATTGGTGTCATTGCTTTTATAGCAGGCAGGAAACTAGTGTTCTTTTTTTGCTGTAGAAACTTAAGAGACCTCTCATATAGTGATAATGAAATGTTTACAGTGAGCCAGGCATGATGCCAAACTAGGTACAGTTTTCACAACAGCCCTATGAAGGAGATGTTATGCCTATTTTCCAATGAGAAGTGTGGGTTTAGAGAAACAAAGCTACATACTCAAGGTCATAGCTAGTAAGCTATAACTCAGGGATTTAAAACTTGGTCTTAATGATGCCTTATTTCACAATCACTATTATTTATTCTCTTCTTGTAGTTTTCAGACATTGTGACTATTGAGGGAGCTTCTTTTAGCCCCCTTTGCTACTTGGAGCTATCTATAACCATTTTCATGGAATTCTCCTTTAGGTTACTTTGAAATTAATTATAGGATCTACAACAGAGTTAAAATTATTTTCATTACTCCAATTCATCAAATAAAATAAATTGAATTCATTTTCACTTCCATATTTATCCAGCATCATGGTTGCTGAGAGGAGAGACTAAAGCTTTCATTTAGTTTCTGCTTCCCCTGACATCTCTTCAATTTGTCCTGCTGTTTCCATGAGATCCTGAGAAATGTAATTCTAAGAATGAGTTGGGTTAATGAAGAGTCTTCTGGAGCAGGCATAAATATATAAATCAATAATAGGCTTACATTTTCAAGTTTTTCAGTATCTTCTAATGTTAATTGCATTCTTTGTTTTGCTTGTCAAGGTAAGTTATATTTTTAATTTTCATGTTATGAAAGTATTTGAGTTATGGAAGAGGATAATTTCCTTTAGACAGTGAAGGGATGGGGAAAAAGGCAATAAATGAATATAGCAATGCATTCACTGATGTGATTGGTTTAGATTTAAAGTAAAAAATTAGATTAAAAAATGTATACAGTTTAATGGGTTTTGATAAATACTTAAGAGTCGTGCATCCACCACCACAGTCTAGGTGAAAAATAGTTCCACTTCTCTGAGGCGTCCCCATAAGGCTCATTCCCTTATGAAACACATTCTTTCACCTTCAGACCCTGGCAACTGCTGAGTTTCCTACATTTTTGCCTTTTTTTTCAGAATGCCATATAAATGGAATAATCCACAATACAGCTTTTTGAAATAGACTTTTTTTCATTCAGCATAATGCCTTTAATATCCATCCATTTCTCTAATTACTAATGGTCCTGCACACTTTTCATGAGCTTATTTGTCATCTTTACATTTTCTTTGTTGAAGTATTCAAACATTCTGCCCATCTTTCAAAGTGGGTTGTTGTTTTCTTACTGTTGAGTTTAGGGAAGTATTTATATATTCTGGATGCAAGTTCTTTGTTAGAAAGGTGATTTGAAAATATTTTCTCCTAGCCTATTTCTTATCTTTCATTCTCTTTGTAGTGTTTTTCCTAGAGCAAAGATTTTTAACTTTGAATGCAGCTATCACTTTTTTTCTTCCATGGTTTGTGCCTCCATTTGATCTAAGAACTCTTTCCTTAATCCAAACTCACAAAGATTTTCTCCCACGTTTGCTTTTAAAAGTAGTATAGTTGTAACATTTTCCATTTAAGTTAAACCTGTCATCCATTTTGAGTTGATTTTTGTGATATATAGATCAAGGTTCTTTTTGTTTTTTTTTTTTTGGCATATGGATATCTGGTTGTTCTAGCACCATTTGTTGAAACTTTATCTATCATATGTACTTTGTTTATTAAAATGCCCTTGCATCATTGTAGAAAATGTATTGACATATTGGTAGGAATTGATTTCTGGACTTAACACCTCTCGATTAAAAACTGTGATGTTAAGATTAAAAAAAAAGTATGTATCATGTAATTTTTAGAAAATCTTATGATACTAATATGCTTATTGGCTCTGTTTCTTAAAATGTTATTTACATAGTTTCCAATCTAAACATCATATGAAAGTACAAGGCAAATCCTCATGTCTGGTAGGGACGCTGTTTGTAAAAGTGAGATGCATTCAATAAAATTATATCAAGAAAACAAATGGAAAAAAGGCAAGATAATACGTCACACTGTGTACCCTACTTGATGAACACAGAGAATTTATGGAGGCTTTAAGAAAACAGTTTCTAAATCAGCTATGTTGAACATGGACAATGAGATGAGAAATAAATAGGGACGTCAAGCTTCATTCACTACATCTTTTGGAGAAGATTATCACTTCATGTTTTTATAAAGAGTTATTTTATGGGTAGATGGTATATTGGGCTAATTATCTGTTTCTAGTTACACATACAGACTTGAGTTCAATAGTCTGTAAACAGCTTTTATTGCTAGGATATATAAAGTTTCAGTTATTTATTGCTGCATAACAAACCACTGCAAACAGTGGTTTCAAAGAACAATAATTATGTGTTTTGCTCATTAATCTGTGATTTGAGCAGAGCTTGTTGAGGTCATTGGGAAGCAGCTGGGGTCACTGAAAGGCTGTAGGTGACCTTATGGCTGGGGCAGAATCATCTGAGATTTGTTCACTTGCATACGGTGTCTAATGATGGCTGGTGGTGTTGGCTGGACCTATGGTGAGCCCTCTCCATTTGTATACTTGTCTTCCTCATAGCGTGGTGACTGGATTCAAAGAGTAAGAGTCCCAAGAAATCATGCAGAAGAAAATGATGTCTCTATGACCTAGCCTTGGAAATCACCTATGGTCACTTTTGCCCTACTCTGTTGGTCAAGGCAGTCACGGGTTCACCCAGATTCAAGGGGAGAGACAGTGAACCCGCAACTGTGTGGGAAGGCTGAGCATCAGTACTACATTGTAAGCATAGTGTGTGGGATGGGATATTGGCCACCTTTGGAAATGTGACCTGCTATAAAGTAAGCTAGTATCCTCAGCACATTATTTTTGCCATTGGATTTGGAGGTAACACAGATGTGACAGGAACTAGTTAATAAGTATTTCTGGGGGAATATTTTCCTGCTTAAATCTTCATAAATCACTGTATGCAAATACTGTACCTTTGCATTTTCCCTGATTTTTAATTGCTCGTAAGTCCTTTCCTTAGATCACTTCAGATTACTCAACTCTAGAGTGTTATTAAGCAACTTTTGTTCACTTTTCAAATTCCCTCCTTCATTATAATTCTTGACAATCACTTAATGACTAATACTGATAACAGCTTGGAAAGCAGGTAACCAATAATTTAGATTACAGATTAGTTAAGTGGATGCACCAAGAGTATAGATAATTTGCTCAAGATTACTTGGCAAATGAATGGCAGCCTGAACAAGGCCCTAGTTAATAACTATTTTCTCTCCAATGGAACCTTATTACATTTCAAACGACAAGGTAGGAATCAAAAACCACATTTTCAATTTTAACTATCATTTGATGGAAGATATAAGGTAACCTTCTTTTACATTTTCATGAATATTATAAAAGACAGCTCTTAAAATAAGACAGCAAATTTAAAATTTCAGGTGTTGCCCAGAATACCCATTGGTGGTTATTATAAGAGACTCCTCAGATTTTAAAGATAAACCATGATTATATAAAATAAGTTATGGTTCATTTGGAATATTCCTCCTAAAAAGGACATTAGCTCTCTCCCTGCTCTAAGGAATCTTACAATCCTGCTGAAGATGAAATCAAGCAGTGTACACAACTTACCACACTACAGATAGAATATGGTAGGAACAATAATAGGGTAGAAAATACCTTGGAAGGACAGATAAAAGAAATTTATTTTAGTTGAAGGAAATTATATTAGGTTTACTGAAGCAGTTGAAATTTGAATTAGATATTGAAGAATGGACTTAATTTTTTTTTTTTTTTTTTTCTTTTTGTAGATAATTATTTTTTATTGAAGGGTAGTTGACACACAGTATTACATTACATTAGTTTCAGGTGTACAACATAGTGATTCAACATTTATATACATGACAATTCTAGGTACCAGCTATCACCATACCAAGCTGTTACAATATCTTGACTATATTCATTACACCCCAGTTACTTATTATTTTACCATTGGAAGTGTGTACTTTTTTTTTTTGTGAGGGCATCTCTCATATTTATTGATCAAATGGTTGTTAACAACAATAAAATTCTGTATAGGGGAGTCAATGCCCAATGCACAATCATTAAACCACCCCAAGCCTAATTTTCGTCAGTCTCCAATCTTCTGAGGCATAACAAACAAGTTCTTACATGGAGAACAAATTCTTACATAGTGAATAAGTTCTTACATGGTGAACAGTACAAGGGCAGCCATCACAGAAACCTTCGGTTTTGCTCATGCATTATGAACTATAAAGAGTCAGTTCAAATATGAATACTCATTTGATTTTTTTTTTTTAATTTTCTTCCTTCCTCTTTATTTTTTTTTTAGATAATTATTTTTTATTGAAGGGTAGTTGACGCACAGTATTACCTTACATTAGTTTCAAGTGTACAACACAGTGATAAAACATTTATATACATAATTCTAGATTCCAGCTATCACCCTACCAAGCTGTTACAATATCTTGACTATATTCCTTATGCTATACATTACATCCCAGTTACTTATTTATTTTACCATTGGAAGTCTGTCCTTTTTTTTTTTTTTTTTTTGTGAGGGCATCTCTCATATTTATTGATCAATTGGTTGTTAACGACAATAAAATTCTGAATAGGGGAGTCAATGCTCAATGCACAATCATTCATCCACCCCAAGCCTAACTTTCGTCAGTCTCCAATCTTCTGAGGCATAACAAACAAGTTCTTACATGGAGAACAAATTCTTACATAATGAATAAGTTACATAGTGAACAGTACAAGGGCAGTCATCACAGAAACTTTCGGTTTTGCTCATGCATTATGAACTATAAACAGTCAGTTCAAATATGAATACTCATTTGGTTTTTATACTTGATTTATATGTGGATACCACATTTCTCTATTATTATTATTTTTAATAAAATGCTGAAGTGGTAGGTAGATACAAGATAAAGGTAGAAAACATAGTTTAGTGTTGTAAGAGAGCAAATGTAGATGATCAGGTATGTGCCTGTAGACTATGTGTTAATCCAAGCTAGACAAGGGCAATAAAACATCCACGTATGCAGAAGATTTCTCTCAGAACAGGGGGGGTGAGATTCTAAGCCTCACCTCTGTTGATCCCCAATTTCTCACCTGATGGCCCCCCTGCGACTGTGCCTGTCTTAGGTTGTTCCTCCCTTGAGGAATGTTACCCATCTCTGGCTAACCAGTCATCTTCCGGGGCCATACAGGGAAATGTAAAGTTGGTAAGTGAGAGAGAAGCCTTATTGTTTGAAATGGTTAGCTTTTTATTTCTTTGCATATTTATGCCCTGTAGCTTCTATGCCCAGCATTTGTCTTGAGGTATCTTTACCACTTGGAAGAATTATGATACTCGGTAAATTTGATATGAGGCACGAAGGAATGGACTTAATTTTGACAGGTAGAGATTGAATAAAAAAATTTCAGATCCAGAATGAACAGCATGAAGAGACACAGAAATGGGAACTTATTGGAGAGTAGAAGAATGGTTAGTAATCAGTCCCAGTTGGCTACAGAGTAAGAAACAAGGAGTGACTAGTAGAAGATAAAATTGGAAAGATAATTGGTATAACATCAAGGAAAGTCTTCAATTTACTGGAGTTAGGTCTTTATTTTGTAGAAAGTGAATATCCCTGCTGGAACTTGGCTCTATTGTCCACTTCACTCTCATCCCTACATAAAAGCTACCTTCAAATAAAATCTTCGTCATCATCACCTAGTCATGGATAAGCCATATTTTCACAATCTTAACTAAAATGTGAATAAAAGTAACTAGGAAACATGGCTATTTTCATCAATTCTGTAACATAAAATCCAAGAAAAACAGTATGTTTATTTTCTTCACAAATAGCCTTATGCCATGTTCCCTTAGCCTCTCCCTGTCTTCCAATCAGATTGCCTCCCTTATGTCCCTCCTAAATAGAAACTCTGGAGTTGTTGCTGCATGGAGGAATTTTAGTTGAAAGAATAATTTATTTCAAAGGCTGAGCAATAATAGATTTAAAATCATAGCTCTTACTCAGATCCTTTTGTGCGAATATAACTTATAGAATACTCAGAATAAAATGAGCCTTATAATAGATATTGCTTATCTGGTTTGGCTCATTTGAGTGCCAGAATCTTAACTAATATCCAGGTACTAGACCAGATATCTTTTTATAACAATGCTTGGAAGAAGTTCTTTAATTCAATACTTTAATTCAGTTCTTTAATTTAGGACTTTAAAGATATAATAAATTAAGCATATCTCTGCAATTATTAATACTATCCCCAGTGGGTTTTTGATAGGAAAACCTGAGCCTCTTCACTAGGAATTCCGTCTTGTCTGCATTTCCTTTCTTCCAGATACAGCTTGACTACTTTTTGAATCCCATATTCTTTCCCAGCAATGTCTGTGCTGCAGTTGATTATTACCTTGTTTTAGGGCCATTATCATTATTTGCATATTAATTTTATTTGATGCTAATATGACTTCATTTAAATGTTATATGGAGTACTCAGTTTTATGGAGTGTTTTGCTTCTGACACTTCACTCTGTGAAACTTACCTATTAACCTGATAGTATCTTTCTAATCAATGTCTTCTGTCTTGAATTATGTGTATTTGGCAATGATCACCATTTGGCGAGCTGAAGGTGATGGAAAGGATATTTTAAGTTCCAATTTATTAGGTCATTTCTTAATTAGAGTTCAGGCTGAAAATAGAACCCGTTGGGTGAAATACAGACTGATGGAACTTCCTGTGTCACACATGACCAGAAGCAGAACCTCTGGGGATGGAAGCTCAACAAGAAGCCGAAGATGTGGTTCTCACAGCTTAGGTATTAGAGGAAATATCAAGGTCTGAGGCACTGTTAAGTGCTACATCTAGAATTTATTTTTTCTTTGAATAAAATTAAACAAACATACTTTTGTTTTACCTGAGCAGGTCTAAACACAGTTTTGTTCTCTTAATTGTTTTATGTCATGTAGACTAAAGTGATAATGAATCTCCTTGAATCTTCCACACTCTCTTATATGCAAGTTATTTATCTCAACAGTTCTCCTGTATAATGGATGGTAGCTTGCCAGCCACTTGGTATTAAAACCAGACTCCTGGAAATTCAATTTTTCAAACCCATTAACCTTTATGCAGCTCTTACAGTGACAAGTGTAGAAGGAGCACATCATTTTTCTTCATCATATGATCTAATATCAATTGGGTTTGTCTGACCTTTTTTCTGACTGGCCTAAAGGATAGGCTTATAAAACTAAAAGAAGTCTTCTCACAGGTTTTATGAATACTCAGTTTTTCTGTTGATGTCTTATCATTGCTTTAATATCCTAAGGTTATGTCACCTTAGTTCATTTTGGGATCAGGCAAGTCAAATAAACCCTTTCTGGAACTGGGTTTAACCTGGTGTATAACCAGTTTGCTGCCTCTTGTAATGGCTGATAATCATGAACATGAAGGAAAATACTAGATGCATGATCTTACGATACTGCTTAACTTGAGTGAGCTTGTAAATTTAAGAATAACAGTAAATGGCAGCATAAGGGATTCATACCCATAAATGTTAGGCATCAGAACTTGTGTCCTTAAAACAGAGCGTATTAATATCACATCCTCATGCCTGGTGCCATGTAGGGCCTGGAAATACAGAGGTGAAAACACTCAGTACTTAAGGAACTTATGGGATAGTGGTAAAACAAACTAAGCAGAATGTGGTGGTTTTGGAAATGGAGGTAGGAGCCAATATAGTGGGGCCATTTGTTTGGGGTATTTAGCAAAGAGAAGCTCGTGCCTGAAGTCGAGTAAGTACTACATGACTAAAATAGGGAAGAAATTCTAGCAGAGGAAATAAAAGGTGCGAAGGCATAGAAGTAAAAAGCATATTGCACTTTAGGAAGTTATCATCAGTTCTGAATGGCTGGAGCAGAGCTTGGGGAAGGTCACAAAGGGTGAGACTGGTGAGTCAAGTCAGGCGTCAGATCATAAAAAGCCTTGTTTATTATCATGAGCCATTCATGGATTTCCTCCTAGTGTTTTCCCAGGCGGTTCTTTATCATTCTTCTCTTCACTTCCTCCTCCTCAACTTGTTATTTAGATATTAGTATCTCTCAGAGTTCTGCTTTTTATCTTTGATTTTCTTCTTTTATATATTTATACTACTTCCCAGACCAATCACCCAGTTCTGTAGCCTCCATGGTCACCCATATGCTGACGTTTCTTCCATCCTATCTTAGTGCCAACCCCTCTTGATTTAATATTTTAATCTGACTTCCGTAAACCTTTTTGTCTTATCTTGTGGGTCCTTCAAATATAACTTATCTAAAAGGATCTCATTATTTGCTCACCTCCTACAAAAAGTCTCACATATGTGGACTAGATAGAAAGGAAATAATAGGGTTTGGCTTTATAATGTACTTTTAATAATTAAGATATTAAGATATTTCAAAGCATTTTACTGTGTAATGGATAACTCAAATATCTGTTGTCTAGAGATTGTGTTGGCAAATGTACTGAAAAAGAATTTAAATTGAGCTGTGACTGTTAGAGAAGCATGAAGCATATAATGGGTCCATGATTCAGAAGGTTTGCCTATTTGTTGTTTTTCTAAAAAGAACTATCAGATTACCTTGGTGTTTAGGAAAATCCATTCCCCCATCCCCCTGCCAGCCATCCCACCAGCCTTTATGGGCTCCTCTTCTCTCTTTGTGATAAAGAGAAAATAGAGTCCCTGAGTCCTTAAGTTAAAAGCCCATGCTCCTAGGCCACTCTAGAGGGTGGGTTCAGGAAAGCTAAGATGTGAGGGAGGACACTGAGGAAACGGTAGGACAGGAAATGGAGAATTTCTTTGTGCTTCTTAGAACTGGGTTTGCCACTGTGATGACGATTATTATCATCCTGGATCAGACCTGAAGTTTGACTGCCCTGAGGAAGGCAGTGTCCCCTGTGACTCCTGGAAAAAGCCTGTGAGTCTTCAAATTGAAATGTGGGAGAAGTGGAAAGTTGGGGAAATGATTCTAAAGCTATTGCTTTTTTTCAAAGAGTCAAGTCAAAATGAAATTGTGAGTCTTGAAATGAAGGTGTTGGGATTTTTTGTGTCTGGTTAACAACTCATATGCAGGTGTGATTGTAAGTGGCATTGTGAGCATCAGTAGAAAAGACACTGTTTGAGTAGGAGCAGCACCTGGGATCACACTAATCTAAACTCATGCATTTGGAGTGATCTCTAAATGTGAGTTTCTCCTAGAAGAGAAGTAATAGAAAGCATCGGAAAGGGAATTTGCACATCTTGCATTCATTCTTACTGGATTTCATTTGTTATCCTCAAATTTAATAGAAAAAAATGTAATCTCATAAAAGGTTTGGTTTTATTAAAAGTTTTGTTCTTTTTTAAACTTTTACGTCCACAGGTTCCTGACCCTGTGGACATGTTACTAGAGTGATTTCTAACCAGGCACCACCATTTGGTATGCTCTAAATTGCTTCAAGGCCAGCAGGGACAGCGACCGCAGATGTCTAAAGCAGAGCTGCAGTTTGTCTTGTGTTTGGGCTTCGGCCTTCTTTTAACTCCTCCTTACTTCCGGCCTTCACCGTGTATAAGTTCAGACCACCAAATAGTCTTTCTCTCTCTGCAAGTGGTGAAGTGGTGGCTGAGAATCATAGCTGTTTAATGCAAGAATCCACCTAAAACACACACGTATACACACATCATTTAAGGCATTTCAACTAATTGTGCCTTCAGTCGTCAAGAAATCCACTCTTTACCTAACATGGAGGCCATAAGTTCTTAGTCCTGGGATTGTTGGTTCAGTGGCTGGCTCAATAATGTTACCAGTGTCTGATGCTTCTTTGATCCTTCCGCTTTGCAGTCCTCAGGTGTTAGCTAAGTCATCCTTCTTGGTCAGAAGAGGGCTGCCAGGGTCCCAAGTATCATGTCTTCATGTAATGTTGTCCAGAAAGCAAGGTTGGGGGAGGATGTCACATGGTGGTGCCCACGTCTTTCTCTGGTAGCAACTCTTTTTTAATCAGGGAGGAAAGCCTTTTCTGGAAGCCATTTTGTAAAAAGCCTCTCATTTCATTGTTAGAACTGGGTCATGTGCCTACCCTCATAAAAATTCCTGGGAATAAAGAACAGAATGCCATGTGTTGGGTTTGGGTACATTGTCATCTAAACAAAATGTTTGGGTAATCTTAGAGAAAGGTGTTAAGTACTCAACCAACAATATCTAGCTGGAACTCAATTGAATTTTAGATCTCATGAATCTGCAGTTAATTTGCTGAATATTTACCACTGTTAGGTAAAGACTGAAACTTATGTTCAGTTTATCTAGTTCAGCGAAAGAAAAGGAGTTTTTAAGTTCTTTTTCTATTTAGTTTTCTCTTCAAGGGCTTGATGTAAACTTTGTGGTTAATGTTGCCAAGGTGCTCAAAAGCATTATCATTTAAGAGCATTCCTTTAGAGCCTAACACCAAAGGACACAATTTAGATAAGATCATGGGCACAGACGAATATGATCCTTGGCAATTGCTGGGAATGTGTTTTGAAAGCATTTATTCTTCTATTAATGTTATTTTGCTGAAATAAATCTGTGTTTAAATTTTAAATATCATCAATAGAAACAAGAGTCTCAATTTTACACTCAAACTTCTGAGGGAATCTCTTAAAGATGGTCTGTATAATAATTCCTATAATAACTGTTATCTTTTCAATTTAAAAGTTATGCTAAGATAAAATAAATATTCACAATGTGGCATCATTAGTTCATTCAACAAGTACTTTTGAGATACCTAATATGTGTCAGACAGTGCTACAGGATGTGGGAATATAACAGTGACAAAAATGAAACCCCTGCTCTCATAGAGCTTACATTCTGGTAGGTAGGAAAGATAGAAAATAAAGATTAAAATAAATATATGCCACCTCACACCCATTATGATGGCTACTATAAAAAAGCAGAAAATAATAAATGTTGGCAAGGACATGGAGAAATTGAAACTTTGTGTACTGCTTGTGGGAATGTAAAATGGTACAGCTGCTATGGAAAACATTATGGCAGTTCCTAAAAAAATTAATGATAGAATTACCATGTTATATATGATCCAGTAATTCCACTTCTAGATATATAACCAGAAGACTTGAAAGCAAGTACTTGAACAGATATTTGTACACCCATGTTTATAAAAGCATAGCCAAAAAGTGAAAGCAACCCAACTGTCCATCAACTGAATAGTGGATTAAAAAAATACGGTATGTACATACAATGAAATATTGTTTAGCCTTAAACAGGAGGAAAATTCTGACATGAGCTGTAATAATATGAACCAAACTTGAAGACATTATATTAACCAAAATAAATCACAAAAGGACAAATACTATGATTCCACTTACAGAAGGTGCCTAGAGTAGTCAAATTTGTGGAGACAGAAAGTAGAATGGTGGTTTGCCAGGGGCCGAAGAGAGGGGAGGGATTGTTGTTTAATGGATATAAAGTTTCAGTTTGGGAAGACGAAAAGGGTTCTGGACTTGGTGACACAACAATGTGATTGTGCTTTACACTATGGAACTATATATTGAAGAATGGTTAAAAAGTAAATTTCAGGTTATGTATTTTATCTCAATTAAAAAAATAGTTAAATAAGTAAAACATCAGCTAGTGATAAGGGCTATGGAAAACATAAAACAAGATAGGTGTGGGTGCACACAGGTTGCAGGGGTGTGTGGATGGCTATTTTATGCTTGGTGGTGGCAGAAGACCTCTCTGGTGAGTGACAGCCAAGCAGAGGTATGAAGTGTGTGAAGGAGGGAGCGCACAATCTAGGGGAAGAGCACTTTAGGCAGATGTTAAAGAAATGAGAATGGTCAAAGGCAGGACCAGTTTGGTATGTTCCAGGAATAAGCTTAAGGCAAACAGGCCAGGAGAGTTAGTAGAATGAGGTCTCAGAGAGCAGGAGTAGACAGATCATGTTTCAGGTTATGCCACTGAGTATGTATAAATGCATCTTGGTATGAATAAAATATGGGTGTCATATTTCTGTGTGGCTGTAGGCATACTGTCAGTTTGTTTGAAAGCAGATGATTGTATTGATCTAAATCATACATGTTTTCACTCTCTAGACTACTGCAGTTAACAGATGAACCTGTTTATTGGTTCACACAGTCCCTAAACTATTCAGTGTTATTTTTCTCCAGTCTCCCCAGCCCTCCCTTCCCCACACTGCCTTGTCTTGCAATACTTCTAAAGGAATATTTTTCCAAAATTTTCAAGTTACAGAATTAATATTGTGTTTATATCTTCAAAGTCAGAAATTAAGCTAATTTTAATAATTCCATTATTGCAAAAGTAAATTTAAAGTAGAGGAATCAGAGTATAAGTCTTCCTGACTTTAGAATCATGGGTAACTCCCTAGAAAGTATATACTAGTTTGGGTTTTCTCACTGTTTATGAATATCCAGCTATAGTTCACTATAGACTTTACATATAAAATTAAATAATACAAACATGGTTCAGTATATAGTAGCTCTAGTATGTAGTATAGATAGTTATTGTTAAAATAGTATTATGTAAGTTGTTTAATTCAAATTTTTACATGGAATTGAAAAAAACCAACCTCTTCTAATTATGGCATAATGTGTGATAGTGGAGTGAGCATAGGATTCAGCATCAGAAGACCAGGTTCAAGTATATGTTATATTATATACTAGATGTATACTCTTTGGAAAGTTATGAATCTTTTCTGAGACTCGGTTTCCTCACTTGAAAATATTACCCAATATGGTTGCTGTAAAGATTACTTGAGGCATTGCAAATAAAGCACATGGAATACACTCAATTGTCATGAAATTATAAATCATATATCATTAATAATGTCATTCAAATAGGAGTCATCCATACATTTACAATGGCTCTGTCCAGGAGGGGATTGAGGGTGGCAATCTAATTAGAAAGGGCAGAGACATTGGAGGAATCTGTCATGAAGCTGCATTTGCGTAGCAAACAAACTGTCCTAGATAGTGGTATGTTCTTTTGGGCCCTCTGGAGAAGAGGACACCCTTAGGAACCTCTACAAATTTAGTTATTCTGAAAATTATAGTGTATTTGAACATTCCCAAGTCATAGAAAATGCTGTCACATATATTAATATACATACTAATATCCATATCTATCTATATCTAAACAACCAAGTGCCAGCACTTTTGTAAATGCTTTCCATGCAGTGTTGTGCCATGTACCAGCTTGAGAGAGCTGGTTGTAAAAGTGTCAAGAATTCTGTTAGCTGACTGACCTCACTTTGGTGGCTTGAAATTGGCCATGGTAGGAAATTGGCACGTGCTACAAAGCACCCTTACCCCTTAGGCAGATTGTTAAATATTTACCATCACACTACTGTGTGTATCAACATTTTTACTCTCAAGATGACACCATAAAATGGGTACCATTATCATTCCCATTTTACAGATGAAGGAACCGAGCCCAGGAAAGTTAAGGTTACTTGCCCTGCTCACACAGACAGTAAGTAGCAGAGTAGGGATTTTACTGGCAGCAGTCAGACCCTGGAGTTCATCGCCTTAAACTCTTGGCATACTATTGATGGCTCCCGCAGTGGTGTTCTCTCCTTGCAGTTTTCCACAAAATGGAATACAGCCTCATCATGGAAGGTTGGAATGTACTCTTACATCGGGTCTTAACCACACCAGGCAGAATGGTTTGCTTGGATTGGAAAGAGCCTGGGTGTCCCTCTGTTTCTAAGTAGCACTCACTGTTCTTCCTGAGACTTGGATTCCTCACCTAAAAGTTAAGAATTTGGATTTGATTGTATCTAAACCATCTTCCATGTAGAAAATTCTTACTTGACCAAAACCTATCCAGTTATGCCTCTTAGCTCTGGTGTTTGGAGACGCAGCTCTGCTCCATGTGTAGCCTAGAGCTCTACCAGTGATCAAGCATTTGAGTCCACTGGCAATTTTTCTCTACTTGTTTCGTATATGTACATATTTTTAAAAGAAATTAGGTTTTAGACTAAAAGTTATCATGTTTTTGAAAATTAGACTTTAAGTTTTGTGAAGGCAGAAATCCTGTCTGATTCACCAGTATAGACCCAGTATATAGCTCAACTTATACATTTGTTGAGTGAATACATGAAGTTTTCTTCAATTCAATTCAATAATTCAGCTTCAGTTCAAATCAATAAGAATTATAGCCATAAGAAAACAAATCCTACTATTTGCAACAACATGGATGGAGCTAGAGGGTATTATACTCAGTGAAATAAGCAAGGCGGAGAAAGACAAGTACTAAGTGATTTGACTCATCTGTGGAGTATAAGAAAAAAGCAAAAACTGAATGAACAAAACAGCAGCAGACTCACAGAACCCAAGAATGGACTAACAGTTACCAAAGGGATAGGGTCTGGGGAGGGTGTTTGGGAAGGGAAGGAGAAGGGGATTAAGGGGCATTATGATTAACACATATATTGGAGGGGGGCATGGAGAAGGCAGGATAGCACAGAGAAGACAAGTAGTGAGTCTATTGCATCTTACTATGCTGATGAACAGTGATTGTAATGTGGTATGTGGTGGGGACTTGCTAATGGGGGGAATCTAGTAACCACAATGTTGCTCATGTGATTGTATATTAATAATACCGTACCATAATAAAAAAATAGGGAATCACACTCTTTCCTCATAAAAAAAAGTACTATGGGCATAGGCTGAATATATTGGGGGTGGAAAGAAATCGGAAAATTAGAGACAGAAACCAGTTACATGATGTGATGTGGTATGTATGTGTGTGTGTGAGAAACATATATGCATATTTATGCACTGAAAAGCTGAGAAAAGAAATGACAGAAACTGGTAATATTACTTTCCTTTAGAGGTGAAGAGTGAGTTCAGTTACGAGCCTATTCACAGTCTCCCCTTCGGGGAAGATGCCATGTCCTCTACTCTTTTGGGAAGGGAACTCACTCCCCAAGCTGGCCCTAGATGGGCCTTGACAAGTCATCTAAAACAGTTTTCTTTGTGTAATAAGTGATGGGAACATTTCTGCTGTTTCCCTCTTTCTAGTTAAGTTCAGGGAAAAAATGCACCTCAGGGATGGCTTAGTGCCTTTCTATATTCTGTGTTCAGAGTCAATAGTCAAGAAGTACTTCCTGAGAAAGTATGCTGGGAACAACTCTGTTAAAGGTATTAAAATCAACAAAAGACAAGTTACCTGCCACCAGGTAGCTGTAATCCCCACTTTTCTTAGTTATGCAGAGATGGAGAAAGTGATCTGAGATGGCTTTGAGGGAGTCTGACAAAGAGAACACGTCCCCTTCACTTTGTCAAAGAGCATCTCCAATATTTTTCTTTTAGGATCTCAAAGAATACTTTTCTCATTTTCCAATGTCATTTATTACAATGGCAGTTAATTTCATTAAATGTTTTTCCATTATAAAAGGTGGTCATGCTTATTTTTTAAACATAAAAACAAAAAGCAATGCAGAGAAAAAAAGTCTTCCATTGTTTTAACATACAAAACCAAAAGTAACCAACCTTATTGTGACATTTGTTTCCATTTTACTTTTTATAGTACTTTGTTCGTGTGTGTAGGAAGTAATCTGGGCATTTTGCCCAGTTTGGTTTAATTTCTGTTTATTTGTGAAGTGTCTTAGATTGCATTACACTTATTAAATCATTACTGTTATTAGCTGTTAGTAATGATACACTGTAATGTGTTCTTATCTGCCTAACATTGAAGCAATGAAAGTTCATTGACTAGGGCAGTCTTATATGTAGTCTCAATTATGAAGAAATGATGTACATTGGAAGTACAACTAAAATGAATTAAAAATTCCCTCAGTTGTGGTTCTTTCACCATTTCTTCTCTGTATGCATTGCTTAGTGTGAATTAGAGTGGTTCTTTTTCTGTTCCCCAACATGCTGTGGCCTCTTCTGCCTCCCCAGTTTTTCTCATCTCTTCAATCTCCCCAGTCTCTACTGCTTAAGATTCAAGTCATCTTCAAGGACTGTGACCAATTTTACTTTCTACAAGGACACTTCCCTTGTACTAACATTCGCAACAAACAACAATGGGTCTCTCATTTTCTCGAACCTCTGCACTGCTTACTATATCTGTACCATTCATGTGGTGTTTATATTCAATTTCCCTTCTTTTTATTGTGGTAAAACACTCACAAACTTAACTACCTTGACCATTTCAAACTGATAAAGTATATATAGGTAGTTTTAAGTATGTAAATCCAGTAGTGCTTAGTATATTCACATTGTTCAAACCATCTCTAGAATTGTTTCAACTTGCAAAACTGAAACTCTCTATGCATTAAAGTACAACTCTGCACAAACCCCTCCTGCCAGTCTCTGGTAACCACCACTTCACTTTCTATTTCTATGGATTTGGCTACTCTAGATCCCTCATATAAGTGGGATCATTCAGTATTTGTCTTTTTGTGACAGACATTACATATTCTGTTTTCTTTGATTATAATTATTCACACATATATCTTTTATGTCCTACCAGATTTTAGGCTATCAGAAATATATTGTCATGTACATTTTCTTTTTTATATACATTTTCTGATATTGATTAGTACAGAAAATTTTTCATTAAATGTGTTCAGTAACACTCAATGTCTTGAATGAGTAAAGGCTAGATATGACCATATGTAGAATTGTTTTACCTACATGCCTTGTAGGCTTGTGGAGACCATGAGGGATACTTATGTAACATTTCTTATTCTCAGGCTTCTTTTATAGTTTTCTGGTTTTTTTCCCTAACAAATTTAAACTTTGCTGGCAAATTTAATGTAGATACTCTGTCTGGTAGTCATTTTACTAAATGTTCCACAAATTCTACCTTTCTTTTAGGTTTTGGAATAAAAATCAACCAGTACTTTTTAATTAAATCATGATATTTTATAATCCTTTACCTAACTAAACAACTTAAGGTGGTAAATTACCACTATATCAAACTAAAAAACTTCTGTACAGCAAAGGGCACCATCAGTAGAACAAACAGGCATCCTACAGTATGGGAGGATATATTCATAAATGACATATCCGATAAGGGGTTGACATCCAAAATATATAAAGAGCTGACACACCTCAACAAACCAAAAGCAAATAATCCAATTAAAAAATGGACAGGGACACGGCAGCTTAGGAGATTGTCACAGAGACTGCCGCCTGGTGTGCAGGTAGCCAGCACAGCCAGTGGAAAAGGGCAAGGCAACCAATAAGCAGGATGGACTTTGTTCTCCCAGATGATGCATGCACCACCTGCCTGTGACCACTTCTATTGCCATGAAAAGGCAGAAGAATCTGGACCAGTCAAAAATCACTCAGACTTCCCCAGAGAAAGGGCCTGGTGAGATAGATATAACCAATATTCCTGGAAAAGAATTCAAAATAAAAGTCATAACCATGCTCATGAACCTGCAGAGAAATAAGCAAGAGCTAAGGGATGAAGTCCAGAGGGAGATAACAGAAATGAAAAAATCGATAGAAGGTCTTAAGAGCAGACTGCACGAGGTGCAAGAGACTGTTAATGGACTAGAAATTAGAGAACAGGAATACAGAGAAGCTGAGGCAGAGAGAGATAAAAGGATCTCTAGGAATGAAAGAATATTAAGAGAACTATGTGACCAATCCAAATGGAACAATATTCACATTATAGGGGTACCAGAAGAAGAAGAGAGAGAAAAAGGGATAGAAAGTGTCTTTGAATAAATAGTTACTGAAAACTTCCCCAAGCTGGGAAAGAAAATAGTCTCTCAGACCATGGAAGCCCACAGATCTCCCAACACAAGGGACCAAAGGAGGAAAACACCAAGACATATAGTAATTAAAATGGCAAGGATCAAAGACAAGGACAGAGTATTAAAGATGGCCAGAAAGAGAAAAAGATCACCAACAAAGGAAAACCCACCAGGCTATCATCAGACTTCTCAACAGAAACCTTACAGGCCAGAAGAGAGTGGCATGATATATTTAATGCAATGAAATAGAAGGGCCTTGAACCAAGAATACTATATCCAGCACGATTATCATTTAAACTTGAAGGAGGGATTAAACAATTTCCAGACAAGCAAAAGTTGAGGGAATTTGCCTCCCATAAACCACCTCTACAGGATATTTTAAAAGGACTGCTCTAGATCGAAGCTCTCCTAAGGCTAAATAGGTGTCACCAGAGAAAATAAAATCACAAAAAAGAAATACTAACTAAAGGTAAAAAATAAAATCAACTATTCACAAAAGCAGTCAAAGGGAACACAAAAGAGTACAGAGTAAAACACCTAACGTATAAAGAATGGAGGAGGAAGAATAAGAAGGGAGAGAAATAATGAATCATCAGACTGTGTTTATAATAGCTTAATAAGAGACTTAAGTTAGACTGTTAGATAGAAAAGAACCTATCCTTGAACTTTTGGTAACCAAGAATTCAAAGCCTGCAATGGCAATAAGTACATATGTATCGATAATCACCCTAAATGTAAATGGACTGAATGCACCAGTCAAAAGACACAGAGTAATAGAAAGGATAAAAAAGCAAGACTCATCTATACGCTGCTTACAAGAGACTCACCTCAAACCCAAAGACATATACAGACTAAAAGTGAAGGGATGGGCACTTCTATTCAACATAGTACTGCAGGTCCTAGCCACAGCAGTCAAACAACACAAATAAATAAAAGGCATCCAGATTGGTAAGGAAGAAGTTAAATTGTCCCTGTTTGCAATGACATGATATTGTACATAAAAAACCTTAAAGAATCCACTCCAAAACCACTAGATCTAATATCTGAATTCAGCAAAGTTGCAGGATACAAAATTAATACACAGAAATTTGTGGCATTCCTATACACAAACAATGAACTACCAGAGAGAGAAATCAGGAAAACAATTCCATTCACAATTGCATCAAAAAGAATAAAATACCTAGGAATAAACCTAACCAAGGAAGTGAAAGACCTATACTCTGAAAACTGCAAGACACTCATGAGAGAAATTAAAGAAAATTTCCAATAAATGGAAATACCCCCTGTGCTCATGGATAGGAAGAATTAATATTGTCAAAATGGCCATCCTGCCTAAAGCAATCTATAGATTCAATGCAATTCCTATGAAAATACCAACAGCATTCTTCAACAAACTAGAGAAAATCATCCTAAAATTCATATGGAACCACAAAAGGCCTCGAATAGCCAAAGAAATCCTGAGAAGGAAGAATAAAGCAGGGGGAATTATGCTCCCTGACTTCAAACTCTACTACAAAGCCACAGTAATCAAGACAATTTGGTACTGGCACAAGAACAGACCCATAGAACAATGTAACAGACTAGAGAGCCCTGATATAAACCCAACCATATATGGTCAATTAATATATGATGAAGGACCCATGGACATACAATGGGGAAATGACAGCCTCTTCAACAGCTGGTGTTTCAAAACTGGACAGTTACTTACAATAGAATGAAACTGGATTATATTTTAACCCCATACAAAAAAGTAAACTCAAAATGGATTAAAGACTTGAATATAAGTAATGAAACCATAAAACTCTTATAAGACAACATAGGCAAACATCTCCTGAATATAAGCATGAGCAACTTCTTCCTTAATCCTTCTCCTTGAGAAAGGGAAACAAAAGCAAAAATGAATTCATGGGACGACATCAAACTAAAAAGTTTTTGTACAGAAAAAGGTCATCATCAACAAAACAAAAAGGCATCCTACAGTACAGGAGAATATATTTGTAAATGACATATCCGACAAGGGGTTAACATACAAAATATATAAAGAACTTACACACCTCAGCACCCAAAAAGCAAATAACCCGATTAACAAATGGGCAGAGGATATGAAGAGACAGTTCTCCAAAGAAGAAATTCAGATGGCCAACAAACACATGTAAAGATACTCCACATCACTAATCATCAGGGATATGCAAATTAAAACCACAATGCGATATCAAATCACACCAGTAAGGATGGCCAACATCGAAAAGACTAAGAACAACAAATGCTGGTGAGGATGTGGAGAGAGGGGAACCCTCCTACACTGCTGGTGGAAATGTAAGCTAGTTCAACCATTGTGGAAAGCAATATGGGGGTTCCTCAAAAACTAAAAATAAAAATACCATTTGACCCTGAAATCCCACTCCTTGGAATATACCTAAAGAATACAACTTCTCATATTCAAAAAGACATATGCACCCCTATGTTTATTGCAGCACTTTTTACAATAACCAAGATATGGAAGCAACCTAAGCATCCATCAGTAGATGAATGAATAAAGAAGATGTGGTACATATACACAATGGAATATTATTCAGCCATAAGAAAGAAACAAATCCTTCCATTTGCAACAACATGGATGGAGCTGGAGGACTTTATGCTCAGTGAAATAAGCCAGGCAGAGAAAGACAAATGCCAAATGATTTCCCTGATTTGTGGAGTATAACAATGAAGCAAAACTGAAGGAACAAAATGACAGTAGACCCAGAGACTCCAAGAATGAACTAGTGGTTACCAAAGGGGAGGGGTATGGGAGGGAGGGTAGTTAGGGAGGGAGAAGGGGACTGAGGGGTATTATGTTTAGTACACATGGTGTAGGGGATCCCAGGGAGAACAGTTTATCACAAAGAAAGGACAGAGTGGATCTCTGGCAACTTGCTGCACTGATGGACAGTGACTGCATTGGGGTATGGGTGGGGACTTGATAATATGGGTAAATGTAGTAACCACATTGTTTTTTCATATGAAACCTTCATAAGAGAATATATCAATCACACATTAATGAAAAATTGAAAAAAAGTGAAGGGATGTAAATGAAGTTTCATGCAAACAATAGGGAGAAAAAAGCAGGTGTTGCAGTACTTGTATCAGACAAAATAGACCTCAAACCAAAGAAAGTAACAAGAGATAAAGAAGGACATTACATAATGATAAGGAGGGCAGTCCAACAAGAGGATATAACCAGTATAAATATATACACTCCCAACACAGAAGCGCCAACACATGGGAAACAAATAGTACCAGAATTAAAGGAGGAAATAGAATGCAATGCTTTCATTTTAGGAGACTCAACACACCACTCACTCCAAAAGACAGATCCACCAGACAGAAAATAAGTAAGGACACAGAGGCACTCATTGAACAACACTCTAGAACAGATGTACCTAACAGACATCTACAGAACTCTACACCCAAAAGCAGCAGGATATACATTCTTCTCATGGGCACGTGGAATATATTCCAGAATAGACCACATACTAGGCCACAAAAAGAACCTCAGTAAATTCAAAAAGATTGAAATTCTACCAACCAAATTCTCAGATCATAAAGGTATAATTAGAAATAAATTATACAAAGAAAACAAAAAGGCTCACAAACACATGGAGGCTTAACAACATGCTCCTAAATGATCAATGGATCAATGACCAAATTAAAACAAAGATTAAGCAATATATGAAGATAAGTGACAACAGCACAAAGCCCCAACTTTGGTGGGACACAGCAAAGGCAGTTCTAAGAAGAAAATACATAGCAATCCAGGCCTATTTAAAAAAGGAAGAACAGTCCCAAATGAATAATCTAAAGTTACAGTTATTGAAACTGGAAGTAGAAGAACAAATGAGGCCCAAAGTCAGCAGAAGGAGGATCATAATAAAGATCAGAGAAGAAATAAATAAAATTGGGAAGAATAAAACAATAGAAAAAAAATCAATGAAACCGAGAGTTAGTTCTTTGAGAAAATAAACAAAATAGATAAACCCCTAGCCAGATTTATTAAGAGAAAAAGAGAATCTACACACATCAACAGAATCAGAAATGAGAAAGGAAAAATCATGACAGACCCACAGAAATACAAAAAATTATTAGAGAATACTATGAAAAGCTATATGTTAACAAGCTGGATAACCTAGAAGAAACAGACAACTTCCTAGAAAAATACAACCTTCCAGTACTGACCTAAGAAGAAACAGAAAATCTAAAGAGACCAATTACCAGCAATGAAATTGAATCAGTAATCAAAAAACTACCCAAGAACAAAACTCCCATACCAGATGCATTCACTGCTGAATTTTGTCAGACATATAGAGAAGACATGGTACACATTCTCCTTAAAGTTTTCCAAAAAATGGAAGAGGAGGGAATACTCCCAAACTCATTCAATGAAGCCAGCATCACTCTAATACCAAAACCAGGCAAAGACCCTACCAAAAGAAAATTACAGACCAATATCCCTGATGAACATAGATGCAAAAATACTCAACAAAATATTAGCAAACCAAATTCAAAAATACATCAAGAGGATCATACACCATGATCAAGTGGGATTCATCTCAGGGAAGCAAGGATGGTACAACATTCGAAAATCCATCAACATCATCCACCACATCAACAAAAAGATGGACAAAAACCACACGATCATCTCCACAGATGCTGAAAAAACATTTGACAAAATTCAACATCCATTCATGAAAAAACTCTCAACAAAATGGGTATAGAGGGCAAGTCCTCAACATAATAAAGGCCATATATGACAAACCCACAGCCAAGATCATACTAAACAGCAAGAAGCTGAAAGGTTTTCACCTAAGATCAGGAACAAGTTATGGATGCCTACTTCCCCAATTTTTATTGAACATAGTACTGGAGGTCCTAGCCATGGCAATCAGACAACACAATGAAATAAAAGGCATCCAAATTGGTAAAGAAGAAGTCAAACTGTCACTGTTTGCAGATGGCATGATATTGTACATAAAAACCCTGAAGACTCCACTCAAAAACTAGAAGTAATACCTGAATTCAGCAAAGTTTCAGGATACAAAATTAATACACAGAAATTTGTTGCTTTCCTATACACTAACAATGAGCTAGCAGAAAGAGAATTCAGGAAAACAATTCCATTTGCAATTGCATGAAAAAGAATAAAATACCTAGGAATAAACCCAACCAAGGAAGTGAAAGACCTATACCCTGAAAACTACAAGACACTCCTAAGAGAAATTAAAGAGGACACTAACAAGTGGAAACTCATCCCTTGCCTTGGCTAGGAAGAATTAATATTGTCAAAATGGCCAGCCAGCCTAACGCTATCTACAGATTCAATGCAATCCCTATCAAATTACCAACAGCATTCTTCAATGAACTGGAACAAATAGTTCAAAAATTCATATGCAACCACAAAAGACCCCGAATAGCCAAAGCAATCCTGAGAAGGAAGAGTAAGTGTGGGGGGGGGGGTTTCTCACTCCCCAACTTCAAGTTCTACTACAAAGCCACAGTAATCAAGACAATTTGGTACTGGCACAAGAACAGATCCATAGAATAGTGGAGCAGAATAGAGAGCCCAGATATTAACCCAAGCATATATGGTCAATTAGTATACAGTAAAGGAGCCATGGAGATAAAATGGGGAAATGACAGCCTCTTCAACAGCTGGTGTTGCAAAACTGCACAGCTACATGTAAGGGAATGAAACTGGATCATTGTCTAACCCCATACACAAAAGTAAATTCAAATTGGATCAAAGACCTGAATGTAAGTCATGAAACCATAAAATTCTTAGAAAAAAACATAGGCAAAGTCTCTTGGACATAAACATGATGAACTTCTTCATGAACATATCTCCCTGAGCAAGGAAAACAAAAGCAAAAATGAACAAATGGGACTATATCAAACTAAAAATCTTCTGTACAGCAAAGGACACCATCAGCAGAACAAAAACACATCCTACAGTATGGGAGAATATATTAATAAATGACAGATCTGATAAAGGCTTGACATCCAAAATACATAAAGAGCTCACACACCTCAACAAATGAAAAGCAAAGAATCAAATTAAAAAATGGGCAGATGATGTGAACAGGCACCTCTCCAAAGAAGTTCAGATGGCCAACTGGCACATGGAAAGATGCTCCACATTGCTAATCATCAGAGTAACGCAAATTAAAACTACAATGAGATATCACCTCACACCAGTAAGGATCGCCACTGTCCAAAAGACAAACAACACCAAATGTTGGCGAGGTTGTGGAGAAAGGGGAACCCTCCTACACTGCTGGTGGGAATGTAAATTAGTTCAACCATTGTGGAAAGTAGTATGGATGTTTCTCAAAAAACTCAGAATAGAAATACCATTTGACCCAGGAATTCCACTCCTAGGAATTTACCCTAAGAATGCAGCAGCCCAGTTTGAAAAAGATATGCACCCCTATGTTTATCGCAGCACTACTTATGATAGCCAAGAAATGGAAGCAACCTAAGTGTCCATCAGTAGATAAATGGATAAAGAAGAGGTGGTACATTTACACTATGGAATATTATTCAGCCATAAGAAGAAAACAAATCCTACCGTTTGTAACAATATGAATGGAGCTAGAGGGTATTATTCTCAGTGAAATAAGCCAGGTGGAGAAAGACAAGTATCAAATGATTTCACTCATCTGTGGAGTATAAGAACAAAGCAAAAACTGAAGGAACAAAACATCAGCAGACTCACAGAACCCAAGAATGGACTAACAGCTACCAAAGGGAAAGGTACTGGGGCGGGTGGGTGGGAAGGGAGGGATAAGGGGAATAAGAGGCATTACAATTAGCACACATATTGTACCGTGGGGCTGGGGGAAGGCAGTATAGCAGAGAGAAGACAAGTAGTGACTCTACAGCATCTTACTATGCTGATGGACAATGACTGTAATGGGGTATGTGGTGGGGACTTGATAATGGGGAAAATCTAGTAACCACAATGTTGCTCATGTAAGTGTATATTAATGATAACAAAAAACAAAAAAGATGCTAAGTTACCTAATTTACCTAACTTAATGACATTGCTGCTATTTATCTTAAATAAGAAATTGAACTAAAGAATTAAAAGAAATAAAGTTCTCTAATTTTTCACGTGATGAAACTGAGTCCAGAAAATTGGTCGTACCAGAGTGTGTGGCATATCATTGTTACTTCCCCTCTGTGATGGCAGATTTCAGGCATCTACAAAATGGGGAAGAAATTTTTGGTCAGGCAGGCTTTTCCTTGCAATCACACCATTTCCCTAGCTGCTGAATGGTGTCAAGATTAATTCTTTCTGCAAATCCTTTTTAGAGGTAAAATTGGTGATGAGTCATCCCACTCCTGGACGCTGGAGAAGGGCTGCTTTGCAGCGATTGGGACAGTTGTCTTGACCAGCAGCCCTAGAGGAGCTCTGCTGAAGCTGGGGAGAATGAGGGCTGGTTAGAGAATTGTAACAGCAATTTTTCTCTTAAGAAATTAAATAGATCTGCCAGTTGGTCATAGTGCTAGCCCTTTTCAGCTCACTTTTTTTAAAAGTCATATACATTTAGTATTTATTTTTTAATAAGGTGTCATTGATATACACTCTTATGAAGGTTTCACGTGAGCAGTATAGTGGTTACTACATTTACCCATATTTTCAAGTCCCTCCCAACCCCATTTCAGTCACTGTCCATAAGCGTAGTAAGATGCCACAGAGTCACTACTTGTCTTCTCTGTTCAGCTCACTTTTTTTAAAGATCTTGTGCACTGAATATGAAATGTTCAAATCCTGGTATTGAATCTTGCTCATGGTGTAACTTTGCACTGGTTACTTCATCTCTCTAACACTCTATTTCCTCATCTGTAAATTGGGGATGATTTATGTAGCCTAGAGCTGTTGTGAGAATTAAATGGTGCCTATAATATGTCAGGCACATAGTAAACACTTCATAAACTATACTTACTTTTCATGACTAAGAGATCAGTGCTAACACTTCACAATACTTGATTTACTAGCACATCAGACTATTGTATGTTCAGAAAATACACAAGTTCTCCCTGTAAATTTGCTGTTTTTCACTGAAGCAGTCTTTTTTTTTTTAATTGAAGTATCGTTCATATACAATCTTTTGTTTCAAATAAATGTACAATAGTGGTTCAACAGTTACCCCTGTTACTGAATCCTCACACCCCCTAGTACTATTAGTCTCTCTATCAGTGTAGAAGGATATAGTGATTGACTGTATTCTCTGTGCTGTACTACTGTCCCCTGACCAAGTTATATTGCCACTGAAGCAATCTTTGAGTATGTTTACATATATATTTAGGTATATTTATTTTAAATCAGGTTTATTATTTATTGGGCATTACTTCTATGAAGTTTAAGTTAATATCTATCAACCATCTGTCTCAGTTATCAATTCCTGCATAACAAACCATTCCAATATTTAGTGGCTTAGAACTACAGCAATTGTTTGTGCATGATTCTGCTACTTGTGCAGGACCTGGCAAAGGTGCTTGTCTCTGCTCCACGTGGCATCAGCTGGGGCATCTTGACTGGGGTTGGGTGATGTGCTTCTCAGAGGACCACTCATGTGATTGGAAGTTGGTGCTGTTTGTTAACTGCAAGTTTGGTTGTGGGAGAAGTTCAGTTCTTGCTCTCAGGTGGCTTCTCAGTTCTCTTCCATGTGGCCTCAACATATAGATAACTTGGGCTTCTTCCTAGCTTTGTGGTCTAAGGGTAGTAGGACTGTATTTGGGGATTAGCTTTTAAATATACAAAAAGAGGAAGCTTTTAAGCTTTTTTAAGGCTTAGATGTGGTTACCAGCACAAAGTGAGTATCTTCCACTGTATTTTATTGGCTAAAGTGTATCAGATTCAAGAGGAGGGGACTGCACAAAGATGTGAATAGCAGGCGGTGTGGTTCATTGGGGCCTACTAATGTAACAGACTACCATACAATTCAACTAATACAAATATTTGGTTATTCTTGATGTATAAGAGAGTATTCATTTACTATTTCTATCATTATTTACTAAGTGTTTATCCTGTGCCAGGCCTTGTAGTAGGGACTAGAGATGCACAGTTGAACAAAATGTACAAGATTCTTACCTGGGTAGAGCAAATGTACATCAGGTAATTAAACAAGTGATTCCATTAGCTTGAGATTTTATGGGTGCTCTGAGGATGGTAAGAGATATTCTGGCAGCATTTAACAGTAATCTTAACCTAGTCTAAGGAAAATTCTGATTTGTGAGGTAAAAACAGTACATTCTACAGTGGTTCAATGAAAAGACGGTAGCAGAGTTAACACTGGCAAGGAAAAGTCTGTTTTGCCTGGGCATTAAATGATGTGAAACACTTAAAATGGTAAAGTGTAGATGAAGGAGCATTGTGGATGAGAGAGTGCAGTGCTCAACCTGGAAGCACGTGTGTGTGTGACTGAGGTGAGGGCTTTCTTTCTAGAGCAGGAGGGCCGGAGTTGTACTTCTTTAACTTACATGCTCTAACTTGAATGCTCTCTAACTTAGAGTCATGGCATATGCTTACAAAATAGCAAGCAGAGCCAAGTGCATTTGATGCTCAGGAATCTTGGGAAAGATCCTTCAACCTTGAGGTTATCAGCAAAATACACACTCAAGTCATTCCAGAGAGGGAGAGGCAAATGTGCATGGAGTGGAAGCTTTTAAAAGCTACCTCTGCTTTTATGCCAAATTACCAAATTCCTGATGTTCCCTTGGGAAAGCGGGGAGTCATTTCCTCTCACTTCTGCTCCAATCACTCTTTGATAAATCTATGTTGTTGCCTTTTTCTTTGTTAATACAGGAAAATACTAGAAAACCACTGGTTTAATGCAAGTATACAAGAAGTTTTCAGGAAAATATTTCCTAATAAAAATATCACTATCATTGTGGGATATACCCATTGTCCAATTTTGTATTCAAAGTAGTAATTTTTATCAGTTAGAATTAAAGGGGGCAAATTTAGTCAAATCAGGCACACGCACCTGTGCAATGAGGAAGCTGGGTTATACCTGGTAGTTCAGATTTCATAGTGTATTTCTGTTTTAGGAATGAAAAATAGATGTTTCAGGTTTTATTCCTCAAATATATTCATTTCCTTTATAAACACTGAAAAAAACCCCAAAGATATGCTTTGATGTAAAGTAAAAAATTTAGTAACTGGAAACCACAAATCTGAGTTAAATTAAAATCTCCATATACCCCACAGTTGAATTTGGTGCTTAAAAACCCAGGAATGGTGCCTGGTTTGTTTTCCCTTTAGATTCACAATTCTGAATCCCGAGGGACTCTTAATGCTATCTAGAAGTATTACTGCACATCCCTTTTCCTGTGTACTCAGATTTCAGCATGCATCACTGTCACCTGGGGGGCTTCTTAAATTAAGAGATCCAGGAATACCTCCCTGATGCAGTAAGTCTAGGCGGGCCTTGAGAATTTGTAATTTCTAACAAGTTCCCAGGTGGTACTTAGACCACTCACTCTCTCACTCTTTTTTCATAATTTCATTTCTCCAGTCTCTTAAAATTCTAAGATCTCTTTCCCCATCACTGCCCGCTGATGACCTTGCTTCTGGATTCACTGAGAAATGTGAAGCTATCAGAAGTTCTCCTGTCAGCACCAACATGCTCTGCCCACCAAGTCGAGCCAGTAATAAGCATCACGTTATTATCTTAGGCAAGTCTTACCAAGTGTCTTTACAAAAGAAAATATGGATTGGAATTTATATAACACAGTTATCCTAATAAAATACAGTTCATATCACTTTATACATTGGGTTGCTATGTACTTATTTGCTATACTGCTAAAAACAAATCTGAAAAGCCACTGGAGTTTGTGACCTTTAAGATCCCTTGTGGTGGAATCATTTTCAGACTTCACATAGTGTGGAATAATGAGATGGGAATTGAAATGAGACATAACAAACCATTCCAATATTTAGTGACTTAAAACTACAGCAATCATTTGTGCATGATTCTGCCATTTGTGCAGGGCCTGGCAGAGGTGCCTAAGATAATAACGTGATGCTTATTACTGACTCATACTCAAAAAAAAGGAAGGGGGGTGGTTTTACTTCTTTGGAGAAATTAAGAGCAAAATGCAACAGTTATCCTCTTGGACAAAAAGGCACTGTCATGATGAAGAACTTCTTTAAAGAGTTGCTTATTAGTGATCAGTTGCTGCATTAAAAGCTATTATGTAGGTAAGTGACATCACCTCAAATTATGTTTAAAAAAAAACACTTGCTACTGTGTGGAGATCAGTTGGAATGGGGTTCAAAGTGTTAGCAAGATTGGTTAAGATAGTCAGGAATCCATGGAAGAGGTAATGGTTACTTGGATTAGAGTACTGTCAATGGAGCTAGAGAAAAGGGAACAGGGAATGGTGTTGAACATATTCAGGAGACAGAGTTGACAGACTTCCTGGTGAATTGGCTATGGTGGGTGAGGGAAAGAAAGCAAAGAAGAAGATGCAGAGTTTGTCATTAATAAAGCTTGGATTATTTATTATTTTCCTCTTAATTATTTTTGTATTTCTCAAATTGTCATCTTGCATTAATAATGAAAAAGAAGTAATAAATGTCATTTACAGTGTTAAAAATAGTAGAGTCCTAAGCCATTTAAAAATAGGCACATGGTGAAATCAACTTCTCAAATATCTGAGTGCTTTGTACAAGCAAAGTAAGCTATGCTAATAAAGAAAATTTTCAAGTTTATCTTTTACAACATAATATTTTATATTCAGAAAATACGAGACTATATTTAAACTTTTCTTTTGTTCAAGTGTAAATTCCACAAGGGCAGGGCTTGTGTTATTTTTCACTATTTCCCCTGATACCTCATTGGCGCTAATAAAATATTGGTGAGTGAATATATATATATATAAACACACACACACACATGTACATATATTTTTTACATTATTTTTAAAGTTTATATTTAAAATATTTTATTTACAATAAATATTTTTGACATATTTACTGAATGATAGTTACTCTAGAAGTCAGTCTTCAGTCCCCTCAGTACGGGTTTATTTTTAATTCAGAAGAATATCGGAAATTCTGTGTACTCCATGTTGATTGGATCACTTAATCTTAGGAAATTCTTTCTAGCTCTGAGGAAGTCCAGGTGAATGTCAGTTTAAATTTTTAATTAGTGGTTTCTCTACTTCCTTCCATGAGGCTTACTGTTTGCCTTGAATTAAAAACATGGTCTACTTTATGTACAAATGTATAATTAATATTAATGCTCATACAGGACCAGGAAATGCCAAGATGTATTCTGAATTTATCAGGAAAATCTGATTAGAGTTTAGGGCTGGGAGAAAAGCTGTATAATACAATATTTTTATACTAAAATAGTAAATTAAAATTTGGTCCCTATTGGTATTGGTTTTTCTTCTACCTGCTAGGATGATTAGATAACATCTTATAAGTGTCCCTTCTGCTCTTTGCTTTTCTTAACTTTCTTGTCTCTTACTAGTCTGTCTCTAGTGTCACGCTCCTCTAGTTTATCCTTTATTCCACTACCAGAGAGATCTTTTTAAAATTCAAATTTTAGCCTGTTATTTCCTTGCCTGAAACTATCCAGTGATTCTTCATTGCCTTTAAGATAAAGTCCAAATTCCTAATAAGGCTTCTAAGATCCTCCATGGACTGGCTTGTCCCGTCTGAGCAGGGCCCCAGGTATCTGAATGTACCATGCAATTTTTACTTCTCATCCAAATTCCTTTATTTGAATTCCAAG
This sequence comes from Manis pentadactyla, assembly GCF_030020395.1. NCBI lineage: Eukaryota > Metazoa > Chordata > Mammalia > Pholidota > Manidae > Manis > Manis pentadactyla. The sequence continues at coordinate 95,328,631 of NC_080023.1, forward strand.
CCTTCTCCCTCCCAGTCAGGGAATCAATCTATCTTTCTTTCTAGACTCATCTCCAGAGACACCCCTCTATTGTAGCCTTTTCTGAGTCTTCCAGGTTGACTCAGTCCTTCTTTGTACTCCTCTTCCACCTCTACAGGCTTTCATTGCTGCCACCTATCATCAGTTTAATGGATTTCATTGTTTTAACATCTGTAACATCCTTAAGGGCATGGACTATGTCTTACTCATCTCATTCCCAGTGTCTAGCACAGTACTTGGTGCAGAGAAGGCCCAAGGTATATGTTATATGAATCGTTACATGAAGAGTAATACATTTCTGGGGAAAAACCTTTCTTAAGAAATAGAAGTCTTGACTGTAGGCTGATTTTCCCAGCTTGGCTCTTTTATTTTTCCGGATTCTCACCACCAGTCTGCTCCTTTTAAATGTTATTAGCTGTCAGTATCTGTAGTCCAGGTTCTGACGAGGGGGAAAAAAGAGAAAAGCAGGAACAAATGGCTGTTACTGAAGGGGCAAAAGCATTATTTTCTGAAGGATTATTATCACATTTGACAACCGCTGTCTCCCTAGCAACAACCGTTTATCTTGTGCCTCTATCCAGAAATCCAGTTTTGCTTTTCTCAACTGAGCAGAAGCATCCAGGAGAAAGACATGAGCTGAAGTCCATTTTATTCAGTGGTCTAATAGCTCCTATAGGTTTTTCCTTGACCGGTAGGTCTTGCCCCTTCCAGTAGGCTTTCCTTTTTCCAAAAGTGCTTTCCAAGAAGGCCTCTTTTTCCAACAAATCCAGCACCCTTGCACTTAGGCCTGCTCAGGTAGAAAGCTTCCCTTTCCTCACATGGTCATCTTGACACTGCAAAGCCTATGCTGTCCATGCAGAGCAGCCAGACTGTCACCCACCACAGCCAGGTCTCTCACAGCTGGGATCCTTAGAGTGTCCAGTGTAAGCATTCAGTGTCAGATTTTATTCTGGATGTAATTACATAACTATAAATTTATTTTCCATTTGGATTTCATTATTCTTCCTGTGAAATGGCTGGTTTTGTAAATGTTTACAATTGGCATTGGATTCAAAACACTTCCCAAAGCATTTTTCTTACTGATATAGTTATGGCATAACAATGTTTCAGGTACTAGATTCTAAATACTTGGCCACTTAAATACATTACTGTTTAGAGCAGAGAACAAACATCTAAACAAAGAAAGTGTGGTAAATACCCCATAAATTGGGGAAGACTTCATAGAGGAAGTTAATTCCACTCTATGTTAGCACTGTGTCCTCAGCAGATTTTTTACTGAATAGTGTGTGTGTGTGTGTGTGTGTGTGTCTGTGTGTGTAGGTGGGGTGTGGAGTTGGATGAACAGGCCCAAGATAAGGCTGGTTCAAGTAAGCTGGGGCCAGTGTTAAGGGCCTTGTTTGCCTTGATAAGCAAGCGTTTGGGCATTATCCTTTAAACAATGGTTACCCACAGTAGATTTGCAAGCAGGGGTATAACATGATCCGATTTACCTGTTGTTTTTTAACACAAAGTAAAACTAAAATTGAATAAAACCCCTCTGTTAATCAAATGCCAGATGATTCACAATTCCATTACAACAATCCTATAAACAGATTTTGGGGATTTCTGTCCTCATTCTACATCTCCTTCTGAGATATACAGGGTCTACCAAATGAGGTCAAAGCCCAAATGTTGATTATTTGCATGAAGAATATGGAACTTTAATCTACCTCAGGCTGTAAAGGCAAATCTTTTCCCATATCAGTTCACTACATTGGTTGGTCAATAAGACTGCTTTTAGGAAACTCACTTCTTCCCCAGTCTCATCATTTTAATGGTGTTCTATTATCCTTCCTTTCCATTTGGGACAGAAACATGAAAAAGCAGGCAGTTCTCTATGGCTGATACCTGAGAAGTCCATTTTAGAAGAATCTTATGTGATTGACTTTGTTTATTTAATAAATTATTATTTACTTATTTCAGTTCTACATGTTGAATTTTATTTAAAAGTTCATCCTTCCTGGTTACAGCATATTATATACTTGTAAAACTTTGAACACTATAGAAATATATTAAAGGAAAATATAAGTCTTTTATAGTTCTTTTTTCTAAAGATAACTTCCTTAGTGTACAAGTCTTCCAGCTTTATTACAGTCTATTGCTTAAACCAACACACAGAGACATATATAATTCTGTATCTTACATTTTTTGCTTAATGGCTACAGAGTATTACATTTAATGGATAATTCTACTTTTTGAGACATTTCCACTGTATCCAGTTTTTATGTTATCTATGCTTCCTTAGGATGAGGTCCTACAAGCAGAATTTCTGGGTCATACTAATGCATCTTGAATTTTAGTACATATTGCCAAATTGTCCTCTTTATGAAAAAACATACATTCCTGCTTAAAGAATATGTGAGTGCCTGTTTCAGCAAACGCTTGCCAATATTCAGTATTTACCCTCTTTTTTTATCTTTGCCAGTTTGAACATCAAAACAAATTTTATGTGTTTTTCTTCACTTGCAATCAGGTTAGACATATTTTGGTAAGTTTCTTAGACATTTATATTTCCTTATTTGTGAATTTCTGTTCACAGTATGTCCTTTTCTATTTTTGCTGATCTTTTCCTAACTGACTTGTGAGGACTTTTTGTATGTGTATCACATGTGAGCAAATAATTGTTTCCCAGCTGGATTGGAGTCCTTGGATTTCACTTATCATATTTTTTCTTTCTTATATTCATGAATAGATGGTCAATTTTATCAGTCCTTTTCTTCCTTTGTTATTTATGTATTCCCTATTCTTAAAAAAATTGCATATATTCACTTATCTTACAGGTCACAATACAAATGCATAAAATATAAATTCGTACATAAAAACATTAAACTTTTTCTTTGCAGTACAGTATTAATCCTGTCCTCTTACCCACCTCTACTCCTCGCTTCAGCCCTTTAGAGGAATCTATTGAATTTTCAGTTACACAGTGGCTAAGATATTTTGGAAGTTTTTAGATAAGATTACACATATTTGGGATGAGTAAGTTAGCATGTATGGCCAGCTTTTGCTGATCATTGAAATATACAAGAATTTTTAAAAATAGTAAAATTATATTAATCATAAAAGTGGTTTTCTAAATATATATATAAAGAGCACATTATTGTTTTTAACCAATGTTCAAATTGCTTTTTTACCTCATATATGATGCAAATACAAGGAGAGTCGAAATAAAATGGTACTTGAATTGGGGAGATAGCAGAGTTAAAACATATAGGAGCTAGCAAATGCCTTTGATCACCCACTTCTTCCTAACATACATCGTTTTCTGGAGAAAGAAAGACATCATTTTTTCTTGTTTTGGAAAGATACAAATGATTTTCTCTTTAGCTTGTGCACATGCTTTACTGTTGAATAATATTTAGTTTCATCTGAAGATTTGTAAAATAGGGATAAATACTTGATACAATTAATCTAAAGAAATGTATTCATTTTTACAACTTTAAAATAGGGTTAAATGTGATGGGTAGTGACTGTAATGGGGTATGTGGTGGGGACTTGATAATGCAGGTGAATCTAGTAACCACAATGTTGCTTATGCTTATGTGATTGTTTATCAACGATACCGTAATAAAAATAAAAATAAAAACAAAAACAAAGGGTTAAATGATATCTTAATTTAAGTTTTAATCATGCACAACAGGGTAAGACTCATGAAGTTTATATTACTATTATTTGATGACAAAAAACACATGATTTAATTCCTGCAAATACTTCAAAAATATTCAAATATCCCATTTTAAGCAGTAACTAGATCTATAACTTTATTCATGTATTTATAAAATTACTAACACGACTTCCATTAAGTATTACATTATTTCAGGAATTGAGTACAATTAATGGTATCAGACTCAGAGCAAAAGATCTCACCTTTATGTTCCCCCAAAAGAAGAGAGCAGTAGTAACCAGATGTTAAAGGTTGAGGAATTCCTGTGAGCATTAAGTTATAATGAAGGGTATCAACATCCTTAGGTGATACATTCTTCACCCAAAACGCTGTGGGGATTTTCAAAGTGAGAAATTCTTTTGTATCTTTGAAACCAGGAAAATCAAAGGAATTTCTTTTAATCTGGTTTACATCCAGACCAGTGAGTGTCCCTAATAAGGAACAAACACATTAGCGCCAAAAAGATGATAATTAGAAACGAAATCTAAATCCATTAGACCACAGGCTGGGATCTCTAAAACGCCACTGGATTTTAAATGTAAAAATCACATTCAAAAGTGCAAAATGGTAATATACAATAACATTTGCATGTGAAAATGAGCGGCTTCTGTGCAAATTGGTTAGGTGATTTGTTGAGGGGTGGGTAGAAAGGGATTGTTCTCTCCTAGAAACCATTGGGGGCTGGGAGAGAAGTACTAAATTTAAGTGCAGATTTATTTTGAAGTTAAAGTATTAAGTGCTGACAGTTAAGCAAATTGATTTTGCTCTGAAGTGATTTAATGGTGGCTCTCTAATTTCTGGTTCTAATTACTGGAATCCAGCTTACCTCTTAATAATGAGAATTCAAAGAAGGGGGAGAAGTGTGGGAAGTGATAGGACAGAAGCGACAATAGCTGTTAAGCTATCTACTTTAACCCTCTAGAATCCTAGGGTTGGAAAGGAGAAACATTAATTGTGAAATAAAAAGTAGAAATTGATAAGGATTTCTAAATACTGGTAACTGCTGATGTTGAGGACAATCCCAGCACAATGGATTAACAGTTCTCTATTTTAGAATTTCCAACAATGTCATTATATGTATATTTACTAATTTCTTTTCATTGTTGAAAAGACTTGGCTATCATCCTACAATATAATGAGTTCTACATTAGCTTTTGAGAAGTAGTAAAAGCTGTTTTCATACATATGTTTTTTGGTAAGGCTTCCTGCAGGTGATTCAGTACATTAGGAAAATGTGGTGATTCATATTGTATGATGTAGAAAGCACTTCTGGAAGATTATCTTGCTTCCGTGTTTCTATACCAATTTACAATGGATATCCAAGGCAAAAACCAGTTTTTTATCTGGAGCTGAACACTACCAAATTTACACAAACATATTTACCATTTAAGAATTGTTAGATAGCAGATTAAAATGGTCATTGTGGGTTTTGTAGAATAAATGTGGAGGCTTAAGTCAGGGGTAAAGTGAAAGGTCCCACGTGGTGGTAGATCTAATTCAGACTTTCTGGATGTGAGCCTGCTATGCAAATGTAGAGAACAACTTCATAACACGCCTGAAGCAACACATTTCTTTTAGGAATGAGAATGACCTGATATCCTTAATCCCTGGAAAGGACTAGTTCACAGTAATAAATTCTTCTTTCCTTTTTTTTTTTTTTTTGAGAGGGCATCTCTCATATTTATTGATCAAATGGTTGTTAACAACAATAAAATTCTGTATAGGGGACTCAATGCACAATCATTAATCAACCCCAAGCCTAATTCTCAACAGTCTCCAATCTTCTGAAGCATAACGAACAAGTTCTTACATGGTGAACAAGTTCTTACACAGTGAATAAGTTCTTACATGGTGAACATTACAAGGGCAGTCATATCACAGAAATTTTCGGTTTTGATCATGCTTCATGAACTACAAACAATCAAGTTAGAGATGATTATTTGTTTGATTTTTATACTTGATTTATATGTGAATCCCACATTTCTCCCTTATTATTATTATTATTATTATTATTATTATTATTTTAAATAAAATGCTGAAGTGGTAGGTAGATGCAAGAAATTCTTCTTTCCTTAAATCTGCTTTTTTGTATAGTTAGCTTTATCATTGCCTTATATTTAACTTATAAGACTATGTAAATTGCATTCATAGAGAACACAATCCTGTTTGACCTTATTTCCTTTCCTCTAACTCCTGCTTGCATTGGGCCTGAAGTTTCTCACATGATTTTGTCCTGGATGTGTTCTGAGAATGGATGAGGACAGGATGCTCATGTACTACTTTGTAGTCCCCTGAAGCAAGGCATTTGAAAAAACACTTGGAGACCATTTTGAGACACACCCATACCTTTAAAATGCTTGAAATTATTGGAAACAAGAATTGCAGACAATCAGTTTAGTAAATAGCAGTTAAAAATAGAGATGGTTCTTTAAAATGAAGGTATAAGATTTACTCATGATTCTGAATCACCTTTAATAGATTGTTTTGTCAGCCCTGCACATTTCAGCAATTACCACCATCTGTAACATCTCCAGTTATAACATTGGTAACTTGAATATTTCACATTTCTGGTGGGAAGATGTCTGGGGTGTCTTTGTACTTAGGTAGTAAAAATAGATTCATAGAAATTAGTGGCAAGCTCTTGTTTATGGACCCAAATAAACTTTGGAATTTGGGAGACATTTTACATTCAGATAACTGTATGGAAAAGCATGCATGGGCTGTTTACTCTAAAATTTCTCAATACCAGCTGCTCCCAACACTGCAGAGCTTGTGAGCTAGATGGTCTGCTACTGAATAGAGTTACTGGATTGAAAACAATCACACCAATATTATCAAGGATTGCACTATGATGTTCCTGGATTGTGCTGGATAATAAGGAAGCAAATTTTTGATATTGAGATTTATCATAGAATATAAAAGATGTTCATTTCAGGATTATTCAACTCAAGTTGCCTCCTAACACATTATTTTCTTACTTCTATAATTTTGAATTTAGAAACACAAGAAAGATGCCCCAAACCCAACTTTTTTGATTATCCTGGTGATCATGAATGAGAAAAATCCAAACCAATCAATAGTGAATAAACACCTGTTTGTTTCCATACAATGAAATATGGATATTATTAGGCTTTATTTTATCCTTAAGAACATTTGAGTTATATTAAAGGAGGCAATATTGAAGGTGTAAATCTCAGGTTATCTGAAGAGTAAACAGGAGGAGTCAGTGGTTACAGAAGGTCCCCAGGACCCCAGTGCCCCATTCCAACTTATTTGTGATTGAGTACTTCAAGGAAAGACAAAAAGAAATGGAGGCCCATCAGACAGAACATCACTAAGTATGAAATGTCCACGTCTTTTTTTAGAAAAATTACCCTTTAGACTTTTATGTGGTTAGGATGAAATACAGCTGTGGACAAGAATCTCAGCACAGTGCTTTTTAACCAGATTTATTGTTTACTCTCATGTGTATCACATATATATGACTTGTATGTACACATGACATATCATGTTATTATATATTATTGCATCACATATATTATTAAATATATTGTATATGTTGTATGTATCTCTGGCTTGGAGGTTTCTCCAAAGCTCTTCCTACCACGTGCCTGCACCATCCTTCAAGCCTTGGCAGATGAATGAAGCAAGACTGGTGCTCTGAGCCCAGGAGAAGCACCCAGGTAAGGCTTTGAGAGGCCAAGAGGTTCTCTAGAAAGGAAGAGGCCTGGGGCTAGAGCATGGAGCAGAGGCTTGAGGAAAGCGAGGGGCCAGGCTTACTGGAACATTACTGATACCAGCACTGATAGGAAATGAAGGCAGGAGTGGGGAAAAAATAGTCCCAGCCAGGAAGTGCTGCTTAGAAGAGCTGGAGAGAAAGGCTGTTGTGTATATTCCAAGGGCAGGCCAAGGATGAAGCAGGAGGTGCCTATTGCCCCAAAGTTAATGACCCTGAGAGCAAGTCCTTTTCTTGCTTCATCTACCATGATTTGTGCACCTTTACATGTCTCCCAGGGAGGACTGGTGGGGTCAAACAGTTGGCAAAGAGCAGCAAGTAGTATTAGTAATCTAATGAGGACAGGAAAAACAGAGTAAGTAGAGGACTGATGAATGAAGGGTTGAGTTTTCCCATTGAATTTTTTCTGTCTCTTGCAAAAACTATAGTTCCTGCAAGTGGGGATCAGGTGTGCCATGTGTATAAGTAGACCTGGACTCAGTGGGCATTTACCCACAGTTAATAAAACATTTATCGTCAGGTAATAAGCACAAACACCAGAGCACACCCAAACTATAATCCTCTATTCTTTGCACTGATAGAAAAATAATGCACTAAAATTTCCCAGTCTTCACTAAGCAGGCTTCCCAGCTCTGTAGCAATACTCCTTCTTAAGACCTCAGCACATCCCCTGCAAGAAAAGGTCCAAAGAGTTCACCCCACTTCTTAAATCCTTAACAACTCCCTTGGAATTCTTTATGCAGATAGATCCTACTTCCTACTTTAGAGATAAGATCTCTGCCATCTGGCATAAACTCCCTCCACACCTTACCATATCGCTGGGTGCATTCCTGTCTCTACAGTTTTGCTAACTAAAACAATTTCCTTCAGTTTTTCCTCCCTTACATCTATTCTATCCCTTGCCCCCTGCTACTTAATCCTTCTCATCCTTTAGGACCTAATCTAATCCATAGCTCCTTCACAAAGTTTTCCCTGACATTTCCTGCCCACAATGATATCTTTCCTCTTTGAACTTAAGTGAAGTCTGTCATAAAAGGTCTTAGAATCACCAAACTGGCAGCTCTTTAAGTCGCCTTCCAGTCTAACCTCATCAATTTACATGTTTGCCTAGTCCTTTAGCTAGTTAATGGCTGAGCCAGGACTAGACATCTGTTTTCTGATCCCAGTGCTGTCTCAGCCTGCCCATAATATTTTTAAAACTAAAGGCCAGGTGCTTCTTCCCTTTTACAGATTGCCTGACCCTGGTAATAGGTTATTTTGAATGTTGGCAACCTTTCTCCATATTTACAACAATGGTCATGTTTTATATTGCTGTATTTCCTTGGTGGGAAGTGTTGGGATTGTTTTTGGGAAACAAAAGGCTGTGTGGTGTAGCAAGAACTTGAGGCTGGAGGAACAAGTGGCTTGGGTTGAGGTGACAGGGATTAACTGGCTCTCAGAGAGTTGACTACTTCCTTCTTGTTCTATTTCTGTACCTTGAATAATTTTCTATTGTAGGGGCATTGATAAAACTGATTTCCAAGTGTTTGCAAGTTCCTTCTTACTCTAGACTGTGAATAGCTAAAGGACAGAGCCTCGAGGGCACCCATGTCCTCTGCCGGTACTTATCCCTAGTTAGCATCGGTCCACCTGCACTGAAGCCAAAGCCCCTCTCTGGGCCGCTGTTTCTTTTTGCCATAAAAGAAAGTGTTTGCACCTGATGATTTCTGGATTTAGATCCTTTCCAGTTCTAAATTTCTTTTATCAGTCTAAGACTTCTTGTAAATCAAAAGCAGAGGTACCCGTCAACTTGTGGGTCTGAGTTCGGTCCATGTTATGTTTTTGGTGTGTGTATGTGTGTCTGGTTGAGTTATATTAAAAACTTTTAATTAGTTTCCAGTGGTTAAAAGCCTTCATATAAAAGTATGGTTTTCTTGCTTCTCTCAAATAAAGAAAAAAAACAGAACATGGCACACTGAGCTTGTTCTCCTTCAGGCAGCCATCAGCTGGAGCTATTCTCCTGTAGCCACCACCTGCAGAATCCATAAACTTCACCAGTTCCCAGGTCTCCAATCTTGTGTTGGTCTTTAATATTATTTCCTTAGCCACTATATGTACTTTGTCTACAGTCCCTGCCCTAAAGCTGTCCAAGAAAACTTACTAGAAAGGAAAGTGGTAGAATGGAGATTGAGGGGCCATATAAGGGAAAAGCAGGAGTAGGGATTTGGGCGGATGACATATCCGAATTGAATGACAAATTCTAACATAATAACAGTGGTCAAGTAGAGACAGGAAAAGGGAGGAAAAGAGCTACTTTTTACCTTCAACTCTTGTGTCCTGACAATCTACAAGTGGAAAAAAATCCAACATGAAAACTTAAAGGCACATTGACAATTTGAAAGTAGCTAATCTTTGTCGAGATTTGAGTCTGACGGTCGACCAATGTGTATGCCTTGTAGTGGGGATAACTCTCTTTCATCCTTTTAACTACCCTATAGTTAAAAGTACTGCCGGTGTGGAATAAGTGTTTATTGAAATAAGAGAAACATTAATCTTAAGGTTATTGATTTATATAACTGAGATATGCATATATTTTAGTATTTTTCAAAGTTGAGGGTTAGAATCTTTTGGGCTATTCTTTGGCAGACTGAGATTTATAGATGTGATTTGAATCTGTTGAGATGATGGTTCATGCACTGGAGGATGTTTACTCAGGGGGTCCCAGGGGAGATATTTGGGTTTAACTCATTAGCAGGCCATATGGTTTGGTCCTGCCTTTGAAACTGCAGGCTTGGTTTCTGTAGTTTAAAAAGAGGGGGCTAGATTCTCTAAGGTTTTGTGGTAAGTTCTTCGTAAATATTTGTTGAGTAGATCACTGTGGTCCTTCCAGTTTTACTTTATCAACACTGTTGTTCAGTGCTGTACCTGCTGCTGAGGAGAACAGTAGGGTACGTCAGAGCCTTCACGTTAAAAATAAATACCCTTACAGGCTCAAGAAATACAAATAATCTAAATGTGCAAGCTCCATTCAGATTCTCTTTCTCGACCTTAAACATCAGCTCTTAAATCTCAGGTTCAAATGTACCACTTGATTCTTTCAGGAAAGTCATCTAGTTTATTCTGTAGATCTGTCTTTTCTAATTTTTTGCATAAATATCTATTTTAATCGAGCTAAGGTATACTGTTACCCTTGTAGTAAGTTTTGTTGGAAGAATACTGATGCAGCACTAGCCTTCTTAAAATCATAGACTGTTGAGAGTAGGAAGAGAAATTCATCCACAGTTTGTAGAAAATGAATTGAGACTCCATAAAGTTCTTTTTGATGTATCTTTTCTGACATTCTATAGTTCAGTTAGTGACATTAAGCTCTTGCTATGTGTGAGAAGGTGTAAGATGTTTAAGGATTTCCTAGCCTAAACTGTTGACAGCCTGGGGAGTGGGGAAAGGAGAGGAACAAAGAGTGGCAGTGTGGAGTAGGGGAAGGGGTGGCCATTAAATCAACAAAATTAAGACAAAAAGTGAAGATGTTGCAATTCAAAAAGACTAGCCAGCCTAACAAGTAAAATGATAATTACTCAGAAGGCAGGTAATTAGCATTGTTCAACCCCCTTATTATCTTAAATTCCAATTGACAACCTTGGCTAAGCTTGCCAATCCTTTTATGTAGGGTAGTTGGTCTATTATTATTATTTCTAACCATTATGTTCGTAAGTTTTCTACATTATATATCTAGTAATGTCATCTTTCTGAAATGATTATCAAAATGAGTCACTATGCTTCTAGATAGTTTTAAAGAAGGAGAAGAAAATGTCCTCTACTCCTAATGACTGAGCAGAAAGGAAATTCAGGGTAGAAAGACCCCTCAGTCCTTTTAACAAAGGGCCTTCCTTGCTGGGAGCTCAAACAGCCTTTCAAAGAGTCAAGGATGAAAGGTTGGCTTCAGGCTTCTGGCTTCTGGAGCCTTCACCAAACTAAAAGGAGATCCAGTGACAGGCCAGTGCAAAAGGAGGGTAGAAGAGAAAGCAAACATAGGTGGCGTTACTTTTCTTTAAAACACTCACATTGCAAAAGCAGTGTCCAGGTATTTTCTTATAAATGGACGGACCATTTTTCATAGGGTTCTCAAGAAATTGATATAATTTGTTGCCTTTGGGAAGAGGAGCTTTCACTGGTGGGAAGGGGGAGATACTTTTGTATGTTTTGAATCTTAAAACATTTGCATGTAGTAATTAAGAAAATAATTTAAGTGGTATCTTCTAATTGTAGAAAAATAAAAACAAAAAGAAGAAAATAAAAATTCCTGATTTTATAACCTGAAAATGATTATTGTTGACATTTTGATGCAGGTGTTTCTGCTTCTTTCCCCTATGTAGTTAATTTTTAAAATGAAAGGCAGGTATACATAATGTGTGGAGTTTTAGTTATACTAAATGTGTGAGAAAAATCAATACATTTCATTCTCATTCTCTAGGAAGACAGGCTGTATTTTGTAGGCAAATCTCATCTCCTTTCCTCATTTTCTTACCCTTTTAGGGTAGTTACAGAGGGCAAATTCTAGTCAGTCTATCAAATGCAGATGGTAAGTAGTGTATCAGTGATCGAGGAGACCACTCTTTCTGCAATTAGAGGTGAGAATATTTTAAATATCAAGGAAATCTTGAAGAAGGATTTCAAATCCCTCATTTTAAAAGTGGTAAACTGGGTTCTGAACAGTTCTGAAAAGTATGGCCATACAACTGACTGATAACAGAATGTGGCCTGCTCCTCAGTTGAGGGTACCTTCCACCACATCGTGTCACCATCATATTCTCCTAAAAATCTTAAATTCCAGTGTGTGGACAGACCCCGCATGAGAGGAAAGCATTGAATTAATGTCCTTCTGCATCGAAGAAGTTTAGTTTTGATTGATTGATTTATTTTTAAAAAAGGCCAAAATGTCTAATTGCAGTAGGACCAGAGAACAAACCAGCAAATACAAAACTACTCCACCGAGTTGATTAAAACTTTTTAAGCTCTCCATAGAATCAATGATAAATAATAGTAACTGTATTGTTGTTTTAACTGTTGTGTACTTGTTAATGCTTATCTAATTTAAAAAAATATTTTTCTTACTGTGAAGGTTTTCAAGCATATACAGAAGTATAGAAGATAGCTTAATAATCCTCTATATAACCATCACCCTCATTCAGCAGTTATCAACATTTGACACTTGCTTCATCTATCCCTATTTTTTTTTCTTTCCATCCATTATTTTTGTGGCTTTAAATGTTTGGTATGCACAAGGTACCAAGTTTTGGGGTAGTGTGTCTGATTATGACCTGTCTTAATCCTTCTCAAGATCCATTGTGTTAGTTGTATGATTTTGATTTAGAAGTTTTAACATTAAGTTAGAAAAATAGGATTTTTATCCACATATAGTCTATTTGGGATTTGAAATATAATCCTAAATCTATTTTGTTCTTTGATCAGTTTGAAATGTCATATTTTCCTAATTAGTTTTCTACTTAATGATTTTCAGGGAACAGTACTGTAGATCACATCTACTAACTGTCAGAACTGTCTTTACAAGATAGCAAGTCTTTCTAATTACCAAACTTGAATAGCTATTTTCTTTACCTTCCCAGGAAGTGTTATCAGACAATGAGACTAAAGGCAGAAGTTGCATGACAATAAGAGAATTCCCTCCTGTCAGTTCCTTGGTGGTAAATTCCATCTCAATACTGTAGAAAAGTGGGGTGTGAGTTTATTAGCATGTGAAAGAAAACCCATTTTCTCTCCTAATCCCCATTTTCTCTGGTTTTGATTAGTTTTGGTGGTATCACTCCAACATTTTCCCATCAGCCAGATGCGGGACCTTATTTGATTAATAATGATTATTGTAGCACCATACATTGTAGAGGACTTTATGCTTTTCAAAGTGCTTCTACACACACATGAGGTATTTTGTTCCTCTCTACCCCTCATCTTCTCTGTATGCAATTAGTTGTTAAGCTCCTGTTGATTCCTCGACTATAATGTCTTAGATTCAGCCCCTCCATAAAAATCACAGCATGGAAGGGCTAGAACTATCCTTAGAGACCATTTAATATGAACTCATTTTTAAAATGAAGATACTAGAATATGATGAAGTTTAAGTAATTTTGGCAAAACCGTAGTCCAGCATTCCCCCACCCCATCTGTCTGTCCGTTGGCCGCTGCCTTCTGGGCCATAAATTAAGATCTGACTGCTTAGTTCTCCACCCCCCACTCCAAACCCATTCCCGTTCATTCTGTGTAGAGCTGGGAAGAAAATATTTTTCATATTCCATTTTTGTAAAGCTGACTCTGTCTTCTAGACTTAGTGGGGCTCCTTGTTATCTGATACATTAAATCAAAAGTACTTTACTTGGGTTTAGTATGTGTACCTTTTTTTACAAACCATTCCTTCTCTTCCTGAACACATAATGTGTTTTCTTTATAGTAAATTCACTACATTTGAATGTGTATTGCTTTTGTAATGTTCTAAAGTTTTGGGTGTGCCTGTCTTATTTATCCAATATGCTTAAAATTACTTGGGTTAGAAACGGTACCATTTATTTCTGTTATATTCTTCTCCACAGTGGCTAGTACAGTGTTCTGAGCTGGTACACAATTAATAAAAATTAAGTTCTCTTCCAAGGTGAGTGCAAAGACAGTGCTTGGAAGTACTTCTTTCCACAATTCTTACTTAATACTTACTAGTCTTTCTCTACTACTTCCATCACTATACACCTATTTTTTGCATGTAATTTTATTTTTTCTCATGCCGCATCATTACTTAGTGTAGGGGCGCAAAAAATATCTTCTAACCTTTTATTTCTGTACTGGGACCCCTGTAACAAAAGATAGGTAAACAAGAAAAAAGTATACATGTTTTTTGATGTAAGGTTAGTGTAATTTGAGAGCTTTCATAAGGAAATAAGACCCAATGTACTGGTTAACCCTGAGTGTTTTTATGCTAGGTTTGATGGGGAATGGAAGTGTTGGAAAGCTATGATGGGACAGAGGGCATGAACCAAGTGCAGTATGCTGGGAGAAACTTAGCAAGGCTTGTTCATTCAGATTCCTCTTTGTGCCTCTTTCTCTCCTGAGATGAAGATGCTTCTTTCCCGTGGGTATAGAAAGGGCACCTCTCACATGAGAGACTTGTGACCTGTAACGGCAGGTCAGAAAGCCTTTCCTGCACATGACTTTTCTTAAATTTCTTCAGCTTAAAATATTCTTTATGCCAAGTTACCATATTTTGTAATAGCATGTCCTAAGCCCCATATTATAACTTCCTTGAGGGGAAAAAAATGAGTCTCCACTGCATAGCACATATAGATTCTCAAAAAATTTTCCTTCACGTAGTTGCAGTGGATACATCAAGTGTTGTACAAGTAAGGAGGAGCCTGACGTGGTGCTAGACAAAGCTGGATGAACGTTTGAGCTTCCTTGAAGTCACTGGGCCAAGGAGAAGGACATTCCAGGTCAAAGGAATTAGGGAGAGTTCCAATATTTTAGGAGTGACGTTATCAGAGTTGTCCCAATTGATCAGTGCATTGCAAGATTGAAAACATAGACCTTTAAGGGCTAGTCTGTTTCTTTGGAATTCAGCTTATTACTCAAGTAAAGAATGTGTTCCTAACTGTTGATTAAAAACATTGAAACATAGAAGCATGCAAGGAAACATGTTAGTTAAGGGAAAATTACTGAGCTCAAATCTGTACTTGATAAAATGATGTAATTTATTTAGTTAAGCAGAGTAACTTATAATTGAAAGCTGCAGCAATGCTTGATGATATTCTGGTAATTATTTTTCTAAGAGTTTCAAACATTTCGGGGCAATGCTTAAAAATCAATTTAAACATATTAAGTGGAAAAGAGTAAAACTAAGCCAGGAGTTAGATTTTCTAAATATTTTGATTCTGTAACCTATGCTCCTTTTGTTTTTAATACTTCAAAATTAAATTTTGTAGCAACTTGAGGACTTAAAAAAAAAAATGTATTTATGCTTCTGGCCTTTGGGTGCCCTCTAGTGGCAGATATGAACTGCTAAATCCTTCAGTGTTTTGAAACCAGTTCTACTTGACGTAGTTAATTCTATGCTTATTCAACATTTCATTAGGAGAAAAGTAAGTTTGCAATTAATGGGAAGGAAGTACTAATTTGGGCCAGTATGAACTAGCATCTCCTAGAAAAATTGTTGGAAAAATTAATGTATATTCAATTCATTTAAGAAAAAAAGAATCAGTGGGCTACAATTCTCAGAAGTATTAAGGCACCACTTGGAGCTGAATGCCATGGAAATTTTGTCTAGGAAGCCAAGTGTATCAAATCAAGAGGATACCAAGACCATACAAAGTCAAGTGATAATTTACATGGTTTCTTTCATCTACAGATTTTTTTAGAATTAGGGAATATTGCCCCCGGGAAGGGGTAGTCTGCTGCATTCAAAAGATAAGTAAGTGCAATGGAATTTCTCCTGGTCCCAGATATCAGATTATAGAGTTACAATGTATGAGATAACTGGTCAGGTTTCTTGTGGAAAACTAAAGGCAGAATCATGCAGTTGAAAACTTTCAAGACTTTGGTTCTAGTTCAAGATCATTTTTTGGCCAGCATCCCCCAATGGCAGGGAGGTGCCTACAAATAAAGTGCCCTTGTTTGCCATCTACCCAGTGGTGGACTCAAGATCTGGAGTCTGGATACTGAGTCTGGTCACTTTATCCAACTCTGGCTGTTGACATTTATCCTTGGGCTTCAGTTTTCTCATCTGTGAAGTGGGGATAGTGTCTTAGATGAAAAAGTGTAAAGAATTTGCTAATTTTAAAACAACTTTAAAAACAGGTTATTGTTATTCCTAGGAATAGTTACTCTGATTATTAGGCATGCTATGAGGAGACAGAGAGAGATGGAGGACCATTCTTTCCATTCAGAGTGATATTTCATCCAGTTCCTTATTTGTAATAGGAGGTTCATAGTAACACCTCCCTCATAAAGTTGTAAGGAATAAATAAGAGATTTCTTTTTTTTTAATCATGGTATCATTAATACACAATCACATGTGCAACATTGTGGTTACTAGATTCCCCCCATCATTAAGTCCCCACCACATACCCCATTACAGTCACTGTCCATCAGTGTAGTAAGATGCTATAGAGTCACTACTTGTCTTCTCTGCTCTATACTGCCTTCCCCATGCCCCCCCCTACATTATGTGTGCTAATCATAATGCTCCTTATTCCCCTTCTCCCTCTCCTTGCACCCATCCTCCCTAGTCCCTTCCCCTTTGGTAAATGTTAGTCCATTCTTGGGTTCTGTGTGTCTGCTGCTGTTTTGTTCCTTCACTTTTTGCTTTGTTCTTATACTTCACAGATGAGTGAAATCATTTGGTACTTGTCATTCTCTGCCTGGCTTATTTCACTGAACATAGTACCCTATAGCTCCATCCATGTTGTTGTAAATGGCATGATTTGTTTTCTTCTTATGGCTGAATAATATTCCATTGTGTACATGTACCACCTCTTCTTTATCCATTCATCTACTGATGGATACTTAGGTTGCTTCCATTTCTTGGCTATTGTAAATAGTCCTACAATAAACATAGGGGTGCATCTGTCTTTTTCAAACTGGGCTCCTGCATCCTTAGGGTAAATTCCTAGAAGTGGGTTTCCTGAGTCAAATGGTATTTATATTTTGAGCTTTTTGAGGAACCTCTATACTGCTTTCCACAATGGTTGAACTAATTTACATTCCCACCAGCAGTGTAGGAGGCTTCCCCTTTCTCCATATCCTCACCAGCATTTGTTGTTTGTCTTTTGGATGGTGGGGATCCTAACTGGTGTGAGATAATATCTCATTGTGGTTTTAATTTGCATTTCTCTGATGATTAGCGATGTGGAGCATCTTTTCATGTGTCTGTTGACCATCTGAATTTCTTCTTTGGAGAAGTGTCTGTTCAGCTACTCTGCCCATTTTTTAATTGGATTCTTTGCTTTTTGTTTGTTGAGGCGCTTGAGCTCTTTGTATATTTTGGATGTCAACCCCTTATTGGATATGTCATTTATGAATATATTCTCCCATACTATAGGATGCTTTTTTGTTCTACTGATGGTGTCCTTTGCTGTACAGAAGCTTTTCAGCTTGATATAGTCCCACTTGTTCATTTTTGCTTTTGTTTCCCTTGCATGGGGAGTTATGCTCATGAAAAAGTTGCTCATGTTTATATTCAAGAGAGTTTTGCCTATGTTCTCTTCTAAGAGTATAATGGTTTCATGACTTATATTCAGGTCTTTGATCCTTTTCGAGTTTACCTTTGTGTATGGAGTTAGACAGTAATCCAGTATCTTTCTCTTACATGTACCTGTCCAATTTTGCCAACACCAGCTGTTGAAGAGGCTGTCATTTCCCTGTTGTATATCCTTGGCTCCTTTATCATATATTAATTGACCATATATGCTTGGTTAATATCTGGACTCTAGTCTCTTCCACTGGTCTTTGGGTCTGTTCTTGTGCCAGTACCAAATTGTCTTGATTACTGTGACTTTGTAGTAGAGCTTGAATTTGGGAAGCGAGATCCCCCTGCTTTCTTCTTCCTTCTCAGGATTGCTTTGGCTCTTTGGGGTCTTTTATGATTCCATGTGAATTTTAGAACTATTTGTTCCAGTTTGTTGAAGAATGCTCTCTGTATTTTGATAGGGTTTGCACTGAATCTGTAGATTGCTTTAGGCTGGATGGCCGTTTTGACAATATTAATTCTTCCTACCCAAGGGCCTGGGATAAATTTATATTTATTAGTGTCCTGTTTAATTTCTCTTAGGAGTGTCTTATAGTTTTCAGGAGATAGGTCTTTCACTTCCTTCGTTCAGTTTATTCCTAGGTATTTTATTCTTTTTGATGCAATTGTGAATGGAATTGTTTTCCTGATTTCTCTTTCTGTTAGTTCATGGTTAGTGTATAGGAATGCAAGAGATTTCTGTGTATTAATTTTGTATCCTGCAACTTTGCTGAATTCAAATATTAGATCTACTAGTTTTGGAGTAGATTCTTTAGGGTTTTTTCATGTACAATATCATGTCATCTGCAAATAGTGACAGTTTGACTTCTTCCTTACCAGTCTGGATGCTTTTTATTTCTTTGTGTTGTCTGATTGCCATAGCTAGAACCTCCAGAACTACGTTGAATAAAAGTGGGATAGTGGGCATCCTTGTCTTCTTCCCGATCTTAGAGGAGAAGCTTTCAGCTTTCCACTGTTGAGTATGATGTTGGCTTTGGGTTTGTCATATATGGCCTTTATTATGTTGAGGTACTTGCCCTCTATACCCATTTTGTTGAGAGTTTTTATCATAAATGGGTGTTGAATTTTGTCAAATGCTTTTTCAGCATCTATGGAGATGATCATGTGATTTTTGTCCTTCTTTTTATTGATATAGTGGATGATGTTGATGGATTTTTGAATGTGGTACCATCCTTGCATCCCTGGGATGAATCCCACTTGATCATGATGTATGATCCTCTTGATGTATTTTTGAATTCGGTTTGCGAATATTTGTTGAATATTTTTGCATCTGTGTTCATCTGGGATATTGGTCTGTAGTTTTCTTTTTTGTGGTGTCTTTGCCTGGTTTTGATATTAAAGAGATGCTGGCTTCATAGAAAAAGTTTGGAAAAATAGATTTCTTATAAAATAATGAAATAGTAAACACTCAACATTTTCCTTGAAAAATCCCAGTAGGCAGACAGGCATTTGCAAAAAGGAAAGAGGCATGATATCAATAATATAAAGACAGACAGTAATTCAAAGGAGAGATGACTGGATAAGAATCAGTGGTATTTTAATCAGGCTTTTGGCAACTGCTAAGATATTTCAAAGACTTTGCCTGAGTTCAGAACTATAATGCAGAAAGGAGGCTAGGCCTGAAAGGTAAATAAAGGCATGTAGAATCAATTTCCCAAAGGAAAGGGAGTATATATTTCTCTCTGAATCTATGAATTGTATGTTTTTCACCTTTCTTCTTTCACTATAACTGTTGGGGTTACATTTGAGTCTTTGATGGGGGAACTCTTGTATGAATCGTCCTTGAAACTTTTCAAAACACATTTTATGTCAATTACCATATTACTTAGGATTCAGCCATTAAGATCCAGGCCCAATGAAAATCCTCTGCTTTTCCCTACTTGAGCCTGCCCATGGGAACTAACACTGTCAGTAACTCAGACCCTAAGGAAGCTTCTGGAATGGAGGGTTCACTAACCTAGGGGTTCTTTCTTCACACTGAGTAGCTCTACCATTGGCAAACAGGAAATTCTCCCTCAAAGAAATTATCCCTTGGGACACGCAGACTTCGCCCGTGGAGGTATTTCCCTGTATCTTGTTTGACTCCACTCTTCAGTTGCTCTAACTAGGTAGTGCAATGCTCTATTAATGGAGAACTCATACACAGCTGCTGAAGCTAATGCCAGGAGTTTCAGGGAGTCTTGGCTATTAAGTAAGCCAGGGGAACCTTGCTTGTGTCACATCATTAAAATAACTTGTTCCATTAACTTAAAGCAGCGACACTTTCCAGAATGTCTGGGGGAGAGGTTCTCCATCATACCTTGTCTTTTCTTTCACTGGAAGTTACCTTGTTTTGTACTTCCTGCGCCCCCTAGTATTTTCCAGCTTCTCTTTCACTAGGAATGTTGGCTTCTTATTTGGGCCCAAGATTCCTGTTTCAGTTTTAAACTGAGACTAGTGAAGAAGCAACATCTCTTGGATTCCAGCATTGACTTTGCTCTCCACGGCTTCCTTTGTCACTACGTGCAGTCTCCCTCTAGGGTCTACCAAACCCTCTCCACCTAATCCTCATTTAAATGCCTTAATTTTTTTTTATTGGTGTATAGTTGATGTGCAGTAATATACTGGTTTCGAGTATACAACACAGTGATTCAAGTTACCCACATTACTAAATCTCCATCCCCACTCCTGCAGGTATTATCTCAGCATAGAAGGGTGTCACAGAGCTGGTGGCTGTATTCTCCGGGCTCTCATCTACATGCTTTTATAGTGAGTTGGTTAGTCCAACTCAGTCAGCTGTTTCTGGGTTCCTTTCTTAGACTATTTACCACTTGTATGTGAACAACAAATGTATCTTCTTACACTTACATCACCTCTTTTGATCTTACAGTAACTTTTTGGGCTAGATTATGCTGATCCCATTTTACCATTGTGGTTTAGAAACATTTAATGATTTTCCAGTGTAGGAAGGAAAAATTCTCTTTCCTACTACTCTTCTAGGTTCTGTGTCTGGGGTCCTGTAAATTGGACTGACAAAGACAGATTAAAAAGAGAAAGTATATGAATTTATTTAATATATGTTTTATGTGACAGGGGAGCCTTCATAAGGAAATGAAGACCTGAAGATACTGTTAATCCTGAGTGTTTTTGTATTAGGTTTGATGCAGATGGAAAGTTGTAGAAAAAGTAAGAATACCAAAGGTTATATAAGTCAAGGGGAGTAAACTAGGGGAAACTGAGCATGGCTTCCCTGTGATCCTCTGTTTAACTCCGGGGAGGGGAATCCTGAGGCAAAACACCTAGCTGAAACCGAAATCGGTCAAAGGGAGAAATAAAGTTTAAAATCCGTTTATTGCCTACAAGCAGTAGTCTTGCGTTTCTCTCTCCTGCTGCCACAGAAGCAAGCAAATCCTCCCCCCAACCTCTCAGGTCCAGATAAGCTCTCACTTGCCCGTGTAATTACCCATTGATATGGAGATGTATTCTTTCCATCCCTTGGAAATGCCTGTTGATAAGGAGATGCACTAAAACCAGGTGAGAGATTCTGGAAATATTGCAATTATACCCACATTCAATCTTCTGAGATAAGGATGCTCCTGGTTCTGGATACTGGGAGGGCACTCTCACCTGAGGGTTTTGGGACCTGTTTCAGTGGAGATGGGGGAGTCAGAGACTCCTTCCTGCACCTGCAATTTCTTAAGTCCCTCCATTAGAAAGTATTCAATATGCCGGGGTTCACTATGCTAATATTTTGAACCCCATCACTAGAAAATGGTAGAGCCGAAACAAGACTTCACATCTCTATTATCCTGGTCTAATATTCTCTCCTCTGAATTAGTTTCTTTTTTATCCTGTTGACCTCTTACCTCTTCTTTCTCCAAAAGCCCATCTACCTTCTGAGATTTTCAAGGAAAAATATTGAATATTTACTGTAGGGGCCAAGGACAGGCTGCCCCAATATATGTCATTGTGACACGCAGATTATTTCAGAATTGAGAATAATCAAGGTGCAAAAGACTCAGAAAGGAGCTTTAACCACCCCCACCCCCACAACTGCATAAAAAAATTTAGATGGAGGAGCCACTCCAGGAGATCTGTCACCATAGCAGGTGTATTATAATGTAAACTAGGTGGGGTAAACAGAGAGGGAGGTGGCTAAGTCTGTTAAAAGTCCTCTCTGTATCCCCTCATTGTTTCTGTGTGGCCCATCAATTATTTTCATTTACCAAACATTTACTCTTTCTGTGTTCCTGAGAACTACTTTCCTTTTCCTTTGAAGTTTCAGACCCGTCCCCACCTCTCCTTGGTTCAGGGTGTCATGTATAAGTCCTTCTCCCTAACTGTCTTTGGGACCCAGGTCTATGACTTATGTGTATGTACGTAATTAAACTGTTGATTTAACCTGTCTCATGTCAATTTAATTCTTAGACCAGCTAGAAGAACTTCAAGGGGTAGAGGAAATTTCTTCCTCTCCAGCATTACTATTTTAGTATTTTATCAACAATCTCTTAGTCCTCACAACTTTATATATGAGAGGGGTGTTACCATGAACCTCATATTAATTACAAACAAGGAGTTAGATGAACAGAAGTAAAGTAAGGTGTCCTAGGTCTCATTCCTAGTATTTGGCAATATGAAGATTTGAACCCAAGAAGTAACCACAGTGCTGCCCAGGCTGTCCCCGCCCTCCCCACCCCCACCGCCGAGCCCTTCCCAGATCCGGTCAGCAGGTCCTTTTCTTCTCCTCACCAGTCACACCCTCTGTCGCTCCTCCCTTATCAACTGCTTACTCTTCAACTCCCTGCCTCTGGCTTCATTGTTGACACTCTTGTCTTTTCCTTCTTTCCTGCTTCCTTTTTCTCTCTTTATCAATCATCCATTGTCCACCGTGCTTTTATTTTTTTTACCCTTCCTTTACTCTTGGCATTAAGTCTTGACTCTTTGTTGAAATTCTTTCCGTTGTTTTCTGTGACATACCAATCTTCTAACTGCATTATCCCTTTTACTGTTTCTTCTCTGAGCCATTTATTCAGGCTTCCATTTAGTGTGTGTGTGTAAGAGAAGCTGAGAGGTACTGTAATAGTCATTGGAGATTGAAAAATGAATTCTGTGGTACTTTTATGTTTTTATTAAAAACCTGAGTGCTTATTCTGTAGATGTCTACTCTGCAAAAATTCATCAGACCTTACATTAGGATTTGTGCACTTAATATTAGTATTCAATAAAACATTTAAAAATGAGTAAGTGTAATGAGTTTTAGGGTCTAGTGTGGGAAAGACAAAAAGCTGATTACAGTACAGCATGATTGCAATGCCATGTATGCCTAGGGTCCTATGAAATTATGAACTGAGCAGTGGGACTGAGGAAGAGGTAACTGAGTTTCAAGTTGAAAAAATGTTTATAAAGAAGATCAAAGAGTTTGAAGATTTAATTAAGGGACTGGGTGTAAGCATCTTTTAGGTAGAGTTTACAGCAACTAAAATACACATTTAAACATAAAGAGATGTTGTCAAGTTTGAAAGACTGTGTAGCCAGATATCCATTTATCTATCCCTCCAATAATTTTTTTTTTTTTGTAGATAATTATTTTTTATTGAAGGGTAGTTGACACACAGTATTACATTAGTTTCAGGTGTACGACACAGTGATTCAACATTTATATATATGACAATTCTAGGTACCAGCTATCACCATACCAAGCTGTTACAATATCTTGACTATATTCATTACACCCCAGTTACTTATTATTTTACCATTGGAAGTGTGTACTTTTTTTTTTTTTGTGAGGGCATCTCTCATATTTATTGATCAAATGGTTGTTAACAACAATAAAATTCTGTATAGGGGGGTCAATGCTCAATGCACAATCGTTAATCCACCCCAAGCCTAATTTTCGTCAGTCTCCAATCTTCTGAGGCATAACAAACAAGTTCTTACATGGAGAACAAATTCTTACATAGTGAATAAGTTACATGGTGAACATTACAAGGGCAGTCATCACAGAAGCTTTTGGTTTTGCTCATGCATTATGAACTATAAACAATCAGTTCAAATATGAATATTCATTTGATTTTTATACTTGATTTATATGTGGATCCCACATTTCTCCCTTTATTATTATTATTATTATTATTTTTAATGAAATGCTGAAGTGGTAGGTAGATGCAAGATAAAGGTAGAAAACATAGTTTAGTGTTGTAAGGGAGCAAATGTAGATGATCAGGTGTGTGCCTGTAGACTATGTGTTAATCCAAGCTAGACAAGGGCAATAAAACATCCACGGATGCAGAAGATTTCTCTCAGAACACCCTCCAATAATTTTTGAGTGCCTGTGCTTGGGTACTACGCTAGGAATGACATACTGTCTTTACCCTCACTGAGTCTGCTCCCTAGTGTAGTATCTGAGAAGTATAATTAAGCAGTTTCTTTCTACTAACAGCAGGTAGTATAGGCTGTGATGAGTACTACTATCAAGGAAGGACATGGTAATATTGAAGTTGAGAACTAAAATAAATTAATATTAATAGACTTAGCCTTGAAGCTGAGTCTAAACCCTAATGGTTGTATTACTTATTTAGGACTTTATCTCAAAGGCAATTTGAAGCCACTAAATAGTTTACATTGGCAAGTGAAAAGATCAAATTTATAGTTGAGGAAGGTTTTCTATGGCTGCAGGGGCAAGACTGGCAGCTAGGATTCCAGTTAAAGGGTGTTGAGGCAGTAGAGATAAGACATTAGAGGCCTGGATTGTCTAGCTGCTGCCTTTCTGATAGTGAGACAGGATGGGTTCAGTAGACTGACGTCTCAGAACCTGTCATTGACTGGATGTCAGCCGGTGAGAGAGGGGTCAAGGAAGTTTCCCATGTTCTGGTTGTGGTCATTGAACATAGACCAGACACTAAAGTTAAGAATGTGAGAGCAGATCTTATAGGATAAGTCTAGTTTTGACCTTGTTGAGATGAAAGTTCAACGTGACAAATGGCTACTGCACATTTTAAGACATTAGTGAGAAAGGTGAGGAGCAGATTTAGCAGGACATTCCATGTCTGTGTACCAGGAATCTATACTTGAAAACCATAAGGAGCTCTAAGGGCTTCGCCATTCCAATATTTGTGCTTTTATGCTCAACATTTTTACATTTACTGACCTCAGTTACTACCAATATTTAAATCACCATTTTCATGTGTAGTATTCCTAAATCTATATTTCTAGGTACATTTCTTCAGAGATCCATATATATCATTTCCATTGGCCTTGTTGATGATTGGTACCACCTGGCTGTCCTCTCTCTCTCCTTAGACATCTCACTCACACTTAAAAACTAAAATGACTCCCACATTTCTCCTGGCATTTTTCTTCTGCCATCCTCCCATTATATAGCCATGTCTTTGACTTGATTTACTCCACATCCAGTCAGTTAGCTCCTGGTCCCATTGATCTCTTTTCTACTGTATCACTCTCATCTATTTCTCCTTATATTGCAATTGCTTCTGTGTTTCTTTATATTTCTCACTGATTTTTCCTTGTATCTTCTCACTGGTTTTCTTGACCGCACTGTGAATCTCCTCTATTTCAGCAGCCCTGACTTGTGGGACTGGCACAAGCAGTCATCATGAATAAAGATCATCTGTGGAACTTTGTCTGGTTCTATTTCTTGTTCTACATGGTTCCTATATTTGCAGAAAAGATGTGTATATATTACCTCTTCAAAATTCAATATTCTAGTTTTTTAAATTGACATTTTGTTATGAAAAATTTTCTAACTCTAAAGTAGGGAGAATAGGCTAGTGAAAATTCATAAATCTGGCAGTGTTTAAACAAAATTAAAAAGCAATTAAATAGAGTATTCATTAAACTGTTAAATTGAATTTGTAACCCAGATCCTAGCTTTAACAGTTATTAAGATTCTGCCATATTTACTTCACCTTGTTGTGGCTGAAATATTTTAGAGTGCTTATGAACATGATTGTTCACTCTGAATATTTAATGATATATCTGAAACACGAAGATTTTTTTACACAACTACATCAGACAAAATTGACAATTCCTTAATATCAATCTAAGATCTTAGTCTGTGTTCAGATTTTCTCAGATGTCTCCCAAGTGTCTTTTGTACCTTATTTGCTCAAATCAAGATCCAAGTGAGGGACACATATTTTATTTCATTTGGTTGTTTTGTTTCCTAGGTCTTCTCTAATCCAGAACAGTCCTCACTATACCCACCCTTAGCCTTTTTCTGGCCTTGATGAGAGGAAAGACCAACTGCCTGCGGACTGTCCCTTTTTAAATTTGTCAAATTGAAGCGCTGTTTTATTATTCGCTTGTTTTATTTTGCTCCGGGATACTGGGGACCTCGAGCATTTTTTCTGTGTTCGTCCTTATGATGCTGGGGTTCTTGTTCACGGAGTCGAAGAATGAACTTCGTGAACAGACAAGGCAGGAGATTTACAGAGAGTTTTTATTCAGATACAGAGAGAGCAGCTTTATTCAGGATAAGAGAAAGTATGGAACTCCCCGCAGGTGCAGGGACGGGCAAGGTTGCCGCTTGGAGTCTCGGTGTCTAGGGTTTCATGCTTGCTGCAGTGGGAGTTTGCTATAGATTCAGCCAGAAAGCTAGTTACATTTTACCCTATATTTGTGAAGGTTTCCGGGATACCCTATTGTAAGCTAATGGGCCTACACGAGACTATGAGCAATGAGCTGTTCTATATCACTGGGTCCTGATGGAGAATAAACTGTTACATTGTTTCAGCCTCAAACACCCTGTTTTGTAAGACTTTGTCCTTTTCCAGAGCCTTAACTGGGCCGGAGTTATGCCCTGCTGCTTTCCTATCTCACTTAGTCATTTACTATTTTGTAACATTTCTTTCTACTCATTGAAACCCTTATTTACCTATTTATTATCTTCTAATCCTAGATATCACTCTGTTCTGCCTTCTGGAACAACTTTTCCTCTCCTATTATTATTATTATTATTTTACTCATTGGGACTCCAGACATGGCTTTTATACCAGATATGCCTGCTGGTTGTAAAATCCTTAATTCTGTGATTTTACCGTCTGGGTCTTTCCTCCAATCCAGTTTCTGAATCAGGAGTAGTACTGCCCCCTAGGGGAACTTCTGGGAATGTGTGATACTTTCAATTACTGTGACTGGTATATATATTGGCCAGAGGCCAGGAATGCAAATATTCTTCCCTTCTTGGTATAATCCTGAGCAATTAAGAATTATCTTCTCTAAAATGATAATAGTGCCTGTGTTGAAAAACACTTCGTGGCTTGTCTTAGTTCATTTACTCTTGGGCTGACTGACAAGATGTGATACATTAGCACATAGCAGGTACTCAATAAATATTTATTGAATGTATGAGTGAATTTAAAAATATGACCTTTTAATGCCAGTACAAAATACCCAGTATTCATGCAGTCAGCATAACCTATGCCAGGCACAGTTAAAAAAAAAAATTATGCAAAGTAATTGTACTGTAATTATACAGTATCAGACATTAAATATTATTTGCATATCTTGAATATCTGATGGTGTGAAGCATCATCTCTTTCCTACTGGAGTAGAAACTGAAGGAATATTCTGAATAGATTGAATTCTTAATTGTTACAAGTATTTATTTCTTAAAGTCTACTTGTGGTATCAAATTTCTAATTAAATAATTGAAAAGCAATTCAAGGTAGTATAAGATAATAAATTTAATCTGATTTTTAAAATATATGGTCTAGATCATTACATTATTCTTAGCTTTCACCTCGGGAAGAGGACGGTCAGTAGACAAATGTCATTTATAGGCTAAATTTTCTTTCTGGATATAAGTCATGAATATGTGGATGTTATTGTTAAAAGTTAAATGTGTCATTTTTTTTGGTATTGTTACCTTAAGAGGTATTAATATTGTTTTTCAACTTTAAAAAAACTTAATTGCTCAAAAAGGCTGGGACTTCTGACCCGGGCAATCAAATACTCCTATTATAGCAGTACCTTTCTCTCTCGCCCTAGGTCCCCCCACCAAGGTCTGAAATACCTCCCCTAGCCTTTTAGCTGAAAACAATCAGAGGAAGAAAGGGGGTGGGTCCAGAAAGACAGGTGGGGAAAACAAAGGAGCAAGGAGACTGGGAACACTAAAGAAAGAGGAGGCAGCGAGAACAGTGTTGATGAATATTCAAGAGTTGTTGAATGACAGTGGTTGAAGGGGAGTGGGGTCACATGGGTGTAGGTAGTGTTTTGTATTGTCCTTTATATGTACATTGACATTACTCCATAATCAACAAATACATTTTTTAGTTCTCAGCCTTATTGAAATCAGAAGCATTTGGTGCTATTATTCTTACTTTCCTTCTTGAAATTCTCTTCATTTTCTGCAATCTTATTTTCTTTGGCAGGAGAGAATTCATGTTTTGGTGTTCCCTGAAATTTCTTGTTTTGCTCTGTTTTTTAAAATTTATAATTCTTTGTGCTTTCTGAGATCAGTTTTGCTGATAGGGCAGATTTTTATCACCAGCTCAAAATTTTATTTGGGTTCTGTACTCATGTTTCCGACTTTTGGATGTTTCTATCCAGATGTCCTATAATTATCTCTAAGTCGTGGTATCTAGACCTGCACTTTTCTTTCTCTACCCACCTGACTCTGTTACAAATGTCTGTTAAAATGAGAACAGTTTGGTTTCTTATTATCTCAGTTATCTGTTGCTACAAAAATACTGCATAACAAATCACCCTGAAATCTCAGTGGCTTGAATTACAGTCATTAGTATGACTCATGTTTCATTCACTATGGTGAGGTTAGCCCTTTGGTTCCATGGCCCTGGGCTGAGCCTGACAGGGCTTGTACTTGTTGAGGGTCAGCTGGCAGTAGGCTGGTCTAAGATGACCTTAGCTGGATAACTGGGGCATCATTCATGTGCTTCTTATGTGCACATGTTTCTCATGTCCCTCTAGCAGGTTAGCCTGAGTGTGTTTTTAAGTAAGCTTGGAGGATATGCTCATGGTGCTCACAGAGAAGCAAAAAAAGTGGAAATCCTCAAAAGGTTTTTCAAGTTGCTTGTCTCTTCAAGCTTGCTATTGTCTTATTTATGAAACCATATGCCACAGCCTAGAGTCAGAGTTTGAGGGAACTACATATACTGTAGGGTTAAGGGTGTAGATATGGGAGGCCGTTTGCAACCAATCTTCTGCACTTGTCTGAGTTGACTCTTAGTTATCCTTGTTTTCTCTGTTCTTCTTCCTTTCCATGCAGTTGATCATGTCCTCTTCATTTTTCCTTTTAAGTAGAATCAGCCCTTTCTTTCTCTTCATCAGTGCCCACTAATCTTACATGATTCATGATCTGACTATTACTTTCATGGATTACTGTAATAGTCTTTGCACTGGTAGGTGTCTGTCCCTGTCCTGCCATCCCGTTTTATTGAGTTCTACACCAAGTCACAACAAAGCTGGTTTGATTTCTCTATGAGCCCAGCAGATCCCCATTAGTTGGTTTCCCTTCTCTGGCAGTCTTGTCCCATAGCCCCAGAGATGTGTTAGTCCTCCTGGGCCTGCACCTCAGTCAGGAGCTCCAGAGAGTGTGGACACTCATTCTGGGGGAGCCTGCTACAGATTCTGTGCTGCTTGTTCACCCAGCCCTGGAGAGGGTATCAGAAAGCATCCCAAGGACTCATGCTCTGTTCCTCATATCCCTCATTAGGTGGGAGGGTAGAGGTTTCACTATAGCAGTGCTGCTAAGAGTTCAGTTCCCCCTGGAACACCCAACAGCAGAGACCTGTGCTCATGTGCCGGGAGCAGACTGGGGGGGCCTCCAGCACTGCAGCCACTGACAGTCACCAAACACTTGGTTGGCGTGGCAGTGTCTCTGTGGTATGTCTTCTTGGGCATGCCTCTGCTGATGCCTTACAGAACCTTAAGTAGTCATACTTTCTGTGAGAACCATAACTTGTATCACTGGTTCAGCATTTCTAAGGGAAAATCTCCAGGTGTCCTCTTATGGACAAAAAGCAGAGTTGGGTATTGGGGTATTTCCACCTCAGGGATGAAGTGAAGAGGTGTTCTGGGAAGGCCTGTGGCCTCAGGGCCATCATGGAGGGAGTCAAGTGTCTCATCCAGATCCAGCGCCAGTGCTTCCTCTTGTCTATGGCCCTGAAACACAGGAGGTGGAAGGAGGGTTTGTGAAAGGTTTCTACTGGAAGGTGGGTGCTGACTTGCCATACTGATTCAGAGCATTGCCGCCAAGACCCTAAAAGTATACACAGGCCCCAGCAGCCCCTGTGCTCATGATCCCAGCGAGCTCTGCTGGGTCCATGCAAGCCAGCTTTGGCCATTAGGGAGGGGTCACGGACCTTGATGTTGGAGTCTGAGAAGGGCATGGGATAGAATGATGGGAGAGTGACGCCTGGCCCAGCAGTTAGCAGAGCTGGGCAGCAGGTGTGGGTAGGTTGAGGGAACCCTCACTGGGAGAACGGCACTGAGGGTTCTTTGGGGGTTTGGCAGAAACAGCCTCACTGGTTTTCTGTCCAGGCAAGATAGGTGCCTGTTACTTGATACACTGTAGGTGCAGTATAAATGTTTGCTTTCTTTTGTTTCTCCTGGCTTTAATTTCTACCATCAGAGCTACCTTTCTAAAACACAAATCTAAGTATATCATGTCTTTGTTTTAAGCCACCAGTCACTACCTTTAGCTAATACCAGTAGTCCTCAAATTTACATGCATTAGAATTACCTGAAGTACTTCGTAAGACACAGATCTCTGAGCCCTACCTCCAGAATTTCTGATTCGGTAGGTCTTGGTGAAGACCAGGAACTGCATTTTCTAATGATTTCCCAGCACTGCGTTGATGCTTGATGGTCTGGTAATTTCACTTGGAAAAGTGCTTTAGTCCCAACACACTGTTGGTTACCATAGGAGAGGGGGCAAGGGGATGTGTAAAATAGGTGAAGAGGATAAAGAGGCACAAACGTCAGTCATAGAAATAGAAGTACACCACAGGGAAAATAGCCAGTTATATTGTCTATCTTAGTATAGTAACAGAGGGTAACTATACTTACTATGGTGAGCATTTAGTGTGTATAATTGTCGAATCATATGTTGATCTGAAGTCAATATAATACTGTTTATCAACCATATTCCAATTTAAAAAAATTGCTTTAGTCCCAACTCTGCAGCATGGTTAACAAGGATCTCTGTAACTCGACCTTGCATGTGAAGGCAGGGGACTCATCCGGGAAGAAATGACAAAGTAGAGATCATGAATTCAGCTGTGCTCTCATTGGCCGCCATGCCTGGGTTATCCTTTTGGACGGCCAATATTTTATTCTGAAAGCCGGCTTAAATGAATACGAAGAACAATTTGAGGGGAAAATAAAGGCACTTGAAGGCAAATGTAACCTCATTAAATAGTGTAACTGAGGGGAAGAAGTGTGTGTTCTGGATGGGGAAGCCCAAGGCCCTTGCTGTTTAGTCTCTTTGGTGTGATTATTCCTGTAACCCTGTATGCCTTCAAGTCAGTTTTGTTATCTGTGGGTGAAGTTGCTTTCTTCTGTTAAAATCTTAAATTAATAAGCTGTTCCACCCGTTTACTTCCAATGAAGGGGTAGGAAGCTATTGTACTGGGAGCATGTGTCCTTGGGCTGTACCCGAATTACGTAGGGAGCTTTGAGGAAAAAATGCAGATTCCCACTGCAGACTTGGCAACTGAGAACTTCATTAATGATGCCTTAGACTTTAATTTTAATTTAATTTTAAAACAACATATTAGGTTTTTTTTTTTTTGGTATCATTAATCTACAGTTACATGAAGAACATTATGTTTACTAGGTTCCCCCCTTCACCATACCCCTTCACAGTCACTGTCCATCAGCGTAGTAAGATACTGTAAAATCACTACTTGTCTTCTCTGTGTTGCACAGCCCTCCCCGGGTCCCCCACGCCCTATACATGCTAATCATAATGCCCCCTTTCTTTTTCCCCACCCTTATCCCTCCCTTCCCACCCATCCTCCCCAGTCCCTTTCCCTTTGGTAACTATTAGTCCATTCTTGGGTTCTGTGCTTCTGCTGCTGTTTTGTTCCTTCAGTTTTCCTTTGTTCTTATACTCCACATATGAGTGAAATCATTTGGTACTTGTCCTTCTCTGCTTGGCTTATTTCACTGAGCATAATACACTATAGCTCCATCCATGTTGTTGTGAATGGTAGGATCTGTTTTTTTCTTATGGCTGCGTAATATTCCATTGTGTATATGTACCACCTCTTCTTTATCCATTCATCTACTGATGGACATTTAGGTTGCTTCCATATCTTGGCTATTGTAAACAGTGCAGCGATAAACATAGGGGTGCATCTGTCTTTTTCAAACTGGAGTGCTGCATTCT
Source organism: Manis pentadactyla (assembly GCF_030020395.1). Lineage (NCBI taxonomy): Eukaryota > Metazoa > Chordata > Mammalia > Pholidota > Manidae > Manis > Manis pentadactyla. Next base: position 95,360,714 of record NC_080023.1, read on the forward strand.
TAGGGTAAATTCCTAGAAGTGGAATTCCTGGGTCAAATGGTATTTCTATTTTGAGCATTCTGAGAAACCTCCATACTGCTTTCCACAATGGTTGAACTAGTTTACATTCCCACCAGCAGTGTAGGAGGCTTCCCCTTTCTCCACAACCTCGCCAACATTTGTTGTTGTTTGTCTTTTCGATGATGGCGATCCTTACTGGTGTGAGGTGATATCTCATTGTGGTTTTAATTTGCATTTTTCTGATGACAAGCGATGTTGAGCATCTTTTCATGTGTCTGTTGGCCATCTGAATTTCTTCTTTAGAGAACTGTCTATTCAGCTCCAGCTCCTCTGCCCATTTTTTTAATTGGATTATTTGCTTTTTGTTTGTTGAGGTGTGTGAGCTCTTTATATATTTTGGATGTCAATCCTTTATCGGATCTGTCATTTATGAATATGTTCTCCCATACTGTAGGATACCTTTTTGTTCTATTGATGGTGTCCTTTGCTGTACAGAAGATTTTTAGCTTGATATAGTCCCACTTGTTCATTTTTGCTTTTGTTTCCCTTGCCCAAGGAGATATGTTTATGAAGAAGTCACTCATGTTTATGTCCATGAGATTTTTGCCTATTTTTTTTCTAAGAGTTTTATGGTTTCATGACTTACATTCAGATCTTTGATCCATTTGGAGTTTACTTTTGTGTATGGGGTTAGACAGTGATCCAGTTTCATTCTCTTACATGTAGCTCTTCAGTTCTGCCAGCACCATCTATTGAAGAGACTGTCATTTCGCCATTGTATGTCCATGGCTCCTTTATCAAATATTAATTGGCCATATATGTTTGGGTTAATGTCTGGAGTCTCTATTCTGTTCCACTGGTCTTTGGGTCTGTTCTTGTGCCAGTACCAAATTGTCTTGATTACTGTGGCTTTGTAGTAGAGCTTGAAGTTGGGGAGCGAGATCCCCCTCACTTTATTCATCCTTCTCAGGATTGCGTTGGCTCTTCGGGGTCTTTGGTGTTTCCATATGAATTTTTGAACTATTTGTTCCAGTTCATTGAAGAATGCTGTTGGTAATTTGATAGGGATTGCATTGAATCTGTATATTGCTTTGGGCAGGATGGCCATTTTGACGATATTAATTCTTCCTGGCCAGGAGCATGGGATGAGTTTCCATTTGTTAGTGACCTCTTTAATTTCTCTTAAGAGTGTCTTGTAGTTTTCAGGGTATAGGTCTTTCACTTCCTTGATTAGGTTTATTCCTAGGTATTTTATTCTTGTTGATGCTATTGTGAATGGAATTGTTTTCCTGATTTCTCTTTCTATTACTTCATTGTTAGTGTATAGGAAAGCTACAGATTTCTGTGTGTTAATTTTGTATCCTGCAACTTTGCTGAATTCCGGTATTAGTTCTAGTAGTTTTGGAGTGGAGTCTTTAAGGTTTTTTATGTACAGTATCATGTCATCTTCAAAAAGTGACAGTTTGACTTCTTCTTTACCAGTCTGGATTCCTTGTATTTCTTTATTTTGTCTGATTGCCCTGGCTAGGACCTCCAGTACCACGTTGAATAACAGTGGGGAGAGTGGGCATCCCTGTCTTGTTCCTGATCTCAGAGGAAAAGCTTTCAGCTTCTCACTGTTCAGTATGATGTTAGCTGTGGGTTTATCATATGTGACCTTTATTATGTTGAGGTACTTGCCCTCTATGCCCATTTTGTTGAGAGTTTTTATCATGAATGTATGTTGAATTTTGTCGAATGCTTTTTCAGCATCTCTGGAGATGATCATGTGGTTTCTGTCCTTTTTGTTGATGTGGTGGATGATGTTGATGGATTTTTTAATGTTGTACCATCCTTGCATCCCTGGGATGAATTCCACTTGGTCATGGTGTATGATCCTCTTGATGTATTTTTTAATTCAGTTTGCTAATATTTTGTTGAGTGTTTTTGCATCTATGTTCATCAGGGATATTGGTCTGTAGTTTTCTTTTTTGGTGGGGTCTTTGCCTGGTTTTGGTATTAGGGTGATGTTGGCTTCATAGAATGAGTTTGGGAGTATTCCCTCCTCTTCTATTTTTTGGAAATCTTTAAGGAGAATGGGTGTTATGTCTTCTCTGTATGTCTGATAAAATTCCGAGGTAAATCCATCTGGCCCGGGGGTTTTGTTTTTGGGTAGTTTTTTGATTACCACTTCAATTTCGTTGCTGGTAATTGGTCTGTTTAGATTTTCTGTTTCTTTCTGGGTCAGTCTTGGAAGGTTGTATTTTTCTAGGAAGTTGTCCATTTCTCCTAGGTTTTCATAGTATTCTCTAATAATTCTTTGTATTTCTGTGGGGTCTGTTGTGATTTTTCCTTTCTCGTTTCTAATTCTGTTGATGTGTGCTGACTCTCTTTTTCTCTTAATAAGTCTGGCTAGAGGCTTATCTATTTTGTTTATTTTCTCGAAGAACCAGCTCTTGGTTTAATTGATTTTTGCTATTGTTTTATTCTTCTCAATTTTATTTATTTCTTCTCTGATCTTTATTATGTCCCTCCTTCTGCTGACCTTAGGCCTCATTTGTTCTTCTTTTTCCAATTTCAATAATTGTGACATTAGACTATTCATTTGGGATTGTTCTTCCTTCTTTAAATATGCCTGGATTGCTACATACTTTCCTCTTAAGACTGCTTTTGCTGCGTCCCACAGAAGTTGGGGCTTAGTGTTATTGTTGTCATTTGTTTCCATATATTGCTGGATCTCCATTTTAATTTGGTCATTGATCCATTGATTATTTAGGAGCATGTTGTTAAGCCTCCATGTGTTTATGAGCCTTTTTGCTGTCTTTGTACAATTTATTTTTATTTTTATACCTTTGTGGTCTGAAAAGTTGGCTGGTAGGATTTCATTCTTTTGGAATTTAGTGAGGTTCTTTTTGTGGCCTAGTATGTGGTCTATTCTGGAGAATGTTCCATGTGCACTTGAGAAGAATGTGTATCCTGTTGCTTTTGGATGTAGAGTTCTATAGATGTCTACTAGGTCCATCTGTTCTAGCATGTTGTTCAGTGCCTCTGTGTCCTTACTTATTTTCTGTCTGGTGAATCTGTCCTTTGGGGTGAGTGGTGTGTTAAATTCTCCCAAAATGAATGCATTGCATTCTATTTCCTCCTTTAATTCTGTTAGTATTTGTTTCACATATATTGGTGCCCCTGTATTGGGTGCATATATATTTATAATGGTTATATCCTCTTGTTGGACTGAGCCCTTTATCATTATATAATGTCCTTCTTTATCTCTTGTTACTTTCTTCATTTTGAAGTCTATTTTGTCTGATACTAGTATTGCAACACCTGCTTTTTTCTCTCTGTTGTTTGCATGAAATATCTTTCTCCAACCCTTGACTTTTAATCTGTGCGTGTCTTTGGGTTTGAGGTGAGTCTCTTGTAAGCAGCATATAGATGGGTCTTACTTTTTTATCCATTCTATTACTCTGTGTCTTTTGATTGGTGCTTTCAGTCCACTTATATTTTGGGTGATTACTGAAAGATATGTACTTATTGCCATTGCAGGCTTTAGCTTTGTGGTTACCAAAGGTTCAAGGTTAGCTTGTTTACTACCTTACTGTCTGAACTCACTTGCTTATTGAGTTGTTATAAACACAGTCTGATGATTATTTCTTTCCCTTCTTTTTCCTCCTCCTCCATTCTTTATATGTTGGGTGTTTTGTTCTGTGCTCTTTTTAGGAGTGCTCCCATCTAGAGTAGTCCCTCTAAGATACCCTGTGGAGGTGGTTTGTGGGAGGCAAATTCCCTCAACTTTTGCTTCTGTGGGAATTGTTTAATCCCTCCTCCATATTTAAATGATAATCATGCTGGATACAGTATCCTTGGTTCAAGGCCCTTCTGTTTCATTGCATTAAATATAGCATGCCATTCTCTTCTGGCCTGTAAGGTTTCTGTTGAGAAGTCTGATGATAGCCTGATGGGTTTTCCTTTGTTGGTGACCTTTTTTCTCTCTCTGGCTGCCTTTAATACTCTGTCCCTGTCCTTGATCTTTGCCATTTTAATTATTATGTGTCTTGGTGTTGACCTCTTTGAATTCCGTCTCTTGGGAGTTCTGTGTGCCTCCGTAGTCTGAGCAACTATTTCCTCCCCAGTTTGGGGAAGTTCTCAGCAATTATTTCTTCAAAGACACTTTCTATCCCTTTTTCTCTCTCTTTTTCCTCTGGTACCCCTATAATGCGGATATTGTTCCTTTTGGATTGGTCACACAGTTCTCTTAATATTATTTCATTCCTGGAGATCCTTTTATCTCTCTTTGCATCAGCTTCTATGCGTTCCTGTTCTCTGGTTTCTATTCCATCAATGGCCTCTTGCATCTTATCCATTCTGCTAATAAATCCTTCCAGAGTTTGTTTCACTTGTGTCACCTCCCTCTGGACATCTGTGATCTCTCTCCGGAAGTCTGTAATCTCCCTCCAGACTTCATTCCTTAGCTCTTGCATATTTCTCTGCAGCTCTGTCAGCATGTTTATGATTTTTAATTTTAATTCTTTTTCAGGGAGACTGGTTAGGTCTGCCTCTGCACATCTTTTCTCAGGTGTAACTATCTTGGTCTGGACCAGATGTTTATGCCTTTTCATGGTGATAGCAGTGGCTGTAGGCAGGTTGGGGGTGTGTCAGCTGGGAGAAGAAAGTCCTTTCCTGCTTGCTGGATGCCTTGCCCTTCTTCGCTGCCTGTGACGGCTACCTGCACTCCTGGAGCAGCCACCAGGTTAATCTCCTAAGCTGCTGTGGGCCGGGTGTCCGTCAGAGCAGCGGGGAGCCCTGTGGGGAGTGGCAGGCATGCCAGGTGCGCTCCTCCATGCTAACGGCGACCCTGCCAGGCAGCTGTGTGGCAGCAGCGGCCTTTGGGTCTGGCCCCGGTGGCTGTGCATTGGGCTGGGATTCCGGTTGGCTCCTTGGAGCACACCTGCTCCCTCTGGCTCCGCTGCTGGTGTGCGTGGGGCTTTTCTGCGCAGGTTTCTACCGTGCTCTGGCTTCACTGCCACCGGTGTGCGTGAGCCCTGCCCAGGCTGTTCGGTCAGCCGCTGCGGGCTAGCCCTGCAGCGCATTGGTCTGCTCTTGGTTCCTTCTAGCGCTTCCTCCCCCGGTGCACGTTCCCACTCTCCTGCTACTGGGACCATGTGTCGGAGTCCGCGCCAGTTGGAGGAATGACTGGCAGGCTGCCTAGTCCTGTGTGAGGAGCTTCAGAGCTGCACTGCCTCCGTTTAGGGCGTCTACGTTTCCCTGGTACTCCCAGCTGCCGGGACAACTTTGTCCAGCTATGGGGTCCCTGTCTCTTTAAGACTTGCAGAAAACACTTGCTTTTCTTTTGTCTCAGGGGCGCCGGTTGCGGGGAACTGCCCACAGGTTTTGCTTTTCCGTTTCTCTAATATCCAGCACCCCGAGTACCTTGTGTCTGCGTTCTGGGTGCGGATTTCTAGAGCTGGTTGTTAAGCAGTCCTGGGCTTTCACTCCCTCCCCGTTCTGACTCCTTTCTTCCCGCCGGGTTTTGGGGTGGGGGAGCATTCGGGTCCCGCCTGGCCGCAGCTTGTATCTTACCCCCTTCATGTGATGCTGAGTTCTCGCAGATGTAGATATATCCTGGCTGTTGTACTGCATCCACTGGTGTCTCTTTTAGGAATAGTTGTATTTATTGTATTTTCATAAATATATATGTTTTGGGGAGGAGATTTCCTCTGAACTACTCATGCCGCCATCTTCCCGTGATCCCCACTAACATATTAGGTTTTAAAAAAATGCAAAAATATTAGGAAAAATCCCCACAAAATTCATATTCCTCTACTCAACCCACATTGGCATTAAGGAAAGAATAGAAAATACACAATTATTTGGATAATTCACATGGTATTAAAGGTAGAAAATGTAAAGTAAAAGCCTCCTTCCTCCCGTGTACCCCGGTCCCTTTACTACAAGGTAATTGCTGTTATTGCTTTCCTGTGTTTCTATGTGTATAATATTTGGGGAATCTATTTTTCCTGGGGGAAAAAGTATACACATTTAATGTAAGAATATTTTTATTACAGTGTGAGAAGTCTGAGATATATCTGTAAGTAACCCTTACTACTCCTCTTCCTTTATTTCCTTCTTAAACTGGGCACTCAGCAAAAATCCATCCTCAGCCTTCTTCTTTTGTCATCAGCCAGGTGGGCAGCTCCTGTTCTAGAGAAACTAGGAGAGAGAACTTGTGCCAAAATAGTTAGGTTAGGTTGACTTAACCTTTGCATGGTATTTGATGCAACATGTATTTCTACTCACTAAGTTTTTTTTAAATTAAAATTTCATTGATATACAATCTTATGTTGGTTTCAAATGCATAACACAGTGGTTCAGCAGTTACCCATATTATTAAATCCTCACCCTCTCTAGTGCAGTTACTATCTATCAACATAGTAAGATGTTACAGAATCATTGACTATATTCTCCACCCTTTGCTACTGTCCCTGTGACCAACTTATATATAGTGATTGTGAATTATTGGGGCTCCTTATTCCCTTCACCTTCCCTTTTGGTAACCACTAGACACTTCCCAGTGTCTATGAGTCTACTGCTATTTTGTTCCTTCTGTTTGGCTTCATTTTATACTCCACAAATAAGTGAAATCATATTGTATTTTTCTTTCTCTGCCTTGCTTATTTCACTGAGCATAATACCCTCTAGATCCATCCATGTTGTTGTAAACAGGAGGATGTCTTTGCTTTTTATGTCTGAATAATATTTCATAGTATATATGTACCACATCTTCTTTATCCATTCATATTTTGATGGACACTTGGGTTGCTTCCATATAGTGCAGCGATAAACATAGGGCTGCATATGTTTTTTTTGAGTTGGGGATTTTGTTTTCTTTGGGGAAATACCTAGGAGTGGAATTCCTGGGTCAAATGGTATTTCTATTTTTAGTTTTTTGAGGAGCCTCCACACTGCTTTCCACAATGGTTGAACTAATTTACATTCCCACCAGCAGTGTAGGAGGTTCCCCCTTCTCCGCATCTTCTCCAGCATTTGTTGTTGATTGTCTTTTGGATGTTGGCCATTCTAACTTGTGAGAGGGGATATCTCATTGTGTTTTTAACTTGCATTTCCGTGATGATTAGTGATGTGGAGCATCTTTTCATGTGCCTGTTGGCTATCTATATTTCTTCTTTAGTGAAGTGTCTATTCAGGCCCATTTTTTATTCAGGTTATTTGTTTTTTGGGTGTTGAGGCACATGAATTCTTCATATATTTAGCTGTTAAGCCTTTATCAGATAAGTTGTTTATGAATATGCTCTCCCATACTGTGGGGTGCCTTTTTAGTTTAATTCTACTCAGTAAGTATTTATGGAGTGTGTGTTAGTCCAGTTTGGGTGGCTATAACAAAATACTGCAGAATAGGTAGCTTACAAACAACAATTTATTTCTCATGGTTCTGGAGGCTGAAAGTCCAAGATCAGGATGCCAGCATGGCTGGGTGAGGGCCCTCTTTCACGTCACCATCTTCTCACTGCATCTGAACGTGGCTGAAGGGGATAGGGAGCTCTGTGAGGTATCTGATAAGAGCACTAATCCATTCATAAAGGCTCCATCCTAATGATCTAATCACCTCCAAAAGACCCAACCCTCTAATATGTAACATTGAGCATTAGGATTTCTATATATGAATTTTTGGAGGGTACAAACATTGAAACCATAGCAAAGTGCTTTCAAAGTGTGTGAAGTGGTATAAGACATAAAAATGAGTTAAGGCCTCCATGGTACCCTAAATGAAGGAGCTCCCATCCTTGTGTTGTCAGACAAGTAAAAAACTAGCTACTGTATGCCTGGGAGACATGAAGTTCTCATAGAAGCATAAGAAATGTGCCATGGTGGCACAGAGTGGACTGATTTGTGGGTTCTGTCTGATAACCAGGTAGCATGTGAGCTGGTTTTTGAAGGATAAAAAAATGACATGGTTAAAAAAGAGGAATGATAATTGGAGGTAAAATCTAGATCCAAGGAGAAGTGCGAGTGAAAATGTGGAGTAGGACCAGTCCATAATGGGAGGGGGCAGGGGCTTAACTAATTGTCTTCTTAAAGAGTTGGAACTCTTTATAGATATTGGGGAGTTTTGGATGTTTGTGAGAAGAAATTTAGCAAAACAAGGCTGATGTTTAGGAAAACAAGTTAATATTCTTTGTGGGCAACAGGGTCACAGAGAGAACTGAACTCCAGGAAAATAATTTTTGAAACTCCCAGCGTGGGATTTCTATTAATATACAACATAGTCCTCCCATGAGCTTCTTCCGCTCCTGTGGATTTTGTGCAGCAGAAGCATGAGGGATGGATTTCTGTGGGGACCAACCGGTAGTGAATACACTGGTTATTGATTCTCTGCAGTATAAACTGTGACAGAAAGGAGAGTAGGACAAAAGAGGTGTTGCTAAGGTAGAGTCAGGACTTGGTGACCAGCTGGGGCAGCTCAGAAAGAAGACAACTAAGCTATTTTTAAGATTTCTGGGCTACGGGACCAGGTGAGTGTTAGGTATCATTAACTGAGATGGGAGGGTAAGAAAAGGAGCAGGTTGTAGGATAGGAGTGGTCAGGGAGAGGGGTAGGGAGGTAGAAGATCAGTTTGTTGAGTCTGAGATCATTGGGGATATTCAGATAGAGTGATTTAGCAGGCAGATGGGACTCAGGTCTGGAGCTCACAAGAGAAGTGAGAGCCAGAAAGTATCAGTTTATAGTCATTGGCCTACAAGGATGGGGCTTTGGTGGTGGATGAGATGACCTGCTTTGGCAGTGGTTTTCCACACTTGATCATGAAACAGAATCACTAGTTAAAACTCATTGTGGGGCCTCATCTGTGGAGTTTCTGATTCAGACTCGGCAGGGCTCAGTAATTTGCAGTACTGACAAATTCCAGGATAATGCTGATGGCTGCTGGTCTGGGATCACATCTTGAGAAGCACCAGCCAAAAGAAAGAGGTAATCAAAGAAGAGGGTGGGATTTTGGGAGGTGCCCAGGTTAACAAGGAAATGAAGGAAGAGAAGCTAGTGTGAGATACCTGTAGATATATCTTAGAATCCCTTTGCATTGTGATAAAAAATACTTTAATGTGTACATTATGCACATATGTTTGCACATTAAATATGCACATGTCAGGTATACAGTTAGATAAGTATACAGGTATACTGGGTAAAGAGAAGATGCTGTGAATCCCAGAAGTTTGGTCTTTCAAGGAATCCCTCTCACTCTGTTTAATCCTGGAATGGCTTTCCTTTGGGAGTCATCCATGTCATACAGGTCTCCCAAGCTAGTCCTATCATTGACTGATCATCTTAACTCATCTTGAAATTAAATAGTCAACCCAACTTTATAATCTGAGATATTCTGTGAGTTGTTTCTAAAAATTGAAATGAATTTTAATATATTCTATTTTGAGGGGAGTGAAAAATAATATTGGTAACAAAAATAATCCAGAGAGGGTTGGTATGAAATATTTTTGATAAGTTGTTCTCATGAAGTTTGTTTTGAAAGGTAAGCTACAGCCGCCCAGCAGTATGTACACAGAAGACTCACCTGAGCAAAATCACATTGTGGGGAACTTGATCATGAAAGAAATTTTTAAACAGCCCTGCTAGTAAAAATATTAGATAGTATTGAAATCAGTCTTAAAAAATATATCTGTAATCTTATATTTGAGAAACAAACACTATGAAGAATTAAGTACATTTTTTTTCTAGTCTCATGCATATTGGAGGAGAGGAAAAGGTCTCTTTCCCCATTACTCTAGGTTCTCTGGCTGGGGCCCTGTAAACTGGACTGACAAAAGACAGATAAACAAGAGAAAAGCATACACACTTATTTAAGTTTTATATAACCCAGGAGGCTTCATAAGGAAATGATCTAAAAAACAGTTAAAGCTGAGTATGTTTTACTAGACTGATGAAGAGTGTATGGCCATGGAAAACCATGATAGGAAAAGCTGGCGACCTAGTGGTAGTGAACTGGAGGACACTGAGCAAGGCCTCGCTATGTCCCTCTGAAATTCAGATACTCCTTTCCTCTGGGGATAGGGTGGGCAGTCACATGAGGGTCTTATGATGTGTTTCAGGGAGACTGGGGAGCTCACAGAGTCCCTTCGGCACCTGCCATTTCTCAGATTCCTTCAGCCTAAAATATGTGGTATATTAAGTTACTATATTTGGGGGCAGTGGTTCTGAACTCCATTAATATTTAGAAAAGTGAAATCATATGATTGATTTAATTTTGTATTATGCCTTTTTCCATTCAATATTATAATGTGGACATTTGTCCATATCATTATGTGTCCTTGGAAACCTTATTTTTATTGACAGCATTGCACTCTAGTTAATGGTTTCTCATAATTTATTTAACTGTTGCCTCAACTTGTTTCTTTTAAAAGAATTATTCTAGTCAAAATATAGTGAGGGTAATATTAATATCCTTTTTTGTATGTTGGAGAATTTCTCCTAAAACAGAAATTTAATTTTTGGCAACATTCTCTCCGTTGTTTAGCTATTTAGATGATATCTTAGTCTCATGGATGCCTCTAGTGCTTAAAGCTGCTCAACAGTTTTACTTTTCTCATTTTTTTTCATTTTGTTAGACACAAATCACCCACTTTACACAGTTTTTTTGCTAACTTTATGTGGCTAGCTTTTAACAATACATGATAACACACACGTTTTGAACTCTATGTCAACAAGAAATATCAGAGATAAATAAAATGGGGCCTCTGCTCTCAGAGAGATACAAAGTGAGGCAAACATTTGAGTAGACTATACATGATAGTCAGATTTGGTTTATTGTCTAACTACTCTCTGATCTAAAGTTCTAAACTAAAATAAAGAAGTTAGGCAGTAGAAACTATTTGTGTATTTCCTCCATTCTCTAGTGTCAGGAAAAAAAACCATTGTGTTAAATATGCACATTGGTTATAAATTGCTTCTCTATTTCAGAAACATTAAATGTGAAAAGATACATATTTCAGAATTGAGAATTTGTAATTTATGTGCTTATGTCTATCTGATATCTGTCTACCTACCCATCACCTGCCTGTCAGCTATTTATCTGTATTTCTTTTCCTTTTATATTACTTAAGAGAGTTTCTTATGCCAGTGCTATTTCATGGCCCTGTAGCTGATCTCCCTGCCTCCTGTCACCTCTGATCTTCCTTATTACTTCCAGACTATGTTCCCAAACACAGCTCTTGTTGGACATAGTGAAAACAAAGTCTGTTGGTCTGGGGCCACAGTTGATTCTGGGATTGTTGAGACAGTTGATCTTGTGTTGGTCACAGACAAGACCAAGGTCCTGCTGATAACAATGAGAACTTGAAGAGCTAATCACAGTGACTGGCACCAGCCCTTCTCTTTTCTGTGGTTGCTGAAATCGATAGCTTAATAGATAAGGTATGGAGAAAAGCACACTGGATATAGTGTAACACAATTTGAGGCCCATCTTTGTCACCTATCTTGGTGTCTTGGGGAAGTGCTATGTATCTTGATTGGCTTTTATAAATTAAGATAATAATATTTCCAGATAATAACTAGAGCTCCTTCTTAAGATTGTGGTAAAAAAAAAGAAATCAGCTATGTATATGAAAGTGCTTTTAAAGGATAAATTTTCACAAACATGTATGTTAAATTTTGTCAGCACTCTGCTCCTGCAAGGGCTGGCTAAACACAAATCCTGAAATACTGTGACTTCCAATCAACGGTAACTTTACAGACATACAGACATCTGTGCAGGATACAATGAGACCTTGTAGCTCTAAGGGCTGGGAAGGCAGGGATAAAGAGAACACAGAGTTCCTCTCCTTAAAGGGTTGATTAAGTCTAGCCTGTCTGAAGCAGGTCTCTATCTCTGCTTGCCTCCATGCAGTTGGTGTGTTGTGGAGTCAAACCCTTGAGAGTGGATGCAAGCCTGCAGCAGGATTGCTAACTAGAGTATTTCTATTTGTGTTTGGGGGTGCGAGCAGGGTGTGGAATGGCTGGCTGTCAGACAACCACCCAGTACATGGTGGCCTGGAACTGCATTTGTTGGTTTGCAATTTTTTTGTGTGGAGGAAACTGAATTTATGACTTCTGACATCTCAACATCATTTACAGGCAGCACTATACTTACCCTGATTTCTAACTTGCTGAGCTAGCTTAAATTGCCTGTTCTTTACATGAAATTGGACCTCTAGGGAAATCTAGTTTGTACCAAAGTGGTCAGAAATGGAAGCCCACTCTTGGGCAAGTTTTTGATAACATCATTCAGTTTGTGTGATCCTCAACCCCCATTTACCAACACTGTCTTCTTGGACTGTGGAGCCACTCTCTTGGGGAGATCCCGGTGTATTCTCTACAGCTACGCATGTCTTATAGATGTGGAATAAGGAAGTAATTTTTTTGGGTAATTCAGCCTTTTTTTCTAAAAATCAGTCACTTAATCTTATTGACAATAATAGTACACAGATTTCTCATTTTCTTTTCATTTACTCACATGATTATCTCAATCATACAAGTATGTATGAAATACAGTTTTAGATTTTACCACCAGATTTAGCATTTTCCTCAAGCTCCTGGAGGGTGGAGTACCTTGCATGACTGTTCACATAAGCATTAATACATATTTCAATTTCAGACCTTTTCACAAGTATTTTATCACACAATCTCCTCTTGTTTTCACCTGAATGGGATCCTAAATTAGGATTATGGAGGAAAATAAAAAATTAATGAGAAAGCTGGCTTTCTGTGTTCTCAGAACAAGAGTTCTATTGTGGTGCATCTTTCAAGGTTTTCTTTCTCCCAGGAACTCTGCCAGAAGATGGCTTTTTGCTCTCAGAGCCTCCTCTCTGCTGTACCAAGTCAACAGAAGTCAGTGAAAACACTCTGCAGTCAGAAGGCCCATTAGCCTCAGAGGCTGACAGGAAATGAATTTGCTTCTGCATCTCCAGTCAAGGACAAAGCCATTAGGGCTGCAAAACTACAATATCCCAGATGAAAGATTTTCAAATTTTATTGCTGGTGCACCATTAAGACACTTCCATTTCAATTTAGACCCAGGGCTGGAAACCCAAGGAATAGAAGGCCTGTTGTGAAGGTGGAACACAATTGTGATTATGAAAGAAACAAGTGAATTCTAAAGGGAATCTATATATCGAGCTAGCTGTAGAACAGATATCTTGGTGTTTGTTATACTTTAATGGCCATAACTTGAATCTGTTTTTAATTTTCAATGATATCTTATTTCCCTTTAAAAAATGCTATTTGATGGTGATGCCTCCAAAGACTGTATTGGCCAATTTTTTTTCCTTAAATAAATCTAATATGGGTATATGGTAAAAAGGTCAACACTAAGGAAGAGTAAAAAATTAAGAGTAAAACTTGCCCTGTTGAATTGCTGTTCCACTCCCACTGCCAATGGTGATAGTGTTTTAAATATTCTTTTTATTTATTTATTTATTTATTTATTTATTTATTTATTATTTTTTTTTATTGAAGGGTAGTTGACACACAGTATTACATTACATTAGTTTCAGGTGTACAACACAGTGATTCAACATTTATATACATGATAATTCTAGGTACCAGCTATCACCATACCAAGTTGTTACAATATTTTGACTATATTCCTTATGCTATACATTACATCCCGGTTGCTTATTTATTTTACAATTGGAAGTGTGTACTTTTTCTTGGTTGTTGTTGTTAGGGCATCTCTCATATTTATTGATCAAATGGTTGTTAACAACAATAAAATTCTGTATAGGGGAGTCAATGCTCAATGCACAATCATTAATCCACCCCAAGCCTAATTTTCATCAGTCTCCAATCTTCTGAAGCATAACGAACAAGTTCTTACATGGAGAACAAATTCTTACATAGTGAATAAGTTACATGGTGAACAGTACAAGGGCAGTCATCACAGAAACTTTTGGTTTTGCTCATGCATTATGAACTATAAACAGTCAGTTCAAATATGAATACACATTTGATTTTTATACTTGATTTATATGTGGATACCACATTTCTCTCTTTATTATTTTTAATAAGATGCTGAAGTGGTAGGTAGATACAACATAAAGGTAGAAAACATAGTTTAGTGTTGTAAGAGAGCAAATGTAGATGATCAGGTGTGTGCCTGTAGACTATGTGTTAATCCAAGCTAGACAAGGGCAATAAAACATCCACATATGCAGAAGATTTCTCTCAGAACAGGGGGGGTGAGGTTCTAAGCCTCACCTCTGTTGATCCCCAATTTCTCACCTGATGACCCCCCTGCGACTGTGCCTGTCTTAGGTTGTTCCTCCCTTGAGGAATCTTACCCGTCTCTGGCTAACCAGTCATCTTCCGGGGCCATACAGGGAAATGTTAAGTTGGTAAGTGAGAGAGAAGCCTTATTGTTTGAAATGGTTAGCTTTTTATTTCTTTGCATATTTATGCCCTGTGGCTTCTATGCCCAGCATTTGTCTTGAGGTATCTTTACCACTTGGAGGAGTTATGATACTTGGTAAATTTGATATGAGGCACGAATTCTATTTAAGAATTCGTTGTAATTAGGAAGGAAGAAGAAAAGCTATAGAAGTAGCAGGCGGGAGAAAACATGGGAAGATTGATTATTTCTTTGACATATCTTCTTGTAGAGTAACTTCAGCATGTATATATTTTAAGCTACTACTTAAATTGCGCACACACATTAACATAATAGGAGTATAGTTACATAACCAAAGCATACCTGTAATTACCAGCCATCTCCAGTGAAACCAAGAAAACCAGTTAGGCACCCTAGGCATTTGTGAAAACTTATCAATGATATGATGGTTATTATCTAACTGAATTTGAGTAGTTTGAGAAAAATCAGACAAATTAAAACAACCCATTCCTGGGCACTGTTCACATCCCATATGTTCTTTTAACAGTAAATAGTCTGTAGTTGTAGGATTTTGGAGCGCTACAATTTGCACTTCTCCTAATTCTTGGTTGAGTTCCAACAGTATAGATCCAGTCAAATTTGTTGTTTTACTGTATGCACAGGCCAGCTTAGATATCTCCTTCATTCCCATGGCTAGTCCAGGAGCTGGTGGGATGAGTGCATCTACAGCTGTAGCAGTGCGTGGATATTTGTTGGGGTTTTTTGATGATCATCTTCTGGCATGAGTCTTCCCGAGAGTGCTGATGTTGGAAGTTCTCTTTCATATCGTTTCTTAGTTCATTTTCGGGGTAGCCAAATTAGGCTTTGATCCTCTGTATAAACACAAACAGACCCTTTGCCTACACTTTTATATGTCCTTTATATCATTGTGTAGAACTCATTAGAGGTCACCACATAGGAACTGCATTTTTTTTTTTTTAATCATTAATCTACACTTACATGACGAATACTTACGAATACTTTGTTTACTAGGCTCTCCCCTATACCAGGTCCCCCCTATATACTCCTTTACAGTCACTGTCCATCAGCGTAGCAACCTGTTGTAGAATCACTACTTGTCTTCTCTGTGTTGTACAGCCCTCCCCTTTCTCCCACCCCGCTATGGATGCTAATCTTAATACCCCCCTACTTCTCCCCCCCTTATCCCTCCCTACCCACCCATCCTCCCCAGTCCCTTTCCCTTTGGTACCTGTTAGTCCATTCTTGAGTTCTGTGATTCTGCTGCTGTTTTGCTCCTTCAGTTTTTCCTTTGTTCTTATATTCCACAGATGAGTGAAATCATTTGGTATTTCTCTTTCTCTGCTTGGCTTGTTTCACTGAGCAAAATACCCTCCAGCTCCATCCATGTTGCTGCAAATGGTTGGATTTGCCCTTTTCTTATGGCTGAGTAGTATTCCATTGTGTATATGTACCACATCTTCTTTATCCATTCATCTATCGATGGACATTTAGGTTGCTTCCAATTCTTGGCTATTGTAAATAGTGCTGCGATAAACATAGGGGTGCACTGATCTTTCTCATACTTGATTGCTGCATTCTTAGGGTAAATTCCTAGGAGTGCAATTCCTGGGTCAAATGGTAAGTCTGTTTTGAGCATTTTGATGTACCTCCATACTGCTTTCCACAATGGTTGAACAAGTTTACATTCCCACCAGCAGTGTAGGAGGGTTCCCCTTTCTCCACAGCCTCGCCAACATTTGTTGTTGTTTGTCTTTTGGATGGCAGCCATCGTTACTGGTGTGAGGTGATACCTCATTGTAGTTTTAATTTGCATTTCTCTGATAATTAGCGATGTGGAGCATCTTTTCATGTGTCTGTTGGCCATCTGTATTTCTTTTTTGGAGAACCGTCTGTTCAGTTCCTTTGCCCATTTTTTAATTGGGTTATTTGTTTTTTGTTTGTTGAGGCGTGTGAGCTCTTTATATATTCTGGACGTCAAGCCTTTATTGGATGTGTCATTTTCAAAGATATTCTCCCATACTGTAGGGTTTCTTTTTGTTCTATTGATGGTGTCTTTTGCTGTACAGAAGCTTTTCAGCTTAATATAGTCCCACTTGTTCATTTTTGCTGTTGTTTTCCTTGCCCGGGGAGATATGTTCAAGAAGAGGTCACTCATGTTTATGTCTAAGAGGTTTGTGCCTATGTTTTCTTCCAAGAGTTTAATGGTTTCATGACTTACATTCAGGTCTTTGATCCATTTTGAGTTTACTTTTGTATATGGGGTTAGACGATGGTCCAGTTTCATTCTCCTACATGTAGCTGTCCAGTTTTGCCAGCACCATCTGTTGAAGAGACTGTCATTTTGCCATTGCATGTCCATGGCTCCTTTATCAAATATTAATTGACCATATATGTCTGAGTTAATGTCTGGATTGTCTAGTCTGTTCCATTGGTCTGTGGCTCTGTTCTTGTGCCAGTACCAAATTGTCTTGATTACTATGGCTTTATAATAGAGCTTGAAGTTGGGGAGTGAGATCCCCCCTACTTTATTCTTCTTTCTCAGGATTGCTTTGGCTATTCGGGGTCTTTGGTGGCTCCATATGAATTTTTGAATTATTTGATCCAGTTCATTGAAGAATGTTGCTGGTAGTTTCATAGGGATTGCATCAAATCTGTATATTGCTTTGGGCAGGATGGCCATTTTGACGATATTAATTCTTCCTAGCCATGAGCATGGGATGCGTTTCCATCTGTTAGTGTCCCCTTTAATTTCTTTTAAGAGTGACTTGTAGTTTTCAGAATATAAGTCTTTCACTTCTTTGGTTAGGTTTATTCCTAGGTATTTTATTTTTTTTGATGCAATTGTGAATGGAGTTGTTTTCCTGATTTCTCTTTCTGTTGGTTCATTGTTGGTATATAGGAAAGCCACAGATTTCTGTGTGTTGATTTTGTATCCTGCAACTTTGCTGTATTCCGATATCAGTTCTAGTAGTTCTGGGGTGGAGTCTTTAGGGTTTTTTATGTACAGTATCATGTCATCTGCAAATAGTGACAGTTTGACTTCTTCTTTGCCAATCTGGATTCCTTGTATTTTTTTGTTTTGTCTGATTGCCGTGGCTAGGACCTCTAGTACAATGTTAAATAACAGTGGGGAGAGTGGGCATCCCTGTCTAGTTCCCGATCTCAGCGGAAATGCTTTCAGCTTCTCGCTATTCAATATAATGTTGGCTGTGGGTTTTTCATAGATGGCCTTTATTATGTTGAGGTACTTGCCCTCTATTCCCATTTTGCTGAGAGTTTTTATCATGAATGGATGTTGAACTTTGTCAAATGCTTTTTCAGCATCTATGGAGATGATCATGTGGTTTTTGTCTTTCTTTTTGTTGATGTGGTGGATGATATTGATGGACTTTCGGATGTTGTGCCATCCTTGCATCCCTGGGATGAATCCCACTTGGTCATGGTGTACGATGGTTTTGATGTATTTTTGAATTCGGTTTGCTAAAATTTTGTAGAGTATTTTTGCGTCTACGTTCATCAGGGATATTGGTCTATAGTTTTCTTTTTTGGTGGTGTCTTTGCCTGGTTTTGGTATTAGGGTGATGTTAGCTTCATAGAATGAGTTTGGGAGTATCCCCTCCTCTTCTATTTCTTGGAAATCTTTAAGGAGAATGGGTGTTATGTCTTCTCTGTATGTCTGATAAAATTCCGAGGTAAATCCATCTGGCCCGGGGGTTTTGTTCTTTGGTAGTTTTTTGATTACCGCTTCAATTTCGTTGCTGGTAATTGGTCTGTTTAGATTTTCTGTTTCTTTTTGGGTCAGTCTTGGAAGGTTGTATTTTTCTAGGAAGTTGTCCATTTTTCCTAGGTTTCCCAGCTTGTTAGCATATAGGTTTTCATAGTAGTCTCTAATAATTCTTTGTATTTCTGCGGGATCTGTTGTGATTTTTCCTTTCTCATTTCTGATACTGTTGATTTGTGTTGACTCTCTTTTCCTCTTAATAAGTCTGGCTAGAGGCTTATCTATTTTGTTTATTTTCTCGAAGAACCAGCTCTTGGTTTCATTGATTTTTGCTATTGTTTTATTCTTCTCAATTTTATTTATTTCTTCTCTGATCTTTATTATGTCCCTCCTTCTGCTGACCTTAGGCCTCATTTGTTCTTCTTTTTCCAATTTTGATAGTTGTGACATTAGACCGTTCATTTGGGATTGCTCTTCCTTTTTTAAATATGCTTGGAGTGCTATATACTTTCCTCTTAAGACTGCTTTTGCTGCGTCCCACAGAAGTTGGGGCTTAGTGTTGTTGTTGTCATTTGTTTCCATATATTGCTGGATCTCCATTTTGATTTGGTCATTGATCCATTGATTATTTAGGAGCGTGTTGTTTAGCCTCCATGTGTTTGTGAGCCTTTTTGCTTTCTTTGAACAGTTTATTTCTAGTTTAATGCCTTTGTGGTCTGAAAAGTTGGTTGGTAGGATTTCAATCTTTTGGAATTTACTGAGGCTCTTTTTGTGTCCTAGTATGTGGTCTATTCTGGAGAATGTTCCATGTGCACTTGAGAAGAACGTGTATCCTGTTGCTTTTGGATGTAGAGTTCTGTAGATGTCTATTAGGTCCATCTGTTCTAGTGTGTTGTTCAGTGCCTCTGTGTCCTTACTTATTTTCTGTCTGGTGGATCTGTCCTTTGGAGTGAGTGGTGTGTTGAAGTCTCCTAGAATGAATGCATTGCATTCTATTTCCTCCTTTAGTTCTGTTAATATTTGTTTCAGGTATGTTGGTGCTCCTGTATTGGGTGCATATATATTTATAATGGTTATATCCTCTTGATGGACTGAGCCCTTTATCATTATGTAATGTCCTTCTTTGTCTTTTGTTACTTTCTTTATTTTGAAGTCTGTTTTGTCTGATACCAGAATTGCAACACCTGCTTTCTTCTCTCTGTTGTTTGCTTGAAATATCTTTTTCCATCCCTTGACTTTAAGTCTGTGCGCGTCTTTGGGTTTGAGGTGAGTCTCTTGTAAGCAGCATATGGATGGATCTTGCTTTTTTATCCATTCTATTACTCTGTGTCTTTTGATTGGTGCATTCAGTCCATTTACATTTAGGGTGATTATTGAAAGGTATGAATTTATTGCCATTGCAGGCTTTAAGTTTGTGGTTACCAAAGGTTTAGGGTTAGCTTCTTTACTGTCTTACTGTCTAACTTAACTCGCTTGTTGAGCTATTATAAACACAATCTGATGATTCTTTATTTCTCTCCCTTCTTATTCCTCCTCCTCCCTTCTTCATATGTTGGGTGTTTTGTTGTGTGCTCTTTTTAGGAGTGCTCCCATCTAGAGCAGTCCCTGTAGGATGCCCTGTAGAGGTGGTTTGTGGGAGGCAAATTCCCTCAACTTTTGCTTGTCTGGGAATTGTTTAATCCCTCCTTCATATTTAAATGATATTCGTGCTGGATACAGTAGTCTTGGTTCGAGGCCCTTCTGTTTCATTGCATTAAGTATATCATGCCATTCTCTTCTGGCCTGTAGGGTTTCTGTTGAGAAGTCTGATGATAGCCTGATGGGTTTTCCTTTGTAGGTAACCTTTTTTTTCTCTCTGGCTGCTTGTAATACTTTGTCCTTGTCTTTGATCTTTGCCATTTTAATTATTATGTGTCTTGGTGTTGCCCTCCTTGGATCCCTTGTCACGGGAGTTCTATGTACCTCTGTGGTCTGAGAGGCCATTTCTTCCCCTAGTTTGGGGAAATTTTCAGCAATTATTTCTTCAAAGACATTTTCTATCCCCTTTTCTCTCTCTACTTCTTCTGGAATGCCTATGATTCTTATATTATTTCTTTTATATTGATCACTCAGCTCTCTTAAAATTCTTTCATTCCTGGAGATCCTTTTATCTCTCTCTGCATCAGCTTCTCTGCGTTCCTGTTCTCTGTTTTCTAGTCCATTAATGGTCTCTTGCATCTCGTCCATTCTGTTTTGAAGTCCTTCCAGAGCTTGTTTTATTTCTGAATTCTCCTTCCTTAGTTCTTGCATATTTCTCTGCAAGTCCATCAGCATGGTTATGACTTTTGTTTTGAATTCTTTTTCAGGTAGACTGGCTAAATCTATCTCCCCAGATTCCTTCTCAGGGGAAGATGTAGCAGATGCCGAAGCTGTCTGGGTTAGTCTTGTCTGAATCATATTTTTTTGCCTTTTCATGTTGACAGGTGCTATTGACTGTCAGCTGGGAGGGCCAAAATTTTCACTTACTACTGGCCTTTCTTTACTGGGGCAACTGCGACCCCTAGTGGCTTGTGTTGGGTAATTGCGTGTAGAGTGGGTCTTTGTGTCTTGCCCGGCCGGAAGGGAGAAATTTCCCTTTCTGTGGGCGGAATTTGTCTCAGGCTGCTTCTCTGCTTTCGCAGCGCCCGGTGGGGTAATGGATGGGGGGGGCTGCTTGACTGTTTGCCTCCGTGAGGGGTCTCAGAGCTGTTGCCCAGGGGGTTAGTGCACCCGGTTTTCCCTGTAATTTCCAGCTGCTGTACTGTGACCTGGGTTGTTTCCATCAAGCTGTTAAGTCCCTGTCCCTTTAAGACTTTCAAAAAGCCCCCGCTTTTCTTTGTCACAGGGGCATCAGCTTCAGCACCCGCTCTGAGGTCTTACCCCCTGTTCTCCCAGTATCCAGGGCCCCCTGGGCATATACTGTGTCTGCGCTCTGGCCCGGATGGCTGGGGCTGGGTGTTCGGCAGTCCTGGGCTCCGTCTCCCTCCCGCTCTGCCTATTGTTCTCCCGCCGGGAGCTGGGGGGAGGGGCGCTCGGGTCCCGCAGGGCCGGGGCTTGTATCTTACCCC
This sequence comes from Manis pentadactyla, assembly GCF_030020395.1. Lineage (NCBI taxonomy): Eukaryota > Metazoa > Chordata > Mammalia > Pholidota > Manidae > Manis > Manis pentadactyla. The sequence continues at coordinate 95,381,907 of NC_080023.1, forward strand.
TTTCACCAGTCGCTGGGTTCTCGCTGGTGTAGCTGCAGTCTGGCCACTGTCCTGCGTCTTCTGGTCTCTCTTTTAGGGCTAGTTGTGTTTGTTGTATTTTCAAAAGTATATATGTTTTTGGGAGGAGATTCCCACTGTCCTACTCACGCTGCCATGTTGGCTCCCGTGTTTTAAATATTCTTTTAGAAATAATGAAAAAAAAACCCCAAATTGTCTAAAAAGTAGAAATAGGCTCATATTCTTCATCAATTTAATGTTAATATAAATTTAAAATTACTGTGACAAAGACTGTTAACCAATTGTAAGATATGGATCCTGATTTGAAAAAATTGTAAAAAACCCCAAAACCCATAAAATCCAGCATGTTCTATTTCTTCTTCCAGGTGCCAGTTGGTTACACAGGTTATGTTCACTTGGTAAAAATTCAGTAAGCTGTATACTTATAAATACTGCAATACAGAACTTACTTGTAAGTATTTGTGAGACAGGCAAGGAAATTTTAGTAGTGACTAGGTATGGGATCATATTAAGGAAATGTTAATTCTTAAAGTGAGATAATGGTATTTTTGGTTATGTTCTTAAAAGTCTTTGTATATAAAAGATGGATAATGAAGTAATGAAGTGTTTATGGATGAAATCTAGGATTCCCTTCAAAATAATCTAATATGTGTTCCTATGAAGGGAGTGGGGTAGAAGTGAAACTGAACTGGCTCTGACTGGCTAATTAAAGCAAAGTGATTGGTATGTTTGTGTTTATTATACTGGTCTCCCTGCTTTTGTTTATATTTATAGGTTACCATAATAAGAAGTGAAAAATATTTTCATGAAATATTCCAGGTATACAGAAAGCTATAAAAATAAATGGTAGCTAAATCAACTAGTACTTACCCACTTGCCAGGTACTGTTTAAGTGCTTTACATATATTAACATATTTGGTCCTCACTGTGCCCCTGCCCTTGTGAGATATGTATTATTATTATCATCATCCCCATTGTGAAGAAATTGGGTAAGATAACTTGTCTAGGAAAACAGAGCTAGACAGTGGTGGAGCCACATGGGTGTGTGTGAACGTGTATTTGCCTCTCAGCTTAAGAAATAAAACATATTTAACATAGTTGAAGACCACTTACATGTTAGGTTGAAGCATAACATTCAACATTCACAGGTTGATGCTGTTATGTAGGTCAGAATGATGGGACATTGGAAATGTTCTGTGGTTTAACCCAGTACCTCTTCCCAAGTGCGTCCTCTCCTCAACCCCCAGAAAATAACTACCATCACTCCCATGCATTTCTTTGTACTTCATATGTGTGTGCTCCTAATAGTAGATAGAATTGTTTCTCATGTTTTAAAGTTACATATAAATGATATCATACTGTTAGTATTTTGGCAATTTGCTTTATGCCTTTAACTTATGTTTACAAGATACATTTATGTTTTATGAAGATATTGTGGTATACACATACTCTGGAATACTATATGGTAAGTAAAAATATATGAACTAAAGCTAAACTTAGTACTTTCACTTTCATCTGTTATTCTTTGGAGTGTTTTTGTGGTAGAAATACAGATCTACCTCATCTGTTAATTCCTGTTAACCAGCTGCATAGTATCCATGAATGGATAAACTCATTTGTTTAACTGTCCCCCTACTGATGGACATTCAGTTTGTTTCCAATCTTTTGTTATGACAAGCAATGATCCTACAAATATATGTAACACACTTAACACACTTTATGAGTATGCTAAAGGATAAACTCCTATCAACAATGACAATTTTTAAACTTTAAAACTAGTAAATAAAAATGCCACACAAGGCAGATAATGTGGTTAAGTTGGAAAAATGTTTACCCAGTTTGACACTGTGGCCAATAAAATAAAATAAGAAAGAACCAGAATTATGGGAAGAGAGGGGGGTACTTAAGAGAATAATATAGCAAATTACTCCAATGTAGCTTTGGAGAGGCAGCTGCTTGCTCTAGAGAGAAGTCCATCATTAAGTGTGGGCTGTGGGTGTAAATGATAGAAGAGTCTGTCATCTAGATTGCTGGTGGGAATATTTATTCTTTATTACTGCCCACTCTCCCACACTTCTTTTGCTAACTCTCTTTGACCTCTAGTATGCCTTTTTGCTTTAGTCTGGATTATGAATAACCTTTATGGTGACCATCAATGGTGAGACTCTTGGCCGTAGTGACTCTTTCTTACATAAAACCTGAAAAGGTAAAGGGAAGCCTGAGGTTCAGTGATGAATTCTGGGCATACGAAGGTGAATATTTCTCTGGCAAGCTGCAGGGACCTGGGGCTACTAGTATGCATGTTTTAGAAAGAGGTAATGAGTGCTGGAATGACTTGGGAAAATAAATTGTTACCATTTGATGTTGGTTTTTAATTGTAAGCTATTTTCTTATCCCAATTGTAGCAATTCTCAGTGGTCAGTGCTCCTGCATTGTAGTTGTGCATCCTTAATTGAAACCATCTTGGAAAACTGGATGTTTACTTTCTTTTTCTGAATAGGAAGCTTGTTTTGCAAAAGGTTTCACATTTATCCCAGCTCTCACTTCAGAGAGAGCCAAAGAAGATATTTCAATTAAAGGATTATGATTAAACATTTATTTAAAGCATACTACTAGACATAAGAAAAAAATATTTTAGCATCTTATTCCTTTAAACTCTCTTTCTACCATGCTTTGCTTTAAAAATCCTTATAAAGCAGACCCAGTTATCTTGCACTGCTAATTGAAACCATAAAGCTGGTAATATTTAAACTCAACTACAGGAAAAATAAATCTTTGAGATACTCTGTAAACATTTTACAATGTTGATCAAAATATTTTAACTTGCCAAATCCATTTTTCACTGTGTATTTTAAAAAATGGCAATATGAAGTATAGGTATAAACATACATCCTTTTTTTTAAGCTTTAATTTTAGAATAGTTTTAGGTTCACAACAAAATTGAGAGGCACATAGAAATATTTCCCATGTATCTCTTGCTCCCCACACATGCATAGCCTCCCTCATTATCAATATCACTCACCAGAATGGTATGTATGTTACCAAAGATGAACTTACCTTGACATATCATTATCACCCAAAGTCCACAGTTTACCTTAGGGTTCCCTCTTGGTCTTCATATTCTAGTTCTGTGGGTTTGGACAAATGTTAGTCACATCGATCCATCCTTACAGTATCATACAGAGTATTTTCACTGCCCTAAAAATCCTGTGCAGTCTGTGTATTTCATTCAATCCTGCCACTTCATCTCTGCAACCACTGAAATTTTTCACTGTCTCCATAATTTTTCCTTTTCCAGAATGTCATATAGTTGGAATCATAAAATATGTAGCCTCTTCAGATGGGCTTCTTTCACTAGCAATATGCATGTAAGGTTCCTCCATGTCTTTTCATAGCTTGGTAGCTCATTTCTTCCTAATGCTGATTAAAATTCCATTGTCTGGATGTACCACGGTATATTTATCCATTCATCTACGGAAGGATACTTGCTTTCAACTTTTGGCAATTGTGAATAAAGCTTTTACAAACTTTCTTCTTCAGGTTTTTGTGTGAACATAAATTTTCAACTCCTTTGGGTAAATGGCCAAGGAGCATGATTGCTGGGTTGTATGGTAAGAGTATGTTTAATTTTGTACAAAAGTGCTAAACTGTGTTCCAAAGTGACTGTAACAGTTTGTAGTCCCTGTTTGTAGTAATGAATGAAAGCGTTCCTGTTGGTCCACAGCTTCATCAGCATTTGTTGTCAATGTTCCAGATTTTGGCCATTCTAATAAATGTGTAATGGTATCTAATTATTTTAATTTTCATTTCTTTGATGACATGTGAAGTGGAACATCTTTTCATGTATTTATTTATAATCTGTATACCTTCTTTGATGAGATGTTAAGGTCTTTGGTCCATTTTTTTATCTGGTTGGTTGTTTTCTTATTGTATTTTAAGAGTTCTTTGCATATTATTGCTAAGAGTCCTTTCTTTCTCAGATTTCCTTCCGCAAATATTTTTCCCAGTGTCTGCCTTGTCTTCTAATTCTCTTGATACTCTCTTTTGCAGAGCAGGAGTTTTAATTTTAATGAAGCACAGCTTATCAATTACTTCTTTCACAGATTATGACTTTGGTGTTATATCTAAAAAGGCATTCCCATTTCTAAGGTAATCTAGGTTTTCTCCTGTGTTATCACTAGGGGTTTTATAGTTTTTGCATTTTACATTTAAATGTATGATCCATTTTGAGTTAATATTTGTGAGGGGCAGTATCACGTTCGCTCCTTGTGGCGGTGACGACAGTGATACGTACACAGACCTGGTTCACTTCAGTTCTTTATTGTTGCTCGGAAGGTCGGGAGAAGGTGAGTGAGAAGAAGCAACAGCCGGAGGGAGCGAGTGAGAGGAAGAATGAGAGGAGAGCGAGAGCGAGAGCGAGAGCGAGAGCGAGAGCGAGAGCGAGAGCGAGAGCGAGAGCGAGAGCGAGAGCGAGAGCGAGAGCGAGAGCGAGAGCTTCTCTTTCCTGCTTACGCCTTATATAAAGGAAGCTGGCCTATGGTGATCAAGATCATGCGTGACCTTTAAGCTGATTGGTAGCATGCCTTCTGCATGAGTTGAGCACGAGCGCGGAAGCATGGGGCAAGCCTATAGGAGCAACTTCCTTATGCCAATGCCACCAAACCAGGAAGGGTGGCGCCCAGGAAGCGGGCGCCATCTTAGGGCGTTGGTCAGCTACAGTGGAAGGGCGGTGTTCAGCCATAGTGGGACTCAGCCTCGGCTGTAGGCCGGCCCCTACAGGGCAGAAAATCTGTTTAGATCCTTTTTTTTTGCATATGGATGTCCAGTTCTAGCACCTTCTGTTGAAGAGACTATTTTGGCTGCACTGCATTGCCTTTTCTTCTTTGTAAAAGATCAGTAGACTCTGTAATAGTTGGGTCCATGTCTGGGTTGTCTATTCTGTTCCATCAATTTTTCTGTTTGTCTGTTCTTTTGTCAATACCAGACTTTTTTGATTATTGCAGCTTTATAGTAAGTCTTACATTTAGATAGCCAGTCTACCAGCTTAGTTTCAATATTGTGTTGACTATTCTGGGTCTTTCGTCTTTCCGTATAAACTTCAGAACATGCTTGTGGATGTCCATAAAATAACTTACTTGCATTGTGATTGGGGTTGCAGATTGAATCTACAGATCAATTTGGGAATAACTGATATCTTGACAATACTGAGTCTTCCTATCCATAAACATGGAATATACCCTCATTGATTTAATTGTTTTTTGGTTCTAAGTTTTATGTTTGCTCATATAGATCTTGTACACACTTTGTTAGATTTATAGTTAAGTATTTCATTATTTGGGGGTGCTAAAAATGGTATTACGTTTTAAGTTTCAAATTCCACTTGTTCATTGTTGGTATATGGGCAAGCAGTTGACTTTTGTATGTTAACCTTGTATACTACAACCTTGCTGTAATTGCTTATTAGTTTCAGGACTTTTTAGTTGAATCTTTTAGATTTTCTGCATAGATGATCCTGTCATCTGAAAACAAAAACAGTTATTTGTCTTCTTAACCTGTATGCCTTCTATTCCCTTTTCTTGCTTTATTGTACTAGGAAGTATTTCCAGTATAGTGTTGTTAAAGGGGTGGTGAGGGGATATCCTTTCCTTGCACCTGATCTTACTGGAAAATGTATATCTTTTTTTTTTTAGATAATTATTTTTTATTGAAGGATAGTTGACACACAGTATTACATTAGTTTCAGGTGTACAACACAGTGATTCAACATTTATATACATGATAATTCTAGGTACCAGCTATCACCATACCAAGTTGTTACAATATTTTGACTATATTCCTTATGCTATACATTACATCCCGGTTGCCTATTTATTTTACAATTGGAAGTGTGTGTATATATATATATATATTTTTTTGTGAGGGCATCTTTCATATTTATTGATCAAATGGTTGTTAACAACAATAAAATTCTGTATAGGGGGGTCAATGCTCAATGCACAATCATTAATCCACCCCAAGCTTAATTTTCGTCAGTCTCCAATATTCTGAAGCATAATGAACAAGTTCTTACATGGAGAACAAATTCTTACATAATGAATAAGTTACATGGTGAACATTACAAGGGCAGTCATCACAGAAGCTTTCGGTTTTGCTTATGCATTATGAACTATAAATAGTTCAAATATGAATATTCATTTGATTTTTATACTTGATTTATATGTGGATACCACATTTCTCTCTTTATTATTATTATTTTTAATAAAATGCTGAAGTGGTAGGTAGATACGAGATAAAGGTAGAAAACAGAGTTTAGTGTTGTAAGAGAGCAAATGTAGATGATCAGGTGTGTGCCTGTAGACTATGTGTTAATCCAAGCTAGACAAGGGCAATAAAACATCCACTTATGCAGAAGATTTCTCTCAGAACGGGGGGGGGGGTGAGGTTCTAAGCCTCAATGTATATCTTTTTTAAGTGTGAAAAAAGAAAAAGATTTAGAGTATCTCCTCCGGTAAATATGGTTTATATCCCTAGTTCCCTTATATGCTAGCAAATCTGTGCTTTTTCTGTTATGAACCACAGCAGTTGGTATTGAAAGTTAGGTTTTTGACAATTATTATGTCAGCTTACCACTAGAATTTCTAATGTGTTTGGTCATCTGTGACAAAATAGGTATAAAAGCAAATATGTTATTATGTCTTTTAAGTCATATGTATCTCTTGCAAATTAATCATTTATTTTGGGCTGGACTGATACGTGTTCTTTTGTTTTTTAAATTTTGCCAAATGTGCAATGGTAAAATTAAAGTAAGATTAGATAAAAAAGTAAAAAAAATATGTAGCTGTATTCAAAATTTTTCACATATGAAAATCTTAATCAACTGTTTCAAACCTAACTTCTGTTACTTTCCTGGATTAACTCTTATTCAATCGGGGTAGACCTGTTTATTGCTTGTTCCTAAAATATATTGCATTAGGCTTTTTTTTTTTTTTGGTTGCAAGGAAGAGATTCATTTAAATAAAATCTTAAAATAAAGGACCTTATTGTAAATGCCCAAGACCTAGACTTTGTCTTCTGGTATATTTCTGGGTGAGCACATTGTTCCTATCTCCTTCCTGGTCAGTCCTCTTTGCATTCTCTATTATAAATTTTGGAGAGAGGTAGTCTGATTGGACTAATTTTCATTGCCCTAGTAGGAAGAGTCCTTTTATTCAGGCTACCTCATGGGTCAAGTCTGTGGAGTTGCTGCCCTTGGATAAGGCCCACTCTGGTCCAATCAGTGACCATTTATGCATAAAGAATAGAGAAGCACTGCTGTTATGGCTAGGCACTTTCAGTTGGAAGGATGAGATTTTCTGTGTGACTCTGGGATTGTCATGTCCAGGACATGTTTAAGGTATTTCCACTTCTCTGCCTTTGCTGGTATCTCTTACCCATAGGTTGTTCCCTATGAATTTGCACATATTTTGATTTTACTCAGATAAAGTATTAATGAGTTAAGCAAATCCTGCTCCAAATATTGTGTCTACTGACATATTCCATGTATGAGCTTTTAGTGTATCACCACTGAGCACAAATCATGTGCTGACTATATTATTTGTTAATTACTAAAATGACATAGTGAATCATCTTAAATAGTATATAATAAATTCTCTGAGGGCAGGGATAATAGGGTATGGATTCTATGTATTAGATTATGATTTGGTGCCTTTGCCAGTTAAAAAATAATCACATTCATTTATAAAAAAAATGATAATGTATACCTACTTAACAATAAAATAGTACTCTCGCTAAGAAGTCATTGTATATAGAAGTTGCTCTGATAGTCATTATACTGTGGTAAGACGGCAGGTGCAGAAGGGCTCAGAAAAGACTTGAGGAAGAAAACCCCAAATTTTAGGTAAGCTTAGATAAGCCTGGGGCTCACAGCCTATTAGAAAGTTCTTAAATATTAGAAGACCAGAAGAGATAAAAAGACAAAAGATAGGTGGGAGAAATGCATCCAGAAAAGGAAGATCAAAATGGAGAGTTAGCTAAGATGATACACGATGACTAAACTGTTAGGGATCCTTGAAGGAAGCATGGAGAGGATACCATGCAAGTCAGCAGTGGAGATGATTACCAGGGAAACAGTTATAATTTGATATCAAGGAGGTGCGGAAGGGCCTTGGAAGGGAGAACTTTTCAACAAGCTGTAGGAATGCAAAAATAAAAATACCTGTATTTATTAAATTAAGAGTTGAATTTATCCTGAGCCTGGAAGTGGGAGGAGGAAGCAATAAGGACTAACAGGGATAACAGTGACTACTGAATGCTTTAAACCTCACCAGTGGTTTACCTCAGGTAAATATGGTTTATATCACCTAGTTCACTGTGGTAGCAAATCTGTGCTTTTCATCTCTTTGTTATGGACCACAGCATTGAAAGTTAGGTTTTTGACAATTCAGATGTGACATATTTAGAAGAAAAGCACAGCATTTGGAATAAGCTAGAGAAAAAGAAAAAATAAGGAGTGGGAGAAGACATGAACCAAAATTTCAGGACTTGGAGGTAAATGTCTCCTCACTTTGACCCTTGGAAACAGCTCCAAGGAGTAATCCAAGATGGTGACAGCATGGGTGTCTCTGAGGAGTTCCCTAGACACCGAAGGATTAGGCTTATTTGCTCTTCTAATATAGTAGAGATAGTTTACATAAATGTGCGTTGAACTACCTACTTTGTCCCTATGGAAAAAAAAGAATGAGTAAGGGGAGAATGATTTAGACATTCTGGATAAGAAAAGTGATAAAATGTAAATTAACTTTTACTCATAAGAATGAATGGATTCTTTGTCCACAATAACCTTGAGTAAACAAAAATAATCTGTCCTTTGTGATGTACTTATTTATCTGCATGAACTATCAGGTCTCCAGCCAGCTAATCTGGAGGTCTGCCTTGTGGATCTCTGAGCCTGCCCACTAGATTTCCAGTAGGGGGAGGCGGGTTTACAGAAGGTTTTTAATCCCACATAGGTCACCTTGTTGACTGTTCCCTTCCTCTTAAGGGTTTTAAGTGTGTTCACAAATTGAAAGTAGCTTTTTTCCAGGAAAATGCTACATATTAAGATTAATTTAGTCAAGTATAGTGTCTCTGTATTATTCATGTATGGAGAATGTTTGATGAGCTTGCCACATTTTAAACAGGGTCCTGATAAACTGGAGCATTTCTAAGAAAGACAGGACCTAAAGGATAGGGAAGAATTATTAAAATGTCTGGGATTCTTCATTTGATTTTTTTTTTGAGAAGAAGAGTTAAATTCATTCCATGTACTTCCAAAAGGTGGAAGTTGGATTACTTAGTAAAGGCTGCAGAAAACAGACTTCTGCTTAAAATAAGAATTTTCTATCATATATTGTTCTTTGAAAGTCGAAATGGCCATTTTGTAAAGCAGGGTGTCTTAGCTTGGGCTGCTGGAACAAACTATAATAGATTAGGTGGCTTAAACAAGAGAAATTAATTTTCTCAACCGTTCTGGAGACTAGAAGTCCATGTCAAGGCTGATTCAGTTTCTAGTGAGAGCTCTTTTCCTGGCTTGCAGATGGCTGTCTTCTTGCTATGTCCTCACATGGCTTTTCCTCAGTACATGTATGCAGAGAAAGAGGTATTGGAAGAGAAGGAAAGAGGGTGATGAGCGTGTGAGGGAGCACAAGCTCTCTGGCAGCTCTTCTCCTAAGGGACATCAGTCCTACCCGAGCAGGGCCCCACCCTTATGATCTCATTTAACCTTAACTGCTTCCTCAGCAGCCTCAACTCTAAATACAGCCACAATGGGGTTAGGACTCTGGCATGTGAATTTTGGGGGGACACAAATAAAATAGGAGAGCCCTGTGCTTGGAATGTTTAAATAGAAACCGGCTAGCCATCTGTCAGAAATGTAGAGTGATGCTCAAACTAGGAGAGGCTTGACCATAAGATCTCAGGTTTTTGAATCTAAAGGGAAAAGGTGAAGCTGTAGATTATTGGAGATATGTATATGTAGGTGTACACATTTGAAAAAAAATATTTGATCTTGTTCCGGAAGTTTCTTAGGAACAAAAGTCACAGGTGTTGGAAAATCAAGGTGGAGGTAAAAAGAACCTAGAGCTGCCTGTACTTGGTTAGACATGAGAATTGAAAATGTTAGAATCTACCTAGATAGAATTTCCAAATACCTTAGTCTTCAAAAATTATAAAAATAAAAGAAATACATATTTGTCATGTAGCTGGTTCTTTAAAGGACAAATTCATAAGAACATTATAGATGTGCTCTGTGAATACATGCTAACTACTTTTAGAGAACATAAAGCACATTTCATTTTGTTCTTCAATACATCCTAACACAAAGTTGATTTTCATTAGGCAGTGAGGTAAATTTTGCATCAAGTAGGATATCAGAATTGGACTTAATAACAACTAAACCTTGGAATGATTTGGAAACATATTTATATACTGGTCATATTGCAGTGGAATTTGAATCCTTTTGCATTAAAAATGGATGATAGTCTTAAATTGTCCAATGTTGTTGATGACTATAAAATGGTTACTAGCAGAGGATGGTCATCATCTTAGGTGTTTGGCATGTACTGTGGGTCTCACAAAAAATAATACTTTATGCTAACTACAGAAGAAAAAATATTTGGTCTGCTACAAGATATGTGATAAATACATAGATGCTACACATTATGTAATTTCCCATCTTCCCTGCTTAGTTCCTTTGCTACTGTTTTAGAAGCATGGAGAAATGAAAACCAAAAGGAAGGAGAGAAATAGAAAAGTTTTGCCCTGATATAAAGGACAATATGAATTTTATTTGCATGTTTGTTATTCTTTTGTTGTTTTATTATACATTTGATAGATGCTTATTATAGAATGCTTTGGAAAAAAGCATTATTTTAAACTTACCATCTGTTACCTCAAAATTAGATTTTTTTTTGATAATATGAACTCATCATTCCTTTGATCCAAAATTTAAAAATAAAGCCACAACAATATGGTTCACTTTAAGAAGAACTTCAGTTTTTACTGTTAAGAGCCTAAAAGTATCTTAAAATGTAAGAAAATCTTCAAATTAATATTTATATCTTTTGATGCAATTTATTAAATAATTTTTCTAAGAAATTAAAGCAAGTCACAAATGAGCCAAAAGTTCAGGTGTTAAGATGGTTCATATCAAAATTGTTAATATGAAAGCCTGGACTAGTATTTATATTTTGTTCAAAGAGTTTAATTATGTAGTAGGCATCAAATAATAACCTGGAAAAATAGTTACAGACAAGTAGTTTTTGATCATGACTATTTACCCTGAAATTCACTGTTAAGAACTTTATCTCATCATGCCATCACTTATTAAAAATTAGATAGAAACTATTTTATATTTTGGTTTATATAACTGAATAACCAAACCTTAGAAACTCAAAGACTGAAATATTCTTAGAAATGACTTTGTTCAATTCCGTCTGTCATAGATGAGAAAAAGCTCAGATAGAAATGAAATAATTTCCTCCATGAGTAACTAGCAGCTCCCCGACCCTCGCACCACCCCCCAACATTACATTTCATTTGTGGAAATCATAGAGTAACTGAAACTAATTTGGATTCCTCACCCCAATCCAATGTGTTGGAAGACATGATTAACAATATAAAGGAAAGCTCTGAAGTGCTTCTACGACAAAAGTGAACTTCATTTTATATATAAAAGGTCATGAAAATCCTTTGGGACGTTTTTATACAGTTAATTTATTTGCACAGATTTATAACATGGATGTCTTATAAATCAGTTGCTGTGTATTAAGATTTCATTTATATGGATTTGATGTATTTAATACAATATTTTGGTAGACAAGTCTCCTCTTGTCTGGAAGAGGAATCAGGTTATTTGTTAGAAGATATTTGATAAAATGATTAATAAAAAACAGAGTTTATAGTTATCTTATTTGTCTGTTGCATTGCCTATTCCTAGCCAATAAAGTAAAATCAATCCCATAACCAATATTCCTGGAAATGCAATAAGTATAATCAAGTACACAAAATCTAGTGTGCTTATTAGGGAGTACAGTATCCAAGCCTGAATTTATTCTTAGTGATTTTCAGGCATCAGGTTTAATTTCTTTCATCAATATGAGTCAGTGGCTCTGTTTTCCTTTTTGAGCCAAGGGAGATGTTGAATGCTGAGGTAAGAAGCACTTTCTTCTGTCACCTCTAATTGTTTTAGCTGGGAATCAATTGTAAGTGCTTTCATCAAAGAATGAACTTGCTGCCTGCCAACATGAGATTTTGAATATAGATTTTTTATTTCAGGATAATATAGCTCTTTCCAAGGAGGAGCCAGTGACAGAAACTGGCTCTATGGGCAACTGTGAGACAGAATAATAAGATGAGTCTGGGTTACAGAGTCTGAAAATAATCTAGGCTTGAATACTAGTCTTAGAACTTGGGAAACAATATGATTTTGGGGAATACTAATTGTTCCGAGCCTTAATTGGTCATCTATGAAATGAGGATAACAGTATGTTATGAAACTCAAATGAAACAGTGGATGTCAATCGCCAATGGCAGTAGCTGGTACAAGCTGCATAAGTCTTAATTCCTTTCCTGTCTCCCTACAAATCCAGCTATTACTTCCTTTGCATAATAACTGCAGAATAACTGAAGTGAAGGTAGAGAGCAATGGGCTACTATAGAAGTCATCTTATTGTTGGACATTACCTTCCAATAAACGTAGGAGAGGGATTCAGGTTACCATTCTCCACTGTGCCCCATTCCTAATCCTGGCTCTAATTGCAAACAGTGCAAATACAATTAAATCCAATTCCCAGAATCCTCATCTTTGGATATTACTCAGAGACTTGACATGATAATAACTAGTCCTGCATTCCAGAGTGAAGTAATCCAACATTGGCCTCAGCTGCCTATGAAGTCCCAGTACCCAGGTAAAATGAGTTAATATTTTTCTCAATAAAAGATAAAGAAGAGCCACAGACACTAAGGTAAATTAGATGTTAAGATCCAGGGACAAGATCAGAAAGGGCACTTAGGTTAAATTTGTAAAAAATTATGATAAGATATATATAACATAAATTTTACTACCAACCATTTTTAAGTTAACAGTTCAGTGACATAAATCCATTCACATTTTTGTGCAACCATCATCCATCTCTAGACCTTTTTTTGTTCTTCCCAAATTGAAACTCTGTACCCATTAAACAATCACTCCCCAGCCCCAGCCCCTGGCAACCACCATTGCACTTTCTGTTCCTGTAAATTTGGTTACTATAGATTCCTGTATGAGTGCAATCATACAGTATTTGTGCTTTTGGTTGGTAGAATTTCAATCTTTTGAATTTACTGAGGCTCTTTTTGTGGCCTAGTATGTGGTCTATTCTGGAAAATGTTCCATGTGCACTTGAGAAGAATGTGTATCCTGCTGCTTTTGGGTATAGAGTTCTGTAGATGTCTGTTAGGTCCATCTGTTCTAATGCATTGTTCAGTGCCTCTGTGTCCTTACTTATTTTCTGTCTGGTGGATCTGTCCTTTAGAGTGAGTGGTGTGTTGAAGTCTCCTAGAACGATTGCATTGCATTCTATTTCCTCCTTTAATTCTGTTAGCATTTGTTTCACATGTGTTGGTGCTCCTGTAATGGGTGCATGTATATTTATAATGGTTATATTCTCTTGTTGGATTGACCCCTTTATCATTATGTAATGTCTTTCTTTATCTCTTGTTACTTTCTTTGTTTTGAAGTCTATTTTGTCTGACACAAAAGCTGCAACACCTGCTTCTTTCTCCCTATTGTTTGCATAAAATAACTTTTTCCATCCCTTCACTTTTAGTCTGTGTATGTCTTTGGGTGTGAGGTGTGTCTCTTGTAAGCAGCATATAGATGGGTCTTGCTTTTTTATCCATTCTATTACTCTGTGTCTTTTGATTGGTGCATTCAGTCCATTTACATTTAGGGTGACTATTGAAAGATATGTACTTATTGCTGTTGCAAGCTTTAGATTCATGGTTACCAAAGGTTCAAGGGTAGCTTCTTTACTATCTAACTGTCTAACTTAACTTGCTTATTAAGCTATTATAAACATAGTGTGATGATTCTTTATTTCTCTCCCTTCTTATTCCTCCTCCGCCATTCCTTATATGTTAGGTGTTTTATTCTGTACTCTTGTGTTTCCTTTGACTGCTTTTGTGAATAGTTGATTTTATTTTTTGCCTTTAGTTAGTATTTGGTTGGTCTGCTTTCTTTGCTGTGATTTTATTTTCTCTGGTGACATCTATTTAGCCTTAGGAGAGCCTCCATCCAGAGCAGTTCCTTTAAAATATCCTGTAGAGGTGGTTTGTGGGAGGCAAGTTCCCTCAACCTTTGCTTGTCTGGGAATTGTTTAATCCTTCCTTCATATTTAAATGATAATTGTGCTGGATACAGTATTCTTGGTTCAAGGCCTTTTTTCTCTCTCTGGCTGTCTTTAATACTCTGTCCTTGTCTTTGATCTTTGCCATTTTAATTATTATCTGTCTTGGTGGTGTCCTCCTTGGGTCCCTTGTGTTGGGAGATTGTGGGCTTCCATGGTCTGAGAGACTATTTTCTTCCCCAGCTTGGGGAAGTTTTCAGCAATTATTTCTTCAGACACTTTCTTATCCCTTTTTCTCTCTCTTCTTCTTCTGGTACCCCTACAATGCAAATATTGTTCCGTTTTGATTGGTCACATAGTTCTCTTAATATTCTTTCATTCCTGGAGATCCTTTTATCTCTCTCTGCCTCAGCTTCTCTGAATTCCTGTTCTCTGATTTATATTCCATTAACAGTCTCTTGCACCTCATCCAGTAGGCTCTTAAGTCATTCCAGAGATTGTTTCATTTCTGTAATCTCCCTCCTGACTTCATCCCTTAGCTCTTGCATATTCCTCTGCAGGTCCATCAGCATGGTTATGACCTTTATTTTGAATTATTTTTCAGGAAGATTGGTTATATCTATTTCCCCAGGCCCTCTCTTGGGGGTTGTCTGGGTGATTCTCGACTGGACTAAATTCTTCTGCCTTTTCATGGCAATAGAGGTAGTCATAGGCAGGTGGCATGTGTGTCAGCTGGGAGAACAAAGTCCCTTCCTGCTTGCTGGTTGCTTTGCCCTTCTCCCCTGCCTGAGTTGTTTACCTGCACACTGGGAGCAGTCTCCAGGTTAATCCCCTGAGCTGTCATGGGTGGGGCAGACTTCTGGGCAGAGCCCTGAGGGGAGTGGCAGGTGTGCCGGGTGTGTTCTTCTCTGCACCTTGCCCCAGCTCCCTATGTCTGCACTGGGCAGCTGTGAGCTGGTGGTGGCCTCTGGGTCTGGCCTGGGTAGCTGCCCACCGGGAGGAGTCTCTGGTGGCTGCTGTGAGCACAGCCGCTCTCCGGCTGCTCTGCTGCTGTGGCGGGGCCATGCTGGCCAGGGGGAACAAATGGCAGGCTGCTTATTGCCATGAGGGACTTCAAAGCTGTGTTGCTGCCCAGGGGATTGGGGCGCCTGAAGTTCCTCAGGATTCCCAGCCTGCTGGGCTGAGTGTGCCAGGACAATTCCATCCAGCTGTGAAGCCCCTGTCCCTTTAAGACTTTCAAAAAGCACTTGCTTTTCTTTTGTCCCAGGGGAGCCAGCTGTGGGGACCTGCTCACTGATTTTACTTTTCTATTTCTCTAATATCCAGAGCACCATGCAATGTATGTCTGTGCTCCCAGGGCAGGTTACTACGGCTGGTTGTTTAGCAGTCCCGCACTTCCATTCCCTCCCTGCTCTGACTCCTCTCCTCCCGCCGGTGATCTGGGGTGGGGGAAGTGTTCGGGTCCCATTGGGCCATGGCTTTGTGTCTTAGCCCCTTCGTGAGATGCCGAGTTCTCACAGATGTAGATGTAGCCTGGCTGTTGTACTGTATCCTCTGGTCTGTCTTTTAGGCATAGTTGTATTTGTTGTATTTTCAAAAATATATATGGTTTTGGGAGGAGATTTCCGCTGCCCTACTCATGCCACCATCTTGGCTCCTCCCCCAGTATTTGTGCTATTGTTACTGACTTATTGCCTTTATTACAATGTCTTCAAGGTTCATCCATATTGTAGCACATGACAGAATTCCCTTTCTCTATAAATGGATGAATAATACTTAATTGTATGTATATATCACTTTTGTTTTATCCATTCATCAGTCAACTGGACACTTGGCTATAATAACCTCTTCGCTATTGTGAATAATGCTGCTCTGAACATGGGAGTCCAAATATCTGTTTGAGTCCCTGCTTTTAGTTCTTTTGAGTATATATTAAGAAGTGGAATTGCTGGATCATAAAGTAGTTTCATTTATAAATTTTTGAGGAATTGCCAGAGCTATTTTCCATAGTGGTTGTGCCATTTTACATTCTCACCAGCAGTGCACAGATGTTCCAGTTTCTCCACATACACATTAACAATTGTTCTTCTTTTTTTTTTTTTATAATGTCATCCTAATGGGTGTGAAGTGGTAGATTAATCTTAAAGAGCACGAGTTGTAACACACAATGCATAATATATCTTGTTTCCTAGACTAGGGTCCATGCATGTAGTAGGTACTTGTTGAATGAATGAATAAGAATCCACACATGATATATGAAAAGAGATCCCAAAGGAAAATAATCAAGGAAGTATTACAATACAATTTATTCATCCATCCATTCATTCAGTCAATGAATGGGTATGTGCCATGTGCTATGTTAATTTTTAGAAGTTCAAATTTCATTAAGAAATGAAGCCAAGACAAACTTAGTTCCTTCTCTCAAAGAGCTCACAGTCTGTTATCTTTCTAGGGTGGAAGGCTGAGTCATCAAGGTATGACATCTCAATAAAGCATCCTTTAAAAATATCTAACCCTTTTGACTCTAAGATTCATATTTTTCAACCCATATTATTAGTAGTGATATTGTATTCTAGTTTTGGTGATATAAGTTTTCTTTTACAAATTAGTATGTATATAAATATATACTTATATATATATAATACATAGACACATGTATGTATGTATTGTTTATAATACGTACATACATATGTACTATACATATGTATGTATAAACAATACATAAATAGTTCACTACATGGGATTTAGATTCTCTGGAATTTTGGGATTGAAATAAGTCCTGATGGCTCTGAAGCACCTATTGTATGTAGTGAATTAACTTCTCTTGCATCTGTAATTGGCAAATCTAGTTATATACCATCCTTGGGAGAATTGAGAAATAATCACTTAAATTATTTTCTATATTTTGTGTTTAGAGGAAGAACCCTGTTGAGAAGGTCTGACTCAGTGACTTTCTACTTTTGAGTGAAATAATAAAATTGAGCTTCTGAATCTGTAAAGCTGAGGTCTGTTCACTGGACTGTGGTAATGAAGAAATGTGGAGCACACCAGAGGTCTCAGTTGGCTCTACTGTTACATTACTGCTTCTGCTTTCTGCATAAATTCAGAAGGATAAGAAGAACATATATTTGCAACTGAATCAGAGTCTGATTTTTCCCTGTAGAGAAGAATGGGCTTATTTTTTTGGATGGGATTTACTTGCCTTATGCCCACGTCAAGAAAATGCTATAAACAATTATGCTGTCATTTGGTTTATTAAACTCAAGCCATACACTGAACTGCCTCCCTGAACATAAATGTACAGTCCCTTGCTACTGAGGATCTGAATTACTTTTTCTACCTATTTAATTCCTTTTATTTAACGAATACTTATTGAGATCCTACTATGTCCCGAGTACTATGCTAGATACTGATTATGCAAAGGTGAACTTATCCTGTGGCCTAGTGGTGGTGAAAGACAAGTGAATAGACAATTATAAATGTTAAGTATTAATAAGTGGCAGAGAAAGCATAGGATGCTGAGGTAGCACAGAAAAAAGACTAAAAAGACTCTTAACTCAGACTGAGAAGATTAGGGGAGACTTTCTAGAGTAACTGATAACTAAATTAAGACCTATGGATTAAATAGGTATTAGCTAAACAGTAAAAGGGAAAACTTTTCCTTAGTCAAAAGAAACAGCACAAAATCACAGCATGGGTAAGCATGCATTCTTAAGAAAATGAAAAAACGGTTAAGTGTGTTTTGAGACCAGTTTGTGAGAGTGTGCCATGAAGCCAGAGAGATAAGGAGGAGCTCCTGCATCTAGGGTATTATAAACTCTTTAGGACTCTGTTTTGAGAACAATGGAGACCCATTAAGGAGCTTGAGGAAAGGGTGTATCATAATGAAATGTTAAAAAAGTCATTGAAGCTAATACAATATATTAGCTTTAGGTGTACAACATAGGATTTGACATTTATATACATTATAAATGCTCACCATGATAAGTGCAATATGTTCTGAGAAGTTAACTCTAGATGCAGTGTGGAGAATGGGTAAGGGGAGGATAAGGTGGAAGCCTGGGAGACTGTTCGTGAGCTTTTGGTACCAGTCCAGGAATGGAGAGGTTTATAAATGTGAATGCTCTTTTCCAGGATTTGGTGACTTTGGAAATATGATATGGGGGAAAAGGGTGACTCCCTGATTTCTGGCTTGGCCATAGATGAGATGAAAAAAACAGTTGGAGTACCAGTTTCCTAGGGAAGATACTAAGTTCAGTTTTGGATAATTATATTTGAGGTGCCTGTGCAACAATCAAGAAGGCTAATGTGGTGGAAGTTTTAGGGGGAGATTATGACATTACTGTTGTTGATGTTTTAATTGTTGCTCTTATTGCCAGTCCTCTTTCAGGACACCACTATGGAGTTAATAATTTATGAATTGGAGATGCTTCCTGTGGAATTGGATCCAGAGTATAACAGGAAGGGGCACGTAACTTGCTACTTCTTGGGAACATAATGGGCTGGGGTAGCATTGTTTTGATTTATCATTTTCTGCCAACAGCTAAATGATAGCTCCTTCCTATTTAGTTAAATATATGTTAATATACATAGATAAGTTACTCTCTATAAACTATATGTTTATACATAGATACAGTCTTGATATGTCTGTCATTTGATCTATTGATGTACTTATATTTGGGAAGTGGGATCACTCTGGAGAGGGGATTATTATTTTATTGTTAAAATTTATTTTTGTACAAAGCACTTCATGACAGATAATTTAATCAGTTATTAGGTAAGTGACAGTAAAAATTTTGAGTAAATGGGTTGATAAAAAAATAATTGAAGAGGTGGGGAAGTTTTGAGGAACAATGTAGAAGATATGTAGAAAACAATGTAGAAGGAAAAAAGTGACTGGAGGTAAGATAGGCAGTTTGGGGAAACTCCACAAACTACATGGGGCAAGTCTTCCTGACTTCTTACCTCCCTAAGTGTTACATCAGGAACCATGTACAATGAATTTTTGTCATTTGGTTGCTTCTTATGTATTCTCCTGTAGCAAACCTCCAGATTTACGCCATTGGCAAGACTGATGTGCAGTTGGTACTGGTAGGCTGTGTAGTTAGAGCTGATATTTCTTCTGGTTGGTATGATTTCTGGTTGCTGTTATCACCACTGCCTTAGTAATTTATATTCTCTGAAATCACTGATTTAGGAAGCATTCCTTGAAATCTGCCTCTTCTTCCATCTCCTTTCAAGTTAGGCTGTCAGCTTTGCTCTTTGTCCAATGTTCCCTGGTAGATACCTAACATGGCACCTGGAATACATTGAATAATGACCTCCAAAGATATCAGGTACTAATTCCTTGAACTCTTAAATGTTACCTTATTTGGAGGTAGGGTCTTTGCCTATGTGATTAAGTTAAAGGTCTTGAGATGGGAGGATTATTCTAGATTATCCAGGTGGGCTCTAAATGCCATCACAGGTATACTTGCAAGTGACAGACTGAGGGAGATTTGACACAGACTCAGAAGAGAAGGTGGAATAGACAGAGATTTGAAGATGTTGGCTTTGAAGATTGGAATGATGTGGCCATAAGCCAAGGAATGCTGGCAGCCAACAGAAGCTAAAAAGAGTAAGGGACAAATTTTCCCCTAGAGTCTTGAGAGGGGATGCAGCTCTGCTCACACCTTGATTTTGACTTAGTAAAACTGATTTCAGCCTTTTCAATTCTAGAAATGAGAAAGAGTAAGTATGCAAATATTTCATGGGACGTTTTACAGTCAGCCCTTAGATGTGTGTTTAATTAAGCCTGCCCCTCACTCTGCAGCCATGATGATTAGCTAATGGGACTCCTTCACAGAAAGTCTGAGCTCCTGGGCCTGTTCCTCCTGCTGTGCCTGGGGGTGGTAGCTGTGTAAGAGCTCATTCTCCTCCAGTTACAGTCCTGAGGGGCCAGGAAGTACAAGCCCCGCTGATCACCGGAGCCACATGATGTAGAGGTGTCTTTTGGTGGCAGCTGCAAATATCTGGGTTCCAGATAAGGGTGTAAGCTCCTTTTTGGAAGATACCAGAGAGCTGGAGTAAGGCTGAGAGAGCACAAATACTGCATCCACCTGCCTCTGTTCCCTGAGAGGACTGCCATTGGCTCTATAAAGGTGCTAAGGCAGAAGCCTGCTGTTCAGGCTAAAGCTCCTGGACAAGCAGAGAGGCCTCTTTCTCAGAAAGACTGGGGATGTGTTTCAGTCTGCTGTCTGTGCAGTACCCTGGGGGTGGTAGTCTGCCAGGAACCATCTGTCCAACTGTTACAGTCCTGGGGATGCAGGAACACAGATGCCGCTCGCCTCTAGAGCCAGTCTATCGAGAGGCATCCCCAGGGGGACAGCTACCAAAGCCAGGGCACCAGACACGTGTAGAAGTGCCCCTGCAAGAGATACTGGTAATCTGAGGTGTGGCACAGGGACTGCATGAAGGTGGCACTCACTGGCTGGATTGAAGCAGAGCAGGGAGTGCAAAGGTGGCAACTGCCAAGAAAAGGAAAAGAAAAAAAGAGAGAGAGAGAGAAAAGGAAAAAGGGGAAAAAAAAGAAAAAAAAAAGAAAAAGGAAAGTGGGGGAAAAAAGATGGTGCCCCTGGCTTTAGCCAGGCAGAAGAAGAGCATGCAAGTTACGTCCTGCCAGCTGGCACGTAAGGATGGTACCTGTAGGGGAGGGAGGGAAAAGAATGGTGCCCCCTGGCTTTAAGAAGGCAGAGTGAGAGAAGGAAGATGTGCCCACCAGCCTATGACCCCAGAGAGCAACCCACCAGCCTCCTTCCCCTCAGACCAGTGCTTGAAGCTTGGGAAATGAGTCTCTTTCACTCATTTGTGTGCTTTCCAAGGGCTGCTTCTTGGCTGGGCCCTGGGGTGAGTCAGTCTGTGCCCAGGCCCTTCAAGAGCGTTCCTCAGTTTGGCACAGCTCTTGAGTGGCTCATGGGAGCAAAGCCTCATGGTCTTCAAAGCCAGATGTTGTGGGGGCTTGTTTCTCAGGTGCTGGTCTTAAACTTGGGTGCCTGATGTGGGGTACAAACCCTTTGCTCCTTAGGGAGAAGCTATAGGTTTTAAGTTCCCTCCTGATTGTGGGTTACCACACTGGGGGGTGGGGATTTTGGCAAGATTGTGTGTCACAGCTTTTCCTAGCCACTTTGATGTGCTTTCCCTATTGTTTGCCTGATGTAAAGGGGTAGCTCTGCCAATTTTTGGGTTGTTTTTGATATGTCCTTGGGAGGAATTGAGTTCTGGATCTTCCCACATTGCTGTCTTGATCTGGAACCTCATTATACTTTCCTGTTGAAGAGACTGGGTCAATTTTCTAGTAGAATTCCATCTTCTGGATTTATACTACTGTTTCCTGCCAGTTTCTTTGAATTTTTTGTTTAATTTCCACTGTATTTCCCATAAACTGGAAATTTTGATCTTAAGTTGTGACTGAAGTCTGGTAAAACATTCTTGACAGGAGTATTTCATGGTGGTGCTGTGAACAATATATTGTACCATATCGGGTTTCATAACACCTAGTTTTACTTCTTGTGATGCTAAGTCCCATTACTAGATGAATGGTTAATATGCAAATTGCCATATCAGTCCATTGTAAAGTTATGAGTTCTTCTCTTGAGACAATTAGATATTCTATGTGTTGATAACTTGACAACAGATTATTATCCAGTCTTTTTCAATCTTATACTCAATGTTTTTAGCACCCATTGCTAATTCTTGCATGAACCAGTTATTCAATTACTGTTTTCCAAATGGTGATTTTTTTTCCAATTCTGTCAAGTCCTTTTGCATTCATTAGGAAGGATTCTTCTGTTAAGAGGAGCTCCCCCCATCAACTGGAACTAATTGTTGCTCTGAAATAGAGTTCCATGTGGAAAAGAAAGAATTAATAGTTTGATCTCTCTTTTTTTCCTAGTTTTTGAGTAAGAATTGCTATAACTGTCATCCCAGTTACTGGCAAATGCATTTTTTTTTCTTTTGGTGTTGAGTATCATTAAGATTTTTATATAGTCAAAAAGTGTATCAATGAAGTATAGGATTTATGATGCTGTGACAAATTGTGTTTACCAAAGAGGGCTACTGCAATATATTTGGCCCCACATGTGCTCATAATATGATATTGATGCTTCTCCATTACTTCTGCCCAGCACTCTCCTGGGACATTGCTTTTAGTGAAATCCACCACCCTGAAGCCACATCTTGGAGAGAGCATATGGAAAGACATATGAGACAGAGATAGAGAGAAATGACTAAGAGAGTCCTAATCATTCCATTCCTTACCTGTTCTAGTCCAGGCAACAGACAGGGGAATGAATGAGTCCTCAGAAGCTTTTAGCCTCCAGCTTTTGAGGTGCTCAACAATGCTGAATAGAGTGGACACCAGCTGATCACAGAGCTCTGCCCAGACTGAAGATTTGAGAGAACAATGTGTTGTTTTGAGCTAATTTTGGAGTAGCTTTTTACATCATTACAGTAGCTACACCTGGTGCCTTGATGAGGTTGGCCTGTGGAAGACTCCCCACATTATTATTCCTTTGACATAGTACCAATGCTCTTCAGTAGTTCCCTTGCTTTCTGGGATAAATCAATGCCTCATGCTTACCTTATACATTCCCTGCCTCAGATCTGAAGTCAGCTACTAGAGTCAGAGCTAGAGTCCTAGTCTTTTATTTATTTATTTATTTGTTTGTTTGTTTATTTTTATTTTGGTATCATTAATCTACAATTACATGAAGGACATTATGTTTACTAGGCTCCCCCCTTCACCAAGTCCCCCCCACATACCCCTTCACAGTCACTGTCCATCAGCATAGTAAGATACTGTAAAATCACTGCTTGTCTTCTCTATGTTGCACAGCCCTCCCTGTGCCCCCCCAACACTATACATGCTAATCATAATGCCCCCTTTCTTTTTCCCCGCCCTTATCCCTCCCTTCCCACCCATCCTCCCCAGTCCCTTTCCCTTTGGTAACAATTAGTCCATTCTTGGGTTCTGTGATTCTGCTGCTGTTTTGTTCCCTCAGTTTTCCTTTGTTCTTGTACTCCACATATGAGTGAAATCATTTGGTACTTGTCTTTCTCCACCTGGCTTATTTCACTGAGCATAATACCCTCTAGCTCCGTCCATGTTGTTGCCAATGGTAGGGTCTGTTTTTTTCTTATGGCTGGATAATATTCCATTGTCTATATGTACCACATCTTCTCTATCCATTTATCTACTGATGGACATTTAGGTTGCTTCCATATCTTGGCTATTGTAAATAGTGCAGCGATAAACATAGGGGTGCATCTGTCTTTTTCAAACTGGAGTGCTGCATTCTTAGGGTAAATTCCTAGAAGTGGAATTCCTGGGTCAAATGGTATTTCTATTTTGAACATTTTGAGGAACCTCCATACTGCTTTCCACAATGGTTGAACTAATTTACATTCCCACCAGCAGTGTAGGAGGGTTCCCTTTTCTCCACAACCTCGCCAACATTTGTTGCTGTTTGTCTTTTGGATGGTGGTGAACCTTACTGGTGTGAGGTGATATCTCATTGTGGTTTTAATTTGCATTTTTCTGATGACAAGTGATGTTGAGCATCTTTTCATGTGTCTGTTGGCCATCTGAATTTCTTCTTTAGAGAACTGTCTATTCAGCTCCAGCTCCTCTGCCCATTTTTTAATTGGATTATTTGCTTTTTGTTTGTTGAGGTGTGTGAGCTCTTTATATATTTTGGATGTCAACCCTTTATCAGATCTGTCATTTATGAATATATTCTCCCATAATGTAGGATACCTTTTTGTTCTATTGATGGTGTCCTTTGCTGTACAGAAGCTTTTTAGCTTGATATAGTCCCACTTGTTCATTTTTGCTTTTGTTTCCCTTGCTTGGGGAGATATGTTCAAGAAGAGGTCACTCATGTTTATGTCTAAGAGATTTTTGCCTATATTTTTTTCTAAGAGTTTTATGGTTTCATGACTTATGTTCAACTCTTTGATCCATTTCGAATTTACTTTTGTGTATGGGGTTAGACAGTGATCCAGTTTCATTCTCCTACATGTAGCTGTCCAGTTCTGCCAGCACCATCTGTTGAAGAGACTGTCATTTCCCTGTTGTATGTCCATGGCTCCTTTATCGAATATTAATTGACCATATATGTTTGGGTTAATGTTTGGAGTCTCTATTCTGTTCCATTGGTCTGTGGCTCTGTTCTTGTGCCAGTTCCAAATTGTTTTGATTACTGTGGCTTTGTAGTAGAGCTTGAAGTTGGGGAGTGAGATCCCCCCCCCACTTTATTCTTCCTTCTCAGGATTGCTTTAGCTATTCGGGGTCTTTGGTGTTTCCATATGAATTTTTGAACTATTTGTTTTCCAGTTCATTGAAGAATGCTGTTGGTAATTTGATAGGGATTGCATCGAATCTGTATATTGTTTTGGGCAGGATGGCCATTTTGACAATATTAATTCTTCCTAGCCAGGAGCATGGGATGAGTTTCCATTTGTCAGTGACCTCTTTAATTTCTCTTAAGAGCACCTTGTAGTTTTCAGGTTATAGGTCTTTCACTTGCTTGGTTAGGTCTATTCCTAGGCATTTTATTCTTTATGATGCAATTGTGAATGCAATTGTTTTCCTGATTTCTCTTTCTGCTAGTTCATCATTAGTGTATAGGAAAGCAACAGATTTCTGTGTAATAATTTTGTATCCTGCAACTTTGCTGAATTCCGATATTAGTTCTAATAGTTTTGGAGTGGAGTCTTTAGGGTTTTTTATGTACAATATCATGTCATCTGCAAATAGTGACAGTTTAACTTCTTCTTTACCAATCTGGATTCCTTGTATTTCTTTGTTTTGTCTAATTGCCATGGCTAGGACCTCCAGTACTATGTAGAATAACAGTGGGGAGAGTGGGCATCCCTGTCTTGTTCCAGATCTCAGAGGTAAAGCTTTCAGCTTTTTGCTGTTCAGTATGATGTTGGCTGTGGGTTTTTCATAGATGGCCTTTATTATGTTGAGGTACTTGCCCTCTATTCCCATTTTGCTGAGAGTTTTTATCATGAATGGATGTTGAATTTTGTCAAATGCTTTTTCAGCATCTATGGAGATGATCATGTGGTTTCTGTCCTTCTTTTTGTTGATGTGGTGGATTATGTTGATGGATTTTCGAATGTTGTACCATCCTTGCATCCCTGGGATGAATCCCACTTGGTCATGGTGTACGATCCTTTTGATGTATTTTTTAATTCGGTTTGCTAATATTTTGTTGAGTGTTTTTGCATCTACATTCATCAGGGATATTGGTCTGTAGTTTTCTTTTTTGGTGGGGTCTTTGCCTGGTTTTGGTATTAGGGTGATGTTGGCTTCATAGAATGAGTTTGGGAGTATTCCCATCCTCTTCTATTTTTTGGAAAACTCTAAGGAGAATGGGTATTATGTCTTCTCTGTATGTCTGATAAAATTCTGAGGTAAATCCATCTGGCCTGGGGGTTTTGTTCATGGATAGTTTTTTGATTGCTGCTTCAATTTCGTTGCTGGTAATTGGTCTGTTTAGATTTTCTGTTTCTTTCTGGGTCAGTCTTGGAAGGTTGTATTTTTCTAGGAAGTTGTCCATTTCTCCTAGGTTTTCCAGCTTATTAGCATATAGGTTTTCATAGTACTCTCTAATAATTCTTTGTATTTCTGTTGGGTCTAGTGTGATGTTTCCTTTCTCATTTCTGATTCTGTTGATGTGTGTTGATTCTCTTTTTCTCTTAATAAGTCGAGTCCTAGTTTTTTTAAGTGGGGAATGGTACTTAGGGTTCAGAATGTGGACATTAGGAAAGGCTTCAAGGAAGAAATTACAATAGAAAAATGACAAATTCTAGAACATTAAAGCATTTCAACATATTTCCCAACAGCAGAGTTGAAAGAGAACTATAAAGACTAACAGAATGGACAAGAAAAATACTGAAAACCCAATACAAATCTAAAACAATATGAACAAGCAGTTCTCAAAAGATGGAATACCAATGAACAGTAAATATTGAATAATGTTTAACTTCTTAATAATAAAGAAGAGAAAATATAATACTTTTCATTTATTAAATTAGTAGATTTTCAGTGTTGACAAGAATGGAGTAAAAGTGTTATCTTAAGCTGCAATATTAAAAAGTTGCAACCATTTTACTAGTTAGGATAGAGCCAATAATACTGTGACAAAGAATTACTAAATGAAGTGTCTCAAAAAAATTGATTTTTCTCTCATACAACAGGTCCACAGTGTGTGGTCCTGGTTGAAAAGTAGCTCTGCTTTGTGTGGTCATTTAGGGGCCCAATTTCCTTTCATGCTCTTGCTTTGCCTTTTCCTAAGTGTTAAGGCTGTGTGGTTGAAGCTAGGTCACAGACGAGTCTGCTTCCAGCTTGCATGAAGAGGAAAGGATGAAGTCTAGGACAAGCTGTTTTCTTTTAAGTAAGAGAGGTAGAATTTTGCTAATAACTCCATAGCTAGCTCTAAGGGAAGTGGGGAACTTATAGTTGTATGAAAGGCAACTATATAGCTTAAACACTTACTTAGAAAGAAGACCACATCCTTTGATTCAATAATTCCATTTATGATAATCTATCCAAATGAAGTAAATTATAGAAAATAATTACTTGATTACTTAAAGGACAATAACTCAGCCAAGGAGAGTAAAGTTCAGTATGTTACTTACTATAGAAAAAAAAATACTTAAGAAACATCTATATAACATTATAAAATGGTTCTAAAGGCCATGATAAGGAATTAAACAAGGTGGGGAACTAGTAGAGAGTTTTAAGTAAAAGACTGACTCAGTTTGATAAGAAGAACATTCTGCTTTCATATAGAGGATGGGTAGAAGCAGTTGCTGCAGTTCAGGAGACATGATGATGGTAGTTTGAACTAGGGTTTTAGCAGTATTAGTGATAGTCTTTTGGATATTAAACTTTTATTAGCTGCATAGATTTTGGAAGGGGCACTTTGTCTGTGAGAACAAAATTTCCACTTTACCTACCCAAATACCAAGAGAAAGTGGTAAAAGACTGCTAAGTGTGGTGTTGGTACAGACACGTACCTGGAAACTGTTATTTTAAAATGTTCAAAGTTAATTATCTTTATAAAGTTAAAGGTGAGCAAAACGCCAGGAACCTCGAAACAAAAAGAAACTTCTCAAGAAGAAAAAGATACCATTTTCATTTTTTTTGTATTGTAGTTTATTAATATGTTCTTTCCTATAGAATAATCACAAGATATGAAAACCCTTGGTTTTCATTATTTTGTCTTTGTTCCTTATATTTAGAATGGATTGTACTATTTTCTTATACATTTATTAAAGCTATAATATCAGTAATTAAATAGTATCTACATATCCTCTTTATTATGGCCATTATTTAATCTAATTATAATCACTTAAGCTAGACAAGTATTAATCTAATCACCTATTTTCATTTTATGTACATTTAAAGTCATCTATTTGTTTTGGATCAAGTCTGTAATATTTTACCCTGAGAAGATGACCAAGTTGCTGGTAACTGTGGAATTCAATATGAGATTTCGCTGGGCAAAACTAATTTCCTGGGTTTCTATTGGAAACATTCTGTATGAAGAATAAAACTGAGTCCATTTGTTCTCATACTTGTTGAACATTTATTATGTTTAGGTCACTGTAAATAATACTAAGGTACATGACATTCAGTGATCTTCATGCTGGTTAGAGATATCCTGTTTCTACATAAATAATTGAAATACAGTGGATAAACTGAATTCACTGGGACGAATGCAGTTAAAGTAGACAAAAAAAATTGAATTTTTCTCTTGGCCAGGGAAGAATTATGTTTCTGGTCATTGGTGCCTAACTTGGCTATGATTTTTGCTTCATAAAATCTTAATAACTTTGGTTATTCTTACCTTAACGGCTACAGTTATTACCATTTGCCATAATGAAATTAAGATAAAATGTGGCTTTGTTATCAGCCTTCAGGTTCAGTATTAGACATATAACATATAATAAATGAGTCTTGATAAAGCTTTTACTTTTCTGACTTATCACAGAGATAGAATTAGAAGCCCTTTGCCAAATGAAAAAGAAATTTTATTTGAAACTATGCATATGGTTCAAATATTCAACCCCCTTCCATTCTAATATTCCCCCTTTGTGCTAGGTACCTAGTAAGTGGTCAATAAATTGCTAATGAATGAATGCAAGCATGAATAGATGATCCTGACTTTCTGCCTACCTAACTGTCTGTCTAGTCTGTAAGTATTTATGCTGGACTGTATGTGAATCCCCTCACAATGGCATTATTGGACATGGCATTGAATCTAGTGGTTACCTCTGAGATCTTCTGTGAACTAAAATCAGTCGTAACTAGCTTAAATAAAATTCACCCAAACCCCACCAGTATTTTATGACTTAAAAGTGTGTGTGTGTGTGTGTGTGTGTGTGTGTGTGTGTGTGTGTGTTTGCATGTAAAAGATGACCTACAAAAAGGTGTGTGGGGGGTGGGCATTGGTAATGATTTGCAGATGAAATCAGTCCCTTGGTATTGGCATCTTAACAGTAGCTCATTCTTTACCTCCTCTGGAACTCCAGTTACTTCCCATATATCTGATAAATCCTGGCTGCAAACAAATCCAATAATTTTTTTCGCTTATTTTTTCCTTCTGTTTCTAACAGAAGGAATCAGGCAAAAAAATTTTTTTTTGCCGAGAAAACAGTTTCTTACTCTGTACCACCTGCTTAAATGCAAGCCAAAGGCACCCAAATGATGCAACTCGTGAGTGTGGAAGAGGCTGGCGGATGGGGCTGTCACGTCTGGCTGATCTGATGTCAGAGCAGATCATGTGGTGCTCAGTGGGCAGCTGGGACTGGCCCGCCGAAAGCACATGCATTACAGTCTGAGGCTGTAATGGGAAAGTCAGCTCCTGGGTTGCTGTCTTATAGACATCATCCTGCAGGAAAGCTGGGGGCTCTCAGATTTACCCTGCTCCGGAGCTCCTCCTGCTGCGTGACTCACAGGCACATTGCAGAGAGAAGCTGCTGCTCCCAGTAAGTGCTTAAAGAGGTCTTTATTCAGAGAATTTTGGAAGCAGGGAGGAAGTATCGGTGTTGATGGGGATTATGGAAGCCCTTTGTAAAACATTCCCAGGATCTGGGCTGGGCAACGTTGTTTTCCATGCCATCCTGCAGTTTATAGGCAGAGCTGATGTGCAAATTTTCCCCTAGCCCTGATTTCGGTTTGTTCTCCACGTGATGTGTTTTTTAAAATTGCGTTTTTTAAAAAAAATTTTGTAATTGTAGAGTAGATTTGTTAGGTTTGGTTAAAGTGAGTTGATTTCATATTTCCAGACCCTTGAGTGTACTTGGTGTTCTCTGAATGGTTAAGTCAGGATTGGGGAAAGAGGGTGGTGGCTCTCTCGGTTAGAATCACTGTTTATATTAAGATACCGGCTGTGCCTGTGCGGGAGAAATATTTAGTGGTAGCCACCTCTTTTCTGCTTTGGATGAGTAGGTGGTGGGAGAGAAAGCAGGGTGAACCAGCAGTGAGGAGCATGCAAATTTGGGTAGTTACTGGTAAATTGCAATGCTGATAATATATTGCCTTTTTTAATGGCAAATTTATATTAGTGTCAGCTGGCAGAACAGGTGACAGTAGCGGAGGAATGATGGAGTTCAGTCTCCTGTTCCCAGCAAGCAAATTGTCTTTCCTGTTGCAAAAGCCCAATTAAAGAGTGGTGAGAAGCATGAGAAGTACAGATTTCTAAGCACTTTTTTTTTCCCTGTTGGGAACAAGCATCACATTCCCACACTCACACATCAGGGGAGATCCTCACCTCTGTGATGTTGAGGTGTGGCCTTTTTGGAAAGCAATGGAATAAAAGCAATAACACCTTACTCTTCCTTCTGAGCTTATAATACTAAATTTGTTTTAGAGGCTGAAATAAGTATATGTGGTTGGAACAGGCTGTAAAGGGATATTTAGGGGAACAGATTGTTTATTTACTTTCATACTTTTCTATGAACACTTGTCAGAATTTTAGGTCAAGGTGTAGATGTCCACTTGAAAGACAATAAGCAGATAATTAAATAATTAGACTGTGTCTTTAAGCATTGGAAATATTTATTCTTTTTTTGTTTTGTCTTGGTTTTAGGGATAATCCTTGTCTTTTCTGTAAGTCTCTGCACAAACTGTAGGCTTTGGGGTCAAAGATTGATTCCAGAAACCTTTAGGCATTGAAGAAACTTTCGGGTGGGAAAGATAGTGGGATGGAAACAAAGAAAATATGCTTAGATGAGGTCTATTCTTTTTATAGCCTTTTGCAATAGATGATTTAAGGCACAGAACATCAAACAAGAGATGAGCATTTGCCCCACCCATAGTGTTGTGAAATGGATTATTCACTGGCCATTTTATTTCACTGAACTATATAAACACTAAGTGCAGAGAGGTTTCTAATTCATCCTTTGAGCCCCGTGAAGTAGAGCACAAGCCAAATAAAATGAAGCCCTAGAAAAATGAAGATTCACTCCATCCTGCCCCACCCGACCTTGTCCTCCTCCCATATTGTTGAGTGAAGCTAGATTTATACTGGTAAGGGTCCCATCACTGCTTGTAATTTGTTAGCCGTTACAGAGAAGCTGACAAAGGGCACAGGATATCCTGCTGGTACTCACTGGAGGGGAGTAGTGAGCACAGTGTGAGGAATGTTTTCGGAGGTTCTCTTACTGACCTAGCCCTCCCTCTTCACCTTCTCCGATCAGCCCTAGGCCACACCCCCTTTTTTGGCCACACGCCAAGCACCGTATCTCTCTGTAGGGAAGCCCCCGAACCTATGTCCATGGTTGGGCACATTTATTCTTTAGTTGTAAAACCAAAAAGCCCTCATCACTCTGCAAGCACACAACACTTGCTTCTCAGAGGAGAGCATTTATGGGAATTTTAGAATTTCTTTTCCTCAAAAATTAACACATCACTATGAAAAGATATGGAAGAAAATGTCCCATTTCCCTTTCTCACAAAAGCTTTGTATAATGAATTGTCATTTTTGGCAGGCCATGATTAATGCAGAGGGGCCATCTATACCCCAGATTCTACTTTCCAGGGAAGGCATATGCATTTAGGCACTTAATGCTGGAACAGACATCAAGGACTGACAGTTCATAACCTTATTCTATAGAGGAAAAGTGGCCAGAATTATACATGTGATGAGTGACAGAATTAGGACCAGAACCCAGATCTCCTGACTTCCAGCTCAGTGCACCTGCTGCAATCATATAACCTAAGCAGAAGGCATTTTCCTAAAAAATTAGGTGTTTTTTTGAATTTCAGGTTATTTTTCATTTTATTTAGCTATGGCATTACTAGAGTAATAAGACCACTGCAGTTTCAGCTTGTTTTTTTTCCTGTGAGTATCTTTGAATAGGTTGGAAAGTCCTTAAGAAGAAAATTAAGTTCCATTTTCCTAGGGGAGTAGCATGTATATTATTGTGGGTCATATGATGAGATCTGAAATACCTGATCACTAGTTTTCAAACCTTATCTCATGGGGAGAATGGATCACCTTCATCAATAATGGGATCATTGTTCATTTATGGCAAACAAATACCCAAGAACATTTAGAAGCTTCTTCCCATTTCGGTAGTTTTCTGAGTCATATTACTGTTCTTTGTTTGTGCAGACCCAATTCATGGTGACATATTTAGAACCACTGAAGAGATGTTTAATTTAAAATAAGGTTTCAACTTAACTTACTCTCTGTAGATTACTGCTGGAACTGAAAGAAGTTTTCAAAGAATAGTTGCCAATTGAATGATAGAATATACAGAACATTACAATGCCTGCTTATGAATGTAATGAGATTTGAGAGGTAACGCAATGTTACCTTACTCCATAAGGTATTAGCATGCCCATCTAATTAGTCAATCTAATTTTGGTCAGGGTAGGGTTCACATTTTGTTTGAAATCAGTTGAAATATGAATAATGTCACTTGTAATTCATCTGTGTTAATGCTATTTGTGAAAGTAATAAAAACATAATTAGATTGGATTTTGTTTAATTATATTTTTTAGAAACTTTGACTACATTATACTGACCCTCTGATTATATCCTTAATGTGCAATAATCAGTTTCTACTGGTCCAATGAAGGCATCTTTTCATTCTAGACATTAAACTATAGTGATACACTGGGAGGAATTAGTTCTGGTAGCTTTGAGTGGTTTCAGCAAGAATAATTGGAACACTGTTCTAAAGAGGCTACACTCTTTAGTTCAGAAACAAATGGCTGCATGAGTGACATTTCTAAATGGTGACATCTTCAAGGAACACTCTAGCTGATTTCTTATTTTAAGCTTCAGGTTAAGGAGGGGGAAAAAAAAACAGAAAAAGAAACAAGGCGGTAATGTTCCTAATATGGAGAGACAGACTCCAATTAAAGATATCATGTATTTATTAAGATGTAACTAAGAGGAAATGCAAAAAAGATGTTCAGTGGAGCCTCAATACAGTGACTAGCTGCTGTCCTTGTAAATTTCACTCTTTAAGGTCTTGGATGCCTTTAACTGGTTCCATTTAGGCAGAGAGCACAAGCAAATATCTCTTGTTGTAAACAAAGCAACAGATTTAAGTTAATGCTAATGTGTTCACAGCCAGAGCCAAAAGCTTTCCAGGGTTATTATAACACACTGGGCTTTTAGCCCATCCATCTAAATGTCTAAAGTAGACTAAAGTTATGGACCAGCTCTTTGTATACACCATCCCACATGAGAGCCAGATGCTACTGTTTACTGTGAGAGGAACTCTGCCAGCTTCAATGTGAAATCTGAGATTACTGTTTGGGGTCAATGGAAGTTATAGATTGATATTTCTGATCATGAATTTAAGCTCCTACACTCCAGTCTGTTTTGATTGATGCTGGCTTTTAGAACAATCTTTTATACTTAATTGATACCCAACTGTGTAAACTGTTTAAATGGTGAAAGTTGTGAAAACTGTGTTTATTTATTGTCTTTTGGGCCTTGGGTTTGATGTAGGTCTTTAGTGTATTTTTGGCCTTTGTCTGGATCATGGAAAAGAATTCATGAAGATGCATTGCACAACACCACACATGAAAACACCACCACAACACAGCCTATGAGAAGATTTAGTAGAAAAATAGTTCTGAGTATAATGATTTAGAAAAAGATTACATCCACTGCCCTCAGTTGAAAAGAAAATCTTGTCATTCAAGACCCAGTATTGTTAGAACCCCTATTCCTTAATCTTACCCCATTTGATCTAATAAAGCAAAAAACAAAAACTGGTTTTTGATAAAGTACTGTAACTAACAATAGTAACAACAAAGCAACTGCCATATGCCAGGCCCTGTACTAACCCTTCATTTATTTATGTTATGGACTTTCCACAGATGGTAAAGTGAGCTAGCACCAAAGCACATGACTTGTCAGCTGAGGTTCCAACTAGGTCTTCCTAAGTCTAACACGCTCTCTCTCATAACTTACACTTATTGTTTCAACTACAGAGTATTATATAGAGTTGTGCACATAAACATAAAGGTTGTGATGAAGATATTTTTGTCTGTTCGTAACACACAGATTTGGTGAGGGAGTGGAGTGTTGACTCTGAGGAGAGAATGCCTTTATTTTGGATATGATTTTATTAGTAAATAAATTGTGGTGTGATATGGTTAAAACTTAAGGGAAATGCTTAGGAATAATATTTACCTGCTTGTTAGTTCTACTGTAAGTATCTACAAGATAGTCCCATAGCAAGTTTTTAATGAAAATATCATAGTTTAACAAAATTTTGCATTATAAGATCTTATTCTTAAAAGCCTAATTCTTTCATCTTTATCCAAAACATGATAGCTTTTAGTTAATTTGATTTGTAGTGCAGTGATAAAGGATTTTGTAAAGGTAACCAATGTAACTCAATGCACCACATTTCACAGAATAATTTTATGGAATAATATTAGTAAAAGTCTGAAAAAGCACATTACTATATTATATTTTCCACTTTTGCACATCAGTTTGGGTCCTCTAACTTGAGTAGTGAATTACCCACTTAGCTTAGATTTCTTTAAGCTTCTTGAGAGAAAGGCTGAGTCTTACCTTGATCTGTCCAGAACTGGGCACAGTGGCTGGTACAGGATAGGATGTTGCTTGTTCACAGAGGTGAACATGAGGTCCAGCTCTCTAAAGGTGTAGACTTAGTGGTCGAAACGTTAACACAGGATTTCTTTGACATTTTTAAGAGAATGAACTACGGAAAAACAACAAAATCTAAGTAATCCAAACTGAACTGCTTGTGCCTTGTTTTTTAAGCAAAGGAATTTCACAAATCCTCTCATGCTAGCCATTCAGAACATCATTGTTGGGAGTCTAATCTGTGACACAAGTATACCCTTAAATGTGGTCTTCAAGTGCTAGTGAAAAAATAGGCTCCAGAAAGTTTTTACATGATTGGATCTTTTTCTCATCTTGGTGTTGGAACATCGAGTCTTCAATTCATAACTTTTCCTCATAGCTTAATATCATTGGGTTTTATAATAGATGAGACATTCAACCATCCCTAATGAGGAATGAAGCTGGGTGAGAAGTTGATTTTGCATCATTTTACAATGACAGAATTATTTGTTTTGCTCAGAAGAGATTATTGTTTCTCCATATTGTACATTTTATGTTTCCTAAAACTTTTTTTCATATATTTAAAAGCATATTCTTTCTAGTTGTAATGTTGCTTGTAGAATAATACTACAGAATTTTAAATACCTCATCCTGATATTGAATGATATTCAATTTCAGAATAAACTAAATCCTGTAAGAACATTGGCCCAGATGTTACTAAAAATAATTGTTGCTCTAAAATTTCACACAGGGAATAGCATTCTATGGTTTTCTACTTGTTATGTGCTCTTGCTTCATTTTCCATTTGGGACTGAAAAGAAGAAATATGAAAGAAATATTTAAAAGGAGATGAATTGGTGCCTCATAGGCTTCCAGTATGCTGCTTCAGTTAAACCTAAATTGTTGCTGTAAAGAGACAACTATATACTTGTGTTTAGCACTAATTAAATTATTGAAAATTTAATTTAGAAAAAAAGGCAAATCTCGCTAAGTACAGCTAGTCCAGTATGTGTTAGTTAATCAATACTTAGCTAGAGTAAGTGGGCTGGAAGGACAGAAAATGATTTGTAGTAACTGGATTAAAGGGAAGTCTCATTTGAATATGGAACAATTTTTTTTATTAAGGTATCATTGATATACACTCTTATGATCAATGTGGTTACTACATTCACCCATATTATCGAGTCACTGTCCATCACTGTAGTAAGATGCCACAGAGTCACTACTTGTCTTCTCTGTGCTACACTGTCTTCCCTGTGATCCCCCGACATCATGAACATGTAACAATTTTTTTTTAATTTTGGTATCATTAATCTACAATTACACGA
Source organism: Manis pentadactyla (assembly GCF_030020395.1). NCBI lineage: Eukaryota > Metazoa > Chordata > Mammalia > Pholidota > Manidae > Manis > Manis pentadactyla. The sequence continues at coordinate 95,417,733 of NC_080023.1, forward strand.
AGAACATTATGTTTACTAGGCGCCCCCCTTCACCAAGTCCCTCCCACAAACCCCATTACAGTCACTGTCCATCAGCATAGTAAGATGCTGTAGAATCACTACTTGTCTTCTCTGTGTTGCACAGCCTTCCTCGTGCCCACCCCCCCACATTATACGTGCTAATCGTAGTGCCCCCTTTCTTTTTCCCCACCCTTATCCCTCCCTTCCCACCCATCCTCCTCACCCTTATCCCTCCCTTCCCACCCATCCTCCCCAGTCTCTTTCCCTTTGGTAACTGTTAGTCCATTCTTGGGTTCTGTGATTCTGCTGCTGTTTTGTTCCTTCAGTTTTTCTTTGTTCTTATACTCCACATGTGAGTGAAATCATTTGGCACTTGTCTTTCTCCGCCTGGCTTATTTCACTGAGCATAATACCCTCTAGCTCCATCCAGAACATGGAACAATTTTAAAAGGTGGCCTTACTTTCAGTTTGAACAGCTAGAGAAATTAACACAGAGAGGCTTTGCTCTACTGATGAAAGTCTTAGAATACAGAAATATAAAAGGTTTGAGCCAGGATAAGCCAAACAAGAAGTAGTAGGTAAGGGGAGCTGAGAGTAAGCTGAAGTGGATTGCCACAGTAACTTTTAGACCACAGTAGCCCTCAAACCAGAACACTATAGAGTATTGGATTGGACAGGTGGCTGGAGATTTCTGATTTTAGAGATATCAGGGCAATTTTACAGTATAAATTTGGTAGGACACCAAAGTTAAATTAGTTTAATTTATCACTGAAAAATCATAATTAATGATTAGTTTTGATGATGCTTGATATATCCAGGTGGCTGTACATATTATTTTCTTTTTATTTATGAATGGCTTATGCTTTTGAATATATAATACACTGTCCCAAATTCAAAAGATACAAAAGGATAAATATGTCTCCTTCTTCCCTGGTGGTCCAGTTCCTCTCCTCAGAGATAACTGTTCTTTTTACTTCCATGTGTATCCTCCAGTTATTTTCCTTGACTATATATATACTCTTTCTCTATATAGATGTTAAACATAGATAGTAGCATACAACATACACTATTTTTTGTCTTTTTCACTTAATATGTTTTGGGTATTGTTCCATATCAGTACATACAAAGTTGCCTTATTCTTGAAACAAATGTTTTATTACACAAATTTTTGAAGATACTTGAAATTATGAAATTAGAATGTATAATGAACACCCCAGGTCTATTACCCACTTTCAACATACACATGAATATTTTGACAGTCTCACTGTGTATTAGATACTATTAAGGGATTGTCATTAACTTTATTAGGTGTGAGAATAGCCCAGTGGTTATGTTAAAAAATGTCCACATCATTTAGAGATACATACTGATACATTGATGAGTGGAAGGATATACTATCTGATTTTAAATATGCCAGAAGGAAAAAAAATGTGTTAGAAAAATAGCTTGAACTGCTATTATGTATGTCAGAATATTTCCATAATAATAAATATATTTGCTAATCGGTTTCATCTATAGCTCCCCATTTTCTCTGGAGTATTTTAAAATAAATCTTAGATATCATATACTTTCTCCCATAAATACCTCAGTTGGTATTCCTAAGACACAGGACTTTAAAAAAATCACTGTAATCACATATCAGAAAATTCACAATGACTCATAACATAATCCCCAATCCAGTTCTATTTTCCAATTTCCCTGATTTTCTCAAAATTGTCTTTTTATACTTGTTCAGTTTGACTTAGGAACCATTAAAACTCTTTTAAGCTTTCATAATTCTCTTTCTTAAAAAGCAAAGCCATGTATTTGTTCAAGAAACTAGGTTATTTATCCTAAATAATGCCTCCTTCCAGATTTGATTGTTCCCTTCAGGTGCTGTTCAGCTTGTTCCTCTATCCCTTATATTTGAGGTTTGATTAAATTCAAGCTGAATATTTTTGGCAAGAATCCTTCCTATGTGGTTCTTGCTGTGTTCTTCTTGCTGTATCAGCTCAGGAGCCTTATCTGTCTCATGTTTCACTTCGAGTGATTCTAAGATTCAGCAGAGGATTTGGCTGGTGTCAGTCTGATCTACCCAATTTCTGTCAACATTTCACTTAATGTTTTTGGCATCCAGTGATTTTTATTGCTTTAGTCCGTTCTTCCACTATTGGTTGCAAAATTATTTTCTAATTCTTCCATTCCTTTTGCACTTATTACCAGGGATTGTTCTACAAAGACATTTCCCATATCAAGTTTTTGATTAGCTTAAGTACAATTGGTTTATTCTTTGTAATACAGCATTTTATGGTATCATAGTTTAACTGGTCCCCTTTTTATGGATATTGAGAATGTTTACTTTGCTATTTATTGATTTAAATGTTTTTTTCTTACTGTATTTCCTCATAGACTTACGTATTTATTATGAATAGTAAACTATGAACTTCTAATTTTTTTATTTTTATTTTTCTCATTGATATACAACCTTATATTAGGTTCAAGTATACAATGCAGTAGTTCAGCAATTACCCATATTATTAAATCCTCAACCCACTAGTACAGCTACTATCTGTTAGCATAGGAAGATGTTACAGAATCATTGGCTCTATTCTCCATGCTGTACTACCATCTCCAGGACCAACCTACATTATGATTGAGAATTTTTATACCCCTTTATCCCCCTCACCTTCCCTGCCCATAGTAACTGTGGACTTTTAAGAGACTTAAATTTTAATAAATATATAATTATTGGACTTCTACTTCATGTTAGTTTTGTATAATATGAGAGTTGGAGTCAGGACAGACCTATATTTTAACTCTGGATCACTTATTAATCACATGACCTTGGGCAACTTACCATTTCTATACTCTCTTAATTCATTATATCTATATTCTGCTTGTTCTCTTCATTCATATATTGGGAATAATAATAATCTCCAATTCCTTGGGTGTTTTAAGGATTAAATAAAATAAAAATGTTTGGTACAATGCTTACCATATAGTAAGTGTTGAACAAACTAAATTTTCTATTGATATTTGAGGATTAAATGAAATAGCCATGCAAAGTCCACTGGGCAGGGCCTGGCAAATAGATACTTAGTAAATAGTACTACTCTTCTCCCTTTCTTTACTTTTCCCCCAGTCTGAACAGTAATGAAGATTATTCTTTTTCCTGACTGTTTTCAGGAATGGAAAAAAAAAAAAAGATAAAACTTAGCTGCCCTGAGATTTTTCCCGGGAGACGTCATTCTGTCATTTTGCTGTCAGCCTTTATGGAGAGCCACCTGCAGTTGCTGAAGTCACAGCTTCCTATCCCAGGAGAAATACCTACTTTTCAGGCTGTATTAGTCCACAAAGGACTAGGTAGGATGCAAATAACACTACATTTTAACCCTGAGCTGTGGAAATGGAGTGTTCTCCTGTGCCTTGCCATCCCTGCCTCATCCGTGGCTTCCAGTTCATTTTTAAGATTAGAAAGTTACCCGGATGTAATTCTTTATCTGAATTCCTTCCTGTACCATCTAAACTCAGGTGGGAATTAAAGCTAATAGAATCATAACAAATTAATGTACCCATCAAATATTGCTTTAGAATACATGACATTTGCCTGAAAGTTGGTAAGCTCAATTATTTTTTCTAGCAACTCATGAGAATGACTGCTTCTCCTGCCCTCCTGGCGTTTCTCTTTCCCATATATTCTTCATCTTTGTAACATCTTTGGCCTTACATTTATTTGTCCGCTTTCCCCTATGTCGAATCATTGCCAGTTTTTCTCTTTCTACTATAGACTTCAGGCTTCTAACATCTCTCCGTACTTTCTGATCTCATCTTATAACCTTTGAATTCTCAGAAGCACCAGCTGTCCATGAGGTAAGGAGATGTTTGGCACCATTCCTTTGTTCATGTGATTGGATAAACCTGGTCTGTCTGTGCATTATCTTTTTTCTTTCTCCTGTGTTCCTATGTAATAGTTGATAAGCACTGTACTTTCATTCACCGATCCCAAGTATTTAGATATACAGAGTTCAGAAAGGTTAAGTGATTTGAAATGATGTGTTGAAGAAAACGACATAGTCAGCACTGCAACTTGCAAAGGAACAATTGGCTACTCAGTGCTCAGGAATCAGGCTGCTTTTCAATGAAATCTGCTGAAGGAGCACACACATATTTTAATAACAGCTTGGAAAACTAGAAATATGTTTGGCCATTCTAGTGATGCTCTGATTCTACTTTGATAGAAAGATATCAAGAACATGGGCTGAGTTTTTAAAGAGTGGTGATACTACAGATTTGGCAAATTTGAATGACCTTTCTTATGCATTAAAGTATGGTTTTGCTTAAGATGAATGCCATTCAGTGTATTTATTTGAGATTTGGAGCATCACGAACTCTTACAGATTGACACTGCTTCTGAAATAAAAAGGATAAAGCAGAGGAAAAAGATCACAAATAAGGAGGCTGCTTATTTTCTCAATTATCTTACAATTAACCCCAGGATAGGTTAGTTCAAATTTTTCAACGACCAGCTTTAGGGGATAATGATGGCCCATACCTGTTCTTCACCTTGGGTATAGAGAAGTTTTTTGATGGAAGGATGACTTTAAAAAGAATTATATGTAGTAGTTGAAGTTTTGTCTTGTCCATTCTCTGTCCCTGGGGCTCCTTCAAGGGAAAAACTTCTTAAAAATGCCCATTTGTGGTCCCTGTCTCATACACTCCTCTGTATGTTGGACAATGGATCATTGTTCCTACCTATGAAGAATAAGTGATTTTTCCCCTGCTCTCCTCACTCATTCATTCAACAGTAATTTATTAAGCAACTACTATGTGCTAGATCTGATGCCATGTGCTGGAGGTACAGAGATCAATAAGACATGGTCCTGTGCTAACTGCTGGCACAAAGTCAAGCATCTCTGCCTGGAACAAGCAGGGGTCCTCAGAGTGGGCTTGTGGCCTCTCCTGGGGCTGTCCTTCAGCCATTGAGTCAGAATCTTGGGATAGGCTTAGGAATCTACATTTTCATCAGTTGATTCTTAAACACTGGCCCAGAGCATAATAGGTGTGAAGTATTTAATGAGGACAGTAATGCAATGCAGTGCATCTATTAGGGAGCTTTCAACCTGCTATTAATATTTCTGGGAGATTCCTCAAGAGGGGAACACCTTGCCTTGCTGGAAAAAGCTTCCCCTGGAGGGGGCAGGCTGAAGTACTTGTATAAAGGCTTCTGGGAGTGGTGTAAATTCTGTCCTCTAGAAAGTCATAGTCCTGGATTAGGGGCAAGATTGTGAATTAGGTTGAGAGTTGGGGGCTGAGATAAGAGCTGAGGCTTTTATCCCTAGAGGGTCAATAATTTAGCTCCTGGGGTATTCAAGGGGGAAGATAATATAGCTGACAGCTAATATTGTGAAGATTAATTTAGGGAGAGAAAAATGCAGAGAGAAAACCATAGAGCTAATGTATATACTGTGTCTTGTTAGGCCTCGGTGCTGTTCTAAGCACTTTACACATATTAACTCACTCAGTCCTTAATTTGTGAGGTAGGTGCTGGTATTATCCTCATTTTACAGATGAAGAAATAGAGAGCTTATGTAATGCTCAGAGTCACTCAGCTGAGCCAAGCCAGAATTCCAACACAGAAGTGTTGTGCAAAATATAAGCATATTGCCTCTGCATTGAACTGCCTCTCAGAAGCATCACTGCTTAAAATGGTCAGAGCAGAGTACACACCTTTAAAGCCATTCTACTTGCGCACTGTCTTCTTTCAGCTTTTCATTAAGTAATACCCTCCCTCCCCAAGGGTCACACAAAGAACACTTCTGGAAGTCCTGACAACTGTCTTCTTAAGTTCTTGAGGGTTGTTTTTTTCTTAAATTTTAGAGAAGAAATATATCCTTCCTTTTGTTGTTTCTTCATAATCTAGATGCTTATGACAATCCCTTTTACAGAAGATCTGGTCCTTCACTCTCTGAACTGAAGACTGGATACACTATTTTTAGAGATGAACCCACAAACTCAATCTTTAAACAAGTGTATGATATATATATATAGAAAAAGAGAAAAACTTGCAGTGCATATTTAGAAGTTTGAACAACTTTTCAATTTCTTTGATTTTAATTTCAGATTGGGTCTCTAAAGGTCTTCATGTGTATGTTCAGTGTAATTAATGTGGATCATTATTAACAAGTTTGAAAGATGTTAACAAGGAAAAATACATCCAAACTGCGTCTGAGCTTCTGACATGAAGAGTTTTTTAACTTGAATTCTTTTCCAGGAGCTGTTTAACATTTTTACATATTGCAGCAGAAGACAGACACCTGGCTTAAAACTGATCTGCAAGTGTGTTGAATCATGAGGAAGTCAGTGAACTATGAGATCCCTCTCTTTTCTATAGAATGAGAAGAAGGAGGCTCACCATTTCTTAGAAATTTTGCCCAGTTGCTGGGCTTAAACTTCTCCCTCACCTCCTTGTTGGAAGAATTACACCACAAAACGTTGTCTTAACAAATCGTTCTCAGGTATAGGTTTGTTACAAATGCATTTCCTTCCACTCAACAAATGCCCTTGCCTGGCTGTGTTAGCACTTGTGGTTTTCCTGAAAGGGCATGGCTCTTTCTGGCTAGGAAAAGGTGCATGAACTTCTCCTAAGTCAGGAATGACTATAGACACCACTGAATATACAAAACCCAATTATTTTCATTGATTTAAACTATTACTTTCCATTAAAAATACTTTGTGCCTCTTGTAAGTAAAATTCAATAGAAGAAGACATGTTTGAAGTAAAAGGTCAATGATCCTCACCCCCAAATTATCTTCAGTGTCAACAGATACGTGGTTGGTGCTTCTCTTAAAATAACATTCCCATTGAAGAAAGCAATAGTTTAAACCTCTGAAAACTTGAGTTATGATTCTTAAGAATAATTACTTCTAACTATTAAGAGATTATATTAGTTTTCTGTTGCTGCTGTAACAAATTTCGACAAATTTAATGGCTTAACACAAAACTATTAGCTTAGTGTCTGGAGATCAGAAGTCTCAAATGGGTCACACGGGGCTGAAGCCAAGGTGTTGGCAGGGCTGTGGGTCCTCTACAGGCTCCAGGGAACCATTTGTCTCCTTGCCTCTTCCAAATTCTTAAGGTCACCTGCATCTTTGGCTTCTGCCCCCATCCTCCATATCAAAGAACATCCCTCCAATCTCTGGTTCTGTCATCACATCACCTTCTCCCTTGTTGACCCTCTTGCCTTATGAGGATCCTGTGATTACATTGGGCCCATCTGGATAATCTCTTCATCTCAAAATGCTTAGTTGAATCACATCTGCAAAGTTCCTTTGCCATATGGGGTAACACACAGGTTCCAGGGATTGAGATGCGGACATCTTTGGAGAATTAATTGGAGTATTAATTAGCCTACCACAGAGATGTACAACTCTGATTTGCTAAGGGGTTTTGTGTAGAAGAAATTCATATTTAATCAGAATTTCTCCCTCAACTCTCCTTTCTGTTTTGAAATACCAGAAGCTCCATTAAGGTCTCACATTTGATTTACTAAGAACACCTGACAGTGATATGAAAAGGGCCCCGGAGTAACATTTTCCAAACTGGAGCAAACTGGAACTCTCACAGTCCAAGAAATGTTAAGACATGTTCTGTGTTAAAAAATGTTCTGAGTCAAATAAGACTGAGGAAGGGACTGGCAGTTACCACGGGGGAGAGTGAAAGGGATAAAGGTGCACACAAAAAAACTCAATCATAATGTAGGTTGGTCATGGGGATAGTGGTACAGCATGGAGAATATAGCAAATGATTCTGTAACATCTTCCTATGGTGACAGATAGTAGCTGTGCTAGTGGGGGTGAGGATTTAATAATATGGATAACTGCTGAACCACTGTGTTGTATACTTGAAACTAATATAAGACTGTGTATCAATTAAAAAATACAAAAAAAAAAGAAAATAACAAATGAAGCAGAAATAGGGGTAGTGTAGGCTGTATCTTATGAACATTGATATAAAAAAAAGATTGAAGAACATTGCATGCTCCATCTGACCCACCTTCATCTTTAATACACATCCATATATGGGAAATGTACTGAGAATTCTTGCTACTGTCTGTGATTCCAAATGTATTTTACAATGAAATTTTTTTTTCCTCTTTTATATTTTTTAAAGAATGTGTAATATTGACCTTCTCAAGCATACCAATGTATTGTGTTTGGGAAATCTCCTTAATAGTCTTTCTAAAATTTAACAGTTGCCCTGAAATATAAATAAAATAAAAAGGTAAAATATGAATATAAATATCTAAATACCTCTTAGATGACAACTTTCCTATTTAATCTCCTTTCCCTACTTACTACCTAAAAAAATTTAGATTCTTTAAAGCAACTAACTTTAATAATATAAATTCAAAGCCTGATATTAAGTGTAACTTATGTTTCAGTAAATACTGAGAATATTATTACATGCATACAACATTTTGTGACTAAGGCAACACAAAATTGTTTTGAAAAGTAAGATAATTTCTTGATGTTTTTCAAGGTGTGTAGAAAAATTTACTATTGTGAACACCACCTCAGAATCAAGTCTGGAATATGTGAATTTCTTAAAAATTGTATTCACCTCTAACTTATTTTAAGATGATATCTTGTCTAAAGTGGTCAGAATGCTACTTGATAACTGATGCTGATGCCCTTGAGAGTTTCCACCAATGGTATAAAAAGAGCTTTAGCCTCCTTTGCTGGGTTCATGGTCTTAAAATAGTTTGGCAATGCAATATTTGTGAGATAAGACTTGCATTACACACTCTTTGTCCCTTTTTTATGACACTGATCACACTGTATCATGCATTATTAATTACATGTTAGGGCTCATCTACTCAAAGTAAAGTTCTCTAAGATAGATGTAGAGAAAATGAAAGTTCCTGTGGCCAGGATTCTCATTTGACCCTGGTGTTCTTGCTCACTATGTACGTGTGGGCAATACGTTATTCTTGACTCTCTATAGAAAGCTTGCCTAGTACTCTGGACTGCACAGCTGCAGGAGAGCAGAGACTGGTAGTGGTGACAGTGCCAAGTTCAGAGACTGAGACTGCTATGGGGGCAGAGAGGCCCAGAGGCAGAGACCGGCTTGCCGTATGCAGATTTGCTTTGAGTGAACGGGATTCTAGTGATTGACCTGCCACCATGGGAATAAATTTGGGTATAAACCCTTTTACCCCAAGAATGTTCTGTTGCCATTTTTTGGTCTCACAGAATCAAGAGAGAACTTGCCCAGTGTTGAAAGCCTCAGGCAAGACAGTATGGTACATCACTATATCTCTCATGCTACCTCGTTCAGTGCTTTTCCCTTAGCAGGAATTGGACCAATGTTTGTTAAATGAATGACTCAAAAAATGAATGAATGCATAACTTAGGATGGAAATCGTAGCAATATCAGGTGTGTACTTTAATTGATACATGCATTTATATATACTTCAGTTGATACATGCATTTATATCCTCCTTACTTAAAATCTGAGGAAGCTCACAAAGATATATATAAAGCAAGGAAAAAGCTAAGTTAAAAATAGGTGAGATAATAAGGCAAAAGGAAGATAAGGTTTGGAAAGCAAAATGGATTTAGGAGTGAGCTTAGTTCTGAAAAGTATATGCCATAAAACCTTATATATTTTCAGGGAAAGGACATTGATTTGGTGCTACGCTTACTAAGCCTGTGAAGGAAGCAGTTAGTTATTTTACTTTCAGTATTTAGAAAATTATGTCACGTGAAACATAACCATTCCTGGAACTAGGATCAAAGAGAAATTCTCTTGGCATATCAGAGGGAGTTTACTGTGTGATATAAAGAATAATGTATTAGACTCATCTTTACAATAAATAGAGCAATGCATTTCAGAGAGAATTTCTTATATTATGCTTGGCTTATGCTGATAGCATCCTCACCATGACGGCATAACCAAATAATGAGTGCAGCTCTAGAAAGGGATGTTCAGTGGTTCATGAAATCCTGTTATGCTAACAAAATTGCATAACAGCTATCAAACTTTTTTTTTCAAAATCTGTACTTAGTGATTAATGTGGGTATAAAATTTCACAAGCAGGTAAGAAGAAATGTGGAATACTGCAACATCTCTTGTCTGATAGAATAAATAAAATGTAATCAGTTAATCGATTATCTGAAAATGGGGCTTAAACATTGGTGAGCATCATTTGCTTAAGGTGGGTTTTGCCTTTTCTCTTTGTACTACTGGATGCAGCAAATATGACTACCAGGCAAAGTCAGTTAGACATAGAATGTATTCCTTCCTTAGGTTGCATTTTAAGTTCCTTTTCAGTAGAAGGAAACTGACTGTAGTGAGAATTCACAGATACCAATTATCCCAGAAAATGATGACTTAAAAGGAAGGTGTGAGAATAGAAACCAATTAAAGAAGGCCATGCACCTGGAGCCCTCTCTTGGGGAAGGGGAAGTTGGATGGGAGTGTTCTAACTGCAGGGATGTGATAGATGGAAATAGCATGTCTTCTGGGAAATTAACTACCACTCATTTCCCTTCTCATATACTTTGTCGGATTTTATATTGCTGTCACATCACAGAAGCAACACCAATGTCAGTCTGGAAACATCCCAACCTCAAATTTACTAATTTTTTGGTGGGGGACAAAAATGTGGGATTCCCAAAAGTTATTTTTAAATCTTGGGGATTTTCTTGGGATGTTGTCTTAATATTGGAGGTTTGACGTCAGGATAAATATTTAACCCTGACCTTTGTCCCTATATTTGACTTCCAGTGCTAGGGCTAATAAGGGTATCCAGACAGATCTAGGATGGCAAATAACCCTTCCTGTTTGGTTTCTAATCCCTTTGAGTCCCTTCAATTAAGCCAAGCATAATATTAGAAATTCTCTCTAAAATGCATTGCTCTATTTAATGTAAAGATGAGTTGAATACATTATTCCTTGTATTACACAGTAAACTCCTTCTGATATGCCAAGAGAATTTCTCTTTGATCCTAGATCCAGGAATGTTTACGTTTCATGTGACATAATTTTCTAGATACTAAAAATCAAGTAACTAACTGCTTCCTTCACAGGCACTTTGCCTCACATTTAAGGATTTTGTTAAGCCTGTATAAGAAATCATAATCCTGAACCTCAAAATGCTTTTCCCTTTCTTCTCTTTACGTCTTGAAACAAATAGTCTTCCTCAATTGTGTCTGCTTCCTCCCTTCCTATTAACTTTTGATGGATTGTCCACCCCTACAGCTTCACTGACTGTGTCCTGGCAAAAGTCACCAAATTCATTAGCCTCTTTCTAATCTCTGTCCTAGTTTTCCTCCACCCCACTCTAGTCTTCTAAACAGCCTTCCTGTCTGAAGCACTCTCTCTCTTGATCTCTTACCCTGTGGCTGTTTCTTTTTGTAAATCGGCCTTTCCTCACTTTTTAGAGATTATTGTTCATTACTGTGTTCTTTTAAGTTCTCTGTCTTCCTTTTTCTGGCTGATTTCATTTATCCTGAGATTTCAGCTATGTGCTAATGACCCCTGCATTAGTCAGAGTGAGGCAAAACTGCTGTAACAAAGAGGTAGATGGGTGATTCTGCTCCATGAGGTCACCCGGGAATTGTTTTCTTTGTTGTTGTCCCCAGATCCCTAAGACGTTGTCTTCATTGGAAAAATCCAAAGAAGCTTCTGTGCTCCAACATCCAGGAATTAATAAAGGTCAAGAATATCCTTTTAAGAAAGTGATAAAGAACTTGTACATGAAATTTCTGCTCAAATTGCATTGATGAGGGTATAGTTACTTGATGACATGTAGCTTCAAGAGAGGCTAGGAAATAAGCAGAGATGTCCTCTGTGGAAACCATTGAGTTTAATAACTATGAAAAATAAGGGGAGAAGAGATATGGTGGCAAAATTAATGGTCTCTGCTAAAATACCTCCAGCCCTGCTCTTTGATGCTCCAGACTCATATATGTCTACTTTGTGATGTCTTCTTTCTTTAATCATTCATTAGATTAAAATAAAAATAAACTTTATTGTTTATTTATTTAGCATATAAAATTGTAAGATACTTAAGGTGTACATCATGGTGATTTGATAAATGTACATATTGTGAAAGGATCGCCCATCTAGTTAATCAACATGTGATATCTTCTGTATGTCCTACAGACACCTCAACTCAACATGTCAAAACAAAACATATCTGAACTAATTGTTTTCGCTGAACTTACTCCTCCTACCACTTTCCCTGGCTCAGTTAGTAGTCATTACTTTGTTGCCTGAACTAGAAATTGCAGTCATGCTTGATTCCTCTTTATATCTTCTTTTCCCCAGTGAATTTGTCACCAAGTTCTATATATTTAAATTATTGAATCCATCTCTCTACCACCATGTCTATCTAGACCCTGAAAATCTCTATCCTGTAGTATTTCTAAAGCTTCCTGACTGGTCCCTAGCCCAAGAATTGTTTCCTTACATGACCATCCTCCCCACATATCCACCACATTTATCTTTCTGAAGCACATAAGGGGTGGTCTCATTCTTGTTCTTAAAAGTGTAATGATCTCCCATTTGCTACTGTGGTGTTCTTTAAATGTGACTTTAAGAAATGGAGTCTGTTGTTTTCCCCTTAATATAAATCCTACCCCAAATTCCCCAGTATAAAAAAACACAGAACCTCTGTATGGGCATTCAAACTACACAGAATGTAGTTTGAAAACCACTCATCTATAGAATTTTAATTCAGACTATGTGCTGGTAATTAGAAGGCCTTTCACAGGCTAGTCCCAGCTGACCTTCCCAAACCTGTCTTCAGCCAGTGTTCCCATCATCTTCCCGACTTTAGTCACATGGTGGTACTCCCCTGTCTCATCCATGACAGGCACTGGGGAGACTGTTTGTTCCAGTTCCTTTAGCTGTAAGTTGTGTCTCCCTGTTGTGCACTGGGCACACCATTACTCACCGGAAAGAGTGTGCACATTGGAGCAAGGCAGACTTGGATTCAGAGTTCATCTGAGTCTTAGTTTCCTCATCAGAAAAATGGGTGTAGTAAGAGAATCTACATAAAGTTCTCAGGCCATAGGAGAGCCTCAGGAGTGTCAATTCCTTCCCTCTACTTCTCAAATGTCATTTCTGTATTTTGTGTGTGTGCACGTGACTACTGTAGGAAGAGGTAGTTTTTCCCAGTCTGTTTCTTTATAGCATTGACAAAGCTTCTTTTAGAGAACTTATATTATTATATTTATGTATGTGGTTGTTTCACTTGCTGGATTGAGCTCCTTGAAAGTGGGAGTCTTGACTCACTCACCTTTGATCCTTAGAGCCTGGAAAAAGTAGAGATGAAATAAATGTTAAATTGCATTGCATTGAATTGAACTGAAATGGGTTTACTATAGAAAAATAAAGGCCAACCAGTTTCCTTGGCTCTAACATGCCCTCCCCATAATGAATGTAATAAGAGTTTGGTGGATGTAGTTTTGTAATGAAAGGGGGCAGAATCAGAATTGTGATTCTGAGCATGAACTATCAACTACTGGACTGTGAAACAATTTGCAAAATTGCATTTATCCTGGGGTGTTTTGTTTTGGCATCAGTAGGTTAGAATGTTGCTTCATAGTCCATGTTTACTGAACCATGTAAGGGATTTACAGAAGCATCTGTATGGAGGCCAAAGTCAAAGTGGGGCACATTCCCAAAAAAGTGACATGTAAGGCAAATTGATATATTCAGGCATTTAGAGTTGACGACATAATATGCTATTTTTATGGAGGATTTTTTGGCACTAGGTGTAGGGTGTGTATATATGTGACAAAATGAAGCTCAACATCAACCCTTGCTCCCAAACAAAGAAATTTCTCTTGTTCACTTCTTTATTTATTTTTCTTTTAAGTGGTAAAAAAACCTCCACATAATGTTAATTTTATCACTGTAACCATTTAAAAATATATAGTTTAGTATATTTAGTATTAAGCATATTCATATTATTGTGTAACAGAACTCTAGAATATTTTCATCTTGTCTTAACACTGAAATTCTATACCTGCTAAACACTAATTCTCCTTCCACTCTCCCCCTGTCCTTGGCAATCACCTTTTTACTTTCTGTTTCTGACTTTGATGACTTCAGGTACTTCATATGAATGGAGTCATACTGTATTTATCCTTTTGTGACTGGCTTATTTTACTTACTATAATGTCCTTGAGGCTCATCCCTGTTGTGGCATGTGACAGGATTTCCTTCTTTTTAAGGGTTGCATAATATTCCACATAAATATGAATATCACGTTTTCTTTATCCATTCATCAGTCAATGGACATTTGGGTTACGTTATTTCTGTCTCTTGACTATTGTGATTAATGCTGTGATGAACATGGGTTTGCAAATATCTCTTTAAGATCCTGCTTTGAATTCTTTTATATAAATACCCAGAAGTGGGATAGTTGGATCATCCAGTAATTTTACTTTTAATTTTTTGAGAAATTTCCCTACTGTTTTCTATGATGGTCATACTGTTTTACATTCCTACCAACAGTGTACAAGTGTTCCAACTTCTCATTCTTTTTTTTTATCAAAGTATTATTGATAGATAATCTTATGAAGGTTTCACATGAGCAACATTGTGGTTTAATATTTACCCATATTATCAAGTCCCCCCCAACATACCCAATTGCAATCACTGTCCATCAGTGTAGTAAGATGCTATAGAGTCACTACTTGTCTTCTCCGTGCTATACTGCCTTCCCCGTGATCTACCCATATTGTGTGTGCTAATTATAATGCCCCTTAATCTCCTTCTCCCTCCCTCCCCACCCCCTTCCCTTTGGTAACTGCTAGTCCCTTGGAGTCTGTGAGTCTGCTGCTGTTTTGTTCCTTCAATTTTGCTTTGTTGTTATACTCCACAGATGAGTGAAATCATTTGGTACTCGTCTTTTGTGGAGCGTCTTTTCATGTGTCTGTTGGCCATCCAGATTTATTCTTTGGAGAAGTGTCTGTTCAGATCCTCTGCCCATTTTTTAATCAAGTTATTTGATTTTTGGGTGTTGAGGTATGTGAGCTCTTTATATATTTTGGATGTTAACCCCTTATCAGGTGATTTGTTTACGAATGTATTCTCCCATACTGTAGGATGCCTTTTTGTTTTGCTGATGGTGTCCTTTGCTGTACAGAAACTTTTTATCCAACTTCTCATTCTTACCAACATTTGTTATTTTTTGTTCTTTTAATATTGGCAATTTTTTATTTTCTGTTTTTTTTTTTTTTTTTAGTTTTTGATAGCATGAGGTGATATCTCAAGTGGTTTGATTTGCATTTCCATAATAATTAGTGATGTTGAGCATCTTTTCCTGTGCTTATTGGCCATTTGCATATCTTCTTTGAAGAAATGTCTATTCATATCCTTTGCCCATTTAAAAAAAATTAAATTATTTAAGTTTTTTTTTGTTGAATTGTAGAAATTTCTTATATATATTCTGAATATTAACCCCTTATCAGATCCATGATTTACAGTTATTTTCTACCATTCTGTAGGTTGCTTTTTCATTCTCATTTCTTTGACACGCAGAAGTTTTTGAGTTTGATGTAGTGTCATTTGTTAATTGTTGATTCTGTTGCATATGTTTTTCATGTCATGTCCAACTTCTCTATTTTTTATGTCATTTTCAGTCTTTGTGTCATATGGATATGAAATCTTGACTCTATTTCTCTTCTCCCTTTCCCCCTATAGCAGTTGCCTAAGAACACTCAGTTCTATAGTAGTTCTCACCATTCATTCTCCCACTCCATTGCACACACTTGGTTTATCACCCTTTCTGGATTTTTTTCCTCTCTCTCCTCCTTGTTTGATATCTTTTACCTTTTCAGGTTAGTAAATACACTGCCTCTAGTTTGTGTTTCTTAAAGAAGAATAGCACATGTCTCATCATTGATCTATTCAGAATACTGAAAGTTTCTCCATTGCTGTCCAGAAATGTCTTGAATTTCTCTAAAACTTGGCCCTGACTTACCTTTCCAGCTTTGTCCTTTGTTCTTTTCTCTCATTCTGTACACATACTTTATAGTTTAGTCAAACAGGGTTAAGTGCTTTTCTCTCATAGTGCCCCACAGTTGCCTGACTTTGCTTGTGCTGTTCTTATTGCTTGGAATGTATTAGAGTGCTATAATGTCTCTTTGGTCATCCATCTCTCTGTCTGCCATCTTCTGTTCTTCTTTCACTATACTTACTCCTAGGAGTTCAGCCTTAACTAAGACCTCTATGTTGATATTTCCCAGATCAGCATCTCTGTGTAGATCTCATTGCCTGGACATTACTGAGGTTTTAGGAGACCAGTGAGTAGCATTCATCCTCCATACCCAAGATCTGAGTCAATTAAGGGATAGACTAAGAAAAAGACAGATTAATGCAAAACATCATTCTTATTGCTAATAAAACTAAAACTGGAAAATATGGCTTATAGTTGTGAAAAATTTCTTCTAACAGTGATTCTAAGACAGTCCACTTTAAAGCTTAAATGAATGGAATAGAGAAGAAAGCACTTCCTATGCCACCCAAAAATAAAGAGTAGAAGAAGCAATCCCACACACATCCAGCTTTAGCTCCCCAATTCCCCAATCAGCCTCACATGGAGTGAGTGAGGAGGTGGGGTGAGACCAAGGGGGTCACACCTACTGGACATTCACCCAAACAGAGGAGACATCAGGATTGGGAAGGACATCTCTCTACGCACCCCCATCCCTAATACCTTTTCCAGATTATTCACTATCGTCTCAAATCCATGTTCATCAGAATTTCCTCAAAGACAATTTTCCTTCCCAACTCCTCTTGTTACACTAAAACATGGAGTCAGCTTTGACTCGACTTTCCTTATATGCCACAGAGATCAATATCATAATATTATTGTTTTTCTTTAAAATGCTTCTTTTGTCTGTTCTCCAATATTGCTACTACTTACTTAAGAAAACCTTTAGCATCCTTGAATATTTTTGTTCAATCTGTAAATGTTCTCCTTTGCTTCCTAAAGAAGATGGTTCATAAATCTGGAGTATTTTGTATTAAATACAAACTGACATTCAAGTGTCTCTCCATTGCCCTAATACATGACATTCTTCTACAGCAAACTCCAGCATACAAGAGCACTTTAGAAAAGATAATGCTTTTGGAACATATGATGCTCATTCCTATTCCACCTTTGCCCAGGTGGACATTTGTGCCTGAAGAGCAGCCCCTTGACCCTTTGTATTCTTAAATTTCCAATTTTACTTCCATCTTTCTGTCTACACCAGTCTGCATTTCTGCTGTTATACTTAAAAATAATTATTTTGTGATTCTCAAATTGTCTATATTTTGGTTTTATCTTTCCAGTTAATTTTTTGGGGCCAAGGGAATTTCTTATACTTCTAATGTCTGTGCACCCTTCCCTTATATGTCTAGTACAGACTAAACACATAATAAATAATCAGTGGAATTGACCCACTAGAGAAAGTTATTTAATATATTGAGGTTAAATTTCTAGGCTAAGATGTGAGTCTTTTAAGAAAAAATAATATCAAAAGATTTCTTCCATATTTCCTAGTTAAGAATTTCTATAAGTGAGCAGGCATTTACATGTATCCTATTAAAAATTTTGATTCATTACTCGTTAGGTACTAAGACCCTTTTCTTTTGTGAATCCAAAGTAAGAGTATTGGAACGGGATACTGACAGGAAAAAAAGCTCTCAAGATAACACATGGCCTCAATCAAGAAAGCTTTGGAAGAAATTAAACAGGCATTTGGAGAAAAGACATGTTGTCGTCTAGGCTTATTTCTCTTAAAAGAAAACATTTGGGTGCATGTGATATTTAAAGTGACTTTGTGGATCCCTCTTCTTGGAAAAGAAAAATAGGGTGTTTTTTGTAATGGCTCTGTTTTGTCTCTGATATGTATCATGGTAAGTTTGAATTGATTTTGAGCAACAGCATAAAACACTGGAGGGAAAGGATAACAGGCACTCTAGAAATACCAGCTAGAATATAGTTTCCTAAAGTAACTCTTAAAAGAAGAAACTTTTTTCTTACTTAACAGCTATACAATCGTTTCCTGTTATAAATACAGAACAACTTGAGAGAAGTTGATTCCCTGAGCTTTTATTGTTTTTAAATTTCTGTTATTAAAAAAATATTTTCCTTTTAATATTAGAAGAACAACTGTTACTAGTTAGCTAATCAATTGCATCTTCCATCCTCCTGAGTATTTTGGGCAGTTGGGAACGGGGAAATCTAGGAGAAATTGGTAATTAATTTATAGGATTGCAGGATTCTGGAGAAGGTGCCATTTCTAGAAATGACCACAAGATGGTGTAGAAATAAATACCTTCAACATTCGTGTCATTCACTCATTCATTCATTTAGTAAACAAGCATTTAATAATCTCAACTACATGCCAGGAGTAATGTTAGGCCCAAAAGTTCCTGAATGATTTAGATACAGTTCTTGTCCTCAAGGAGCTTAGAGTCTAATAGAGGAAGATTGATCTGTAAGAAAATAAAGACAAAAGCATGTAGTAGGGGCTATGTTAGGACTATACAGGAATGGGCACCCAAAGGAAGGAATGGGCTTATACAGAGGTTGAGGGTAGGGGGAGTGTGGGTTTGTAAAGGTACCACAGAGGGAATGATTCTTACACAGAATCTTATAAACTTGGGAGGGGGTTACTAGGAAGTGGATTACATGGACTATAGAACTGGAGGAGGTGATGCCTGGAATAAAGGACCAAAATTTAAGAACCAGTTTGGCATGTTTAAGGAACTTTAAGTAATTTAGTATGATTGAGACATAACAGTAGGAGACTATAGACAGTGCAGGCCAGATTATGGAGGCCTGACATGCCTTCCATGGTGACCTGTGATTGTGTTGTGTTTTAAGGAGGTGACCACTTTAGCAGTAGTTTTCATAGATGGTGACAAGGAGATAAACTGGGAAACTATAGTATCCTCTAGGAGAGAGATGATAAGGGCCAATACTTTGGGAATGAGAGATTAAATCCACCTGATTCAGTGATCATGCCCAGAAGAGGTAGTATTCTATGAAGGCATCGAAGAGTTCTGGCTTAAGAAACTGTGATAGATAAATTGACCCAGATTGGAGTTACAAGAGGAAGAGTAATTTCAGGAGCAAAACATAATGAGCTCATAAAAGACTTGTGTCTTCGGAGTTGAGTTTAGGACTAATAGTACAGAGGTGGGGATGGGGCTCAGTGTGGGAAGGGTGGGGTAGAATGGAAGGTGAGATGCTGGGATTTGATTTTGGTTATTTACATTACTGTATTGTTTATATTTCTGATTGGGTGTTAGAGGGTTAGGTTGAGGACATATTGCCAAACCATAAAAAAAAGATTTAAATTTGTTGCAGACTATTAAACTCTTAATGACACAAGTATTGATTTTATTGTTCAGTTTCTCATTCTTACAAATCATTTATGAAGACAGGCTGTCATTCCCTGGGCATGGCCCATGAACTTGGGCTGTCTGTCGCTGCAGGACATTGGGCAAGTTAATTATTCTTTCTTCAGTTTCCTCATCTTACAATGGGGAAATTTATTCTCTAGGGGGCTAACATGTAATACTTCTCTTCTCTGCAAGAATTTTTAATTAACTGAGAGTGAACGACGACTCAGGCAAATGGACAGCCAAATATTACATTAGTACTGAAAGAAGCTCAATGAGAGGATGTAACTTAGATGCGTGGAAGCAGTAAGCTTCCTAATATTCGCTCTCTCAGTAGAGATCTTTGAATAGAAGTATTACACTGTGAGCAGGTGCACTTTCTGCTGTATTTTTTGAAAATTGAAATGAAGGGCCTGGACCTGGGGCCATGTTCCCAGAGGGACACACCGCTGGCCTCTGCAGGTTCCTGGTGGTGGTACCTCTGGCCCAGGACTCTGCATCTATCTGCATTCTCTCTACACCCATAGGCCTGCTCAGATGGAGGTGTTGCCAGGAATTCTGCTCTGTTGTGTTTGTGCATTTGAAACATCTGCTGGGCAACTTTCAGCTGTTAAATTGCCTGCCTGGGCAGTCAAAGCTAGACCAGTTATAATTTTTGGTAGTGCTCTGAAAATAGGTTGCATAGGTTTTGAGAGGTACCCTTGTCGGCCCTTTATTTTTAGAGCACTATTTTGGAGAATACAGTTTTGGAGCACTATTTTGGAGAGAGATTGGTTTTTCAGAATGAATATGGCATGCTATGGTAGAAACACCTATAGTGACCACTAATACTTATCTAGTACTTACTGTGTGCCAGGTATTGCCTTATTTAAATTACATGTTAACTTGAAAAACAGTCCTATGAGGTAAGTGCCCTTACAAGTGAGAAAACTAGAAGCACAGGAGTTAAGCAACTGATCCAAGATGCCACATCTGAAGAGTGACACAGACACAGGCTCATGCAATCTAGCTAAGTCCATGATCTTAACCACCATGTTACCTACATCTTCAGTGAAAAGCTAATGGTAAATAACAGTGCATGCAAAGATCAACTCCTCTACCCTCCCCATCCTTTGCTTTTTCCAGTCCTCCTCCCATTTTCCTAGTATCCTCAGGGATGATGTTTCCTCATTCTGAGTAAATGGGTGTTATCCGTGAGTTGCTGCAGCCGGTCTGGGCTCTCCTGCTGTCAGGGGCTGCTGAAATGCCTCTCTTCTTCCAGGCCTGTCCTAGCTGGGCTCTTCTCTCACTTTCTAACTGCATGGCCAGTAGGAGCTACTCTGGATGGCTGCACACTACCTCTGTGCTCTTCACCTTTAAAGGAAAAGCAACATTTTTCATTATCCTGTTGTTTTGAGTGACAAGAAGGTAATGATGGTGGTGTGTGTATATGTGTGGAGAGGTTGTGCATGCCATACTTAATTCTTTCCTTTATAACTTTCTGATAAGACATGCTCTTCCTTTCCCATCTCCTTCTTTTTTTTCCCAAAGAAGATGAAGTCCTTACAGTGAGGTTCAGCAGTGTTCAACTGTTGGAAATGTGAGGTTAAAAAAAGGATTCTGTGGCAGTCATATTTTGGAAAACCTTGGATTAGACAGTTACGCAGTATCCTTTACTTCTAAATTTCTCAGAACCAGTAAATGCTAATGTGATTTAGAATCTTTTTATATGCAAATGCACACATCTTTAAGCAAAGAAGATTGAGCATGCATTCTTTTCCAAGTTTATTTGATCATGGCACCATTTTTTTTTTTTGGAGAGCATCTGTCTTCTGAAGAATGTGGCCTTGGAAAACACAGGTGTGGCTAATGAGGCACACACCAAAGAGATCCCTATAAAAGTGTCCTGAAATTGTCTTACCATCTATCTACATTTTAATGACTGCATCTATTTTGACCTATTTTATTAATTTTCAGACTTGAGAGTATTTAGAGGTCTATTAAAACATGTCCCAGTGGGGATGTGATAAGTTGATGTGATGGGACAGTGTCACCTGGAGTACCTAGCCCTTTGGAATTGGACTGCTCATCTTTTGTCCTTATGTCCATGTTGTCATTATGATTGGAGAGATGTGAGAAGAGTCTCATGTTTTCTCATTTCTGGGATTTAATTTGAGTTTCAAGAGCAGTGTGAGTGAAACTTAGATGTAGGTACATGACCAAGAGGTGAGTTAATGCAGGATCAGTGGACCTGTATTCAGGTTGCTCATTTCTATTTGCACTTCAAACAGAAATAGATGATTAATATTTTGGTGCTGCACATTTTTGGATTGTCATTTAGATGTTTGATTTTCTTTTAACTGTTCCAAGTTAGCATTGTTGATGAAATTACACCCTTGCATAACTTAACTTGTTTTTGTTAAGCTAAATAGTCTCAAATATACTTTCAGTAAGTTAAGTTATATTAAAAACAAACTGTTCCCAGTGTTTTAGAGCTTTCTGTGTGTCAGCTATACTTCTTGCCAAAGTTTTTGTGCTCTGGCCTCCTCTCAATAAGAGTTTTTAAAAAAAGTGTATTGTTAAAAAAAGTGTTAAATTATACTTGTTAAAATGGTAAGGAAGACTATTCAGGAGTATTGTGAGAGGTGTCAAGACTATTGTAATAGGGGAGAGAGACTGGGCCCAACTCTGAATACAGCAAAGACAACAGGGGATGGATTTACAGCCAAGAAGCAGAGTGAGGGTGTCAATGGGTAGATAATTACTAAGAGGAGACATCAAGGGTGGGAGGATTCTTTTTGAACTAATTTACAGGGTTCTTGTTGAAAATAAGCCAGGGTGACCAGATTTAAAATGTGTGAGATGAGGAATTTCATCAGCTATTGAGAATGGGGGATTCCCCCTAAACTGACATAGCAGGATTTTTGCTAAAATTGGGCTGTCTGTGCCCAGCAAGAATGTAGGCCAAGACTGAAGCTTAGCTGAGAAGATGGTCAGATGAGCCTAACTGGAGTTTGATTAAGGAAAGTCTTTGTCAGTATGCAAAAAAAAATAAAAAAAAAGATATAAAAGGACCATGAACAATAGACATGTTTGTAAATGAAATTAGTTTTTAGTACATAAGACACACTATTTCCTCAGTTTACCATTAACATACTATGTAAAATATATTCTCTCCTACAGTGACCACAGCAAAAAGGGCAGATGCTCATAATTTTTAGGCATGTTGAAAAAACATAAAGAAATATTCACCTCGTATTCTCTTGTATATCATGTTTAAATTTTCAAGAGTGTAATTGCCCAGAGTTTTGGCACCATGGATATTCTGAGCCTTTTACACATTGTACAAGGCTCTAATTGAGTTCCAGAAAATTGGGTTCTAAATATGTTACTATGCTGCAGTGATTTACTAAGTCACTTCCTACTCATTACAAACATAAAAACAGTATGCTACCACTCTGAGTTGTATGGGCTTTGGAGTGTCATTAAATATATAAGTGGAGGGATATGTATAGTAAGAGACCCAGTGTTCCTCAAACTTTAATGTGCATACAGATCACTTGGGATCTTGTTAACATGCAGATTCTGATTTCAAAGGTATTGGGGTGGTCCTCAGTTTGTACTCTTATCAAGCTCCCAAGTGATGTTGATTATCCTAATTCTCAGATAAATATCAAAGATCTAACTCAAAAGGAATAGCACTAAATGCTCCTTTGGATTATTCATTCATTTTCTTCCTTGAAAAGATGAGTAGTTCCTACTTTGAAAATACATATATACATATGTACACATATATGTGTAGGAGGGGGTTTTCCCCTACTTTCTTATGTTCTCTGACTAGGATGTGCAAGTTGTACTGACAAAAGACAGGTTAGCAAGAGAAAAGGTATACACATTGAATTTGATGTTAATATTTTAATTTTTATGTGGACAGAGGCCTTCCTGAAAAACAAATGAAGACCTAAAGAAGCAGTCTGCTGGAGAGCTTATATACCATATTAACAAAAGGTGATAAACTGTAGAGAAGAGATTGAGACAACAGAAAAGGGTTTGGGCTTCTAGAGGCAGCAAGTTGTGGGAAAGTATATGGGGAAACTAATGGAAGATAAAGGTTATTTTTTTAAGGCTTGCTTGTGCAGACCCATCTCAGAGTCGTTTTTCTGTCTCCAGTGATAATGGCTGTTGTCCTCTTACTGGTATAGTCCAGGGAAGGGGGACACCTTCACAGAAGGAAATTTATGTTCATCTTTTAGGATGGGGGAAGGCAGAGATCTTTTCTAGATTTGCTGCTTTTTAATTGCTTTCAGCTCAGAATGATCTTAGGCTGAAGTGGCATATTTGGGGCAGCATATTTTGATCCCCATCATATTCTTGTCACATTGTGGAAAAAAAGAGAATTATAAATTATTTATTACTTCCAGGGAGTGCAAATGGCTATTTCACCAAAAGGTAGCTTTTTTTAAAATAGGTATCACTGCTTCTTCAGTTCTAGGATCCCTTGTTAGAAGGAAGCACTTTTATGGATGTGAGCCCCTAGTGAGTGGCAATATTATCTTTCATAAAAATAAGATCAATTACAAAAATAATGAAAGTGTCATATATTGAGCACAGATGACATGCTAGGCATTCTTCTAGGTTTCCTTTATATATTATCTTTATATAAGTCCTTACAACGACCTTACAAAGTAACTATTACTAAATATGTTTTGATTGATGTTTGAGGAAGCCATAGTTCAGAGAATTTAAAGTACCTGCATTGATGCAAGGGGAATTTGAACTCAGACCTGCTTGACTCCAAAGTTGCATCTAATCTTCAAGAGAAAATTTGGTAGCAGTAGTAGTATTAATATCCAGTAGTAATAGTAATAATATCCAGAAAATTCTCTCTTCACAATGAATCTTAGTTCGTGTATTGACTGAAACAAAGGGAACATTAGAAAAGAAGTCCAGCTTGACAGAATGATTCTGTCAAGGACTGTGACTGTGAGTAACATCTTTGAAGACAAAGATGGTTTAGAGAGTATTTACTCTTTTATTGTTGCCTTCGAAAGTGTCTCTTTTCCTGACCTTCTCTCCACACTGCAGGTAGATAATGTTCTCTTCCCCCTTTGGATTGTGTGGTGCACACACTCCAGAGCTATTTGGTCATTCAAGAATTGTCAGGCTCCAGATCTGCATCTCAAAGTGTCTTTAATTCACTTTTGCATAGAGAAGCAAATGTATAATGAATCCAGGGCTTGCTGGGCCAGTAGAAGGTTATGGGGAGTGCTAGTGGGCATAAGCTCTCAGGGTTAGTTAGTTCTGAGGCAGGGGGTGCATGGGGAGGAATAAGAGGTTAGGAGGGGCTCTTGGAGAGCAGGTATATTGGGAAGTTGCCAAGGAGACAGGAGATTTAAATCAGGGAATAGGAAACGGAAGTTTAACTCTATCTGTGGAAGTGATACTTACCTATATTCATTATAAATCTAATTCTCCTGTTAATTGGGAAGCATCTTAGAGGTTTGGAATTATTCTTATTTGTACTTTGTAATGGTTGAGGGAATACGACTAAATGCCTATCTATGCTCAATAAAATTCTTTATCAATGGGAAAAAAAAAAGAATTTTCAGGCTTCTTTGGAAGGTACTCTCAGTAGCTTCTGAAGGTTAATGTCATGGGGCCGTAGATCCCTTCTCATAAAATATTTGTTAAAATGAAAGCAAGTCTCAGATCCAATTCTGCTGTACCTACAAACACTTTTTATTCATAAGAAGACCAGAAGGGTTATAAAACTTGTTTCTAGAGTTTGCCTATTTCTCTGTCCTGAGGTACTTACTCTGTCTGCACTCTTACCAGAACTTCCCATGAAAACCTCACTCTGAGGCAAACATAAGAAATTCTGTTGGCAGGACCAGCTAAGCTTGTGGGAGATGATGCGACCAACACCTCTTAGAAGAGGAGAGAACCAATACTAATGGGACTCCAGACTTTGAGCATGCTGTCCACATAGGGAAAATGGGGCCTGTGCAACTCTCCATTCATTTCATAAGGAAAAATTATTTCAAATATCCTTTGGGTTAATTAACAAACCTTCTGTGTTGGATTTTAAGGGGGATATTTGAAGTACATGAGAAACCCTCAAAGTATTGACTCACGATTATATACTACAAATGCAAATCAGTCATTTCTAAAGTGTACATTAAAAATTAATACACACACACGTGTTTCCAATAAGTTATCACACTGGCAGCATAATACTCTGCATTTTTTTTTTTCTTCACTGAAGTGGGTTCTTGTAAAAGCAGCAAAAGCCTTGATACATAAACTGACAAGGCCAAAGCAAAGGGCCTGAAGGATCCTAGCTGGTAGAAATTACATGCGGTTCACAGCTTACCAGCCTTCAGAGGTTCTGTCCCCAGTCATCCTGGAATCCCACAGGGCTCCCCTTGTTGGCAGTCAGTGGGTTTGATCCATGGGCAGCTACCGACATACAGGCCACTGAGGGATATCATCCTCTTCCTTATTTTATCATTCTGTTAACATGCCTGGGGATTATAGAAGTAAGTGCAACGTTCATGACTTTTATTGTACCTTGTCCTAGAGAGGGATGTAAGTATGGGAAATTTCCCATTTAATTTCTTCTCTGTTCAGGCAAAACAAACATAAACAGATGTGGGCAGTGGTGGAGTCCAGTGGTACATCTCTCTTGAGAGTGTGGCCATTCACATTTCTCAGATTCATTTTGGTGCACAAACTAACCTCCTAGAGAGAAGGAAATGACTGAAGGCTTCCTCCTGTTCCATCCACAGTGTCAGTACCAGGTGATGTGATACAATGAAGGCAGGCGTTGGGCCCAGTTGTGGCCTATGAACACATACATACCTAATAGCCAGCAAGCAGCAAAGTCAAACTACCTGGAATGCAACTTCTAATCTCTATCTCTTTCATGTAACCCTGCAGCCACCAACATATGGAAAATTCATTGGAGGCAAATGTGAAGATGTTCTGCAGCAGAGTTCCTATCTTTGTAGTTGGATCAGGTGACAGAATCCTCTGTTAGGTAACAGATTCTGGAGCAAACTGAATTCTAGTCATGAAGTTACCCCAAAATTGCTATGCTTCTGAGTTAGACAAATGCTTATTCACCATGCAGGGCAGATCTGTCCATCTAGGATTTCCAGCCAGGCCCCATTGCATGAGCACCACTAATTTCACCAATAATAGAGTGTATCTAAGACCCTTATGCTAGTTAATGACCTCTCACGCACAGACTCAGAGGGGGATGCTTGAAGCATTTGCCAGGCAAGCTCCTGAGTTTGGACCCTGGTGAGGTTTTGTCCAGTGCCGACAACCTCTCCTGGAAAACATGATTGAACAGCCTTCAGGGTATAGATTAAAATCAGTATTTAGCCACAACATTCCACTGCTTACCCTGAAATCTTTTAAAGTAAGTGACAGACAAATATGTCTAACCAAAGGCTAAACAGTCATTTGGCTAAATAGTTCTTGGGCAAAGCAAAAGAGAGAATTTAGCATTTTTCTTACTTGTACTCTCTCAAACAATTTACATAAGATAGTTATGATAATTTGTTTCACTATTTCCATTAAAATATTATGCCTTTTAAACTCCTGGTAACTTCATTTTTTGCTTTCTGGATTTTGGAAAGGATAAGGAGAGGCAGGCCCAGTTAGATGTCTGTTTTTCTGAATTATCTGGCCTCAGCAGGCTCCTCCTTGTGTCAGGGAAGGCTCTAGCCATCAGGGGAGGAGAGCTGTCTTGGCCTAAGCTTGTACCCTCTATTGTCTTCTGTTTGCTGCCAGCTCATATGGTTGGAAGCCAGAGAATTTCGTTCTGCTGCCTGAAGTCTCTTTAATATGGTCTCTGCTAAGGAGCCGGTCCATGTGCAGTAGGATAGGACAGCTCCATTGCTACTTACCTGTGTCCACCCTGCCTGGGCCACAGTCCCTCTCTTGGCCTCCCTCCCACCTGGCTGATTTCAAGTTAGATTGTTAAGAGGGCTTGCATATAGGGATTTATTTTCCTGAATTGATGACCTTATTTTCTTGGAAAATAATAGTAATTTTATAATTATTATATAATACTAAAAATTATAAATTTAAAAATATAAAAATAAAAAATAAAAAATTATAAATAGTATTATATAAAAAGTATTATATAATACTAAAAAAAAAATAAAAGATGAAGTTTCAGTTGCTTCCTAAATTTGTTTTAGTTTTTGTGATGTTTGTTTGCTGTGTACACTGGCTGATTACTGCTCTGCCAATAATAGGATGACCACTCTTTGCAAAATAAGAGGGTGTTGTTCCATCGGTTGGGTGGTACATGTAAGATAAATTCCAATAAATTTCAACCGAAGTAAGCAGACGAAGAGAGGCAACAAAGGGCCAGGTAGTTTACTTGAATGCCACCCCGGGGTGATGTTCTGTGGTCTGAAACACAGGCCAGGGAAGTCACACCCAACAGGGCAGGCAGCAAGTTTTTAAAGAAGGCACGGAGAGGGAGGGCAAAGGTGTACATTGGCGTGAGGATTGGTTCGTCTAGAGTACGTGGGGGTCTCTCATTGGCCTTTAGCCAGTATGGAAGGTTACCACTAATCCTTTAGCTTGGGGGAAGGGCTCTAGTTGGGAGGGTTATCTGATTAGGCTCTGGAATGTGGGCGGGCCTCGTTTGGGGAGGCCTGAGTTTGTCCAGCAGGCTCACCCCTTCCCCTGATGCCTTCCGCCTAACAGTAGATACCAGCTAATCTGATTCATCCTATGGAGGAGAATAGCTCCAGTGGAAGGAGTTTTCATGTCAGTGTTTTATTATTACAGTGCTCTGTCACTGAGAGAATAAAACATTTATTTGATTACGTGCCATTTACCGAACTTCCTTTCCCAGTCACTTTCTCATCCACACAGCTCTTGGAGCCAGATTTACCATTTAATGTGAACCAAGTTTTTAACAGAAGCTTTTTTCTTCCTCTATTTTTTTTAAAGTTTTTATTTGCACACTAGAAAATAACTGAGAAGTTCTGGGTTCTGGACCCACCCTACTGCTAACTGGAAAAGACACTTGAACCCTCTGGGCCTTAGATTAAGTATCTGGAAAAAATGAAGCAGTTGGAAAAAATGATTTTTGATATCTTTAGTGCTAAAGTTCTATCACTATAAACTTTACAAAACAAGGCAATACTAAATTGCTAAGTTAGGGGCTTACTTAATTATATGGGTTTAATAAGTAACCAGTAGAAAATGTAAGAAGTTAATATTTTAGAGTGGAAAGATTTTACAGTAACTATTTTTGGATTTAAGTCTTGCTTTCTGAGGTTGGGTGACTGGGGCTTTTGTGATATGGGGTCCTTAGCCATAGGGGCTGCCAAAGGATACAAAAGAATTGCTTCACTGTTAATTCTGCTGGACTTTCTAATGGTAAACAAGCTTCCTTTGACATGCACAAGTTTCCAAAGCTGGGCTTTCCTTAGGGAAGGTAGTTGAAGCTAAAAGGACCCAAAATTGAGTTCAGTGGGTGAACATGAAAGGCACACATAAATCTTAGGAGAATTATGCTTTGCTGGGAGGCGAAGAATTCTGCCGACACTCTGTTTTGGGGATATGCAGGAGCAGCCTAGGAGGTCCTGTGAGGGTGCAAACCAATTAAGCAAAAAGCCTTGACCTGAAATAGCTTTTTATCATCTGGGTGAGAAGCTACAGATTTAAAGAAAAGGACTATTGTTTGACAAAGACCTAATTAGCTAGATTACACTCCAGCTCTCCGATTTATATCTTATTAGGGAAAGGAAAGGCTGAAATTGCATATGGACTATTAATCAGGTTGGAATTTCTTGAAATTTAGAACTTCTAAGTCCATTTTTAAGGAATACAGAATTCTCCCAAAGGCTGTGTGTATCTGACTAACCAGGATTCATACTGAGACCCAACCACACATGGAACTGCTCTGGAGGGTCGACTTAAGTGTCTTTGCTACAGGTTTGGTAGCACACATACATTTTAGCCTATTAAAGAACATGAACTTTGGAGTAAATGATGTGTGGATTTCAAATTCAGCTATACAGAAATCTCAGTTGTACACTCAATGGCTATTTGCTTTGAGTGGAGTTACTTGAATTATTTGAGTGTATATATAAAATGGAGTATGTACAGGTTTATTGAGGAGCTTAAATGAAAACTTAGTGGCATTGATAGCATCCCAAGGGGCCTGATAGTGCTTCTAATCCTTAGTTGCTATAATGTTTTAAAATGTGGCTTTTTCAGGGTGGCAACATCAGGAGGTAACTGTCCCTTGTTTAAGACAAGCAAGCAAGCCAACCAAAGGGTGGTGAGAGAAAAAGAGGGAAAAATGGGTGGCAGGACTTATAGCTGTGTGGAGAGCATAACTAAGAACATTTTCCATATTCTTTTTTTTTAATTGAAATATTGATATACAATCTTATATTGGTTTCAAGTATACAACATAGTGGTTCAACAGTTACCCATATTATTAAATCCTCACCCTTTCTGGTGCAGTTACTGTCTGTTGACACAAGAAGATGTTCCAGAATCATTGACTATATTCTCCATGCTGTACTACCATCTCTGTGACCAACCTGTATCATGATGGAGAATTTTTGGGCTCCACCTACTCCAGCCTTTGCCCCATGGTAACCATCAGTTATTCCTCAGTGTTCATGAGTCAACTGATGCTTTGTTCCTTCTGTTTTGCTTTGGATTTACATTCCACAAATTAGTGAAATCCTGTGGTATTTGTCTTTCTTCACCTGGATTATTACACTGAGCATAATATTCTCTAGGTCCATCCATGTTGTTGCAAATGGCAGGATTTCTTTTTGTGGCTGAATAATATTCCATTGTGTATATGTACCATGTCTCTTTTATCCATTCATCTGTTGATGGATGCTTAGGTTGCTTCCATATCTTGGTTATTACAAATAATGCAGCAATAAACATAGGGATGCATATATCTTTTCAAATAAGGGATTTTGTTTTCTTTGGGTACAGTTCCTAGAAGTGGAATTACTGGATTGAATGGTATTTCTATTTTTAGTTTTTTGAGGAACATCCATACTGCTTTCCACAGTGGCTGCACCAATTTACATTCCCACCAACAGTGTAGGAGGGTTCCCATTTCTCCACATCCTCACCAACACTTGTTATTTCCTTTTTTTTTTGGATAGTGGCGTTCTGACTGGTGTGAGGTGATAATCTCATTGTTGTTTTGATTTGTATTTCCCTGATGATTAATGAGGGAGAACATCTTTTCATGTGCCTGTTGGCTATTTGTATTTCTCCAGGAATATCTTTTCAGTTCATCCTTCCTTATTCTTTAAGGGTGTTGACTACTTGGTTAAAATCTAGAGCATGCCACTTACTAACCAAGTGACTGGGGCAAGTTATCTAACTTCTCTATTTTAAATTCTTCATCTAAAAATGGTGACAATAATAGTACTCCTGGGGGTAGGGATGTGAGGAAGAAAGGATGTGAAGAAAATATCTGGCATGTGCTCAGCACCCATTAAAAGTTAGCCATCATCATTACCTTAGACTGCTGAAAAGTCAGTTGCAAAAATAGGGGCAAGGAGCTTTAATACAGTGGTGTATGACAGATTTAAGGCACAATACCTTCCCTTAAAGTAAATTTATTTCATTATTCATTATCATCCAATTATTACTTTTTGATTTCATAAGGAGTATTAGATGGTTTTTCTAATGAGAATAGTTCCAAGCTACATTTTTAAACATGCTAATCTTCCATGTGAAAGCTGGGCTTCATTGTTTCTGGAGTGTTCCTGGCCAGGGCTGATTGGAGCTTTGATTTTTGGAATGCTAACAAGGGCAGCTGTATTCCAAAGTCCCAGTTGTTTTTATGGGATTAAAAAAAAAGCACAGAAACAAAACTAATGGGAAAAATGTTTATGGACTCTGGTTTGAGCTAAAGCCTGTGAGAAGGGTTATTTCTCTTCAAAGTAGATGGCAATACATTTAGTCAATCATATCAAATGTGAGGTCTTATGGCTTATAATTATATAATTAAACTAATTTTTTCTTTGTGATTATTTTGTGTATTTGATCTAGAAAGCATTCTTAAGGCATGAGATAAATGTTTTTCCTATGAATGAAATAATTAGATGAAAACCATTTACTCTAGAGGATTCAGGGAATTTCAAGGTTTGAATTTTCCTATAAATACAGTTTTTATACATAAAATACCATGCATGTAACTTTGGTAATAAAGTAAAGTTTTTGGAATCTCTTCAGTGCTTTGCTATTTCATAATTTATTCTGATTCATATGTTTTTGTCTAGAACAATAGGTTAGGAAGTTTCCTTTTTTCCCTTAAAACATACTGTATTTAATTTTTGAAATAATGACTTTAAGATATATTAATTTCTATATAGGGAGTGTGATTATAACTGAATATCTGAAGGGTCTTTTAATAAAGAGACTAGAAGGGACAATTGCTATGTGTGGGTCATGGAGGTGGTGATTTAAGGTTTGTTATCTTTCAAATATCCTTGTTTAAAAATTTTAATGATCTTGTATTACTCCTAAATTAAAAAATCATAATTTCTCATTTTATGTAAGATGAAATAAATTCAAGAGACTGAGATTATTTCAAAGGTTACAAAATTTTGTTTTTTTTACCCATGTAATTTTGGGGAAAACAGCTAATTTTGAGTATCTTTGTATTTTTTTGATGTGATGATTAGAACCAGTCAACTCCATTTTGTGTATTATGGGGAAATGAAATATTTTAAAAAACAAAAATAGCTGAAAAATAAATGATAAAATGCTGTTATTAAAATAATTAGTGAAAGATAAAAGACAGTACATACAGGGATCCCCATATGCCTTACATTTATGTGGGAATACATACAACCAAAAAACTAAGTGTAAAGGTCAAAGAAGAAGCAAGGATTAGAAAGATATTATAGAGAAGTGCCAGAAATTACTTGTAGAAGGAAGGAAACAGATTTGAAATAATAAGGAAGGACTAAAATATGCATGTTGGTTAATAAATGAATGTATTTCAATCATTTGACATTCAACAAAAATTTGTTCCAGGTGAGATCAAGATATCCCCTAACCAGACAAATCCCTGATTCTCAGTGGCATCTCTCACCACTACGGGATTCTGACATTTTGGGAAGGACCAGTAATGCTTTCATTAAATGATAAGGACTTTTTAAAAAATTCAGCTTTATTGAAGTATAACTGACATATATATATATATTATAGTGTATATCTTGGTGATTTGATATACATATACATTGTGAAAGGATCCCATCTAGGTAATTAACACATTGATAAGAATTTATAGAGATTTTTTTTGCAAAGAAGGGTGCAGACAATATCTACACCTAAGACTTTCTTTTGAATTCCAATTTGAAATAACACATTCTTATTTTAGGTATATTCATATTGTTAATGAGGTCTCAAGTGTTAATGATCTCAGAGACTGTCATTCATTCATTCAACAAATATTTGTTAAAGTTCTATTATTTACCAGAAACTGTTCAGGGCAGGGGGAGACAGTAGTGAACAGCACAAAACCCTTAGTCCCATGGTGCTTACATTCTGTCTTTATTTTCTGCTACTGTACTTATTCAGGAGGACTTTGTGCTATGAGCTGATTTTATAGGTTAATTTTTTGAGGCAATCAAATTTCTTGTTATGTACTGCCTGTAAATACAAAAAAGAGGCAATATCTTCTATTAGGTTTTTGGAAAAGGGAAAAAGACATAAAATGTAAAACATATAAAAGTTCAACAGGTGATAACAGTGTTGGAGTCCACATCGCCAAGATTTCTTTTTTTAATGTCTACTTGGCCAAAAGTGATTCATAAACTCATACTACATTTTGAATTCATATGGTAACCACCAAGTGCTATGCTATACTGATGGCACTTTTATTTGAATAACTGTTAGAAGTAGAAACTAGGGATTCATTAGCCTTAAGATGGCATTGGCTAAAAACCTATGCAGTAGGATTACTCTTATTTACCCAATAGTATGGTACCCCGTTTGCTGTCAAAGTAGAGCGAGAACTCTGACTTAGCATTGTGATTAATTATTTCCCAAAAGTAATATACCCAGTCATGAAACTTAATGTGGAGGGTTTTGTAAATTGCAGTTAAGAAAATTATCTTCCTATCTTTCATTTTCTCACAATTTTTTGAAAGCTCTGTTACTGCAGTTATAATGAATTTTGGGTTGTACTCAACACAATTACAGAAAGTCTCAGTGGGAATATTTGTATATAGTTTTTAATTTAGGTTTCTAAAAAAATCTCTTTTAGAAGTTTCTAGGTATACAAAAAGCATTATTATGCCACATACAAAGGATATACTTTATTTCCATAATTTCATTCTAATTGTTGCTATTTTCACCCATGAAAAATAAATGAATAAAGTACCTACAAAACAGTTAGGGCAAAACAAAATGTGGTGTGGGGATGTGGAGGTGGGAACTTGATGAATCACATGAATGAAGTTTTGCTGCAGTTAAAATTTATAAAAGGTGTGATTATAGGAAATAGAACAAGATGTCTAATCTCATTATAAACCATAACCTTAAGAAATGTAAATATTTTCATACCTAAGATTTATTTCCTGAGATATATACTTGAAATACTAAAGATAAATGAGTTTTACAAATTTCCTTGCAGCTTTATGGAGATTTATTACTGGTAAGGGATGGTTTAGTAGGTTTCTTAAGTATTTATTTAAAAAAATTCATTGCTCCAAATTTTAAATTATTTTCTTTCTTTTCTGTTATTTTCCATAGCAGTGTGTGTTTCAGATGTTTAGTAATGTTTTGTGGGAAATTAAGATTAATTACACACATGAGCACACAAACACACAAACATTTGGCCTGGCTAGCTCTTTGGCAGTCATTTTGCTACATTTATGAAGCATTTTATTTGAGTAAGAGTCAGCACTGCAGTTTTCTTAAATACCAGCCACAACTATTTTTTAATTGGGGTGCAGTATGTGGTACAGCAAGGGAAAAATCTTTGGAGAATTAAATATTTTAACTATCAGTTATTGGACATCCACTTTGTGTTTATAATTTATGTCCTACCACCTCCTGTAAATCCTAGAAAGGAAAAATCCATAAAGCAACATACCATGGGGGCTGCTAATGCAGCTGCTAGGTAAGAGGATAAAAATCTGATGGTAGTGGAGGCCCAGTTAAAGTCTTAGTTAACACACTCTGGGGAACCATTTATGTGGCATATAGTGACAATAGAAAGATTGAATGACTAGCCCAGAGTACAGAATAAGAATGACATGAAGTTGAATACTCTTCAGGTACCTTAATTTTTTTACACAACAAACTAATATTAATATACAGCATTAAAAAATTATTTTTTGTGACTTGGTTATTGCAAAAAATTATAAAACATTAACAATAAAGAAATAGGCAAAATGAAGATAATAAAGTTCACTTAATCATCGAACCATCTAGAAATTAACAGTTAATTTTTGATGTTAATACTGAAGCAAAACTTTAAAAATATTTTTCCTCATGTTTATTATTATTTTTGAAGAGAAGGTAGCTTTATGCTGTGGTCCTGAATTTAAACTCTAAATTGTTCTTAAAACTGAATTATGACTAAATAAAAACTCTGTCATTTTCCTATTCCCTCACCATTCTGTGTTATGTGCTGATAATCTTGTGGTGGTTTATCAGTCTTGGTCTGTGTCATAATAGTTACTTTGTATCAAAGCTTATCAATTGCAAATAAATATGTCTGCAATTACCTCAAATTTACTTTTTATACAACCAAAAAAATTTGTATTTCTATAGGTCTAGTTATTTCCTAGATCCATGCTATGATGGGTTTTTAGATTCTCCTTTAATACACTTCAAAAGATCTTATAAATTTTGTCTGTAATTTACTTTTTATGCTTTTATAATGATTTCCTTTGTTGAGGTCTTTTAATTTTTTCTTTGATTTTTTTCTTGAACACTACCAGTGTGTTTTATCTCCTTTGAAAGTATTTCCTAATCTTCCCTAAGCAATTGCTCTTACCTTTTAAAGGCAATTGCTTTTTCAAGGTTTAAGAAAAATTAGATGAATATGTTTGATTAAATGTTTTGTCTGTTCTTTGGTAACATTTTTTCTGGTGAACATGTTATCATTTATTTCTTCTGTTTCTTCCTCCATTTTTTGTTGCATTATTTTTATATAGATTCTGTTTCATTAAAATATTGATATAATACAGTAATACCATAAAATTCACCATTTTAAAGTGTACAGCTCAGCAGTTTTTAGCATATTCAGAGTTGTGCTACTAACACCACTAATTCCATAACATTCTTATCACTCCAAAGGGAAACTTTGTACCTGTTAGTAGTCACACTCTATTAAACATTTCCCCCAGCTCCTGGCAACCACTACTTTCTTTGCTTGTGAATTTGCTTATTCTGGACATTTCATATAAGTGGAATCATGCAATACGTGACCTTGTGTGTCTGGCTTTATTTACTTAGAGTAATGCTTAAAAAGTTCATATTGTTACATATTAGTATGCCATTCCTTTTTATGACTGAATAATGTTCTACTGTATAGATATACCACATTTTGTTTATTCTTCTAGCAGTTGACAGATATTTGGGTTGTTTTCACTTTTTACTGTTAGAAACAGTGCTGCTATAAACTTCACTAGTGGGGGTGAGAATTACTAATATGGGTAACCATTGAACCACTGTGTTGTGTATCTGAAACCAATATAGGATTGTGTATCAATGATACTTCAATAAGAAAAAGTATACTCCTAAACAAAAAAAATAATGCTCCTATAAATATTTATATATAAGTTTTCTTATGGATATATGTTTTCCTTTGTCTTGGTTGTTCCTGGTTGTAGAACTGCTATTCTATTCTAATTCTATTCCATATATATATTTGTCTATCCTATTACTCTGTCCTGGAGTAAGGTTGAAATTAGGAAGTGTGAGTCCTCCAAGTATGTTCTTTTTCTTCAATATTGTTTTGGCTAATCTGGTTCCTGACAATTACATATAAATTTTGGGATTGGCTCATCCATTTCAGCAAAATAAGCAGTTAAATTTTGATGGTCATTGTATTAAATTTGTAGATCACTTGGGTGGTGTTGCCAGTGCAACACTATATTAAGCCTCCCAATCCAAGAATGTGGGATGTATCCTTATTCATTTAGGTCTTCATTGATTACTCTCAACAATGTTTTATAGTTTTCGGTGTACAGAGCTTGCATTCTTTGGTTAATTTGTTCCTAATTTAAATAATGAACAAAATATTAATGAAATAATAAAATAAAAATGTAATTACTTTTGATGTTATAAATGGAATTATTTTCTTAATTAGCTTTTTGAATTGTTTACTGCTAGTGTATGAGAATACAGCTGATATTTGTATTTTGATCTTTTATCCTGAAACCTTGCTAAACTTTTAAAATTAGCTTTAATAGTTTGTATGGGTGTGTGTGAATTCCTAGGGTTTTCTATATATAATACAATGTCAATTACAAATAGAAAGACTTCTACTCGCTCTTTTCCAGTCTGAATGCCATGTATTTATTTCTCTTGCCTAATTGCCTTAGCTAGAACTTCCAGTAAAACCTTGACTAGAAGTAGTGAGAATAGACATTCTTATCTTGTTTTTGATCTTATGGAGAAAATATTCAGGCTTTTGCCACTTAGTGTGATGTTATCTGTGGGTTTTTCAGATGTCCTTTATCAGGTTCAGTAAGTTCCTTCTATTCCTATTTTATTCAGTGTTTTTACCATGAATTGATGTTGGATTTTTTTAAATGCTTTTTCTGTGCCTTTTGTTTTTATTCTATTGACATGGCATATTACAGTAATTGATTCCTGGATATTAAGCCAACCTTTCATTCCTGGAATAAATCCATTTGGTCACAATGTGTAATCCTTTTTAGGTGCTACAGGATTTGGTTTGCTAGTATTTTGTTGATTTTTGCAGTTGATTCTTTTTGTTTTGCTTTGTATGTTTGTTTTAAGTTTTATTTATTTATTTGTACCTGTATCCATAAGGGATATTATTTTGTAGCTTCCCGTGATCCCTTTGTCTGGCTTTGGTATCAAGGTAATAGTGTCCTCACAGAGTGGGTTTGGATGTGCTTCCTCCTTTTCTATTTTTTGGAAGAGTTTTTGAAGGATTGGTGTTAATTCTTGAAACATTTCGTAGAATTCATCAGTGAAGCCATCTGGTACTGGAATTTTCTTTGTGTGAAGTTTTTTTTTATTACTGACTTAGTCTCTTTAATTGTTACACATGTATTTAGACTTTCTTTTTCTTCTTGAGTCATTTTGGTAGTGTTTGCCCTTCTATGAATTTTTCCATTTTATGTAGGTTATCTAGTTTGTTGGCATACAGTTGTTTTTGGTGTTCACTTATATTTCCTTTTTATTTCCTGTAATATTGGTAGTATTGTCTCCTCTGCTACTTCTGATTTAGTAATTTGAGTCTTCTCTCTTTTTTTCTTGGTCTATCTAATAAAACGTTTTTCAGTTTGTTGATCTTTTCAAAGAACTTTGGTTTGGTTGATTTTTCTATTTTCTGTTTTGTTTATTTATGTTCTAATCTTTATTATTTCCTTCCTTCCATTTGCTTTGGGTTTAGTTTGCTTTTCTTTTTCTTGTTTCTTAAGGTGAAAGGTTAGGTTATTGACTTCAGATTTTTTTTTCAGATAGGCATTGACAGCTCTAAATTCCCACCTCCTATCATTGCATCCAATACATTTTGGTATGTTGTGTTTTCATTTTAATTCATCTCAACATATTATCTACTTTCCTTTGTGATTTCTTCTTTGATCCACTGGTTATAAGAAATGTGTTGTTTAATTTACATGTGTGTTTGAGTTTACCAAATTTTCTTCTGTTAGTGGTTTCTAATTTCATTTCTTTGTGGTTGGAGAATATACTTCATATGATTTCATTCCTTTTATATGTATTGATTTGATTTATAGCGTAATATATGGTTAATCCTGGAGAATATTCCGTGTGCAAAGTGATTTAATATTTTTACAAGTTCACATTTTAAATTTGAATGCAGTAAATATTGATAGATGTAATCCACAAAAACAAAAGCTCTTTGGGGTCTTCAGTAACATTTAAGAATGTGAACAGCTCCTAAGAATAACCACTGACTTAAAGGAATGGTGAGAAATGATCCTGGATATAAATTTGACTCAGATTCTGAAAGGTGATGATTGTATTGCCAGTGGATCTGGACTTACCTCTGCAATCAGTAGGAAGTCAGTGGAGGTTTTAAAGGAATGTGTAATTAACAATACCTACTGCATGTCCAGGAAATAGAACAATGTCTTATATTTAGTAGCTCAACAAATGTTTGTTGGATGATAGAAGTATGGATTGAAAAACTGAGAGAACAGAGGCAGGAAAACCAATTTGTTTTTTAAGATTTTTAGTCAAGAGACACTTAGATGAATGAAAGCCATTCTGTGAAATTATGTTTCAACTCTCTAATTACTTTTAATTTCTGCTTTTGTCATTAAAGCAAATGTGAAATTTTCCCTGAGTAGTTGGGATTTTTTTTTTCTGTAGAACATTCAGTATCTTACCAACAGTTTAAAGTAGTTTCTTGCATGAGTATAATCAGTCCTTTGCCAATGCTATTTTTCAGACACACTTGTAGTTTGAATAAATAGAAAGCTAATATATAAAAAGCTAATAGATAAACTGAATACACAACAACTTAAAGGGATTCACTACAGTGATAATCACAATATTGCTTCTTTAAAATAGGGAATCCTGCTTGAAGTTTCTGTGTGCTCTGAAACATGTTAATTTAAATTGATGTTATTTTGCATATATTGTGGGAATATTTAGTGATTACGCAGTGTTGTCAATCAGGATTCTAACAGAAAGCAGCTGGCACACTCAAAATAGAATAAATTAGGGTGGTTTTATTTATGTTGAAACCATTTACAGAGGTTAATAAAGAGGGAGGGGAAACCAGGGGAATGGGAATTATTTTAAAAGCAAGAAAAAAGTGTGCATGGGATGGAGGGCACAGGTGTAGGCCTTAACTTTGAGATGAGATGTACAACTTCTTCCAACTCTGCAGGTAGGATTAAACAAACAGATTTAGAAAAGGATGTATTGGAGCCAGAAGGTGATGGGAAAGCATCTACTTCTTGTCTGGGGTTGGGCTAGAGCTCTTGCCTTGCCCTTGATTCTTACTGATTGCACAAGGCCTGTTGGCTGGTAAGGGGAAGAAGTTAACCTTAGCCTCAAGCCAAATAGGGAATAATTTTCTCATTGAGGAGAAGTAGTACACATAAACAGATCTACATAGAGTTAATGTTTATCTCCCCATGAACCCAGACATCAGATACCACACAGTGCAGTGTCCAGGATTACTGTTACCCCTCTGTGCCCATTAGCAGAGATAATGTGTTGCACTGGACATATGAGAAGCACAGTGTAGTTGTACTGAAAATGACACAGAACTATTTACCCAACCCATAATTTTAATAGCTTTATTGAGTTATGTGCATTGTATGTAATATATAGGATTTGACAAAATTGACATATAAACAATCATGACCCCATCAGCACAATCAAGTTGGTGAACATGTCCATCACCCCAAGAGATTCCCCTGCCCTTTTGTGTAATCCCTCCCACCAGCCTTGTTGTCACTATAGATTGATTTGGATTTATAATATATAAATGGAATTGTATAGTATGTACTCCATTTTCCATCAGACTTTTTTTACTCAATATATATTTTGAGGCTCATCTATATAAAATATTAAAATATTAGTTGGGTCCTCAGTGTTAACATTCAGTCCTTTCACCTGCTTTGGTGAACATTCCCTCTCATTTCCTTCTGGTCTTAAACATTCTTTTTCTTATCAAGTTCTCTACCTGACAATCTCCTCTGCCTTCCTCTGAATAAATGACTTCTTGTTTCCTTCATTGAAATAAGACCTTCAGAGCGAAATTCCATTCCTTTCTCCCTGCTGTCAGTGTTTTACCTTGAGTCTCAGGGATGAGGTGTCCACCTGGGCTCCGTTCTCATTCCCCTCTTTCTCTTTTCTGTTTTACTCTTTTGCCCTTTCCTTTTTCTCCTCTACCTTCAGCCTCTTTCCACCATTGCCTTGTTTCCCTGAGCCTGTAAGTCTTCCTCATCCTAAAATAAAAATAACAACAACAACCCAAACAACTGCCATGACTGAACAGAAGAATGCTTTGCTATCTGCACATCCCTCCTGTTGCCTCCCTCCTTACCTCTCTTTCCTTGCTTAGATAAGTATTTAAAAATATGGTTTATCCAGATCAGGCCACAGAATTTGCAGAACCCAGTACAAAGTGAGAATGTAGGGTCACTTGTTCAAAATTATTAAGAATTTCTTGATGGCAACAGAGTAGTTAAACCAAATGAGCTCTGGGGCCCCATATGACTACATAGGCTGCACATCACTAAGTGGACTTTGGGTATACACTCATTTCTATGGACCGAATTCCTATCCTCCTCTCAACCTTCTCCCTGCAAGCTATCTTCTACCTTCTTAATGCCACATGAGATCACCACCTAGCTAAAAATTAGTATACATATTTTTCAGTTCTTATTTTTAACTTTTTGCATTAACCCAGTCTTCCTGCATATTCCCATTTCCCTTCCATTATTGATATTGCTGGAAAATTGTTTATTGAATGAATAGATGACCATTCTTAAGACTCCTGCTCCTTGGATTCTTAGGGTCCTAACTATTTTCTCACTTACTCCATACCTTTACCCAAATTAGTCCTTCCAAGTTTACATGTAAGCTTGTGACTTCAAAATCTGTACATCTAACTTTCCCTAACTTTACATACACACACAAATATATGTATTTGCTCCCTATGAGATATCGTCATCTGGCTGATTGACTGATACTTCAAATTTAACATGTCCAAAACCAAACTCATTACTATCTCCTACTCCAAATTTTCTCTTTCCTGTACCTCTTATTTTTAATGGCATGTCTAGACAAAAAATACTAGAGAGGACTCATTGAGGGAGAGATTATATTTTTTGACCAAGGTAAGGAGCTCAGGAAAGATACCAAGTCTGAAATTTGACTTGAAAGGCAAGTAAATTTGGAAAGATAAAAGTGAGATAGAAGTTGCATGACATATAAAATGTTACTGTTTTTTCTTCTGAAAAAGAAATTGATGGGATGGGCAACTTCTAAGATGGCCTCCAATGATTCTCATCTCCTGATACCTACACCCTGTGTAGTACTTTTCCACATTGAATGGGGCTGATTTGTGGAACATATAGGGCATTGCTGAAATAATGAAGTTTAACTTCTGAAGCTAGGTTATAAAAGATATTGTGGTTTGTATCTTGTTCTCTTGGATTACTAGCTCTAGAGGAAGCCACCTACTGTGGTATAGAGTACTCAGACAGCCCTGTGGACAGGGCCATCTATTGTGGAACTGAGGCTTCTAGACAAGAGCCATGTGAGTGTTCCTTCTAGGATGCAGATACTCCCCCCGAGGCAAACTTTCAGATGCTTGTTGTCCTGGTACATACATGCATGCACACATGCACACAACATCCTGAGAGACCCTGACACAGAACCACCAAGCCAAGCCACTTTCATATCGCTGACCCACAGAAACTATGAAATAATATATATTTGTTATTCTAAGCTATTAAATTTTGGGGTAATTTGTTACATAGCAGTAGATAATTAATGCAGAGGGCTTTTCACTGAATACATTTTTATAGCTATTGAGTCATTGAACCATGGGAATAAGTTATCTATATAAAGAAACATAGCAACAGCAACTGCAAGGGAGCTTTGAAAATAAAATGCCTGCCCAAATCTCCCAGTGGTTTCCCATTACATTTAGAATTCCATGCACTTACCTACCAGTCTCTGTGACCGGCTCCTGCTTCTCTCTTTAGTGTTCCCAGCCAGGAGACAGTTAGAGCTGGTTTCTCTGGACTTGTATCAATATTCTGATGTTTCTGAATTCCAGTATCATCAAAGGTCATGTTCTTCAATTGAAGCTCTAGCTGTATACCCTAAGCAGCTCTTTAACAGAAGTGATGTTGCCAGCACGGTGGGACACACACATATATTTACAGCTTTATGGAGGTATAACTAAAATACAATAAATAGCACACAAAGTGTACACTTTGATACATTTAAAATAAAAATTGAAACCATCACTACAGTCAAGATAGTGGGCATATTCATTAGTGAACATATCTGTTATGTTTAAACGTTTCCTTGAGGTCCTTTTTGAGTCCTTCCCTTCCTCTCATCCCATCCCCACCTTCCCCAAACTACTTACCTGGACAGATAATAGACCATTTCCATCATTACAGAAAGTTCTGTTGGAAAGTGCTTGTGTACCTCTTGTAAAGAATACCCCATTTTGTTTTGTTGTGATTAATATAGTAGTTCTTTACAAAGCCCATGAGCACTGGAACCTGGTAGTGCAGAAAAACAGTTCTATCTGTTGACAGTTGCTGATGAAGTTGCACTTGATCTGTCTGCCAGATCAGCTGAGCTGTATCAAGTTTACACCATTGTAGATGGAGGTTCTTGAAAAAACTAAAAACAGAAATACCATTTGACCCAGGAATTCCACTCCTAGGAATTTACCCTAAGAAAACAGGATCACAGATTGAAAAGGACATATGCACCCCTATGTTTATCGCAGCAGTATTTACAATAGCCAAGATAAGGAAGCCAACTAAGTGTCCATCAGTAGATGAATGGAATATTATTCAGCCATAAGAAGAAAACAAATCCTACCATTTGCAACAACATGGATGGAGCTAGAGGGTATTATGCTCAGTGAAATAAGCCAGGCAGAGAAAGACAAGTACCAAATGATTTCACTCATATGTGGAGTATAAGAACAAAGAAAAACTGAAGGAACAAAACAGCAGCAGGCTCGCAGACTCCAAGAAGAGACTAGCAGTTACCAAAAGGAAGGGGTTCGGGAGGGAGAAGGGGATTAAGAGGCATTATAATTAGCACACACAATATAAGTAGGTCACAGGGGAAGGCAGTACAGCACAGAGATGACAAGTAGTGGCTCTATAGCATCTTACTACACTGATGGAAGTGACTGCAATGAAGGTGTGAGGACTTCATAATGTT
Source organism: Manis pentadactyla (assembly GCF_030020395.1). NCBI lineage: Eukaryota > Metazoa > Chordata > Mammalia > Pholidota > Manidae > Manis > Manis pentadactyla. The sequence goes on from NC_080023.1 coordinate 95,461,252, forward strand.
GAAACCACAAGGTTGTTCATGTGGAACTTTCATAAGATTGTATATCAATGATACTTTAATAAAAAAATAAGTTCACACGATTGTGCAGAGTGGGAAATGCCAACATCAAAGCACTGTCTTTCTCCAGGAAACAGCCCCTGACTGTAATTAGAAAAGTTGTATAGGTAGAAAGAGAGATTTGTGGTCTTTGATTGAGGTAGGTGAAAAATAAAATTTGCCTGTTCCATTTAATTATCAGATACAAATTTGACCAGAGCACCCTCTATGTTATCCTCTGATCTTCCTTCCTTTTCCTCTTTTTTCTGTTTGACAATTTAACAGATAGTGGCTATTTACTATGGGGTTATTGTATTTAACAGATAGGATTTATAGGAGTTACTGACTGCTTAACAGATAGGATTTAGCAGAGGTTGGTAGCTTCGCTATACATCCATCAGAGACTGATGGAATTAATAAGGGTCTGCTGTGTTTCTTTCACCTTTACTTGGAGCCCTAGACTGGGAGGAAGGTGGGTAATACAACCTTCAACTAGATAATAGCTCAGATTGTTTGTTTCTTGTTAAAAAAAATTCATTGTTGAAAATTAGATGTACAGATATGCTAAAGAATAAAGTAAAAGTTATGACTGTGCTTATCACACAGAAGCTACTTAATATTTTAGTATAAGCTGAATCATTATTCTCCTTTATAAGAATGAAAATATATTATACATTTTAAGTCTTATATTACTTATCTCATCATAAACATATTATATTATCAAATATATTTAACACAATTTTAAATAACTTGTAATTATTCACAATGGAATTATATGCTGTTGTTTAATAAACATTTGAATGTATCAGTTGCTGTGAAGACAGTTTTTTCTTTACATCTTTGACTCTTGGATTATTTTAATAGTTTCATACATAGGGACAGATATAAAGAAGTAATTCCCAGCAATGTAAGGTCAAGATTACAAAAGAAGAACAATTAAATCACTTTTTAGTTGATGAAATATTCATTAGTGGTTTCAAGTTTGTTTTTTCATCTCAGATTCTGAAGGTTTACTAATTTGGAATGGTTGGAAACCTGATCTGGGAAGGGGAATGTGGCAGCTGTTCAATGGTTCAGAGCAATAAAAATGTTGGCTTAGTATCAGAATCAAAGGACAACATATCTGTTTGAAACTTTGGGAAAATGTATGTAAGCAAAATGAAATCTTCCAAATTAGAATAAGCAAGTATACCGGTCTAATGCACCAGTAATTGAAAGATGACAAAACAAGCAAAACATAAATACTAGGTTCTGTTGATTTCATCATTTATTTTAGGCAGAAAATATTTAATATAGTTTTAGGAACCCTGAGAATATGAAGACTATTTCTAGATAAATTCCATGAAAAAAACAGTATCCCATACAAAAGATTCAAACCTGTATTAGCCTGTAAGAAAATGCAGTGGAAGTGCTTGGGAAGTATGATCAACCTCTACCTATTTGCCCTGGAGAACACGTTGAATGGGACTGTGATGTGCTGGATGGATGGAGCCAGTGGCCACTTTCTAGTTTGTCTGGAAGTTGTGTGTCTACTCACAGTCCCTTGTGTTTCTTCCACTTGTATTTGTTATTATAATTATGTAATTTAATTAAATATTACATAGGCAGATGAAACATATTTAAAAATGTCTTATCTATGAAAGACAGACTGTTTTGTAGACTTGATAAAGGTGAATAAAGATGAGTGGGAAGACTATAAAAGATTAGGGTGAAATTCATCAAAAATCTTGAGGGATCTGTATTCAGATTGTCTCACAGTTGACTTAACATTTTACCTCCACTTAAAAACTAAAATTTGTAATAGCAGATTGGAGGAAGAGGACTTGGAACTCCTCAGTGCAGACATGCAATCAAACCACAAGCTTTAGCTCTACTCAGTAAAATGCTGTATTAAAGTCATTTTAATTAAGTTAAAATAAATGTTTAAATTACTTATATGTCTTTTTCATGATTCTCAATTCTAACTTTTTAAGTTTATAAACAATACCTGGACCTGATTGCTCTAGATAAGGAGATAAGAAGGATGAGCTTATACTATGAGTATTTTCAATAGTTAAAAAAAAAAGATTCAGCAAATGTTCAGCTAAAACTAGTCTCATTTCATAAGTTCCCCTGAGCTACTGATAATGTAACTTAGACGTATCAATACTTCTACTAAGGATAGAAAATCTTGAAACTGTGATAAAAGAGTTTCAAGAAAGTGAGAGACAACAATATAAATTTCTAATCTTTAAAGTTCTAGGAGTCACAGAAATGATTCAAACTGGTGTATTTTGGCCTAAATTATTATGGTTGTTGGTCTGTGAGTAATAGAATAGCACAGGAGTTTGATTCTTTTAGACCAGGGATTATAACTTTTTTCCAAAGGGCCAGATAGTAAATATTTTTGCCTTTGTGGATCATATGGTTACTACTCAGCTCTCTCTGCTTTTGTACAGGAAGTAGCCATTGAGAATATGTAAATGAGTCAGTTTGCTTGTGTTCAAATAAAACTTTATGGCAACCAGAATTTGAATGTCATGATTTTCATGTGTCATGAAATATTATTCTCCTCTAGTGTTTTTTCAGACATTTAAAAACATAAAAGTCATTTTTGGTTCATAGGCTACAAAAAACATGTGTCCATCTGGATTTGGCCTTCAGGCCCTCATTTACCAGCGCTTGATCTAGACCTCGTTTTCGTTCTCCGATGCAGCCTCCTCATCACGTTGTTTCGGTAGCACAGAAACACACTGCAGTCATAGTTGCTCATGCACTTTTTGCTCATATCTTCTTGCATGGGCACTGTCTTGCATTCTGTCTTTTAATCCAAAATTAGCTTGAAACCTCTGTTCTTCCTTATCACTCTCCCGGCTTCATTAGCCCTCACGTGTCTTCCTTGCCTCCAAATTCTCTTAAGTACCTCAGTCTCTTTCACATGATTAGCACGAGTTAGTCCTTTATTATTTCAGATAGGTGAACCTTAACTCTGTTGCTCATAACTTCTTAGAGCAGACACTGTGTATTATACTCCCTCTACTTCTCTTCGGCACAGTGCTGGCACATGGAAGGATAAATACTTACTAGTTGGCATGTTTGCTATCAAAATGCAGTGTTTATTATTCTATTAAATTTAAGGCATTTTTATTTGGGTCTTTGGTCTCAATATCCTTTTTTCCTCTGTGTCTTCACTTAATGTTTCTTCACTGACTTCCTTCCTGGTCCATAATTACATTCATGTCTCCTCTTTATAAAAAATTAACAGTAATAACAACAAAACTGTTAACATTGATACTCATCTATTCCTTATTGAATTGGAAGCTCATTTTTTCTTTGAGATAATATTTTTTGAGTGTCTAAAGGGAAGGAAAACATATGAGGTGGGTCCTTGTTTCTTTTTGGGAACACTTTCCAGCCATGGCACATGGAGGTGGATGGAGCCTCCACAGAGCACAGTCTCACTGGGCTGAGGAAGCAGAGATCACAGAGTTTGAGCATGTTGAAGCAGCTAGAATTTGTACATCAGGGTCCTGGGGAAGAGCAGAAGAGTGACAGAAGTCTTCTTGGGGATTCACTGTGTATCCTTAGTCAAAGGCTGTCCTGTGCATGTATTAGGCAAGACTTCCTGAGACCTAGCAAAAATTGCCTATTGAAGTTCTGAGAACTGAATATGATACAGAGGTTGTACTGTGTTGGGAGATGTTCAGGTTCCAGCCTACCTGGGATAGAAACACTACATTGGGCACTTTAGTGTTCGGTTGAGACCCCACAGAGGCCATATTCGAGTAAGTGTGTGGAGTAAGGGGAAATGTGATATGCTAAATCTAAGTTCAAAACAAATAGGTTTACGATAACAGATAAGGCAAAACTGATCCTGATGGGACCAAAAGATCTGTCAATAATTAACTGACTTTCAGGAAAAAAGCTCAACATACTTTACAGGCAGATGACATAATCCAGACTTCCTACAATTATATCACCCACAATGTGTACTGTAATAAAAAAAATATTAGTCATGCAAAGGAGGAGAACAATGAGACCCGTAATTTGTCAATAGAAAGAAGAATGCAGTCAATGGAAACAGTAGCTGATGATTCAGATGTTGCCATCCCACAAAAAACCTGTACTTGCTTTTCTCATTTTTTAATTAATATTTCTTACATCTTTTGAGATCCTGTTAAATAGTAGGAATCTTTCAAGAGGTTTCCCTGAATTCCTCCAGCCTAAAATAATTTATTTATTTTTTGACTTATCACTTGTTTGTCTCTTCATAGTACCTAATTATATTATAGTTATATTACATTATTGTCTCCTCCATGCGTATTTTATTTTCCTGGTTGAGGGTGGGGATTGTATTTCTTTTTAGTCACTAATGTATTTAACCCCCTGAAGTCATATAGTAGTAGTCAATAATTATTTTGAATAAAGGAGTCAAAGATGTAAGTGTTCTATATTTTTCCCATTGTTTTAAATATACTTACTTTCTGAAATTTTTGTATTTCCTGATGTACATGTATGTATAAGTGGAAAATCTTCCTCAGTGCTGTCATAGATCATGAATTTTCATAAAGGTTACCAGAAAGTAACAGACTAAAATGATTGGTCTTCTCTCCTGTTGTATAAATGGGAAAAGTAATTGCTTATTTTTTATCACAGAATATTGAACACAAATTTATTTGTTTATCTTCTCCACTAGAATATAAGCTCTTTGAAGACAGAGACTTTGTTTTTTATCCCCAATATTTTCAACAATTCCTGGCACATAGTAAATGCTCAATAAATGTCTTTCAAATGCTTGACATTTATTGGTATTTGGCTAAGTTTTGATAAATGTGATAAACATTTTACAATTTTGTGATAATTTAGTCTAAACTATTGGAGTGTGCCAAGAAAACCTTCATAGTTTTGAAGAAATTTTTCTCAGAAATCATAGTTATAAGAACTGTTAAGTAAAATCTGTATTTTAATACAAATTAAGATAGGTAGTCTATTCTTTTACTTGTTGGCTTCTTTCAAGATGGTTTTAGCTGTAGATTGTATTGCTGTTTATACATATCATACTGACAATGTTTTTGTGCTTCCTTTGATAACAACTTATAGGTTAAAAGTACTAGATGATGGGGAATTGTCTAGTTATATAGAAGGTGGAAATGGTTCATAAAATGTTTCATGTCATCATATTGTAAAGCAAAGTGGACCCTAGAGATCATCCAATCACTAGAGATGAGGTTTTTCCACGAAGTTATAGGGAGTGTTTCACAGAATCAGGATAAGCTGATGTTTTGTATAATTAATAATACTTCTTTCAAACAAAAAAAATACAAGGAGGATTTTCTTTTTCTTTTTGCACTCTGAAAGTAAAGTTTGCATTTAAAAATTGTAACTCAGATAAATACCTAATATCAAAACATATTTTTGGAAAGCTTTAGCAAGGTAAACAGCCCTAAGTTATTTTAAATTTGGTATTTTCTTTTAACTCTACAGAAAGGGAGTACTGTCTGTTTTCTAACCTCTCACCACTGCCCCCCACCCCAAAGAAACAAACAAGCAATGCTCAAAGAGATAAATCTAGTCTTTGTTTCACCAAATTCTTTCAGTCTGGCACTGGCCCTACCATTGGCGTGGTCTGATTATAGTTAATCCATTGCCTACAACATGACAAATGTTTTTGGTCCAAATTGAATGGCAAAGTCTTTTCACACAGGAAAAGCAGTTGTCAGCTGTCGTTGTGGTACCAACATGTATCATGTCAGGACAGCCGAACAAAGAGGAGGAGGATTCAGAATGCTGACCCAAGTACACTGAACCTTATTAACTTCAGTGGGTTTTCTGTAAGGTTTGTTAACAATGATGGCATAAAGAAATCAGGACATAAAACCCACATTATATTTGACCACTTTGATACAAATTTATCAACTAGCTAACATCAAGTGTTGCTACGAAATTGTATTGCAATATCTAACTCCCTTATAGATGACGTGTTACTCTTTTCTCTGAAATCTCAATTTATGAAGGTTTCCTTAAAATAAAAGTTTTCTCCCTAGTGCTTTTAAGCTTGTTTAATAGAAACTATTTAACTTACTGTTCTTGAGTTCTATGAGTACTTTTTCTCTTGAAATACTCTTTCAAAAAAGATAAGCTTTAAATTCACTTGAACATTGTGCCAACTATGAATCATCTCTCTTGTGGTAGACATTGCCCTCTTCTTTTTGGGATGAGAGATGCATGATGTTGTTTCTGTGATAGAATACTACAGGCTGTTATACACGTTTACGGACATGTGCTCTATACAGCCTATCTTGATTTTTGTAGGTACAGGGATGCAAACAGTTCTGCAGAGCTTCACTGAGTAGACCAGAATAAACAGTCATCTCTATTTTAGATGTCCTGCTTTAGATTGTTTTGGCTATCATCTTTTTAAGATCTTTCATCTTGTCCTCCCCCTTTTTCTTGCTAGGTTCCTGTATTTTTTTCTTTTAAATAAATGACCAATTATTTATACTTTACACAATTAATGTGAGAAATGAAAGTATACCACAATACTTTATTGACTAGTAAAGCATGTCATGATCCAGTAGGTTTATGTTTTAATTTATCTTTGGAAAGAAATGATTTTGTGGCCTTTATTTCACATCCCAGCTATTAGGGAATTACTGAACCTATAGGGAATTGCATGAGTTATATAATTGGCATGAATTATTTGAGTTTAAAAAGCATAACCACCCCACAACATAACATTAGCCAGTGCTAGATAACTCCACATTCTTCAAGGATTCAAGGTTGCAAAGGTCTGTGAAACTAATGTTTTCTTTAGTTGCGTACTGTTTTAAATTTATTTCTTCTTTTTAGCTTGTTAAGTGAAATCACATCATTCTTTAGCATCTTGCCTCTTTACTACTTAGCAAAACCACACTGTGAAGAGAGACCACTTCAAAGATGAAATAATTATAGGCTTAGGAAATATTAAACTAATAATATTTAGTGGTTTGTAATATATTCAGACCCTCTCCATGCTTTTTACCTCTTTTTCTTCCTTTAGACATAGTACAAGGAGATATAAACTTAGTTTTCCTTGTCCCATAGTTTTGTTCTTTCATGGTGGGAGAAAAGGGAAGAGCCTCATCCTACCTTGCTGCTCTGGGATTTCCTCTTCCCTCAACATGAATCTTAAACTTTGGCTCCTACGTCTTTGGAGTCTTAGATTTTAGAATAAAAATAAGTGTCCAACAGTGTGGTGGTATAGTTCTGCTACTTCAACCTACATGGTAAGACCACCTACAATGACTAGATACTTGGGCTATGTAATGTTGTGTGGTCTTTGAGGAATGCATTATGAAATGGATTCATTTCCATACCTAATTCCCAGTGCTGTAACTCTTGAAGAATTAAGATTATAGCAGGAACTAATGCTATGAATTCCTATGGGCTCTGTAATGTTAGGTGCCTATCCAAAGGCTGTTTAATCCCTCTAAGAACTCATTTTCATTTGCAGTAGAAAAATCAGGTATTGTAAGAGAAGCCGTTTCAGAGAATAACTAAACATCTATTTTTTTGAGACTTTATCATGTTCCAGGTATAAAGTTGCTGTTCCAGGTACTTTTCCTGTGTAATCTTATTTGTTATTCACCATAACACTGGGAGTTGGTGTTTTTAACTCGGTGTGATTGAGACTCAGGGAGGTTATGTGGTTTTTAACTAGGCATTTGACTAGTTAATAGTAGAATTAGGGTTTGAACTTAGCTCTGTCTCAAGAACTGCTTCTTCTAGGAAGTTATACTGCCTAGATTTGTTTATTGTTTTTTAAATGTTTATGGCATATAAACATCCTAGTTTGCCCAGGATAATTCTAGTTTAGAAAAAAAGCCTGTTTTCCCAGAATAACAAATAATATCTCCTTTCACTCTCAAAAGTATCCTTCTTTGAAGAACAAATTATATTGTCACCTGATTACCAACAAAAGAGTAACTGTTAACTGGACACTGCTGGAATAGAAAACATCACAAAATTTTTGCTTGAGTAATTTTACTGTAACTAGAAAAGCTAATTCTATAAATATATTCACTGGGATATAGAGGAAGTATTGAAAGGAAGGGAAAACAAAAAATTAAACAGAGTTAAAGGTCACAAAATCATTTCTTTCCAGTGATTTTTGTCAAACTGCCTCACCACCGGGCCTCAGTTTCCTCATATGTAAAACAGGAATAATATTATTAGTACCTATTTTATAAGGCCATTGTGTGTTTTAAATGAAGTAATACATGTTTAGCATTAAAGTGAACATTTTAGAAGTATTATCTGTTGTTATATATAGAGAAAGAAAATTACTTCTGACTTGTTTGATGATAAATATGGCTTCATTGGTCCTTGGAATTAAAACATTAGTGTTCTAAAAGTAATACAGAGTAAGTTCTCAATAAATATTTATTAAAAATGTCAATGAATGTATTATCCCAGAAAAATAAAATGCACTAGCATTGATTTGTGTTACAAAGAAAATTTATATTTCAGAGAGACAGAATAGAGATGGGTTAGGTAAAGCTGTGATGATGGCAGTGGGAGGAAGTGAGTTTTGTTGCATGGAGCTCTTGGGGGTGCAGACTCAGAGAGGAAGTAGAAGTTCTTGACAGTAAAACTGGGCCCGGGGGAGGAAGGTGTGGAAATGGATGGGAACCTCAAATAAATGTTATTAGCACAAAGATTTTATTGGCCTTATATGCTAGGGAAAGGGAAATAGCTCTGGCATGGCAGGAAAATTTGGCCCCATTAGCCTTTCTTTATTAATCTTGGGCAAGTCTCTTGAACAACAGCTTCACCTGCTTCATTGGAAAACTAGAGATAATAACATTTACTTTATGGAGCTGCTGTAAGGATTAGAATGAAGTATATGCATGCACATGTGTGGGTATGCGTGTATGTAATGTTTGCTTGTAGTTGAAACTCAACAAATGATGGCGTTTGTAAGTTTTCAGGATCATAACAATACCTGACTCTTACACTTGAAGAATTTTGAAGGAAAGTATTTGGTAATTCTTTGTGAAACTGCTTTGCAAAGATAATGGACTTGCTAGAAATGCTGACATCCTCATTACAAGCGCTGGCCCTTGGGTGTGCTGCTGTTAGGAGAGTGGTGTTCCATATTCACTTCGAGCAGCAAGGATTTAGTTAAGGCTGTGACTGATGTGTATGTTAAGAGTATGCTGAGTAAAGTTAAACATAATTGCTCTTTTTATTCCCTATGTTAAAATATTCTGAGGTCATAGAATATGGGACATTACTATTTTTGAGCTTAATAATAATTTTTGAAAAACTAGTTGACTCCACATTTTTGACTACTTATGTCATCACAATAGTGGCCTTTAAGTGGGGAAATCTTCTCGAGTTTAAGCATGCTTTTAAAATGTCTTACTTAAATTTTTTCAAGTTATTCATTAAAACAGATAATATATCTAAAATGTATCATTTCAACTACATTTTTGTTAAATTTTTAAATTTTAAAAATTGTTTTTATGTTTCCATAAGAGCCCATTCTGATGTTCTAACTCTAATCTTGTGAATATGTCTAGAAATAAGGACCTTTATTTTCTCAGATAAAAAATGGGGTTCATACCACTTCATGTGATTGTTGACTGGGTTAGTATGATAAAATTTATTAAGTGCTTAGAAAAGTACATCATACTACAAGTGTTAGATATTTTTATTATGAACATGAGTAGCAATGTACCCTAAATCTTTTTTTTTAATTGAAGTATCATTGATACACAATGTTATATTGGTTTCAAGTATATAACACAGTGGTTCAACAGTTACAGTTACCCATATTATTAAATCCTCACCCCCATTAGTGTGGTTACTATCCATCAACCTAGGAAGATATTAGAGAATTGTTAGCTATATTCTCCATTCTGTACTACTATCCCCATGACCAACTTACATTACAATTGAGAATTTTCACGCCCCTTCATCTCCTCTCTCTCCCTACCCCCCATCCCAGTTCCTCCCCAGTGGTCACTTCTCAGTGTCTCTTGAGTCTGCAGTGCACCCTAAATCTTAACTTGCTACAAAGAACCTCAGATAACATTGTCATAATAATTATCATTTATCACTCAACATTTTGCATATATTCTGTATTCTAAATGGTCTTGCAAGATTTTTCCCCTTCTTTTAGAGATGGAGGGGATCTCCACACCAGTTATTTATTCAATATCACACAGACAGGAAATGGCAAAATTAGGGTGCAATCCAAGTTTGTCTGACACCAAAGCTTGTGCAATTTCCACTCTTACCATGTTGATTCCTAGTCTCTAAGCTCTGTGATGTCCCAGTTTTCAAGATGTCCTAGTTGACTACTTAAATACATATTCCTTTTTTTCTTTTACACTTAATTATTTCACTTCTTGAGCACCTACTCTGTGCCAGCCAAGTAATAGGCCCCAGTGATACAGAAGTGAGTCCAACAGTAGTTGTGTCTTTGAGAAATTCAGTCTAGTGGGGAAGGAGGACTTCATGCATTTATTTATAGAGATAGAAGGCTTCTGCTGGTCTTTTCTCTTTAAGGAGACTGACATCATTGACCGATGTGAAATCTTTTTGGCTACTTATTTTCTCTTGGTGTGCTGAAGGATGTTCCACAGTTACTTAAGAGTTAGATAAAGAAAACACAGTAAAATAAAAATACTCAAAGATACATGTCATTCTGCATTGGAAGCATGATTGAGCCGCTGCCCCAGTTTATCCACCATCCTTTGCCTTTCCAACGTGACTTCACAGGAGTGGAAATAGGAGGGAAGTTTATTATGCTGAAGTTTTAGCTGTCTTCTTTTTTTCAGTTGCATCAATGAGATGTGCTTTAGGACGGCAGGACCCACAATCACAATGAGGCTGCATGATCTGAATCCTGGCTTCGATGTGTTTCTTTTTTTCCTCTGCCTTCATCACCAACAAGTGATACAATTTTAAGTAAATTCAGTAAGTGCCTGTCAGGGTTAATGAACAAATTATACCACTGGTGATATTAGGATGCTGGTGCATTAGACACATTTTGTGAGGTAGTTATATAAGCACACTCCCAATAGAGATGTTTAGAAATGAAGCATCAGTGTGCTGCTAAATGACCTAATGTAATTTAGTTATTCTCAGTACTCTTAAACATATTTTCCTAATGGAAATTTTTATTGTGATAAGCATTGAGCCACTTACTACTATTGCTATCATGTTCCATTTGTCTGGGTAAAAATACAGATTGCACTAAAAACAGACCTATTAGCCTAATGCCACAGTGGATGACATCAGTACAGTACTTAGGGAGAACTCAATACACTCACCATAAAACCTTTGGATGTTCTTTCACAGACTTGAGAAGGCAAGTCCATTTTCAACTTGAGAGAAAAATAATCATTCAAATTAGAATTTTCAAAAGGAATTTTCATTCATTAGTGGAGATCAGGATTACTTTCCTCACCAATTTTATGACCCTTTAGGTGAAGAATGCCATCGATTTCTCTCTAAAGTGGTAGAAAGTTATCATTGTCTATTCTTTGGGGAATTAAACAGATTTTTTAAATGCCCCACTGAGGTCAGTTTCACTGTTATGCTCCGAGAGCTTGCAGATGCTGGTGCTCCTGTAGTTTTCAGAGAAGTGATACAGTCACCATAAGAACCCAAAGGAACATGTTTAATTAATAAACAACTCCATTACATAGTTTAGTTCCTTTGAAATTCTACTGAAGACCCCCTGCCCACACCAAATGTGTCCTCAAGCTAGAAGTAATGCAAGACTCCTATGTTCAAAAAAAGTGCTAACAGCAGTAAGCCAGGCAAGATGTCAAATCTGTTTTCCTAAGTATTTATGAATTCCAAAATCAAAATATGAACAAAAGCAGATAAAAATAGTTTTCTTGGTTGGCAGTAATTTCAGGAACAAGCTAGAAAACTGACTGTGAGGGTGTGTGTCAGAATGAAAGCACACGGGCCGTCTGTGTGGGTGCGGGCGTGCTGTGGCCTCTGCATTGCCCCTCGTTGTGTCGTGTCTGTGAGTCAAATTCTCATTTTGCCTCAACAGGCTGCACAATGGAAGCATTTGTTCTCATTCTCTCCTTACCCTACTGCTTCCGTTTCATGGCCAAACTCTAACAGAGTAAAAGGAACTTACTTCAGAATGCTTTGAAGGGTCAGCAGGATTGCTGGACTTGGAGGAGAGTTCTGACTTAATTTGTGTCCATTGGTTATTTAGAGAGCTTAGCTGTTGGTATGTTGTTTTCCAGCCACAGGGGTAAGGAGCCACAATATATACTTTGAGAAGTTATTTCTTTTGCCGTGTGTGATGTAGACTGTGGACTGAAAATGGTCTGTTAAGAGCAAGCTGTTTATTCACCTGGGACGTATTCTCAAGTGCTAGCGTGAATTTCCCCTACATTCATTCTGTTGCCAAGCCCTTTGCTTTTTCTAAGCAAGTAAGAATTCTGAGGTAAAAGCTGCACATCGGAAAAAAACTGTAAACCATTTTCACCAAAATAAAGTAGAGAGGGGGAGAAAAAAAGAATGAGGAACACAGCATAAAACTTCTCATCTTATTGAGACCTTCCCTTGCAGAAAGGATAAAGGAGTATCTGGGTGCTGGCAACCCTTTTCTCAAGTTAGGGAGACACAGACTTCGAGTTCTCACTTGTGACATCTCAGACACTGAGAAAGAGGGTTAAAGAGCTTTTGGACAAGGTCTTTATTGCTGCTTTTGGGCTGGTTTGGATAAAAGCTATAATCACTGGGCTCATACTGCTTTGTTCATTGTTATTTCTGCTGCCACAACCCCGAGACCTTAGTAGGGGTGTCTCTCTGTAGTCAGCCTCAGAATCATGGCCATGGCATCTTACTTGCTCTAAGAACAGTTCCTTCCACTGAATCATCACTGACTTTGCAGTCACAGGAGAACAAAGCACTTAGCTCCAAGTCTGAGGATGCTCAGTTTATTAACAATGTATAGACATGCAGCCTTTTGTATTGGGGAAGATTGTTCCTCAGTCACAAACTCCTTTTTTCAATTCCCTTCCCCAGTACACTCTCCTGCTGGTTCTTTTCCAGCTATTGATCTGACAAGTCTTATTTCTCATATAGCCAAGGGCGGAGGCCCTGTCCCTGAGTGTCTCAATAATTGTTTATTGAGGAAGTGGCCATTTGTTTCGAGATCAGGCAGTGGTTATTCAGGTGTTCATTCAGGCAAAACAAAAACCCTATCTGCTTCCAAAAACCTTGTGTGGCTATAGCTTCTGGACCCCCATGACAGCAGTTTTCCCCATGAGCTTTGTGTTCATCGACCTCGCCTACCAATTCTCTCTCTGTTCAGTGCCTCTTATTTGTGTCTTCATCCTTGCTACTTTTTTTCCCAGTTGCTCCTTCTCCAAAATAAGAGCTCGAATGGAAATGGTCACCTGTCTCGCAAAAATTATTTGCATACATGAATATAAAGAAAAGAGGCTGATTTTCTTTGACTTCTTAGGATCAGCTTTTTCATTTTTCACATTTCAAAAAAATATTAAGAGGATTGCTTATCAGAAGTTAGTTGGCCATTAAAATGGCCTCATCTGTGAAAATGAAGGGATTGGAGCAGATGATCTCTTAAGGGTCTTTATAACCCTGAAATTTTCTGTGCACTGATGATATTCTGTCCTCTTGTGGGAGATGCCAGATGGATGCTTGGCCCTTTGTACTGCACATCTTTCTGGTCATGGGTTGACATCTGTTTGAGATTTCTAAAACCAGTTCACTGCGATTCCCAGTGCTCCGCCTTTCAGCTATCAACAGTGTATTTCCTCTCCAGAAGGTGTCAGAGCTCTTGTCTCTGGCTAAGCTTTTATTGTCATTATTTCCAAGAATAATACAAGATAAACCTTTTTCCATATTTTCTTTTTGCAACTGGGAAATCTATATTGGGGTAATGGAGAAAGTATGTATATTCCTCTTCAGTATCTTGAGAAAACAGATTTAATATCTAATCATGGTATTAATTTATAAAACATACAGTACAAATAAAAAAGGTGAGAATGAATTTTGAGCTATTTCATCAAGGGAGAAGCCAACCTTTTTTTTTTTTAATTCAAAGACTTCATTTAAAGAACAGATTTTTGTCCACAGAAAAATCAAGCTGATGAGGAACTCCATATAATAATAATAATAATAAATTATTAATTATAGTAATTGGTTATAATATTATTAGCTAAAATTATTGAGAGCTCCTTTAGTTTTTAACCTACTGTTTTGAACCTGGTTTTTAACCCTTTCTGTTCCAGAATCCTATCCAGGATACCACATTATGTGTGATCATGTCTTATCAGTCTCCTCTTGCTGCGAGAGCTCCTCAGGCCTTCCCCTGGTCTTGGATGACACTGGTAGTTTTGAGGAGTACTGGCTAAGTACATTGTAATACCCCTCTGTTGGAATTTGTCTGAGGTTTTTTCCATGTTTAGATCAGATTAAATGTTTTTGAGAAGAAAATCACAGAGTCCCATTCTCATCACATCGTCTCAAAGGTAATGCCATCAGTATCCCTTAGCCCCGTTGACGTGATCCTTGGTCACCCGGCTGGAACAGTGTTTGTCAGGTTTCTTCACTGAAATTAACTATTTTTAAACCAGTGTTATTATTTCAAGTAAGAGTACTAGACTCTAGATTTGGAAGGTCATTTGGACATTAACATGAGGAAATGGACTTCAGAATAATGAAAACAAATGAAACAGTATTTGTTTTCCTTTTCCTGTCTAGAGAACGCAGACCTAGGTATCTAAACTGATGACTTAGACCACTCCCCAAGGGAGATAAATTTTTTATGCATATAGTTGACCCTTCAAGAGATGAAAAGGGAGGACCCTGAAGATGATCTTTTTTTCTGGGAAGTGTCAGCCCCAGGAAGGAATTGCTGTCCTGAGGATCATGACTGTTGGCTCAGATATCTCACTGAGGTCTGGGAGACATTAAAGGAGTCACCATCCAGGGGTACAGTCAGCATTTCAGAACACCTTGTTCAGAGACGGAAGAGGCATTTCCTAACACTTTTCTGCATCTTTCTAGCCTAACTCCAGTTGATGGGACTGTGAAACCTTTCCTATGGGCTCAGGTTTATTATTTTTATTGAAAATTGAGTGAGAGAAACATTACAAAGAATAATTCAGGTATGTAGTTACTTGTATATCCTGTCACCCATTTTAATATTAGTAAAAGTTAGGAAAGTAACTTCCTTAATGAATGCAGATGTAACTTTAGTAACTAAATATACTCTGTAGTATTTGGATTCAAAATATCACATTCTGAGTTCAGCAAAAGGAGTTCCCTTTAAATAAAACCCACTGTATAGATTAATGTGTATTTACATATTTTCTTAGTGACATCCAAAATGATTTTTATACTATTTATTGACACATTTCTCCATATTTTTTTCCTCATTTTGTTAATTAGCATTTATATTATTACCACAGTGTGCATGCATATACAATTTTCTATTTCCTTCTCTGGCCCACACATAAAAGCACCATTTTCTTAGGCAGTAACATAGATGAGAGGATCAAAAACATGGTTTTCTTTGCAGATTTGGGTGCAAAGTAGGCATCTAATAGAGATATTTTATTATCATTGAAAGTAAATTATCAGTAGTATGAGAAGTATATTACTTCCTTAAAATTTCTTCTATCCATCTGTCTTGCTAGTGGGTTTCAGCCCCTGGCAAGTTCACTCTTGATTTGGTGTGACTGAAAAATGACAGTGGAACATTCTTGGGGTGAAAGCGTTTATATCCATCTTTATTTCCATTGTGGCAGGTCAAGGGCTAGAACCCCCTCCACCTCAGAGCGAGTCTGCATCAAGTTGGTCTCTGCCTCTGGGCTCTCTGCCCCCACAGCTATCTCAGTCTCTGTCCTCAGTGCTGCCACCACCGCAGTCTCTGCTCTCCTGCAGCCCTGCAGTCCAGAGCACTGGGCGGAGCTCTTTATATAGAGTCAGTAACAATGTATTGCCCACATGTGTGCAGTGAGCAAGCTGACTGACGTTGGGTGAGAATCCTGGCCATAGGAACTTTCATTTTCCCCACACCATCCTCTCTTCTTTAGTTTCAGTGCTATTGCCTCAGTTCCTATCCTCATTTTCTTTGCTTTTCTTTATTAAGCTTTCCTGCAGCCAGACGGAGTTTTCTAAATGTTAAGTTCAGTTATGTCCCTTGGGCCCCCACTGTAACTTGCCCAAAACTGCACATTGTGATGACTCTGAATTGCTATCACTAGTTTTCTGTCATGCCCCTTTGTAAGATTATGAGATCTCTGAGGGCAAGGGCAGTGTTTCATTCATCTTTGAATATCCTCCAACACATTGTAGACTCAATACTCATGTGCTGAATGAATGAGTATAGCCATATTTTCAGGGTGTTTGGTGGACATCTCCATGCATAGACTAAAATATTTATGTTTGTTTTTGTTTTACTACCCACATTTCATGAGGCTCTTAAAAAATATTTTATGGAAGTTTTCAAACATAGGACGAGGTAAGGAGAATAGCGTAATGAATCCCTATGTAACCAATCAGCTTCAAACACCATCATTGTTTTGCTAATTTGTTTCACCTATCTCCCATTCTGCATTTTTTTCATTTAATTTTGCTAGTGTATTCAAAGTAATCACCAGATATTATGTCATTTTACTTAAAATATTTCATTATGCCTCTAACTAGTAAGGCTTTTTTGTTTTCCCACCATGCCATTATCACACCTTTACAAATATAATTTAATAACAAGTACCTAATGTCCATATTTCTCAAACATGCTTTTTTAGAACAGTAGATTTGTTCAAATCAGGGCCAAAACAAGGTCTGAACATTGCACTTTATTTATTTATTTCCTAATTTATTTTATACTTTTTTTTCAGTTTTGTATTAGGTTTGTTTTTTAAACAATCTTTTATTGGTTTCAAATATACAACACAGTGATTCACCAGTTACCCACATTCTTAAATCCTCACCCCCATTAGTGCGGTTACTATCTGTCAACATGGGAAGATATTATAGAGTCATTGGCTATATATATATATATATCCATGCTGAACTACCATCCCTGTGACCAATTTATATTATGATTAAGAATTTCTGTGCCCCTTTATCCCCCTCCCCCTCCCCACTCACCCACTCAGTGCCTCCCCCATGGTAACCCCCAGTCCTTTCTCAGTGTCTAGGAGTCTCTACACTGCATTTGATTTGGATGAGGCATTGTATAATATTCACATATGGGGGAGTGTGATTTATATAAAAAATGGATAAGTGATGGTCTGCATAAAAGAATATATTTCTACTTCTCTTTCTTTCTATTCCACCTAATAATTAGGCCTGGAATTAGATATCTACATGATTGAGCATTTTGGCTCATTCATTCATTCAAGCGTCTACTCGATGTTAGGCATTGTTCTGGGTACAGATAGTCAGCAATTAAGCAACAATCCCTGCCTCATGAAGCTCACATGCTAGTGGGTGGAGCCTCTGCCGGTGTTAGTCCTAGCATTTCCCTGGGGAGGGTAAAAGAAGTTCACCAGTAAGTCCAGAAGGTTTGTTTAACTGATGCAGACTTGGCATTTAAGAGTTAGGATCCAATTTTTAAGCCTTGAGGTGTTTTGCAACTGTCAGATCCTTATTAGAACATTGTTCACACTATGGTTACCTTTATCTAGCTCCTGTCCATGACAGCCTGCCCACTTGCTGGATGAATCTCTGTAACACTTCAGTTTGGTCATATCATTCCCTTACTGAAAATCTTAAAATGTGACTTGCCATATATGTCATTGCAGGTCGACCTGCATAGCTTGACATTTCATGCCTGTAAAATCTGACCCTAACTCAGGCTTTCACTTTTATCTTCTTGCATGTTCCTTCTTCCCCCCACCATACTGGCCTTCTGAATTTGCCTTGAGAAGTCCTGCTTTGTTTCTTTACTTAGACCAATATTAACTCACCTTCTCCTTTGGGTCTTTATCTTTCCTTCCTTCCAATTTCCTTTTCTTTTCTCTCCTAACTTCCTCAAAGCTCAGCTTAAGTTCCCTCACTTTTGTAAAGATTATATACCACCAGGCCATTTAATACCTGATCTATCATTATGCTACCTATTTAACATTACCTTGATTTATAGAACCACCTGTGGTTAAGACTTAGGCTTTATAAATCAGAGAGATCTGGATTTTATTTTCATTTCAGCCCAACCACTTATTGGCAATATGGTCTTGGGCAAGTCCCTTTACTTTTCAGAGTCACATTTTCCCTGTCTATAGAATGTAAATACAGGAAGATTTTCATGGGGTTGGTTCAGATAATATTTGAGATAATGTGTGTAAAGTATTGATACATTTTTGGTACTTGGAAACACTCTATACGGATAGATTATTATAATTATTAATTACATTTTTTGCTTAATTATCCCAGCTAGATTGGAAAACACTTGAATTATGCCTTGTATATTGTTGGTATTGCATATTTGGAGGGAATCCTTTCTTTCAGATTTCAGATGTATCACTTTTAGCCCCTGGGGTTCCTACAATGTCTTCTAAATATTCTTCCAGTTCAGATAGGGTTTTTAGTAGTCAGTTGTGACTAGGTAACTCTAAGGTATGAATGGAAACACATTCTGGAAAGTGGCTAGAACACTAGGAAAAGCACCTGTACCTATTATTCTTACTAAGGAGTTGTTAAAGTTAGATGGAAAAGTGCTATTGAAATTAGTGAGTCTTTGCCTTCACATGAGGTTTTCTGTTAAGTTTAGGGTGGAAACAGATATTGTGAAACTGATGCTGAGAGTATCTGTTTAGTTAGTATTTTATTTGTTGCAAAATTTTTTCAGCATTGTTTCTTTGCCAGCCTCTAAGCAAAGTACTCTGTCTTGAAAGAAGAAAAATAAGAGGCATGATATAATTCACCAGGGAAAGCTATTTACAGTCAGAGGCCAGGAGAATCACATTGAATTGTGGATCTGAAGGAGGCCAAGAAAGTGCACTTTAAACTGAGCTAAGCACAAGACACTGCATCATTAAGAGAAGAGAATTACAGGCTCACAGTGAAGAGAACACTTAAATTGCTCTCCATTCTCTTGGAGAAGAATAAGCGTGTATGCAAAGGCCCAGGAACTGGTTTTTAGTTTCCAAAGGAAATAATGTGTCTTCTGTCAGTGGAGCTCAAACTATTCAAAGGCTTGACAGAATGGTCCAACAGGAGCTGGAAACAAGGACTTCATGTGGTAGCTCTCTAGCTTTGGCAGTTTCTTGAAATTGGGACTAAAATTAAAAGTAGTTGAGTGCCACCAGTTCTAAGTGTCAGACGGAACCCTTTGCTCAGCATGCAGCATACAACTTTGATTTTCCCTTCATGTTTTGCATTATTGTGTGAGATGTGGAGTCAGGTCCTTGTTAAAGCATTTACTAATAAAAGAGCTGGAAAGCAACTTGGTCCATAACTAATATTCTGTGATGTTATTGCCCATTTGCCTTGGACTTTAATTGGACAAGGTTTTTGTGAAGTTATTTTATTCTTTTGACTCATGGAGGCAATGTTCTTTCCATTTAATTAATCTTTTCCATGGATACTACTTATGAATGCTTAAATATTGTACTTTCTGAATTGGTACTAAGTAAGGCCCAGGGAGGGTTGTTAGCCACATACAAAGTGAACTGTGGGAAGATGTTTTCAAAAAAGTATTACGCTAACCATTTGATCTCTATGGTAACCTACACAATTCTAAGGGAATTTGAAACAGTGGTTCTGACTGAAGTGTCTGAAAGCTTGTTTATGATTTTGGAAGCTCCTACTAAGGTTATGTGAATGTGGACATTGCATCTGCTGAAACTTTAACCTTTAGGTTAGACATAGAATAGATCAAATAAGATAAGGGCAGGAAAAGAGAAATGTTGGGCACTGAACACTGTATGTGCCAGAGACCTGTTATTAGGAGTACAGAGAAAACTCCTGGGAAACTGAAGAGTGACAATGCCTTGGCTTTAAGATGGGTCTGGAATAGTCCATAAGTGAGAGAAAGCAAATAGTACAAAGGGTCCAGGAAATTGCTTACATAGAGCAGTGGTCCTTATACTTTCACTTGTATCAGAATCACCTGGAAATCTTGCTAAAACATAAATTATTTGGGCCAACACAGAATTTCTAATTCAGAAGTTCTAGGGTGGAGTTCAAATACTTGTACCTCTAACAAGTTCATGATAATGCTGCCGGTCTAAGGCCCACTGAAATAGGGCAATGATTCTTGTCTTATGTTTTCAAACCTTAATATGCAGAGCAATATCCTTGGAGAAGTTGGAAAATGTATAAAATCTTAAAAAATTATACTGTGGTGAGGTTCTAGACTCTTAAGTACGTGTAGTGATTATGCTGTAATTGGTCCAGGGGTCTGGTTTAGCCATTGGAACATCTCTAACCTTTTAAAATTTGAATCCTTCATGTTTTCATAACCAATCATGGCTTGAATGTTGGTTGATAACTCTTGAAGTTCTAATCTGCCTTGAGGAGTAAAAGAAAATAAAATGGAGACATAATATTTTAATGTCTTAATGAGACCATAGGCCAAGTAATATCTCATGAAAACATAATATATTATGACATATTATTAGCATATAGCAAAACTTGATGTAATACACTATGACTGTGGCATGAAAAATTGTCTAAACTTTGGATATTAAGTAAAATGGAAATAAACCAAATACTTTAAAGGAGTCAACAAGATATAATGAAAAAGAAGTCTCTGGAGATGGATAGGTCCTGGCTCTAGAGCTTACAAAACCTGGGCAAGTAACTTTATAATGATTAGTTGTCTCATCTGTAAAGGGGATTTAAAATTCCTGTCTTATATGTCATGAAGAATAAATATATAATGTATACAAGAAGGCTAGTGTACCTCCTGACCTTTTAGATTTAATAAGTGGTAGATATAAAAGGAAGAAGAAATGATAGGTCACAGGCATCTCTAGTTTTATCCACTGCAGTTTAACTGTGAGACAGGAGATGCCTATCCAACTTAATATTCATTGGCCAGCAATTTCATCCAATGCTATTGTATGGATTTTAGACTGACTCTGAAAGTAAATATCATCCCTCAAGTTTCTTTCATATAAGAATTATGGATATAACCCTTGAAGATATAAATTAAAACTAAGGATATAAATTAAAACATAATTTTGGATGTTTTGTGAAGGGAAGTGTCTTTTCTTTGATTAAATAGATACATGGTATGCCTATTTTCTGGAAGGCTAAGAAAATATTTTAAAAGATGAGGTGAATTTATATATACTGGCATTGTCAAGGTCCATGAGGATGAAAAATCAAGTTCCAAAACAACATTACATAATTTTAAGACAATAACTATATGTATGTACATAGAGTAATTTTGAAAGTCATGTGTCTCTTGTTAAGCCTGATGATTCCAAGAGTATCCTTGTTTTCACTTTATATGCTTATCTGTATATAATTTATATGCTTCTGTTTTGTATTTTTGTATTTTTATGAGAAGAAATAGATGGGAAAGTCAGCTAGGATTCTTGGAGAGAAAATTTAAAGAGAAGTGAGTCAGGTTAGGGGAACCACCAAAGGGTGGTGAGGTACCTCGGGGAGAACATCATCATCCTGTGCTAGACCTGAGGGACCGAGGCGGAGGCAACTGTGTTTCTAAAATGCAGAAGAGGGGTCGTCAGGGGGCAGCTGTAGTGCTAGAGGAATGCAGCCACTGCCAGAATGTCAAAGCAGGGGTGGGACATGAAGAAGAACATGTCACCCTCTCTCCTGTTCCACTTTGGGATCTCTTGCTGGTGCCTCCCACTAGCCAATCCCAGATGGAAGCCAGTGGGCAAGGGAGCTTGTGTGACACAGTCTACAGAGGTCAAGCTCACAGGACAAGAGCAAGGTAGAGAAGAGAACAGCTGGGAGCTCCGTGATGCCTAGAAAATAACTAGCACAAGACATATTGTTTCTTTTGTCATAAGAGTCTTTAAAAATGATTGATATTGAGAAAGAGCATGGAGACAGAAAGATGACATAAATTTTGCATGTTTGTAAATGGGAATGGAAAATAATTTGGTCTGGTTGTAGAATGAGTAAGGGAAGTAGCGATAATATTGGAAAAGGTATTTTGAGTTCGACAGGTAATAGAAAGGTTTTAATGACAGTTTCAAGATTATAGACATTATTCACCTAACTTTGAAGTAAATTTGAAAAGACTCTTTTCCAATCTTTTCAAATTAACAGAAAGTCTTCAGAATTTATGAAAAGCTGAATCTCAGTAGGGAAAAGAAATAAAAATGGAAGACAGGAAGATAGGATGTCATAGTGGAAAGAACATTGATTCAGAATCAGACACATGACTAAAATCCTGGGTCAGATTTGATTCTTACTGTGAACTTGTTCAGTATGGATTGTGAACTCATTCCTTATGGATTAAGTGTGCATAATGTTCCATATGACTTTTGTAAGACTAAATTAATAAACATATGTAAGACGCTTAGAATGAAGCCTAGAACATAGCCTTCTGCCAATAAATCATAATGCCCACCATATTTTGGATGCCAAATTTGTGACAGGCATATCCTACTTACTACCTCTATTCCTCCAAGTAACCTCATTTCATGAGGAGAACTGAGTCTCAGAGTTTAAGCAGTTCACCCAGAGCCTAAAGTTAGCAAGTGGGATGAGGCCTTGAAGCCAAGCCAATAAGACTCCAAAGCCAGGATTTTCCTGTTAAACCACAGTTCACATTCTTTGACATTTTCTCTCGTAAGACACAAGCACCCTTAAAATAGCTTTTTGAGAAAAAGCAAACGATATATTCTATAGTAAGTTTTCTCTGAAAAATCTGTTCAGGAAAACTAATTTTGTTGATACATAGAAGCTTCTAAAAAATGCTTGAATATTATGTGTGAGGCAGCACAATTCCAGTGGGTGTACACACTAAAATCAGTGCCTGCTTTTGAAATGTGGCTAAGTCATCTTAATTGACCTCACTACCATCAACTCCAAATTGTTCTGTATGTCATAGTCTATCTGCTTAATTACATCAACTTGTACACAGGGATACTCAGGAAGAATTGATGCATTTTCCTTATAATTTAAAAAATGGTTATGTAATTAGAGAAGTATCAGAAACTCTAAAGAGCCTTTAAGCTTTCTAACGAAAACCAACACAAAATAAAGTGGCAGGGAATTAACAGCATTAAGGTATATCAGAGAGAAAGAAGATCCTGTTGTAATAAAAAGTACCAAGTATTTCATAATGAGCTTAGAAAAGGGTTTTCACAGACTGTAGTATGAAAACTGGAATACTTTTTAGGGAGATGAGAAGGAAGGTAGGAATAAAAGATAGATGACAAACAATTGGGATGTCAGTACTTACCAAGTTTATTTATAGACTGAATATCTGTAATAAGTGGTTGGACTTCAAGGAATTAATCTTAACAAGTTGATACTAAGTTTCAATTGAAAAAGACATAGGCATGGATATTTAAGTACATTCTGAAAAAAAAAAGAGCAGTGAAGAAAAATCCTACCAGATATAGGGACACACATAAATCATCAAAAATTAGTATTAAAGATGGACGGAATTGAAAAGAGATAAAAAGGGTGTATGTTCACTCATACTATAATTATTTCTTATAGAAACTTGATAATTTAAATGTCATTAAAAATATAATGACTAAGTAAATTATGAAACAGCAGCTCAATGCAGAAATTTGCAGACATTAAAGTGACATGCATGAACACTATGGCAGTGACATGGAAAATTAATTGTAAATAATAATAAGTAAAACAAAGGAACACAATGTTTTGTATTTATGGTGTTTAAAGGAGTGCATACTTTCATTCATGATAGGTTTATATTCACCGAGTTTAAATGAGTACATGTTCCTATTCATAGACTTAAAGGAGAAAGACCATGAATAAATACAGTGTTGAGTACAGATAGTCAAGTAAGAGTGATTTTTGTTGTTCCTTAAAATTATTTCATTGTTTTTGTAATGTTTTAACAGTAAACATTTTAATATAGGTGTGTAAAACTTCCATACAGAATATATGATACCAACACATCAACCAGAGTGTATTGGCTAAATGTTCGGCATATTAAACTTAAACCAATGAAAACAAATCTCAAGTATGAACACAAGAATTTTGTCTTGTTTGCAATGATCTCAGCTGTCTCAAATCTGCTGTTGGTTTGTCCTTACGATTAGATGGACATTTCCTGTTCCTTTTTTATAAGCTATTTTTCCATTTCTTCATGGACTCTGTTTTGTCTCTTTTCTGAGCTCTTGAAGTATTTACTATCTTTTGTTTTGCCCTTTTGCATTTTTATGAGTGACAATTTCTTATAATTTATTAGTGCCTACTACAAACCTGTTTTTAGTAGATATGTAAAATTTTTTCTTAATAATAAATCCAAATGATTTCAAACTTACATTTCTTTTTTGTTCTTTTAGGTAAGTAACTGAACAGGGACATGAAGAACTCATATTTCAAATGACAACCATGTTGCAAAAGGTACTTTTGGTATTTTAATATTACTGTAAAAGGAATCCTTTAAAAAGACACAGAGATTGGAATGTAACTAAGTACTATTTTGGTATATTTTTATGTAGACAGATTAAAAGGTGTTATATAGCTTTAATAGTATTTAATTATGAGAAATATAATATATGTTAATATTTTTCCTTCTGAAGTCTAAGAAATTATTGTCAGTATTATTTGGGGTTGGCAAGGTAAATTGATCACTTTATCAACATACTCATTGGTGCAAAGAGGAAGGTTGGGGAAATAAATTAGATGCAAGAAACAAAATGAACGCACTGGATTTGTGCATCAAAGTCATCATTTTGTTTTCTCTTACATTTTATGGTTTCTATGATCAAAACATTATCGTCAGAATTCTTCAATAATTGATTACTTTAAGCATGTCAATAAGGCGCTTTGATTTTAGATAATTAAAATAGATTGCCTCAGTGTGGTGAATCTTCCAGATTCTATTTACAAGAAAAAAAATTGAAGTAAAAGAAAGAGAGGGAGGGTAGGAAACGGTACACTTAACAAAATAATAGAATATAAAAATTCTTAGTCTTGGATATCTGCCACATTCATGATTTGAGGAAATTTGATTTTTTAAAAGTCATGAATCTCACCTAGAAGAATCTCTCTTTTCTTAGAGAAATCTTTAAAATATTGAAACCATCATGGCCAGTTAAAAGGGAAACAATTGCATTATGAACTATTCAATGAGCTGTGTGATCCCGTTAACATTGACAGTCATGCCAAAGACCAACACTATTTTAGATACCCTGAAGCATGTATTGGCCCTTATACTAAATTAACAATCCATTCCAATGAGCAGAAGATATATGAGAATATTAAAAGAGGAGAAATCAACTCAACTTCTGCATAAAAATCACAATTTCACAATAATATCTAATTTTGTATAGAAATTTCCTGAAGTGCCTTCTAAACTTCAGGGCAGGTAACACTGAAGAGGCTTAATTTGAAGAGAAGTTTGAAAATAAGTTGGGGAAATAACTACACCAAAAGGTTTGTACTCATCTAATGATGATAATTTAATTAGCATAAATTTTCTCCACTGTGACAATTTTTTTAAGTGTCAATTGATAATTAGGCAATTTTATTAATTTTAATACAAATCAGCTAGGGCCTTTTTTCAGTAATGAAAGATATTACCATGTCTTATTATATTAATATGTAATGATACAATCTGCTTCACTTAAGATACCAGTGAAACTTTAAAATGATAGGTCTGCAGCTGGATAGATGGGTCTTGGAAACTCAGAGGAGAAATCTGTGGTAGCTTTTGGGAATTGTCTCACAGTTGGTAACTAAGACTGTGTGAATAGATGAGGCCACTTTTGTAGAGATTATACTATGATAAAGAACAGAGAACCCATTCCAATATTAGAAAGAAAGCCAAGAATAATGAGTTCACAGGGAGTGTCATCACAGGAGATGAAGACTTCAATAAACCCACCAGATATTTTCACATAAATATCTTTAGTGGTTTTGGCAAGGGAATTTTGGTGGAATGGCAGTAGGAGAAGCCAGATTGGAGTGGGTTGAGGAATAAATAGGAGTTAAGAAGATGGAGCTAACAAAAAAGATAGGTCTTTGAAAATTATGTTGGTGAATAAAAATGGATAGAATCAAGTAACTGGACAGTGATGTTGAGAACAAGAAAAAGTCTTGAGCATGTTTAAATGTTAATGGGAACAATGCAGAAGAAGAGGAAAGACTGAAGGTGTGGGTTTCCGAGAATGAAGGAAGGGATGGTGTGGGCAGTGTAGGAAGAGGGGTTCTCCACAGCTGGTGGGAGGATGCGTAAGTAAGGCAGTCATAGTAGGCATGTACAGATGCAGATAGGCTTATAGACTTGGTAGGGGAAGTTTGCTGGCATGTCAACAATGGTTTCTATTTTCTCTGTGAAGAGGGTATGATCAGAGTACTTAATAAGGATTTGAAGAAAGAAGAAAAGTTTGAAATTAGTGTTTGGGAAGAATGGAGAGGGGAAGTTGCACTGGGGGCAGTGTTGGTAGACCAGGCTGGTATCAATAACTGGGAATTTGTAGTGTCAACAAACTCCCTGACTATTGCCAGTGGTCTTAAGATTTCAATTTGATGACAACCCTTAGTGAACCACTGTGGATCATGACAAGGCTTAAGTTGTAAAAGGATTTATTTAAACCTATAAATAACGACCTTCTTTCATAGAATTAAAATGGAACCATATTTGAGGACATTCAGCTAAGTGTGGTCTGTTCTCTTAGTTTGCATGAATATATATTATGCATATTTATAAATACACAAATATTACTTAAAAATATATGTATGAATATTACTTTTGAAAAATCAGAAATGGATAATTTTTTTTTTTAAGGGATTAGTTTTTTTAAAAATCCAAAACTTATGTCCTATTTGCCATGATGGAGGGAGTCTACTGTCCCTGGTCAGGCACAGCATTAGCTTGGCATATTCTTCCCAAGCACATTCTGGCAAGCATCCTTTGGAAAGTAGAGTTAGACTGTGAAGGTATTAAAGAGGCCCAGAAGATGAAGGACTTCAGTTTGTTGACACTGAATTATAAGAATGTTAATGTACACATTTAATTAGAAACTCTTAATTTCTATTTCCCATTTTGATTTTAAGAATGTTTACTTAAGGGCATGAAGCTCTTTATAAGAGATCTTCTAGCTTAGAGATTTCCTGGTGTGTTTTTTTTAGTTGCAAAACCACTTTGAAAAATGAAATCTGATGTAAATAAAGGTATAAAGAGAACAGTTCTGGCTTCAGTAGACATGGGGAACCTTCCCCCTACTGTCACTACCATTACCTGTTTCCTCTCCTCCTCATCCTACTTTTGGGTAGGTCCCCTGAGGCATCACCACTGAACCTCCATGGAACATTGAAAATTACAATTCTAGGTGATCACATCTCTACTGGGTTTCCTTAAAATATAAAGTTCTTAAGATAAATTAACTGTGGTTTGAAGATAATCTTTTCTCTATAATAGAATAATCAGGTTAGTATCTATTTTGAGCCAAAGTGCTTAATGTTTATTGTATATCACTAATTTTAGTGATAATAGATACTAATTTTGGCCAAGAAGCTCCATAAAAACCATTGCTTAAGAATGTTGCAAATCTGGGGTGGGAAAAGTCAGGCATTCCATTTAATTAACTCTGCTTATCTGGATGACCAAATTGTGTAAATGGAGAACCCTTTTATAAGCTCATTAGTAGAACCATTCTTTATGTCCTCAAAGGATGAATATATGACTAAGGCAGGGAGAATTCATCTGCTTTGATATTCAGCTGCCATGTAAGTACGTAAGGTAGCGAGATGTTGCTCTTTTATTGGTATGGCTTTGTCTGGGGCTGACATTATCCATAGACATGGAACTTAATGTTTTCAAGAAAATATCAGTACCCTTTTGGAAACTACAACATAGATAAGGACTGGTCAAAAGAAAACTAAATTGGAGTATGTAGCACTTGCTAACGGGTTATAAAGACATGGTAACAAAACAATAGGGGGCAGTACTGAATACATGATATGTGCCACACAGAAAACCCAGTTTCCTTGAGTTATTTGTAATAGTCATAGCATCCCAATAAGGTAGATATTATGATT
Source organism: Manis pentadactyla (assembly GCF_030020395.1). Taxonomy (NCBI): domain Eukaryota; kingdom Metazoa; phylum Chordata; class Mammalia; order Pholidota; family Manidae; genus Manis; species Manis pentadactyla. The sequence goes on from NC_080023.1 coordinate 95,489,440, forward strand.
TGATTTTATATTTGATGAAAGCAGAGGTTCATAGGGGCTCATAAGCTTTTTCAAACTCACACACTAAATTACCACCAAATGTAGTAGAGCTAAAATTTAAATGCAAATCATTTTATTTCAAGACCAAAGTAGCCTAGTGAAGTTGGACTCAACAGCCAGCTGGACTCAGAAGCAGCTGAAGTTGTGAAGGCAAAGCTCAAAACTGTTAGAGACATAGCCAGAAGAGGGCTGGTTGGTATCCTTGGAACCTCCTCCGTTTTTACTTGCCTCCACACAAGACCTCTTTTAAGTGGTATGGTGATTAGAGGACTATTTCTGCAGGGCTCAGACCACTAGGAACTTGTAATATTGAGGTTAGGTGGGAAGAGCTCTGGCTTACTAAGGACTCCCTACAGCATCTCTGACTCCAGAAGTCTGGCCCATTGTTGGGGAGAGCTTTGTCCTTTCCTAGATTCATTCCTTGGGGAAGGAGAAGGAGCTCAGTTCTGGGTTGTGTCCCTGACACCTTTTATTTAGGTGCATATCCCTGAAATCACACATTAAAGTCTACATCTAATGGTGTATGAAATCTTGTGTTAGTTAAGAGAAGCAAATAGCAAAAGGAAATGATAATAATTAAAAGGACTAAATATGACATCATGTGAGCCAGATAGAAACTTTATACTCTTGAGTTTTTAAACTCTTTTTCAAGGTTTCTTTAAATTTGTAGGACTACTAGGGAGGTAATAGCAAAAACGAAACTTTTCACATATTAGGAAATAGAATACCCTGAATTGACATGATTATTTGTACATTTTTCTTTGCTTGTGATGTCAAAAATCTTTTTATACATCACTGGTGAATTTCTTACATTTTTTGGTAAATCAAACATAGTATTTGAGACATTTCCTATAGCGATGCAATATTGACCCTTTGTTCTGATCAATAATTAACATAATTTGCTTAAATTTAGGTACTTAAACTCTCAAGCCATGCATTTCCTGAAATATTTTTTCCTGAAGAACATATGTAATTGGGGGTAATGATAGAATTAGGTTTGTTCATCTAATCCATTTAAGTGTTACTAACCATAAACTCAAAATTAGAGCTTTCTAGTCTCTCTCAGCTAAATTTAATAGATATGTTATTCTTATATTACTGTAATTGTATTTTACATACAGTTCTTGGGACTGGAGGAAATTTTTTGTTTCATCCTATTTCCTGTTATGTTTTGGTTAAAGCTATGCACAGTTGACATAAAAACCTTTTTTCTACCCTTGCTGGGAAAAAAGGAGAAAATGAAAACTCAGTAAACCAAAGTACTACTCTTTTTCTGAAAGGGAAGAACAGAATTTGGGGAGAAAAGTGCTCACTCTATAACAAGGTTTCCTGCACCACACCTGGAACCCACCTCTCACTGTGGTTGGTCTGTGTACAATAGACATCAAAAGTGGACAAAGCTCTGATGATCCAGTTTATTACTTACTTTTTTTCAAAGCAAAGTTTGCCTCCCTTTGCTGCAATTCCTCCACTTAATTTGTACAAATTAATTGCAATTCTAGCAATGCTAGTAATTCATTATTAGTTATAATTGGTCTCATAGGTAACCAGGGTACAAGAGTAAATTTGAATTAATTATTGTTGTCAACCATATTTTTTTAGTGTTTGAAAATTTGCAGACAAACAATGGAGCAAGGATCTTCTTCTTGGGCAAGTGGGAGAGACTTGTTTTCACAAACTTATGTGAATCACAAGCTCTCCAGTGTCTGAGTCCACGTGCTTAGGAGGCAAAGTCTGCAAAAGCAGGACCTTCCCCTGACCAGTGGACTAAAGCTGGAAATACTGATCTCACAGAAAAGATCATGCCCTTCTCAGCATCCATCTGGCCCTTTTCATTTTGCTTGCATCAGCTGGGGTTGTTCAGTGGTGCAAAGAAAACATTGTAAAATGCTTACAGCTTTTAGAAGTGCTTCTGAAATAATGGTAAGAGTTGCAAATCTTATAGGAAGAGCCTATCACAGAAATGCTTTATTCAGCTCCACAGGGAATGGTGAACTCCAGTTACTGAGAGCTGCTCTAACATAAAATACTTACAAGAAGGGATATTGAAGTGTTCATTGTTGTAAAACTTAAAGGGAACAAATGTGTGTTTCATTGCACATCTAAACCTAATATCTGTAAAGGGTGTCTGTGCCACCAGTGGAGGGAGAGAGTGAAATTTTGCAGATGTATAAAAAGGAATTTTCAACAACTCAGCTTAGTTTTTTGGCAAAAATCCAATGCATTGGGAATTCACCAGCAAAATGGGTTGAACTTGGCAGATCTGCAAATATGCATATTTCTACTCAGAACAATCAGGCAAACAGAGACTTCCAGAGGAACTAATTATCTTTTGTCTTTTTTACCTTACGAAGAGGTAATATTTGGAAGACAATTAACTGCCAAGAGATTTTTAGAGGCAACTTTGAAAGCAAGTTTGAAAAATGTTGAAAGAAAAACCTATATTTAACCTTTTTCAAAAAAGTTTTTAATACCCATTTGTGCTTCCAAAATAATTTATCATAATTGACAGAAGCCCAAGCCATGTGGTTTATAATTTGAAGACTTTTATTATTTGCCGTTTGCCTTTTAAGTGAAAAGAAAATTCTATTTTGGTATCTTTTGTTTTGCTTGCTTCTTATTGTGGTAGTTTCATCATTATGAAATCAATCAATGCAATCAGTTTTCTAAGAGTGTGTCCATATGAGACAAACCATGTTTACTGACTCAGATTATTTACATTACAGAAAAAGGAGTTACACAGGAGTATAGATGTGTTTATCTCCAAAGAATATTTTCTGGAAAATACTGGCATATATGAAAATGTGCTGTATATATCAATATTAACATATAGTATATGTTTCATAGTCTATTTGTTTATATGAATGTATATGAATTGGGTGATGACATGGTCTTTTCTTTAGTGGAAGTATGTTTATATACAATCTTATATTGTTTTCAAGACTATAACACAGTAGTTCAACAGTTACCCATATTATTAAATCCTCAACCCCACTAGTACAGCTACTATCTGTCAACACAGGAAGATGTTACAGAATTATGACTATATTCTCCATGCTGTACTGCTATCCCTGTGGCCAACTTTTTTGATTGAGAATTTTTGGGTTCTTTTATCCCCCTCTCCCTCTCCACACACTCATCCCAGCCCCTTCCCCATGGTAACCATCAGTGTCTCTGAGTCTACTGCTCTTTTGTTCATTTTGTTTTGTTTTGTATTTAGATTCCACAAATAAGTGAAATCATATGGTATTTATCTTTCTCCTCCTGGCCTATTTCATTTAACATAATACCCTCTAGTCCATCCATGTTGTTGCAAATGGCAAGATCTCTTTCTTTTTTATGGATGCATAATATTCCATTGTGTATATGTACCACATCTTTATCCACTCATCTATTGATGGACACTTTGGTTACTTCCATATATTGGCTACTGTAAATAATACAGCAGTAAAAATAGAGGTGCATATATCTTTTTGAATCAGGGATTTTTTCTTTGGGTATATTTCTAGAAGTGGAATTACTAGGTTGTATGGTATTTCTATTTTTAGTTTTTTGAGGAACCTCCATACTGCTTTCCACAGTGGCTGCACCAATTTGCATTGCCACCAACAGTGTAGGAGGGTTCCCTTTTCTCTGCATCCTCGCCAACACTTGTTATTTCTTGTCTTTTGGATGGTGGCCAGACATGGTCTTTCAGAACCAATTATTATAGCAATTTCAAATAATTTGACCAAGTGTTTTAAATTAAAATATACATGCTTTAATTTTACCAAAAAATTATATCATATAAAACCATAGAGAGAACTTACTTGAAATGTAAATCCTTGATTTTTACATTTTGTAAAATTTTCTCAGTTACAGTTGGGACATTACAAAATATCCAATGGGATTAAAATAGACAATTTAAAACAGAACATCCACTTTTAAGAATGGACGGGTGAAAAAAACAAAAAAAAAAAAGAATGAACTGGTGGATAGAGAGCTTTATAAAGAAAATAAATTTATGTGTTTTGAGCTAGAAAGATGGCCAGGGTAAAAAAAAAAAAGATGGAAATAAAAGAAAGGTATAGAATATTATGCTTGAATCTGTTTCTGTCATGAATGTCTTTGCATAGCCAAAAAAATATCTGAAGGACACTTAACTGTTAATGGTGGCTGCCTTTGGTAAACAGATCTCTGTGAATGGACATAAGAAACTTTTACTTTTATAAATACATTCTGCATTGTTTGGATCTGTTTTCAATAGATATGTATTAAAACACACACATATGTTTTGTTAAGTGAATATGTGTATATTTTAAAGGGAATCACAGTGAAAAAACTACTAGTTCTGACTTTGCTTTTGAGTAACAGTATGACCATCGAAAAGTAAATTGATCTGCTTATTTGTCATGATTATTGTGAGAATCATTTGAAATCACAACGAGGAAGTTAAGATTAACTTTTTTTGTTAAATAAGGACACTGACAACTAGAAAATGTAGCAATTCTATCGAGACCGTTAGGCTAAGGATGTATCCTCTAGATCTGGTTGACTTTTTACAGGAAGTGTACAGTTTAGATAGTGTTAGGAGAGGACCACTGACAGAAGGTTGTTTCTGTTTTTAGAAAGGCTAAAGATTGATGGAATAAAGAAAACTTGGTTAACAAGAGACAAGAATATTACTGAAGAATAGTAATGACAAAGCTCTAGCAAACATAAAATATTATGGAAGTACTATAATAAAATGTTTAAAATTTTATATTCATATTTTTTGATGGAAAGTAGGCATGTATATATCAGATACCTGGGCAAAGTAAGGAACAGGAGTAGAATTCTCATTTTAAGTTAACCATGTATTAGTTTATTATAATTAATCATCTATGGATTAAGATTACATAGATGACATGGGCTAAAATGCTCATGGCCTTTTAGATATATTAAATTTTCCCATACCTGCTTTCTTTTCTTTCTGTGATATGTGTTTGTTGGGGGGAAGGCACCAGCACATGTGTATTCAGTTTGGGAAGGAGTAACACTTGCTACTTCCTAAAATTTATAAATAGAAGGGGCCTTAGAGAGGTAGTCCAGTGCCTGATTTTTTAGATTCAAATTCCTGTCTCATTGTTGAAATGATAGGCTATGTAAGAACATACTGTTTCTTCCACTGGAGGAAAAATATGTTGGGGATACATGAAGGAACATGTGAATTTGAAGATGTGAGTCCTATTTTTTGAAAGCTTAATGCAGCATAGTCTAATACTGATGCTACTGACTGGTGCTTATGGGGCTAAGTCCCAGGGACTGTTTTCTTCTGAATAGTTACTGGAAAGTACACTTGGACTAAAGTTTGTGGCTAAATTTAGATCCATATTTTCTGATTTTCCCTAAGCTAATAAATCTACAGCTTCTACTGAGTTAAATTAAGTTACAGAAATTAGATTTTGATTTCTTCTCTAGTTAATTATTGCTCTTTCTACTTCCTTGCATGTTTTCTAGAGAAAGCTCCTTCGAGCAAGGGCCTTGTCTATTTTCTTAATCTCAGGATCCTCAGTGCCTTGAAGCTCATGATAGGAGCTTAGTAAACATACTGGGATAAACAAACAATTGGTTAGTATCAAACTTGGTTTAAAGAAATCCTTACCAAGAACCTAAGACCTGACAGGAAGAAAGAGTCCAGAGAAATTTTTTAAAAGGATAACTTAATATTGTTCAAAGGAAAATATGGAATAGAATATATCTTGAATAATATTTTAAGTTTTAAAAAGTGTTAACAGAATGATATGAATTATTTTTAAGTTTGCGTTGGGTTTCAGTCTTGCATTTGCTTTCATTATTCAGGCTTTGCGTTATGGTTTGTGGACCATGATGTACTTAGTATGATTATATTTAGTATGACAGTATGATATTTGCCTGTTATCACAGAATTTTATACCTGGAACATCAAAAATTAGCATATGCAAATTAACACTTCAACATGAACATAAGTATAAATGTTTCCTTTATACTTTTTAGAGCTTTTAGTTGATATTTAGGTGCTTTATTGAGAAAAGCTGACATTTTTGTTTCATTAAGATACAAAAGTTAATGTTAAACTATCTAGTAAATGTACTTCTTTTAGAGCTCAAACAACACATTTGGCCTGAGGATTCTGAACATAACAATTCTTGAATTAATAAACCAGTTACAGGATCCTGTAACTCTTATATGTTCTGATGTGGTTTTGAAGAGGAAATGGGCTAACATTAAACCAAATAGTTTATGGATATAAGTGAAAAAATCTGCCTTTGATTGGTTATTGAAAGTTAATGCATTATTAACTGTTTTATTGTGTCTATCACTGAGCATGAGGTCTGTGAGCTTCAGTAATAGGAAATTAGGAGAATGTGAAATTATTTCTTAAAAACCATCTCTGATATACATTATAATTCTATACCTAAGCTACAGCTGCGAAGCAGAGGAAATTGATCTATAAAGACTTGATGAATAACCAGTGAATAAATTAAAATTTTTACCTTTAATGTATTAAATATTTAAGTATTTCAATGAAACATTTTTAGTCTGTATATTTTGTGGCATTTTGGATAACAATGTGACTGAGAGTAAAAGTGTCAATTTTATACTAAGACTATAATCTTTTTTTTTATTATTAAGGTATGATTGATATACACTCTTATGAAGGTTTCACATGAAAAAACAATGTGGATACTACATTTACCTGTAATATTATCAAGTCCCCACCCATACCCCAATGCAGTCACTGTCCATCAGTGCAGCAAGATGCCACAGAAGGCACTATGTGCCTTCTCTGTGCTACACTGTTCTCCCCGTGATCCCCCACACCATGTGTACTAAACATAATACCCCTCAATCCCCTTCTCCCTCCCTCCCCACCCATCCTCCCCCACCCCTTCCCTTTGGTAACCACTAGTTCATTCTTGGAATCTCTGAGTCTGCTGCTATTTTGTTTCTTCAGTTTTGCTTCGTTGTTATACTCCACAAATGAGGGAAATCATTTGGCACTAGTCTTTCTCCGCCTGGCTTATTTCACTGAGCATAGTGTCCTCCAGCTGCATCCATGTTGTTGCAAATGGTAGGATTTGTTTTCTTCTTATGGCTGAATAATATTCCATTGTGTATATGTACCGCCTCTTCTTTATCCATTCTTGTACTGATGGACACTTAGGTTGCATCCTTATCTTGGCTATTGTAAAAACTGCTGCAATAAACATAGGGGTGCATATGTCTTTTTGAATCTGAGAAGTTGTATTCTTTGGGTAAATTCCAAGGAGTGGGATTCCTGGATCAAATGGTATTTCTATTTTTAGTTTTTTGAGGAACCTCCATATTGCTTTCCACAATGCTTGAACTAGCTTACATTCCCACCAGCAGTGTAGGAGGGTTCCCCTTTCTCCGCATCCTCGCCAGCATTTGTTGTTCTTAGTCTTTTCGATGCTGGCCATCCTTACTGGTGTGAGGTGATATCTCATTGTGGTTTTAATTTGCATATCCCTGATGATTAGTGATGTGGAGCATCTTTACATGTGTTTGTTGGCCATCTGAATTTCTTCTTTGGAGAACTGTCTCTTCATATCCTCTGCCCATTTGTTAATCGGGTTATTTGCTTTTTGGGTGTTGAGGTGTGTAAGTTCTTTATATATTTTGGATGTTAACCCCTTGTCAGATATGTCATTTACAAATATATTCTCCCATACTGTAGGATGCCTTTTTGTTCTGTTGATGGTGTCCTTTGCCATACAGAAACTTTTTAGTTTGATGTAGTCCCATGAGTTCATTTTTGCTTTTGTTTCCCTTGCTTGAGGAGATGTGTTCAGGAAGAAGTTGCTCATGCTTATATTCAGAGATGTTTGCCTAGTTGTCTTCTAAGAGTTTTATGGTTTCATGACTTACATTCAAGTCTTTAATACATTTCGAGTTTACTTTTGTGTATGGGGTTAAACAATAATCCAGTTTCATTCTCTTGCATGTAGCTGTCCAGTTTTGCCAACACCAGCTGTTGAAGAGGCTGACTAAAACTATAATCTTAATGGTCAGGATTGAGTCACTTTCATATCTCCCATTCCTACTACAAAGTCTGACACATTAAAAAAATAGAAAACAAAAACCTTGATACACATTTGTCAGGTGAATGAGTAAAAGAGTGTTTATGAAGTTGTCTTCTACTATCATAATAGCATCAGGAGTATCCTTCTGTGTATTCTAATGAGTAATGAGTGATCAAACTACGCATCTCCTTACCATATATAAAGTACTGTGAAGGCCACTTCAGTGGAATTAAGACAATTTAAACAGGGCTCTGATTTTAAGGAACTTATAAAGGAAATGTATATGGACAACATAAATTCCAGTGCCCTAAATGCTATGGGAATAGAGATGAGGTGGTTGAAGGCCAGTGTATGTTCAGAAAGAAGTGAGAGCATGTGTAAATGCACAGGAGTGTGTGGATCCAGAACAGCAAATAATTCAGGACAGTTAGGCCTCAGGTTTATGCACAAAACAGGTCTGAATAGTGGGGCCCAAAGTCACACAACTGCTCTCAGCTACGCTGTTTCTGCCAGTGCACCAAGCACCTCGGGAAAGCAGAACTCATCACAGACCCCTCACTGATCATTCTCCGGATCTAACCCAATTTCCGTATCACATTACATCCAGGTCAATTCTACAAGCTTTTGATGCTCCCAACTTCCAGTGTTCTTTTTCATCTTCTATTTTAGATTTGGCTGCTTAACTTTAGATTTCATGCTGAAGCCACACCCTGTCTTGCATCACCAGCATGGCCACGGGTGGCACTCCTCTTGTTGGTACTACATGTAGGGCTGTATCGGGAGGAAAAGTGGAAAAAAAGGTGGGACTCAGATCATGAGGGACTTTTCTTCCATTTGAGAAAGTAGTAGCATTAGAAATAAACTCCAGTTGTTCGGTTAAGAGTGTTACTGGATGCCATGTATCTTGGGGAATTTGCCATGGCTCTGCACTGCTGAATCGTTGTAGGCTCAGAAACTAAGTTTGTCAGCCCACCAAGAAGAGGGCAGTCTCTTAGGGGTGAATTCAGGCTAACTGACCTCATAGAAAGTGATGTATAAAACAGAGCTCTGGTATATTGTCACCCAAAATTTGAACAGTATGCCAGCACAATTGTGGTATTCTGAATTCATAGGCAAATAAAATATATGACCAAATATCATCCAGAAGGTATTTATATAAGCAGGAGACCAGAAGAAAGGGGAGATCATTACACAATCTGGTTGTCGGTACCATCAGTGGAGTGTCTTAAGGCTCCATCTACATAACAAGGCTTGGCCGTCAGGACTGGAATGCAGGAGCTGGGGCCGTGCCTCGCTTCCCTTGTGGCTCTGTCAATAGCTTTCTTCTCCGACTGCTTCCTTCTGAGTCCACTGCTGCCCAGACCCTCCCGTGGTCAGACCGTTCTTCTGGTTAACAGTATACTCAGGAGCGAAATAGATTTTATGTCATGAGCCAGCTTTAGTCGGAGGTGGCTGCCTTGGAGGAGGAGCAGTCTGGAGACGGACTCGGAGGCTCAGACAAGCTCAGTGGAGTAGAGCGCCTGGGAGGTTGTGGTTGAGGACTGCTCTGAGGAGCGGAGCGGAGAATGGAGATAATTTACTATATTTGTCTTCCCTGCATGTGTAATTCAGATGATATGGAGCACCTGAAAGAGCATAAGCAGGAGTGTGACATCATCAAACTTTCATTTAAGGAGGCACAAGATGATCAACTTTGCCCAGATTTGTCACACTCAGTACTAGGCTAAGTTATTTGGGTGTAGCTGAGAGACATGGCAGAAATAGCTAACTTCAGACACTAGTTTTCTATGATTGCCTTCACTATGGCTGATGCATTTATTGTACAAGTGAATATTATTTTTCCTGTCTGAAGAATAGGGAGAAACATAAAAAATCTTGTCTTTGTTGAGCAAAATTGAGGGAATTTTAAAATTTTCTTGAAACTCCTCAATTATGAAGCAGAAAATTCTTGCTTAAGTACTTAGTAGTGATTAATTGAAAGATAAATGCATCATATTTTATGACTGAAATCTGCTAAACACTGTTTAGTGTTCAAATAAACTATTTAGTGTTCAAATAAACACTGTAATTCTTCAGCCCATTTTCCTAACGTGCTTTTAATGCTTACCACCTCACTTCCATGTTCACATCTAAAGATTTAGAGTTTTGTTTGTTGCATTATTTCATTAATAAGCAAAATCAATTTGATAAAAGATGGTTTAATTGATAAAGAGTAATTTCCAACAGTTTTGCTGTGGGTGGATTAGGTAGTCCTCGCTGTAGCATGAGTTGGGTGTACACCTCACTAATAGGATTGAGAACCTTCCTTGAGTAGCCTTTTTTTTTTTCTGGAAACAGACCTTTTAGTGATTCTAGTCTCATTTGCCTATTAAAGATTATTTTAAAAAATATATAAGGCAGTATGCTTAGGGATATAATTAATTTTAAGACATGGTTATTTTTCCAGGTAACTACAAACTAGTAGTAGGAGAAGAAGGAGGAGGATTTTTAAGGTCCCTTTTAGTGCAAATATTATAATTGATGAAATTGTAGGAACACAGTCATTGATCTTGGGAGTGCCCATATGTACTAATCTCTGGAACTTTTGGTTCCCTTTAACTAGGCAGAGAGGGGAGACTGGTTCTTATCTTTGGGAGTTTTGAGGAGAGAAAACAGTTTTTAGTAGATCTGGTTTGGGCTGTACTTGAATTATCATTGTACTAACCTCTGTAATTTTCTTGAGTGGTTGTCAAATCGTCTTTTACATGTAGCCCAAGGGTTCAAGGTACACTCACGATGCCATATTCAGTTCTGTGACTAGGTTCTTTACTATCCCTATGAGCCATACATTAGATAAAATGATTGAATAATTGACAAGGATTTATTCACCCACTAGGAACTCCTGTTCAACTGACTTAGTCCAACTAGGATTTATGTTGGCAGACTTTCAACTTCATCAATGTTCTCAATTAATGCTCTGTGGTAAAATTACACAAAGAATTCATTAAACAAGGACTTGATTTAAAGACACTTGAGTAAGAAAAACTTACTTCTCCTGTGTTTCTCTCCTTTACTACTCACACAGAACTCTTGATACTTCTGGTCTCCAAATGTGTGGGTTTTTTTCCCACACCAAGCAGTTTTGCAACACCAGCCAAATGTCCTACAATTTAACTTAATTGTGATACTATTTACCTGGAGATAGTGTCAGATCCTTCACTTAAGGGCTTAGTCCTACAAGACTGTCCCCATCCCTCAGACGCCAGTGACAAGCCCAGGTTGTTCCTGGTGCTTCTGAACAACCAGCTGTAAGTTGAAGATTCCCATGTTCCCAATTCTGGTTCAGTTAATTTGCTGGAGTGCCTCACAGAACTAAGGGAACAGTTTACTTACTATTCGCTGGTTTATTATAAAAGAACAGGGTAAAGAATGTAGATCCAGATGGAAGAAATGCATCAGGTAAGATATGTGGGAAGGGACAAGGAGCTTCAGTGCTCTCCCTCGTGCTCCATCCTTCCTGCACCTCCACTTGTCCACCAATATGGAAGCTCTCTGAATGCCCTTCTTCGGGGTTTTTTACAGAGGTTTCATCACCTGGGCATCACCCTTCATCACCTGGGCAGTTAATGATCCACCATTAACTCCATTTCTTGTCCCTCTTCCCTCTCCAGAGAATGCAGGTCGGGGCTGAAAATTCCAAGGTTCTCATCCTGCTTGGCCTTGCTGACCAGCCCACATCCAGGATCCCACCAGAGTCACCTTGTTAGAACAAAAGATTGCTGTCACCCAGGGAATTCCAAGGGGTTTGGGAACCAGAGTCAAAGACCAAATATTAGAACAAAATGTGCTCCTACTGCTCTTACAGCTTATGAATTTACAAGGGTTTTAGGAGCTCTATGCCAGAAATTGGTGGCAGAGATCAATATGTGTATTTTCTATTAGCTCACAACACTAAAGTGCATACTAAATAATGTAGTTTTACTTGGGAATAATTGAGATAGTAGCGAAGACTAGCATGATGGAGTTGGAGATGGGTGAATCATTTATTTATTTATTTATTCCAAACAGCTCATAGTTCCTTTCTTTTATTACACTTAACTATAAATACATGAGACATGATCTAAGCTATGTTTATATTTATTTATTTATTATTAAGGTATTATTGATACACACTTTTATGAATGTTTCACATGAAAATCAATGTGGTTAATACATTTACCCATATTATCAAGTCCCCACCTATACCCCATTGCAGTCACTGTCCATCAGTGTAGTAAGATGCCACAGATCCACTATGTGCCTTCTCTGTGCTACACTGTCTTCCCCATGACCCCCCACACCATGTGTACTAAACATAATACCTCTCAACCCCCTTCTCCCTCCCTCCCCACCTGCCCTCCCACACCCCTCCCCTTTGATGACCACTAGTCCCTTCTTGGAGTCTGTGAGTCTGCTGCTGTTTTGTTCCTTCAGTTTTGCTTCGTTGTTTTACTCCACAAATGAGTGAAATCATTTGGCATTTGTCTTTCTCTGCCTGGCTTATTTCACTGAGCATAATATCCTCCAGCTGCATCCATGTTGTTGCAAATGGTAGGATTTGTTTCTTTCTTATGGCTGAATAATATTCCATTGTGTATATGTACCACCTCTTCTTTATCCATTCATCTACTGATGGACACTTAGTACATTAGGTTGCTTCCATATCTTGGCTATTGTAAATAGTGCTGTGGTAAACATAACAGTGCATATGTCTTTTTGAACCTGAGAAGTTGTATTCTTTGGGTAAATTCCAAGGAGTGGGATTCCCGGGTCAAATGGTATTTCTATTTTTTGTTTTTTTGAGGAACCTCCATATTGCTTTCCACAATTTGAACTAGCTTACATTCCCACAAGCAGTGTAGGAGGGTTCCCCTTTCTTTGCATCATTGCTAGCATTTGTTATTAGTCTTTTCGATGCTGGCCATCATTACTGGTGTGAGGTGATATTTCATTGTGGTTTTAGTTTGCATTTCCCTGATGGTTAGTGATGTGGAGCATCTTTTCATGTGCCTATTGGCCATCTGAATTTCTTCTTTGGAGAATTGTCTTTTTATATCATCCGCCCATTTTTTAATTGGGTTTTTTTGCTTTTTGGGTCTTGAGGCGAGTGAGTTCTTTATATATTTTGGATGTTAATCCCTAGTCACATATGTCATTTACAAATATATTCTCCCATACTGTAGGATGTTCTTTTGTTCTGTTGATGGTGTCCTTTGCCATACAGAAACTTTTAGTTTAATGTAGTCCCATGTGTTCATTTTTGCTTTTGTTTCCCTTGCTTGAAGAGGTGCATTCAGGAAGAAGTTGCTCATGTTTATATTCAGGAGATGTTTGCCTATGTTGTCTTCTAAGAGTTTCATTCCCTTGCCTGTAGCTGTCCAGTTTTGCCAACACCAGTTGTTGAAGAGGCTGTCATTTCCCCATTGTATGTCTATAGTTCCTGTATCACATACTAATTGACTATATATGGTTAGGTTTATATCAGGGCTCTCTAGTCTTTTCCATTTGTCTATGGTTCTGTTCTTGTGCCAGTACCAAATTGTCTTGATTTCTGTGGCTTTGTGGTAGAGCTTGAAGTTGGGAAGCGTAATCTCTGCCCAGCTTTATTCTTCTTTCTCAGGATTGCTTTGGCTATTCGGGGTCTTTTGTGGTTCCGTATGAATTTTAGAACTATTTGCTCTAGTTCATTGAAGAATGCTGTTGGTGTTTTGATAGCGATTGCATTGAATCTGTAGATTGCTTTAGGCAGGATGGCCATTTTAACAATACTAATTCTTCCTATCCATGAGCACAGGATGTGTTTCCATTTATTGGTATCTTCTTTAATTTCTCTCATGAGTGTCTTGTATTTTTCAGGGTATAGGTCTTTCACTTCCTTGGTTAGGTTTATTCCTAGGTATTTTATTTATTTTTGATGCAATTGTGAATGGACTTGTTCTTCTGATTTCTCTTTCTGCTAGCTCATCGTTAGTGTATAGGAGTGCAACAGATTTCTGTGTATTAATTTTGTATCCTGCAACTTTGCAGAATTCAGATATTAGTTCTAGTAGTTTTGGAGTGGATTCTGTAGGGTTCTTAATGTACAATATCATGTCATTTGCAAACAGTGACAGTTTGACTTCTTCCTTACCAATCTGGATGCCTTTTATTTCTTTGTGTTGTCTGATTGCCGTGGCTAGGACCTCCAGTACTATGTTGAATAAAAGCAGGGATAGTGTACATCCTTGTCTTGTTCCTGATCTTAGAGAAAAAGCTTTCAGCTTCTCGCTGTTAAGTATGATGTTGGTTGTGGGTTTGTCATATATGGCCTTTATTATGTTGAGGTACTTGCCCTCTATACCCATTTTGTTGAGAGTTTTTATCACAAATGGATGTTAAATTTTGTCAAATGCTTTTTCAGCATCTATGGAGATGATCATGTGGTTTCTGTCCTTTTTGTTGATGTGGTGGATGATGTTGATGGATTTTCAAATGTTGTACCATCCTTGCACCTCTGGGATGAATCCCACTTGATCATGGTGTATGATCCTCTTGACGTATTTTTGTGTTCTGTTTGCTAATATTTTGTTAAGTATTTTTGCATCTATGTTCATCAGGGATATTGGTCTGTAGTTTTCTTTTTTGGTGGTGTCTTTGCCTGGTTTTGGTATTAGAGTGCTGCTGTCTCATAGAATGAGTTTGGAAGTATTCCCTCTTCTTCTACTTTTGGAAAACTTCAAGGAGGATGGGTATTAGGTCTTCACTAAATGTTTGATAAAATTCATCGAGGAAGCCATCTGGTCTAGGAGTTTTGTTCTTAGGTAGTTTTTTATTACCAATTCAGTTTTGTTGCTGGTAATTGGTCTGTTTAGATTTTCTGTTTCTTTCAGGGTCAGTCTTGGAGGGTTGTATTTTTCTAGAAAGTTGTCCATTTCTTCTAGGTTATCCAGTTTGTTAGCATATAATTTTTCATAGTTTTCTCTAATAATTCTTGTGGTGTCTGTAGTGATTTTTCCTTTCTATTTTCTGATTCTGTTTATGTGTGTAGACTCTCTTTTTTTCTTGATAAGTCTGGCTAGGAGTTTATCTATTTTGTTTATTTTCTGGAAGAACCAGCTCTTGCTTTTATTGATTATATTGTTTTATTCTTCTCGATTTTATTTATTTCTGCTCTAATCTTTATTATGTCCCTCTTTCTACTGACTTTGGGCCTCATTTGTTCTTCTTTTTCCAGTTTTGTTAATTGTGAGTTTAGACTGTTCATATGGGATTGTTCTTCTTTCCTCTTAGCATGGCCTTTGCTGCATCTCATAGATTTTGCAGTGTTGAATTATTGTTGTCAATTGTTTCTATTGTTGAACACTTTTTCAGCATCTATGGAGTTGATCATGCAGTTTTTGTCCTTGATCTCTGTTTGAGATTGCTTGATCTCTGTTTTTATTTGGTCATTTATCCATTGGTTATTTAGGAGCATGTTGTGAAGCCTCCATGTGTTTGTTGGATTTTTCATTTTCTTTGCGTAATTTATTTCTAGTTATATACCTTTGTGGTCTGAGAAACTGGTTGGTACAATTTCAATCTTTTTGAATTTACTGTGGCTCTCTTTGTGGCCTAGAATATGATCTATTCTTGAAAATGTTCCATGTGCACTTGAGAAGAATGTGTATCCTGCTGCTTTTGATTGTAGAGTCCTATAGATGTCTGTTAGGTCCATCTGTTCTAGTGTGTTCAGTGCCTCTGTGTCCTTACTTAGTTTCTGTCTGGTTGATCTGTCCTTTGGAGTGAGTGGTGTGTTGAAGTCTCTTAAAATGAATGCATTGCATTCTATTTCCTCCTTTAATTCTGTTAGTATTTGTTTCACATATGTAGGTGCCCCTGTGTTGGGTGCGTAGATATTTATAATGATTATATCTTCTTGTTGGATTGACCCCTTTATCATTATGTAATGTCCTTCTTTGTCTCTTCTGACTTTCTTTGTTTTGAGGTCTATTTTGTCTGATATAGTACTGCAACTCCTACATTTTTCTCCCTATTAGTGGCATTAAATATCATTTCCATCCCTTTATTTTTAGTCTGTGTGTGTCTTTGGGTTTAAAGTGAGTCTCTTGTAAGCAGCATATAGATGGGTCTTGTTTTAATCCATTCAGTGACTCTGTGTCTTTTGATTGGTGCATTCTGGCCATTTACATTTAGGGTGATTATTGGTAGGTATGTACTTATTGCCATTGCAGGCTTTAAGTTTGTGGTTACCAAAGGTTCAAGGGTAAAATTCCTTGTTATCTAACAATCCAACTTAACTAACTTGTATGCTAGTACAAACACAATCTAAATGTTCTTTTCTTTTCTCCTCCTTTTTCTTCCTTCTCCTTTATATATTAGGTTTCACATTCTGTACTCTTTGTCTATCCCTTGACTGACTTTCAGGGTAGTTGATTGAATTTTGCATTTGCTTAGTAATTAACTGGTCTATTTTCTTTACTGTGGTTTTACTACCTCTGGTGACAGCTATTAAACCTTATGAACACTTCCATCTATAGCAGTCCCTCCAAAATACACTGAAGAGACAGTTTGTGGAAGGTAAATTTTCTCAGCTTTTGTTTATCTGGAAATTGTTTAATCCCTTCTTCAAATGTAAATGATAATCTTGCTGGATAAAGTATTCCTGGTCGAGGCCCTTCTGCTTCATTGCATTAAATGCATCATGCCACTCCCTTCTAGCCTGTAAGTTTTCTGCTGAGAAGTCTGATGATAGCCTGATGGGCTTTCCTTTGTATGTGATCTTATTTCTCTTTGGGTGCTTTTAATAGTCTCTCCTTATCCTTGATCTTTGCCATTTTAATTATTATATGTCTTGGTGTTGTCTTCCTTGGGTCCCTTGTGTTGGGAGATCTGTGTGCCTCCATGGTCTGAGAGGCTATTTCCTCCCCCAGTTTGGGGAAGTTTTCAGCAATTACCTCCTCAAAGACACTTTCTACCCCTTTTTCTCTCTCTTCTTCGTCTGGTATCCCTAAAATACGAATATTGTTCCATTTGGATTGGTCTCACAGTTCTCTCAATATTCTTTCATTCTTAGAGATCCTTTTTCCTCTCTGTACCTCAGCTTCTTTTTATTCCTCTTCTCTAATTTCTATTTCATTTATCCTCTCTCCACCATATCTGATCTGCTTTTAAAACCTTCCATTGTATGTTTCATTTCTGATATTGTGTTCAGTAATAATTTGATCTCCTACCAGAATTCATTCCTGAGTTCTTGAATATTTTTCTGTACCTCCATGGGCATGTTTATGATTTTTATTTTGTAATCTCTTTCAGAAAGATTCATGAGATCAGTTTTGTTTGACTCTTTCTCTGGTGTATGTATGATATTGCTTTGAACCAGGTTTCTTTGATGTTTCATATTTGTATGTGGCACCCTCTCGTGAGAAGAAGCTCTACTCTGTGGATCTGCTCAGCTCCTGTAGCAATGTCGGGTGTCACAGGGGAGCAGTATTGGTGCCTGGGGGGAGGAAAGAGCTGTTTCCTGCTTCCTGGCTGCTATGCCTGTCTCCACTGCCAGAACCAGTGGGCTGGGCACACAGGTATAAACCTCTGTGCTTTGTGTTTGTAGCTGCTGTAGGCAAGGCTTCCCTCTGGTTGGCCTGATGCCAGGGCAGGATTTGCAGGTTTGCAGACCAGTGGCTGGGAGGAAGGTGCAGCAGTCTGCATATCACAGAGTGAGACCTTGGAGTTGCGTAGCTAGCCAGAGGGCTGGAGTGTCTGAAGATTTTGAAAGTTCCCAGCCTGCTGGGCAGAGTGCAGCTGGACAATTTTGTCTACATGTGCTTTCTCCTGAACAGTAATCTCTGTGCAATATTTGCCCTTTTAGCAGCCCTCTTGCTGTTAGGATGTCTCCCAGACTGCCCGCCTTTCTTTTATCCCAGAGCAGCCAGATATGGATCCCTGTTTTCCACAAGTGGCTGGAATCTCAGTCTCTCCAGTTATTCTGCCTGTCTTAGCTTTCCAACCACACTAACCACCAGAGCACCATGAAATGTAGGTTTGTGCTCCCAGAGCAGATCTCCAGAGCTAGGTGTTCAGCAGTTCCAGGCCTCCACTCCCTCCCCACTCTGTTTCTTTTCCTCCCACTGGCGAGCTGGGGTTGGGGAAGGGCTTGGGTCATGCCAAGCCATAGTTTTAGTATGTTTTCCTATTCTTTTCTCCAGGTGTATGCAGTTTGGCACAGCCCTCTTTCCTGTTGCTCTTTTAGGATTCGTTGTATTAATTATATTTTCATATTATATGCAGTTTTAGGAAGAGGCCTCTGTCTCACCTCTCATGCTGCCATCTTTAATCTCCCTTCTAATCTTGGGGTGAATAACTGAGCAAAGTTTTCATAAAGAACTTACTTGGAGTTTTGATTAAATGCCCTTGATATTTGATGCTGACTTAATGCATTAATCAATTCAGACAGTTCAGTATCAGTGTTGCATTTTAGTTACATATGATATTCATTGTCACTGACACGAGCCTAAGAAAACCCCTGATTCAGTAGCAGGGGGAACAGGGTTCTTACTTTACATTGTCTCCTCTTTTTCTATATTATGAGGGTAAATTGTTCATAATGCTCCTTAAAAATAAAAACAAAAAATTCATACATAGTGCTAAGATTTTTTTTGCAACTTACAATGAAAATAATGCCTTGAATTTACTGTTAGAGGCAGAGATTAAAATGTCACAAGATAAGCACTTCCAGAGTGGAGGTGTGGTTTCATAAGTCAATATACTCTTGTGGATACATTATTCTGTTTTTAGCATTTTTGTAGTTTGGCATTTAGTAGCACTATATTCAAACAAGCCAACCTCACTTAACACATAACAGTAAACTAGATATCAGAAAAATTAAGTTCATTTATAGTCCAAGACTTTAAGTAATTTCTGGAAGGGATAATAAAGTATTATATAAAATGTCTTTAATGCTGTTGCTTCTTTGCTATTTCAAATAAAATGCTAAAACAATTGATGTAGTAGAGAGTGTTGTGTGCTGTGGGTACTAAACTGCTAAGTAAAATGTTAAACTTTGTGGTATGCAATTACTTTTGGAATGAGGCTGATTATTAAGCTAGTTGTTGCTATATTGTTTTAAACAAGTATTATGCTAATAAAATCCCAGCAAACTGCAAGTTCAAGTAATACATGAAGTTGGAGGGAAATATCATGACCTAGATATTTTTGAAAAGCTGCAATTAAAACATTGTTTATTGAAAAGAAAAAAGAAAAGTCTGTCTTTTGCCAATATGAATTAGATATTAAGCAAAAAAGTTCATGACTGGTCTAAAGTTAAAATGGTCATTTTAAATACCCCAAAAGGCCAAGTGCTGAAATTTGAACAAAATGTAAACCAAAATATTAACACTAAGCAATCTCTGGAGTAAAGTTGTGAAAATAAGAATTGTCATTTTTGCTATGCTGCTAAACTTTAGATATTGGAATAGAGAGGAAGGAGGAATTTGGAAAGGAATATAATGAAACGCCCAAATTCTTGGAATTTGATTCAAACCAAAAGGAAATGACATCTGAAATTCAGCATAGATTAAAAAATACTGACTCTTCCCATTGTGAAACACTTTGTTACACCTGTTTTTTATTTTTTTAATAATTTTTTTACTAAGGTGTTATTGATATACACTCTTATGAAGGTTTCACATGAAAAACAATGTGGTTACTACATTCACCCATATTATCAAGTCCCACCACATACCCCATTGAAGTCACTGTCCATCGGTGTAGTAAGATGCCACAAAGTCACTACTTGTCTTCTCTGTGTCACACCTCTGCTTTAATGGTCTAGAGGATAATTGTATAAGTCTTGAAGTAAGAAATGAAAGGATGAAGTAAAAATGATATTATTTCTATTTAATTTACTTATTTACAAAGTTTTCTGCCAGTTTTATTGGGAAATAACTGACATATATCACTGTATAAGTTTAAGGCTTGCAGCATGATAGTTTGATTTATGTATATTATGAAATGATTACAATAGGTTTAGTGCATATCCATCATCTCATATACATACAGTAAAAAGGAAGAAGGAAAGAAGAAAGGAAAAAAGTTTCTCCTGTGATGAGAACTCCTAGTATTTACTCTTTTAATAACTTTCCTACACATCATACAGCAGTGTGAACTGTAGTCTTCATGTTGTACATTTATATCCCTAATAGTTATTTATCTTACAACTGGAAGTTTGTACCTTTCACCACCTCCCAATTGCCCCTTCATCCACCCTCCACTTCTGGTAACCACAAGTCTGATCTTTTTCTAAGAGTTTTTTAAACAAAATATTCCATATATAAGTGAGATAATACAGTTTTTGTCTTTCTCTTGTTTGACTTCTTTCACTTAGCGTAAGGCTTTCAAGGTCTATCCATGTTGTCACAAATAGTAGGTTTTCCTTTTTTGTGGCTGAGTAATATTCCACAACTTCTTTAACCATTCATCTGTCAGGGACACTTAGGATGTTTGCATGTCTTGGCTATTGTTAATAATGCTGCTATGAACATATATGGGTGTAGGTATCTTTTGGAGTTAATGCTTTTGTTTTCTTTTGATATATTCCCAGAGGTGGAGTTCCTGGATCATATTGTAGTTCTATTTTTAATTTTTTGTGGATCCTCCATACTGTTTTCTACAGTGGTTGTACCATTTTACAATCCCACTAACAGTTCATAAGGGTTCCTTTTCTCTACATCCACACCAGTTTTTTTTTTGGATTATGGCCATTCTAATAGGTGTAGGGTGATGTCTCATTTTGGTTTTAATTTGCATAAAAATAATTTTGAAATTAATTAGGAAGGTGAATAAATGCTGACATTTTAAAATTGAAAGCTTCTTAGATTTCTTGAAACACCTCAGGAAATCTGAATTGTTTATCCTTGGATTACTCTTCTTCTTAGACAACTAGTGCATATTTTGGCTATTGAAAAAAAACCTCAGCTTTTTAAAGTTGAGTTACTGTTGTTATGATGGTCCAAAATTGGAAACAGTAAGGATATTTAATAATAAGGAAATTGTTCAGTGAATTATGGTAGATCCATGAAATGGAATATTGCACAGACATTTAAAAGTAGTTTTTTTTTAAAAAAACTTAATGTCATGAGAGATGCTCATTATTTATTAATTAAAAAATTCAGGATGAAAAAAACATATCCAACATATTCTCAACTATATTATCCATTTGCTTAGAAATATACAAAAGAAATACATATATATTAATAGTGGCTTTATCCAAATACTTACCATTTTCTTCAATTTCAAATTTTTCTTAAAATGATCTATTAGATTTATTACCTCTACAATTAGAAACTATATTTTTAAAGCTTACTGATTTCAAATGTTACTACAAATAACAGTGGTGAAAATAATCATATCTATAAGATACGATTCAAGCTAGTTTTTTCTGAAATATGTGGGGAAGAAGCAAGAATGTAAAAGTAGCTATATTACCATGAAATTGGATCAACTGCTTCAGTCAAGCATAGCAGTCACTGTCTTTGGAAAATAACATTCATCCGTTTTCTGTCTGCCATTGTAAGTTGTGTGACATTTTTAAAAATGTGTATACTTTTATTTTACTATTAATACAAAATATATATTTTTAATGTAGATACGATTGACTCTATGAATTATATTCTGAAAGAAAAATTTCACTTGGTTGTAAGAAAATTATAGCCTAACTCTGGCAGACCCCTGCCATTATGAAGTTGGCATAATCCTTGAAATGCCCAGTGATAGTGATACTGAGAACCATGAGGGAATTTTTAATTAATAAAATCAAATGGTGCAAGTATACTATGAACATTTTGGGACTCCTTGAGTGTAATAAACTTGAAAAATCTTTAAGAAATTATTCAGAAGAGTTAGTTGGTATGGGATATAATAAGTAATTTAATTAAAGTTACAGTGCATGAAATGTGTTTCTTTCCTGTATTTTCCCAGTAATCAGTACATTCTTCCACAGCTGAATGGAGCCACTGTCAGCGAAGGGAGAAAGCTTGTAGTGATCATGAAAAGAAAACACAATAATACTTACTTAGAATTGTTGCAAATAAAGCCAGGCATTGGTTTGAATTTTGGATCCCTATACAACAGTTTCAGAAATAATTTCCTTAAACCTTTTCTTTTCAGTCCACCAACAGTGTATCTCCTCTGCATCAGGATCATTTAAAAAGTTAAGAGACTGGGATTCTGTGTTGGGAGAACCTGATCGACTCTTTTTAAACAAAACAACACAAAACAAAACAAAAAATCCCCTCAGGTCATTTTGATGTGTATCTCAAATTGTGAGTGACTGGACTTAATATGCACGTCATTCAGGATACAAAGAAATAAGACATCAGGATGGTTCTTACACTGTTTACTCCTGAAAAAGCAGCTCAGAGTCTATGCTTTAAAATTTGTAAAACATTAATTTTTCTATTAGAGAATTTTCTAGTAGATTTTCCTCTCATGAGCTCTCCTCCCACATGGTAATTTTTAATGTTTATTGTCTAAGCTTCTACCATGCCAGGAATACAAGGGCAAAATACAGGCCAATTGATTGATTCAATTATGTGAGAATAAATTGCTGAAGACTTGACATGGGCGGAAGAGACTAATGGGTGTCTGTTCAGTGGAGTGCTGGGTGTTGTCCAGCAGACCTTGCAGGAATTATCTGATTTTATAAGGGTGTGCATATTTAATTCTCTTTCTAGGCTCTTTTCCAACTTTGTAGAGGTAGAGTTAATTTGTGAAAGCTGATAGTAATGCAAATGATTCTTTTCCATGGAAATGCTAACAAATTTTGTCCAGTATGAATACAATTAATTCTGTCCTGTAGAAAGATGATCCTAAATAGAATATTTTATTGTCATATAAGATATTAAACACTTTTGCATATATTGGCAAAATAATTTCAGCATTTAGCATATATAGTTGTCCATGTATTAGTCTGTTCTTCAGATTTTTCTTTGAACCAGTTTTTACATCTTACTGATCTCACTAATTAGCTACATAAAAATCATTGACATGCATCATCTTATATTTGAATAATAGTTATGACTTTACTTTTTTGAAAATGATGCTTTTGCAACTATACATATCTGCATAACTTAGATTTTCTTTTGAAATGGATTTCATTTTTAATAATTTAATCATTTAATAGTTTAATCATCATTAAAAATTTCTATTTTTAAACAGTGCAAATAACAGAAAAAAAGAATAATGCATTGGACTTAAGACTAAAACAATTGCTGTTTTTGAACTAGCTTTTAAAGTAATTATAATTGGCAGAGGAAGTACTTTGATTTTCCTAAGTTGATGCAGTTAGGAAATGACTTAAATAGGAAAATAACATATTCTCATGTCATTAGCACTTACGATAGAAAATACAAGCAGCATTGTGAGATATTTCAATTATTAATCATAAAAATATACATTTTTCCTGAAAACATCTAAGTTTTTTTGGCAGATGTAATTGTTATGAGCTGAATGGTATCCACCTCAAAATATTATATTGAAGTTCTAACCTCCAGAACTTCAGAATGTGACTGTGTTTGGAGATTGGGTCTTTAAAGAGATAATTAAATTAAAATGAGGTCATTAGGATGGGCTCTAATGCATTAGGAGTGGTGTCCTTGAAAGAAGAGATTAGGACACCGACAACCCAGAGGGAAAACCACATCACGACCCTGGGAGAAGGCAGCCATCCATCAGTCAAGGTGAGAAGCTCCAGAAAAAAAACAAGTCTTGTCAACACTTTGATTTTGGACATCTAGCTTTCAGAATTGTGAGACGATAGCTTTTTGTTGTTCAAGCCACCCAGTCTTAGGGTTTTTTTCTTTCTTTTTTTTCCTTCTTCATCGAGTTCAAGGTAGAATAGGGAAACCATATAAATATAGGTCTGTAAATAGGTTGATTTGTGTTTACCAATCAAAATTTATTTGGTTTTTTTTTTTCCAGTCAAAGTCAACTTCTGTTTTTAGGAAATAAAGCCCTGATTTATACTACTACACCATCTCTTAGTTTTAAAGTGATTGATATACTATTGATCCTTAGATCTATTCTAACAAGTGTTTACAAGGATGAAAACAAATTGCCTTAAGGATTAATGAAAGGTTGAAGAAATGAAGTGAGCTTTGTGGAGGGAAGCTCCTGAGCTAGCAGGCTTGCTGTGACAAGTACGCATCCTGTGTATGGATTCACTCTGTTCCTGTGTTCATGCTCAGCCACTGCATTAATATTTCTTTTTTTGTTTCTGTTATGGCCAACTTACTTTCGCCTAGGAATTCTTCCCTTTCTTAACCTCAAATGACTGGGCTTTAGGTGAGCTTGGAGATAAATGACGGCCGGATTACAGTGAGCAACTGTTCTGGCATCCTGAGGTGGGCTCCTCCTTCGTTGTTCACACCCGAATGGTCCACACTGCAGCCTCCGTCTTAATTCTCTCTCTCTGATGACCGGACACCTGATGATACCTTCTGTGGGATGAAAGCTGGCAGACTGTGCTGTTCTCCCGTGTTCTCAGAAAGTGGTGGCCCAGGCAGATGTTGGACGGACTCTCCCACATACACTCTACAATGAGTTAGAAGGAACCCGTGATCCAGTCTTTAACTCATGAAGTGCAGTCTCTTTGCATGATCATCTTGCCACCTGCAGAATCATGTACTTTTTGCTTCCAGGCCCAGAAAATGGAGTTGGTCAGTAGGTTGGTGCCTAAAGCGTAGAGGAATAGCATATTTGGGAGCAGGAGGTTTTATTAGAATGGAAGCTCACTCCTCTGCCATCATTTTCCTGCTTATTAGAAATGCTGGAGGGTTGTGCAGGGG
Organism: Manis pentadactyla; assembly: GCF_030020395.1. NCBI lineage: Eukaryota > Metazoa > Chordata > Mammalia > Pholidota > Manidae > Manis > Manis pentadactyla. The sequence goes on from NC_080023.1 coordinate 95,514,359, forward strand.
TGCTGCTTGTGAGAAACAGGCAGGGGAGTTAGGATCTGAGTGACAGAGAGGGAAGGCTGCACTGGCCTGGACATGGGGGAAAAAAGGGATGTAAGAATAAGGCCCACAGTGATAAAGGATGACAGGATTAATAAGTGGGGTCTCCTGACACTCACACATGCAAAATGTCTTAGGAGGGAAACTAAAGAGCAAGTTTTGAGAATAACTGCCAGGGTTTGGCCAGAGCACACTTGGAATTGGACAGAGGATTCAAAGTATGAGGTGTGTGGATGAGCAGGAAGTTTGATGATTTGTAGCAGTTCTTTAGTTTTTTCCTATAAGTGATGATAAGAGCTTTTAAACCCATGGTGGAGTATGCATGTGGCTAGGGAGAAAGCCTGGGTGCCGATGGGAAGGGAACTTTTCTGGGAACGTGGCTGAGCTGAGCAGGGCCTTGGAGACCAGAGCCTTAGTGGTTGGAAGTAGGCTGGCACCCTGCAAAATTGGTGTTTCCCTCCATCCCATTTTATGATAGACTTACAGCATAAATCAATGTGGATTCAAGAAGCCATGTTTGCTATAGGTTAATGACAGGTTTGAGTGCACACTACTTATTTTATGTACAGTTCAAAGATTTCTACTTTAAAGTTTCAGAAAGGCTCTTCCCCACTCAAAGTAGCTCCAGGTTGTTCTTAATGCTTTGCTTTAGAGAGAGTCATGTGATAATTCCATCAAACAACATCCCATATGCTGATTTACATCCCCAATCCTGATATCTCTAATTATCTTAATAGGAATTGCATGTTTTTTACAAAGTTAATTTAACCTGTATTTGGGACTTGTCATGAAATCAAACTTGAATGCCTATAGTGACAAAAAATTGGAAATTGGCTGCTTAATAAAACATAGGTGCCGAAGATTCAGTTTAATTCATATTTATAAAGACAACAATGCTAAAGTGTTCCTACTGCTATGAACTAGTTATTTATCAACAAGTGTTAATTTGTTGTTTATTAAGTGCAAGGGTTAGCCTCTAGCATGATGAGAGTAATAATGGTAAAATATTTGGCTAAACTGTTAAACATTCTTAAATAAGCTAGCCTCATTGTCATGTCTGTGGGTTTTTGTCTATAGAGAGCATAACATTTAGTGCTAATCCAAGGTTTAAGTTGTTTGTAATCAGATTTAGTAGACTTTTTTAAGGCTGAGGAGAAGGAAAACTTCTTGAAAATGTTTCATAAATTCTACACATAATTTTGCTTTTCAAAAATCCTTTTCAATCAGTTTTCAAAGTACTTTCTTACTAGATAAGATTCGTTTCCCTAATGTAAACTTAAAGGAAAATGATGCGTTAGTAAAGAACTTTAAATAGAGTTGCTAATATACTTTTCCTTCATTTCATCAAAGGAATCAGCTTCGTGTGATGTTTGGTATCTCCTCTTTCTTCCTGTATTCAGGGAAGTGTAAAAATCAGTTAACTGATCATTCAACAATTTTCCCTTTCATCTTTGCTTCCTTCAGCATACCCTTTTCCATTTGGTGTACAATTTCCATGGTATAGTAGAAGCAAGAATGGATCAGGAGTTAAAGGTATATGACTCATGAACAAATGGATTGCAAAAAAAGTCCAATATACACAGGACAACTTAATTATGGAGTGAGAATTAGATGATATTAAGAAATTGATTTTTTTAGATGTGATACCAGCTCATGGTTGTACAAGCAAATGCCTTAGTTTTCAGAGATGCATACTTAAAGATTTAGTGGTGAAATGTCAGGCTGCCTGGAATTTGCTTTAAAATACTTTATCAAAGGATAAAAAAACTTACATGAAGCCAATGTTAGTAATTGTTAAATCTAGGGAAGAGAATATGGATGTTCATTTTACAGATCTCTCTCTGCTTTTCTAAATGTCTGAAATATTTCATAATAAAAAGTTAAACAAAAACAAAACCAGAGATATAGGTATTCTGATATCAGATCCACTCTCTGTGGCTTTGGACATGTCAACTAATCCTGATTTTCAATTCTCCAAATTTAAAATTGGGGGAAAAAGCATCTTAAAGTGAGGATTAAATAATATATATAGTAGTTCTCGTGAAAAAAACTCCCTAAACAATAGAAACTGATTTCCCCAAATAACGCAAATTATAAACATAATCACCTAACTTTAGCCTGTCCTTGTGCAAATAAATTTTTAAAGAAACAAACTGAGAAAGAATGATACATTTCAAGAAGACTGCTCAAGAGGTTGACCATTTGGAAGCTGTGTCATGTAAGAATGGCCAAGGGCACAGGGAAGAATTAGACTAGAGGAGGGCAGATTTGTGCAAGGGCTGCAGGAGTTGGTGCCTGTTAGTTGCTTTTTAATTTTCAAAGAGTTGTGGTATGAGAATTTGTGTAGATCTGAAAGGCAGAATTGTGTCCAATTCAAGGGAGAATAAAATTGAAGTTTTGGGTTCAGATTTGGAAGGACTTCTTAATGATAATTTTCTCCAAATAGATTTTAACTGTCTTTTAAAATAAGACCATTTCTGTGATGGAAGTTTTCAACTGAAGATAGTAACCAGCTACTGAGCCCTGTGAGGTGGAGCTGTTTCTGTCTGAATGGAGGCTAGGTCCTCTAGGACCTGAGAAACCTTCCAGCTGTGTGTGTTTTTCATTCATGCCTGTTGCTCCATATTTTTCTAATTTTCATTTTTATCCAAGTCATTACTCTCTCTACAGCTCCTTTTCTTCTCCCTGCGGTCTCCTAATTTAGCTCTGCTTGAATTTTTAGGCAACATCTCTATTTTTTCAGCATTTAAGTCAGTTCAGTGGTATTTGTGAGATCCCACTATCACATTTCCTCTTTCAGTCATTAAAGGTTACTATTAATCCACCTCCTTCCTTTCCTCAATATTTATTGTGTTTATTTCTTCATATTTTGTTAAACACATAGTCCCAGATTAGGCAAATGAGGTAAGATTAATTTATAATACATAATTAACTGAGCATTTTCTACATGCAGGCTGTAGATAAAGCACTGAACAAAATAAGCAAAAGATACTTGCTCTAATGGCGTTTATATTCTATTGGAAGAAGACAGAAAATAAACAAGTGATGATATATTTATTAGATAGTAAAAAAGTGTTAAATAGGAAAATACCTGAAAGTAAAGGGAATAGGAAGTGCAGAGGAGAGTATGTTGTTCTTTTATACAGGATGGACAGGGAAGGCCTTTCTTTTTTTAAAGTGTATTTTTTTCATTGAAAGATAGTCGATACACAATATTATGTTGGTTTCAAGTATACAATACAGTGATCCAGTAGTGACACACATTACCAAATCCTCACCCTAACTAATGCAGTTACTATCTGTCAATATAGAAAGATGTTATAGAACCATTGGCTATATTCCCCATGCTGCACTTCTGTCACTGTGACCAACTTATGATTGAGATTTTTGTGTCCCTTTATCCCCCTCACCCTGTCCACCCTTCCCATCCTCTCCCTCATGGAAACCACGAGTCACTTCCTCAGTGTTTGTGACTCTACTGCTGTTTTTTTCATTTTGTTTTGTTTTTAGATTCCACAAATAAGTGAAATCACATGGTATTTGTTTTCTCCACCTGGCTTATTTCATTTAGCATAATACCTTTGTGGTTCTTCCATGTTGTCACAAATAACAGGATTTCTTTCTTTTTTTATGGCTGAATCATATTCCATTGTGTATATGTACCACATCTTTATCCAATCATCTATTGCTGGACACTTAGGTTGCTTCCATTTCTTGGCTATTGTAAATAATGTGGCAATAAACAAACTTCGGGGTGTATATATCTTTCTAAATCAGGGATCTTGTTTTCTTTGGGTAAATTCCTAGAAGTGGAATTACTGGGTCATATGGTATTTCTATTTTTAGTTTTTTAAGGAATCTCCATACTGCATTCCATAGTGGCTGCACCAATGTATATTCCTACCAACAGTATAGGAGGGTTTTCTTTTCTCCACATCCTTGCCAACACTTATTATTTCTTGTCTTTTGGATAGTGGCCATTTGGATCTGTGTGAGGTGATATCTCAATGTGGTTTTGATTGTGCATTTCTGTGATGAATAGCGATATGGAGCATCTTTTCATGTGCCTGTTGGCGTGCATTTCTTCTTTGGAAAATGTCTGCTCAGGTCCTCTGCCCATTTTTCAATCGGGTTAATTCTTTTTTTTGATGAGCTCTTTATATATTTTGGATGTTTACCCCTTATCAGATAAATCGTTTATGAATATATTCTCCCATACTGTAGGATGCCTTTTTGTTCTGCTGATGGTGTCCTTTGCTGTACAGAAGCCTTTTAGTTTGGTGTATTTCCACATGTTCTTTTTTTTTTTTATTTTTATTTATTTATTTATTTTTATTGAAGGGTAGTTGACACACAGTATTACATTACATTAGTTTCAGGTGTACAACACAGTGATTCAACATTTATATACATGATAATTCTAGGTATCAGCTATCACCATACCAAGTTGTTACAATATTTTAACTATATTCCGTATGCTATACATTACATCCCGGTTACTTATTTATTTTACAATTGGAAGTGTGATATATATATATATATATATTGTTTGTTTGTTTGGTTTTGTTTTTTGTGAGGGCATCTCTCATATTTATTGATCAAATAGTTGTTAACAACAATAAAATTCTGTATAGGGGGGTCAATACTCAATGCACAATCATTAATCCACCCCAAGCCTAATTTTCGTCAGTCTCCAATCTTCTGATGCATAACGAACAAGTTCTTACATGGAGTACAAATTCTTACATAGTGAATAAGTTACATGGTGAACAGTGCAAGGGCAGTCATCACAGAAGCTTTCACTTTTGTTCATGCATTATGAACTATAAACAGTCAGTTCAAATATGAATATTTATTTGATTTTTAAACTTGATTTATATGTGGATACCACATTTCTCTCTTTATTATTATTATTTTTAATAAAATGCTGAAGTGGTAGGTAGATACGAGATAAAGGTAGAAAACATAGTTTAGTATTGTAAGAGAGCAAATGTAGATGATCAGGTGTGTGCCTGTAGACTATGTGTTAATCCGAGCTAGACAAGGGCAATAAACATCCACGTATGCAGAAGATTTCTCTCAGAACATGAAGGGGGAGGTTCTAAGCCTCACCTCTGCTGCTCCCCATTTTCTCACCAGATGGCCCCCTGCGACTGTGGCTGTCTTAGGTTGTTCCTCCCTTGAGGAATCTTACCCGTCTCTGGCTCACATGTTCTTTTTTTATTTTGTTTACCTTGCCCAGGGAGTTGTGTCCAGGAAAAAAGTGCTCATATTTATGTTTAAGAGATTTTGCCTATGTTTTCTTCTAAGAGTTTTATGGTTTCATGTCTTACATTCAGGCCTTTGCTGCATTTCAAGTTTACTTTTGTGTATGGAGTTAGGCAGTAATCCAGTTTCATTCTCTTGCATGTAGCTGTCCAGTTTTCCTAACATCAGTTATTGAAGAGGCTGTCTTTTCCCTATTGTATAATCATGGCTCCTTTATTGTATATTAATTAACCATATATGCTTGGGTTTATACCTGGGTTCTCTAGTCTGTTCCATTGATCTATGGGTCTGTTCTTGTGCAAATACCATATTGTTTTGATTACTATAGCTTTGTAGTATAGCTTGAAGTCAGGGAGTGTAATCCCCCCAGCTTTGCTCTTCTTTCTCAGGATTGCTTTGGCTATTCAGGGTCTTTTGTGGTTCCATATGAATTTCAGAACTATTTGTTCTAGTTCATTGAAAAATGCTGTTAGAATTTTGATAGGGATTGAATTGAGTCTGTAAATTGCTTTAGGCAGGATGGTCATTTTACAACATTAATTATTTCACTCCATGAGCATGGGATAGATTTCCGCTTATTTGTGTCTTCTTTATTTTCTTTCAATGAGTGTCTTATAGTTTTTAGAAAATAGGTCTTTCATCTCCTTGGTTAGGTTTATTCCTACGTATTTTATTCTTTTGATGCAATTGTAAATGGAGTTGTTTTCCTGATTTCTCTTTCTGCTAGTTTGTTGTTAATATATAGGAATGTGACAGATTTCTGTGTATTAATTTGTGTCCTGCACCTTTGCTGAATCCAGTTATTCTAATGGTTTTTTTTGGTGGAGTCTTTAGGGTTTTCTAATGTAATATTATGTCATCTGTACATAGTGATAATTTAACTTCATCCTTACCAATTTGAATGGCTTTTATATCTTTGTGTTGTCTGACTGCTGTGGTAGGACCTACAGTATTATGTAGAAATAAAAGTGGTGAGAGTGGACATCCTTGTCTTGTTCCTGATCTTAGAAGAAAAGCTTTTAGCTTTTCACAGAGTGTCTTATAAGGTCTTTGGTTTTACTCTTAGTAAGATATGGTGCCATTGGGGGTTTCCAGCTGAAAAGTGACATAATCCAAATTTCATTGTATATGTTTTTTCACTCAGGTTTTACCACTTTTTGGATATGAAAGTTAAAAAAATAGAGTAAAATTGTGAAGGCAAATATGATATTATCTTTTGTTCTTTGAGTGATTATTTTTGGCCCATACTATGGAATGATAGCAACTCATAGAGTGCACAGTCCTGGGAGAAAAAGATACCTAAGCCATGGGTCTGCCTTTGAAACCATCCACCTGGCATCTTGTCTTCTCAGTTCTGTGATGTTTGCAGTACACAGTAAGCATAATGAGGTTAACACCCTTTGAGAGTCTTCCTCAGTCAATAGTATGAAGAGCATAAAAATGTATGAGACCTTGCCTCAAGGAATTTGCAAGCATTCACCGCAGAGGACAAGGAAAGACATACAGAAGTTAAAATTCAAGAATGACGGAGCAATAGTATTGATGTAAAATAGAGAAAGTTAATTTTTCCTGGGGCAGGTTAATCTCAGAAAGACTGTTGCAAAATTAAGCTGTCACTAGTTCAAAATGCCGTCTGTTAGGGACCACTGTCACCATATCAGTGATAGGTGCTTGTCATCTGGAGCATTGCTTTGTCTCTGTTCCTGAAATTTGGTAACTGGAAGTGGTAAATGGGGGAGCTTTTTTATTGTAGAGCACTAAATGGCAGGTGGTTCGGTCACTGAGTGTAAAGAGCTCATGTGATTTGAGAAGTAAGAACAACAATAATAATAATTAATATTTTTTGAGCTCTTACTATATGCTACATCTTTTCTAAGCATTTCCCATGTATTAGCTCATTTTATTCTTGCACCTCTAAGAGCTACTACTACTACTGTCCCTATTTCAATATCAATTGAAATTGATATTGATGTGAATATCAATAATATTCTCCAAATCTTTTAATTGGTAACTGAGGAGCCATAATTCAAGCCAAAAGAATCTGTACTCAACAAACGGCATGTTCTAAACTTCTCTACTGATACAGTGTATTTACACTTCAACTTTTTCTTTGTTCCCAACAAATAGATCTGAACTTGTTTTAGAAGAGCTTAAGCAGGGCACTGGAGGACTGGAAAAAGCAGTGACAGGTGTTGAACATCTTACCTTTCATTTCCACCTTTTGGATGCCAGGCTGTATGTGGGAGCAGGTACAAAAGTACCCAAGATATGCGAGTATACACTTCATTTGCATGATCACTATTCCCATCTCTTTCAATTCGGGCATATTTAGGGATGATTAGCTTGATTTCTTTGTATGAAGCAGTTATATTCCTTACTCTGTCATGCTCTGAGAAGAATTCCTTTTCTTTAGTGCCAGCATACCCCAAGACACAATATTTTCAGTGCTACAGGAGTGCCTTAAACAGCTTATAAAATGGATGTGGTGTTTAGCAATGAGGTTGTCCTTGGGACATGAGCTGTGACACTTAGTAGCTGTATGGCCTTTGTCAAGTTATTTTTATCCCTTTGTAGCACAGTTTCATCAGTTGTAAATGAGGATAATAGTACCTACCTCATAAGGTTAAATTTAAAATATTAAATGAATTAATATTTTAAAGCAGTTGGAACAGTTCTTGATACATAGTGAGCATTGATTTAAAAGTAAATTAAAAATATTATTTTCTATGTTTATAATTCCAAATGTCATGTATTTTTCTGTTAGCCAGAATAATCTCATTAGAACCATAGAACTAAGTGTGTCCCAAATAACACTTTCACGTGTTTTAAACCATTTGATCTTTGTAATACCCACTTGGATGAGTAAGGATATATTACTCCTTATATTTTTCTAATGAGAAATTTAAAGTTCATGGTGATTAGGTGAATTGTCCCTGGTTGTTCATCTAAAGGTGGATTAAAGGTGAGCAAAAGCTAGGACTTGAATGCATGTCTGTCTCACTTTCTCCAGACTTCTTGTCCCACCATTCTATACCACTTCTTTTCAGGAGTTCTAGTCATCTGTGGTGAAGAGTTTATCCACCAGCATGTCTTTTGGGATATGACCGAGTGCAAGGTCTTATCTTAACTTGCTATGTTAGAAGACTGTGTGTTCCAGCAAACTCAGACTTTCTTATCCATTTTTTGTATATATTTTTATTTTTCCCCAAATAATTTATTTTAAGCCATGTTTTGGTCACAGAAATAGCAAGTTAAAAACAAAAACCAAGGAAACAAAAAGAATACATTCCTATGGAAACAAAGAAAATTACTTTTTATTCTGAGCAATGAGACAGTGCCACCTAGTGGAATTTTTCTAGATAGCTGAGCTAAGAAAAAAATGAGAGGTGGCAAAAAGATCCAGATGGAAAAGTGAAATAAATCGAAAACAAAGAAATGGAAGATGTAAGACACAGGGTTTATTTACCACCTTAGAATGTCTAGTATTCTGTGAACCACTCTTCAGTGGAATGTTACACTGGAATGTAAGTGCCATAATTTTTCTGTTCTGTTTATTATTGTATCTTCCAAAACCAGAAGAATGCCTACCACATAGTAGGAACTCAGTATTTGTTAAGTGAATTAGTTGTTAAAGTGAACTTCTTATTTTTAAATTAAGAATATTATATTTTTCCCTTTACTGAAGAATTTTCTGTAGTTCATAATATGAAAACAAGCTTTTCAGTTTTATTTGTAAGTTGTAGTTTTCATGATAGCTCCTATTGTAAAATTAGTTTGCTAATATTTGGTGGAAATTGAAACAAATGTCTTTTAAGAACTAAAGTAAGGTTTATGGAAATATTTTTTTATGACTAGTTTGTTAAATTACTTGGGAAATGATAAGCTAATCTATAGAATATGGGAAAGCTAGGTGAGTGATGTTAATCAAGTGAAATTCAGGAGAGACTGTGAATTTAAAAAACAAAATATCAGGGAACAATCCATTCTTTAGAATTTGAATTTTATTTTAAAATTGGATATTCATTAAAATGACTCAAGATTCAAAAAAGTAAAAAAAAAGGCATATTGTGAAAAATTTCCCTCCCTATCTCTGTCCTCCAGCTACCAACTCCCTTACCTGGAAGCCACCAGTGTTTTTTTCCCATGTGCCTTTTCTGAGGCTTCTTAGATGTTTGCAAGTGAATATGCCTTTCTATAAAATTGTACCTGTTATTACAAAGAACAGCTATACAAATTGCACCTATTATTATAAAGAACAATAATTGATGGAAGACTTGAGTTGTCTTAACTTTAATCATATGCCTTTTTCTTTCTGAGTTCAAAAGAGTTTATGATCTATTTTTTAAATTTATTTTTTAATTATTAACAAAAATGGCAATGTTTTCTTACTGAAAAAAAAATTCTTGTGCTATTCCCTGGATTATGTTTAAATGGCAGTTCTTATTTTAGCTTTGTCAATTTATTAAATTAGTTTTTATAATAAATTTATATTCACATGTAAATTCACAATTCGGAATTATTCACACTGATTCTCAGTATGGTGGTTGACAAACAATTTTACCAGGTTGTCAATGTCCACCAAAAGTCATCTCATGTTTCCAGTGCCTTAGTAATTTGCAGCAATCATATCAGTAGGCAAGAGAAACACAATTACAGGCCTCTTACCTTATCAAATGTTATTTGCCTGTTACCCAGGCCAGATTTTGTCTAATTTCTTTATTTTTGTTACTAAGAATATAGTAAAGAGACACAAGACACATATTCATTTGATAAGTCACTTTTAAATACTCCTATGATCCTAATACTATGCTAGAGACTATAGAAATCACTTATAGTTATATAGAGCATTTGTGGGACAAATTATACCTAGGTACACACACAAATAAAAAGGGCTAGTGACATTTAAAAATTTGGCTCTAACTGAACAAACACAGGGAATGTCTACTTATTTGAATTACTGGCACCAGATTGCTTCCAGTATTAGGTTATAATGAGAAGTGATGTCATTAGCATTTTTAAGACTCTCCCAAATGCTGGAGGCATTGTACAGAAAATCAGAATGCCCATTAATATCATACACTGGGTTTTGGACTGTCTGACAGATGCTCAGTTGAATAACTGTTGTAGGACTTCATTTACCACAACATCTGCATCATTGCTATAAGGCCAATGCATTATTTATATTTCAAATAAAGGAACCTAAAGTGAAGGAATCTATTGAAAGTTGAACTTCTATTTGGTTTTGCATGGGAAAGCAGCATTTTTAGTTCAGACAGCTTCAAGCACATTGATTTGTCCTGGAGGCATCCATTCTGTCTTGGTGAAAACACAGCCACACAGGGCTTCTTATGTCAAGGCATATGATTTATGTATATTCTGGAGCACAGACTTAAATTCTTGCATTCTCATTAAGAACTTAAGATCAACAGGGGAAAGGGACAGATACTTTCAACCCCTTCCTGCTGGAGTCCAGCTCCAGTGAGTCCAGGAGTCCCTGAAGGAGAAACGGCATCGGCGAGTGAGGACACAGACACTAGCAAAGTTGCTAAGCTGGCCTGTTTATTGGCAGAAACATCAAGCAATATAAAGGGAATTGGTTACAAAAAATCATCATAAAATCATCATAAGGCATGTGTCATCAGTGATTTATGGCATAATCTACTCGGAATGTTCCCCTGCTTTCCTAACCATGAAAGGTCATCATGTTTTGTTCCTCAGTATTTTTCTGTTGCTTTCATCGTTTTAGATTCTAATCTCGGGTTAAAGGCACCACAATAACTTAAAACTTGCTCCACTGGACTGCCACCTAGGCTTGCTGTGGGGCAAGTTTTTTCCATAATTCCCTTGAACTGTTTACAGTAGAATAAGCAGCACTCATTCTGTTGATTTTGAGTATAACAATGCTTACTGAATTTCTATAATAATGATTCATAAGGGGACTCTACCAAGATTTTTCCACCTGCTTTCCTGACCCACACCCCATGTAAGTCATCTCTTGTTTCTCCTGGGGGCCAAGTTGGCCTGGGAGCTGTACCCAGGATTCACCTGAACTTTCTTCTATTTCCCAGCCCAGGGATAACATCCCACTGGCCTGGGGGGAATGTGTAGGGCTTCATTCTCTCTTTAGATAAGGGGAGTGTCCTGTTTCACAAGCTGGGTTTTTATGATTGCTGTACTGTTCCTAACAGTCCTCTTCTCCAGGTGCATTTTCTGATTCACGAGGGCTGTTTGGACTGGGGAAATGGTCAATTTAAGCAATAGAAGAGTTATCAGTAGCCTTCCTTTTGGAGGTCCGTTTTGTGGCATCCGTCCATCAGCCTCCTGGGCTGTGCCATCAGGCAGGCAGCGTAGGTTGGCTCCCGGCATCTCCCCCTTTTTTTATTTTTTAATTTGAAGGTATGAAGCTCGGCTGCAACCTTCTGGATGCTGTTCTTTAAGAGCTTGAAGAGGACTGGAAGGAAAAGGAGAAGAAGAAGGATAAGTCCACCACTAATAGCTACATTAATTAACAGGGAGGAAATATTATGTTTTGAAACATAAGAGGCAATATTATTAAAAAATCCTTGAGAAATATGAGAAATGGAAAAATCTCTTTTGGCCTGATTTATATCATGAATCTCTTGGTGAAGTTTAGAAAGATCAATACTTAAATCAGTATGATTCCATATACCCATAATATGATTTCTAACCTTTTCCCAAGAATGAACAGATTCATTGACTTGAAGAGAGTAGCACATATCCAGTGATAATCTGCATGGCAACGAAGTGCTAAGCGAACCTTTAGTGTCATTAGTTCACGACCAATAGTTAAAATAGCTTCTTCTAAAGCATTAACTTTGAATTCTAACTTTTGATCAATAATTTATTGTGTTGCTAAGGCTAAGGATATATTTTTGGAAAGCTGATCAGTAAATGTGGTGGTATGTGTTTCTTGGGTGAGTGCTACAGCTGAAAGTGTAAAGGAAGTAGCCAGAGTTATGAGGGTAGTAATTCCGAGAATTAGAGAAACCACAAAACGTTGACCACGGAGCAAAAGGAGACTAGTATCTCTTAGGGCTTGTAAGCCATAATTATCAAACCGTGAGGAATTTAAAGTTACAGGAACCATTAAAATACGGAGTATCGGTCCCTCCCTGCCTCTGACCCACAGATAAGGGAGGAGACGCGATGAGATGTCGAAGACCTGAAAGGACCAGCCGGGGGACTCGAGGCGTAACAGTGCAAGAGTGGTGCTGAAAGGGCACCCTTCGTATTTATTGAGCAAATACATGTTAACAACAGTAGAATTCTGTGTGGGGGACTTAATAGGCAACCATTAACTAACTCTAAACTTAATCCTCAGCAGTCTCCAGTCTCCTGAAGCGTGACGTCTTTACAAGGTATTGAAACAATAGCAAGGGCAGTTAGGTCACAGAAACTGTTTGGTCTTGTTTGTTCGGTTCCTGATCACTTATCAGGGATTACAGGGAAAATAATCAAGTCATATATGATTATACATTTGACTTCTATACTTGATTTATATATTAATCCCACAACGGAGGATGGCAAACTATCGATATAATCTTAGCATTATTTTTTGCAGAAATGCAACTAGAAAGAATACAATGAGTACAATTAATCACAAACTTACCAACATCTTTTGTAATATTCATAGAGATATAATTTTAGGATAAAACAAAGGCATAAGGTGTATGTAAACAGGCTTGTATTTGATAAGTAGTTGTACTAGAAGGTCTATGAAGACTGACTGGACTAATAACTGCAATAGCTCGCCACAATTCTGACTGTAAGAAACTTTTACCATTTAGGAATGTGGTCAAAATGGGAGGGACCCAAGCGTTAATATGCCATCGGTTCACAGTTAGGGGCAAAGGTAGATAAGCATCATTCCTTTTGTAGCAAACATTTGAGGTGCGCAAATATGCTCTATAATCAGTAGAAGGATTGGGGGAACTCCAATCATAAAGAGAAAGATTAAACATTGGTATAGGCCTTTCAATTTGAGAGGAATACATACATTTTATCCATATGGGAAAGCCTATCTTCCTATTTATAATTAACCAATCGCTATCTGTATTGGAATTTTCTGGTGGGGGAGCTGGGACAGGAAATACATGATTTAGGACGTGTTTTAAGTGTTTTTATTTTAGGGTCTGGTCCTACTGGGAGGTAAAGGATTAAAGACCACAATTCTCTCACTTGTGGATTATTAAAAGTAGGGGAATCTGTTAATAATCCTTTAAGGCTAAAGGGTAAACACCCAGGAACTGTGGAAGTATTGGATGTAGTAAAGCAAATGGGAGGGGAACTAGAAACTCCAGAAGAGGAAAAATTGTAATTTATAATGGCCTGATTAAATTGAGTAAAAGATTGGGTTCCCCCTAACAATTGAGTTAGATTGGTAAAAACAGGAAAATCTTCATTTTCCCAGCTGAAAAGTAGGAGGTTTAGGTAGATAAGCCCAGTAGGATTTCCCTGATTTTTCTCAAGTTACCTGGCAGGTCAGGACAGCAAGCATAGCACTAAAAAGAGTTTTACTGGTAACGGGTAAACCCTGGCGACCGACTACAGCTTCGCTGCTTCTGTCAGCTTCTTTAACTGGCCCCAGGTCGGGAGGTCACTTACTCGAGTTGATCTCGCGAACCGCCGCCGCGGAGGAACTGGATACCGACGGCGAGGTCTTCGGAGCTCCTGCAGCGTGAGGTTCTGCAAGAGCTGCACTAGAGGTTCCTCAAGGTTTCTTCTCGGCCGGGGACTTTCCGGAGGGGTCAGAAAGTTGTGTGGAAGAGGAGGTGCTGGCGGGTGAGGCGGGCGAGACATGTCTGATGAGTCTATCTGGTATCCACACGGGGGCGTCTGAGTCCTGTGGAAAAGCACAAGCATATCCTCCCCCACATGTTAAAACATCAGGCCCTTTCCATTGACCTGTGAGCAGGTCTTTCCATTTTACTGACGGTTTGGATCCTACAAATTAGGGTTCCAATGTTTTCCCATGGCCGCGTGTTCTGAGGAGTCAACATTAAGGTTATTAATGACAAAGTGCATGGTTTAGAATATGATGAGGTGAACTATATTTGATGTCTCCCTATTGCAATTTTGTGATTTGATATTTAAGGGTTTGATGAGCTCTTTCTACAATAGCTTGCCCTTGTGGGTTATAAGGAATTCCTGTGGAGTGATGAATATTAAAGGTTTTGCAAAAACTGGCAAAGCTTTTGGAGGTATAGCCTGGGACATTATCAGTTTTTAAGTTGATAGGTATCCCAATGTAGGAAAAGCTTAAAAACAGATGTTGAATCACATCTTTGTAAGCCTCACCAGTCCTTGCTGAAGCTATAATCACATGAGAATGGGTGTCAACAGTAACATGGACAAAACCTAGTTTCCCAAAGCTGGGAATATGGGTTACATCCATCTGCCAAAGGGCATTAGGCTTAAGCCCTCGAGGGTTTGCTCCTGATAAATGTGAATTTTCATGAGTAGGGCATATGGTGCAATTCCTAACAATTTGTCTAGTAGATTCTCAAGGAATTTGAAATTGATATCTTAGTGACTGGGCATTTTGGTGATGAATGTGATGTGATTCTTGGGCTTCTTCAATTGCTGAATAGATTAGAGTTCTTGTTAATTGATCTGCTAAAGCATTTCCTCCATGAAGGGGTCCGGGTAGTTTGCTATGTGCTCTGATGTGGCCAACATAAAATGGGGTTCTTCACTTATGTATGAGATTCTGTAATGTTTCAAATACTCAAATATGGTGGTTTTATTACTAGCAATAACAGCTGTTTCAATATGAAGGAATAATTTCACAATATAGCAGGAATCTGTATGGAGGTTAAAGCTTCTATCAACAAGCTGAGAAAAGGCAAACAGAACTGCTATTAACTCTGCTTTCTGGGCAGAAACTTCTTTTGTGGTTTGTACATGTGGCTGATTATCAATATTAGTAACAGCCGGTCCATTTGAGGAACCGTCAGTAAAAACCCAGGCAGCATTGGATATGGGGGATGAACTGTAAGTTTTTGGAAAAATAACAGGATGATGACAAATAAACTGTAACAATGGATTTTTTGGTAAATGGTATAACACTTGTCCTCTATAATTACTTAATGATATTTGCCATTCCTCATTACTATTTAGAAGAATTTCAAATTGATCTCTGTATAAGGAATAACAATATTTGCAACATCTCTGCCAAACATTTCCCGACTCTGTTTTCTTCCTTTATTGATAAGGGAGGCTACTAGATCTGGATAGGCCACTAATATTTTCTTTGCTGGCACTGGTAAATGTATCCACTCAAGGGGACCATTTTGCCATAAACATCCTGTCGGAGTATGTGAAGTATGCAGTATTATTAAATCCCAAGGGGTATTATAGTCAATCCTTTTTAAAAACTGAATGTTTAGTGCCTTTTCAACTGACTCTAGGGCTTTAGAGGCCTCAACAGTAAGCTCCCTCTTAGAAGTAGGGTCTGGGTCTCCTTGCAATATTTCAAATAAAGGTTTTAGATCTGAAGTAGATAGCTGCAAAAATGGCCTTATCCAATTAATATCTCCTAATAATTTTTGAAAATCATTCAAAGTCTGCAAATGATCTTTTCGTAGCTGTAAAGGTTGATAAAAAACTGTCTGTATATTAATAACTCTTCCTAAATAATTATAAGGTGGATTAGATTGAATTTTTTCTGGCGCTATTTGTAAACCACAAGTATTAAGAGCAGAAAGAGTCTTGTCTAGCACTTCTTGTAAAAGGGCACAATCTGGGTGGGCAAGGAAAATGTCATCTGTGTAATGGACTAAGTAAAGATCAGGGTAAAGGTCTCTAATTTCTTGTAAAGCACCGTCAACATTTTTGACATAAGGTGGGACTATTTTTCACATCTTGTGGTAAAACTTTCCACTGGTATCTTTGATAGGGTTGTTTAAGATTTTCTGAAGGGAGACTAAAGGCAAAGCGTCTGCAATCTCCAGGGCTCAAAGGTATAGTAAAAAAGCAATCCTGCAGATCTATGACAAGAATATCATAGTTAAAAGAAATTGCAACTGGAGACAGAAGGCCAGGTTGCAAGGCTCCCATATCTTCCATAGTGGCATTAATGGCCCTCAGATCTTGTAACAGAAGCCACTTTCCTGATTTCTTTTTCATTATGAATATGGGAGTGTTCCAAGGGCTGTTAGATGGCTCTATATGGCCTGCAGACAACTGCTGTTTAACTAAATCTCTGGCTGCTTTAAGTTTTTCTGTGGTCAGAGGCCATTGCTCAACCCAAACAGGGCTGTCATTTTTCCATATAATTGGGTCAGCAGCCTTAAGAGCAATGACCTCTAAGATAATTCCATTTTTATGAAATTTTGACCTGCAATCTCTGGCCCAATGGAACCCTTTCTGACAGTGAGGGCAAGGAGCCTGAGGAGGATTAACAGACTGAGTTTGTGCTGGAAGATTCTTTTGAGGACAATTTCTACTAAAATTTCCCATCTGACCACATGTAAAACAGCTGCCATTTGGGCCCTTAGGAGCTTGCTTCTTATCTGATAACCCCTGCATAAACTGGGTATAAATTTCTCCTTTTAAGGCTGCTGCTATTGCCACCCCCTGGACGAAAGCTGGAGTGACACAGCACACTGTTAAATATATAATCTATAAGAGATCCAGTCTTACGAATTTCCCATAATAATGCTTGGCAAGTGAAATTGGCATTTTCAAAGGCCAGTTGTTTTATTAAAATGTTAGCAGCCTCCTCATTAGTAATAACTCTTCTAACTGCCAGTATTAATCTGGATACAGAATCCTCATAAATCTCATCAGCTCGTTGTTTCACTTCTCCTAATGTAGTTGTTTTTTCTGTAGTTATTGGCAAAGCCCTCCAAGCATTAACAGCATAGGCTGTAGCTTGTATTAAAGCTTCCTTTTCTAAGTATAACTGGCCTTGGGCTGAGTCATAATTACCCTTGCCAAGCAACACGTCTTTAGTTATATGGTCCCTCCCTCTCCTTCTCTTGTTGTCTGATGCTTGTTTCTTAGCCATGTCTTCATATTCTGTCCTTCACAACAAATTAATTCCCTCCTGTTAGACAGGCCTTAGCCACTTGAGTCCAATCATAAGGAGTCATCCAACAGTTGGATAAAGCCTCCAATAAGGTTAGGGTATAGGGAGCTAAGGGACCATAATCTTTACATGCAATTTTCAATTCCTTCAAAAGTTTATAAGGAATAGGCTCCCATGATATGTCCTCATTACCAAAATCCCCACTATAAACCACTGGGAAACCCATGGCAAAGTCTGTATCCCCTTGCATTTCTGCCTGCCTTAGAGCTGCTTGCACCCCAGTATGGGCCTTTTGTTGAGTTACTGTTAAAGGAGGAGGGGGGTGTGAAGGCATCCCCTGCTCTGATTTTTTTGAGGGACAATATGCAGAGACTTTGCGAGTGGGAGGCTTCCCATGTAACTGGGCTGCACCTATTCTGAAGGGGCCCTCCTCCTCATTATTATATCTGGTTTTGTCCTCTAAGTCTTCCTCATCCTGCAGGGTCAATTCATCACCATACGGCGGGACAGAGGTTTTGCTACAGAGAGTAGCAGTGGTTCTTCCTCAGGGCTATTTTCAGCAAGGAAACTCTTCCTCTGAAGACGTTTTTCTGCCTCTTGTTGTGGTTCTAAGACTTCCTTAATTAAATTCCACAGAGCAAAAGCATTAACAGGGACCTTTTCAGGGCCATTCTGTGTATAATATTCTCTAAGCTGATTTCCGACTTTATTCCATGTCTGCAAATTAACACTTCCTTCTTCAGGGAACCAAGGACAACATTTTTGTACAAAGTGTAAAAATCTTGCTAATTGTCCATTAGTGACTTTTATACCTCTACCTCCAAGCATATGCATTAAAATTCAATAAAGAGTCTTCTTCTTTCTTTAGAGTCAATATGGCCCATGACTTCTCAAGGAAATTCTGACTATCCACCTCTTACTCACCCTGCCTATCACAGGGGGGTCCACGGCACCCTCAGGTGGCGTCCTATCTGTTCCGTGGTGCGGGGCTTACCTTCAGGTCCCTTTTCGGGCACCACCTCATCAGAGTCCAGCTCCAGTGAGTCCAGGAGTCCCTGAAGGAGAAACGGCATCGGCGAGTGAGGACACAGACTCTAGCAAAGTTGCTAAGCCAGCCTGTTTATTGGCAGAAACATCAAGCAATATAAAGGGAATTGGTTACAAAAAATCATCATAAAATCATCATAAGGCATATGTCATTCAGTGATTTATGGCATAATCTACTTCTCGGAATGTTCCCCTGCTTTCCTAACCATGAAAGGTCATCATGTTTTGTTCCTCACGATTTTTCTGTTGCTCTCATAGTTTTAGATTCTAATCTCAGGTTAAAGGCACCACAATGTCTTAAAACTTGCTCAATCGGACTGCCACCTAGGTTTGCTGTGGGGCAAGTTTTTTCCATAATTCCCTTAAACTGTTTACAGTGGAATGAGCAGCCCTCAGTCTGTTGATTTTGAGTATAACAATGCTTACTGTAATTTCTATAATAATGATTCATAAGGGGACTCTACCAAGATTTTTCCACCTGCTTTCCTGACCCACACCCCATGTAAGTCATCTCTTGTTTCTCCTGGGGCCAAGTTGGCCTGGGAGCTGTACCCTGGATTCACCTGAACTTTCTTCTATTTCCCAGCCCAGGGATAACATCCCACCGGCCTGGGGGGAATGTGTAGGGCTTCATTCTCTCTTTAGATAAGGGGAGTGTCCTGTTTCACAAGCTGGGTTTGGGTTTTTATGATTGCCGCACTGTTCCTAACAGTCCTCTTCTCCAGGGGCATTTTCTGATTCACGAGGGCTGTTTGGACTGGGGAAATGGTCAATTTAAGCAATAGAAGTGATATCACTAGCCTTCCTTTTGAAGGTCCGCTGTGTGGCATCCATCCATCGGCCTCCTGGGCTGTGCCATCAGGCAGGCAGCGTAGGTTGGCTCCCGGCATCTTTATGCTATTGTTGATAAGATTTTGGCATTTTTAAAGGTTGGGAAAACATATAGTGAAAAACTGTCACAGGAATTTGACTACTTTGTCATAAAAGTTATTAAATGCTTCTTGAGGTATTTATAGTCTTCATTTATATCATACTCTTAAAATCATATAGCAGAAGAATAGTTAATACGGAAAGATGTTCATGATATTTTGTTGAGTGAAAAAATATATATATATTCACAGGAAAAAAAGGGAAAGCTGTACATCAAAATTTTGATAGAAGTCTTCTCCATGCTTTGTTTCTTCATTTAAAAGTGAAGATAATGACAGTACCTATTTCATAGGGTTGTTACAAAGATTAAACAAAACAATACTTATAAAATGCCTGGACAGCATCTGGCATAAATGGCAGCTATCATTGTTGTTTTTATTGTTCTGTCTGTGTGGTACTTTATTGATAATTATTGTATAGATTTATTTTCTTTTGTTTCCTTTATTTTCTTAATTTTTATAATAATAATTTTATGGTTAAGTTATTTAAAAAATCTATTGTCTACTTCTAGGATTCCTTTTAGTTCCCAAACTCTGAAATCCAAGCATTACAGGGTAGGTAGGATCTTGTCATTCTCCTTTGCAGTGCATACTCATATTGTAACTAATTAATTATCTGTTTGAGGATTCTCTTTTCCAGTAAGCTGGAAGCTTCCCTGGGCAGGGCTGTGTTCATCTTGATGATTTTCATTTCCTTTGTGTCTAATGCTTTTCCAGTTCCTAGTTGGTGCTCAATGAAAATTTGTTGTATGAATGAAGGTTAAGGAGCAATTCATAGCCACTTAGTTTTATAGTTATGTCATTTAATAATATTACCCCCATTTTATAGACAAAACTGAACAGACTCACAACCACCAAGTAGTGGGGTCAGGATTTGAACCCACATAATCTTATTAAAGTGTATGGCCTCTTACAAGAAATAATGAGGAAAAATAATCAAAGTAATATAGAGTTTTACACTAATAATATAGGACATTTTTGAAATATTTATTGGTATTTAAAAAGGTGAAACTGAGAGAGATGGAATAGTATATGTAGAATGTCTAGCATGCTTTACAAATGGGTTTGTGTATACACGTACCAAATGCTTTCCTTATAATTTCTCAAGTCACTTTTATTTACATCAACTTTAATTTTATATTTATTTGCTTATCTCTTTATATTCCTGTTTATTCTAAAATAAAATTAAGAAAATAATTATCTCCATTAATTTCTTACATACTTTTTTTTGAGGGGGAGGGACACTTTTAAAACCAACTGCAGTCTAAAGCAGTAGCAAAGAGACAGAATCACTAAACATAGTTTTACTTGCCCAGCAATGTGGTAACCATTTTTCCAGACTTTAATCTTCCTCTTTTTTTCTCCAGACTTCTGTGAACCAGGGCATGGCCAAGTCTAAGTCTCTTAGCTCTGAGACCAGATTTAAGCAGTAAGATGGGGCTTCATTCAGCAGGTGGCTAATTCTTCTGATCCTAGATTGTAGGTGCTGATGTCTCTGATGTAAAGCTTGAAAGGGAAGTGTATTCTCTTTAAGAACTCTCATCATAAGCTGAAATTTTCCTTCTCTTTCTCTTCTTCCTTCCTTTTCTCTTTTTCCTTCCTTTCTTCTACATGTAAATATATGCAGCCTCAGTTAACTATGTCCTCTGATGAAAAAAATAGAGCTGTTGGGAGAGCCAGATTCCTGTTTATCTTCTCCTTTCTGTTTATTTTTACTTGTGGCCATTGTGGTGAGCGGAGCTGATGACTGGAAGTTATATGATCTCAGTTCCAGGCCTGGAATTGATTTCTGTGGGATTCTGTCTCCTCTTCTTCATAAAAATGGCACTAGGTCTCTGAGGACCCTTCCTTTCAGTAATTGAACCCTTCTAACTTTATGTATATCAGAAATGTGTGTGTGTGTGTGTGTGTGTGTGTGTGTATGAGATGGTAATGGTTTCACAAAAAAATAGTAAAATGAAGCCTATAATTTTTTTTACTTTCTCCTTTACCTTATTTTGCTGTAAACACTTGGGGCATGGGTTGAGCATGGTGGAGAGAGATTGCTGTGAGAGAATATAATTTAATTTATTTTCTGGCATTCTTGGGTAACAATTTTTAATTAGGAAAGAAGAGTTGCTACTCAGTAACAAGCTTTATGGATTCAAACCTAATTTGTATGTCAGATGTAATTTAGATGACTTCAGACTGTTTATATGAAATGGGAATGGGTTTGGGTAGCCACTGATTAGAGAAGCCTGAGGTATATTTTACTGACCTTTCAGTCCACTGAATTGATATTTCTATTTAGCAAGGACTGGAGAATACATGTATAGGCTTATCTACATAGAAATCAACCATTAAACACTCTTGCCTTTCTGGACAAGCCTTTCACTTACTATTCTGCTAGGACTTAGGCTTGGTATGCATATCTTTATGCATCTCTTTATTACGGCCTTTTCCTAACTGACAAGAAATGATATATTGTGTTAGCTGCCTTGTCTGTTTACCATGTTCTCACCCCCAGACTACTGTACAAGTATTTTCATTTCCAGTTAATAAACTGAGGAAATGATTTTTGTAGTGGATAGACCTGCCAAATACAGTGAGTATTTTCTCTAACTTGGGTAAGTAAAGCCATCCGTTCATTTGGAATTTTTCAGAAATTATAAACATTCTTTTATGTTAAAGATAATGGGAAATTATTAATAATGAATGCACTTAATGAGTGCTACAGCACAAAAGTTGCCCTTAACTTTCAGAGTCTAAGGCCTTATAAACCCTAACTTTCTCATCCATATCCATCTCCTTCCCCACTGTGGGGGCCTATAAGTGGCTGGATCCCTGAAGTTTGATGTGCAGGCTAGTTGCTTGCATGTGGAAACTGGGAAATGATTCTGAAGTTAGGGTTTAACAGAAAAAGAAATGAAAAGACTAGCTTGTTTGTTGTGAAGAGAGCTGAGGCAGATAGCATAGAGTAAGGCATGGCTTGTAGAAGATACTAGAAAGAATGAGAGGTGACACAGACATTAGTGGACTGGTGAGGATGATACTTTATCTTTGAGGAAGAATATGATATAGTGCAGGTAACTCTCCTTTCAGGGATGATTACCTTTTAGTAAAGGTACCTTATTGAAAAAGACAATATTGTAGTGAGAGCTAACATTCTCACCCCAAGAGTGTGATATCCAAGGTTTTATACAAGTTATTATGTAATATTTAACCAACTGTGTACCAGTCAAAAATGGGCTAGTAATAAATAACCCCAATTAGTGCCTTACAATTGCAAAGATTCATCTCTTTCTTATAGCATGTGTGGATCCTGGGTTGGTGAAGACTTTGCTCCATGGTGTCCTCATTCAGAGCACAGGCTGGCAGAGCTTCCACCGTCCGGTATTGCTGTCTGCCATGGCACAGGAAAGCAGCACGGGGAGGTGGGTACTGGTGGGAAAGCATCTCCTTGGAAGAGAGGAACGTTACTTCTACTCATACCTCATTGCCCAAAGCAAGTGCAGGAAGGGGCAGTCCCACCTTGTGCCCAGAAGGAAGTGCCCTGAAGATGAAAGGTAGAGCCCTTCCTGGAAGGGAGCCCTTGCCCGGCAGAGGTGGTCCCCTGATTCCAGGATGTGGAGGCTGGGGTGGGTTTTTATGAGCCAGAGAGCTGGAAATGGACAGACTAAGTGATACTGTTAGCCCCCCCCAGCCCCCAAGGGCTGCAAAAGTCAGAATGTGGGTGTCAAGGGCAGGGGCTGTTTCTTGCAAGTTGAAGGCTTACTATAATTTAATTAAGGCACAGATAGCTAATGGACCTTTAGAAGAGTCTTAAAGCAAATCACCAAGTAAAAAGATAGCACTTGGGGAGAATTAAATGCAGATAGGGTGAAATTGTCAGTCAAACAGATGCAGCTGTTACTCACTATTTCTAACATAAAATGAGGTGTATATCATTTATATACCAGGAAGAAAATCAGACTGGCTAATTTTAGCATTTGTAACAGTAAAATCTACTTTGTCTTAAAATGGACTATGTAATAGTGCCAGATACTATTCCAAGTACAGATTGTTTTACTGATGCCTCACAACAACCCTGTGGGTTAGGTGTTATACTATTTTATAGGTAAGCTGACAGAAGCCTAAAGAGGTTAAGTAATTTCCCTGAAGTTATATGACTGGAAAGTGGTGCTACAAAGCTTCAAACATCTGCTTTCATTTTAAATACACTTTTGTAAGTAATTATGTTCATTGGATCAATTCTTTCAAGTTGAAGAATATCTTTTCTTAAAATCTCTACTTGCCTCACATTTTCTAGATTACCTTTCCCAATTAACACTCATATGCAATGATGCAGAAATAGCAAAGCAGTATTTTCTTTCGAATGATTCATTTGTATGAATGGGTACTTCATACTTATTAAGTTCATATTATCTTCACATAGTATTATATGCCCTTTGGGAGTAGGAACCATAGCTAAAGAGTTATTTAACCCTCATTATTCTTAGCATGGTGCCCTTCAATTAATGGCTGAGTTTATGAACTGTAGTTATTTTATGTCTAGGCATTTTATGTAGCTCATTAACTGATAATATATGGCCAAATTTTAATGATAGTCTTTACTTTGGTATCTTGCTATTAAATGCAGTGCTTAAAGTTTGTTCTGAGTTATGCCAAAATGACCAGAATTGCTTAACTATATATTTATAACTTTCAAGTATGGAAAAGAGAAGCATTCAAGGCATCTGGAACAAAGTCACAGGGGGAAGGCAAATGAAATCTGCACAGTTGGAGGTTTTAATTTTGTTGTTTCCAGACACTTAGAAGGTATGTATGTATGTATGTATATATGTATTTATTAGAGTATCATTGATATACAATCTTATGAAGGTTTCACATAAATAACACATTGGTTTCAACATTTACCCATATTATTGTGACTCACTCCCTCTCTTGTAGTCACTATCAGCATAGTAATATGTTATAGAGTTTAAAAGGTATATATTTCACATAGATGTTATACTGATAATAGCCAAAATACTAATTTATAAAACTAAAGAAGAAATCGGTGTAGTTCGTAGTAATGATCCCGAGAGCTTGGGGGAGGTGTGGGAGCAGACTGGGCAACCTGTCAGGTACATTTGAGTTCACATCCAGGCCCTCTCGGGAATAGCAGCGTTACTTGCAGCAATTTAAATAATCATTTTGAAACTTTAAAAAATTTATTACACAGAGTTTGCAATTCCTAACTTGTAAGGTTGTTCTGAGCATTAAATGTGTGTAAAACATCTAGACCTAAGTGAGCACTGAGTCACCAGTAATTGCTATGATTATCATTATCGAAATCCAACACTCAGGGCTATTTTGACAAGTCAGTGAATTGAATGAGGAAGCCATCTTGCCTGTTTTTCTGGGGAACACATTACGGCAAATAGGAGAACCTTAAGATATCTATCAACCTCATGACAAGACTTAAAATTTCTGGTTCCACTGATACTTAGAGCCACTCTTCTCTTGCTGACTCTTGTCATTTTATTACATATAGTTCCTGATGTATACATGCAGACCCATGATTATCACTTCTCTTTTCATGTTTTTCTGCCCAAATCATAAATCAGAGTAGGGAAAGATGGGAAATGGGGATATTGGGACAAGTTATCACAGAGGATCAAGTGATAACAGTTAAGACTGCTTGAGGGGCTTGGCAGCTGCCTTTTGCCTACTTAGAAGTCAGCACCTTGGATATATATATATATGTATATAAAATACATACACACCTTGTCTACTCTCTATGGTTCATTTTTGTGAGAACTGACATAAAATTTTAACTGGATTAGATTGAACATGATTTTTATTTGCATTTAGGCAATTTAAAACTAACAGCAATTTGTCATTAAAGTTGGTCCTGGTGAAGGGAGAGACAGACAGGTCAATGAGACAGAATAGAATCCAGAAAGAAATCCAATTATGTGTTAAATGTGTAGCTAGCTTGACTCAATGAAGGGGCTGCACACAGGAAACAGCTTTGATTTTCTCCCAACATTTCATTCAAACAAACTCTGTCATCTCTTTTTCCTGGTCCTAGATATCACCTCAGGCCATCTGATAGTGTTTTGGTTACTTTCATGTGACTGGATGGTCTCATTTTCAGTTATGAAAAAGTCTAGTCCATGTAGATCAAAACTTGATTTTATTCCAATTTTACAGCTTTTCTCCTTTAGCTCAGGTCTGACTGACAGTTGGCTCTGGAATCAGCAAGGGGTAGAGTGTGACTTCTTCTTTCACTTTTTGCTCTGCATTCTCCTTGCTTTTAGATCTCTATGGCTGGGAGAAATGGGATAATGAGTAACATATTTGTAGTATTTGACTTGTATCAGTTGCTGTCTTCATTTCCAGTACTCAGATGCTGCCTCTTTTGTGAGGCCCCTGGAGTTCTTTGAAGATTCCTGCGAGCTTTCTTCAGTGACTCCAGCTTCTTTCACCCAAGCTTTACCTTAGGCAGTAAGCTCCACCATTTCCTGTTGGGACCTTTTGCCCCAGAGGTTCACTGCTTTCCTGGGGTGCCTGTCATGTCAGATGACATAAGTCTAACTAACTCCTCAATCTAGTTTTGTTAGGTGGGGGTTGAGTTTATTATCCTCGGTTCTTTCCCCCAATGCAACAAAGGATTGAAGGGCAGAGACATAGTAGTGAAGCAGAGTAAAAGTTTTGTTTGAATGCACTCCAGGAGAGGAGTGGGCCAGGGTCAAGGTAGATAAAGCCAGGTTTACTTGAATAAAGCAGAGAGGAAGGAAAAATGGAGGAAAGGGAAGCTCGATGAACTGCCCCTCAGCTTAAGAGCATAATCCTTTGCCAACTCCTGAAGCCAGTGTCACCTGGCATCCAGAGTCCACTTGGATCTGCACAGTGTGGGAACTGAGTCCCTGCTACTCCAGGATCTGGTGGAGCCTCAGAGCACTGGATGGAGTGAGATTATGTTCTGAGAACTTCCCAAAGGCAAAGAAAAGAGATTTTCAGGCAGGCTACTAAGGAGCATTATCATACAGCTGCAGTCCCGTCCCGGTCACCCAAGAGACAGGAACCTGCAGCCCAAATCAGAGCTCTCAGCCGCCCCTCCCTACTTATCTGGAGTAGGACAGAGACAGTGACACACTCAAAGAAAAGTGAGAGTGGGTAACCTCAGAGAGGAGGCGCTTAAGGGTTTGGGGTCTGGGGCTTTATAGGGCCTTTTTGGGTAAGGGGCAGCATAAGACATGATGTATGCAGGTGATTTATAATTCCTGTGGAGTTCTGTTTTAAGAATAGGGTTATTTAGGTGACTATGTTGGTTTGGGACGTCAGCATTCTTTGCCCACACGGGTTTATTTACACTTCCGAGGTTTGTCTCCTGCCCTGTTTACAAAGTTACTTGACTTAGGAATGGAGGAAGAGGAAAATACAACATATAGGTTAAGTTAAAGAATAAGCTGGGCCTTTTAGCAGGCTAAAGTACATTTTACGATGGCATGATCTAATTGATACAATGAAGACATGGGCTGTGCTCAGATACTTTTCTTTTATCTGGGGGAATATCCTGACATTCTAAGTTGCTCCTGAGCTTTGGAACTTCAGCTGATTAACCGATTGACTCACTCTTTTTTGGTTCTCTAGTTTTATCCAGTTAACTCGTATCCCTTTTAGTGGGCTTTACTGGCCTTATTCTCCCTCCATCCGCTCATTTCTATTTCCGGCTAACACTTTCATTGGTTTCATCTTGAAAGAACAGACTGGTGTCTCTTCGGCTGGGTAAAGCTTGCCACCATTTCCAAAGTGGTTCTCTTGGTCCCTGCCTTTCCTACATGGCTTAAAGGAAGGAAAACGTTCTCCTGCTAAAATTCTCTTCAAAGAAATAGCCTTCTTAATGAACCTAGAAGCTTCTCATATATGTTCCCTAACTGGGGTTTGTGATCCTTTAATTCCTGTGGAGATGATGGATCTATCATTATTTGTAGAATATTTGTGCATACTGCTGGGTATTGCCACAGTTTGGAGCCTCAGCTTACATTCTGAGCCCAAAGAGTTTTATCTACATTTGTTTTGAAATGTAATAAACATGTTGGGGAAAGTTATTTCTGAATGGCATTGGTATGTCTTGCTAACCATTTGGAACAAAAATAGTTCGATCTCTGTTTTAATACCACACATAATAATAAATCTGAGATGGATTAAAGATTAGGATGCAGATCACAATGTAAGTTGGTCCTAGGGATGTTAGTATAGCATGGAGATTATAATCAATGATTCTGTAACATCTTAGTACTTTGATAGATAGTAACCATACTAGAGGTGGTGAGGATTTAATAATAAATTGACAGTGGTAACTGTCGAACCACAGTGTTGTATATTTGAAACCAGCATGAGATTGTATATCAAAGATTCTTTAATTAAAAAAAAGATTAAAATGCGGGATAAAGTTGATAAAAACACTAGAAAAAAAGAGATTGTCATCTTGGTCTGGGAAAGGCCTTTATAAATTTGATTGCCAAAACCAAGAACCTATAGTGGAAAAGAATGCTCAATTAGGATATATAAAATTTAAAACTTCTGTATGTCATACACCATTAACAATTAAAAGACAATTTGCAGAAAGGGTTAATATTCACTATATATAATGAGGTATCATTAAGAAAAATAAAAACATGATAGAAAAATGACTAAAGGCTGGAAATATGCTCAATAAAGAAGAAATGCAATTGGTTAATAAACCTAATTATGATTACATGTTCAGTTTTATGAATAACTAGCTCATTGGTCTGCTTTCAATGCTTGCCCCTCTTCTTCACAAATTTTATAAGCTTGATTCCTTTTCCCTCAGGTCCTTAGTCTAAATCCCCTCAACTCAGTAACTGCCTGTGTCACTGCCTGTTTGTCTCTAGTTTAAAAGAAGCTTTTTAAGATCAGTGACCTAATCCCTGGGGCTTTTCTAATATGTGTCTAAGTGCTTGGTCACAATAGGCTCTTAAATGTTCATCGGGCAGTTGTGTAAATGAAAGAGGGAATTAGTAGAAAGTAAATTGAAACAATTACATATAATATTTACTCACTGAATTGTAAAAAGTTAGAAACTGAAGATACCCAGCTTGGGTGAAATACTGTATTCTCATTCATGGGCATATAAATTAGCACAATATTTATGCAGGAAAATTTGGCAGTTTGAATCAAATTTTAAAAATGTGTACCCTTTTGATCAAGTAATTCCATAATTTGAAATTTATCCTAAGAAAATTATTGGACAAGTGCAAAAATATGCATGCACATGGTTGTTTTCAAAGTATTATTTAGGATAGGAAAAGTTATTAGCAAGTAAAAGGTCCATTAATAAATAGGAACTTGCTATATTATAGTACATCCAAACAACCAAATATTAAGCTGTTACCAAAAATGGTGTTACAGATCTATATTTCTTGACATAAAAAAGGTTGGGATGCAGTAAGAAAAAAAAATTATAATGATGTATGTATAGTATAATCCTGCTTTTGCAAAATGTCTATAAGGATATTTGCCTTGACAAAATAGGACAGTATTTAAAATTAGTCATTTTATTTTGATAACTAGTTAGCACAAGACAGATTTTAAAAAGATTAATTTCCTGTTCTAATATTATTTAATGGATCACATGAGAAGAAAACAGATGAAGTAATTCCTTTGTAAATTTCTTCATTTTTCTGAGGTTTTCTTAATTCTTGTTACTGCCATCTAGTGGATGAGGATTAATTTACTTTTTATAATTTGAGGTTAGAGCTTTTTCTTTTTCCCCAGAGATAGCTCTTTCCATTTAAGAGTTAAAAAAATCACTAGTGATGTAAGAAGACAGGTAGTGACTCTATAGCATCTTACTATGCTGATGGACAGTGATTGCATTGGGGTCGGGGGGACTTGATAACATGGGTGAATGTTGTAACCACAATATTGCTCATGTGAAACCTTGTTAAGATTGTATATCAATGATACCTTAATAAAATAAAAAAAAAATCACTGGTGATATACTGGTAAATGTTTAACTAGTTTAAACCAGATCTCCAAAAAACTATATATATAAATTTTAAATAAATTTTACTTACATAAAGGATGCACACAATTTATGTAAAGGTAGGACACAATTTACAAGTAATTATAAAATAGGAAATACTCTGTAAGTTATATATGTGTAACAATGATCACAGAGTGCTTTCACTGATTTTTGCTAAACTCATGTGGCTGTAGCCAGACTATGGTTGCATTTCAACCATGATTTGACACATAGAGTTGTATCCAAATCCACATTAAATCTTATTTATGATCTACACCATTACATGGTATTTTCACCACACAGATATGATAGACATAACTTCAAGAGCACATCTAATAAAAAAATGTAGTGAATGTGAGAAAATAATAGGAAGTGATAAGTTTGAGATGTACATTTATTTTTAATATAATTTATTTAATCGTGAGTTTATATAACTCAAATGATTGTTAACAACTGGCTTGCATACTTCTTGAAAATTTAACACTTGGCTCTTGCAAGCCTGTGTGAGCCAGCTCCAGCACACCACTGAATATAGCTGTTATCTTAGCTTTCTGAGGTATCTTTATTGTTCTAGAAAAACTGCAGAACCATGAAAGAGAACCATTCTTTGAGTTTCTAATTTGTATTTGTGCTGCATATTATGCCATGCTCTATTGTTGTTTGCCATTAGTGCCTGTTTAGGAAGTGATTACTGTTCCTTAACAGGCACTAATTAAGGAGATTTCCTAAACACGTGTATTTTAAGCTTTAGAGATTCTCGTTAAAAATAAAAAGGAAGACACATGAAAGATATGTGCAGAGTTTTCAATTACTGAGTGAAATTATTACCATAGAGATATAGTTAGGTAAACTAGAACATCTCTTGGAGATACTTTTGTAATGTAATCCTTTTACTTTTTAAATTGCTCCTTCCTGTTGCCTACTTGCCCTTCTTAACAAACCTGTCAAAAAGACTATTATTATTCTCATTTTACAGGTTAGGAAATGGATATGCAGAGAGGTATAGTGACTTGACCAAGGTCCCGGGAGATTAGGAAAGCTATAATAATAAAGATAATAGCAGCATTAATGTTACTACAGAAATGTTGGATGACACTGGAGGTATGCTAAGCATTATCCTCAATACACTGCAGCTAGTGTTTCATTTCATCCTCTCAACAACCCTGTGAATCTCCATTTTTCAAGTCAAGAAACCAGACCATAGGGATAGAGCGACTTGCCCAAAATTATAAAAATGGCGATATGAGGTTCATAGCTGCATGTGTCTGACCCTAGAACTTCACTCCAATAAGCATTATATAATCTCCTACCCCCCAATCCTAATCTGTACTCTGTTTGCAGATGAAGAACTAGAAATGAAATTTAATGTTCTATCCATTCCTCAAGCAGGTATAAATATTATGGCTTTTATTTCCTTTTTATTCCTTAAAATTTCTGTCATTTTGAGAATCTACATAGGATTTTTAGTGTCTTTCATTTAAATAAGCAAAGGAATTATGATGTATGTCTTTTAAAATTTTTTCCCCAAATTTGTGGTAGAAATAATACTGAATGAGACTAATTATACTATTTCTAAAACATAGGTTCTGTTTTGACTTCTGTTTTTCTGTTTTTCATTGTGTTTATACTAACTTATTTTTTGTAACAAATATCCTTTTCATACCACATCTTTGTGGGGTTCTGTTTGCTGGTTGACTTTCATTGAATGTGAGTTTCCCTAATGCTAACTTGCTATACTTAATATTCTGCCATTTTGGAGATTGAGTATTTTTAAACAATTAGCCACTAAGTAGTATAGCTTCATCGTTCTCAGCTACACATGTTCCTATTTTGCATCACTGGAGAAAGAAGTAAAGTGCTGTATTCAGGAATTTGATTCCATGTGAAACTCAAAGGCCAGAGTTCTTTTCTGATGTTCCAGTGAAGGAGGTGTTCACAGCGAGGACCACCCTGGGGCCTGCTATCCCCAAGCCTCCTCCTGTGGTTTTGGGGATAATCCCACCATTCATTTGTTCAGAGTAATGTATGCATTTAATTTGCATTAATTTCGGAGCTTTGATACTAGCATTTTTTATATGGGATAGACGTTAATTTCCTAGAAAGGAAATTAAACTTTTGGTATTCTCTAGAGGTCTAATCATTGACTTTTCCCTGCTCTTCACTCTGCTAGAAAGTAGTTTTTTTGCTTGGTTGGCACTAAAGCTTGCCTCTTGAATTTTGGTGAGGATTATTACCAGGTGTTTGGTGGTCTAATAGGCATCTCATGTATTATGAAAATAAAAAGGAGTTAGCCACAGAGGTCTTATCCACCCTGTTCAAATATTTCAATTTTTTTTTAAAGGTGGATGAAGTCACATTAACAGATATTTTCATCTTTTGTATAAATGTAAAGGCAAAGAAAAAAAACTAGGATAGGATAGGTTGGCAGTTTATAGACTTAGAAAAATGCAGTAACTTTTTCCCAAATTTTAAAGTCAAGTGATATTACAGTATCTAATTGCTATTATTATGTGAATCATTTGATTCCTTTTTATGGAATTAAACTTACTACTGGATATTGATACTTCCCTCTCTCCCCTCCTTCCTTCCTTTCTTCATTCCTCCCCCCACCACCCTTCCTATCTTTCCATAAGCCAGTTCAGGAATATGTCAGCCCTGAAAAGCATAGTTCCCTTCACAGAGTTCGATTGGAAAAAAGCACTTCTATTAAATTATTTTCTGAGCCAAGGCAGAATATTATTTAAACTCTAGTTATGCCA
Organism: Manis pentadactyla; assembly: GCF_030020395.1. Classification (NCBI taxonomy): domain Eukaryota; kingdom Metazoa; phylum Chordata; class Mammalia; order Pholidota; family Manidae; genus Manis; species Manis pentadactyla. Next base: position 95,546,468 of record NC_080023.1, read on the forward strand.
TTTACTGTCATGGAAACAATTAGATAAAGTATGAAATGGAAGGGATTGTGCACTGGGAGCCCAGATGGCTCATATGTATGACATAATTCACATATAAGCACACTAGTAAGTACTCTAAACCTTAAACAGGTGGTGACTTCTGGGCTTCATTCAATGGAAAGTAACACTAGCTCTTTAGACCACTTTTCACTCCCCATTGATTTCTTAATAGATTTAATTTTATTTGACAATGAACTAACATTTATTTCTGAACAATATGAATAGCAATATATAATATAGTTTTTAAGAAGACATCTTAAACTAGAAAGAGATTAGTATTACAAATGAAAAAGTTCCAAGAATTATCTGAACTTTTTGGATGTAGACACAAATTCTATGTAGATATAGTATTATAAATAGGTTTGTTTGCTGATATGAGTGTAAGATGAGGTGATATTTTTGGAAAATTACTTGGAAACATGTTTATAAAACATCAAAATGTATGTAAGCAAGAAGTCAATTTCCAGGAATCAGTCCTAAGGAAACAATCCTAAATGTGTTTTTAAAAAACTGTCTGGCCAAATGTCTATAATTGTGAAAAATGTAAATCTTTGGCAGGAAATATGAAGTTGCATTATTTTACTCTATTTTATCAAGAATGTTATTTTCTGAAAACATATACATATTTGTATGTAAACATACATAAAAATATATACATAATAATATGCTGCACACAATAAAACATTAAATATAAAATAACCACTATTTACTTGCTAATCTTTGGTAATTAGTGGGACTTGAGGGAGGAGGGATAATGTAGGAACCATATCCCTATTTACGAAAGTTTGTGTGGATGCAGAGCGGAACACTAATTTAACCACCAAAGAAGAAGAGTTTCTGGGGTGAGGGAAGAGCTTCTTTATAAGATGTGTTATTTTATAGCAAAACCCTCCTTACTACCATAGATAAGGGGATGATCCTTAGGGATTTTAAAAGTTATTTTTGAGTCTCTAATGCTTTAATCAATGTTTGCCTAATTGAATTGATGAAAAGGTGAAAAAGTGCAGTTTAGGAATGTTGACTGAAATCAACACAACTGTTACATTTAAGAAAGATAGAGGACTGTGGCCCGAGAGCAGCCCATCCGTGACCTCTGGCGAACTGCTCTTAAGCCCCTCTGTTTGGAGACATCTTTACATACTTTTTCTGCAGCAGGGGATATGTTAAGGAAAGAAGTTACATTTGTCAGTACATCAAGCAGCATGGCATGGATACATTTAGCTAGTGTCCTGAAGGATCCCACTATACACCTTCCCATGTTACTTGTTGTGAGAGGAGGCAAGGATGGGTCTCATGAGGTAAATTACCTCGTCTTCCTTTAGGGATGGAAATGTCATATGTGACATTATCTTATCTATGCTGACCAGAAAACTCCTGACTGACTACATTTCTTGGAGAAGTGAAAACTACAATTAGGTTAGGTATTAAGCCCTAGTTTGGTGACTTGGCCTAGCAGAAGTGACCTCTTGTTGAGCTTGTATCTTCCTTTTTTAACAGGAACCTCGTAGAGATATTATGCGTATGGATAGGTAGTTAGATAATGGTTTATTCTACTTGGGACAGTCTCTAGCTGTACTATAATTGCCTTTTAAAACCAGAATTCCTACCTTAAATGTGTTGATATATAGGAATATGTGTGCATCATTCAACTTTTAATTTTTGTAAATAGTACTGTTATACTGAAAGTGCTTGTCCAGTATACAGACTAAAGAGTGGGAGTGAAAGGAATGCTGGCTCACAGACCCTAGAATGACTGGGAGCAGTTGTCAAATCCAGCTCCAATTACTTGCTGAGTCCGTAAGGAGTCCCTTTTTGCTAGCCCAATTAGAAACCCCATTATTTAAAATCTGCCTCAGAACTGTCAACAATTGTAAATGCCCCTGCTATCTGGCAGCCAAGGCTTAGACTGATTTTAAGCAGCTGAAATAGCTTGAAACCAGAAAAACGAAGTGCATAATGGAAACTCTGATGAGTCTCTCTCTCATTGTGCTGGTCTGTGGTGCCACTGGTAATAATAATAATTTATTTAAAATAACCTAGGTGGAGACAAAAGTCTTTGTGTATCTGAGCCAAACAACTCAGATGAAACACATCGTTCTAGAGAAAAACTTCTGAGAAAAACCATACTGTAATAATATGAAGACCATCAGTGTCAGTAATATCAAGAGGTACCACCAGACTCAAGGACCTACATATATTGTCCAAGAGCCGCCTTCTGGGGCAAAGTTGTCAGAATGGGATGACCATAATAAATTAAATAAGTGTAGAGTAGGTTCTAAACCAGAGAAGGAACAGTGTTAAAATCTGCCATATTTTAAAAATATTACCCTTTGGTGTTTCATTTCCAAAACCACTCAACATGAGAAAAAATAGATGACTTGAGTATTACACCAGACACATAAGAATTTTCTACTTTCTAACATAGTTTTCTGGCTCCTGAATATAATCACTACTTGTTTTTCTTCTGTTGTGTTTTGTTTTTTTCAGACACAGTACTCAAAACATCCTTTATTTAAAGGAATTCATTAGTCCTAAACTTTGGTGAATTATAATGCCCCACATTAGATTATGTTTAGTTCAAGACTGGAATTAAATGAATTTAATAATAAACAAACATTATTATCTTGATAAATTTACTCCTCAAAATAATGAATTAGTGATAATTCTTACAATTAAAATTTAACTCTACCATTGTTTTCCTCAACTGCAGCATTTTTATAATAGTAGGAGTAATTTATTTTATATATTTGCTTGCCAAGTTTTCTCCCACGCTTTTCCCTTTTTAATCTTCCTAACATCTCTATCAGGGTATTGAAGTAGGTATCATTACTCTAATTCTACAGATAAAACCAAGGTTCAGAAAAGTTCATATTTTCCCTTAGAACATAACCTTCAGATTATTCTGTTTGCCACATTGCCTTATCATGAGACACTTTCACAAATAACTAGATTTGCAAGGTATTTGCAATACTTAATTTCCCTATCAATCTCATGTATTTTTTTAAGCTATAATATAAATTCTTTGGTTTATGTAAGTTATTTATAACTTTTATTATAATAGTGGACTTAATAGAGAAAGATAGGCTACAGATAAAATTCCACTGCAAAAATGTTACTACAGAGAAGAGTTCTGTACGAAAAGCTATTTCTTTGTCTGGGCAGACAGTCCATGGAAAGTGTTTGTCTCAGGTAGTTGCAATGAATTCTGTAAAAAAGATAAACAAGTGCTTTCTCTAGCTTCTAAAAGGCAAAGTAACAATAACAATGAACCTCTTACGGTGCTACTTTCAATGTAGGTAGGAAAAGGAGAATCGAATTAAGGTGATTTTCTAGGTACATAAAGTGATAGTCATTACCATCTCAAAAATATTACCAAACATAACCCTTCTTTACTTCATAATTACCAAAACAGAGCTACAAACATAAAAATTCAACATAGGATGGAGAAAGGAAAAGTGTGTGTTTAATAAGTTCCTAATTTCTTTATTGGTCTCTAAATACTTTAAAATGCCTTAGAGATGGGTTCTTGGCCTGTTGGTAGGTACTGTAGGTTGAGGATACCATTTGCTTTTTGCAGACTGTGGCTTCATATAACCAGAACAAAAACATGCTACATTTCCTTTCATCTTGTTTGGGACTATTGAGCAATGTGTCTGTGGTCAACTTTTTGCTAGCAGTTTTCTTAATGTAAGGTATTGTGCTGATGATCTTCAGATAAGAATTGGCAGCACCGTGATAATTACCAGAGCTGTTGGAAGAGCTTTCAGGAAGTCAGAATAATGCAATGATTCTCAACCCTGTCTGCCCATTATAATGACTTGAGGGCCTTTAAAATACAGTGATACTTGGGTCCCTTCCCAGAGATTCTGCTTTAATTTGTCTGGGGGTGGGGCCTGGGCATAGGATTTTTTCTAAAGCCTCCGAAGTACCTACAATGTGCACCCAGAGATGAGAACCAGTAATGTGGCCTGTTGTCCTCAAACTTAATGACTCGGAATCTGTGGAGAGAGGACTGCTAGCATCTATATTTTTAAAAGCCTTTGGGAATCAGTGATTTATGGCAAGAGTAGAATAACATGACTTAACTGAACCTTAATTAGGTGTATATTTTTGTATGGAGTCACTCAGCAGTAGAAAAGGAAATGATTTACTCTGGGACTCCCCAGTGGGTTACTGCTGATCATTTGTGTGCTAAAGTGTTATTTCTTCTTATACCCCAGCTTTTATTTTTTCCAGCTAATAGATGAATATTTACTGATTATTTACTTTGTTTCCCATCATTTTATCTTTTTATACTGTCTAATAGTCAATTACCTAGGAGAAGTGTTTAAATAGGAGTGGTATGTTCTGACTCGGTTGTCCTGGTGATGAGATTGACTTTTCAAAGTGATCTCAAGGAAGGGATCTGGATATCCCTTCTTTGAAAGCAATATGAGAATGTATTTTGACTTAATTCTTTCTCTTTCAAAGCCAGGTATATTTCCAAGCATGTTGGTTTTATTGGTTGATTCTTAATGTTTAATAATTTTGATGACACTAAAGCCATTTCTGCCATTACAGTTATGCTATTGAAGGTAAAATGTTCTTTTCTGAGAATTCAATCTATTTCATGTTTCTCTTACTGCCTCTTAAGCTCTAATAGTCAAAATATCACAGCACCAAGATAATTACACTCTTGGGTTGAGTGGGTTTCAGTAAGATTAGATTTCATCATTCTAGAAACTACAGAAATAAGTTATTAGTTCAAAATTTTGATAACTAAAAATAATCCATGCGCCATGATAAGAGAGTAGCACTTAGCTTTATAGTGGATGTTCGGACAAGGAGCAGGATTGAATTTCTTTCCCAATTCAATCACTATTTCTCTCCATGATATTTTTCAGTTTCAATGGGTGCCTCTATAAAATGGAAATAATAAAACATTTGTTAACTTCTCACATATTTCCTTTGAAAGCAAAATATAGCTTGAAAAGCCTTCATAAAATGTGGAAGCTTAAGTGTATCTTTCTAGAATATGATATTTGCAAGAATTAGTTATAATTCAAAACATCTAATATTACTTTGAAATACAAAATGGAAATCTAACAATTATTAACATCCATGTATTAGCACAATTTCATTTTTTGTGACCCTTTACGGTCTTCTTTATCTCCATTATTTATAGTAGCCAACTATTTATACTTACTGATGTTATCTTGTAATCACTTCCATGTTTGTGTACAGTTAGCTGCATCATATTATTATTCAACCTTATCCCTATTGTGTATTCTTACATTACTGACATGAAACATGACTTTTTCAACTTCCACCATCCTTTTATCTTGTGACAAATATTTCGAATCAAATTTGTTAGAATAGCCTGTTATAGCAAACGATGCAATGCTGCATTTTTGATAATATTCATTGCCTGATTTTACAAAACCATTGAAATTCATAAAAAGAATTTTAATGACACTTTCAAGTTTAGAAAAACTAAAATTTAACCTACTTAACTAGGATTATATCTGTCACATTGTTAATATAAAACAAAAAAATTGAAGTCCATGAACATCATTGATTATCTTTTTAATTATCTGCATCAATTAAGGTTGAAAATACTTTAGGAAAAACTCCCTGATGATATGTTTCCATTACCTCATGAACACTTATGCTACAAAATCAAATTATGTATGTTTGATTAAATTTATATATCCTGCTTCTTACTGAAAGATTGTCATTAAAAAATTAAATATACTAAAGAATTTTTGTTTCTGCAATTTGAACATAAATATGAATTTTTCATTATGAAAGTAATCCGTATTACTAGTAGGAAGTTTAGATAATTATTCACATTAGTCATGTAATTAGTGTTACTGTTTTGTTTTTATTTCTAGAACTTTAAAAATGAATATATATGTGTATATATATACATACATATATACACTTTTTTAAAAAACAAATGTGATCATATTGAAAAGTAATCTTTTAACTTAATTATGTAATGAGAATTTCTTCATGTTTGTAAATATTCTCAGAAAACATCCACTTATCTGAGTTGCATTTTTTTGGTGCTATTTCCCATAATGTTAATAGTGAACATTTTTGTAGATAGGGTAGATTTTTAGAGAACCAAGGATATCCATGCTTGTATATCACTAAAAACCATAACCATATGTAAGATGACCGATGTAGAGAACAATATATTCTATGTAAGCCTTTTAAAAATGTAATGTGAAATTGTTTTATAAACATTTACAAAATCTTGACATGTGGTGTTTGATTGGCAGTGCATAAAATGCTGTAAAACCTTATTAAATGAAAGTGTTACTCCTTCTGAACCTCTCCTCTTAGAATGGTGAAATCTCATTTTCAGCCTGAACAAGCATTGTCAATAAATATAAGAAAATATAAGAAAGTTTGATGACAGTTTGGGGGGGTAGCATATCAGGGTTTGCTGGTTCCTGTGGCATAATGGTTGTTTGGGAGTATTCTTAAGACACGTTAAGCCATTCTGAGTGGTAGGAGAAAATATATTCTCTGTAGAGAATTTATAAATTTTCTCAGTTGAACTTCTCAGGAAATAAGTACTTACTGATTTAAAATGCTGAAATATTATGGTATTGTACTAAATTCCAAATAAATAAATGCAATGTAATCTCCTCTGTCCTCCAGGAAGGTACAACTTGCAAGCTTGTATCTATGGCCTTGGCTGTCCCTGGTCAGGGATGAAGGAAAGCTGGATTAGATTTTAAGACTTCCTGGGGCTAGAAACCAAGAGTCAAGATTAGACTAATCCAGATTTTTCCTTTTGCAAGTGTGTAAAGTGATATTAAAGAGGTCAAACAGTTTCCCCAAGTACAGAGTTCTGTGCTCTAATTCTGGTACTAGCATTTGCAGAACCCAGCTGGATCACCTTTCCTCTCACCACCATTTAGTATAGAAATCCAAAGTCTCTTTCCTTCATTTTATAATCAAAATAGTAGTTTCGATGATGAAAGGTATCTGCTATCACAGTAACTTGGCATTTTGTATCTGTGAAACGGCTATTGAAATGATGTCTACATTTCCAGAGGTGTGAAAACATAAAACGATCATAGATGCAACCAAAGTTGTAGTATGTCAAAAGTGTTACTGATTTCATATTTCTCCTTTTTAAAAAGCAAGGTCAAGCCAGTGTATTTTTGATGTTATATCAATTTTTATTTAGTCAGAGCCTTCATTTTTAGCTCGTTAGTCACACTCAGATTGTAAATGCAAAATGCTTGGTGTGGGTGGCTGAAATGGAGAGGTAGCATCTTGCTTATTTTAATATTTAATCATTTCCCCTCTCAGCTTGAGATGAACAGAGACTTGTGGAATATCAAGAAAGATCATGGAGTCCATTGTTTCTTGTAACAAAAAAATCTGATACATTTTGTCTATCATATAGACCTCTTTCCCTGGTAGTGATAGTAGATTACTTATGCTGGTAGTTTAAATTAGATAATTCTTACAGTAATTGTTTTTCATCTCTAAACTTTTTATTTCAGAGAGATTTACCCAGTTATAAAATGTATACATTTCAAGAGCACTGAACTTTCTTTCAGTTGATTAGTCACTTGAAGGAGTTTCCTATGAATCATTAATTATTGCTCAACATTAATTATTAGTAGGTTAGTGTAATCCTTATACTGAGACCTGTATTACTACACAGGATCCATAGAGGAGGTAGTGCTGTTGAATAGTGGTCAGATGCATTGACATTCTTAGCCACAGATGCCACAGATTTTACTTCCAGATGTTGGGGCACATGACTGGGACATCTGCCATCTCACCATTAACAAAGCTCATTGAATTGGTTGCACAATGTCCTGTCTCAGCCCTCCTGTGCCTGCCCTTGGCTGAGAAAGATGGCCGTTCCCCAGAAGAGCCAGTCTTTGGTTGAAGAATTGCTCATGCAACTCTAGGCCAGAGTTTATCTTCTAGTTGTTTCTACTAAATGTATCCTGCCACCAAAATTAAGAACAGAAGGGATGGGGGTGTAGAATTTCTGCAAAGACAGATAATCCCTATAGAATCATCATTTTCTGTTTTTCTCTCTTCCTTCTTTTTTCACGTGGTGACTGCAATCATTCAATGCAACTTTTACTGCAGTGGGAAGGATTCCCAAGTTAGAAATTATATGCCTTTTCCATATGGGACACAGCCTTCATTACTTAATTAGCTTAGTATAGAGTTAGAGCATTAAACCATTTGTTCCTGAGAGTTTAATATTTTTACTTGCCCTATATTTGCTCATTCTTTTCCTGAAACTGACCTTCCTGGATTGTTACACCATTTTAAGTTGGCTGTAGATACCTGGAGAACCAGGATCTTTTTGTGACTTGGCCTCATATATATTCCTACAGCCTGAATTCAGAATGATTTTATTCTATAATAAAAATTATAGATAAGAATTTTTTAGCTAGCACTTTGTATTGTCCAGCTATGCTGAAAGCTCTGCCTGCATTGTCTCATCTTCACCTTAATCTTGCAAGGTAGGTGTGATTGTCCATATTCTGTACATGGGAGAACAGAGGCTCCTGTTAAATGTTGGTATCTAGATTTCTCAGACTCTAGGTACTAGAGCTCTTTTCATAAGTTCATATTAACTCTTTTATTGAGAACTACTTGCAATTCCACTAGTTTTCAGCACATGGAAATGCTCTGAATACTCTTTGCCCTGATGTGGACTATCTCATTTCTCCTGAGAGGGGTCTACCATTTCCTGAGTATCCAGGGTACAGGTATTGGCCACAATTTCTCTCCTTACTTCAAATCTCCCTTAAATTCTTATTTCAGCCTTCCTTTCTGGTTCTCATGTCATTGGCTTTGCCCAGGACATCAATGTTGAATACTTTATGCTGTTTCTACCAGAAGTTTAGATTCTGCAAGGGTAGGGCTCAAAGGAAATGAAGGGTTGGTGGGTAAAGAATAGAAAACTGAACTTGAGGCTAATTCTGAAGAGGCAGAATATGAACTAAATGGTGTGAAGGAGAAAAACTCAAGCAAACCTCATCTAGTCAGTTTTTCAAAATGTTTTAGGACATTTTGTTTATAGAATATTTGTTCTTAACATTTAAACCAACTTTGCCCTGTATAGTGAGCCTGTAGCCTCATATTCTGTCCTTAGTAGATATGGGTAACAGTTATTCAGCAACTTCCTTTTTTATTTGATAATAATTTTTACATTTTTTCATAGCTAAGCCCTCACAAAGCACTCCAATATAGTCTCACTAATGACAAATATGAAAGGGCTAATATCTAATTCGAAGTACTATTTTTGATTCAAGCCCCTGTTGTACTGCCTTATTTAATATTGCTAAGCTGTGTGTATATATACATATATATACATATATAATCTCATTTTAATTTATTTCTACCTGACTTCATTCTATAAATTCAGGGCATTTTATGATAAAAATACATATTAAAAAAAGGGAAAATATAAATGGAAATTTTAAAATTATGATTAAAAAGTTAAATCATAATTTTAAAAATGAAATTTTTTAAAGTCTAGCACTTTTCATGAAAATATAAAATGAACGCATGTCACAGATTTCATTTATCTTATTGATAAGGGAACCAGCAGAATGTTAAAAACCAGTCCAAAGAGCATTTAGTTTTTATTAGATTGATTGCAGTTTATTAGATTGCTATATTAGATACAGAATTGGTTACTGCCCAACAGGGCTATAAACCGTAAACTTTGGGTTCTACTGGGCAGACATTATTTTCATTTTTACTAAACAAAATCTACAAATTAACCTCTGCCCATATATGGTTGTAAATAGCCACTAAATAGAATGTCAAGCCCAGTGCTGTGCTGAAAGCATACCCAGTAATCTCTTTTGGCTATTTCCAAGTTTTGGATAATTTTTCTGATAAATGATTTTAAAAATTAATGTAAAGGACCAAGATCAAGGTGGGAAGTGGAACTTAAGTATATAGGTGGTAAGGGCCTATGTATTGCTGTTTGAAATTTGCATTTAGTTGCAAGCTTTCTGGCAGCCAAAGTGAATAGAAGATATGAAAGGTTAGAAGACTTTATAGTTGAAAGGATTTATAGATCCTGAGGAGCTTCATATTGGGGGCTGGGGAGGAGCGGCTTGGAATTACACACCCACATTCCTAAAAAGAGCCCTCTAGCAAATAAAATAACAGATGTCATAGGGTTATCTTCTTGGAGTGCCCTGTGATGAAAGCCTTGGACATAACATTAAAATCCACCCGGAGAAAAGAATTCCAGTGGGACAGGGTGGAGTGAGAATGGGATGAAAACGATGATTATAGTCCACGAGTATGAATTTAAGATGCCCTACTTGATCCATGTTTAACATTGGTTCTTTGTAAAATATGTGAAAGAATCACTCAAGGTTCCAACGGGCCCTTTTCACAATTCTGACCAGAGCAGTGTTAGGTTTAAGAGAGTGGAATCTTGTCAAGGAAGAATAATAAAGTGATATTGGAAACATAGTATAGTGCCTGGTATGAAGTCGGTGTTCAGCAAACTGTAGCTGCTATTATAATCATTATAATTATTGCTGTTATTATAAAATAAACTTGTAATATGCTTCTTAGATACCCACGTGGGGTGTCACGGAGACGGACTGAAGTTCAGAGGATGAAAGTGTTTGAGAGTTGTCAGTGTGCAGGTGTTATTTTAAGCTGGGGAGGGCCTTGGTGGGAAGGGTTAATGAGTGGTAGTGGCCTTGGCGGTAGGATAGTACAAACAGTGCATGTGGCAGTGGTAGTAATCCAACAGTCTTCCACAAATATCATTTCCACAGTAAGAATTTTGATATGAGTGGGTTGAGGTTATTTTCTCTGGAGTGAATGTTTTTCATGCTTTTATTTTATAAAACAAATGAGCAGATACAGTTTGAGTTTCCCCAAACTCTAGCAAGTAGGTGTGATAGGACATTTTATCCATTTATCTTAATCAAACTAAAGTATAGAAAAGCAAATGATGTACTCAGGATTTAAATATACAAACTAAAGTATAGAAAATCAAATGATGTACTCAGGATTTAAATATATGTAAACATGTATATTTATATTATTATAATAAAAATATACATATAACATATATATTTATATTTTATATATATATATATAATATTTATGTAGTAGATGGCAGAATTAAGTCTTGGCTTCAGAGTTTCTGACTAGCTCAAGTGCTTTTCTGTCTTACCTTCACTTCCCCACTACTCTTATCTGTATTCTCTTACTGACTTTTTCTGTGTGGCTTTTGATAAAGGATCCCATTAGACATGGTCACGGAGAGCTGGTGAGTATTTTCTCAGACGCTAGTCCCCTGCCTTCCTTCCGGCCTGGCTACCCATGTGGACTTAATAGGCATGTTCCTGGTGCTATCATTTAGGATGTTGACTGCAGTATTAATTAATGCAGATGTGGGACCACTTCTGGCCGGTGTTCCTTCAGTCTAAATGGCCACACTGTGGGTGATGGCCTATATAATCTAGGTGGTTCCCCATTAAGGGACTGGATTAAACCAGAAATTTACTGCGTATGGGCCACTGCACTGTTGGTAGGGGTCAGTCACTGCCCATCTGACTGGATAGATAACTGAAAGTAAGAAATATTTCCTTGTAATCTTAGGAAAGCTTCTAACCACTTACACCACCAGCTACCGGAAAAAAGTCATTAAAAGGCATAATAAAGCAATGCCTCACACTGACCTTGTCACTTGATTCTCTGAGACATAGAAATTGTTTGCAATATCAGTCAGCTTTTGATTTGTGGTGTCTTTAAAAAACAATTCGAATCATATATTGGAAAAAGGCCAGGAGACCCATCTGCTGAGAGTTTGTCTTTCTAAATTGGGTGCAGCATGAAGTGCCGAGGGGAAATCACACACCTCTCATGAATATTTCCACGAGCCTCCTCAGTCTCTAGAGAATGTGCCCCTGCACTGTTAAATTGTGTCATTTGTGGGAACACAATGACAAGGGACTAAATTGGAAAGCAATAGAGGTTTAGCAAGACAATGTTTTCTATTAGAAGGGACCCTGCTAATTTCCTATAGCAAATATAAAGAACTAGAGGGATGGAATAAACAAAATAAAATCCTAATCCAAAAGGCCTACTTTAACTTGTTACTAAATTAAAATACTACCTGATATTTCATATAGATCATCACACAGAGTGAAATGGAATTATGTTTGTGAAGAGAGAGAAAATAAAAGTAAGGAAAAGAAGTCATAGATGAATCCAATCTAATCCTCTTTCCCCTTTCATCTCCCTGCTATAAATATGTCATAGCAATAACAGCCAGAATATTGTAAGTGCTTTCTAGGCATCAGGGACTACAATTGGATAATCTCATTAAACCTAAGGATAATTTTGTTACTTTACTTTATAGGTGAGGACAATGAGGTTTAGAGAGATTAACAAATTGGTCTAGTTTCCCTAGCTAGTTTTTATCAAGAATTCACATTCTCCATAGAAATTTCTTCTCTGTTTCTTCTCTCCCACTCTCCAATTTAGTTTTACCTTGGCAAAAGCAAACAAGAAAGTAAGTGAACATAGGTGTGGCCTTTGCCCACTTGAATGTGGAGAAGCACGGTTTTCAAAAGAAGAGCAGGAATGCTACAGGAAGGAATTTGTTAGGTTATCTAGTCCAATATTTCCATTTTCAGATGGCTTAATTATATTTAAAGATAACAAAGTAGAACATTTAGTTGTAAGTAAACCTGGGTTAGAAATTAATACTACCCATTCCCAGTCTAGCACTTTTCCTTTTGTTCATTTCACACCTTATTTCTCCCACTTAGAAAATCTAATTTAAGTTATCTGAGGTGCCTACTTGGCTGACGTTATCTTTTTGTAAAGGAACATATGGCTTAGGAACTTCATTTAGCTACCTGTATAACATGAGTATATCCTATTGATGTTTATGTTCACTTAGCAGCAGTCATAATTTTCCTAAATTTGGGATGATTATTTCTTATATATATTTTTTCTTTTTGCTATGGTGAATTTGGAGATGCCATTACTCCTTCAAATAAATTATATATCTATAGCTTTCAGATTGTCAAGTATAGTTGAACTAAATATAAACTTGAAAGGATAAAAAGGTTATTAGATCCTTAAAAACATATTGGAAAACATTACAACTTTAAATGGTTTTACATTGCTTGGTATATTCAATAATACAGAAAAATGGGCTTAATTAAACCAGCGGAAATAAATCAAAAGGAAGGGCTGGCGGTTTTATCTAATGTGACCTATGAATTGAAAGCAAACACCATCAACCACTGCCATTTTTATTCCTCCTATAAATAATATACAGCAGGACTGGAAGCAAATAAAGTCTCCACTTCTCTCCTTTCTTTTTTTGCACAAATACCTCCCTTCATGTTAACAATAATCAGGTAGCATGGTTGAGGAACAGTTCCTTTGTTTCATGGTTATTAGATATTTCATTTAAACTATCAGCATCAATTCATTATTTTTTTGCAAATTCTCTAAAAATGGTAAATGGGTGCCATCTTTGGTTATATTTGGATATAAAAAAACTGCATATGGTATTAGTTAATCTTTAGTTTTTCATTATTCAGAAAGCCTCAGATGCCTAAGTAGTTGTTGCCATCTGATGTTTAATTGATGTTTTTCAATTTGAAAATTTAATATCCTTACACATACTTCTGATATTTCTTCATTTCATGTCACTTTTTTTTTTCTGAGAGGGCATCTCTCATATTTATTGATCAAATGATTGTTAACAGTTAACAACAATAAAATTCTGTACAGGGGACTCAATGCACAATCATTAATCCACCCCAAGCCTAATTCTCATCAGTCTCCAATCTTTTGAAGCACAATGAACAAGTTCTTACATGGTGAACAAATTCTTACATAGTGAATAAGTTCTTACATGATGAACAGTACAAGGGCAGTCATCACAGAAACTTTCGGTTTTGATCACGCATTATGAACTACAAACAATCAGGTCAGATATGAATATTCGTTTGATTTTTATACTTGATTTATATGTGAATCCCACATTTCTCCCTTATTATTATTATTATTATTTTTAATAAAATGCTGAAGTGGTAGGTAGATGCAAGATAAAGGTAGAAAACATAGTTTAGTGCTGTAAGAAAGCAAATGTAGATGATCAGGTGTGTGCCTGTAGACTATGTGTTAATCCAAGCTAGACAAGGGCAACAAAACATCCACGCATGCAGAAGATTTCTCTCAGAACAGGGGGGGTGAGGTTCTAAGCCTCACCTCTGTTGATCCCCAGTTTCTCACCTGATGGCCCCCCTGCAACTGTGCCTGTCTTAGGTTGTTCCTCCTTTGAGGAATCTTACCCGTCTCTGGCTAACCAGTCATCTTCCGGGGCCATACAGGGAAATGTTAAGTTGGTAAGTGAGAGAGAAGCCATATTGTTTGAAAAGGTTAGCTTTTTACTTCTTTGCGGATTTATGCCCTGTGGGTTTTATGCCCAGCATTTGTCTTGAGGTATCTTTACCAATTGGAAGAATTATGATACTCGGTAAATTTGATATGAGGCACGAATTCTATTTTTTTTTTTTTGTAGATAATTATTTTTTATTGAAGGGTAGTTGACACACACTATTACCTTAGTTTCAGGTGTACAACACAGTGATTCAACATTTATATACATGATAATTCTAGGTACCAGCTATCACCATACCAAGTTGTTACAATATTTTGGCTATATTCCGTATGCTATACATTACATCCCGGTTACTTATTTATTTTACAATTGGAAGTGTGTTTATATATATATATATATATTTGTTTGTTTGTTTGTTTGTTTGTTTGGTTTTGTTTTTTGTGAGGGCATCTCTCATATTTATTGATCAAATAGTTGTTAACAACAATAAAATTCTGTATAGGGGGTCAATACTCAATGCACAATCATTAATCCACCCCAAGCCTAATTTTCGTCAGTCTCCAATCTTCTGATGCATAACGAACAAGTTCTTACATGGAGTACAAATTCTTACATAGTGAATAAGTTACATGGTGAACAGTACAAGGGCAGTCATCACAGAAGCTTTCGGTTTTGTTCATGCATTATGAACTATAAACAGTCAGTTCAAATATGAATATTCATTTGATTTTTAAACTTGATTTATATGTGGATACCACATTTCTCTCTTTATTATTATTATTTTTAATAAAATGCTGAAGTGGTAGGTAGATACGAGATAAAGGTAGAAAACAGAGTTTAGTGTTGTAAGAGAGCAAATGTAGATGATCAGGTGTGTGCCTGTAGACTATGTGTTAATCCAAGCTAGACCAGGGCAACAAAACATCCACGCATGCAGAAGATTTCTCTCAGAACAGGGGGGGTGAGGTTCTAAGCCTCACCTCTGTTGATACCCAATTTCTCACCTGATGGCCCCCCTGCGACTGTGCCTGTCTTAGGTTGTTCCTCCCTTGAGGAATCTTACCCGTCTCTGGCTAACCAGTCATCTTCCGGGGCCATACAGGGAGATGTAAAGTTGGTAAGTGAGAGAGAAGCCATATTGTTTGAAAAGGTTAGCTTTTTACTTCTTTGCAGATTTATGCCCTGTGGCTTCTATGCCCAGCACTTGTCTTGAGGTATCTTTACCACTTGGAAGAATTATGATACTCGGTAAATTTGATATGAGGCACGAATCCTATTTAAGTTGTAATTAGGAAGGAAGAAGAAAAGCTATAGAAGTAGCAGGCGGAAGAAAACATGGGAAGACTGATTATTTCTTTGACATATCTTCTTGTAGAGTAACTTCAGCATGTATAGGTTTTAAACTACTAATTAAATTGCGCACACACATTAACATAATAGGAATACAGTTACATAACCAAAGCAGACCTACAGTTACCAGCCGTCTCCAGTGAAACCAAGAAAACCAGTTAGGCACTCTAGGCATTTGTGAAAACTTATCTATGATATGATGGATATTGTCTAACTAAATTTGAATAGTTTGAGAAAAATCAGACAATTTAAAACAACACATTCCTGGGAACTGTTCACATCCCATATGTTCTTTTAACAGTAGATAGTCTGTAGTCTCAAGATTTTGGAGCGCTGCAACTTGCACTTCTCCTAATTCTTGGTTGAGTTCCAACAGTATAGATCCAGTCAAATTTGTTATTTTACTGTATGCACAGACCAGCTTAGATATCTCCTTCTTCATTCCAATGGCAAGTCCAGGAACCGGTGGGATGAATGCAGCTACAATTGCAACAGCGCCAGGATCTTTGTTGACGTTTTTTGGCGATCATCTTCTGGAATGACTCTTCCAGAGTATGTTGATGTTGGAACTTCTTCTTCATATCGTATCTTATTTCATTTTCTGGGTAGCCAAATTGGGCTTTGATCCTCTGTATAAACACAAACAGACCCTTTGCCCACACTTTGATATGCCCTTTATACCATTGTGAAGAACTTATTGGAGGTCACCACAGAGGAACTGCTTTTTTCTATTTTTTATTTTTTTAAGAGAAAGGAATATTAACAGAAAAATGTACTCCCATAGCTGATCATCTGACACCCTTTAAATGATCAAAATTAAGGATATTTAAAGCATGCATTAATCGTTGATTTACAGTTAGTCTTATCCTATCAGGGAGTAATCCCCTTTTCTTTTTTTTTTTTTTTTTTGTTATCCTTAATCTACAATTACATGAAGAATATTATGTTTACTAGGCTCTCCCCTATACCAGGTCCTCCCTATAAACCCCTTTACAGTCACTGTCCATCAGCATAGCAAAATGCTGTAGAAACACTACTTGTCTTCTCTGTGTTGTACAACCCTCCCCTTTCTCCCACCCCCCCATTATGCATGCTAATCATAATACCCCCTTTCTTCTTCCCCCCCTTATCCCTCCCTACCCACCCATCCTCCCC
This sequence comes from Manis pentadactyla, assembly GCF_030020395.1. Lineage (NCBI taxonomy): Eukaryota > Metazoa > Chordata > Mammalia > Pholidota > Manidae > Manis > Manis pentadactyla. The sequence continues at coordinate 95,563,398 of NC_080023.1, forward strand.
AGTCCCTTTCCCTTTGGTAACTGTTAGTCCATTCTTGGGTTCTGTGATTCCGCTGCTGTTTTCTTCTTTCAGTTTTTCCTTTGTTCTTATACTCCACAGATGAGTGAAATCATTTGGTATTTCTCTTTCTCCGCTTGGCTTATTTCACTGAGCATAATACCCTCTAGCTCCATCCATGTTGCTGCAAATGGTAGGATTTGTTTTCTTCTTATGGCTGAGTAATATTCCATTGTGTATATGTACCACATTTTCTTTATCCAATCATCTACTGATGGACACTTAGGTTCCTTCCAATTCTTGGCTATTGTAAATAGTGCTGCGATAAATATAGGGGTGCATCTGTCTTTTTCAAACTTGAGTGCTGCATTCTTAGGGTAAATTCCTAGGAGTGGAATTCCTGGGTCAAATGGTAAGTTTATTTTGAGCATTTTGAGGAACCTCCATACTGCTTTCCACAATGGTTGAACTAATTTACATTCCCACCAGCAGTGTAGGAGGGTTCCCCTTTCTCCACAGCCTCACCAACATTTGTTGTTGTTTGTCTTTTGGATGGTAGCCATTCTTACTGGTGTGTGGTGATATCTCATTGTAGTTTTAATATGCATTTCTCTGATAATTAGTGATGTGGAACATCTTTTCATGTATCTGTTGGCCATCTGTATTTCTTTTTTGGAGAACTGTCTGTTCAGTTCCTCTGCCCATATTTTAAGTGGATTGTTTGTTTTTTGCTTGTTGAGGTGGGTGAGGTCTTTATATATTTTGGACGTCAAGCCTTTATCGGATCTGTCATTTTCAAATATATTCTCCCATACTGTAGGGTTCCTTTTTGTTCTATTGATGGTGTCTTTTGCTGTACAGAAGTTTTTCAGCTTAATATAGTCCCACTTGTTCATTTTTGCTGTTGTTTTCCTTGCGCGGGGAGATATGTTCAAGAAGAGGTCACTCATGTTTATGTCTAAAAGGTTTTTGCCTATGTTTTTTTCTAAGAGTTTTATTGTTTCATGACTTACATTGAGGTCTTTAATCCATTTTGAATTTACTTTTGTGTATGGGGTTAGACAATGGTCCAGTTTCATTCTCCTACATGTAGCTGTCCAGTTTTGCCAGCACCATCTGTTGAAGAGACTGTCATTTCGCCATTGTATGTCCATGGCTCCTTTATCAAATATTAATTGACCATATATGTCTGGGTTAATGTCTGGAGTCTCTAATCTCTTCCACTGGTCTGTGGCTCTGTTCTTGTACCAGTACCAAATTGTCTTGATTACTATGGCTTTGTAATAGAGCTTGAAGTTGGGGAGTGAGATCCCCCCTACTTTATTCTTCTTTCTCAGGATTGCTTTGGCTATTCGGGGTCTTTTTTGTTTCCATATGAATTTTATGAATTATTTGTTCCAGTTCATTGAAGAATGTTGCTGGTAATTTGATAGGGATTGCACCAAATCTGTATATTGTTTTGGGCAGGATGGCCATTTTGACGATATTAGTTCTTCCTAGCCATGAGCATGGGATGAGTTTCCATTTGTTAGTGTCCCCTTTAATTTCTCTTAAGAGTGACTTGTAGTTTTCAGGGTATAGATCTTTCACTTCTTTGGTTAGGTTTATTCCTAGGTATTTTATTCTTTTTGATGCAATTGTGAATGGAATTGTTTTCCTGATTTCTCTTTCTATTGGTTCATTGTTAATGTATAGGAAAGCTACAGATTTCTGTGTGTTAATTTTGTATCTTGCAACTTTGTTGTATTCTGATATCAGTTCTAGTAGTTTTGGAGTGGAGTCTTTAGGGTTTTTTATGTACAGTATCATATCATCTGCAAATAGTGACAGTTTAACTTCTTCTTTACCAATCTGGATTCCTTGTATTTTTTTGTTTTGTCTGATTGCTATGGCTAGGACCTCCAGTACTATGTTAAATAACAGTGCGGAGAGTGGGCATCCCTGTCTAGTTCCCGATCTCAGAGGAAAACCTTTCAGCTTCTCGCTGTTCAGTATAATGTTGGCTGTGGGTTTATCATATATGGCCTTTATCATGTTGAGGTACTTGCCCTCTATTCCCATTTTGCTGAGAGTTTTTATCATGAATGGATGTTGAACTTTGTCAAAAGCTTTTTCAGCATCTATGGAGATGATCATGTGATTTTTGTCTTTCTTTTTGTTGATGTGGTGGATGATGTTGATGGATTTTCGAATGTTGTACCATCCTTGCATCCCTGGGATGAATCCCACTTGGTCATGGTGTATGATCCTTTTGATATACTGTTGAATTCGGTTTGCTAATATTTTATTGAGTATTTTTGCATCTACATTCATCAGGGATATTGTTCTGTAATTTTCTTTTTTGGTGTGGTCTTTGCCTGGTTTTGGTATTAGGGTGATATTGGCTTCTTAGAATGAGTTTGGGAGTATCCCCTCCTCTTCTATTTTTTGGAAAACTTTAAGGAGAATGGGTATTATGTCTTCTCTGTGTGTCTGGGAAAATTCTGTGGTAAATCCGTCTGGCCCGGGGGTTTTGTTCTTGGGTAGTTTTTTCATTACCGTTTCAATTTCTTTGCTCGTAATTGGTTTGTTTAACTTTTGTGTTTCTTCCTTGGTCAGTCTTGGAAGGTTGTATTTTTCTAGGAAGTTGTCCATTTCTTCTAGGTTTTCCAGCTTGTTGGCATATAGGTTTTCACAGTAGTCTTTAAGAATTCTTTGTATTTCTGTGGAGTCTGTCGTGATTTTTCCGTTCTCATTTCTGATTCTGTTGATTTGTGTTGATTCTCTTTTTCTCTTAATAAGTTTGGCTAGAGGCTTATCTATTTTGTTTATTTTCTCAAAGAACCAGCTCTTGGTTTCATTGATTTTGGCTATTGTTTTATTCTTCTCAATTTTGTTTATTTCTTCTCTGATCTTTATTATGTCCCTCCTTCTGCTGACTTTAGGCCTCATTTGTTCTTCTTTTTCCAGTTTCGATAATTGTGATGTTAGACTATTCATTTGGGATTGTTCTTCCTTCTTCAAGTGTGCCTGGATTGCTATATACTTTCCTCCTAAGACTGCTTTCGCTGTGTCCCACAGAAGTTGGGGCTTTGTGTTGTTGTTGTCATTTGTTTCTATATATTCCTTGATCTCTATTTTGATTTGTTCATTGATCCATTGCTTATTTAGAAGCATGTTGTTAAGCCTCCATGTGTTTGTGAGCCTTTTTGTTTTCTTTGTAGAATTTATTTCTAGTTTTATACCTTTGTGGTCTGAAAAATTGGTTGGTAGAATTTCAATATTTTGGAATTTACTGAGGCTCTTTTTGTGGCTTAGTATGTGGTCTATTCTGGAGAATGTTCCATGTGCACTTGAGAAGAATGTATATCCTGTTGCTTTTGGATGTAGAGTTCTATAGATGTCTATTATGTCCATCTGTTCTACTGTGTTGTTCAGTGCCTCCTGTCCTTACTTATTTTCTGTCCGGTGGATCTATCCTTTGGGGTGAGTGGTGTGTTGAAGTCTCCTGAAATGAATGCATTGCGGTCTATTTCCCCCCTTTAGTTCTGTTAGTATTTGTTTCACATATGCTGGTGCTCCTGTGTTGGGTGCATATATATTTAGAATGGTTATATCCTCTTGTTGGACTGAGCCCTTTATCATTATGTAGTGTCCTTCTTTATCTCTTGTTACTTTCTTTGTTTTGAAGTCTATTTTGTCTGATATTAGTACTGCAACCCTTGCTTTCTTCTTTCTGTTGTTTGCCTGAAATATGTTTTTCCATCCCTTGACTTTTAGTATGTGCATGTCTTTGGGTTTGAGGTGAGTTTCTTATAAGCAGCATATAGATAGGTCTTGCTTTTTTATCCATTCTATTACTCTGTGTCTTTTGATTGGTGCATTCAGTCCATTTACATTTAGGGTGACTATTGAAAGATATGTACTTATTGCCATTGCAGGCGTTAAATTCGTGGTTACCAAAGGTTCAAGGTTAGCCTCTTTAGTATCTTACTGCCTAACTTAGCTCGCTTATCGAGCTGTTATATACACTGTCTGGAGATTCCTTTCTTCTCTCCCTTCTTATTCCTCCTCCTCCTTTATTCATATGTTGGGTGTTTTGTTCTGTGCTCTTTTTAGGAATGCTCCCATCTAGAGCAGTCCCTGGAAGATGCCCTGTAGAGGTGGTTTGTGGGAAGCAAATTCCCTCAGCTTTTGCTTGTCTGGGAATTGTTTAATCCTGCCATCATAATTAAATCATAGTTGTGCTGGATACAGTATCCTTGGTTCAAGTCCCTTCTGTTTCATTGTATTAAATATGTCATGCCATTCTCTTCTGGTCTGTAGGGTTTCTGTCGAGAAGTCTGATGATAGCCTGATGGGTTTTCCTTTATAGGTGACCTTTTTCTCTCTAGCTGCCTTTAAAACTCTTTCCTTGTCCTTGATCCTTACCATTTAATTATTATGTGTCTGGTGTTGTCCTCCTTGGATCCTTTTATGTTGGGGGTTCTGTGTATTTCTGTGGTCTGTTCGATTATTTCCTCCCCCAGTTTGGGGAAGTTTTCAGCAATTATTTCTTCAAAGACACTTTCTATCCCTTTTCCTCTCTCTTCTTCTTCTGGTACCCCTATAATACGGATATTATTCCCTTTGCATTGGTGACACAGTTCTCTTAGTATTGTTTCGTTCCTGGAGATCCTTTTATGTCTCTCTATGTCAGCTTCTATGCGTTCCTGTTCTCTGGTTTCTATTCCTTCAATGGCCTCTTGCATCTTATCCATTCTGCTTATAAATCTTTCCAGGGTTTGTTTCACTTCTGTAATCTCCTTCCTGACATCTGTGATCTCCCTCCAGACTTCATCCCATTGCTCTAGCATTTTTCATGTATCTCCATCAGCATGTTCATGATTTTCATTTTGAATTCTTTTTCAGGAAGACTGGTTAGGTCTGTCTCCTTCTCAGGTGTTGACTCTGTGATCTTTGCCTGTAGTTTTGCCTTTTCTTGGTGATAGAAATAGTTTGCAAAGCTGGTACGAGTGATGGCTGGAAGAGCTTCCCTTCTTGTTGGTTTGTGGCCCTCCTCTCCTGGGAGAACAGCGACCTCTAGTGGCTTGTGCTGGGCAGCTGCATTCAGACAGGGCTTCTGATTCCTGCCCGGCTCCTATGGAGTTTATCTGCTGTTGCTGTGGGCGTGGCCTGGCTCTGGCAGCTGATCCAATATGGTGGAGCCCTGTTGGAGGGGAAGCAGCCAGGAGGCTATTTATCTCTGTAAGGGGCCTCCGTGCTCCCTGCTGCCCAGGGGGTTAGAGTGCCCAGAGAGCCCCAGATTCCCTGCCTTTGGACTAAGTGTCCCACCCTGCCCCTTTAAGACTTCCAAAAAGCACTTGCCAAACCAAAACAACAACAACAACAAAAAACAAACAAACAAACAAAATAAATAAATAATTAAAACAAAACAAAAAAAACAAAAAAAAACTGCTCGTTTTTCTTTTCCTCAGGCGCCGGCCTCAGGCACCCGCTCACCGGTCTTTCTGCCCTGTTTTCCAAGTATTGGGGTCCCTGTCCCTTTAAGACTTCCAAAAAGCATTCGCAAAAAGAAAAAAAAAAGAAAAAGGCCGCTCCCGTTTCTTTGTTCTCTGGCGTTGGCCTCAGGCACCCGCTCACTGGTCCTGCTGCCCTGTTTCCCTAGTATCCAGGGCCCCCCCCCAGCGTATGCACTGTGTCTGTGCTCTGGCCCGGATGGCTGGGGCTGGGTGTTCAGCAGTCCTGGGCTCCGTCTCCCTCTCTGCTCTGATTCCTCTCCTACTGCCGGGAGCTGGGGGGAGGGGCGCTCGGGTCCCTCCGGGCCGGGGCTTGTATCTTACCCCCTTCGCAAGGCGCTGGGTTCTCCCAGGTGCGGATGTGGTCTGGATGTTGTCCTATGTCCTCTGGTCTCTATTTTAGGCAGAGTTGTCTTTGTTATATTTTAATAGATATATGTGGTTTTGGGAGGAGATTTCTGCTGCTCTACTCACGCCGCCTTCTTGGCTCTGCCCCCTCCATTTCATGTCACTTTTATCTGTAATCTAAAGGTCTCTATGCCTTAGTTTTGTAAGCATGCTGGTGTGAAGTTCAGTGAGGAAGCAGTTTAGGAATTATAAGAGTTTATTATAAATAGTCCTGGGATTTACTAGCTGTGTAATTTTGAGCTGGCTGCTTCTCTGAGAGGCACCTTCTTCATCTGTAATATGCGAATCATCATGGAGGTCTTGTAGGGTGGTTACATCTAGTAAAGTAGTGTATAAGAAAGTGCTTAATAAATTTTATAACAAAACATAAGGTGATATTAGAAATGTAAGGTGATATTAATGCTGATATGAAATTGTCTTTTTTTTAAAAGACATTCATTCCAAATCAGAAGACTTGTAATTGTCCTTTTTTTCCTTCAAGAGAGCTTCAGAATCAACAACTTAGAGACTACTTCTTTGTGCCCCTATATACCTTAAATTTACCTCTTTTATTAAATCTACCTCTTTGAATCTCTACCCACAAAGTGAGGATGGATTTAAATATATATTTATGTCACCTACGAGTCAGTTTTTTGAGAGCAAGAAGAAGGGGTCTTAGTCTTCTTTGCATCCCTAGCATCTAATACTGGGGTTTTCAATTGTAAGCTCTTGCAAGTCATTTTTGAACTGAATTTAATTTTGGACACTAGAAATCAGGAATTTTATCTTCATAAAAAACATACGTAGTAAGATTATTATCCCCAGTTTTGCATGTGAGGGCACTAAGGATTGGACTGCTTAACAGCTGTGGGAGTCAGAGTTATGAACTGAGATCCACATGATCACAAAGCTTGTACACACCTGTGTTCACCATTTTACTATGGCATGCCTCAGCCTGAAAGGTCACTATTTGAGATGGAGCTAGAAGAAGAGACCGGGGGAGAGTGTGGAAGGACATTCTAGATAAAATGGCAGATATGTGCTCAAGTGAGGTGCATGCATGCTAAGACTTCACTGGTATATAAGTAAGGGAAGAATGAGCAATAAAGCTGGAAAAGCAATTTGGGTATGAAATCGTGGAGTAGCTAGCCTGGGCAGAATGCCAGTTTGTGTTTGACTTTGTAGGCAATGTCAAGGTATTGACCACTTATGTCCAGAAATGTCAGAGTTGCCTTCTTCAAAACTAGTAGAAATGTAGAGAATAGGGAAGGGGAGAAGGGTACAGATTGAGAGCAGTGAAGAGGTATTAAAAGAGTTTACATGAAAATGTCTGGATTAGGGTGATAGCTTGAAATAAAAAAGGGGATAAATTTTAGAGACATTGCAGAAGCAAAATCCATAGGACTAAGCACTCTACTGGATGGAAAATAAGGGAGAAAATGACCAACTAAAGTTTCTTGTTGAGAGGGCTAGTAAAACGATTGTTCTATTAACAGGAACAATAAAATCAGAAGGAGGAAGTGACTCAGAGAAGGCAATGAATTCTGTTTGGGGCAGTTTGAGTGTGAGTCTGGTAATTAACCCTTTTGCTAATACACATAAGAAATATTGGGAAATACCAGTTGTAGTAGAAAAGAGATGCTGCAAAATTTAAAGTCAGAAGAGAGTCTGAGTCAGAGATAGGAATTTGGGATTGTGAAATACTGCCTTTTCCTTAAAAAATAAATCCTTAAATTTAAAAGCTGAGAGGAGGCCAGATCATATGATTCTAACTTTACTCATTCAGCAATCATAAGAGGCAACTTCTGGGAATGGGGCTATGAAAAGGGGTTCTCTGCCTTTCAGCAGTTGTCTCTGCCAACATGATGCTTGTAGAAGCAGCAGAACTTCCATTTTGACCCAGAGAACATCTGGGACAAGGTTTAAAATACTAACAAAACTTTACCAAACACAGTCCTTCCAATGTATTCTGTGACACTATGATTGTTTATGGGAAAAAAAAAAAGAGGCCTGTGGTCATAGAATATAGAAATGCTGGGATTAAAGGCAAACCATCTTTTAAAATTATAAAGTCTTCTTTTACTTTATTTCATTTTATTTATACTGGATTTATCAGTTTTGAAATTATTAATATTCACTGTCAATCACAGAGAAGCAGCTATAGAATGCTGAAAATTTGAGAGATTTTGAAAGAGAATACTTTGTAAAAATACTAAGCATGAGATAGATAATTTAGCTCACAAAATGTTGCTAACTTCTCTTTAGTTGGGGCCTGCTTAAAGTGTGCTTCTTTTCTTAGCTCCCAGTTTCCCTCCAAGTGCTGTCCATCCCCACCCCCAAATCTGAGTGTACAGCCTAATGAATTTTGACAAGTGTATACACTCATGTAACTTTCATCCACATCAAGATACTAACATCTTCTTTTTAAAGATTTGTGACCAAGACAGACCAGTCAATCCCTCTCTCTTGCCTGGCTGGGGCCTACCTTGATTATTATCTGGCGATCCACTTCTCTCTTGGGTTTTTCATGAAGTTTGACCTCTCTTGGGTAATATTCTTCTCTGTAATTGGGATGAAGTATTAATTTTATAAGTTTTAACCAAATAATCATACTTTAACAGTCTAACCACACAATAGTTTTTATAGGCTGAATTTGTTCCCCCAACTCAGCCAAAATTCGTGTTTAACCCCCAGAACCTTAGAAAGTGAACATATTTGGAGATGGTAATTATAGAGATAATTATTTAAAAGAAGGCCATTAGGGTAGGTCCTAATCTAATTTGACAAGTGTCCTTATGAGAAGGGGAAATTTGGACATAGACATGTGCAGAGAGCAGATGCGTGAAGACACAGGGAGAAGAGAGCCACCTCTAAGCCACCGCGGGGGAGCAGGAGCAGGTCCTTCCCGCACCGACCTCAGCAGGGACCTTAGTCAGAGCTGTGCAGTCTCCGCAACTCTGACAAAGTACATTTCTGTTCTTTAAACCCCTCTATCTGTGGTACTTTGTTACAGCAAACCTAGCAAATAAATAGTTTTTTAAAAAAGCACATATATATAGTAATGAGGGACGTTGAAAGGGAAAACTGGGAACTAACTTTTCTCAGACTGAGGTAAGTATCTTCTGAGAAGGCCTTTTTGAAGCCATGGTAATAAAATGGCTGAAGAGAAGATTATAGAGAAAAAAACTGACCAAAGGAAGAAACTTCAGGAAACATCTAATTTAAAGAGAGCGATAGAAGAGAAAGGGGATACAGGAGATGTGGTCATTGAGAGGTGGGAGGAGAAGCATAAAACTGTTAGGCTATAGAGACTGAAGGGGGAAATATTTTTAGTTAGAGGTGAGTGACTTCCAGCATTCAATTTTGAAATATGATCATTATCTTTGACAGGCACTGAAAAGTCATCTTATTATCTTATGTAGAACTATCAAAATAAGGCAATCAGAAAGCCAAAGTAATCTAATTTGTATGAGGAATATGAATTTAGCAAATTCTGTAAATCCATATAGCGTAAGAAGAGAATTACTCTCAACAAATGAAACATTAACTTTAAAAAGCATATAATTATTGCCATATTCTTAAAAAATTGAGTTGATGCAGCAAGTTAAAAAAATTTTTGTTTTGAGGGAAAAAAAAGTTATATGGCAAAATATCTTTGGTCCAAGGGGAATTTCTAGTGCATTTGTCCTAGGGGAGAAGTTGAAGCGAACACAAGTGCCAGCCTGGAAACGGGCTTTTGAAGATTCGTGGTGGATTGGGTGTGAATTGTACCATGGGTGTGAATTGTGATGCTCGTATGACCAATCAGTTCTTGTTGGAAGCTGTGCCCTGTAGGTGGGGAAAAAATGCCATAAAAATTGACTAAATTAAAAACTAAATCACCAAGAAAACACACTCTTCAGTTAAGCAGTTCTAGAAAGTACATCATTTAGTATACATTTTGTGGTTCCTCCTGGTAGGTGAAGCAAAAAACAGAGACGAAAAAGCTGTTTTGCAATCCGTGCAGTAAAATTCATTCTTTCAACCTTCATTATTGATTGCAGAACTGTTTTTATCCTGTCTTTGAAGAATGCAACAATATACACCATGGCAACCACTGCACCAGACCCATACGGCATTTCAGCCACCCCAACAAGACTAATAATAGTAATCATTTTCATTTGTCATTAATTTTAAGCAGTATTTTTAGCCATCTTTAAAGTCACAGTTCTCATTTATTAAGAAAAATTGCCATGCTGAATTTTAAAATAATATGCATTTCTGATTATAATAGGTTTATTTCCTCATCTTGTTACATATTTCATTGTATGCGACATCCTAGATTCTTTATTTTCTAGTCCATATATACATATTATAAAATAATTATTGAGACAGTGACAAAAATGATTATGTTCCCTTAGCATTTGGGTGCATTAAATCTCTGTTTATCTGAAGTGCAGACTTCTAACATCACTGTGAAAAATGTGGGGGGGGCTACATGAAGAAATGAACTCCCTCTATAAATTTATCTCCTATTGCTGCTTTCCCTCTTTCTCCATATTTTAACGGATAACTAGGAGGCAGTAGGGTGAGATGAACCCAAGTTCTAGAAGAGTAAATAGCTTTCTTTCCCCTTTCTTTCCTTTTGTTGTATTTACATGATTCAGTAGACACTTCAGAAATTTTTAGGACCCCAGGGTCATTGTTCAAAAACCCAACTATTTCACTGTGGATGTATGGAAGCTAATAAAGATAGAGTCTACTTAAGAGAATTAGTCTATGTTTTTAATATTCTTGACAAAATAATAATAGTGATAATTTGACATCCTGTGCCTAAAAGCAAGCTTAAAAGTTCTAGATAAATCTTCACTGGGCAGAGACTCAGCCAATACGGAATCATAACCAGAGATCTCCTACAATGTGTTCATGCTGTGCTTGGAATGATAAAAATTTAGTTGTTTCATATTTACATCAACTGTGTAAAACTGAAATTAGTATCTTGGTTTTCCTGATTAATGAGGAGAGGATCAGGAAGTTTGACCAGTATAAGCAGCGGAATCAAGATTTGAACTATAAATCAAAATGCAGGTCTTTATTACTAGGCTCCTGGCTGCCTGTGTACAGAGTATAGATGACTAGGTGTGTAGAGCTCCAGAAATTCATCCAATCCTAGTAGATTACTATTTTTTAAAATGTCAGCTTTATTGAGGTATAATTGAAAATAAAATTGTAAGATACTTAAAGCGTACATTGTGGTGATATAGGTACACATTGTGAAAGGACCACCCTACCCCCATCTAGTTAATTAACATATCTATCACCTCATATTTATATCCTTTTTGTGTGTGAGAACTTTTATGTTCCACTCTCTTAGCAAATTTCAGTTACGCAATACAGCGTTATCAACTATAGTCACCATATTATACATTACATCCTCAGATCCTGGTCATCTTTAGGCTGCAAGTTTGTACCCTTTTATCATCCTCTTCCTATTTCCCCACCCCCAGCCTATGGAAATCACTTTTCTACTCTGTTCCTGTGAGTTTGACTTTTTTAAAGATTCCACATATAAGTGATACTATGATGTATTTGTCTTTCTCTGTCTGGCTTATTTCACTTAGCATAATGCCCTCAAGGTCCAACCATGTTCTTGCAAATGTTACTATTATTAAAGTTCATGCAAGCATTCAAGAGGGAGCTCATGCACTCCACCCTGGGGAGGACATTTAGAAGGACTCTGGATTTAGGCTGCACAGTATGTTACCAGTATGTGGCTGTAGCTATATATAGGATCTGATAAGCTGGGCTCAGTGAACTAACTCCTCTAACTTGATTGCCCTTCTACCCTTTTGTTAGGAAGGAGTTGAAATATACAGAAAAGCTGCATAACTGTATAGTAAATATTTATATATCCACCACCTTGATTCTATAATTAAACTTTTCTGTAGCTTATTTTTTAAATAATGGTGATGTTGTCATTCAGAACTGGACTGTACCCCTGTATTTGTTGATAAGAAGATAGAAGTGTTTGTATTTCGAACTGGTCTACTAAATTATCTAAGGGCTTCCCTCAAAATACCCACTTTTGAAATACTGTTGTATGCCTTGACCACTGCAACTGAGATTTAGTTGTAGGTATTAACTGAGTGTCTGCAAACTTGCCATGTTTGACTCTGACAGGTAAGAGATTTGTATTACAATTAAGGCTGCCCCACAACCCCACCTGTACCAATATTCTAAGAATGCTAACTCAAGCCTATTTTCCTTTCCACTTCCCTCCAGTCCTTTTTCTAAGGGTGAAAAATGGTCAGTGAGAGCAGAAAAGCCCCCAGGGAAGGCGCTGTGCTAGTGGCGTGCTTTCCTTCTGCGTCAGTGTTGTGGTTTTAACAGAAAGAAGGCTCTTCCCGAACTTCTAATAAGGATAATCCTTACTCTCTGTATTTGTAAAGTGGTTCTCGTCTGAAGATTTGTAAGAACATTCACAGTTCCATAGGGACTCACTTGGTTTCAAGTTAGTTCTTTGAAGCTACTAGCGTCAGAGGACATCTGTATATTAGTTTAGTAGTACAGAAATCTATCTTTAGTGTCATTGTTCACGTTGTCTGGTGGGCATTCTGATGAGGCTCCACATCTCTCCCTGGAAAGCAAGAATTGGGACTAAAGATTCAGAGACTGTAGGCTCTTTTGAAAGAAATATGCTCAGGTCCCAGGTTAATGGACTCAGGGGGTTCAAGATCCAAGTAAGGTCAGTTTAGCTCTCTAGTTTCCATTTATAATTGAACTGTGCAATACATTATTTAGAGAGATGTATAATTTCTGTATATAAATGGCCATTTTTTCCTAGTTGAATAAATCATGTCTGTATATACAATTCAAATGCATTTTACTATTTAAAATATAGAAGTTTAACCTGTAAAAAATATAAACTTAGAGGATTTGAAGTGCTTACAGTACTAGTTTTATACAAAGGCACGTGTTTTGGTAACCCATGTGCATACAGAACTGGAAAATTGTGAAAACCCCAGAAAGGTAGCCAGTGGAAGATTTTTTGTAAGTTCCTCTAGTCAGGGTACTGTTGAGAGTGGGAGAAGAAACACATGCACAGAGAAAACAGCATCTGGGGGAGAGTCTTCCTGGTAATACTCAGCTTGGAAAATCTTGACCACATCTAAGATGCCCCATATATTGTATGACTGCAATAGATGTCTTTGTAAATAACGTTTTCACAGAAGGCAGTAACAGAGTGTTTGCTTTTAAGGCATTGCTGTTAAGCATTTCCAGTACTTCACACTTGTGAAATATCAAATGGGAAAAAATTGCTAGAGTAATATCATAATGGGTAAGGAAGAAAGTGTAACAGTTTAGAGTGACCATAGAGTGCTTGCAGACAGCAAGACTGTGCAGTGTTCCACCTGTTCTGTTCAAATTTCACTTCACTTGCACTTTGGCACATTAGATAGACATCAACATACATTGCGTGTATCTAATGCAATTTCTCACTATCAACTACCTAATGATCTCAAGGGTCTGTTGTCCTATCTTCCCATCTTGTTCATACTAGGCTGGCGTACTAGGTTGACATGCAGGGCAGATATCCACTTTTCTGGCTCAAATATCCTCTACTCCAGTGTTGTCAGGCAGCGCTGGGCTGTAAGCAGGGAGCAGTGCAGCTTGACGAGGCTCTCGGTGCTCACCTCTCCTGGTTGGTGGCGGCAGGAGATAAACAACACTCTTTATTCTTTGCTTCTGGTGCTAACCAGGTTTAGGTCAGAGTCTGGTGTTTGTTAGAAGATGGTAGGTCTTTGGGGAAGAGAATGCTTGACTAAATGTGGCAGGGCATGGACATGACCTTTTGGCTCCGAGGTCAGCAGTTCTCAGACACCTGTGAACATGTCACCCACCACCAAGATTGCATGGCCCTGTGGGGGGCAGTACCAGAAAGACATTTAATTCAGGAATTATTATTTTGCATGTTTGAATCCTGAGGGAACAGCTGTAACACGCAGGTCTATTGCCTCACTTTCTTACTAAACTTTAACATCTTTTTTTCAGGGAAACACCATGTATAAAAATAGGGAATTTCCTATATATCATTTCAGATTCCAGGAAATGACAGTATTACTGTGCAACAGCATAGAATATAGATCAGGAGAGGCAATACCAGAGCAGAACTAGCAGAACAAAGAAGGAATGGGTTCCAAATTAGGGTACAGTTTATGCTGCATTTTTCCCAGTGCCCTAGTGAAAAGACATCAGTGGTTTACACTGCAGAGTAGTAACTAGCTTTATATTGTGAAAAAGAAATCTTTTAGAAATTGTTAAGGTAGCATACTTGAAGTCAGTTAATTTGTTCATTAGATATATATTGAGCATTACAATGTGCCAGGCACAGTTCCAACTAAGATGCAACATTAAACAAAACAGAAAATGCTTTGCCCTCTGGGCACTTACACTGTTGGGGAATTCAAGTTTCTTCAGTAGACCTTTGCGCTCGTTATTCTGGTAGAATGATGGCTGCAGTGCTTCCTGTAGGTGATCCCCTTCGTACTTTGCTTATGTAGACTTGTTATTCCATGCTTTACTCAGCTACCACTGTGATGGGTTCTGAGATGCAGAAGTGAGGACCTAGGAAATCAGTGGAAAGAAGGATTGAGCTGAGAAGAAATTCCAGTAATATTTACTCTGTAAGGGAGAGGAAACAGTTTGCTACACACCAGTCAAATAGTCACGTGCAGTTCTCAGATTCAGGGATGGACATGGGAGATGAGTCCCTGGAGATGCAATGCTGATGAATTTGGGATTATTTTAGCATTTCTTTTTGTTTAATTGTAATAGTCAAAATACATACAGTGCCTCATGATCTACAGTCATCTTTCACCTATCTTATTTTATTGAAACCTGACAGAAACCCTTAAGGTAAATGGAAAGGTAATCTTAGCCTAACTGTGTGCATGAGGACAGGTAGATGAACTAGTACTAGTAGAAGGAGGTTAGAGTCTTTAATTTACTTCTAGATTTTAACCAGAGACCAATATATGAGCTTCTGCCAGATAATCCAAAATGGTAAAATAAATTCTCTGAGCGAAAGAGCTTGGTCTTAAAAGAGTCCAATGAAAGGAGTCAGATTTGCTACGTGCATCAGTCCCACAGGGCTGATTCCACTCACCCGGTAGACAAATGCTACTGTAATTTATGTGTAGGTGTATCTCCAAATTGTGTTTTTCTTAAAGCAGATAAATACCAACACGAGGACTAGAAGTAATCCTAGAGATCTTGTTCTTCTCATATATTAAGTGAGAAAACTGAGACACAAAGAAGTTATCAATTCCCCAAGTTAAAAATTCTTACTTAATAGTATAGCAGAAACTTATAAATAACTTTAATAGGACAGTTTACATTATAATAATGATGAAAATGAAGTCTGTAGACACAAACATATGATAAAACATGTGGTCTCACTGATTCATTGATTCCTCTTAGCCATAATATTTACCTTCCAAATTTCCTTCTGTTTGTAGTGGTGTTTTATATTTATTGTAACTAATTGATTCTGGGGATAAAAATAAGCCCTGGTGCCTCTGAAAAGTACAGCAGCCTTGTACAGTATGTTCTCATTATACTTTCATAAAGTGAGTCTCTGGATTATCAGATGTTAAGCAACAACACAGTAGGACAAATTTTAAATGAATGGTTGCAGGAAATTTGTGCAGCCGTGTGGCGTAGTCTTGTCAACTCCTCCAAATGGTGGAAATTATCAGTGATCTTGGAAAGGATATAATTTGAAATGGAAGATCAGGGAACATGATGGGTTAATGGTAATATATAGTATGTTAATAGACTGCTTAGTTTTGTACTGTAGAAGTAATAAATGCTTTTCAACCAGTGGAGTTTAAGGAAGCTACACAAACACACACACACACACACACATACACACCCAGAGTTTTTGACTTTGCATAGTTCATGAGTGTACCCTTCCAAGATGAAATTGAAAAAATGGCAATCTTTGGAGAACAATTTGACAGTTTCTTAAAAAAGTTAAACAAAAACCTACCATATTCAGGCATTTCACCCCTAAATATTTACCCAAGATAAATGAAACTATGAATCCATACAAAAACTAGTATGCAAATATTTATACTAGCTTTATTTGTAATGGACCCAAACTTGAAACAACCCAAATATCTTTCAACTGGTAAATGGATCAACAAAAAGAGACAAACTATTGATATATACAACAACATAAATGAGCTCCAAATAATCATCTGAGTGAGAGCAGCCATAGCTAAAACAAACACATACTGTATTATTCCATTTATATACAATTCTAGAAAATGCAAACTAATCCATAGTGACAGAAGGCAGGTCAGTGAGTTCCTGAGAACAGGATTGGAATACGGAGGGGCAGATTAGGAAGGCGCCTGAGGAAGCTTTCGGAGCAGTAAATGTCCTTCTTACATCAGGACCCACAAACTGGAGGCTGCTCCGGTGGTTTGGCCCATGTCACAAATCTAAATCAAAGTCACCTTGCAGTTAACAGAAATGCCTCACTGTCAAGGAAACCTAATGCACACTAATTATGATCCTCCAGCTCAGCTTCAGCTCACTTATTTTACCCTAGAAAATAGGGACTGTTATTTTTTAAGAAAATCCTGAAACTCCCGGACAATTATGCCCTGTTTCCCTGTTGCCTCTTCCAACGCTCTATAAAACTTGCTTTTTCCCAGGATTCCTCAGGAAGATGCTCTGTGGCCTGTGAGGCACTGCACTCCCCATTCATGGATTGTCTCCCTTGAGAAAAGGACATCAAACGCATTTCTAAATTATATTAGTTTTGTCATTTGACAGGAAATAATGAACATGTTCATGATCCAAACTGTAGTGATAATTTATAGGTATATATTAAAACTCATCAAATTGTACACATTAAATATATGCAGTCACTGTATATCAATTAGACTTCAAAAAATCAAGAAAGGGAAAATATATGTACTCATTTTACATGTAAGCCATGTACTTTGCTTATAGAATGCAATAGCTCCTTTTATTGCACCATTCACTTAACTTTCATATTTTGTTTATTTTAATCCACACAAATTTAGAGTTTTCTCCTAACATTTTTGTACTCTCTGGTATATCTTCACTAGTCAAGATTATTGTGATATTTATTTTCCTATAGTAAGAATATGTAAAGGTTTTCAAACTGTGCATAGATCCCTGAACTGGAACTTCTGATAGATCAAATCTGAGCCTCCCTTTAGTCCCCCTCTGCTCCAGGAAACCACTGATATATAAAACATGCTTAACAAACATATTAATGGTATTAACTGGCTCTTGATGCAGGGGTGATTTCTCCATTAAATCTTTTGGATTTTTCACCCTTGGGAGCTCATTTCTAGACAAAACACTTAAAAAGACTTAACGTAACTTCCCTGTTTATAGATAATGTGGTATTGTGTCCTTTTCTCACAGTATATGTGCACCCAAATATTTTAGACATTATTTACTAATTGTGGGGTTAGTTTGCACAAAACATGGGTGCTATTGACTACTTTGTCTAATTACGCAGCATGTGGGAAATTGTAACCTATACAAAGGTGATCTTCTGAGTATGTGGTCCAAAATATGATGGTCTTAATTCCTCCTCACATTTTATCTTCAAAAGCTATTGGAATTATAAAAGTTTATTAGTTGAGACTAATATTTTTGTACAGAGTCTGACACACTCTTGAGTGTTTCATGAATTGTAGAAAATCCAGTCGTAATAAATAATCGCCATTTTCAAGGTACATTTGGCTGTTTTGTCAAGGGCAACCTGACTCTTTCAAGTAGAAGTCAATTAAGCCTGCCTCCTTGTAGGTGCAATTTCCCCCACACCCACTGGGCCCTTAGGGTACAGTCCAGGAGAGATGTTGTGCCCCAAATGAGTAATGGTCCTAACAGCTGCAGTACTTTGCACCGTTTGCCAGAAGTGTCCTCTGCCTCTCATTCAGCCTCAGCCATGTGGAGGCATATGTCACACTCATTTATCAGGGTTTTCCAGGATGCCTTTTAGGTTACAATGCAAGTAAATGAGAAAACAAGGGCTCAGCATGCCTGAGTCACTGGCTGTCTAGAGTCAACACTGAGTGTCTTTTGTTTTATAAGGACTGCTGCTTATTTGAAACATTGATTTCATTGATCAGCATTTTGCAAATTGTGTGTTGCAGAACCCTAAAAATTTGTGAGATACTAATAGGTGGTTGGTTAAAAAAAATGGAGCACAGTGGTTAAATCATTCTGGGAAGTTGTGAAACTGTATGTTAAATAAAATTGGACAGATTCCTCTGCTGAAGGATTTCCCAGATCCTTTCACATGTTATTGAATTTTTAATCTCTAAGATAAGCATATAGTACACAGCATTGACTAAATGTGTTTGATCACAGCACCTTTTCTTTTATTAAGATATCATTGATACATGGTTTTATGTTGGTTTCAAATACACAACACAGTGGTTCAACATTCACCCATATTATCAAGTCCTTACCCACTCCAGTGTGGTCACTGTCCATCAACGCAACAAGATGTTACAGAATCATTAACTGTATTCTCTGTGCTGTACTACTGTCCCTGTGACCAACCTATATTGTGATTGTGAATTATAATGCCCCTTAATCCCCTTTGCCCCCCCAACCTTCCCCAACCACTCCCCTTTAATAACTACTAGTCCCTTCTTGTTGTCTATGAGTCTGCTGTCATTTTGTTCCTTGTGGTTTGATTTGTTTTTATACTCCACAAATGATTGAAATCATTTGGTATTTGTCTCCATCTGGCTTATTTCACTGAGCATAATACTCTCTAGCTCCATCTATGTTGTTGTAAAAGGGAGGATTTCTTTTATTTTTTATGACAGCACCTTGTTTTTTTTCAAACTCAAAAATACCTAATATTCATCTTGCAAAACATGAGCACACTTTAAGTTAATTTGGAGAAATATTTCTATACTCCTTTCAAAATGTATTTTAATTGCAAATCAAAATAGGAGAAATCAGAAAAATAACTAAATTTAGCAAAGGTAGTCTTGTCCCCATACTTATATGTGTATAAAGTATATACACATAGAGTATTTATATATATATAATAAAGTATTGCAACACATATATTATACAGGATACTATGTATGTGTACATTATACCTTTTAAAATATGAAAATAAACAACATCCTGTCATGCATTACATTTTCCTCTGCAATGCAGGTAGATGCTAAGAGATCATTCCTTCATGGTTGTTAAAAAATAGTTCAACCAAGTAAATTTGCAGATCTAATTGACTTTACTAAACAATTCATGAATTGGGCAGAATCCTCTCTATCAAGTAGAGAGATGCTCCATTGAACTGCAGAAAAGAAAGGTTTTTAAATGTACATAAGGAGCAGAAAAAAAGGAAAATTATGAGCAAGGAATCCATTGTTTTAGATAAGGTTGCTCTCCTAAGGGATTCCCTTTCTCCACCTGATACTTAATGCTTGAGATTTCCGAGGATTCTGTTGTCAAGCTTCTCCTCTTTCCCTCACCTCTTAGGGTGAATGGTGATGAGATAAACTGCCACCAAATGAGCACCTTGACTATGATGGTGTGTTTCAATTAGGCAGACATCTTAAGAAAGTTCATTTGGGACTGTGTTATCTGGAGGGAGGATCTAAGAGATACCTGAGGTCTAGAGAGGTAAAGGGAATTATTCAGTAACATAAAGGAAAATTGTGTCAATTAGGAGTGAAGTTTGTGTTTCTTACCTCACTGTCCAGTATTTTTCCTGTCATACTACATTGGCCAATGTATTTATGGAGGAAAATAATCTGATAACTGAGTGGTAATTTTCTCAGGGATATAGATTGATATGAAAAAT
The DNA here is from genome assembly GCF_030020395.1 of Manis pentadactyla. NCBI lineage: Eukaryota > Metazoa > Chordata > Mammalia > Pholidota > Manidae > Manis > Manis pentadactyla. The sequence continues at coordinate 95,583,141 of NC_080023.1, forward strand.
ATCCATGAAAATAGAAGCTAAGAAAAGTTGAATGCAGTAACGGAAGACAGAGTTATATTTGGGTAAACCAAGAAGACTAGATTTGTTTACCCAACCTTTGGCAAAAGAGTTGGTTGTTCAGATCAGCCACTAACAACTGACCCCAAACCCCAGACGCCTTCCTACGGCTCCTTGTGGTAGTCGTCTGTGGCCGGTCAATGGCATTAGGATTGTCGGTTTTATTACCTTCCTCCTCATTACCAAAACCACCACCACTGTGAAGAAGAATGCAACCAAAGAATGACTACCCGTTTGTCACTTTTTCTAATTATTTACAAAAGACACAGGAATAATACCTACAAAACTTTGCGCTCATGTCTGAGAGGGCAGAGATGAATGTTGAACATTTTCCTCCTTTTCATTGCATTTTCTTTCTTCCTTTCTCTTTTTCTTAATAATAATGTGGACCATCATAGTTGGCTATTAATAAAAACACCTTTATTATAAAGAAAAATGTGAATTATGAAGCAAAACTATTAAAGGTGGACATATCCTTGAATGTTCCAGGAATGTGTCTGATCAGTAGGTATTTAACTAAGATTTCCCCTCCTCCCCCAAGTCCAAAGCATTTCAAGTGTTCCCAAATTCCTAATGAGGTGAAAATTATTCAAATATTCCTTTGCCTTTGATTCTAGTGACCACTCATTCTTCATGTATTTGATCCTGAGCTGAATTCTGGGACATCACTGATTAAATTCCACCTACAGTTCTGGTCATTCATCTGGCCTGTCTTGAAAGGATTCCCTTTTTCTACATGATACTTAATGCTTGAGATTTCCTAGGATTCTGTTGCCAACCTTTTCCCCTTTCCCTCACGTCTTAGGGTGAATGGTGATGAGATAAACTGCCACCAAATGGGCACCTTGACTATGGCGGTATGTTTCAACTCCTTGAAGTTCTCTCTCTAGTCCTGGTCAGCCACATGCTCAAGCCAGAAAGCTGGACTCTCTTTTACTTTCCATATTCTGTAATTTATAAGTCCTAAGAATTTGACCTACTAACACTGTTTTAATCTATTCCTTAATCTCCATATTTCAGACCTTCTGTTAATGATATGGATACAATATGTGCTGGTTATAAACTATCTGCTGCTTTTCCAAAACACCTATTTAAAAAAATTAGTTATGTCTTTTAGTGCACATGCTTTGATCAAATGTTGTTAATTTATTCTACTTTATCATAAAAATGGAAAAAATATAGATGGAATAACTTGACTTGAATGTTTTGTGGAACAGTTAGTATAAATACTTTGACCTTTGTCTTGGCCCCTGAGGAGAAGAGTAAGCATTAAGCTTTTCGGAATGGAGTTCTTACCCATAAAGAGTACATGCTATGCTGTCCTGGAGAAGCAGGGGGCCAATTCTGGCCCTGGCCACCAAGTCCCCAAAGATGTACCTTTACAACTTGTTCGTTATGCTTCAGAAGATTGGAGACCGTTGAGAATTAGGCTTGGGGTTGATTAATGATTGTGCATTGAGACCCCTATACAGAATTTTATTGTTGTTAACAACCATTTGATCAATAAATATGAGAGATGCCCTCTCAAAAAAAAAAAAACAAGAACTGAAGAGAGAAAGTATAATAAAACACATACTAGGCAACAACAACAACAAAAAGATGTACCTTTACGTGACAACTACACTGAGACACTCTGTAATCAGTAGTTCCATTATAGTGTACCCAGAGTACAGTACCATGTGTCTAAGTAGGAAGGAGTGTCTTTTCTCCCAGTGCTTCTTTGGGAGTGTTTATTTTCCCCATCCCTGAAGAAAACTATTCCTCAGAGTAGAGAAAGAGCTCTGAGACTTTGATGTTAGGAAATATTATGTAGAGTCACATCACGTTCAGTTAATGACATGGGTTGCTAAACAGAGAATATGCATACTGCATGTATTGGTAGCGAGGAAATTTGTCCCTTGACAAACAGTATTAAGATTTAAAAACAGAAACAAACAAGATAGAAGTGAATAAGGTGCTGTTTTTTTTAAATGGAAGTATCATTGATATACAGTCTTATATTGGTTTCAAGAATACAACACAGTGGTTCAACAGTGACCCATATTATTAAATCCTCACCCTCACCAGTGCGGTTACTATCTGTCAACATAGGAAGATGTTACAGAACCATTGGATATATTATCCATGCTGTACTACCATCCCTGTGACCAACTTACATTATAATTAGAATTTTCATGTCTCTTTATCCCCCTCACCCTCCCTACACACCCATGCCAACCCCTCCACCATGGTACCCACCAGTCAAGTCACTTCTCAGTGTCTATGAGTCTACTGCTATTTTGCTCCTTCTGTTTTGCTTGTTTTTTTTAAGGTTAGCTAGGGAATTATTGGTTTATGCCATAAAATCAAAGGAAGAGCCAGAGACAGAGCTGGATTCACCTGAATCCAAGGACTCCAGGGTAGTCCAAGGGCTGTTTCTTGTTTCTGCATCTCTCTGTATGTTGGCTCTGTTTTATCCACCTCATAGAGGAGAATATGGATTTAGGCAACTTGAGGGTTACATCCTTCCAGCTTGTGACCAGAGAGGAAAAGAGGTAAGCCTGTTAGCTTTCATGAGAAAATCCTAGGAGAGAATTCTGATTGGTTTGGGTGCCATGTGAACCCTGGTGCAGTGGTTGTAGGTGTCTGAGGCACTATGACTGACTCAGCCTCACATGCATGTACCCCTGTGGTCAGGGCTTTAGGGTCTTTCACCAGAAAAGGGGTGGGGAAAGCGGGGACAGAGTTTTTAAAAATAGCCACCACTGTAAATAGATAAACAAACATGTTGTTATTAAAAACAAAGCAACAATAATATAGACACCATAGCTAGTCCAGTAAAGATAAACAGATAAAATGAGTAATCAAAAAGGGACTTAAACATAGATATCATGGAGAACAAAGATTATTAGGAGAATATTATTCATCAAGCTGTGCTAGTATGTTTAATACCTTGATGAAATTCTTTTTTTAGGATAATATAAATTATCAACACATGTTCAAGAATCTTCTTGCATAGGTGAGTTCTTTTAAGCCTTCAAAGAAAATAATTCCCATGATATATAAACTGTCGGAAGGAAGAGAATTTTATTTTAGTTTACAAGACTAGCATGATCCTGAGATAAAGAAAAAGAACAAAACATCACCCAAGCAAGCAAACAAAAAGCTATAGACTAATTTAATGAATGAATATGGGTACAAGAACACTAAGTATTAAATCTAAATGAAATCTAGGAATATATTTAAAGAATAAATGCTGTGTTCAGATGAGCTTTATTCCAAGTACGCTATGTAGTCTAATATAAAGAAGTCTATTAGTATCTATTATTTATTTAATCTCATCAACAGGGTCAAATGCAGCAAAAATTATCATCTCATAGTTCAAATATAATCAAATTGTGGTCATGCTTAAAACACAACCATGGCTTCCTATTGCTTTTACTATAAAGACAAAATTCCTTAGTACACAAGATCCTGTATGTCAGGCCTCTCTTCTCACTATAGGCTAATCTCCCCAGTGATCTGACAGGAGCTCTGTATTCCAGCCCCACTGGCCTCTTTAATTCTTCATGTGCACTATGCTTCCATGTATCACAGAGGCTTTACACATGCTGTTCCCTCTATCTACAACACTCTTCCCTCCCTTTTTGCTTAGGAAATGCCTCCTCTTCTTCAGATCTAATTTTACTCATTGCTTCCTCAAGGAACCTTTCCTTATGTCTAATCAGTCAAATCCTCCCTACTCCTGTGCTTTCAAACTACAGTGTTCATGTGAAGCACTTGGAGATCCTGTTAAAATGTAGATTCCTCTTTGGGAGGCCTAAAGGGGCTGGGGATTCTATTCTGAACAAACTCCCAAGTGGCCCATGAGCCACATATTGTCACCCTTTTCTTCTTAGCACCTGTTGTGGTTGTACTTTTATGTTCAGTATGTGATTATCTGATTAGTATCTGTGTCCTCTGCTAGACTCTAAATAAGCTTTATGAGGGCAGAGACCATGTCTGTTTTGCTCACTGTTGTATCCAGTACACACCACAGGACCAGTCACATAGTAGGAGTTCAAAAGGTGTTTGCTGAATAAATGAGCACATGAGAAAAATGACATTATTTAGGGATATATTACAGGGGCATTTGATTAAAATATTTTTTGATAAAATTACCTGGTAAATTAAGGCTAGAAAGTTCTCCTTGAATATGATAATTATGTACCTCCAATATTAAAATGTATTATAAAGTTATAATAACTTTATAAAGTTATATCTTTAAAACATATGAAGTTATAATTTACTGTTATACCTTAATATATTTATTTTTTAAATTGAAGTATAGTTGATAGACAATTAGCTTCAAGTATACAATACAACATAGTATTTCAACAGTTACCCATATTATTAAATCCTCATCCCCACTACTACAGTTGCTTTCTGTCAACATAGGAAGATGTTACAGAATCATTGGTTATATTCTCCATGCTCTGCTATCCCCAAGACCAACTTACATTATTATTGAGACTTTTTGTGCCCCTTTATCCCCCTCATGCTCTCCACTCACCTACCCCAACCCTCCCCCATAGTAACCATTAGTCACTTCTCAGTGTCTATGAGTCTACTGCTATTTTATTCATTCTGGTTTGCTTTGTATTTATATGCCACAAATAAGTTACTTCCATGACCATAATATCCTCTAGATCTTTCCATGTTGTCACAAATGGCAGGATTCCTTCCTTTTTTATGGATAATATTCCATTGTGTATATGTACCACATATTCTTTATCCATTCATCTATAGATGGACACTTATGTTGCTTCCATAACAATGGCTATTGTAAATAATGCTGAGATAAACATAGGGGTGCATATGTCTTTTTGAATCAGGGATTTTGTTTTCTTCAGGTAAATTCCTAGGAGTGGAATTACTGGGTCAAATGGTATTTCTATTTTTAGTTTTTTTAGGAACCTCCATATTGTTTTCCACAATGGCTGAACTAATTTACATTCCCACCAACAATGTAGGAGGGTTCCCTTTTCTCCACATCCTCACCAATACTTGTTATATCTTGTCTCTTGGATAGTGGCCATTCTAGCTGGTGTGACGTGATACATCATTGTGATTTTGATTTGCATTTCCATGATGATTAGCAACGTGGAGCATCTTTTCATATGCCTGTGGCCATCTGTATTTCTTTTTAGGAGAAATACCTGTTCATGTTCTCTTCCATTTTTAAATGGGTTATTTGTTCTTTTGATCTTGAGACATGTGAGTTCTTTATATATTTTGGATGTTAAACCCTTTTCAGATAAATCATTTATGAATATATTCTCCCAAATGGTAGGTTGCCTTTTTGTTCTGCTGGTGGTGTCCTTTGCTATACAGAAGCTTTTTAGTTTGAAGTAGTCCCATTTGTTTATTTTTGCTTTTGTTTCCCTTGCCCAAGGAGATGTGTCCAGGAAAAAACTGCTCATGCTTATGTTCAAGGGAGTTTTGCCTATGTTTTTTTTCTGAGTTTTATGGTTTCATGACTTATATTCAGATCTTTGCTCCATTTTGAGCTTACTTTTGTGTATGGAGTTAGACAGTAATCCAGTTTCACTCTCTTGCCTGTAGCTGTCCAGTTTTCCCAACACTAGTTATTGAAGAGGTTGTCTTTTCCCCATTGTATATTCATGGCTTCTTTATCTGATATTAATTGACCATATATGTGTGGGTTTATATTTGGGCTCTCTATTCTGCTCTATTTACCTGTGTGTCTGTTCTTGTGCCAATACTGTATTATTTTGATTACTGTAGCTTTGTATTATATCTTGAAGTCATGGAATATGGTGTATACTAGCCCCAGCTTTGTTCTTTTTTCTCAGGATTGCTTTGGCTATTCAGGGTCTTTTCTGGTTTTGTATGAATTTTAGGATTATTTGCTGTAGTTGAAAAATGCTATTGGTATTTTGATAGGGATTGCATTGAATCTGCATGTTGTTTAACCAGCTTGTGTTTGTAGGCTTTTTACTTTTCTTTGTGTAATTTATTTCCAGTTTCATACCACTGTGCTTTGAGAAGTTGCTTGATACAATTTCAATCTTTTTTAATTTGTTGAGGCTCTTTTGTGGTCTAGTATGTGATCTGTTCTGGAGAATGTTCCATGTATATTTGAGAAAAATGTGTACCCTGGCTGCTTGTGGGTGGAATATTCTGTAGATATCTGTTAAGTTCATCTGATTTAATGTGTTGTCCAGTGCCTCTGTTTTCTTATTTATTTTCTGTCTGGTTGATCCATCTATTGGTGCGAGTGTGTGTTAAAGTATCCTAAAATGAATTTGTTGCACTCTATTTCTCCCTTTAATTTTGTTAACATTTGTTTTACCTATTTAGGTGCTCCTGTGTTGGGTGCATATTTAGGCAAAAGGATGTATCCTCTTGGACTGACCCCTTTATCATTATGTAATGTCCTTTGTCTCTTGTTACTGTCTTTGTCTTGAAGCCTATTTTGTCTGATATAAGTACTGTTATAATAAGGCAATGTTATGCAAACACAAGCACAGCTAAAATTAAAACAAGTATTGGGTGGACTGTAAGCAAAATATGACACAGTACTGTCATTTGGTAATAATGTGACATCAAAAAATGAAAATGCAGTGTACAGGATTGCAGAGTGTTGCTTCTGCAATGTCGTGTCAGCCCAGGCTAAGCACTCCAGTGAGCTTAAGCACTCCAGTTCCTCTCTGAAATCTTCTGGTTTGAAAAACAGCATACGTTTTCTTCTTTGGAGCTACCATTATAAAGTTTCAATTCCCACATTGTATAGTAGTTTTATCCTGACAATATCATAACTACACCATTCATTTATTCAGCTGTTAAATTTTTTTCCTCTCAAATAAATTTTCTTTTTGAAGTAAATTTTTAATGATAATAAACTCAGGATGTGATTTTCAGATGTACAATTGCACAGGACTGTAAACATTGCATAAACCCTTGTGTGCTATGGTGTATTGGCTTTTAAAGGCATTTATGTGGATATATTTGTACATAAGTCTTATATTTGTAGTTAGAGAAGAACCTCACAGATAACCATCTCTTTGTTTTTACAAATGTAGCCTTAGAATTTAGTTTTGATAGACCAGTTGGAATGTTGTTTTATTTTTAATTAGGACTGGAGGTTTTAGGGGACTTAATTCACACTAGAAAGAATTTTGTGACTTCTCATTGTAAGCATTTATAGGCTAAAATTTTGCAAATCACTTAAAAAAATAGAATAGGTTATATAAGAATCTCAGTTTAATTCATGCTTGTTATAAAGTTGGGGTCCTTGAAATAAGCCTTTGGTAACTCGTGTTTTTGTGAGAATTTAAAAAGAATGAGGTGCTTCTGCTAGAGAAAAGTAAAACATAAATGTATACTATTTGGAGAACATAGGGGGAAATACTGAAAAATTACTAAATCAAATGGTCATTTTCCATTCTGAACTATTAATGGAGTAACTTTACGATCTAGTAATAACCCATACCTTCTGTCACTTGAAGTAAACACAATTCTTGCTGGCTGTTGGCAAATTTGACTCTGTGATTCTGTATTGCATGTCAAGGTGGTGAATAGGAACAGTCTGGTCCAGCTGCCCCACAGACTGAGCCTGTTCATTAGGGAAAAGGGCTCAGTGAGCAGAGCTCACAAAGACAAGCTGGGGAATAAAGCAAAGAACTTGCAGCTGCTGATCTTCAGCTGCCTCACTTAAGGGGCCTCAGAGAAAGAATTCAATCTGTCCAAATAGCATGTTTTAAAAGACAATATAACACACCTGCCCACAAAGTATACGTGGAGGACTGCTGGGAGATGGGTCTCCCATCATGAAGAACCAAATTCTTAGGATGCATTGGATTGTTATGTAAAGGCTATGTAGAAAAATTTTGATGCAGATTTTTATATAGATTTGATATTTTAAGGTAATTTATCAAAATTGGAGTCCTATCAAAAGGGCTTCCTAATTCTATAGCTTAGCTGAGAATATTTTTATAACATCATACCCATGGCTTAAATTTAATAACTTTTAAAGACAATAAAGAGCATATCTTTGCTTTTGGTTGTTTTTCACCTTAATTCCTTTCCTCCGCTCTCTATTTTTAACATAAATTGCCTGGAGAGAGACTGGATTATTAACCACTAAAATGTAGCCATTCAGGAGAGGGGAGAATATAATTTCCCCTTATCAAAACAGAATGATTCAGGATCTGGGTTTACAGAAAAGCATCCTTTATTTAATTATAGAACCATGGTTCATGTTTGAAGATCTCTCTGCTGTCATTGTCTTTTCTGAGGCTTCACAGATTTGATCATGCATCTGACCTTCCTGATTAAGATCAGCCTGGGGACAACTCCAGATTTTAGTCTTCAAATCTTATCTTGCTCAGAATGTGACAAATCCTTCCCTTCAGAGAAGTAACCCAATCAGCCCCTCATATTAGCTCTGGCTTAAGCGTGTGATCTCAAGGTCTCATTTCTGCTCTGCACCCTCATGTTTAACCATACCCTCATTCTCAATATGCCTGTAGTTTTTCTAGTGTAATGCCAGTTTTGAAGAAAACTTAAGAATCAAAATGTCAAATTATTGCTGTTTCTTGAAAACATCTAATTTTATTGTTACCTCTGTTAATAGTATGAAAGAATACTCAATTTGTCTGAGGAGCATGTCAACTTTAGTTAATACCGTAGGAAATCCAAGGATTCTCCCATTATTTGCATTATACTCCAAGAGCCAAATGAAATCCTTTGGTTTCCACCATGTAGAAAACACTTGGTTTCTACTGTATACATATAGGACATGTTCAAGACTCAGGTGCATTATTTATTAACTATTCCATTGGATCTCCTAGACCTCTCATCCATAGATGTCTATCACTGAGGTCTGTATATTTTAGAAATTGGAATGTCAACATTATTCTTCTTGGAATAAATGAAGGGACTCTGTGGGTGTGAGTTGTGCCTGGTTGCTAAGAATATCTAATCAGGTTGCATTGCTATAGCAACAGTGTTGCTAGGGCTTTAAAGTTTCCCTGCAATCAGTTGGAATTCATAAGTGAAAGACATTGTTTATCTCTGTGGTATTTTAAAGTGATCTTTTAGGAACTGAGATCCCCAATGAACTGCACTCTAGTTTATGATTAGTTCAGAGTATATCATCTATATTACCATAATTTAACAGCCTGTTGTTCAGTGTTTTGATTTTATAGACACAGTCTAATTCAAGGTCATTTCCATCTGACTCTTCCAAGGGCTCACAAAGTAGCCAGACCATCAATCACCGCACATTGATTATTTGAAAAGTATCATTTCATATTTGTCCCACTTTCTCATTGGAGGGCTCTAAAAACTATATTAGTGTTCAGATGTCTCTCTGTGTCAAAATGAAAATAGCTTTATTTTTCCTAATTATAGTAGTATTACCTCTTATTTAAAATGCATACATTTTAAAAAGCATAAAACAGATAGTTAAGATCGCCCAGAACTAACTACTCTTTGCATCTTGTGTAAGAATCATGCATATCCACAATTGTTAAATAATGAGATAAAATGTGCTTTCCCTTGGTAGTGTGTTTTAAAGGTAATTTTAAATTGGATTTTAAAACTGTCTTCGTATTTGCTCTGTTATAGATCTGAATACTTTGCCCCCAACCCCCGCAATACATTTACCACATTGAAGTGGGCAGGGATTAGTTTTAAAGTGAAAGCCTCTATGTTTACTAAATATCTGCTCTGCCCTATTCCAAGATGTATTCAAAATGTTTGGTTTAAAGATTTTGTTAATTGCCATCTTAATGGAAAATAAAATCAGCATATTTTCTTGTTTTAGTCACTAAACTTTTGAATGAGGGAAAGAGATTGTGTGATTGTTTCATTTCAACGTTGTAATGTAGAATTTGATTCAGTTTAAGAAACTGAAGTAACTACATATTTTTAATAAATTGAGCACTGAAGCCTGGATGGCCAGTTGTAGGTTAGCTGAATATGGGGATGAATGAGGCATGAACTATAAAGAACAGTATCTGTCTGTGGTTTGTCATTTCACAGAGACCCAGAAATGAAAAATAAAACAAAATCTTTGAAGATTTCATAGGATGGCTGGTTGATCTATAAAGGCAGAGCCTCTTATGGACCTAAGAGAGTAGTAAGAGTCCACATTTTTCATGAACTAGTATGTGCCAGGCACTGTTGTACGAGTTTTGTTACTCACTTTAACTTTATGATACCATGTGAGGGCTCTGTTGTTACTCCCATTCTACAGATAAGAATGCTAAGGCAGAGTAAAGTTGAGCAACTTCCCAAAGTTGCGTGACAACTAAGTGTCAGAGCCAAAATTCAAACCTGGGAGTGTACTTCCAGAGCCCTCTTTTAAAAACACTGTGCTTTGCTCTAGGGGATACTGGTTGGTTTTTTAGGCTAAACTGCTGGATTGGGGTGTTCATGGCCCATGACTTCACTGATAGTTTTGCTGGTCCGGAAACTTGCTTTTGTTTGTGTTTTGTCAGTTCATCCACAGATGCACTGTCTTTAGTAGTTTGCTCACAGTGAGTAAATGTACAGGGCATGGATTTATGAACCACTTAAATAATTTACAAAGGAAGATCCAACTTTTTCAGAAATGTAGACTTGTCATCTCCACAGAGCACACCTAATTTTCTTTGCATAAGTCTACTCAAGGAACCCAATAACAAATCAGAAAGTTTGAGTGAAAATGGAGCTAGAATAAATACTTCTTGAAGTAAGGTTCCATTTCCATTGTATCTGATTTTCTTTAATTCTAGGAATGAATATATTGCTCTCAGGGAAAGAAATGTCATCTAAGATCAAAGCACCTGCTCTTCACAATAGGACAGGATATAAACTACCCAACTGGCTCTTCTTCATGTATGAGCTCACCTTATATTACGATAAATGACAATTCACTTCTTCATTTGAGGAAGTTAAGGCAGTATTACAAAGTGGTTTGGGACCATAGCTTCTGCATGCCAACAGACTGGGTTCAATCCTGACTTTGCCACTTAATAGCTGAGTGCCTTTGGGGAAACGTCTTCTCTAAGCCTCAGTTTTCTCATCTTTATAAATGGAAATAATCAGTAACTCTCTGCTATAGAGTGAGTGTGCCCCCACCCGCCCAGATTCATGTGTTGAAACCTAATGCCTAAGGTGATGGTGTTAGAAGGGGCTTTTGGGGGATGGTTAGGTTATGAGAGTGGAGCCCTCATGAATGGGATTAGTGCCCTTATAAAGAGATCCTGGAGACCTGCCTTGCCTCTTCTGCCACTGAGGGTAGCATGAGACTTCAGCGGCTGCAACTCCAAAGAGGGATCTCACCAGAATCCCACTGTTAGAACTCTGACCTTGGATTTCCTGCCTCCAGAATATGAGAAATAAAGTTTTGTTAATAAGCCGTCTAATCTGTATTACTTTTATTACAGCAGCTTGAGTGGACTGTCTCTAAAAGTTATTTCAAAGGTTAAATAAGAAAAAATATATACAGCACTTACTACTGTGCCAGTCACATAGAGCTTCTTAATACAAGAGAGCTGCTACTCTTGTCATATTGGTCATATTTGGGAGATATCATTACTGTAAATGGGGATCATATAACATAATACTTATTGCTTATGGAGCAGGTTTAAAGAAATTGTTAGATTAGAAATAGCCTTGGTTCCTTATAGTATGTGACTTTTGGCAACTCCCAACCTCTTTTATGCCTAATTTTCTCTGTCTTTGAGGATAGAACAATACCTAACTTTCAAGGCTGTGATAAAGTTGAAGGATAAGATGAGAAAAGACTTAGCTCAGAACCCTAAATAAATTGTAGTGACTTTTTTAATAGTGTGACTAGTTGACATTTCAAAAGGTCTTGTTTTCCTGAGCATTGCCTAAACGTTGAGCACATCTAATCTGTAGTCCTCTATGTACTTTTTATTACATCTTCAGTCATTGAACTAAATATTGTGATTTAATGTATTCATGAGGTCATTCATAATATTGGTATAGTTCGTTTCTGTTTTTGCTCCCTGCAGTTTTTGTTGCCCTTAGCTCTACTTTATAAAAAATGAAAAGTATATTTGTTGAGGGATCACATTGAATTGTGTTCCATTTTCGTTGCAAGCTACTGTTCTAATTATAATTGTTATGTAGAGTGCCATTTCACAAAAGAATTTACAAGTCTCATGAAAACCTGACAGATTTTGAATTCCCAGTTGTGTATATTTTCTTTGGTCATGTTTTTGACTTTCACAAATTTTTGCTCATTTATTTCCTAGAGAGTTGAAGACAATTCAATGTAAATTTAAATGGTTTTGCTCAAGGTTTGAGGAATAACATCTTGTACATTTGGGGAGACAAGCAGATGATTAATTAGGAGACAATGAAATGGCCTTTAAAGGCCAATATTAGGAAAACACACACAAACTTAAGAACAAAGATGTCCAAGCATTCAAGAGAATCATCAGAGAAAATTCTCCTAGTGTAGCTTTGTTTTTTACAAATTCCAGTAGAGGGCGTGTTTTCTGTCATTGCAGACATTTAGGGAGCGGCCAAGAGGTCTTAGAGAAATAGAAGCCTCATCTGGTATGTGGTCTTTGATGGACATTTTTATTGTCCAGGAAGCACAAACTCTTGGTTCTTCATCCACCAAGTTTCTGCTCAACAACTCATAATTCATATGCCAAGTGGTGAAGCAAGACAGTTTTGGTGGAATGGCAAACTGTCATGCGTTTCTGACAACTGCCCATTCCATTTTCAGCTCTCCATCCATCTCCTGGTGCTCTTCCTTCGGTTTCACCTTCTTTGCTGAAGGCTATCTTGGCCCAAAGGACTAAGATACTAATGAAGTCACAGGCTGCTAGTGTGTGACCTCGCTCCGCCTGCTGTGCCAAAAGCCCTGACCCATCCTGCCCACTGTATGGTTTGTGCTATTTAAAAAGGCTGCCTTGAAGACACAAAGGAATGAAAAATTGTCCAATAGGAAAAATAGGTCCAAGGTAGCAGTGAGGAAAGGAAGCTTGATTCTAGTTTTGCAGATACCACCTACATATTCTCCCAGAGAGGCTGTGCATGGAGAGGTTGTGGGGAGAGAGTGAGGATGAGCATGTTAGAGAGCCTGCTTTGCTGCTGCTGTCACCCTAATGAGCCTGTGGCTTGGAAGAGTGTGGGTTGTGCCTGACCTGACTGCCCTACCAAACATCAACTTGGAGCGCTTGGAGGCCATGTCTCCATATCCCAAGCCTGACTTCTCTTCTAGCAGGTGGACAAGAATTATCATTAGCAATCTCTGCATCCCCTTCACTTCATTTCCAAGCAAGTGACACACTTAGAAACATGACACACACTTCTGAAAAATCTGTGGGCACCTAGAATAAATAAATAAGCTCTTAATATAATAAACCAACAAACAGCTCTTAATTTTGAATTTGTGTCCCAGATAGTTTTGTAGCTGATTTTGGACCTCTGTGCATGCTGCTGGATTTTCTTTTGCAAGGGTTTTTCATTCTGTTTCATTTATCTAAATGTTAAACTAATTTCATATTCCTTGAGTACATTATATAGTTTAAAATTTCCCAACCACCCATTTCACTTTCAAAAAATGTCTGAGGTATGTGAAAACTCTGACTTGCTCAGCTTTCTATTATGTGGAGAACATTATGATTGACAATATGGGCTCTGAAAAAAAAATTGAAAAGAAATAGTGTAGCCCAGTGTGCTGCGTATATAACATAGTAATCTTTGATCTTTTTAAAGAGAAGGTTCTGCAAGATTGAAGCCTCGCTATGGCTGTCATAGGAAAGGCAAACCAACACTGACTGAAGAAATTACAGCGATAGTACATTTTTGAAGACTCTACGTTTACTTAATGGACTCTCTTCATGAAGTATGCTGCAACTATAAATCTTTCAGAAACCTGCATTATTTCAGTTCCATCCAAACCTTGGATTTGCATCTGTTAATATCATGTAGATTTTCACACGGACATTTAATGCTCCAGTTGTTTGAAGTGCCCTTGAAAATGAATTAGAAAAACATGGCTAACAAAGGCTGAATTTTAGCTGCAGCACGCAGTTTTTGTGGAAACCCGTTAGCTAGACACTCTGAGCTGATGGTATATGATGCAGTGAAATCCATACCAATTGCTCTGAAAAGCTTACTCTCCTTGCCATCTTTCCAGTGTCAAATGACCCATCAGACCTGATCCTCATGTTGAAAACATTCATTTTCCAAATAATTGGATGTGGTGGGTGTAGGAGGAAAGGGCTGCTGAGGCCCTCCTTCTTATGTGGATTTAATGGGATACAAAGAACGAAAGTTCAAAGTAACACGTGCGAAAACAATGGGAATTTATCGCAATTCTCAGTGCGCTTCCCTTGAAAACAAGATGAAATGTTTAGTGCATTAGATTTTCAAAGAGTGCTTTAGTTGTCAGTCTCGATGTCTGTGTGTTCACACTGATGAGACCAGGGTTCTGTAGCCGGAGGCAACCAGCTGAAGTTAATGATATACAACACAGGCAACTTGACAGCAAGTCATTTTACAAAGCTAGTGGTTTTGACTTGGAGAAAATGTGAAGTTAAGTGTACCTTGGATTATGAGCCATACTAATCATTGACCATCAATCAAAACACCAATTTACAATTAAAATGCGTGGTTTTACTTTGGTAGAAAAATCTCTAAGGAATCATTGTATTAAGAATCTACGTCATAGGAGCAGGTCACATTGTTTTAGGATAAAAGCCTATGTGAATGGAAGAGAATTTAAATCATTCTTCAAGCACTTGCACCCAGAGTGTTAAGTGAGATAATTTTTTAAGGCCACAGCCAAGGCTAACCAAGGCAAAACTGTAAGGAATATATCAGTTCTAGCATCAGCTTGGTTTCCCCCCCTGTTACCCCACGGAAGTGCAGGTGCCTGAGGCACGGGTGGTGCTTCTCCAGGTGTCCATCCTGGTTCAGTCACCAACAGGCATCTGCATCCTTTCAGATCGTCCTGCAGGGCTCACTGGAGGCTGGCACCATTCTTCACTCTCCCCATTTCCTCAGGACGTGAATGAACAGAGTTTGGTTGGTGATTCTTACAAGGTTATCAGTTCCTTGTGTTAATTCTACAGTTCTCTGTGATTATGGATTATTTCTTTTATCTAAATTGACACATAAATCTAAAGTGAAGCTGAATATCCAAAAATAATTAGCTTATCCCCAGATTACCAACTGAGGGGAGCTACATGTCTTCCTTATTCTTGAACATTTATAATAGGATTTCAAAGCTTCTTATTTAAGTTAGCAATTAATGATACGTGTACATAATTTAATGTACTGTAGGAGTTTTTAAAAATTTAAAAATATCCCCAGTTAAAAATATTTTGTATTCCTCAATAATATTTAGTTAAAAGTTCTCATTACTTTTCTGTCACTATACATGGAGTTGTAACATACACAGAAAACATGTTATTTTAACCATACTTTTAAATCAAGTTGTAAGCATACTTTTTATTTCTGAAATCTGTATCTGAGTTCTTCAAGCAAAATACTTTCAGTTAAATGTTGTTTTTTGACCTAGTATAACCTTTTGACTCTTGGGACACAATCATAAAACAAAACACAAAATATTTCAGAAAAAAATTGTACCTGTTTTTGAAGATTGAGTAATAAATACAACTATTTTTGCTCATGTTAATATTTAATATTTTGAAAGAATGGGTTCAATATTAAAAAGAAATTAAGAGGTGTGGGGAAAATGGAAAGTCCTATGGCCAAGGTCCTCACCTGACCCTAAAATACTTCATGATGTAATTGGCCTACTGCTAGGCTATTGCTTCCACACCTATTAGCAATGAACTATTATTGACTGAGTCACTATATAAAGAGCTTTACCCAGTGCTCTGGGTGGAGGAAGAGACAGAGGAGGATTATGGACCTGCAGACTGCTGGATGCAGACGTGATTCTAGTGCTTGACCTACCGCCATGAGAATAAAGCTGGGTATAAACCCTTTTACCCCAAGAATGTTCCGTTGTCATTTCTTGGTCTCACCAAATCCATAGTGAGCTTACATGGGGCTGAAATCCTCAGGCAAGACAAGAGATATATTATTTATGAACACAGATTAACAATAATTTTGAACATAAAAATATCTTTTACTTGAGAGAATTTTAATGGTGTTCAACAAAATTTCAGTACTTTTGAGAATCTGGACCTTTATTATATTCTAAGGAGAATGCTTTCTAGAAGAGTTAGATCACTAATTTAAAATCTGAAGTAGCCAATTTTTTTATGATCATAAAAATCCAGAAAAATAGTGAATGTATTCCTATATACAACTGAATATGTTGTAGATTTTATTTCTAAACAAATGTAGACTAGGGAGGCATTCCCTATCAGCCAATAAAGGTAGTGCAACTGTATAGATAGGGAGCAAAGTTCAAAGATTAGATATTATTTATTGCCCTGGAGATATATTGGTCTTGCATTAATTCAGAAGACTTGGGTAACTGGTTAGGTTTTTAGTGATTAGTTGATACCAGATGCACAGAATTTTTCTATTTTAAATATTTACCAATTAGAAAATCTGTATACAAGACATTGCTAATTTTCACACTCTTGGTTTGGTTTGCTTATATTTTTTGACCCCCGATCCAACAAAATCATTCATTTTTGCTTGTGAAGCCGTTTTAATGATAAAATGTTTCTAGTCTATATTCTACCAAAAGACAAGAAAGGATTCTCTTTTTTTACTGAAATATTATTGATACACGATCTCATATTGGTTCAAGTCTATAATAGAGTGGTTCATTAGTTACCCATATCATTAAATCCTCACCCCCACTAGTGCAGTTACTATCTGTCAACATAGGAAGATGTTACAGAATCATTGACTATATTCTCTATGTTGTACTATTATCCTTGTGACCAACTACATTATGATTGAGAATTTTTGTGCCGCTTTTCCCCCACCCCACACTCCCCACTCACCCACTCCAATCCCTCCTCAGTGGAAACCACCAGACACTTCTCAATGTCTATGACACTACTGCTATTTTGTTCATTTCATTTTGCCTTGTTTTTATATTCCACAATGGTATTTGTTTTTGTCTCTTATAGAAAGTGAAGGTTCCTGTGACCAGAATTCTCACCTGGCTCTGGTCAGCTTGCTCACTGCACATGAGTGGGCAGTACATTGTTACTGACTCTATATTAAGGGCTCTGCACAGTGCTCTGGGCTGCACGGCTGCACACCTGCATGGCTGCATGGCTGCAAGGCTGCAGGAGAGCAGAGACTGGAGTGGTGGCAGCATTGAAGACAGAGACTGAGACGGCTGCAGGGTCAGAGAGGCCCAGAGGCAGAGACTGGCTTGCTGCATGCAGACTTGCTCTGAGTGGACAGGATTCTAGTGAATGACCTGCCACCATGGGGATAAAGTTGGATATAAACCCTTTCACCATAAGAACATTCCACTGTCATTTTTTAGGGCTTACTGAATCCATAGTGAACTTGGCCAGGCCTGAAACCCATTGGCAAGAAACTCTGCCTGGCTTATTTCACTGAACATAAGATCCTTTAGGTCCTTTCATGTTGTCACAAATGGCAGGATTTCTTTTTTTTTTTTTTATGGCTGAACACTATTCTGTTGTGAATATCTAGCACACATTCTTTATCCACTCATTGATTGATGGACACTTATGCTGCTTCCATAGCATGGCTTTGTAAATAATGAGGCAGTAATTATAGGGGTGCATATATCTTTTTGAATCAGGGATCTTGTTTTTGTTGGGTAAATTCCTAGGAGTGGAATTATTGGATCAAATGGTAGTTCTATTTTTAGTTTTTTGAGGAACCTCCATATTGCTTTCCACAGTGGTTGAACTAATTTACATTCCCACCAAGAGTATAGGAGGGTTCCTTTTTTTCCACATCCTCACCAACACTTGTTATATCTTGTCTTTTGGATAATGGCCATTCTAACTGGGATGAGGTGATATCTCATTGTGATTTTGATTTGCATTTCCGAGATGATTAGCAATGTGGAGCATCTTTTCATGTGCCTGTTGGCCATCTGTATTTCTTTTTAGGAGAAATATATGTTCATGACCTCTTTCCATTTTCAAATGGGTTATTTGTTCTTTTGATGTTGAGGCATGTGAACTCTTTATATATTTTGGATGTTAACCTCTTATTGGATAAAGCATTTACAAATACAGTCTCCCATACTGTAGGTTGCCTTTTGTTCTGTTGGTGGTGTCCTTTGTTGTACAGAAGCTCTTTAGTTTGAAGTAGTCCCATTTGTTTATTTTTAATTTTGTTTCCCTTGCCCAAGGACATGTGTCCAGGAAAAAACTGCTCATGCTTATGTTCAAGAGAGTTTTGCCTATGTTTTCTTCTATGAGTTTTATGGTTTTATGACTTACATTCAGGTCTTTGCTCCATTTTGAGTTTACTTTTGTGTATGGAGTTAGACAGTAATCCAGTTTCACTCTCTTGCCTGTAGCTGTCCAGTTTTGCCAACACCAGTTATTGAAGAGGTTGTCTTTTCCCCATTGTATATTCATAACTTCTTTATCGTATATTAATTGACCATATGTTGTTGACCATATAGTATATTGACACCCATGTGTGGGTATATATCTGGGCTCTCTATTCTTCTCTGTTTACCTATGGGTCTATTCTTGTGCCAGTACTGTATTGTTTTGATTACTGTAGCTTTGTAGTATATCTTGAAGTTAGGGAGAGTTCTAGCCCCAGCTTTGCTCTTCTTTCTTAGAATTGCTTTGACTATTCAGGGTCTTCTGTGCTTCCATATGAATTTTAGGATTATTTGCTCTAGTTAATTGAAAAATGCTGTTGGCGTTTTGGTTGGAATTGCATTGAATCTGTAAATTTCTTAGGGCAGGATAGCCATTTTGACCATGTTTTTTCTACCCATGAGCAAAGGATAGATTTCCATTTATTGGTGTCTTCTTTAATTTCTCTCATCAGTGTGTCATAGTTTTCAGAGTACAGGTCTTTCATCTCGTTGGTTAGGTTTATTACTAGGTATTTTATTCTTTTTTGATGCCATTGTAAATGCATTTGTTTTCCTGATTTCTCTTTCTGTTTGTTTGTTGTTAATATATAGGAATGCAACAGATTTATGTGCATTCATTTTGCATCCTGCAACTTTTCTGAATCCAGTTATTAGTTCTAATTGTTTTTTGGTAGAATCTTTAGGGTTTTCTATGTATAAGATCATTTTGTCTTCAATCAGTGACAGTTTAACTTCTTCCTTACCAATTTGGATGCCTCTTATATCTTTGTGTTGTTTGATTGCTGTGGCTAGGACCTCCAGTACTATGTTGAATAAAAGTGGGGAGAGTGGACATTGTTGTCTTGTGCTCAATCTTAGAGGAAAAGCTTTTAGCTTTTGCCTTGAGTATGATGTTAGCTGTGGGTTTGTTGTATTTGGCCTTTATTATGTTGAGGCACATATCCTCTATACCCATATTGTTGAGAGTTTTTATCATGAATAGATGTTGAATTTTGTCAAATGCTTTTTCAGCATCTTTTGAGATTATCATGTGATTTTCATCCTTCTTTTTGTTAATGTGGTATATGACATAGATTGATTTATGTATATTATACCATCCTTGCATCCCTGGAATAAAAAATCCCACTTGGTCATGATGGATGATCCTTTTGATGTGCTTTTTAATTTGATTCACTAATATTCTGTTGAGGATTTTTGCATCTATGTTCATCAGGGATATTGGTCTAAAATTTTCTTTTTTTGTAGATCTTTGGTTATGAAAAGATTCTTAATGAATTTATTTGAAAAATGGAGAGGATAATGTAAGTTCATTTTAGAAGACAGGGATTTAAAATCAGAATATTGCTTTGGGTTAGGAGTACAGAGAAAATAAATGATTTTTTTTCTTTTCACTCTTTTTGGTGGATACTCATTTATTATAAGGCAGGAGCTATAGCATTAGTTAATAGATAATAACAGCATAGAACATATTCTTTGGAATGTAGTTAATGGCTTCTTGCCCAGGACAGCAGGACAGCTGTTTCTGCTGAATTATTGCAATGTGAGAAGCAGTAATGTAAACCCTTCAAAGCACAGAGAGTAAAGGGGATTTTTTCTCTTAAATCCACTGAACAGAAGCTTTTATACATCAAGAGAGAATTTAGAGAGCCAAGCACTCTTTGAGCATAACACTTCTTCCCCTTTGCACACTCCCATTTTCCCATTAAATCCTTAGTCTGAGATGTTTCAGGGGTTTCTGTTTGCACTAATCTGTTCTTCCATGGATAGCTCAGAACCAGAACCCCCTGTAGTCAACCTAGGTTGAAACCCTGTAAAATCTCTGCAAGAAGAAGGTGGGGAGCACTGCAAGTGGTGGAAAGCATGGGCAACGGCTGGCAGGGAGGGAAGCATGGTGTTTAAGGGCTCTGGAATTGAAGGACTGTAGTGCAGATCCCATCTCTACCTCTTTGTAGCTCTGGAACCTTGGTCAAGTTACTTAATATCTTTATGCCTCAAGTTTTTATCAATAACACAAGGGTGATAATATAATTGATCTCATACAGTCCTTAATGAATATTAACAGAAAAAGTGTAAAGCAAAATGTCTGACTCATAGGAAACACTGAGTAAATGATAGCTATTTTTATGAGGCATTTTATTCCAAAGCATTTGCAGTAGGTTCATTGTGCAGAAGGTAACATTTGTAGTATTGAATTTTCTCAGTTTAAGAAATATACTAGAATGAAAGTCAAATTAGTTCCTGGCCTGAAACCACTGCATTTTTTGCTGTGTGATTTAGAAGTCATCATTTAACTTCTTTAAATCTCAGTTTACATATCTGAAAAATGGAGCTATTCTATGCTTATTACATGATAGGTACTGTGCTAAGTGCTTTACTTTAGCTGATTTAATCCTAATAACCTTAAGTGTCAAAAGCTATTTTTACAGAGGAAGAAACAAGTACAGAGAGGAATCTGACTCCATTCATTTAAAGAATATTTACTGAGCACCTGTTACATGCTGGACACTTTTCCTTGATGCTGAAGGTAGTTGTGAACAACACAGAAATAAAGGGCAGGAACAACAGCCTTTATAGATCTATATTCTGATAATGGAGGAGAATGCACAAAATTTTAAGAAAAGGAAATATATCATATGTTGGAGTTTTAAGTGCAAAGAAGAAAAGCAAGAATAAGAAATAAAGCAGTGAAATGTGTGGGATGCTTTGTAATTATAGGTATGGTCACCACGGATGACATTTTGGGGGTAAAAACCTAAAAGGATTAAGAAAGTAGAATCCTAGGGAGAGGAAAGAAGCAAGTGTTTGCATTTTCAAATGTTCCCCTACACTTTTAGGATATATCTACCTACCACTTTGGGTTCATGAGAAGATCAAATGAAGTAATGTGAAGAAATCTTGTAAACAATAAGGCATTAGATAAGTTATAATTGCTATTAATATTCAAAACAGGAAGAGAACATTGCAATAACATTTAGTATCAGACAGGTCTATTAGGTTTCTCTACTGTCTTTTTGTTCCTTAAAACCACATTTTCAAAAAAATTCTCTAGTACAGAAGATGTGAATTCATTTCCTAGGGCAAATCTCAATAGAAAAGACACATTCTGCTATTACACCTTATGTGCACACTCATCACTGAATTTCAGTAGCTCCTTTGCAAGTTTCAGAATAGTTCTCTGCCTGTAATGGAGACTAAACATATTTTATAAAACTAGTCTTGATTTCTCAAATGAGGCCACTTGGGATATCAGAAATTTCCTTTTCCTCTTGCTAATATTAACTTAAAGTGATAGAGCTCTTTCAAAGTTAGAGGATTTTTTTAAAAAGATACAGTCCATTAATCTTTAGGCTCCTCATATGGTTTGGCCCCACCTGACTCAAAGCTAGCACTGAAAACACTTGCAAATTTTGCTTAACAGTTTCCTGCTTCTCTAATGACCCAGCTGAGACCAAGTTAGACAAATTACTGACCACTTATTCCAGGGATTGAATCCAATATTTAAATCCAATCCTTTCATTTTCCATTTGTGTTTCTTTTAAGGTAGTGTAACTTTAAGTAAGAGTTATTCAAATGTATTTACTGAAGTTTAAGAGCCTGCAAAATAAAGGAATTCATTAATGTGAAACTTATACAATTAAAAGAGCCTTTTCTTTCAGAGGCGCAAAACTTGCAGCTCATTTACCCACAAGCTGTAAGTTTTGAATTAATTCTAGCAAAGTGAGTACTACTCTCAACTAATTACTCATACCCTAGGTGTTGCTCCATGCTTCATTCCTTTTGTTTTTAAAAGTAGACTTTAAATATATATTATTCACATCAGCTTTGTGGAAGAATAGCTTCCTTAATGTATGGGGGGGAAATGATATGGACAGCCTCCGGTGATGGGTCCTATTTATGGCAGAGTCAGGGAAGAAATCCAGACTGGATTCCTGAGGAGCTGAGAGGTAAATGCTTTGGATTTTAAATCTACCCTTACTGGGATTGGATCCCATCTTATTTATTTTGTGATTTAGAAAAAAAAAAGTCAAGAAACAGTATCATGGAAAATATCTCTGCCATCTTTATGAGAAGGTGACTTTCTGAAATATATTCAAATATTTGTTATTCATTGACTGAAACATTTTATTATGTATTTATGGAAACCTCTCTCTTTCCTTATGTGATTGTTTGTTAAATCTGTGTTACATATAAATATTTATTAGGGGATTTGAGCCACAGCTTTTGAGGAGCTTGGAATCTAAAGGGAAAGAAAAGACACTTAGATAAAACTATTTTAATTAGAAAAAAACCATTTTAATAATTAAGTATGTTTTAAAATACTAATAACAATAACTAAAGTAATGCTTAGACAATGTAACACCCAACTTCCCACTTTGAAGCCAATAGTCCTTGGATACTTTTCTTGTTCTCTTCCATTTCCCTCTTTTTTTTTTAAACCTTCAGAGATTCTACCTATTTCCCTCATTTGGGTGATTTTGCATTAATAGATAAAAACTTTGGGATTCTTTGGAGTGTCCAGCAAGATTGCTTCTACAAAGAACATGTGTGTGTGTGTGTTTTTATTTTTTCTCCTACCTGGGAAAGGAAAATAGGGCAGATGATCAATGTTGTGGATAATGTATATTTGATAACACACATAAATTTAAAGATCAGTATTTTTCGGTCAATTAGACAACATTGTTCCTGTCATTTATGAAATGCATGTTTTACCAGATCGCAAACTAGGCATAAGAGAAAAAGCATTATTTATATTAAAATCTATTCTATTTCCTTATCCTTAAATTGGGCATTTCTCATGTATATGATATTTGATATTCACTTCCAAGATAAGGTTTTCCAACTGGAAGGGTCTCTAGTACAAGCCCTTCACTTTTCAGCATAACTCAGAATGGGTTAGAGATTTATCCAGTGTCTAGTTTTTGATAAGCCTAGAATTCTGGTCATATCCTGTAGGTACTTGACCAGTTAGTAGGCACTGATTGTATGTGGAATTTTAGGGAATATTTCATTCATTTAGACCTAACCATGATAGTGAAATTTAAAAACTAAAGATATAATTGCTACATCTTCTTTCAGTGTGGCTGACACTAATTCACTTAACCTTAGAAGTTAAGGGAGTGGCTTTATTTATTTATTTTTTTTTAGATAATTATTTTTTATTGAAGGGTAGTTGACACACAGTATTACATTACATTAGTTTCAGGTGTACAACACAGTGATTCAACATTTATATACATGATAATTCTAGGTACCAGCTATCATCATACCAAGTTGTTACAATATTTTGACTATATTCCTTATGCTATACATTACATCCCGGTTACTTATTTATTTTACAATTGGAAGTGTGTACTTTTTTTTTGGTTGTTGTTGTTAGGGCATCTCTCATATTTATTGATCAAATGGTTGTTAACAACAATAAAATTCTGTATAGGGGAGTCAATGCTCAATGCACAATCATTAATCCACCCCAAGCCTAATTTTCGTCAGTCTCCAATCTTCTGAAGCATAACGAACAAGTTCTTACATGGAGAACAAATTCTTACATAGTGAATAAGTTACATGGTGAACAGTACCAGGGCAGTCATCACAGAAACTTTTGGTTTTGCTCATGCATTATGAACTATAAACAGTCAGTTCAAATATGAATACACATTTGATTTTTATACTTGATTTATATGTGGATACCACATTTCTCTCTTTATTATTTTTAATAAAATGCTGAAGTGGTAGGTAGATACAACATAAAGGTAGAAAACATAGTTTAGTGTTGTAAGAGAGCAAATGTAGATGATCAGGTGTGTGCCTGTAGACTATGTGTTAATCCAAGCTAGACAAGGGCAATAAAACATCCACATATGCAGAAGATTTCTCTCAGAACAGGGGGGGTGAGGTTCTAAGCCTCACCTCTGTTGATCCCCAATTTCTCACCTGATGACCCCCCTGCGACTGTGCCTGTCTTAGGTTGTTCCTCCCTTGAGGAATCTTACCCGTCTCTGGCTAACCAGTCATCTTCCGGGGCCATACAGGGAAATGTTAAGTTGGTAAGTGAGAGAGAAGCCTTATTGTTTGAAATGGTTAGCTTTTCATTTCTTTGCATATTTATGCCCTGTGGCTTCTATGCCCAGCATTTGTCTTGAGGTGTCTTTACCACTTGGAGGAGGGGAGTGGCTTTAATGTCAGAAAAACTATGGCTTATTTTTAGTAGAGATTTCATATCTCTTTTCGTTCACTGGTTGATGCAATAATGAGTCCTGAAAAATTAGCCAGATTCCCCTCATTATGCTCTTTCCTTTCCTATAGAAGCAGTGTTGCTGAATTTCAAGAGGTTAGCATAATCAATACAGTGAACCTACAGCAAAAGGAAAGATTTCTCTTTGTGTTACTTGAATTTTTACAAAGTAATAGATGTTAGGATTGATTAAAAATATGCATATAGGTGTAGGGGTGTCTAATATTCAAAAATAATTTAGAGTATGGATGGGAAAGAAACCAGGAGTGAGTTATTCTATAAATGTGGACCAAAGAATAAATTGAGATTGCAGATTAAATTTTGCACTACTCTTTCTGTATTTGAACATTAAGCCCTTATCTCTTTTCATAAACTGCTCACCAGTCATCGAACCCAGCCAGGAGTCTAGTCCTGTGTGGGTCCCAGCCACCTCAGCCCCATCACTCTCCTCCTGCCACCAGCAGCTCCGTTTACCTGGCTTCCTTGGCCTTCATCAAGCCTTCCATGCATGTAAATGCTGTGCCCTGCTGCCTGGAATACCCCCTACAGCTCCGGGGCTGAGTGCTCACGCCTTTTGGGTCCCTAAACAAATGTCACTTTTCCAGAGACTTTGTGTCTGAATGCCTCATGTAAAATAGCTCCCGCGCCTTCCCCCGCCGTCTATCACCTTACCTCGTGTTGTTTTTGTATCACAACTGGCCATGTTCTGTCTTTGTTTTCCGCCTCCTCCAACTACCACAGGAGCTCGGTGAGAGCGGGGTCTACATTCTGTGCATGGCTACATCTCCAGCACCTAGATCAGTTCCTGGCGCTTAGTGGGTGCTTAGTGAATACGTAGGGGAAGAATTAATGAATGTCCTTCGAGAGAAGATGATTGCGAGAGGCAACAGTGAAGGAAACAAATTAAGTCTTTTCCTTCATGAAACTTAAAATGCTTGTTCCGCGAAAAGAGTAGACTCAATTTAAACCTCCTATTTTATTAACTTTACTTTGTTTTAGTTCATTTTAACACAGAATATATGTTGATGTCAGGCGTGAAGAGACCAGGAAATGAGATAGAAACCAAAAAAAGTATACATAAAGGAATTCTTTAGTTTGTTAACTGCGTGAAGTTACATATTTACTCAAAGAGCCTTCTCCTTCATTGAAGAGGCAGAGCTTAATTATGGACAGTATATTTTACTCTGCTTTACTCTTACTTAAAAATTGCCAACATACTAGACATTCTTGCAGACAGACACAGGTGAGATAGCCTGTTGTTCAGCTTTTAGGGTACCAGATTTTTCCCCTATTAAATTTTTTTCTACTTAACTTACTCTGTCAATTTGTCATATAAAGAAAACACCTAAAGGAATTAAAAAACTTTCCTAGATCTACAAAACAAACAAATAAAACACTAAAAGGAGAGAAAGAAAATCCAAAACACTTATGGGAATACTCCTAACAAACTGTCCCTGCCAGAAGTTGTGTAACTATAGCAATAATCACGTGGTTTGTGCGGTACTCCGGAAACCATCCCCCTGTGTCTTTCTAAGGACTGGATAGCTTGTCTCTTGAAGATACCAAGGACCTTATGCAATTTAAAAACACCTCTACTTCCCAGCCTTACAAAGAGCATGCAATTTATGTCATGTACAGAATTATTGTTTGAGGTTAGAAGATAGTACAAATTAGGCCATTTGTTACAAATATTTGTTAGTCACAAAATTTCAGGCCCTGTGAAAGTAATAAAAAGTATGAAGAATGTGTTATAAATGTTAAAGATTAATTTTTTCCAGCATACATTTTCTTTTAGGTTTCAAACTAAAAGAAGTCTGTCTTTAAAAAAAAAGACTTTAAAAAAAAGGCTTCTTTTTTTTTTTTAAAGCAGTTTTAGGCTTCCATCAAAAAAATTAAGAGTAAGGTACCGAGATTTCCCATACACCTCCTTATCTTTACATTTATAGTCACTCTAAATGTGTTAACTTTTAGAAATATTATTTCATGTTAGTTTTGTACCTTTTTTATAGCACAAAGTTGACTTATTACTTCTGGAATGTTCTTTCATTATTATTCAAAGGCTAAAATTCTGAAAGTCGTCGTTTTTCTTTCTGAATTGTTGTATTCACAGTCATTGTACAAAGTACCCTTCAATACTCCTCTCTTTTCTAATTCTCTTCCTCTGCTCCTTTTGCCCTCTTCCCCAGTTTATCCTAACATAGCATCCAGGATCCTCCATTATTTGCCGCTCTAATCACATTACTTTCTTTTTTAAACAAGACAACATGTATACAGCGGCTACGTCCATGAACTATGCCATCCCTCACTCCCACAACACTTGTGATGTAAGAATTGTCACAGAACAAGAAAGTTGTGCTTGTGGATTTTGGGAGTCTGCTTGGGTATTCTTAGGTACCACTGCACTTCTGCCACCCATCCACACATTTATTTTCTGATAGGCCCATTTCCAGTTGTATTCTTCACTTCATGTAAACAAATGCAAATTAATTTTCTTTGTACATAATTTTTTTTCTATTCAAAACCTTGCTAAAAATTAATTTCTGTGACACATTCTAAGGCTTCTCTTCAATCATACCTCCATTTCTCCAACGTGAATGAAGCTCTCTCTTTATACAGTTGCAATTAGCTTTGTACGTTGTTCCTTGGGTTCTTGTGAATGGTTAGTGAGTACCTATTTTTCTCTGAGAGATCTGTAAATATAAATTGTTAAGGAGATCTGAGGGTTGGGGGAAAGGGGTCCCACTTTGATGGAAGGATCAGGAATTATTTTGTGGAAAAGAAGTTTTTGAGAGATGTAGAGGTATGGGAGGTTACACTATTAGTTACACTAATAGCTATGTAGCTTTAGTGAGAAATAATGCATAGGTGAATTTATATAGACTATTTCACCTTTATGTGTGCTAATTTCCTAACTTATAAAAGTAGGAGATCAGGGATGTAAATATGAACAGACAGGTTAGGTAAATAAATGAAGCTGGATGGGCATAAGAATTGCTTGTATTTTTGGTCATTTTGCACTTTGACATTTGATAGATGCAGAGTTTAAGACAAATTTCTTAAGGAAAGAAAAACATAAACACAAGTGCCATGATATATGGCAGCTGACACTTGGGACCCAGTATATGGAAAGCAAATGTCCTGTCTAAGGGGAACTGCTTCAATTTAGCTCTACTTATTGTTGCCAGGTAGGAATGTGAGCTCAGTGTTGCCAGATCTGAGCTTTCAAAAGAAGTGAAAAATCAGAATTTTAGTATAAAATCTTCTGACTTCTTAAAGTGAGTTCTACTAAAAATAAAAACAGAACTTTGTGAGCCAAACTAAACACAATGAAGACAAGTCCAGCCACAGGATCACCATGGTGTGTGTCCTGAAACTAGATCATCTCTAAGATTCCTTGTGCCAGGGTGCACTATCCTATGTTCTTTGAGGACAAAAACTATCTATTCTTGCCTTTTAACTATATCAACAAAGCATTGCCACTCTGGATCAACAACTGATAATCAGAAGTATTTTTATCAAAACTTTCATTAGATTCAATTTTTGTAAGGAAATCTGAAATACAGAGATATTTACAGTGGATAGAGAGCATTGATAATTCTCAGGGCAGCCATTTATAAGGAAAGGCCCAAGTGCTGAACTGTGGAACACAGTCAATCTGGCTTGAAAAGATTCAACAGGATGCAAAGAAAAATAGGAGCTAGCTCGAGACTGGGATTATGTCTGGAAGGGACATGGGGAAGCAAGGAGAAAGGGAGTTATTCATAATGATGGACTGTGCTGACTGGTTCTTTGGAGAAAAGAAATAAAATGATTAGTCCAGGAAAGAAGCAATTTAATTTGGTTGAGAAGAGGTTATTGGAAACCTTGGAAAGGGTGGCCTTTTGCAGTAGTTGCGATAGAAGCCAGATTGGCGAAGGTTAATGGAGTTAGTGGTGAGAAATTGGAAGCTCCAAAAGTATTCTACTTTTCCAAGAGCTTGGATACGAAGAGTACAGGGACTAGAGTAAGAGTGGAGGAATCCACTGGTGTCAGGGAAGACAGTGTGTTGGAAATGGGGATCATCTTTGCTTGCTTGAAATTGGATGGTGATACACTCTCTTCATTGTCATTCATATCTTGGAAAGTAAGTGACTTTTTCTGACTTGCATGTCTGGTGGCATAGGTGAACCCCTCTAGGGTGTGAATAGCTGTAACGTAAAATTTCTTGATAGCAACTGGGTAAGATGATTAATAAAATTATGAATCTTTAGTCGAGTATATTCAGAAGTTCAGTGTCTTCACTAACTCACAGGTTACAGGAGATATACTGTCTCTTTCATGTGTGAAAGTCGCTCTAATATGTAACATGTATTAGTTTCTCTGGACCCACGGTTTTAGTACCTTAAGGTGGGTTGTACTTCAAGTAATATTAGTGTGGGCCCAGCTGAGCCCAGTGTATTCTATGATTATTTTTGCTGACTATGAAGAAGCTGATCTCTACCTGTTTATATCGAGTTCAGCCTTTCTCCTGAACTTTATGTCTGTTCCCATCCTGGAGCCACTGTTACCTGGGCTGAACCACATGCTCCTGCCCCTGGGACTCCATCACTATATCAGGTTGCCAGGAGCCAAGGAGGAGCCATGTCCCAGGTCTCTTAGAGCCATTTTCTTTTATCTCTGTTGAATGGTATGGCACACTTGCATTTTCACTAATTTAAAAATTCCTGTTAGCCTGTTGTTTGCAGAAAATCAAAAATAAATGCTCTGTTGGGAGGTATACAGGATATAAATGGAAATCTTTTTGTTGAAATTCCCTAAAATTTCCCCAAAGCCACAGGAATACAGCTTATATACAGTAGGGGAGATTTGTAGTGGATTTATTTGGAAATGGTGACTTTGGATGAAATGATTGATTTATTTGTTTATAATAAACTATCATGTGTCATGTAATATCCTGATATGATTTTGTTGATATTAAAAATAACAGAAATATGGTGGTGTAAAATGTGCATTACAGCCTGTCCATTTGTTCATTTCAATTTTTCTTCTACTCTGGTTAAGCTATTAAAGTAGGTGACTGACAGCATTTATTTAACACCTGTGGATTATGCCTTTGTATCAAGTGTAAGCAGTTTGTGCATGTCTACTTGTATCTAGCAGAAGATATGGCCAATTAGGTAATTGCAGTAGCGTGATACATGCCATAGTGCAAAGGACTTTGAGAACAAGAGTGGGCAAACCACTGATCTAACAGGACAGAGGTTTCTCAGGAAATCATCTTTGGGATAAGGCCCAAATGAGGCATAAGAGGGAGCCTACCAAAGGGGTGGTTCTAGACAGGGGGAAAAGTGTGGGTCTCTACCAGAGGGCAGTCAGGACACAGCAAGTCAGAAAAAGGGAGAGAACATTTGTTGGCTCCCTTTTATCCAGCAAACATATATGAAGCACCTGTTATGTGCCAGGCACTGTACCTAGGCACTGGGAATTCTAAAGTGCAAAGTGACTGTCTTCATGGTGTTTACTGTGAGGTCCAAAACGTTAACATATTAATAAGTGATATAGGACAGTATGTAAGTGCTGGAATAGAGACATGTACAAAGGGTGCAGTAGAACAAAGGAGGAATAATTGATTATAAAGATTTGAAGGAAGGCTGTGGATTATTTTACAACCACCCAAATGTAAGAGGACCTTTTGTTAAGTTTTTGTTTAGGGGCTTAACGCAGAACCCAATCTGCTTCCAAGATAATATGTTTGCTTTGCAGCAGGTTTCAGAATAAGAAACCTAGAGTAAATGAGAATGTCTGTGGAGTGTCTATGCATTCTAGTTAGGTCAAGGAAAGTGCATTGTTTCCAGGGAAAATAATTTGCTAACTTAAAGGTTGGAGTAATAATTCAAAGACTATCTACTTCCATTACATTTTGCTTTATGTGAACCTAGTACACATAGTCTCCTCAGGTAGGGGATTTAAGTTCTCAGTTGATTCAGATACTGTGTATTAATACAAATTACTATCTTGGAATGATGTGGCTATGTGTTCTCTTAGTGCAACACAGCTTCTGAAGGCTTGATCATATCAGGTGTCAACACAGTTTGAGTGAATTGTGAAGATTAAAATAAAGATGTGGCTTCAGAGTAACTGGAAAAACTCCAGTTAGTATTTATATTTTAACCTATAAATAGGAGTAGATCATATATTACTTGTCATCAAAAATAATAGAAAAATAGTATTTTAAGAAAACAAAATTATTCTAAAGCAAGGACTTCTATGACATATGATGATACTGCAAGTGAATGTGGCAGAAGGTTCTTTAAAAATTGGATCTTTGGAGTTTGAGACCCAGTGCATTGGAGTGACCTTTCAGAATTACACACCCGCAGGTAGAGCCTGACCTGGGCACCTCTTCTCACTCTTGCCTGTGCTTTTCCTCTGTCCTCCATGCCTCAGGCTCACATACATATGTCATGCTTATGACATACTTGATGGCCCAGATATCCATTCCTCAAAGTGCTCTGGTAGATTAAGGAGTTTTTGGGGATGGCTGTTGACTTGTTCTTAAATTATAAGTGAAAGGAAGAATAAAGCATGTATATCTTATCAATTGATTAGTGTTCACACAGTTTTACATGGTTTTCTCATTGTTCTATTAGAAATTGAAATGTAAAGTCTGATATACTTTTTCATTTACCTGCTACTAGCGTACACTTTTTCAATGAGAAGTAACTAAATATATTTATTATCGAGAATAAAAAATACGTACTTAAAAAATTTAGTGAACTATGTGATTATATATATCAGAAGGCAACAGATTGATAATGTATAAATGGGTAATATTGAAAATAAAGCATGTATTTTATCTGTAAAACTAAAATAAATCAGAAAAGAGTACCTTTTGGTTGTAAGAAAAAAAATCAGGTAACTTCTCAGGGAGATGCTAGCCATCTATAGAATGGAAAGTCTTATGTTTGACTCACTTGGTAGTTTCCTAAACAAGTGGTCATCTCTAGTTTGTTTCTAGTTTGGCTGAGTGGACTGTTGTGAAAAGGAGAGCATTTGAAGCAAGAACCTACATAGTTCTCTATAGTTCAGCTCCTTTCTTATGGGACATCAAACAATGGAATTGGGTTTGGGCCACTTGATTTAATATCTTTACAGATGACCTGGAAAAAAGAATGTAGAGTATGTTGGTCAGATTTGTACTTGATGCTTAAATTAGGTGAGATCCCAAAGGATAGAAATAAAATTCAAGTAGTTTTACAAACAGAATAAAAATTCTATATAGAGAAGTATGGTGTGCTTTATACAGGGTTAGACTCAGCACAAGAAATGCAAGAAAAAAACAGAAAAAAAAATCTGGTACAAACTGAATATGAGTCAGCAGTATATTGCCATTGTTTAAATGTCTACACCACGCTGCCTGTGACTTTTTTTTTTTTTTTGACGTTTACTGAGCACTCTTATTAAGCACAAACTATGTACCAGACCCTGTGCTGGGGGTACAATGGCAACCAAAAGAGTCACTTCCACTCATCTAGAGCTTATAGCCAAGGGAGGAGACAGGCATATAATTACGCAAATAAACACATGGCAGGTGTGACTCAAGCAGCGAGCAGCAAAGGTTAGAAAAGGACTAAATCTCAGATCAAATCATGGATGGGCCTCAAGAATTTGGTGAACCTCTGAGCAATGAGAAGCCACTGGAGTGACTTGACTGTGTTTATACTGCCTGTGATTTTTATTAGTTCCATGTTTGTGTTGGCCAGTGTGCTTTAAGAATAAAAGGTAAAACTAAGAGTATTAGAAAGTAATCCAAATGATAAGAAAAGAAAGAAAAAAGGAGGTCATACATGAATACAGGTTTAAGAAATTAGAATGATTCAAGCCAGAAAATAACGATCAGACAATTACATAGATAAGAAAATTGCTTAGATGTTTTTAAGTACAGGAAGATATATATAATTTTTTAAAATGAGGTTGATCATTTCCATGTTATATTGAGATGGTTCAGGGAAAGCAAAAAAGACATTTTGGTGACTATCGGAGGGATAAATCTTAGAAGAGGCATAAAGAATACTGAAACTCCTATCCTGGAAAGCTTGTCTAAGATAACGAATGTTCATTTTTCCTTAAGATTTGACATATTTACTTGCTCGAAAAATACTTAGCAGATGACTTGAATTGTCTTGTCTGCCAGCTCTGTGATGGTAATTTGAACTTTGCCAAAAATTCTTTGAAATAAATTATACATTTCTATTAAAATAAATGAAAGGCAAGACTTTGTAACATTATTATTTTTAAGATTCCTGAAGAGATGCATTAGAAAAATTTAATTTTATAATTAGTTTATTAATTGGCTCAAAATTTCTCTTTATTTCATCTTCTTAAAAGAGATATTTGTCTTTCTCTGAACTATCCATTCATCTTGCCTTGGATTTATTTATTTAAGGAGAGAGGAGACAGGGGATACCCTGGGGACTGTTGCAGAATAATGGGCAGATGGGCTGATTTCTTGCTTATTAGTAAGCTGAAATGGTTTGACTTTAAACCTCTTCCTAAGGGATAGGAGCCACTTAAAATGAGGTTTACTCAATCATGGAAATATAATTAAAAAGGAAGATATTACTTTGTCTCCCGTGCCCCCCACCCAATGTCTAGTTTTGGTGTTCTGGTTTGAACTTGATGACTTAGTATTACCCCCAATGAAGCCTTGAGTAGACCAGTAGTTTGTTCTTTTGTTCTTTTGTTATCAGAGCAGGACAGATGTAACTGCAGGGTTCAGCAGGAGGTAGCTGGGAGAAGCTTCTCATTAAAGAAGAACCAGGAAATCCCAGCTGAACACCCCTCCACTCATTATTTAATAAATGGAGAATGCATGATAAATAAAACAGTGGAATTCTTAGTATCAAATGCAAGGGAATGGGAAAACTGCAGCAAACCTGATGCAGGCTTTCCTCTTTTTTCTTTTTCTTCTCTAAAACAAAACATTTGTATTAACTCAGGTTAAGCACAGCGTGTTTTGAGACAGTCCCAATTAGCTGTAATTACTGTGTGGTCGAGTTGTCGCTTAACTCCTCTATGAGCCCAATAGAGCGCTTTAGAAATAAAGAGCTTCTCAAACCAAAGCACCCCCCAGCATCCATGTGAGGAATGTGAATGCTATCACACTCAAACCAAAGTATTTTGACTCTAACAGTTCCTTTTACTGTACCATTCTGGCTACGCACACTATTTGGAAAATATATGCAACTTAAATCTTATGTCTATGGATTTTGGAGGCAGAAGAGCATATAGATGTTTTGAATTCATCTCTCCTTTTTTCTAGTTTTCTAATTGGTTTCTAACATATAGAAAACCTATTTTTGCATGGATTTTGTGACAGACCTGGGGCACAAACTATGTGGAGGGTCGAGGGCTTGAATTAAGTATGAGGAATGTGAAACGGCCGAAATGAGGACTTAGAGGCCCTGCGTTGCCACTGCCTCCCTGCCACCGACTGGGGTTCACCTGGCTGCTACTTAACCTCTTTAAGCCATAGTCCCCGCTCATGTAATAAGATAGGAGAACCAAGGAGAACCTCTTCCTAGAGGGTTATGTTGGAGACTGAGGACAATAATCTAGGTGAAGGTACCTTGTGAATGCCAAACACTTCATACCAGTTTGCTTTCAGTTGGGGAACTGAACTCCAGGGGGCGTAAGAGGGATTCCAGAGCCATGAGATTTCAATCCTTTTCACCCTGAGTCCTTTTTTCTGTTCCTTATTCCCACTTTCACCCTTTTAAATGTTTTCCCAAAGGGATTCCATGCCGAGAACATAGATTCTTAAATTTCCCAGTCTGGTACTGCTGGTGGTGGGGCTCTGAGAATAAGAGTCTCTAGGGACAATTGTGTGACCCCCAACATGGCTATGAGATAGTGCCCAAAAGTAGCTTCTTCTATTTTCCAAAAGTCAGTAATACCAATGAAAGATGTAAGAATTAAAGAGAAGGAAATACTCTGCCCCTAGCCTGTTTGCAGTAATTTATTTAATTGACCTATTTCTAGGCAACAGGCATAGTTCTAGTCACCTGGTAGACTTCACAAGGGCAACTGGAGGCTGAAATTTTATTTAATGCTGAATTAAGGAATTGTAGTAAATTATTTCCCCTTGATAATATCAGATTTAAAATATTCTCGACACTTAGCTTATGTAATTGAGTATTTTCCTTACATTGCTTTGATAGATTATTAACCTCCTGTTTTCCCGACTTTGGTTAAAAATAATTCTGATATGTTGTAAATTTTATTTCTCTTTTCCTCCTTTTTGTACCCCCCAAAATTTGCTTAATTTTTTCCTTTTCTCATTATATGTTATCCATAAGAAGTTTCCCGGGTAGCTATGCTCATTATCATTTTCTTCCAAAAGAGAAGGAAGTACTTTTTTACATTTTATCTTTTCTGAAAACATCTACTATCAGCCAGGTAAAACACTCCTCCCCTACCCTGGAAAGTAATGAGTTCCTCCAGAAGAACTGAATTTTGGAGTGAGTTTTGGAAGAGGGTCCAGTTGGTATTCACTATATCATGAAACAGCTTCCAGTATCAGGAAAAGCACATGCACCCTGTGGAATCACAAATACTGCTCTGTTTGCCCACCTGAGCCATTTATTAGATGAAATCTGAGAAAAATGAAATGGTCTCTTTCCTGTGTTTGGAAAACCACTTTACTGTGTGGGCTTCTTTAACATGATCTATAGGGATCCAAGGAACACCAGGTGGCTACCAGAATAACACAGGATGACATTATAACCTTTTCTTACGTGGGGTGAGCGTGACTGAGTGTATACCAGAATTGCAGGCTCATAGAGCAACCTTGGAAATTGGACTTATAGGTTAGCTTTCTTCTTTTAGAAATAAAGGCACTGAGATCCAGGTAGTAACTTGCCCATGGTTGTCATTCAGTTAGTGGTTGATCCAGGAATGGGATTGTGTCCTGGCTACTCACCCTATAGAGCAGCGGAGAAGCTCAAGGTCTGTAACGGCATAATGGGGAAAGAGGTGCTCTGTAGGGAGGCAAATCCGAGAATCAGAAACAATGCTTTAAAAAACAAAAATGCTCCACACCAAATGCTAACTTTGCATCATTATCATATGCCTTTATTAAATTTTTGTAGAAGAGAGTTTTGTTTCTTTAATAATTGTCAATGACAATTTGACAAAAAAGTTGGAGATTCGATTTCAAGTTTGGTCAGATGAAAGTAGTCATCTTTACTACTGCTTCCACTCAAAATTATCAAGAAGCTTAGCCAAGTATGTGACTATAATAAAAGGCAAATTAAATGAACCCTTTCCATTTGTCCTAGGAGTATAGGTCCTGAGACAGACAGCAGTGTAGGGACAAATCTATCTCCCCATTTGTTACTGGCACTTGGCCCCTGTATTAACAACCTGCAGTGATCACCTGCTTTGATAATCTTTCCTACACTGTTCACTCCCACACCTTGGATGTCTGATTGAGTTACAGGCAGAGCTTTTTAATGATGTTGAAGAGCGTGTGTTGGTTTCCTGGTTGATCCTCTTCTACCAGCCAGGTCTCCAGACTTCGTGGGTGGATCTGGTGCTGGGGAACCTTCTCTATTCCTGCTTGCTCTACTTTTCCGGGAGTATGCAGCCATGCCAAGTTAGCTAGCAGAATGGAATGAGTAACTTGCTGGGGATTAGCCTAGACTTTAAAGAGGAAGATGCTCTGACTCCCAGGGAACATCCAGGTTGCATGGTGGAACAGGAAAACCTTAGAGATGGGAGGAAAACGAGAATGAATATTTTACCAAGAAGGAAAACGGAGATCAATTTTAACTGTGTCACAGATGTTCTTTAGGTGAGCCAAGAAGAGAAATCTCTGCTGTTTTATTTTTGCTTAGCTTATAACCAGATGAAGTTTTCCAATAAACTAATAATAACTGACTATCTTGATTTCTCTACAGTCTATTCAACTAATCAAGAGATACGCACTGTCTGTGGCATGACTAGTATATTTGGAAAGAAATATTGATGAGAAAAGACTGCAGCAATATAAAGGAACCTCCGGGGGTGGTTTTAACCTTCCTAGGTTAAAGTGAAGGTGGGAACAGAGTGTTCTCAATGAGAA
Organism: Manis pentadactyla; assembly: GCF_030020395.1. NCBI lineage: Eukaryota > Metazoa > Chordata > Mammalia > Pholidota > Manidae > Manis > Manis pentadactyla. Next base: position 95,620,035 of record NC_080023.1, read on the forward strand.
GAGAGCACCTTTTCATGCATACCCTTGAGGACAAGAATCATGTCTTAATTTTCTTTGTGTCTCTAGAACGGAGAAGAGAATTTGGCACTTAGCAGGTGCACAATAATGTTTGCTGAAGGATTATTGACGATCTTTCCTGCTAATGTAGGAAATGAGTAAATTGCTTCATAATATTCCACTAAGTGACATCCCTTGTCACTTTTACCCACTTCCCTGCTTAGGCTACCACGGTGAGGAAGTATATTTTGGCATATATAGTGGGGTATGAAATTCATTTTTCTATGGAAGACATGTTTACAATGACAGTTTAGATATAGTTGAAAACTATATGGGAGATACAAAGAATTTTTTGGGTTATCCAGGAACTCAGCAAGTCATACAACAACACAGATTCTGGGACCAAACACATTCAAACATGGGAACCCACCCCTTTTTCTAAGTTAGGTTTATGTCCACTTGTCTTTTTTTAAAGTGGGCTTTTCTATTGTTCTAGCTGCTGTAAGTCTGTGGAGAAAATAACAAATACCAACAGTGCCTTTCATCCAGGATAATTTATCATTGGGTACCTTTTTTGGGTGGGGTGGTGGTGGTATGTGTGTGCTTGTGTGTGGTGTTCCAGATTTATCCATGGTTATTTTATATGACATCGCAAGGAATTTAATTGGGCATGAAAGATAGATGCATATTAAGCAGTTAACTAGCCTGTGTGATTAATGCAGAGAGTAGCATAGTGACCTTGCGAGAAGGAAAGTTGAATCTAGTTTTTGTTGTTAGAAAAAGTTCTGTGGTCATTTTGGAACTTGGGGTGGGTAGATTTTTAGGGAGAGGAAAGAAAATAAGAATAGCCTTTTTTTTTACCTGGGAATTCTTTACTGACCCATCAGTATAGCATTTGGTGCCCTTCCTAGAAACTCGGGTAACTTTTCCTTAACCAAAAAGTAATCACACTGTATTTTAGTTTATCTCTCTCTTCTATAGACCACCTTGAGTAAAGCACTTGAAGGCAGGAATTCGTAGATTAATTTGAGTGCAGTAATTGGAGGTGTTTGGATTTTATTTTGAGGATGCTGAAGAGAAAAAATGTTTTATGAAGAGTAAAAGCACAACAGTCTGGAGGTCAGATTTGAGGAGAAAACCTGAAGGTGATGAGACAACAAATCCTATCCATGAACATATGAGGGAAAAGGAGGTGGTGCAGTGGTGACAGGAACAGAATAGAAGGAATTCATAAGATTAATTTCCAAAGTAGAAACCAGAGATTTTCCTGAGTGTGAGAGATGGGACAGAGAGAAGGGAAAAGGAACCAAAGTTTCAAGTCCAGGAGACTTTTTGTTTTGTCTAAGCTGGGGGGTAAGACTCCACAGCATTTGTACACGTGCCAAAATTGTTTTCCAGGTCTAAATAGTTTTCCTCCTGTCAGCATTTCCATTTTCCCTCAGTTTCCAACTTCATTTATGGACCTCAAAAAAAGTTAGGTTCTGTAGTTTCATATGTTTTCCAGTGTTTTAGTTTCCACGTAGTGGTGTAAAAAAAAAAGGGAATTGAAAATGAAGAAAGCAGTTTGATGGCACTCTGTTTAATATTGTATCACTGGCCATTTGATCTGCTCATGAAGTTCGGTTTGTCATTTTTCTCCTTTAAAATGTAAGTTTCACAGATTGAAAGACTGTTTAGTAGTGAAAAGAAGTAGAAAATTATCTGGGAGAAGAGAGTGATCACATCTTCGGACAGACACAGAAACAGAAGCCCAGGGAAACTGCATGATTTGTGGTGGGTCTTGTTGTCAGTTAGTGACAGCATATGGTGATTAAAACCTACATGTACTGACTTTCAAACCATTGCTTCTATTATATGTCATGGTAATTCTGGCAAAACTACAGATGATGTGTGAAATCTTCCAAATGTTTATAACTAAGCTAACTCTTAAAAGTTATTGCTCAGACATAGCATGTATGACTGCAGAGAATATGCAGGAATTTAGAAAACTAAATTTCTCATTCAGTTTCTACTTAAATTTAGACTGTCAGAAAGGGTAATTTGGCATTTATTTCCTCAACTGCAGGATAACCTTTTTTGAAACTTCCTATTGGAGAAATAATTTTTTCTGGGTTTCTTACATTTCTGTACATCTTATGAACAGAGGCACTGTCTTTCTTTCAGATTGTTCTTTCAAGGCTGTTGGTACAGCAAACAACCTTGGAAGAGAGAGGAGCAAAGGTCACATATGCTTACTACCCAGTGTAACAAAGATAATGCCTTTGGAGTAAAGTACAGATATGCTTACTGTTTACTGTAAGAGATCCAGGTTCCCTGAACTCAGGGTTCCTGTCTTACATACAGTGGAGTGTGCAGATGTCCATCCATCTGAACCATACGTGTCCCCTCTGTGAGAGCTGGGATTAAAGGAAACTGATACAAGTATGCTAAGACCCATCCTGCCTTGTTATGCCATGAGTAATAAAGCTTTTTGTCCTTTAGGAATCTCATATCTTCTGCCAATATCCATGAAACTGTAGGAGGCTAACTTGTTAGCTGCAAGAAAGATCTCAGAAACTTCATAGATCTTGACACTTCCTAGATGGAAAGGTTTATGGCCTAGGAAAGGAAATCTGATTATTGCCTAAGCATAAAGGAAATTCAGAATGCTTTATATCAAGTTTTACTTAGACTCCTATAGTTTTAAGTAAAACAGCCTACGTTCCAAGTGTGGCATTAATACACTATGGGCTCACTGATAGGATTTGTGTACTACTATTTGCTCTTACCCATTACAACCTTTATAGAGATTCACATAGTTTTGTTGTTATATTCTAAATGTTTTTGTAAATTGTTAGGCTGAAAAAAGTTATTTTTTTGGACACTTATGCAAGATGAACTGGCAAGCTGATATTATGTAATGATTTGTATAAACAGTGTGACTGAAATGGATGGATTGACCAAACTAGTTCCTGAATGTTGCTTGTGTGACTTGAAGAACTTCCTTGAGGTAGATTCTTCTTCCTGCTTGAATCTGGAAACTCCTTCTCCAGGTGTGATTATAATCATATTATCAAAGCAGTTTGTTCTTGGTAGTTAAGCAGACTGAGAATTAAAATAGACATTGTCTATTTTATTTTACTTTATTTTTTAATGTTGAAGGGTTTTTAACTTCTATAAACTTTTTCTTTTTTTTTAAATTGATATACAGTCTTATTTTAGTTTCAGATATACAGCATGATGGTTCAGCAGTTACCCGTATTATTAAATCCTCACCCCCACTAGTACAGCTACTATTTGTCAACATAGGAAGATGTTACAGAATCACTGGCTATATTCTCCATGCTGTACTACTATCCTCATGAGCAAACTACATTATGATTGAGAATTTTAGTGTCCCTGTATTTCCCTCACTTTCCCCACCCACCCTTCCCAACCCCTCCCCAACTCTTTTCTCAGTGTCTCTGAGTCTGCTGCTGTTTGTTCCTTCTGTTTTGCTTTGTATTTATATTCCACAAATAAGTGAAATCATATGCTATTTGTCTTTCTCTGCCTGACTAATTTCACTGAGCATGATACCCTGTAGATCCATCCATGCTGTTGCAAATGGCAGGATTTAATTTTTTTTAATGGCTGAATAATATTCTATTCTATATATGTACCACATCTTCTTTATCCATTCATCTATTGATGGACACTTAGTTTGCTTATGTCTTAGCTATTGTAAATAAGGCAGCAATAAACATAGGGGTGCATACTTATTTTTGAATCAGGGATTTTTGTTTCCTTCTGGTAAATTCCTAGAAGTAGAATTATTGAGTCGAACGGTATTTCTATTTTCAGTTTTTTGAGGAACCTCCATACTGCTTTCCACAGTGGCTGCACCAATTTACATTCCCACTGACAGTGTAGGAGGATCCCCTTTTCTCCACATCCTCGCCAACAGTTGTTATTTCCTCTCTTTTGGATAGAGGCCATTCTAACTGGTGTGAGGTGATAACACATTGTGGTTTTGATTTGCATTTCCATAGTGATTAGCAATGTGGAGCATCTTTTCATGTGCCTGTTGGACATCTGTATTTCTTTGGAAAAATGTTCAGGTCCTCTGCCAAATTTTTAATCAGGTTATTTATTGAGGATCGTTTAGCTTTACTTCTAAGTTAGAAATACTAAATGTGAGACCTAACTAGAAGAGAATACCATGAAGATTGAGTGACAAAAGGGAACCTATTGGATACATGTTCCGTTAAGGTCCAGAACAAATAAATCCAACATTTACACAAATGAGCACTAAAGACTTAATTCTGGACTGTAGTAAGAATGTAGTTAACAAGTTAATAATTTTTCCTCCAACTCTAATGTTTGTTTAATCATTTTCCTAGGATAGGGTTTGAAGCTAACAATGAATCTGGCTGTGCTGCATGTCTCTTTTTAGACATTAACTCAAGTTAGTTCTAAGGTATAGTATACTTCTGTTTCCTTTTTAAGCTTTTTAAATCATTTTTTTTTGTGCAGTAGAGTTTAAGGTTGTTATGTCATATTGAGGATGTATAGAAATATAGAATGGCTTCAAAGGTGAGTGAGAGGCCAAGAAGGGTGCAAAGATAGTGAGAGTAAAGAGAAAAGGTGCACAGGAAGCTTTACTTCTAATATGAAATGCTTCCTATGAATTTATTAGACACAATGGCTCATGTACAGAGGGTATGAAACTCATCTGAGGAAATTAACAAGACTTTGCTTGAAGAGGATGTAGTTTGACTCAGTAATATGTAGTTAATCATTCTAGAAATTAACACTGATAACCTTTTCTGTATTACATATATATATATATATAAAAGCAAAAGCCTGCATTTCTAACTAGCCAGGTCTGTTCATTTGGGAAAAGACCTTGTGTTTATAGTATGCACAGTGATCTCTTATACTTTCTCTTCCACATAGCCTACTTTACTTGCTAGCCATCTGTGGCAGATTACATTTTCCAAGAGCTCCCGTCCCATATGCTCTTCTGCAATGTTACCTTTCCATCCCCTCCCATTGTGAGGGGGAGTCCATTTCTTTACCTCTCAAATCTGAATGTGCCTTGTGACTAGTTTGACCAGTAAAATATGGCAGAGCCCTGAACTGGCCTGGCACTTCCCACTCCTGCCTCTTAGAAGCCAACTGTCATGGAAGAAAACAATCACCTTGAGAACACCACACAGTGAGAAGTCCCAAGCATATGAAAGGGCCTCGAGATGCCACATGGCCAGAGAGGCCCGTGAGCACCACGGAAGCAGGTATGTGAGTGAGGACGCCACGGTGGAAGTGGATGCTCCAGCCCTAGCTGCCTCACTTCACCGCATGTGAATCCAAGTGAATCACTGAGCCCTTCCTGGATTACTGGCCCACAAGTTTGTGAGCAAAATAAAATTATTGTCTTAAGCCACGTAGTTTATGAGGTAGTTGTAACAACAATAAATATTTGGAATATGATCAGTCTGGACAGGATGGTAGAAGTTGTAGAATACTAATCAATAAAAACTATACATTTTGGGATTTTTTTTCAAAATGAGAGGAATAATAGTGGTCATTCATTAATAATTCATTCACAAGAGTGAAAACAAAGTGACTTTTTCTTTTTTCTTTTGCTATCATTAATCTACAATTACATGAGGAACATTATGTTTACTAGGCTCCCCCCTTCACCAAGTCCCCCAACAAACCCCATTACAGTCACTGTCCATCAGTGTAGTAAGATGCTGTAGAGTCACTACTTGTATTTTCTGTGTTGCACAGCCCTCCCCATGCCTCCCCCCACCTTATACATGCTAATCTTAATGCCCCTTTTCTTTCCCGCAACCCTTATCCCTCCCTTCCTACCCATCCTCCTCAGTCCCTTTCCCTTTGGTAACTGTTGGTCCATTCTTCGGTTCTGTGAGTCTGCTGCTGTTTTGTTCCTTCAGTTTTGCTTTGTTGTTATACTCCACAAATGAGTGAAATCACTTGGTACTTGTCTTTCTCCACCTGGCTTATTTCACTGAGCATAATACCCTCTAGCTCCATCCATGTTGTTGCAGATGGTAGGATTTGTTTTCTTCTTATGGATGAATAATATTCCATTGTGCATATGTACCACATCTTCTTTATCCATTCATCTACTGATGGACACTTAGGTGGCTTCCATATCTTGGCTATTGTAAATACTGCTGCGATAAACTTAAGAGTGCATATGTGGAATTCCTGGGTCAAATGGTATTTCTATTTTGAGCTTTTTGAGGAACCTCCTTATTGCTTTCCACAATGGTTGAACTAATTTACATTCCCACCAGCAGTGTAGGAGGGTTCCCTTTTCTCCACAACCTCGCCAACATTTGTTGTTGTTTGTCTTTTGGACGGTAGCCATCCTTACTGGTGTGAGATGTTATCTCATTGTGGTTTTAATTTGCATTTCTCTGATAACAAGTGATGTGGAGCATCTTTTCATGTGTCTGTTGGCCATCTGAATTTCTTCTTTAGAGAACTGTCTATTCAGCTCCTCTGCCCATTTTTTAATTGGATTATTTGCTTTTTGTTTGTTGAGGTGTGTGAGCTCTTTATATATTTTAGATGTCAACCCTTCATCAGATCTGTCATTTATGAATATATTCTCCCATACTGTAGGATACTTTTTTGTTCTATTGATGGTGTTCTTTGCTGTACAGAAGCTTTTCAGCTTGATATAGTCCCACTTGTTCATTTTTGCTTTTTTTCCCCTTGCCTGGGGAGATATGTTCATGAAGAAGCCACTCATGTTTATGTCCATGAAATTTTTGCCTATGTTTTTTTCTAAGAGTTTTATGATTTCATGACTTACATTCAGGTCTTTGGTCCATTTCGAATTTACTTTTGTGTATGGGGTTAGACAATGATCCAGTTTCATTCTCTTACATGTAGCTGTACAGTTTTGCCACCAGCTGTTGAAGAGACTGTCATTTCCCCATTGTATGTCCAAGGCTCCTTTATCGTATATTAATTGAGCATAAATGTTTGGGTTAATGTCTGGAGTCTCTATTCTGTTCCACTGGTCTGTGGCTCTGTTCTTGTGCCAGTACCAAATTGTATTGGTTATTGTGGCTTTGTAGTAGAGCTTGAAGTTGGGGAGCAAGATCCCCCCCACTTTATTCTTCCTTCTCAGGATTGCTTATTCGGAGTCTTAGGTAGTTCCATATGAATTTTAGAACTATTTGTTCCAGTTCGTTGAAGAATGCTATTGGTAATTTGATAGGGATTGCATCGAATCTGTAGATTGCTTTGGGCAGGATGGCCATTTTAACAATATTAATTCTTCCTAGCCAAGAGCATGGGATGAGTTTCCATTTGTTAGTGTTCTCTTTAATTTCTCTTAAGAGTGTCTTGTAGTTTTCAGGGTATAGGTCTTTCACTTCCTTGGTTAGGTTTATTCCTAGGTATTTTATTCTTTTTGATGCAATTGTTTTCCTGATTTCTCTTTCTATTAGTTCATTGTTAGTGTATAGGAAAGCCACAGATTTCTGTGTATTAATTTTGTATCCTGCAACTTTGCTGAATTCTGATATTCTAGTAGTTTTGGAGTGGAGTCTTTAGGGTTTTTTATGTACAATATCATGTCATCTGCAAATAGTGACAGTTTGACTATTTGCAGATATAAGAGTATTTTACTATTTGTATATACAAGACAGGAATCTTTACTGATCTGGATTCCTTGTATTTCTTTGTTTTGTCTAATTGCCATGGCTAGGACCTCCAGTACTATGTTGAATAACAGTGGGGAGAGTGGGCATCCCTGTCTTGTTCCCGATCTCAGAGGAAAAGCTTTCAGCTTCTCACTGTTCAGTATGATGTTGGCTGTGGGTTTATCATATATGGCCTTTATTATTATATGACATTGATACTGGATTAAGAATGAGAAAATTTAGAGTTTAATTCAAACTTGGGTGAGTAACATAACCAAGTTGGGCTCCAATCTTCTTGTTAAAAGTGAAAGTTGGATACGATGTTCTCTAAGTTACCTTCTAATGTCATGATTCTTTGTGTTTTTGTCACTTCTGTTAACACCACACTTACACATCTTTTAAAACATGACTTACATTTATGTAAGACTTAAATGTGGAGCCTCTGGATTATTTCCATGTTGGGTATATAACAATGGACATACACTTCCCTTAATAGTGTGGGTAAAATTGTAATATTTCAAGAATATCTTGCCTGGCTTTAGTACACCTGCATATCAATAGGTGTTCAGAGGTGGAAAGAAATATGGCTTTAGTGCATTTGTATCATTCTTCAGGGATGAAGAGAAGTTCAGCTCCACATCAATGGGTAATTACCTGGGTAAGGAAGCCTTATCTGTACCTGAGAGGGAGGGCTGGTTTTGCTTCTGCTGGAGCAGAAAAGAGAGAAGGCCCTGGACTGCAGTTTGTAAGCAATAAACAGATTTTAAACTTTATTTCTCCCTTTGACTGATTTTGGTTTTTAGAGGAATTTGCCCTGGGATTTCTTCTCCCCAGACTTACATCCAGCACAGTCAACAGGATTCCTCTGAACCTGAAATCTGTCATAATGGGTGTGAACTTTGGGAGGGCCACCCCTAGAAATGATGGGGAGAAGTAGCGCTTGCACTGAGGGACGGTGTCTACACTTGTGTGGTTGTGGAGGTGCAACCACCACTGATGGCTGCACCAACCCCGGCCTGTGGCCTGAGCCTAAGGCTACTGCTTCTGCCGCTGTTGGTGTTCCTGCTGCCGGCCAGAGCCTGGTCACATCTATGGAAAGGAGCAGAGGTCTGGGTCACCTTGATAGAGAAGCTACTGGGAGCTGTGTACCACACCTTGCTGGCTATGGAGCCCATCACCGGAACAGCTCCGACCAAGGTAATAACCACCTATCCCATCGTGGGGTGGGTGAGAGACTGGGCCCAAAGGCCGCGGAGTGGTGTGGCACAGATACCTACCTATCATGTAACTGGCCATTTGCCTTTGGCATCCCCAGGGAATAATGAAACAGACACATTGACCCAGGTTCGCTGGCTAGAAGGAATGTCTGCCTCTGATGTGACCCAATGGTTACATCAGCGTTTGTTGCACGTGGGGGAAAAGACAATATGGGCCCGTTGGTGGGGCTTGCCATTGACCTTTGAAGGAGTCAGTAGAGCCTGGAAGGAGTGCCCTGCACATTGTGCAGACCAGCAAACCACCATGAGGGCCCTAGAGCATTTCTTTGCAGCCTATGGCCAGTTGCTGGTGATTGAAAGTGATCAAGGCACCCACTTCACCCACTTTATTGGACATGCATTGCAAGGATGGGTGCAGCAATTAGGAGTAAAATGAATGTGGCCTTGGACAATTCAACACATGGACTGGTGATGGCTGGCTCTTCTGGCACCTTGGGGAAAAGGCCTGGAAGCTGGCCTCCTGAGTATTCCTGGAATAACAGCAAAGTGGCCCCCCAAAATCATAGTTATTTGCTTCTACTGTCTTTGTGTCCTGGATGCACCCCCTGGCTGCAGCTGCCGTGTGATGGCTGGAATGGAAGAACTTTTAACTTAATCTTCATGGGACTTTGAACCTAGCTGAATCCTCTGGCTTGAGAATTACCATGATTGCGTTGCTGTTTTCAAGAAAATAATGCTTAAAGAGAAGCTTGACTTTGTCTAATGTTTGGTAAAAGTTTTGTGAGCGATCTAGCATAGTTGTTAGGAATGAGTAAACAAGTGTAGAAACATATTTTGTGCTTAGTGAGAGATTGTGCTGTAAAGTACATTTACTTAATCTGCATAGCCTGAATCCTCTGGCTTGACTATTATCAAGATTTTATTGCTGTTGCTATTGTATTTTATTAGATTGGTTGGAAGAGGGAGAACACGTGAATCGTAAGGTGAGATTTCTGGAGGGGTGGCCTGTGAGTAAAATTGTAATATTTCTAGAATATCTTTCCTGGCTTTAGTACATCTGCATATCAATAGGCATTCAGTGGTGGAAAGAAGTATGGCTTTAGTGCATTTGCATCATTCCTCAAGGGTAGAGAGAAGTTCATCTCCACTTTAATGGGTAATTACCTGGCAAGGAGGGCTTATCTGTACCTGAGAGGTGAGTGGGAGGGCTGGTTTTGTTTCTGCTGGAGCAAGAAAGAGAGAAGGCCCAGACTGCAGTTTATAAGCAGTAAATGGATTTTAAACTTTATTTCTCCCTTTGACTGATTTCAGTTTTTTAAGGTATTTTGCCCTGGGATTTCCTCTCCCCAGACTTAAAATAGTTAAAGGAAAAAATTGTCACAACTTATTTCAAGGTAGTTTTGAGGTTTGAAATGTTTACAGTAAAAAGTTAAATTGCACTGGAAAAATATGTCTGTCAAGGACAAGAACCTGCCCCAATGTGCATTTGCATCTGCAGGGAAACCCAATTATAACAGCTATTTTGAAGGACTAATATCACTGGAGACTGAGCAGAGTGACCCTGTAGTAGAGCAAGCAGGTAACAGTGTGTCCTAAAAACTGACCTAGACAGGAACATGTACATGGTGAGCTCACCCACATTTTGTTATTGGCCCATGAAATTCTACATTTGATCTAAAATATTGCTGCTGAAACTTATGTAAAGTAAGGTTATAATTAATCACTATGGTAATTTTAATAATTATATGCCTCAGGTGAAGTGAGACACTAACTAAAATTGTACAATATGGTTCCCAAGAGCTCTCTTTTTAGGTTGGACATGGTAAATTTTGCAATCAAATACTTCTCAGTAAATCTTATGTAAGACTGACATAAAGTGAAAGAAGCAGGTCCCCAATCAGTTTTTGGGGCTGCTAATTTAAGATCCATCTCAATGAAACATTTAGTGAGCCAGCTCCAACCCAGGGCAGGCCACATGCCATATTTAATGGCAAACAAGTGTCTTTCTTCCCCATGATTTCCTGAGGAAAGTGGCTCATTGGTGGAATAATTTCTCTCTGGTCTGTTACATTTTATATAAGAGTTAATGACTCCTTGATTGCAAATGATGATAAAATTTGACATAGGCTTTTAAAGTTCATCATCGTGAAGATTACTACTGTGTAAAGGCTGCTCGGTGAGGTGGCATGCATCCTGCATCCTGGGCTTCCCTGTGCTACTAACTAGTTGTGGAACCTTGGGAACAATCTTTGATCTTTCTGAGTTTTGTTTTTTCATTTTTTAAATGACATGGACTTCAAATTTTTTTCTTTCATGCCTATTCCCAAAATGAGACTTTAATGAAAAGGAGGTCTTTCCCCTTGCTAGTTAGACAGGGTGCCTCCCCACTGCCCTCTTTTTTCTTCCCTCTTTCTCCCAAAGGCTTATGTCTGTAACACCAATAATGGTGACAGACTAACTAGTGCATCTGTCTCTCTGTCAGCCTTGTTATTCTCCTTGACTGCTGATATAGCCTCTTTAACAGATCTCTTCACACCCATTCTCTGGTTAGTTCCCATTCAATAGTTGTTTATAAATAATGCTCTTAAAAAGAAACACCAAATTTTATCACTTAACTTCTCTCGTTAAGCCATTAAAAATGCCTTCACATGGCTTTTCAGTTTGAACCCCAAACCCTTAACATGGCTTACTGGACTCTTTACTTTTTAGTCCCTACCTGTGCTCCTAGTTTTCTCTTTCCTTTCACCCTCTCCTCTCACCTTGCTGCAGGTTGGAGTTGTCCCACAGAAGAGTGAGGTGGTGGCTCAGAGAACATGAGTCCAATTGACCCTTGAACAATGCAGGGGTCAGTGGTGTGGACACCTGTGCAGTTGAATGTCTGTGTATAATTTTTGACTCCCCCAAGACTTAACTGCTAATAGCCTACTATTGATTTTATGGTAATAAATGATAAAATAGACTAGTATCAACATATATTTTATGTGTTCAAGACCTACCCAACTTTCTTGTAATTTTTTTTCAATATTTTTAGGCAGTGCCGTTTGTGAGGTTTTTCAAATTGTCACACATCTCCAAAACATTTTCCAATGTTTATTGAAAAAATCTTCATATAAATAGACCTGCATAGTTCCAACCCATGGTGTTCAATGGTCAACTGTACTTTGTTTTGGTTTAAATTTGCTGCAGTGAATACAAAGGATATACTTTTACTAAAGGGCAGCTCTTGATACTAGATTGAGGGATGTTGCTGGGTGTGAATTCTTAAGTCTTCCCAGTTCTTCATTAGAGATGCACTCAGTTTTGTGGTTATGGAGTTTTTCCTGTCTAGGATGAAAACTGGTTTCTTCTGTTCCAAATGTGTTTCCTGAAACTCCAAAGGTGGTATGTTACATGTTGAAAAATCTGCCTTCTTATGGCTGTGTCACCTGTTGTTAATGTGCTGTTTCTGGGTATATATTCTTCCTAAGCTAAAGGGGCCATCTTGCTACCTGGTTCACAACTTATATAATAATGATTATATATCACACATGTATACTTACATGGGACAATAACTAAATCTCCTATGGAAGAGAAACAATATAGAATAAGACTTATGCGGAACATTCAGCAGTTCAGCAAAGGTATTAGAGAAGAACAGTCCTGAGGCCTGGAAGTGGATTTGAGCCCAATTCTATGAATACCAACCACTACTAGGGCTTTTTTATTATGAACTTTGAGAAACCAAGCTTTACTTTTGTTTGCTATTTTTTCCCATTGATAAAAAAAGTGTTAAAAAAAGAAAAAATGAGTCCTTAGAGAACCTCAGAAGGATGTTTGCTTATAAGACAGGCAAGTATACTATGTTTCTTTCTCAGTGGGTCAGAAAAGAGAGACTATACAGTCAGAAGCAATGACTCCTGGAAATAGGAAAAGAAACAAAAGATTTATCCAGCTAGAGAGATAGGAGGAAAAGGAGAATGGGCAAAAGCTGCTCTGAGATTGAGATCCCATAGATTTTTCTGGTATCTCTTTCTTCTACCCATCCCTCATCAACAGCATTCCTCTCCTCATCTCTTCTGATTTCCCTCTAATTTCTTGTGATCCTCTCCTTTTTAAATCAGACTGGCACCTTTGCTGCAGGACATAGGGTCTATTTCCAATGGCTAAAAGCTTTGCCATTGCACTGAGAGTGTCATTCGTGTAACAGGCAACCCAAAATAGAAATGTGACTACATGTTCCCTGGAAAACACGAGTAGATATGGCTAGTTACCCTAGGTTAACTGTTGTAACAAACAATACCATAATCTCAGTGACAAAACACTCGAGAAGAAGTTGCTTGGATGCAGTGAGGGTTGGTGGAAGAGGGAATGGGAAGAAGAGGGATTTTGCTTGACAGTGATTGAGGGACTCAGGCTTTCCCCAAGCTGCTGCTATTCCACCTTCTAGGTTATATCCTCCTCTAGGACATGACTAGATGAATAAAGAGAGATTATTCGTGGGAGGGTTGTATTAGCTAGGCCTGAAAGTGGCGTACACATCCACCTACATACTGCAGGCTAGAACTGAGTCACATGGCTGCACCCACTGCGAGGGCAGCTGGAAAATATGGTTGTTTTAGTTTCCTGGGGTTGCCATAAAAATGTACCACAAACTCAGTGGCTTAAAATAACAGATTTTATTCTCCCACAGTTATGGAGGATAGAAGTCTGAAATCAAAGTGCTGTTAGGGCCATGCTCCTTCTGAAAACTCCAGAGAAGGATCCTTCTTTACCTCTTCTTAGCTTCTGGTGGTTGCTGGCCATTCGTGTTCCTTGAATGTAGCTATACTGCTCCAATTTCTGCCTTGGTCTTTGCATGGCTCTCTCTCCTCTGTGTCTCTACCCTAATTTCCCGTGACACCAGTCATTATATTAAGGTCCACCATAATCCATTATGACCTTATGTTAATATGATTATATCTACAAAGACTCTACTCCTAAATAATGTCACCTACACAGGTCCTAGGGGTTAAGATATTAAACATCTTTTGTTCAATCCACAACAGTGGTCCAGCTTGCTGAGCAGAAAAGAGAATTTGGTGAACCACTGTCCAATCTCTGCCTAGTTAAGATTCCCTACCACAAATAAGTGAGCAGGAAAGCCTTTTGAGGGCTTTAGAGAACTAAGCCTACATTTATAACATTGTTTCTGTGAGGAATGTGTTTTTAACACCAGACAACTCTGACTGACAAATGAACTTTTGGAAGATAATCTATTTCTAATTTCTAAGAAATTATTTCTTATGCTTCAGGGAACTTCACCCCACTTAACTAACGTCACAATTAAAAAAAAATAAGATTTGGTAATACTATTAATTTTAATGGTTTAATAAAATAGAATAGGCATGTTAATATAATCACCTCTAAAGCTCCATGCCTATAAAATATGCTTAACATAAAACAAAGATTTCCTTTTTCGACTTGGGTCACCATCATCTGACCGTAGTTTCTGCTCTTGGCATTTTTGCTTTTAGTCTTTACGCATCTTAGCACACTTTATTACGTGGATGCTCTTCATTGATGCCAGACATGATTTAATTAAAAAAACAACAACAGTGGCCTTAGAATCAGAAGAACTTTAACTCTTTATCTTATTAACTTTGTTATTTGGGCAGGTTACCAAAACGGCTTTTTATCTCAGTTTTTTCACCTGTGCTGTGATTGATAGCAACCTTTTCCCTATGTGGTTGTGAGATCCCATAAAGTCACTTAATATTTGAGGACCTGCCATATGCCAGTATTGTTATAAGTGCTTGGGAATTACCCATGAGAACAAAGATGGATCTCAGTCTTCATGGAGTTTCCACTCTAAGAGCTAAAAATTATTTAATCATAAAATGATTTACAAATGTATTATCATCATTGCTATCTTGTTTGCAGCAACTCCAACTTCTCAAATATCTTATCTCCAGTATCTCAAATAAGATTTCAGAATCTTATTTGAAATTATACATAGCTCCTAGATGTCAGGAAGTACACAAAATAAAGGAAAATCAAAGAAATGAAAATTTACTCATTAGAAGTTCAGCCATAACTATAAATTCATGGTGAATATTGAAAATGTATACTGCACTTAAAAATTATCTGTGGGGCCCTATTATATTCCATGTGGTGTGTTAGGTTCCACGTGGAAGGCAAAGATAGACATCAGTCCTCCCTACAAGGAGTGTAGAGTCGAGTTGGACATATGCCCACTCAAAACTCCACGATGGGGACAGAAAATGAAGAGTACCCAGCAGGGAGGCACAGAAAAATCTAAATTTTCAAAAAAGCAACTCAAACACACCATAATATATTGTTCTCTGTAGCATATTTGCCTTCTAACACCGTAATGGGCATAGCTCTACTAGCACCAGTTTATCTACTTGCTGAGACTTTTCTTTTACACTTAGAATATAGTTGATGACATTTATGGTACGCTGAGATAGTGTTTCTACAGCACTTTCACCCTGTAAAGGAAGCATATTGTATAAAATTTGGAAGAACATTTTAGAACAACACCAGCCCTCCAGGATGTTACAGTTCATTGTCAAAGCCAGAGTCCTGATCAGAGTATTCAGAGTCATCTGCCACATGCGTGGATGTTGGCAGAGAAAGCCCTTGTACAAGAGCTGTCCAAACATGATCAGAAGTGACTAATTCATACGGTATTGAAAGCTGAAGTACGTTGTTTGTGATTCACATTGCAGAGGTGATGTAAAAACAATGACTAGGCTCCTGATAGGATCACCAAACCCACTGAAAAACACATTCTGATGTCAGAGGAGAGTGAAGGGTGTTAGTAACACATCTCCTCTCCAGTTGGTAGAAGTTTCCCTTTTTCCTTCTTTTCCCCTTTTGTGGTGTCATATTTTTCTAATATGTTTGTTAAGTAGTTCCCATTTCAGGACTTTGCTCTTCCCTTTACCTAAAATATTCTTCCTCCAGACAATTGCTTGTCTTGGTGCCTCACTTCATTCAGGTTTCTAGAGCATTCCTTTGCACCTTAGCTAAAAAAGCATCTGTCTCCCATCACTCCTTATCATACTTTTTTCCCCAGAGAACTTGCCATTATTTTTGTTTATTGTCTAGTTCCCCTGTTAGCATATAAGCACGGTGATTGCAGAAACCTTGCCTGTTCGCTCAGCATCATATCCCCAGTGGTTAGGACGATATATTCCTAGTGTTTAGTTCCTGGCATGCAATAGGCATTCAATAAATATCCACTGAGTAAATGAATCTAGTTTCCAGGGTGAGGGTACTCCTAAGAAAGGTCAAATGAGTGGAGTTCAAAGGGGACAGGTGAGGGAGTAAGTGAGGGGATGGGGGACAGGGTACAGTGGAGGAGCGG
The DNA here is from genome assembly GCF_030020395.1 of Manis pentadactyla. Lineage (NCBI taxonomy): Eukaryota > Metazoa > Chordata > Mammalia > Pholidota > Manidae > Manis > Manis pentadactyla. The sequence goes on from NC_080023.1 coordinate 95,636,246, forward strand.
AAGGGCATCATGGGGGATTCTGATGACGGCTCTGATGACAGTGGCACTTGGGCTCCTAGAGGCCTCTGTAGAAGTTCCCATAGGGTTTGTTCCAGATAAAAGAGGCCCATTGCCTCTGTCCTGGCTGTGGGATCTGAGGCACCACTGGTGGGGTGGGTCTAGTTGAACAGAAGGAGGGTGGAGAGAGTGAGAGGCAGCCAGACTCGTTGGCTCTGGATGAGGATGTGGTGAGGGTCCTCTGGGTGGTAAGGCAGAGAGAGACCATCCCAACAGCAGTACAGAGAGAAGGTAAATTTTTCTTCCTAGTTTACTGGAAAGATGAGTTCCTAATTTTGATAGCCATTTTCATGTAAGAAACATTTTTAAGGTAGACTTTCTGAGTTGAAAATAACCAATATTTGCAGTAATAATGATAGGATTAACAAGAGCAATAATGCATTTACATAGGCACCTTCAATTTCCAAAGTGTACTTTCATATTTTATCTTACTGATCTAAACCTGACTCTGTTTTTACATTTAAGGATTCTGTGTATTATACTTTGAGTTTGTTTTCTAGGAATAGGGATGACTGTTAAGCATATGCATATGCTAAAACATGTTAGGCTGTGGCTTCATCCACTAAAACATTTAATAAGTTTACGGCCATTTCAATCTGATAAATGGAATTGAGTTCCTTGTTATAAAAATAAGACCTGTTTTTTTAGCAAGAAGAATTCTGGGAATTTATATTAGAAGCTTCTCTATAGCAGGGATTGTGTTTTATTCATCAGTCAATAGTGAGAATTAGGTTAAGCAGATTTGTAGATCAGTTATAAAGTGTTTTAACTCTATGACTTTCTTATATTTGTATTACCTGTAGTGCCTTCCTTATATATTCGACAAACCTTGATTAACTGCTTTTAATGTGCCATACATCATGCTTGGTTCTGGGAAATTCATGTCCCCCTACACACACACACACACACACACACACACACACACACACACACACACACACACTCCTTGGCTTAAGACACCCTGGCCTGTCAAGAGAAGACAGTTGGGTAAATGTGCAATAGTGCTACAGGTGCTGTGTCAGAAGTGTGGAAAGGGGAGGCACAGAGTGGGGACTGGTCCGTGTTACCTGTTCTCAAGACATTATGACAGAAGTCATCCTTGAGCTAAGTTTCAGTTGATTATTTGAAGTCAAGTGAAGAACATCTTTAAAATGTAACTTTCTTACATTCACTTTAGGGTATTAATAGCTAATCCTTTTCCTTGAGTAGCTTTTTTATTGACTGAAATGTACCTCATTTCAAAACAGGTTCAGAGAAGCATTCAAGAATGTTATAGGTTTCTCATTATGCATTATGTCTGTTCTGTGTAGAAGTACCTGTAGGAAGAAAATTAAGTGCGGGTTTTCTGTGTGGGTTGAGAGTTAATCGATTTGAGGGTGTTTCAGAAACCAACCAGCAGAGTCCCCAAATCATTCGAGTCCCTGGCCTTCTTTTTTCACGGCTTTCTTCATTGTGAGCGGTCCCTGATGGTAATTGGTGGAATCAGATTTAACAATGCAGTCAGATAAACAGTTGTGGCAGCTGCTGCCATGGCAACGTCACCGTCCTCCCCCTCCCAGTGCGCGCCCCTTCCCCACCCCTCCTCCTCCTGCTGCTTGCCTCCAGTAAGTGTATACTCGCTGGCGGTCTGTGCAGGCGGCAGGGTTTAATGGCAGAGCTATTTTCTTCCCAAACTGTTCAAAATGATGAACGAAGATGCAGCTCAGAAAAGCGACAGTGGAGAGAAGTTCAATGGCAGTAGTCAGAGAAGAAAAAGACCCAAAAAGGTAAATTGCCACAATTAGGAATGTCTATATATGGATGTGTATGTGTGTATGTTTGAGTGTGTGATGTCAGTGAGGCTTAGAAACCGTGGGGCATTCTGAGTAGCTGTAGACTGGAACAGTGTCAAGTAGTGCTTTTTAAAGAGACAGGTGCAAACTGCTGCTTTTGGGGAATGGGAAAGGAGCCGGGCATGGTTCGTGGTGGATACGTTGACTGAAGCATGGTGGAGTGAACAGAGATAGGTGTTTTGGGCATGTGGATTATTGAAGATTGTGGCCGCCAATGGATGCTTCTGGTGCTAGCCCAGTGCAAAGAGGGTCATTTTATTTTTAGAATGAGTGAGTTTAGAAGAAAGTGTTAAGCAAGGTGGATTGTGAAATAAAGGGAAGATTTTTGGCCAGATGTGTTTGCTTGGTGATGATCTTGAGATGGCTAGACAGCAAATGCCTTTCGATTTCAGGCTAAGTGTATTCTTCCTAAGAAGAAAAGACTGTTGTGACAGGAGAAATATGATCCCCAGCGTGATATTTCTTTGGTTTGTTTAGCTGCTCTCCGGTTTTCCCAGACATTAGTGTGATAGTCCTTTCATTGATTAAGATAAACAGCTAAAGATATTATGGGCCAGGGGGTGCTAGGCACACAAAGCAGTCTGTAGGATTTCTTACCCTGGCATACGTTGCCATACCCTTGATTTCATGGAAATGATACCAGTGAGAAACAGTGGGAAAAGATGCAAACTATTCGGCCCCACCCAATGCCAGCACTTCTTTCTTTATGGCCTGACTCCTTCTGGTAACTGTTGCAGTTTCCCAGAGCGCTTTGAGCCCTACCTCTGAAAGAGATGCCTGTAAATAAATTCTCCTGAAATCCCTTTACTGATAATTTGGGAGAGATAGGAGATATGATTCTCGTGTTTATGGTTTCAGTGTTAGATGATTTTGGATTTTGAATGAGATGATCAAAAAAAAATTATCATGAAGATAGGAATATTTTTCATTTTGACAGTGTTGAAATTGTATTGTGCTTTGACATGGAATGTCTCTGGTGTCTAAATGTCTCATAATCTCAAAAATTTGAAATAATTTGAAACTTATAATGTTGAAAAGATTATTGTATTAGCAAACAAGGGATTTATGTATTTTTATGGTGCCTTGTAATTTGATAAAAATGAGCATGCCCACATACAAGAAAAATATAATAGCATGAGGGTAATGATGCAATCTGATAAAGGCAGAAGGATAATTCAGGGTAGGTAGGAACATGGGTGGAATGTCCTTTTGTACCTAAGGATTTCTGGATCTCCCAGCCCTGAGATTTTTAGTTAACTGATAAACATTTAAAAAGGAGGAAAAACAAACAGAGAAGAGAAAGAGAGCAAGAGAGAGGTAGAAGGAAAGAAAAAAAGGATTTTTTTTTTGCTTGAATTCACTTCAAAATCCTCTTAATTTCTCTCTGAAGTCTCTGTAATGCATTAGAAACAATATACTCAGAACTATTAAAGGAGTGGAGAATGTATTTCAAGGAGATTTTTAAGATCTGAGTGATGGTACTAAATTCACATGACCAAAGCTATTTTGAAATATTTGAGGCAATGGAGAAGATAAAACCATCATATGTGATAATTTTAATATTTTTAAGCTCCATTTTCTCAAGCATTTATTCTAGGAATAAATTCGTTCCCAAACTTGCTTTCAAATGATAGCAATTAATAGCAAGTTTTGGCAAGTGTGTGTGTGTGTGTGCGTGCATGCATTCAGAGACATATATCAAATGAGCTGTAAAAACACAGTGAATATTTAGTGTTAAAGTAATTTCATCTAAAAGAACACACATATACGTCCTTTAGCTTGTCAAGTCAGACTCAAGTGGGTTTGAATCGTAGCACTATCCTTTAACACTGCATGTTGGAGCATATCCTTTAAATTCTCTGATCCAGATCCTCATCTGCTAAATATGAATAATTGTATATACCTTTTGGTATTTTGTGAGGATTAGAAATAATGTATATAAGATTCTGAGCAGTGTTTAATATGTAGTTAATGTCAGTAACTTTTAGTGTCATTACTTTTCTCTTAAACTGAAATTTTTTTTGGAATGAGCACCGTAGAATGAAAAACTGTTTATATTTTTGAAGGAGGCAGAATATAATATTGGTACTTTGCAAAGGCTATGTGGTCATTTTTCAAAATGTCAAAAGTTATATGCTGTAATTGGAAACTTTTTATCTCATACAAATTATTGAGATTTATGTAAATATATCCTCCCTTGGTCTTCATGTCTTTTTGCAGAGCAGGTAATTGAAATTTTCATACTTAGAAACTGGACCATTAAATGTGCTTTGATGAGGAAACAATAATCAAGAAATAAGCATCCCTAAGAAGGATAAAATTTGAGGAAAACAAGAAGCCTATTAAGGATGAAAACAAGAACTGGAGCAAAGTCAATGCTGTATCACTCCAATTCTATTGTCTGTTGTTCTACCAAAGGTTTACCCTGAATCCACTGTAGGATTATATAAGGCAGCCAGGATTATGGACCACCAGGCTTACTGTGGCCTGGTTGTTGATCTAACATGCTGAATCATATTCCTTGAAAACACATGCCTCTTTCTCTAGTAAATATTTAACAGATGAGCCATAATCTCCTTGTTTATTCTACACCTCATAAACATAATTCTTCTGAGGGACAAAACCAAAGGGTCTTTTGCCACAAACCCCACAATGTGAGAAAATCAGCTTAAAGAGTTTATATTAGAGTTTTAGTGAGTACCTTGAAGATAGAAAATTCTTTCAGGTTTTTAAAATAATGTCTGTTCTGACTTCAGTAACTGAGCTTGTCAACCTTCATGCAAAGTCTGCCGAGAACACACCTGTGGCTGAATGTGTGGGGGCAGCGACTCACTGCGGTGAGGGAGGGTGCACATCATGAGGAATGGAGTTGACAAGGGTTTACAGGGCTTGGGCTTTGGATGAGTAATCTGGTGGAGGGAACAAGAAAGTGGGGTTCACGCTGCATGGGGTGTTTCAGAAAGCCTGGGAAGTTCTGTGATCGCGTCTCCCTGTAGATCTTAGCTCTGGGAGGGCAGGCTAAAGCTGCAGCTGGTAAAGAGGCAGCAATCTCTCATTGAGTAAGAGGAGGGGGATATCTAGTATTTTGTGGCTTGGACAATGTTCATGTTTTGTCTGCGTTCAGGCATGATAAGGGAGTGGTGCCGTTATTTGTCCTGTTCTGTTACACTCACAGTATGACCTGGAGCGATGATGACGCTCTGTAAAACTTTTATGTTCAGTGGGAGAATGCCAAGGCCAAGCTGATAGTACCAGGCCAGTTCCTGGATGTTTGCAGTTGCTTTTCTCTTCCTCAAGCTTGAACACAAAGATATTTTTGGAGAGAGATTTATTTATTATTAGGTGCTCTTTAGTGTCCAAAGAAAGTAAATCAGATAGTACTGTTACTAATATATTCAGAGAACCCTTTTTCATTTAATACTTCAGCAAATAGTTTCCTTAAGTCCCAGTTAAATCACAGAGATCGTGCCCAAGGTGCAGATTTGGGGTCGACGTTCTAGTGGTGGTTCAGTGGAGAAGGGAAACTAGGAACTACCCTCATTCTCAGCTGGAGTCATGGACCAGAAAGGAGCACTGGGACCTATGAGAAATGTATCAGCATCAGAGTTTTTCGCTTATTCTAAATCTTAGACAACTCTATAAAAATTTCTTATTCCAGGAAATATTCTGGCATATTAGATAACATAACCCAAGGCCATATTGATGTGCAGCACCTCACACTTTTCAATTTTCACTTTTCAATGACATGACTGTGGATTTGTCCTGGAAGAGACTGCAGGAACCTTCAATAATTTACATAAGTGAAAATGTCCAGGCATCAGTCCCACAACAAAGCAACTGTGAGTTCTTCTAAAACAAATGAAATGGCTTAATAACTATTTTTCCTTATTTGGTAGAATGACTATATAAAGGTTAAAATATCAGTACTATGGATTTCAACAGAGTAGTAAGATAAAATGGCTTTGTGAGATACCTTATATTCATTCAAGATGTTTGGTTCTGGACCATTACTTAAAAATATTCATGAACATGGCAAAGTATTTTTGGTTATATGTATTTTTATTGCTGTTTACTTGCCACTGCCTAAATAGACAGAAGAAAGTGGTGCCAGATGTATGACTGAAATGTTGCACCATTGAAATGTGAATGAGAGACATAGTAAAAGGTTATTGTCACAGCCGCCACACAAAGTATGGCTTTTTTTTAATGGAATCAAGAGGCAGATCCAACATTTAGATGTTCAAATCATCTTGCAGTCAAATTAGTTGTGAGTTTAGTTGGTGCTTTATCTAGTTCAATCAGGTCTAGAAAGGCTTTCTTGTGTAATTTATCCTGATTAATATCCCCATTTCTTCAGTTTTCCAAATAGCTTAGGATTTACCATTTATAAAAACATCAATTCATAACCCAAAATTGCATGTGTTGCCTGAAGACAGCAATTCCCCATCATTGAGGGTATTTAGAATGACCATCTGTCAGAGACTATGGAAATTTTTTTATTGGATAGAAAAATCCCTGGTATTCTGTGACTTTCTATGTCTGTCTCTCTGTTTTCATCTCTTTCTACCCACTTTTATATTACTGTTTTAAATTCCTAATTTCATGTGAAAGTAATAGTCAAATATTAATCTTAAAGTATCCTTTTTAAAGGGTTAAGTGCTATCTGCTCCCCACAACTATGAGAAGTACCTGGATTGCCTATAAAAGAACAAAATGCTTAGGACTCTCTTCAGACCTGGTCAATCACTTTTGGGGATTTTTAATGGACTCCCAACTCTTCTTCTTATGTCCATCAGACTTAAGAACCATTGCTTTTGAATGGGGTTAGCAGGCATGAAGTTGAGTCATTTTAGAAAGAATTTCTAATTTATTTTGGATGTGTTAGATTATTAGTCAGCTCTTAGAGTTACATGTGTTTCATTCAAGTCTAGATGGCAATGGCAGCGACACAAGAGCACAGAAAGCATTTTCCCCCACCTTACTCTTACTCTGTGTCTAGGACCTAGCATTGCTTTGTGTACACCATCTCATTTAATCTTCAATCACTCTCACTGAGTATTATTATCCAGTTTTGTAGATGAGGAGCTGGAGACTCAGACTTTATGCAGGGATGGTGCTGTAGAAATGATGGACATTTTTCCTACTATTTAACAAATGATGTATTTCAAACCATTTCTCTCAAGGAAACCAGGTGCTAAGCTATTCCTCTGTGTCTCTTGCAAAGCTTCTAAGGTAGTTATAGGTTCAACTTATGCTAAGATATCCTCCTCCAGATTTTTTTCCCCAATGTTGCTTCCTATTGTTCATCAGTTTATCACAATCTCCAAAATGCTTACTCTAGTTGGAATAATATGCACAGGTGATTTCTTTCCTGGTTGTCTATAACCTTCTTCTAGGCAGGACTCCCTCGTTTCCTTCCTTTTGTTTCCATTACATTTTGTGTTATGTTGGTTCTGATTTTTTTTTCAGTCCATACAGTCACTGAACTGGCTTTGAAAAATCCAGAAAAATGATTGGAACAACAAAATAAGTAAACAAGTATCTTCATACGGCTTAAGTGTATTAAGTTTGCATAAAAAGTTGCTCCTCCTTTCACAACTTTAGTTCTAATTATTCTCTTGAGAATCCTTTTTAGTATATTCTGAGTAGTTGTTCTGCAGAAGGTTCTACAGAAGGTTCTTTTTTATACACTCTTTCCTAAAGTGTTTGAGATTTCTTTTTCCTTCTTAATAGAGTTTCTAAAGGGACATGTGATTGCATACTGAAATAGAATTAAGATTTTTAATCTGTATTTGTTACTGTCTTAACCTGATTCAGAGATGCTAATTATAAATATCCCTACAGCTTTCTTTCTTTCCTGCTCATATTCTGTTCTAATTCCTATTGGTAGCAGAAAGAAAAGCACTACCTATTTTTATCTCAGTGGGTTCTGACAGGACTCCTTACAACAAATAAACTTAACATCTCAATTCCTTTTACTTGAAAGAGCAGAGGTGGGATTACTACCAAATGAAACAATATTTTGATTAAAAAATTTTAGAACTATTTTATACACTTGAGACCAAGTAAGTGTGGTAGGGTATTTCTTTTCTTTGAAATCTATTAATACCTGCCAACCCTTTAGAGAGGGTGAATTTTTAAAAACTGGAGGGAGTTGGTAAAATATGTTCTAGTTAATGATACACCTAAATCTAGAGGGTGAGCTTCTACTTAGTTGTCAGACCTGGGTTTTATTCATGTTTTTTTCTGTTAACTCACAGACAACTATCATTATCTTCCACCCACTAATTTGTGTTTGTACTCATTAAGACAAGGACCTTGATTTCTAACATTTGCTTAATGAGCTTCAATTTCTAAGAATCAGCTTGTTTAACTCAATTTAATTTAGGTCTTTTCCCCAACATGTAGGAGAGCTCCTTTAATTGTGGGTTGGTTTGCTAGGTGCAGGGCACTGTGTTAGCTGCTGGGACATTGTCCTGCCATTCAGTGTGGCTGTCAAAGCTTCCCACACACAGTCAGGAAACTGTTCTGTCCTGATGCTAATGTTAGTCCAGGCTGAGGAGAAGAATTAAGGAAATGTCATGTAGGTATATCCTCTTCCACCCATTTCTGGAGGCATGCATATGTCTGCAGATTCAGTAGGCTAAAACAGATTTGAATCTGAGGTATATCTGCAGAGCAGAGTATTTGTGTAGGTTTCAATGTACTATAGTTTCCTAATTTTAAACACATAAATCTGATATTGTAATAGAATTTGCATTGCGGAGTTTACCCTCTAATTCTGTCGAGGGGGTTTGGTCCTCCCAAGACAACATACAGAACAAAGTGAAATGAGTGGCAGAGTGAAATGGAGTGTATGTGTGAAGTTATTTTTGAGAATTTTGAATTTGTACTTTGAGAAGTCGGTAATTGGCGATACTTCCTTGTAGCCTGTGATTTATAATAGTGACTACGAAAAGTCTTAATGTGAGTTAACCTTTTGTTTTCACAGTTTAGTCTATTTTGCAAACCACATTTGGGTAGCATTAATAAAATGTTTGCAAGTGCCACATTACCATGCTCTACTCTGATTCTCAGAATAAATGCATGTATTGAAGTTATGGGATGAGTGGTGAATGCGTTTTGGTTTACATTGCTCAGCTATTTAGGGCATAGTGCTAACCTACCTGCTATCATTCCATACAAGCCAGTTACCTTTATGTAGTCTCAAGGGTGTGGATTTCATTCTTAACCTCAGAGGGTGGCCAGTCAAAGGGGGACAGTGCAGGAGAATACTGTTAGATGTGTACAAACCAAACCCATTATCCAAAAACCACACTTTCAGAAAAATGGATATGCTATCGACACATATTTATGTGTCAAGATTATCTCCTAATGACTTATCTTCTCAATATGAAAAGGAATTCACGTCTTCATAAAGGTCCATATGAGGGGTGACAATAGTAATATAATGAAAGTAAAATGGAGGTCTTTTAATGGTTTATAATGAAGTTTATCTAAATCAAACTTGTTTGAATGAATTAGTTTTATTCAATAAGCTGAACAATTTAATTACAGAAAAATTCTTTATTAGGAAAAAAATCATATCATTGGAACATTTCACAATAACAACAATAATAATAAATGATAGTTAATATATATTAAGAGCTTATCATAGTATTATTTGCTAGCCATTGTGCTAAGAGTTCTACATAGATTATCTAATTTTATCTTCACAATTATCTGATAAGTGTATACTATATTATCCCTCTATTAAAGATGAGGAAATCGATGTCTAAAGGGATTGAAAAACTCCCCTGTTTGAATCCACATAGCTGCTAAATGATGGACCCAGGATGTTACCCAAGGTCAGACTGACCATTCTGCCTTCTCCAAACCCCTGTGTTATGCTGATAGAACAGCATTTTAAACAATTAAAATAAGATCAAGAATTAAAGAAATAGTTTCTTTATGTCCAAAACCCATTGCACCAATATGCCTTTGCTGATTGATCAATGAATGTAAAAGCTGTTATGACTGATTTTTTTTCAAATATTGTTCAAACAGAAGCATAAACCCAAATAGGAAAATGTATTTTTTATGTGATTTTTGACTAAAATTATCAGATGTGCTCATAATATTTGAGCCAGATGTGAATTCTCAGTCTTAGCCTTGAAACACTGAAGAATGAAGCCTTATATGTTGGTATTTCCATCTGTACTTCAACTATTTTTGTCAAATGGCAGACAACCTCAACATAGCCTCTGCAGTATAAAAGGGAATTTGTGAGTGAGTTCATGTTGCTTGTCCTAATTCAAAAGGTCACTAGTCTATCATGTGTTCCATAATCTCATTAGACAGCAGGGACCTCTTTCCAGTTGTTAAAGAATCAGGACTGATTGGGCAATCAGGCATTTGTCTATTTGGCCATGTATGAACCTGTACTTTAAATGATTTTTGAGTGGGTAGGAGGTCTGAATCTGTTCCAGGTGTCCTGACCCCAGTGACTTCCATGCCTGGTTTGGGGAGGTAGTTTTTGGGCAACAGTGAAAGGTTAAATGAGGTCTGGTAACTCTCTTATTTTGACAAAATGCCTTGATGAGATAAAGAACAACTGTTGGAACAATTTTCTGAATCACTGGCCAGGGTCCAATGGAAAAGTGAAGTTCCTTTTCTTATTGCTTCTTACTGATAATTTAAGAGATGATTATTTTTTAAAAATCTTATAGTTTTCCAAATGTAAAGAGAATTAGCTGAATGGAAGTGTGTTTTCCTTCACAGAGCAATTAATTTTTCTTTCCAAAAGGATAATTCTTTCTTTCCAAAACAATGTCAAAAGTTTGGGAAAAAATTGTGTATACACATACATACACATTTGGATTATTCTGAGTTTCAGATATGCTACTATTGGAAATGGCTTAGAAACAAGTTTCAGGATTTTTTTAAAAAAAGTAACAACCACACTCTAATTCATTGTTGCCTGGATATTTGAAGTGTTCTTTCATATTGCTGTTGTCAGAGAACGATCCTCCTTCTAAAAACCTAATACCATGCCATGTACAGACTTTAGATTCTTGTCTAAAGCTGGATTATTTATTTGGAAGTCATAAATGTAGTATGTAAATATTCAAACAGCTTCCTTCCCCTAAGGAGGGATTGGCTATTTTTATTTGTGGATATCAGGATCTATGATGGCGGTCTCACATTCCAACCCTGGAGTCATGTGAACTATTGTGGGATGACCTAATCTATAATTCAGATATCATGTACATTTCAATTTAATACTTTAAAAGTAATATTAATGTACATTTTGGTATTTTTACTGTTAGAAATGGTTTCTCAAATTCACTTCAAGGTGATCAGTAATCAATGACTTTGTATTTGCTGGTTACACAGCTCTTTGTATATTTCCATATGAATACATATCATCCTTTTATGGTATTATTTTTAGCATCCAGAAGAGTCTTATTTTAAGTAGAGATTATTCAATACTGTATGAATTGCAGGAATGAATGATGGTGAATAATTCAAGACACTGCAAATATGATCCATTGTGGCGCTTCTAGAATGTTTTTTGATACAAATAAAGACATCACAGGAGTGATTGATACTTAAGTAGATATGGCTGGCTTTCTTTTTCAATATACTGGATATCCTGGGATATGAGAATGATCCCTTTTATCTATTCAATGACAACTGTGTAGTACACGTTCATTTACTATTTGTGCAGTAATTTCAAGTCTGTATAACTCAGATATTTAATAATAGGGTTATTACTTTGCCTTTTCTTTCTACAGTACTAATTTGGTTATTTTTTCTAGGCTTACCAGGATGACATATAAGTTTGTTTTTTGTCCCTCAAATGACCTTGAGGAAATGAGATGCTTAAACTAGTTTAAGTAAACAGATAAGTATCTTTGTTACAGCTAGTTCTATAGTATAATATCTACTTGGAATCTGAAATTCTGAAATCAAATATAAAATTAATAAGAATATATTCAATGGGATATATATGAATTCATGTGTATGTGTGTGTGTGTGGTGTATAACAAATGCAATCTTTGGATATTATTAAATAATAGCAAAAAAATACCACAAAGTTTGCCATTTTTCTTAAATGGTAGTATTGTGTTATCATTTAGTAAAGATTTTCAAATCAAACTGCAGCCAATATTTCAGATAAGATTATATTTGATTAGTTATTATTCAAATAAATTCTGGGTAAGGTGAATTTTATCACTGCTTTTTCAGAAAATGTATCCTAGTTCTTGAGTTCACTTTCTCTCATATGTCTAGTCAAAGTTTGTATTTCTTCAGTGTCACAGATATATTTTTTTTCATTGTCTGATTTTGTGCGGCCAAGTTCTTAGTTGTGAGAAGGTGGGACCTATGATAATGGTTACAGATGATTTTCATTTGCTGACAGTTATACGTGGGTATTTTTTATATTATAATTTTAGCATTTCTTGAAAATTAACAATAAATGTGGAAATCAACTAGCTGGGTCATGGAAAGTGGCATTTTGTTGTAATATAAAAATATTACCTCTTTTTAAAACTCGGCTCAATGCAAACGTAAAAGCAAGGCTGAAAAATTTCAAGGCTATTTTGAGTAGGTATTTTGTTAATTCTTGCTAATTTTCAACTAAATACATTTGAATTTGTTTAGTTTGTAATGGAAAAAAGTAGTGCTTGTGTATTTCATTTGATGGTTCAAATGGCACCTTAGGAATAGCTCACCACTCAACTGATCTAATAGAGTGTTTCATTTTTGAGTTGACCTAAAACATTAAACTGAAATTTGAGTTTTTTTATGAATAGAAAAACCAGTTTTTTTGTTCAGTTGGTATGTACAGAGGGCTTTCCTCCTATTGAAAGTTATATTTGGAACTTTACATCTTTGGAACTAATAACAGCTTAGTTTAAACTGCATTGTTCTTAGGTGTTAGATATATATTACTTATTTTAGAGAAATGTTGCCTTGTCATTTCTTTAGGAATGTGAAGCCCTTTAGAGTTTGGCATGACACAGGAGCATTTTGCTGTGAATCTAACAGTAGAAAAGGTCCCTTCCCCCACCTCATCATCTCTCTGTGCAGATTAAGCTCCCTCAAGAATACTCTATATGGTTTACCATGCTGGTGGGATTTTGTGCCTGTTTTAATCTTGTTTCCGATATGCAGGTGCCAGTTGTTCTGTGAGCATACACAGAACAGCAGGTGGTGTCAGTCAGGGTTCAGCTAGGATTAATGAGGGCGGGCTCTGCACCTCAGTGGCACACAGCCACCTTCTGGCTTTGCCATGACATTCGCCCCCCATCTTTCCCCCTGTCAGCCCAGCTTAGCTACCTCTCTCTAGTGGCTTAATTTGTGGTTGTGAGCCTTGCTACAGAGTCTTAGCCTCCACCCCCGCTTCCCCATTTTTGAGAAAATACAAACTACTGTGAAAATTACTGCCTTGTATGGTTCCTTGAGAAGTAAACTAACTTTTATTTACTAGCTGTGTCATGAATTAACAATATTCATATGCATCTGGAGAGCCTCCAACAAAAAATTCTAGAATTGAAATAAAAAAATATATAGTGCCCTCAAATTCCAAAGAAACATAGAAATATTACCTATTCTATGTGTGTAATAGAGGTAACTATTAATTCATTATTGAAAAATCAGTATGTATGTGATTTCTCACTCTCATGTGTTTGAGTGTGTGCATGTGTGTGTAGGCATGCAGGTGACTTTAATGTCTGATCCACACTAGTTTTCTTTGAGAGTATAAACTTTTAGAGCTGTAAGTAGCTTAAAATAGAGCTGGAATTAGCTTAAAAATTACAAACCCAAATATCTTATTTTACATGAGGAAACTGATATCCAGAGAAGTCAAGCACATTTGCCAAAATCAAGTAAGTAGTTAATGGCAGACAGAGTCCTAGACTTCCTGTCTACTGACTGCTAGAACAGTGACCTTTGTATGGCTTAAAGGTCATCTTAAAGAGCAATCAAAGCCTAGCAATGGGAAAGAGCATTGAAGTGTTAATTTTGAGAGGTACCGCTTTAAAAATGCCCGTTTCCTGCTCTATGAAGTAAAACTGGGTCAGCCTGACAGGATAAGCCATGTTTCTAACACCAAGTAATGGACTAAGCTTTAATCTGCAAAATTATTCAAAAGCTAATTTCCCAATATTTACTAATCAAATGCTTCCTGAAAACTTGTCCTATTAGTACCACCCAACAGGGCTGTCTTTTAGCTGTGATTTGTGCTTGGCTGTAGTCTCCTGAACTCAGGTATATATTTTATGATGATACCCTAAGACCTTTTTAAATAAGGACTTTAAAACAAACTAAAAGGATAGTGAAAAATCAAGACGTTGTGGGGAAACTATATATGGATTTGTTGAGCCATTAGCACACATTTGTCTTATAAATGTATTTGCTTTTACTTAGTCTGTGTACAGGTTCAATTTTTAGTCCCTTCCCACCTTGATCCTTGTAGCCCTCTGCTGCAACACACACACACACACTCTCTCTCTCCCTCTGCCTCTCTCTGTCTGAGGCTTCTTGCAGTTTTTGTAGGCTGACTGCAGAAGGTAATGGACTCATTCTATAACTGCTTGAAGTTCAGTTACTGTGGCACTGTTACTAGCAAGGGCTCTTGGTTACTAGTGGGGGTGCCCTTTACTTATCCTTTTATTCATTCATTCTTCTCCCAGCACACATACACTGAATGCTTAATGGTCAGACATCGTGCTGTGCAAAATACAAAACACAAACATGAGGGAGATATATTCCTTGGTGGCAAGGTTATGTCTCCCTCATTAAACAGATGATTATTGTACTAGATGCTAACTGCAATGATGGAAATATCCATCCCCTACTTTAGGAGTAGAGCAAAGGCCCTTGTGAGGAAGAAGAAGAGGCCAGGCTCGTAACACCTGCAAGTTACAAGGACTGAGCTACTGAACACTATGATGGCTAAGTTGAGCTTTAAAAGCTAAGTTAGAAGTCAGTCAGTCACAGGTGCAACAGAAGCATTTCTGACAGAAGGTAAAGCAGGAGTCTGTGGTGGGGAAGTAAAAACAGGACTGCACAGCCAGGGAGGAGGGACATAAGGGGAGTAACATATGGAGTCTGGACCTGGACAAGCTCTGACCTGTGCAAAGGGTTTGACTTTGGGCAGGTAACTCACTTCTCTGTGCCTCAATTCCTTCACCTGTAAAAACTGAGATAATTATGGGACCCAGCTAATAGGGTTTCTATGAGAATCATGTGAGTTAATATATGTAAAGTGCTTGATATAGGACTTGGCAATAGTGAACACTACGTAAATTTTCTGTGGTTGGAAAGCAAAGTGAAAAATAAGTAGGACATATGGTAAATGAGGCTGAAGACGCCAGCAGTAGTAAGAGTATTGTATGTACCTCATGTTAATAAGCTTGGATTTTATGCTGGGTAAAGAGAAGACTTTGAAAGGCTATAAGCATGGGGTAATATGGCCAGATTTATTTATTTTTCATCACTGTGTAGACTGCATAGAATGGGAAGGTCTGGAGAAAGATTTTATTTTGGTGTCTATGCTGCTGGAGAGATAGGATAGGGGAATGAGCTAAGATGTAGTGGTAGGATTGGAAAGGGAGGGACTGATAAAGTTAGTCTGATAGGCCACTGAGTGGACATCGTGGTGGGTGGAGTAGTGCAGAAGCAAGAGTCAAAAATGACACCTAGGTGTCCAACTCTAATGATTTGGTGTCTGGTAGGACACCACCATTAGAAAAGAAGGAGCAGGTTCATGGGGAGAGAGAGGTACTGGGTTCTGATTTTCACATGTGGGACATGCAGACAGAAAAGTCCAGCAAACATTTGAAGTGTGACATTTGTGGGAAAGGTCAGGACAGATATAATTTTAGGAACCACCAGCATATTGAGAGGTTGAAATCATGAGAAGGCATGAAATCACTCACAGGTGGAGGACAGAGTCTGGAATGACACAGTAACAGGAAAAACTAAGAGAGTGGGACTCAGGATGGAGATAATAAAAGAAGGTAGAAGGGATCCTGGAATTGGAAAAAAAAATGTTCTCCTTTCTAACCTTCAGGTATGATTTCCACACATGTGAATGCCAGGCTTAGAGTCTAATGAGTTCCTCTGAGCTTGAGTCTAAGTCTGCCTAGTTTTGTAACACTCTGTGCAGGCCATGTGATTCTTGTGAAATAAGTTAACTGATCACATGTTTCTCTCTGGTTAGGTGGACCAAGCTTGCTGTCTTGTCTGTCCTGGTTGCACAATCACTGTGTTTCTGGGACTGCTCAGTAATGCCTGTTGATTTTCTAAGCATGCCGATCTAAGTATGTCCAGTTCCTGGGGCAAATATAAATTAAAGAGATCATCTGGGCAATCATTCCCAAAGAAAACCCAAACAAATCATTGCCACTGCATCTTTATTTCTTTTTATTCAGTTTTCCCCCTGAGTTTTAGAAAGATGTGAATTTTATAGACACATGTTTTCAACAAAAACAAATCTTAAAATAATTCCCTATGAAAAGCAGATAAAAATCTTTAAGGTTTTCCAGGTCTTATGTGTGAATTTCACACATAATGAAGAATTTTAAAGACGCACAAAATTTGAGGCAGTTTTTATTTCAATATGGATGTGTGCATATAAGTGATGCTGGAAATTATGAGAATATTTACTTTATTATTTTTAAGTAATTTGTACACTGGAAGTCCTTTAAATTTGTTGCCCTTATTTACATCTCTCATTTGATATATTGTGAATGTTGTATAAATAGGCATCTCACAAAAACTGGGAAATTTCAACTTTGTAACATCATGAAAAGTAAATAAAAATATATAACACTATTTTAGTAAGGGATTAGAAAAATCCTTAATGGAACATTTAAATGTATTATTCATATTTCAAATACAGAGTTTATTAACATATGAGGATTAAGAGAATCAGTAGAAATGACTTCTCTGTGCATTTGTATTACAGTGAAAATAATGCACGGCTGAGTCAAAAAAGGTAGACACTTTTTTTATTAAGGTGTTATTGATATACACTCTTATAAAGGTTGCACATGAAAAACAATGTGGCTACTACATTCACCCATATTATCGAGTCCGCCCCCCTCCCCCCAACCCCATTGCAGTCTCTGTCCATCAGGGTAGTAAGATGTCACAGATCCACTATTTGCTTATCTGTGCTACACTATCTTCCCCATGATATCCCCCACACCATGTGTGCCAATCATAATACCCCTCAATCACCTTCTCCCTCCCTCCCAAGGTACCTTCCCACACTGTTCCCCTTTGGTAACCGCTGGTCCCTTCTTGGAGTCTGTGAGTCTGCTCTGTTTTGTTCTTTCAATTTTGCTTCATTGTTATACTCCACAAATGAGGGAAATCATTTGGTGTTTGTCTTTCTCCGCCTGGCTTATTTCACTGAGTATATTACTCTCTAGCTCAATCCATGTTGTTGCAAATGGTAGGATTTATTTCTTATGGCTGAATAGTATTCCACTGTGTATATGTACCACATCTTCTTTATCCATTCATCTGCTGATGGACACTTAGGTTGCTTCCATATCTTGGCTATTGCAAATAGTGCTGCGATAAACATAGGGGTGCATATGTCATTTTGAATCTGAGAAGTTGTTTTCTTCAGGTAAATTCCTAGGAGTGGAATTCCCAGGTCAAATAGTATTTCTTTTCTTTTTTTCAATGAAGTTCTTTTTATTATGGTATCATTAATATACAATCACATAAGCAACATTATGGTTACTACATTCTCCCCCATTATCAAGTCCCCACCACATACCCCATTACAGTCATTGTCCATCAGCATAGTAAGATGCTATAGAGCCACTACTTGTCTCCTCTGTGCTATACTGCCTTCCCAGTGACCTCCCCAATTATGTCTGCTAATCGTAATGCCCTTTTTTCCTCCTTGCCCCTCCCATCCTCCCCAGTCCCTTTCCCTTTGGTAACTGTTAATCCATTCTTGGGTTCTGTGAGTCTGCTGCTGTTTTGTTCCTTCAGTTTTTTTCTTTGTTCTTATATTCCACAGATGAGTGAAATCATTTGATACTTGTCTTTTACCACCTGGCTTATTTCACTGAGCATAATACCGTCTGGCTCCATCCATGTTCTTGCAAATAGTAGGATATGTTTTCTTCTTATGGCTGAATAATATTCCATTGTGTATATGTACCACATCTTCTTTATCCATTCATCTACAGATGGACACTTAGGTTGCTTCCATTTCTTGGCTATTGTAAATAGTGCTGCGATAAGTACAGGGGTTTATATGTCTTTTTCAAACTGGGCTCCTGCATTCTTAGGGTAAATTTCTAGGAGTGGAATTCCTGTATTTATTTTTTTGAGGAACCTCCACATTGCTTTCCACAATGGTTGAACTAGTTTACATTCCCACCAGCAGTGTAGGAGGGTTCCCCTTTCTCCACATTCTCTCCAACATTTGTTGTTGTTTGTCTTTTGGATGGTGGTCATCCTTACTGGTGTGAGGTGATATCTCAGTGTGGTTTTAATTTGCATTTCTCTGATGATTAGTGATGTGGAGCATCTTTTGATGTTGCTGTTGGCCATCTGAACTTCTTCTTTGGAGAAGTGTCTGTTCAGCTCCTCTGCCCATTTTTTAATTGGGTTATTTGCTTTTCATTTGTTGAGGTGTGTGAGCTCTTCATATATTTTGGAAGTCAATCCTTTATCGGACATGTCATTTATGAATATATTCTCCCTTACTGTAGGATGTCTTTTTGTTCTATTGATGATATCCTTTGCTGTACAGAATCTTTTCAGCTTGATATAGTCCCACTTGTTCATCTTTGCTTTTGTTTCCCTTGCCCGGGGGGATATGTTCATGAAGAAGTCGCTCATGTTTATGTCCAAGAGATTTTTGTCTATTTTTTTTCTAAAAGTTTTATGGTTTCATGACTTACATTCAGGTCTTTGATCCATTTTGAGTTTACTTTTGTGTATGGGGTTGAACAATAATCCAGTTTCATTCTCTTGCATGTAGCTGTCCAGTTTTGTCAACAACAGCTGTTGAAGAGGCTGTCATTTCCCCATTGTATGTCCATTGCTCCTGTATTGTATAGTAATTGACCACATATGCTTGGGTTTATATCTGAGCTCTCTAGTCTTTTTCATTGGTCAATGGTTCTGTTCTTTTGCCAGTACCAAATTGTCTTGATTACTGTGGCTTTGTAGTACAGCTTCAAGTCTTGGAGCATAACTCCCCCAGCTTTTTTTTCCTTCTCAGAATTGCTTTGGCTATTCAGTGTCTTTTGTGTTTCCATATGAATTTCAGAACTATTTGCTCTAGTTCATTGAAGAATGCTGTTTGTATTTTCATAGGGATTGCATTGAATCTGTAGATTGCTTTAGGCAGGATCGCCATTTTGACAGTATTAATTCTTCCTATCCCTGAGCACAGGATGTGTTTCCATTTATTGTTATCTTCTTTAATTTCTCTCTTGAGTGTCTTGTAGTTTTCAGAGTATAGGTCTTTTACTTCCTTGGTTAGGTTTATTCCTAGGTATTTTATTCTTTTTGATGCAGTTGTGAATGGAACTGTTTTCCTGATTTCTCTTTCTGCTAGTTCATCATTAGTGTATAGGAATACAACAGATTTCTGTTTATTAATTTTGTATCCTGCAACTTTGCTGTATTCCGATATCAGTTCTAGTAGTTTTGGAGTGGATTCTTTAGGGTTTTTTATGTACAATATCATGTCATCTGAAAACAGTGACAGTTTAACTTCTTCTTTATCAATCTGGATGCCTTTTATTTCTTTGTGTTTTCTGATGGCTGTGGCAAGGACCTCCAGAACTATGTTGAATAAAAGTGGAGAGAGAGGGCATTCTTGTCCTGTTCCCAATCTTAAAGGAAAGGCTTTTGGCTTCTTGCTGTTAAGTATGATGTTGGCTGCACATTTGTCATATATGGCCTTTATTATGTTGAGGTACTTGCCTTCTATACTCGTTTTGTTGAGAGTTTTTACCATGAATGGGCATTGAATTTTGTCAAATGCTTTTTCGGCATCTATGGAGATGATCATGTGGTTTTTGTCCTTCTTTTTGTTGATGTGAAAAGGTAGACAATTTTATAATAAATAAGCTTTGACTTAAGGTTTAGGGAAATACTAAAAAAGTACAAAGTTAAGTAAGGAATGTCACCCTAAGCAGATTAACAAAATTGGAAATGAAGATTAAGTCCTGGCAGTACTAAGTGATGTAAGCAGATCTCAGAGGAGACTGTAAAACAAGGAGTGAGAGACAAACTGCGGGGGGCATGTTATCAGCAAGGAGAAGAGAATGAGCAAGGTCAGGGAGAAATAAAGAAAAGAACATTTATGCCCTAATTAGCCAGCAATTTGTTATAAAACAGCCTTGCCACCTGGAGAGCAGGATTTAAAAATTTATTGGCACGAACCATCAAATGAGCCAAATGAGAGCAGGCCGTCATCCAGGTCTGCTGCACAGGCTACAGCGGAAAGCTGGTGATAGCAACATACTGCGTGAAGACCGAGAGAAGAAAGCCTAGTTCAGGGAAGTCAAGGGTAACACAAGGAAAACAAGTATGAGCTCATAAGACGTGCATGTTGCAGTCAGTCTTTTAGAAGTCAAATAATGCATTTGGCCTTTGGCACAACTATATGATACCTTAAACTGATTATTTTGCTACCAAATGAAACTAAATAAGACAAGAAAAGAGCTGCTCATCTCTTTATTACATCGTCATTTCTGCTAAACTTTTCCATTAAAGTGTAATGTTTCTCTTTAACCTCGGGACCACAGGTGACTGTCCCTTGTTATGCTGACTATCAGTGCATCTCTCCAGCTCCTCAATTTTACCTTTACCTCAGTGCCTGCTCATTACTCCCACCTGGCCTCCCCCAAGAGTGGCATGACTATTCAGCCTGTAGTGCTGCTGCCAGTGTTTTTTTCTTCTGCTTGGCTCTGGGGACCTCCTCCTCCCCTTCACCTTGTTCTCTAGGCATGGGGGCTTTCCAGCTTTATATTGTCTCTCTTTGTGCTGACACTTGACCAGAACAATCTAACTCATCTCATCTGAAGCCTGGTTGGGTGTCCCAGTACTGATGTGTTTAGGGTCAGTCCGCATTTCAGTGTTTACACCTGATCCTGATCCTGCGTGGACACTATACAGAATTGGCACAGAAAATTCTCTTCTTCATGCCTTTCTATTCAGAGAGAGTATGTCTTATTTTCTCTTAATTAGGATGGGCCTTCTTTTATCCATTTCTCTTGTCTTGGTATGCTTTCTCTTCTAGACAAAGTTGATCAACTTTGGGCTAGTGCTAGAACAAGCTTTATTCCTAGAATACCAACATTGTCTCTTTATCATTTAAAAGATCTTGACATCACTAAAGTTCATGAAACTATGGGTCCTAAGTAGAAAAGCAGTGGTGTTGTCCGAGCACAGGATTAATTGGCATCTTTTACTCAGGGGTTGATTAGTATAAATGGCATTGTCCTATGTTTGAATTTCTTCTTCTAATTCTGACTAAACTTAGTGACTCTGAGGTTGAATCCCAACAAAAATGCACTTACTTTAACTTCCTGTGTTGGCATCAGGAAAGCAGTAAGTTTGACTAGAAGACAGGGTGTCCATTTGCCCTCTGAGTCTATCAGTATAATTTTGGAACCAACCAAACACTTTCTTTTTATTAAGGTATCATTGATATACACTCTTATGAAGATTTCACATGAAAAACAATGTGGTTATTACATTCACCCTTATTAACAAGTCCCCCCCATACCCCATTGCAGTCACTGTCCATCAGTGTAGTAAGATGCCACAGAGTCCATATTTGTCTCCTCCGAGCTATGCTGTCTTCCCTGTGACCCCACACACACCATGTCCACCAATCATGATACCCTACAATCCCCTTCTCCCTCCCTCCCTCCCTGCCCTCCCCTACCCCTCCTCTTTGGTAACCACTAGTCCCTTCTTGGAGTCTGTGAGTCTGCTGCTATTTTCTTCCTTCAGTTTTGCTTTGTTGTTATACTCCACAGATGAGGGAAATCATTTGGTATTTGTCTTTCTCTGCCTGGCTTATTTCACTGAACATAATACCCTCTAGCTCCATCCATGTTGTTGCAAATGGTAGGATTTGTTTGTTATGGCTGAATAGTATTCCATTGTGTATATGTACCACATCTTCTTTATCCATTCATCTACTGATGGACACTTAGGTTGCTTCCATATCTTGGCTATTTTAAATAGTGCTGTGATATAGAGGTGCATATGTCTTTTTGAATCTGAGAAGTTGTTTTCTTCAGGTAAATTCCTAGGGTGGACTTCCTGGGTCAAATGGTATTTCTATTTTTAGTTTTTTGAGGAACCTCCACATTGCTTTCCACAATGGTTGAACTAGTTTACATTCCCACCAGCAGTGTAGGAGGGTTCCCCTTTCTCCACATCCTCAAAAGCATTTGTTGTTCCTAGTCCTTTCTATGTTGGCCATCCTAACTGGTGTGAGGTGACATCTCATTGTGGTTTTAATTTGCATTTCTCTGATGATTAGTGATGTGGAGCATCTTTTGATGTTGTTCTTGGTCATCTGAATTTCTTTTTTGGAGAAGTGTCTGTTCATATCCTCTGCCCATTTTTTAATCGGGTTATTTGCTTTTTGAATGTTGAAGCATGTGAGTTCTTTATATATTTTGGATGTTAATCCCTTGTCAGATATGTCATTTACAAATATATTCTCCCATACTGTAGGAAGACTTTTTGTTCTGTTGATGGTGTCCTTTGCTATACAGAAGCTTTTTAGCTTGATGTAGTACCATGTGTTCATTTTTGCTTTTGTTTCCCTTGCCCAAGGAGATGTGTTCAGGAAAAAGTTGCTCATGTTTATATCAAACACTCTTTTTTTTTTTTTCCCTTGAGAAACAACCGCTCTTTCTCAGTTGGGCTATCCTGTATTTCCTTCCTTAGACACCCAGTGGCTCTATTCCCTTGTGTAACTTTCTTGATTTTACTCACTGCTTTCATTGAATGTGCTGAATCTTTTAAAAACCCTTGAGCATTAATTCAATTAATTTATGGTGTATGTCATTAACATCCTATTCTGCCTTGATCTTTTCTGTCTAAGACAATAAGCCCTTGGGATATTTGAAATGCTTATGCTTAGTTGCTTAGAAATCCTGAGTACCCATCATAGCATCAAGTTCTGATGACAGTAATGATGATGAATAAGCGAGACTAACACACCAGAGAAGTTATGAGCCAAGAATGTCTAGTTAAATTTATTTAGAAAGAAGTAACAGACAGGATAAAGCCCTAAGAATAAGATTGGATTCATTTTAACTTCAGATGACAACCATCCCATAGTCCTAAAATAAAAACTTCTTCTAATGTATAGTGTACATATCTAAATTGATTCACATTTATTTAAAAATAAATCTCTCGTAACATACAAGTTGACAGAAGCTCAGGCCTGATGTCTCCGGCATGGTTTCAAAGTCAGTCACTGACACGATTGTAGGCTAGATAATAAACAGCAATCACAGCTCACTGTGCTGAAGGCTGTGCTACATGTTTTTAAAGGGTGGCAAAGAGATGCACAGCATGGTCCCCTGCTGAGATCAAGGATCAGGCAGAGCTTCATGAATATCCCCATGTGCCTTACCTGGACTGCAGCCTACCTTGGCTGCCAAGGTAACTCCTCCCAGACTTAAATCCACCTTCTCCTTAAGCTAGAATCCCCCTTTCCTTGATCAACTAACATGTTTACTCTTCGCTACTCACTAGCCTTAGCCTTAGTAGGACTTATTGCTTCTTTTTAGATGTCATAGTAGCTTTATAATCTGGTCTAGGTTTCCATAACAATACACTCTACCTCCCCTATTTTGAATAAAATCAGCACTATATAGCCAGAGACATCAGATAGAAAGACAAGTACCTTGAGTAGGCATTTACAAGCTAAAACTGCCACTTTTACCAGCACTTTTACCATTGCCCTATTGACATACGTAGAAGAGGACTCTGGCTTCATGATAATCAAAGGGCTACTTGGTATGGGAAAAAAGGACAGTAAAGCCCCGCTTTTCTGTCAGTCTTCACATACTCAAACCAGATCCCTTCTCCAGGGTTTCTCCAGCATGGCTAAAAATACTCAGAGACTCAGTCACATGGAGTCATATAACAAGCAGATTTGAGTACCATATACAGTTGGATTTCTAGGGGAAAGCTGTGCTTTGAATGCTACAGATTCTGGTGCCAATCTATTCAAGTGTTCAAATGTCAATCTTCCTGCCAGACTGGCTTTGTGATGTACACATAAGAGGAGCATGAGATAGTCTCAAAATTAGAAGACTAGAAAATTAGACTATTTTCTTAGAAGTGTGGTGGGGAATAGGTTGTGAGAACATCTTGGCTGAGCCATGTCAGGATACTGTGGGAGCTATTTAGGCAATGGCAATGTTTTATGCAATACTCAGCCAAACAGTAAGCATAAGAAATTACCAAGATGACTTCTTTGATGTTCTTTTTTTCCTCCCTGAAAATAAAGTTACTTCAAAAAATTTTTTTCCCGCCTTTCTATTTTTCAAAGCAAGTGTTTAGACTGTATGTTGGGTGTTGTAATTGTAGATATAACAGTGTCCCTACTCAAATGCTTTCTGTTACAGAATTTATGCCAGTTACATTTTGCTATTGGTAGGCCTGCCTGTCTTCATGTCTGTGTCACGGAAACTGTGTCTTAATTCTTGGAGTTTTGCACAGTACCCGAATACGTGAATGTCACTTGGTTAATTTATTTTTTAAACAATGAGTAAATTAACTCATTGATTAAATATATTCAATTTAGATTTCTCCTAAATAGCACTGACAAATACCAGGCCTGATATCTCTGACTAATACTGTCAGGACAGTCTAGTATCCAGGTGAAACTAGGACTCAGCCTGAATTATTTAAGTCATTCTCTGAGTCTGTACAGAAGACAGTAGGCCAAAGGGAGAACAAAGCAAGGAGAATGGCATTCCTGTCTACAGTCAGCTTTTAAAACACCCTCCTCTCAAGTTTCTGTGGCAAGAAAATCTGCTAGCTGCACTGTCAGGAGGCTCTCCTTAGAAATTAAAAAGAAGAAAGGGAAGAGGGAAAGAAGCAACCCATTTCTGTGTTTCTGAAAACAGCTTGGATTTCCTGCTGATGATCGACTGCTGCCATGCCATAGAAACACCTCATCCAATGGGGCCCAGGCTGCCTCTGCTCAGCATGCTGGAAGCTTGTGATTAATTTTGTTTGACAGCAGCAAAAAGTATGCCTTACCTTGGATGCCAGCTGATTATTTCCAGTATGGTTGCTGCTGAAAATTCCATTAATGGTTTGTAATATCTATTCATCCTGAAGGGAGGAGAAAAGTGCTTTTCTGAACGAAGGAAAGTACATTGGACCCAGTCATATGGAAAATCCTAATCTACAGAGTGAAGATTTAATGGCAGAGGAGTGGAAGAATATATCAGCAACTTCAAAATCTTCTCAAACAAAAGATTTGGTCTCTTTTTCTAGACGGTATTTCATTAGAGAATGAATGTGTTGTGAAGAATAATAAAAATTGTCGATTGGGGTGCTTCCCTATTTTTCTCGGTGTTCAAATATGGTAAATTTCAGTGTTATAATATAATGTGTATTAAGTGCTTGCTATGTTCAAGGTCCTCAGTAAAAATGTATTGAGGTGAATTGATTGTACTGGTACAGATGTTTATGGCTAAGACCTAGTGACAGATGTTTATGGCTAAGACCTAGTGCCAGCCCGTGGAAAGCCTACTACCCAAGACAGGGATTCTCAGCTGGGACTGTGCATTGGAATCCCCACGGAGAACTTTAAAACAATTCTGATGCCTGGGTCTCACTCCACAGAGATTTTGATTTAATTGGTCTAGGGTGAGGCTTGTGACCTCAGTATTTTTTCATATGTCTTCTCATGTGCATAATGTATGACCAGACTTGAGAATGAACATCTGATATAAAAGGAAGTGAGAAGTTATGGCCAAGTCCCAACTGATGTACAAAGGACACAGTTTTCAATCATTTGTCTTCTTGAAAAGTGTGGAATTTTAAAAGGAGGAGGAAATTTCATTTCCTTGAGGCTACCAGGAAAAACTTCATGAAGGAAGTCATTTCCATGGACTTTAAATGTGTAAAATTTTGATTGGTGGACCGCTGTCAAGGAAGTGCATCAAAGGCAAGACTGGACTGGAGCCAGTTCTGTGACCATTGAATAACCAAGACATGATTATGAGAAAAAGAATACATGATTGATTGCTATTATGAAAGTTACCTTGAATTTCTAATTTTAGCTAGCTTATAAGAACTCAGATACATTTATGAAATGGGATAGTTGAACAATTTTTTTCTCATGCTCTGAACATTACTCTTAAAACAAGGTTGAAAGTACCTAATATATGGTTAAGTAGGCATAGATTTTAAAATTCACTTTAGTACCCAGCTATTCAAGTATGTGGTCTTCAGGATGAGCAGCATTAGCATCATCTATAACTTTGAGAAATGTAGGACTCACATCCCACTCCAGACCTAATGAATCAAAATATGCATTTTAAAGAGATTTATATATATATATGCACTAAAGTCTGAGAGACACTACTTTAGTATCTCAATTAACTCTTACATAATTAGCTCTAATCAATTAAGGGAAATAGAGAAGTACACATGTGTTTCAATTAATTAAGTTTTTACTTGACTATGAATGCAAAGAAAGAATAGTATTAATAGGCAATAATCTACTTCAATCAGATACGTTTCTATATATATCAACACATAATAATTTACTTAGTTGTAATTAATACATTTCAATTCCTGTGACTTTGTTGAGATATTCCTCTCCAATTCCAATCCCATGTCCTGGCTAAGGATCTTTTCACTTTAGACCTTGGTAATATTTCCTGTGTTTTTCAAGTGCTGCCCTCAAAATCACTTCTAAAAACCCAATATAATCCAATATCCTGTGTCCCTGCCATCCCACTATACACAGGTTTGGGTAGCATATGGAACATGGGAAAGAAATGCAAGGGTCTGGAAAACTCCATCCATGGAAACACGGATGCCAGAGTGAACCTGCAGTACAAATAGAAATGGTCTAGCTTGGATACTTAAGCATTATTTACCTCTTTAATCTCAATAAACAAGTAACTATAAATAATGATTCAGAGAAGTTTTGCTAAATGGCAGAATATTATATGGGTGGCTGTTTTCCAACAGTGCCTCTGATCTAAGGAAGGCAGTGTATTTACAAATAATTATTAAAACATTCCTTTTCTCATTGGATTGGATTTGGTGATCCAGCTAAATATCCTTAGCTTGATACTTAGCAACAAGAGTTAATATGCTTTAGTTAATAGAAATCATCTGCCTTTCTTGAACTTTAGCATGCAAAAGAATATTTGAGAATGTTGTTCAAAAAATATGTTCCAAACCTCAAGTTCCTGAGATTGTAATTCAGTAAATTGGAGAAAGACTCAGGAATCGGCTCTGAGAAAAAAATCCCAGGAAGTTCTTCTGTTGTTGCTAAGAATACATCATTTTGAAAAAACATGGCTCTTAGGCATTAAGTTCTTAGGAATTGATAGCTTTTTTCCAGTATCAGTATTATCTAAAACCAAACTGTTAGTTTATACCTAAGCTTTGATACTGATCCACTGAATCAAACAAGCTTTCTGAAGGGATAATACTAGAAAATGGTTTTGTATTCATTATTGAATTTCATATCCTAAGCATTGAAATATGCAATCCCTGGTATTTCATTATTGATCATGTTGCATTTTTGTGGAAGAAATAATTCAGTACTTTTCTTTTTTTTTTTTTTTTACAGGAAACTTTTCATTAGTGTCTGATTTAACTGGTCCTGGAATTTTTTTTTTTTTTGTCTTAGCTACTGAGCATTAGAGAAGGAAAGAAGGGAAGGGAGAGGGGAAAAGAAAATAAGTGATGTTTGTTGTGAGGTGATTCAGTGGGTGGAGAAAAATTAGATAACAAATGACCTGTTGCAAGTCTGCTACATGGGAAGTTTGTGTCATTGTCATGCTCAGTTTATCAGTGAACTTTTGCAACTGTGACTAGTCAGTGACTTCATTGCATTTCCATGTAAAGTGGAACTAAGATAATTTGTAATATATGGAGACAAAGAAGTTTAAATACCGAGGTTGACAAATTTGAAATTTCTGACAAATAAGGGGGAGAAATACATTGATTTATATTATTTAAGACACCATGAAATCTTCTACTTGAGGGTTTATAGTATGACTAAAAGATGGTTTAATTACCTTCATGTTTCATATAATTTTATCTCTTGTTCCTATATTTATTTGCATCAAACAGGAACAACTGTAACATTTTAGACTTTATTGTGTTCCAACCCAGTGTATCTCCAGTCAATCATACAGGGTTTTGTAAAAGGAGGCATCAAATCTCATTCTCTGTGTGTCTTTAAAAATAAAATAAATTCCAAAACTATTTATATACTTTTGGATTATCAAATTAAAATGTAAATATGAATCATATGGTTTTCACATATATATATATAAAAAAAAATTTATATATTGCTTGTGCTTTCTTAAAAATACCTTGTCAATATTGTCAAAAGCCATAAAATCTTAATACTCCCTCACCTAGTAATGCCCTCTCTAGGAATATGACTAAGGAAGTAATCAGAAACTTGAGTGATTTATTTAAGTAGATATTGCAGCATTATTTATCAATAGCAAAATAAACCTGACTGTTGAACTGTAGAAACATAGATAAAAATATTTTGGTATATCCATATGAGAAGAAAATGCAGCCATTTAAATTAATATTAATATTTATGGAAAATATATAGCATAGAAAGATTCTCACTGTGTAATGTTAAGGGAAAAATGCAGGATACAAGAAAGTTAATTTTGAAAATGATAAAAACATATAGTAAAAATTTGGATGGAAACACTTCAAAAATGTTAAAATGGTCACATCTAGAATATTGAATTATAAGTGATTTGATTTTTTTTCTTTATAATTCTCTGTATGGTCCAAAATCTTTTCAGTGAGCTTATATTATTTTTATAATTAGGACAAAATTTAAAGGAATGTAACTTTAAAAACTCTGAATTGTTTTAAGAGTAGATCTGCCTAAGAACAGGTGGATGGGCTAAATGTCCCTTCGGTTCTAAGGACCATCTGCCCAGTCACATGAACTAGTAACCACTGAATGAAGTTATATCTGATTAGTAAAGGCAGAAAGAAACAGTGCCTTTGTGAATTCTCTCTGTATCCCTGTGCATAGCTGTGCCCTACCCTAATGGGGCTATTTATTGAGTTCAAGCTGTCCCCAAGGAAGCCTCCTTTCTCCTTTGCTTCTATCCAAGTGCTGTTCACTTTTTTACAACTGGCTACTGAATCAAAGCCAGCAGCTGGCCATCTATGCTATTATACAGAACAATAATCTGAATCCAGGCTTCACAAGAGTGGGATGGCTCTGCTATCTTGAGTATACTTGCATGAAAAGCGGACACCACCAAGGAAAGTTCTGTCTGCTTCTGCTTATGTGATAAACACATAAAACATGAAGACAAAATATGTCGAGGGCCACATCTTACTGTGTGACCCTGGGAAACTCAGTTTACAGATAAAAAAAAACACTTCAGTTTATTTATCTTTAAAATAGGAATCATAATGGCTTTCTCTGATCATCTCCTATAAATCATGTAAGAAAGAGATATGTAAACTACAAGTTTTAAAATATTAGTTGTTACTTGATCATGTTCACATTTTTCACGTGATTTTTTTTCAAGTACATAGTGATGCGATAGAGACAGTGAAATAGCAGCAGTCCTCCTGCCTCGCCCAGGATCATGCCGCTCTGTAATAGGATCTCAAAATGGAGTGCAACTGGATGGCCCGATGCTATTTATTATCACCACTTAAAGTGAACCCATATGCCAGTGGCATATTGAGCTGACAAGCTGTGATGTCATTGGCAGGAGCAACACTTCCAGAAGGCAGAGTTGCTGAGGATTGTTTATGACATTATTCTGTGAGCATATTGAATGCTGCTGGTCAATTGTAGCAGTGGTGTCTGGGGAAATAAGGTCAAGTGACTAATGATTTAGGGGTTCTAGCTTTTCAGAGGCATAAGCTGGACACAGATGGATTGTGATTTTTTCTAAAAATCAAGCTTAAATCCCAGACTTATCAGTACTTATTCCCTTTGCCTTCAAAAAGTTCATTTTGTGGTAGATAGACATTTTCCTTTTCCTTGTTAACATAGAAAAATACCCAGAGTGAGCCCATCCTGCTGTTTTCTTCAGCTGTTTTATTACTGAATTTATAGAGTAGTATCCCCACCTTTTTGAGAAATATTACTGGTGTATTTTACAATGGGAAGGGCACTGTTCTGATTCTCTTTCTACCTCACAGATTAAGCCTTCCCTGATCCCCTACATGAGGTCATTCTATGATTTTTTTCCTGGAGCCTGGTAAGAAAAGAGGGATGAGTAGGCACCGTATATTTTGAGAGTCTTAAAAGTCAAACAGCATTGTCCTGTAGGTAGTGGAGTTCAATAAAGAAAAGGAATTAAGGTATTATTTCTATTACTGTAGAGTGGTGACTTTGGCAGCTATGTGAAATGTAGGCAGGAAGGTGCATGGGAAGCTATGTAATCCAGATGATAGATGGGAATTTCTTCAACAAGAGCATTGGTAATCGGGATAAGAATAATTCAAAATATTTAGGAGGTGAGTTCAGCAGGTATAGATTGGGTATAAAAATGACTGACAAGTTTTTTAGATTTCAGAGTGACACATCAAAACACATGCTTTCTATCTACTTACAATCTAGTAGAGAAAGCAACATAAATATATGTGAATGTAATTATTGAAGAATTCCTGTGTGCCAGGCATTATACTAAACATTCTACATGCCTTGTCTCATTGATTCCTCTCAGTAGTTCTGTAAGGGGCTATTGCTGGTGCCATTTTAAAGATGAGGAGACTGAGGCTAAGAAAGAGTAGGCTATGTACTCAAGGTCACTTGTCAGTAGTGGACCAAAATTTTGCACATAAATATTCTGAATGAGGTTCAAAAACAAATGTTTAATCATTTAGGAGAACCAACTGCCAGAGAATATTTTAGGGTTAGCCACTCATGTAAAATAATGCAAGATAGTAGAGCTATTTTCTTCTTAAATTCATATATTAATATATAAATAAAACATCTAATTCCCAAATTAGAGAATCTTAGAGGATAGTTTCAAAGGTAGAGTTGCAGAATATTTCATATAACCCACTTATTTTTTAAAAGAAATTGAAACCTAGAGAAGCTTACTCGCTTCCCTTATTCTCATAGTAAAACAGGTAGAGCCTACACAAGAACTCAAGGGTCTGACCTGCTACATTTCCTGGTCCACATACTCAAGTAGAGATAGGAAAGTAAAGTTTCTGTCTTTTGAGTATAGCTAATTGACACTCATTGGAATCTATTAAATCAGTACTTTTATCATAGATGCACTCTGTTAGCCTGATTGTCTCTCAGATACAATTGTAGCTTGATTTTGTCCCTGCTTCCTCTTCAGCCTTTACTCAAGATCTAAATCACACAATTTACGAACAATTTTCAATGTTGTTTTGTGCTCCCTTTCTTCTGCTCATGTACAGCTGTCTGTGAGCCTGTCCCTACAACCAACATTCAGAATTGCCTCCCCATTGTTCTTTGAACTTTTACATTCAACATCTTCAAATTGCATTTACTTTTTTTTTAATGTTTGGTTTTCTCTTCTAGAGTGTAAGTTTCTTGAGGACAGAGGCCATGCTTTGTTTATCTTAGTTTTCTTATTGCTTAGCATACTACTTGGCACATTTCAAAAATGTCTTTTTAATGAGTTACCTTGAAAATAATTATTACTATTTTTCCCCCAAAATGATCAAAAAGTCTTCATTTACTTTAATTTTCAGAAGTTTAAAAGACCTAGTTACAGAGAGAACATTCTGACAAATAATCTATTCACTGCTTATTTAACAAACATAACATATTTTCTTCATTTTCTTTTCATGAAATAGAATATGACAGATGAAACACAACTCCTGTTGGTCCCCTCCTCAATAGTTCCTGTACTCAGTCCTATTCTCCTCACTTCTGAGAACCAAACATGATGATGAATGTGTTAACTTTTCAGTTCATGTTTTTAATTTTCTAATGCACATACATTATCTATCAACAGTGGTGCTTTCTCTTTTATGCACAAGTGTTTTGTTACACTACAACTTGAATTTTTCGTTCAACCTTTTGAGGTCTGTCCATGTTGGTATATATAACTGATTTGTTTTAATTTTGTACAGTGTTCTATTGTTTGAATATGAGACAATAATTAATCCATTCTTATATCCATTGACTATTTGCTTTTAGTTCTCTGAATTGGCTGTTCACATCCTTTGCCTGTATTCTTATTGGGTTGCTTGTCCTTTCAGTTCTAGAATTTCTTTATATAATTGTATGTTAACTAATTGTTGACTACTTTAGGCTACAAATACTTTTTCCTATTCTGTATCTAATTTTTTATTTATGCTTATAGTTTACATAAATTTTCAATTTTAATGCAAATTTATCAATCTTAGTCATTTTGCTTTGTGTTTTAAGCGGTTTTTTCTATATCTATGTTACAAAGATGTTCTACATTTTCTTTCAGAAGACTGAAGTTTTGCTTTTCATGTCCAGATGTTCAATTTCTAGAATGTAACTTTTTTGTGGTATAGAGTAATGATCAACCTTAATGTTTTTTTCCAAATAGAAAAGTCAGCTATCCCAACGCTGCTTTTGAAGGTCTCAGTAGTAGTTTACTGGGGCTACTGTAGCAAAGTACTACATATTGGGTGATGAAAGCAATAAAACTTTATTTTCTCATCAGGTGGCTTGAGGTCTGAGATCAAGGTGTCATCAGGGCCATGGTCAAGCCTCTAGGGAAGAATCTATCTGTTCTGTGCCTTTTCCTTAGCTTTTGGTGGTGGCTCTTGATCCTTGGTGTTTCTCAACTGAGAGCTGCCTACTTCCAGGTTCTACCTCCACTGTCACATGACATTTCTCCATTTGTGTGTCCAGGCTTCTCCTGGAGCCCAGGAAGCCATGGCCCTTTGCTGTCCCACCTGACCCCTGTGGCGGATGCTGGGAGGCCCCATAATGATTTCTTTTAAAAATATTTTAGTTTATCTTGTCTTTCCTTCTCACTTATCTGATTCATTGTGTCATTATTGAAAATGGTTTGATCAGGTGAAATCAACTTTTCAGTTGCATATGGGTTCTTGTATCAATAGATTTTTCCCTTACATATCACAAATACCCAAATTCAATAATGCAAAAGATACTCAAACATAATAAAAGATGAAAACATGAAGCCCCTTTAACTGTTCATTTAAGGGAGGAGAGCCAGTTATCACCCTGACCTTAATGTCTTGCTTCGGGTGGATGCTGTTCTAACTAACCTGGGATTGGATCTGAGGATGGTTCTTTATGATTTTAGGAATAATGAACATGCCACATGGTTTAGCTGGGCTTTGAGATGACCTCTAGGGCAAAATATTTGCTCTTACCCTCCTGAGGGAGGGATTTCCATGTGGTTTATCAAGGCGAAATTGGTTTTGTTTCTTAAAGCAATCTGTCCTCTCATATCAGCTTCTAATGGCGGTATTTTCCATTATTATTCTTTATCACTAGGAGATTTTTTAAATTGGAAATAATAAAATGAAGCACAAAAGCTCTAAAGTGTAAAAGGGACACTATTTAAATTGTTTGATGGGATAACAGTTTTGTTTATCAAGTGCCCAGTCCAGTAGGCCTCCTTCTCATATAGTTTCCAGAATATGTACTCAAAATAATGGATATAGACTCAACTATCTATAACATTTAGATTCTAATAAAAGTGAAAGGTCACTTTTTAAATTGAGCCCTGAACAATTTTTATGTGATTATGAATTTTGAGTGATTAAGCTGTGTAGGAAAACCAATTTCACAACTGTATCCTCCTACATGTTACAGTGTTCAAGCCTGGAATACCACAAGTATTTTCAAAGCCATTAGAATCCCTTCAAATGGAAGGCAAGATATTATACTACTTGGAAAAAATATGTTGTATCTGTAATTGACTGACCTGCATTCTAGTAAATATGTGCTCTGTCACTGGATGGTTAGTAAGTGAGCAAGCCCGTTGATTTTTTTTTTTCTTTTTTCACACCTTTGTCTCAGTAGGACTGTATTTGGAATCAGGCTCCCTAGGACATACAGGAAAAGGAGGTTTGAAAGAAGGTGAAAACAGGCAGGCTTTAAAGAGGACAGAGCAGAGATGAAGAAGGAGAGGAAGGGCCCAGGACAAACACACAGGAAAGCTGATTAGGTACAGTGTGGTAACCTCCACCAGGATCCATTATCAATGCGTTGACGGTATCAGCAAAATTGTATGGGAACAGTTTAATCTATAAAATATATAAACAAAACTATTTTAAGCCCTTCAAAGGCATTACTTACAAAAAATGTATTATTATTACTGGACTCCAGAAACCTATTATTTTGTATATTTTAAGAAGTTGAACTTGTTTTTTTAAACTATAATATAGAGTTTTTAATAACCCAGACTGTGTTTTCTTTTAATTATTTCTCTAAAAATTTTTACTGCATCTATCTAGTAGCACTCACCACTTCATTTTAAACTTAACATTAACTGATATCAGTGGGAAGCTCCTATGAACATTAATTGCTTTTAAGGTTGAAAGAAATATACTTCTAAATGGTCATTTGTTCCTCCAAAGACCATGATTCCATTCCAGGGTAGTAGTCTTTGCTGCCCAGCTAGAATGAGTGGGCATTTTCCAATTAATAAAGCTGGCTTCCGTTTAACTGAATTAAATACTAATTCAGCTACCTCGATCCTAGCAGCATGACATCAAGGACTAGTTGGTAATAAAGTAATAAGAATCTGAATATTTAGTAGATCTGTCTTTTAATGTGAAAAATTCATTATCATTGACAATTCTTGGGGAAATTTTTGCTGTCTTGGCAACTGTTCTTAGCAATCTCATTAAAGAAACTGACCAATAGCAAGTATTTAAAGTATTTTGATTTATGTATCTGGTATTTTGAGTCAATTCACTCAGGTTATTTTTTCCCTGAGAATATATCTCTCGTGGATATTGGAATTTTATGCTAAATTTAGGTGATATTAAGAGTTTTGGCTGATTGTTGCTGTAAGTAAGCCTGAAATTTCATGAGTTAGAACAATGAAGCTTAGTTTTTGTTTTTGTTTTTTAAGTATAATCGATTATTTACAATCTTATATTGGTTTCAAGTCTAGAACACAGCGGTTCAACAGTACCCATATTATTAAATCCTTACCCCCACAGTTACCATCTGTCAACATAGGAAGACATTAGAGAACCATTGGCTATATTCCCCATCCTGTACTGTCATCCCTGTGACCAACTTATATTATGATTGGGAATTTTTTTGCCCTTTTAGCCCCCTCACCCTCCCCTCCCATCCACCCCAACCCCTTCCCTGTTGTAACCACCAGTTACCTCTCTATGTCTCTGAGTCTACTTAAATGAAACTTAGTTTTTGTGGGATGATGGTGGAGTGGGAGGTGAGGCTCTTGGATCTTTTACATGCAGTTGGCAGGGACTTGGGCTTATGTAGGTTTGTTTAGAGACAAGGTGACAGAGCCTCTGCTGCTTCTAACATTTGGCTTCCGAGGTGTCCCTAGAGATTGACATGCACCTGGCCAACTGAGGAAGTGAGAATGTGGAGCATTGTGAAGGAGATTTTCATAATCCAGGTCTGGAAAGGGTGCATATCTCTTCTGCTTAGGTTCCATAATGCCTTACAGTCTAGCCAAATGCAAAAGGAGCAGGAAAATGAGCTCTTCATTGGGGTGGCCATTTTCCAAAAACAGCACTTCTCTGTGAAAGGGCAGCATGAATTTTTGGTGAATAGCTAGCTTCCTCTGCTATGGTAAGACAGTGACTGTGATTGCTATATTCAAGCAATAATTGAAAATTGTCTTTGAAGTAATGGTGTTGAAAATAAGGCTATTAAAAAAATGGAAACTAAACACTATTAATCCATAATTGAAAAAGTTTAGGACCATTGCTTAAGAATTAGAGGAGATGTTATATAATCATATAGAACCCCATTTAGGTGATTAGGGAGATTTTCTTAGATTCTGAAAATTCAAAACAGTTCCCTTTTTTGGTCTGGTGATTTTTTTTTAAGGGATAAAAATTCCTCTATCTGTAGTTGTTTAAATAAAAGTACTAAACAAGATGGTAGCTTTATTTAGAAGAAATATATGACATACCATTTTGTATTACAAAGATTCTGACATACAAACGGTTTGTGAACGTAAAATAAATTTCTGTGATTAAGGATGACTGTGTCCCCATAGTACTTTACAAAGTATTTCTAAGCCTTTATGCTACTTGAACCCATCAGTGGCCTTTTGAGATAAACAGAGTAGGTATTATTAACCTCTTCTTTTGGATAAGAGAAATGACAGAGTTTAAATGACTAGCTTAAATTTCTTTGGATTATAAGGGTTAGGGGAGTGAGAACTGTAATCCTGTAATTCTGATTCATTACCTACAATGGCAGTATCTCTCTGGGCACTGGAAAGGGCCATTAATTTAGATTTTTCAGTTTGTACAATCTATAAAAAAGACAACTGATGCAGTAATGTGAGAAGCACCGAGGTGACTGAAATAACAGATCAGCATTGCTGGTTTATTCATTTTGCTGGTACAGGCAATTATGCATTAGCTTTTACATATTATAGAATAGAATTCCAAGAGTGGACAGATATTAAGCCTTTTTCTTTTAATACACAAGGCACAAATTATCAAAACTGTAGATCCAGTGTATTTCTCAGTGAACCCAGAGCAATTTCTAGCATTTTTCAATACTGCTTTCTCATTTAGTATAATTGACTTTGTACCTTTTTTATTCGTTGCCTCTTTTTTGGGTTTGTATTGCCGAGAATTGTTTAGTATAGAGATAAAAGCCTTAAGAGACTTGGGTAGGATGAAACAGGGCATTTTAAGTGTTCTAGACGTCGTGATGTTTGAATTGATTCTTGGAGGATGAGTAGGAGTTCAAGTGGACTTAGTACTTTTTAAAATGTAAAATATAAATATTTGATTTAAAATATATCCATTTCTGAGCTTCAGAAAAGGAATTTAAAGGACAGCTATATATAGAGTCATAAACATTGGGAAATAAAACCGATAAAATATAAGATGTGATAGTAGGCATGCAATATGATTAGATTCATAATTAACTTGAAATTATTCTCTACTTACTTATTGTGATCAATGTATATTTTTTGATTTGTAAAGTGAATCCTTCTCTTTACTCTGTCCCTGTTCTACCTCTGGCTATACTTTATTAAATCAATCCTCCCACTGCTATGATGCATGTATGTGTATTTGTTTCCACAAATTTACAATCTCATTGTGTCAGTCAGTCCTCATCTTTCTTAGATTTCTATGGCACTTAAATTTCTGCAATTTTTTCATTATTCCCATTAGCAATATTTATTGCCTACATAGAAGTCATCTATGGTTGTAAATTGGCAGGTCAAAGAATGTCCATAATTAGAGAAAATAGACCTAAAAGACAAGTTTGTAAAAGTCTTCATCTGTTTGAAGGCCCTGGTGGGAGAGTGGCTGACTGTGAGGACCTTGGCTGGGGTCCCCCCCACCAGCACATCCTTAGCAACCTGAGAGGGTAGAGAAAAGAGGAATTTCCATCAGAGTTATTAAACACTAAAATCAGTCACTAGGGTTTTATAAAACCTTTATGTAATTTTCTTTTAAGAGAAATATGTTCTCATTTTCTGGAACAATTTATTGGAAGTTAAGTGTGAACGTAGAAGAAAAAGGGAAAGATGGAAAATATAGAGGACCTGGGAAGATTATATTAGCTTTGAGCTCTTGTATATTATGTCAATTTAATTAGAATATTTTCCTTTTATATTTGTTTTCCCAAACTGTATTTATATTTTCTCCAAAACTGGTCCAATGTTGTGTATTCATTGATGAGAATCGGAACACATTTAAAGACCACTGTATTCTATTAATGTAGGCCCTGAACACACTTTGCCTGCCTTTGAAGACAGTCTCAGAAGTCAATAAAATGCAGTTACATCTGCAAGACTCCCTTTTTTTGCTCTTAGCAACTGCTCTGTCTTATTGCAAAATCAACTCAATGAAATAAAAGAAAAATTTGAGAAGAGGTTTGATCATTATATTACTTTAACAAAATCATATTTATGTTTCATTTTTTGTTTATATTTATAGGTATTTTTCTATAGTTGAGGCTCAGTTTAACCCAGACATTTATCATTCATTTATTCAATAAATGTTGGTTAAACACCTACCCTGTTGCAGGCTCTGTTCTAGGTGGTGGGGGTGCTGTGGAAAAAGTCCCTGCCCTTATAACAATTATATTCTAGTGGAGGTGGGGTGGTGGTAGACAGTTAACACATAAACCAACAGATCAATAATATCTCATGACAATAAATGCTCTGAAAAGTAAAGCCATTAGGGGGTAGAGAGTGGTAGGTGGCTGTTAAAACTAGAATAGTTAGGGAAAGGAAGACCCCTTTGAGTAGATGATATCTAATCAGAGACCTGAGTGTAGTGAGGGAGTCGCCTCTGTGCCTTGCAGGTTAAGTCTGTTCCTTGCAGAGAAAACAGCAAGTACACGATGCCTGAGAAGAGAACTTGCTTGGGCATGCTCAAGGAGGAGCAGAAGGACCAGTAAGTCCTAAAGCACAGGGAGCAAGGCGAATGCTTAGAGATAAGGTCAGAGGTCACCACGAACCACATTATGAGTGACACTGCGAGTGGCAGGAATATGGTGGGTGACAGGAATACAGAAGTGACTAAGACAGCACTAAACTTCCAGAGGCCTATTTTTAAACAGCACATAGATATATAAGCAGTCAGTTACAATAAAATGTGTTAGATACAACAATGTGCATGAGGGAGACAAAGGGGCTGAAATAGAATTTGAAGGATGAATAAGAGTGTTCCAGGAAAAGAAAGGAGGAAAGGGCATTCTAAAATAGAGTAGCACATGCCAAAGTCAGTTATAAAATGTCCCAACATATTTTAGGTTTGGCAAAATACTTAATGATTTTAAAAATAAAACCTAGAGATGTATGTTGGAAAGTCATGGGAGATGAGGCTGGAAAATAGATTAGAATCCAATTATAAAAGTCCCAAGTAAAAAAAAAAATTAAATATTACAATTAAGTATTCCAGACCACCTTACCTATTTGAGTTATTTTATTCTGTAGAAGTATAAAATTTTTATCCATTATATTAAACTCATTGTTCTTCTGGATGATTTTTTGTCACTCATTAAAAGCAGGGAAAGTCATTAACAATCAATAATACCAAAGGGAGATGAGTTCTACATCATTTTTCTCAATGGAGGCAAACAGGGAGAATTTCCAAGACTGCTTTAACTTTCAGATTCAGGGAAAAAAATCAAGATGTCAAAGTTATATCTAGATAACTTAATAAATTTTTACTTTTAAAAATAAAAGGTTTCCTAGTTTCCTTGTAGACACTGACTTTCCAGAAGTAGTATATAAATGTATTTTTAACAGCCATTTCTTGCTCAAGTAATATTACTTTTCAGGAGATATCACATATTTTAATGACTTTTATTATTGTGTAAAATTTATTCACTTTATTGTCTTGCATCCTGTCTGGACACTTTTAGAAATGAATCATAATCAATACTAGAATCTGAACATAAACTTTCCCACTGTATTATCCTCTGAGGCTCAAAAGATAACATTTCAAACTGGTTTCATTGATACTCTTTGTTTTGTCTAGTTTTATTTCATAATTGTAAACTTAACCTTGCAATCTAGCTAGACTTGGAGGGAGATAGGAAAATGTGGATCCCAAAGGATGCTGGGAGAGCGCAGATGGTAGCAGATTGCTCACCAGTGGGGGTGGTGGGGACTCCTCTGAGCTACAGAAGGAAAGGTCTGGAGTTCAGACGAAACACAAGTCAAATTTACTAGGGTGCCCACAGTGGCAATGATGAGCATTTTGCTGTTTGAGTCATTCCTGGACCCAGAGCACTGCATGGCTTCCACAATAGCCGTATCCTCTTTCACCTTGTCGAAGACCACATGCTTAACCATCCGCCTCTCAGACCTGGCAGTGCAGGTAAAAAACTGGGTCCCATTTGTGTCGGTTCCAGTATTTGCCATGGGCAAGATGTCAGGATCTGCGTGCTTCAGGATAAAGTTCTCAACATCACATTCCTCCCCTTAGACGTGGACTTGCTGCTAGTGTGTGAGGTCACCACCCTGGCACAAAGACCCCAGAAAAGTTCTGTGGAATCAGGGATCTTCATAAGCAAACCTCAGTGCTCAGAACACCAGATTTTTGCTGTCTTTGGAATTTTGCAGACTACTTGAAGAAGATGTGGCCTAGGTCAGGAGGGTTGGCCTTGGCTAGGTGACTGTGGCATGGGCAGTGTCTGCAGAACCTCACCGGTACTCATTTTGAAGATTGAGTGCTTCTAGAATTCCTAGAGTAGCATTGTATGCGCTCTATAAGAAATCAGAATTAACTCCTGTATGTTTTTCCCTGGCTAGGTTTAAGGCTGATAAATTGCTATGTCAGCTATCCCCTGACGCTCTTCATTAGAGTTAGCGGTACTATGGTGAAATAATGCGTTGGGGACTGCGGCTGTGTAGAATCTGAGCTCAGGGACTCTGGGATTTTCCAGAAGAGAAGGCAGCTCCCTGGGCAGCAGAATGGGGTTACTGGGAGTTTTCACAGGCGCCTCTCTGGCTATGTGAGAGGGCCTGTGGTTAGTAGTATTATCATCATCCTTAATTTTCAAACATATTTCTAAAGTGGAAGTGTTTACTTATATAAAGAGATTTTCAGAGTCCACTGTCATCAGCAATTGCCTCATGTATCTAAAAGCATAATCATAGTTTTATTTTAATGAGCCTTCTATAATAGCTTGAAAAGCTTAGAATATCAATCTTTTACAAAATATTATTTAGAAAGAGCATTTTATGTCTCCAAAAGACAAACAGAAGTCAAATGACCTGAGCTGACAAGAAAATTAACATTTATCTACATACTGGCCTTTATACATTAGTTCGTTTGACTGCCACAATTGTTACACAGACATAATTAGCACAGTATTTTGCAGATGACTAAACTGAGTTTCAGAGAAATTTACTAGATCATGAATTGGAACCCAGGCCCCTCACTTTTATGTCCGTGGTGTCAACTATCATGAGTCCCAGTTCTCCTTCAACACATCCTTCCATCTTTCTGAGCCATAGTTCTGCTCTAGTTAATCACAGCATAACAAACCATTCAACACTTAATGGTTTAAAACAACAACTTAAACTCTCTGATACTCCAATAAGCTCTGTCGGCTTTCTTACGTGGTAGTCGGAGAGCAGCATCCCAAGAAGGTAAAAGTGAGGTAGCAAGGTGTGTTAAGAGCTAGGCGCAGAAGTCCCACAGGGCCATTTTACCACATTCTGGCAGGCAGAGCAAGTCGCAAGGCTAGCTCAGATTCAAATAGATTTTATCTTGATGGGAGGAGCTGCAAACATTTTATGACCATACTTATTTGGTCACTGCTTTTTCTATTTTAATTTTTAATGTTTTGTTATGTTGCATTATTACCAAAGCTCTGAAGAATGTTAGAAAATGAAGCTTTGGATTCTTAAATGTGTCTCCTAATTTTATCCTACTTCACATCATGAAGGAGTTATTTGAAACAGGTAATGATCATGAATATCCTTGAAAACCTATATATGGTGCCCTCTGTAATCGAAGGTGTTATTATGATTTACATAAGATGCTAGGACTTACAGCTGAAAGGAGGTTTAATAGATTAAAAGTAGATGAAAAAGAGATATGAACCCTAATCTGTAGTTCATATGACATAGAAATTTTCTCCTAGACTCATGGAAACATTAATGGCTTTCTGAAATGCAAAAAATGTGTTGTTTTTTTATTAAGTGTTTTGGTTTTTTTGTGTGTGTGTGTAGAATCAAGCAATGAATAAAAGTTGTGTGAAGTGAAAGTCTTGCCATCCTTTTGAGTTTGAGACAATGACTGAGTTATTGATAGCATTAGGTCCAGAGGCCTTCATACAAAGTTGTAGAATCATATAATGGCCGTGGAATGGTCCTTGCTAATGCAGAAATGTCTGTTAACTCAAGGGGCTTTCTCAAAAAATGAGATCCCTCATTTAAATAATTTCAGAATTATTCTAACCTTGAATATGACTTTCACAAAAGTACCAAGTCATTAATAAGCTACCATTTTATGTAGTAAATTATTACTCTTATCTCTTTTTCCTTCTAGAATCTAATGTGTTTTGGCATCTCAAAATATTATTTCAATGTGTTTAAAAGGAGTTCCAAAGTGGAAAACCTAAATGGTGCTCCAAAAAGCATATCCTCCAGTGATTTCTTTTCTTAGGGAGGGCTGGGTGAGATTTGGGGATTTTATTTAGGAAGAAGTTCTTGAATTAAACCTGAGTGATCTGTTCTTAAATGGCTCCAGTAACTGACAGTGTAAGGATTTAAAGCTTCATTTTTGTGGATTTTAGTTGGCTTTTGGTGTGTTTTTATGTATGTTTGCTCAAATTGTGTCCTTTACTATAAAGCCTAGGGATTAGAAAATACATAGCACTAGGTACAGG
This sequence comes from Manis pentadactyla, assembly GCF_030020395.1. Taxonomy (NCBI): domain Eukaryota; kingdom Metazoa; phylum Chordata; class Mammalia; order Pholidota; family Manidae; genus Manis; species Manis pentadactyla. The sequence goes on from NC_080023.1 coordinate 95,678,888, forward strand.
CATATTCTGTTCTTCTCACAGAATGTTTTAAAAATTGAGTTAGTTGCCAATATTTAATATGAGAAGACTTTACATAAAAGTCTGAATTCCAGCTTCTCTATAAAAATCAGAATATCTGATAATGTTGGGTCAGTATTCCACTTGAACACAATGGTTTGAAACTCAATAGAAATTGCCCTCTTTGAACAGGGCTTTGCAAACTGGTTCCCATCCCTACCCACAACACTTACCTAACCTGCTTCCTTGTGCTTTTGAGTTTGAGACACTGACTGAGTTATTGCCTAAAGGATCCAAATCTCCCCCACTGTTTAATAATCAAAGAATTTTGGGGCTTCTACTGGGCATATCAATGGTACATCAGCGATGACAAAGCATGGAGACTGAGGTATATGAGGGCAAAGAGAAAAGATGAATGTATGAGTTCTATCTGACTCCTGATCAAGCTCTGAATAAAAGTGGTACATTTTCTGCCTGTATTTGAACTATATCATAAAACCTGATTTTAGCAGTAATACTTCAGCACAGATTACACCTGCTCCTTTACAAATATTGCTTATCAGTCATTGTTAGCACTATATTGATACCCAAGCCAACACAGTCTGAAATTTTGTCTTCTCTCAGTATTCCTATAAAGCTACAAAGGGAGAAAAATAATTGTAATTTCAAATTACCTTAGATTCTGAATTCAGGAATTTAGATAAACTAAATAGTAGTCAAATCCTTTAATCAAATTTTGACAGTCTTTATGTGATAGTTATATGTATATAATACTTTATATATATTTAAAATGTTATGAAGTCTTCTGTGTTTGTTATTATTAAAGTTTTTTGAGTATATTTATGATTTTCATACCAATTTTAAGGCTGATTAGAAAGCAAAATTACCAGATGACTGTAGTTATACTTTCTGAAACAAGTGAAATGGATCATCATGGGTCCAGTTGAATCAAGTGGATCCAACAGAACAAGTTTTAAAAATTATCAGAATTAGTTTTTAATAATAGTAGCTAACATTATTGAATGTTTATTATGTGCCAATATTTTAAATATTCCATATTAATTAACTCATTTGTTCCAATTAGAAAGCCTCACTTCATACATAAGAAAATACAATTTGTCTAAATTCACAGAGAAGAGAGATTTGTTCCCTCACAGTCTTGTTACTAAGTCTGGTCTTTTCTCTCTGCGCTGTTACCACTCAACTTGTCTCTCTCAAACATGCTTCACAGCTTCCACTGAATTTCACAGATACCTGTTTTTAGACATTGTAATACTGTGCAGGAGTCTAAAGTTTACTGAGTTTTTGGAACATTCTGTATGAAACTTCAGGATTTATAATCATAGGTATTACAATAGCATAAAAACAAGATTCATCAGTACGAACATTGGTGGAAACTGAATTTTCCTTGTAAACTAAAATCGTGTGTTTTCACTCTAAATATTTCCTGTCAGAGATGGTTTGAACAGAGCCAGTGTACATTCTCAAAGTTACTAAAAAAAGTCATAATGTCCAAAGTAGAAAATCAAGGTTAGAATATTTGGATCTATTTAGAATGGCATCTGGTTGCAGGATCACAATCCAAGTGGTCCAAGTTTACACCACACACAATAGCACTTACATAAAGCATTTATGGCAGTGTAGAACCACCCATGTTCCTGACTATGAGGACTGGAGTTTAATGAACTAAGCTTAATAAATATAAGGAAGAAATATTGAGAAGAAGTAACTGGATACATAGGCAAAAATAGATGGTATAAATCCTTGATAGTTAAAGTGTGTCCATAGACCAAGAGCAGAGACATCACCTGGGAGCTTGTAAGAAATGCAGAATCTCAGATATCAGCCCAGACTTAGGGGAAGCAGAACCTATGTTTGTCTCAGCGGCTGGTTTGTATGCAGTCTGAAGTTTGAGAAGAACTGGGCTAAAGAGATTGGATTCTGCCAGTAATTAGCATTCAATCTTGAATAAGTCACTTACTAAGCTATTTATTTAGTTTTCTCCATTACTTACCACTTACTATGCATTGATTCTAGACAAGTTAATTTTGTAATCCTTATTTAGTTGCCTGTAAAATGGCGATAATAGTAATACCTACCTCATACTATTGTAAGGATTAAATGTGTAATAATTTTAAGGTATATAGAATATTGCTCACATATAGTATGTGGCTAAGAGAGAGCTTGTGATGGTTATTTTAGATGTTTCCCTCATAGTCTATATCACTTTACTGATCACATTGCAAGTGGGGTAATAAATTTCTCCCAAATGTCCTACACATGCTTGTCCAAATATGCTTGGTTTTTATTGCACATTTTCAACTTTATGAAGCAATGCAAAACTGTTTTCCGAAGTGGTTGTACCAATATAAATATGCTTTTAAAAATTGAAAAGTTAAAAGTAGCAAAATTTTCCAGGAGTTGAAGAGCCCAGTGGAAAGAACACTGGAATGGGGATTAGATAGACCATATTTTAGTCCCAATTCTTTTGACCTTGAACTTGTCATTTAACCTCTTTGGCTGTAATGGATATTATAAGAGGATATAAAGTGCTTTAAAATGCTTATAGTACTATTTTATAGATTTTATAAAACTTGCAAAACTGAACAATTAAGCATGTTATCTTCGTTATGAGAATCTGTGATAAAGAGTGTTCAGATAACTCTGTTTTGTGGCACTATATTGGATGGTTTTAGAAGCTTCAGAAAATCATTCAGATTATGAAATTACTGTTTCAGCCACAAACATATGCCATAATTGCCTATATCTAATTTCAAATCCATTATTTCTGTAAAGAACAATTTGCTACTTGAAAACCTGCACATTATGTAATGCCATCAACACATTTATTAAAATTTCAAATACAGGTCTGCTGATCTCTCCTCTTTCTGTCACCTTTTTGTCTAGGCACTATGTAAGCACATTTGTTGAGTCATTGCAGGCACACAACAAATATTCACTGAATGAAAGGCAGTGACCTCACCCTAATTGTCTGCTCTCCATTTGAAAATTCACTGAAATTTGTTACTCCCTGTTTTTGGTAGTAGAGTTTGTAGTAAAGTATCAACTGTATAGTAAGTAACCAAGAGTTTAAGTGTTTGGAGTTCACTGTAATTCTCTGCCTGAAAATCTGTCCCACATTCATAATTAGCTCAACCAGTATTTATGTTGGACCAGAGTGTAGTATGAAACTTTTATAAATGAATAGAACTTCTGGGATCTTCTTTAGTTTTCTGCTTTTGTTTCTCTTTCTCTATTAGTGATGATAAAATTTCCTGGTGAACATATGGCCAACACATTTAAAAATATTTAAGTTGAATTGTATGTTGAAGTGAAAGCAAATTAAATTAGGTCATTTTTTTTGCTCATTTTAATATATCTGCAAATCATATCCTATTGAAGTGCTCCATGATTTTTAAAGAGTGGTTTCTTAAAAAAAACAGAGGAATGCTATTTTGTTTAATCATCAGACTCATAAATAAATAAAGACTTCTTATCAACATATCTCTGAGACAGTGACGTTAAGTCCTTAAACAAAAGGCAGTCTCAAGAATCCATGTTTATATAAAGTTTAAAAATTTGGACATTTATCTGAAGGAAAATCTGTGGTTATGGATTCAGAACAATTACTTCAGCCTTGAGAGAACCAGAAAGAATTTACTGCCATGGAAAGGAATGTATAGATTAAAGCTGCAATGAATTTCAGTTTTCTTCTTTTTATTAGCTTTTGAAGGTATAATTGACATAGACATTTAGCATGCATATTTGGTATAGTGTTCAATTTGGTAAGGTTTGAAATATGTATAAACCATAAGGTCATCACCACAATCAAGATAATCAACATATTTAGTTATCTTTGGATCGATAGTGGTTGTTCAAGTGAAATATCAGAATCAGATTCCATCTATTCTCTAACATAATTTTACTCTGTTCAATTTTAAAATCAAAATTAGATTCATGTACATTTAGGTTGAGTTTAGGTATAAAGCATTGCTTTTGTAACTATTGTTTAGATAGATATTTTTAAAATTTAGGGTGTAGTTGGAATTCATACTGCAGCATGACTGGCCCCCAGTGGTGTCTCTGAAGAATAACATGATTGCTAGAGTCAAAGCAACAGGTGGAATTTAGAGCAATTGCACATCAGCTAAAATCATGTACTACATGCTAATTGGCAGGACTGGTGAAATGGAACATCAGGTCTTCCGTAATGGGAGGTGGCTACTATATTTAATTTTGGGATTCCCCAATGTGTAAAAAAGTGTTCTGATGCTCAGTGATATTCTAATGCAGTTGTTGTTCAGGAATTTCACAGAGGAAAGTTTAAACTGATTTTCACTTTCCAAGAAAAGAGATTTCTCTCTATCATCTCTATTACACTGGTATTTCTTAAATTGTATCTTTATTACATTACCAATTTTTCCTTTTGTTTTTGCATTTTTGATTTTCTTATAGCTTTTGATTGTGTTAAATGCTCCAAGAACTCTGAAATTGTACTTATATAGGGGAAAATTAAGGATCCACATAACAATGGCATTGTTGATTTGAGATCATTTTAGTGAGTATGGGAACCTGGGAGGTTTGCCTGTGACTAGTATGAGACAGGAAGATAGGAAGTCTTCAAATCCTAAATTACTATGTTTTGACCTGTCTTTTCTTGTCACTACTTTTCTTCATTATTTTATTGTCCACAGCAGTAGAAAAGAGGAACCATAAATAAGGTGGTGGGTATCAGGAAGAGAGTCTAGGTTAGAATAAGTGAAGCAGATATTATGCTCTTCTGCTTATAAGTATACTAGTAATTCTTCTATAGAAAAGCAAATTCTTCAGCATAGGAAAACACTCAGATAATCAATATATGGATTGGTCAAGACCAGTTATGAGTTTGACATGCACATCGGCACCACCACTAAATTTTCTCAGATTTTTCTGTTGAACTATTCCAGGCCACCACTTTGTACCTTTTACTCCTCTTTTCAGCCTGGGTCAGGAACTCTGGAGTCTTTATTCTTTGCCTTAATTTCTCATCTAAGTACATTTATACTGTATATCTCACTGCCTGTGCATGCCTACTATTCTTATATGGTTTTTGTACCTGTGGGTTTGTACTACTTAACTGTAATTTGGGCAATGGCAGATGGAGACCACATCCAGATGTCCAAATTTTGGGGGCCTTAACTAGCCTGGATACAAATCATGTCAAGTTAATTGTCATATGTCTTCTTTTATGACCCATATCCCTATCGCAGTCTATGAAATGTCTGCTCTCCTTACCCCCATTCACCACTCTCATATTTTTGGGGGTCTTCTGAACAAGTCTTCTGAGCAAGTCTATCAGCAGCCATAGGGCGTCTGAGCCCATTATCCTTTTTCTTCTACTGCCCACTGCTCTGTCACCAGGCTCCACTGAGGCACGAATGCCCCTGAGATGACAAAGACATTTTGTCTAATTGGAACTCATTCCCCATTGTGCCATGTTGAATGGCAGTTGAAGCAATGCAGCTTGTGCTCTAGTGCCTTACAAAGTTCATCCCAGTTCTTTCTCTAAAGTTCAAATATGATGAGGATTTGGTTGCTGATAAGGAGTTAAATGTCTGTGACAGCAGCCAACCTTTTCTGTGTTCTGAAAAAAAAACCTTGTTAGTACATGAATCTCTGTGACTTGCCACTTCTTCCATTTGGATGAGTTCCTTATCAAAAGGCCTGTTGGTCTCTTCATCAGTTAGGATTAATTGATTGATTACATATTTGATTTACCACTGGAACCAGTGCAAACCCACAGTAACCATGCCTTAAATGACATATTCCATTTCTTTTTCACATAAATCCTGACATGAATAATCTGGGGCTGGTAAGGAACTCCATCGGGTCAGGGATCCAAGACCTTCTCTCTTGCTACTCTGCCATCTTCATGATGAGGCTTTCACCTCACAGCCTGAAATGGGGGCTCCAGCTCTAGTTACCATGTCCAGAAGACGGAAGACAGGCGGGCAGGTGTGTTCATGCCTTGACTTGAAGGGGACACTCCCAAAGTTGCAAGCAATCTTTTTTTAAAAATCCTGTTGGTCATCACATAGTTACATGACCACACTTGGCTCTGGATGAGGCTTGAAAATGTAGCTTTTACTGTGGTAGCCTTGTATCCAACTGTTTTTATTATTATTAATATTATTAGCATATTATCAAAGCAAAAAGGTAGAACAGCTATTAAGGAACAAGTGGACTTTGTGACAATATTCATGCAAATGGGTTAATAGAACGCCCTGTCTACCAATCTACCTTGGGCCAAATCAATATTAATTGCCTCTAGGGCCATGATGGGCTACTTTATTTGATCCACTCTATGGCAGAATATCACCACTCTTTTAATTTCCCATCTGGCTAAGATCGTCTGCTATTTACAGAACTGTTCAGTGCCACTCTTCCTGTACCTTTTTATCTAATTGGATTTGCTCAGAGAGTCACACATTCTCTCTCTGCTGTGTAATAATTATCGATATGATGACAGTGATTTCCTGTCTGTGGTCTTTTCACCAAATTGTGTCACTGTGCTTTGATGACAAGTGTTCACTCCCCTAAAATTCTGTCCACTGAAAAAATACCTTGTTAGTACATGAGTCTCTGTGACTTGCTACTGCTACACAGAAAGGTGTATTTCTGATGGGGCTTTCTGCTAGAGTTAATAGCACTCATGTAGATCAATTATGGTAGACAACAGCATGTAATTCCCTTTTTTCTGACTCAGTCAGCCTATGTTTTTTCTGATAGATCTGGCTGCATCAAGTTATTAGTAATAATAACAGATTCCAGAATTCAATTGCGCCCAATTTATATAGTCCGAGAGTGTTTTCTTATCAAAGTTTGCTCTTTTTTCCTAATCCAAAGGGAAAATAAATCAGGATTGGTTAGTGTTAGATCATTTTCAGAGCTTCCTGTCTTGGCACATATTTATTTCAGGAAGTATTATATGAATGAAAAACTTTCTCATATTTGCCTAAAGCTGATCTCTTTGAAGGAGTATTAATTTTTAGAAACACTCAGGAGAAATTAGAGACACAGATTCAGAGAAATTAGACACTTCAAATATTTGAGCACTGTTAATGATTTCAGCTTTTAGAAAGCTAGTGTTGAACTTTGGGTTAGCCATTAGTTAGAGGAAAAAAAAATAGCTATAAATAATTTGCTCGTGCACTTAACACATAAGTATATATATACATGTGTGATTTGAATAAAGTGATAAAGAAAGCCTAACATCTTAGTGATCACTAAATGTTAGCCATGTGATCTTGGGCAAGCCATGTTTCAGAGTTTCCATTTCCTTTCTGTATTTGTCTATGTGTATAATATGTGTTGAATCTATTTTGAAAAATTAGAAAATACAGATGGGTAAAGCATGAGCAGTGCTTAGATGGAAATTTATAACATTCATTTTTTAGAAAAGAAGGAAGATACAACATCCAATAATCTAAGCTTCCACCATAGAAAGCTAGAGAAGGAAGAGAAATATACACACAAAGCAAGCAGAAGAAGAGAAATAATAAAAATTAGAGCAGAAGTCAATGAAATTGAAAACAGTAAAAAATACAACCAAAAAAACCAAAACTGTTTTTTTGAGAGGATCAATTAAAATGATAAAACTTACAGCAAGGCTCATCAAAGGAAAAAAAACAGTGAAGAGACAAATTACTAATATCAGAAATGAAAGAAGAATTCTCAATATTGATACCATATACATTAAAAGGACAGTAAAGAAATATTTAATAATTCAGGGGAAATGGACTAATTTCTTGAAAAACATAATCTACCAAAACTCATACAAGGGGAAATAGATCATCTGATTAAACTTATATCTATTAAAGAAATTGGAATGATAATTAATAACTTTCCAATCAAGAAAGCACTAGGGCAATCCCAAACAATCAATAAAAAACCTGTGTGAAATTAGTAAGTGATGCTAATAAGGTCATGGCTACAAAGTTAATACATAAAATTCAGTTGTTTTGCTGTCAGTAAACAATTGCAATTTGAAGTTAAAAGTACAACCTTAGTAATAAATCTAACAAAACATGTATATAATTTCTATGAGGAGAACTGCAAAACTCTAATTAAAGAAACCAAAGAAGATCTAAATATATTGAGAAATATTCCATGTTCATGGATAGGAAGACTCAATATTGTTGTCACTTCTTCCCAACTTAAATTATAGATTCAATATAATCCCAGGCAAAATTCCAGCAAGTTATTTTGTGGATATTAACAAGCTGGTTCTAAAGTTTAGATGGATTGGCAAAAAGACCCGAAATAACCAACACAGTACTGAAGAATAATAGTCAGAGGGCTGATACTACCTGATTTGAAGATTGAAAAGCTACAGTAATGAAGACAGTGTGCTACTGGTGAAAGAACAGTCACATAGATGAATGGAATAGCCCAGAAATAGACCTATGCAAGTATAGTCAAATGATCTTTGACAGAGGAGCAAAAGTAACTCACGGAGAAATGATACTTTACAACAGATGGTACTGGGATAACTGGAAATCCACATTCAAAGATATTGAATCTAAATGCAGATGTTACACTTTTTCAAAAGAATAACTCAAAATGGGTCAAGACTTAAATTTAAAACACAAAAACTATGGTTTTTTTCATAGGAGAAAATCTGTGAAAATATTGGTGATCAAATGTTGGATTTGATGGTTTTTAGATATGACACCAAAAGCATAATCCATGAAAGCAAATATTGATGTCAGACTTCATTAAAATTTACAACTTCTTCTTTGCAAAATACACTATTTCAAAAATGAAAAGACAACGCACAAACTGGGATATAAATCTTTGAAAAACACGTATCTGATAAAAGGACTCGTATTCAAAAAATATAAAGGACTCTTCATAAGAAATCCAAACATAATGAAACAAACAACTCAGTTTAAATTGGGTAAAACATCTGAACAGACATCTCAATAAACAAGAAAAACAAATGGCAAATAAGCATATGCTGGACATTATATGTCACTAGGCAACTGAAATTTAAACAACAAAAGACATGACTATACACCTGTTGGAATTATTAATATACCAAAACTGACAATACCAAATGCTGAGGGTGTGGAGTAACAGGGATTCTCAATCGTCACTGCTGGGAATGCAAAATGGCACAGCCACTTGGGAAGTTCATTTGGCAGTTTCTTAGCAAAGCTAAATACAGTTTATAGTCCTGCAGTTGTGCTCCTAGATATTTCCCAAATGTTATGAAAGCTTATCAAGAACCTCCTTGTGAATGGTTAAGCATAGTTAATTGTGCAAAACTAGGAGCAATTAAGATGCCCTTTAATCTGTAAATGGATAAACTGTGTTACATCGATATAATGGAATACTATTCATTTATGATGTGATAAAAAGAAATTATCAAGCCACAAAAAGGCATTGAGGAACCTTCAATGTATACTGCTAAGTGAAAGAAGCAAGTATGAAAAGGCTCCATACTTTTTGATTCTAACTATATAACATTCTGGAAAGGGTAAAACTATAAAGATTGTAAGATCAGTATTTGTCAAGGTTTCTGTGGAGATGGAAGAGTAATGAATAGATGAAACAGATTTTTAAGGTGGCCATATTATTTTGTATGATCCTGTAATGTTGGATACATAACATTATGTATCTCTTAAAACTCTTAGAATTGTACAACACAAAGAGTAAATGCTGATGTAAACTATGAAACTTAGTTAATTAAAAACAAAACAAAATCAACAAAAAGTTTTCCAAGTTCCAGAGATAGCTACTGGTAACATGTTAATGTATCTCTTTGCAAATGTGCATATGTAAATGATTCATAATCACAGTTTTTACATTAATGAATGAATTTTATATTTATCTCTGTGGTGTCAAAAATCCTCTTAATGTTAAATGCAGAGTAAGTTTTTGCAGAGATACTTCTATCTGAAAAGGAAATAACTTTAATTTCTCTATGAAATTCAATATGGTTCCCAGGGGAAGTGTCAAATTCTGGTCCTTAGTAGTGTTGACTGGGCTCCAAAGATACACAACTTTAGCATTATAATCATCTGTATTACTTTCAGTGTTCTTACTCCTCAATAATTTATTTATGTATTCATCCATTTATCCAGCAAAATGTTGCTGAGCCCATATTATGTGCTAGTTAATGTTTTTGGCACCAGGAACTTGTCTTGGTGGGGTTTACATTCCAATGGGGGAAAAAAGACATTAACCAAGTAAGAACTCAATTAATTATATCATTAGAAGTTGTGTTAGATGCAGTGAAATAGAGCACAGCTAACTATGAGAGAGTTTTACAAGGAGACCTAATTTGGCTTGGGTTAAGAAAGTATCAGAGGAACTTGCTATGAGCATGTGATACTGATTCATGAGGCAAAAAATGAGGACAACATTCCAGGCAGAGGGAAGTAAATGTGCAAGTCCTAAGTGGGAAAGAGCTGGTTGCATGTTGGGGCCTAAAGAAGGCCAGGGCCACGGGAGCATGGTCAGAAAAGAGGAACAAAGGGGAGTCTTTGGAATTGTTACTAAGTTCATTGGAATTGTTTAGGCATTTGCTAAGCTTATCCAATTTATAATTTGACACTTTTTCACTGAGAGGAGTGGAGGAGGAATGGAATAGAAGTTGGGGACCTAATAAGAAACTACTGTGATAGATATGGTGACAGGCAGTAATGGCAGGAGGCTGTGGGGATGAAGGGAAAATAATACATGAAGATAGGTTTTGGTGGAAGGATTTACAAGGTCAGGGATAGATTGTGGACAATTTCCAAGTTTTTGACTGGATACTATTCATTAACATGTGGAAGCCTGAAGGAGGAACACATTTGGGGATAAATATCCAGAAGTACCTGTAAGATTTACCATCCACTGGAATATTATTCACCTTCAGAGTGGGTGCATCAAGTGAGCAGCTCATAGGAGAGGTCAGAGCCAGAGAGAGAAACTGATCTGGTACAGATTTGAGATTTGAAGCCTCAGGAATGGACGCTGTTGTTGGGGAGTGTGCATAGGATGAGAAGGGAGAAAGCCTTTTAAACATTTGCTGAACATCTGAGTGCCTATTATGGAAAGGAAAGACACCCCAAGGAGGACTGAAGTAGCTGAAAAGATGGGGGCCAAAGAGGAGATTCTACCGCCTGAAGTAAGGAAAGAGAGGTTTCCAAAAGAAGAAGGAAATACTGTTAAAAGGTCAAGTGATATGAGGACTGACCAATCTCTACTAGGTTTGGCAACAACCTAGGGAGGTCACTAGGAACTTAGTAAGGTGTTTGTAGGTGTCTTGAAAGCATGTAACTAGAATGAACTGAATTTCTAGGATATCCTCCTCTTTATTCTTTTTCAGATTTGTGTAGTCTCATTACTGAGTGCATTTTCTGTTCCTTTCCACTCTCCCAAGTTATTTTCTCCACCTGCCTAATTTGTCTTCTCTTGTTGGGCAAAAATAAAAGCAGGACACAGGAAGAGGGAGAATGAAACAGGACAAAAGGTTAATACAACATATAGTTATTTTGTATTGTTCTTCACAGAATTACTTTCCTCCTTGTCATATTTACCTAATTTATTTACCTTCATCTACTTAGAAAAATCAATAATAAAGTATCTGTTTCATCAAGCCCATGTAAATATATTATTGTTTTGTGTACTCCTGATGTGGTTAAATCACAAATAGAGCTTTCTTTGCAACTTAATTTGGTTAATCAATAGCATAAAATGAAATTGTCCTTAAAATGGAGCACAAATACTATAAAACAGCTTGAGTCAAGGTAACTTGAAACTTTTCATCTTTTACTTCCTCCAGTTTTATAACACTCATAAGAAAAGGCTTGACAATAAGTGCTAAGAAATACATTCTTGACCAGGAATTTGCTGAGTTTGATAGCCCTCATGTATAAAAACATCATATGTTTTGAAAATAGTATTATCTAAGACTAAAGATTTTTTTTTAGTGCAAAATGGTTTTTGAAATAAAGAAAATGAATATTAGTGATGGTTTAATGGCAATTTTTGAAAGTAGTCAAAAGTAGTTTGAGTATACATCATCATGAATTTATTACAAATGATTAAAATAATTTAGAACCCTGCTTAGCACCAAGCAAAATCCAGTTAAAAAAATGCTTAGTATTTTTGAAGCACAAAGGCTCTCTAGAAATGCATTACTGAATATTATTTGTGCCTTTAATGAGTCATCAACATTTAAGAGTATAAGCTTTTATTGTTAGTGTTTTAAAAGTCAGCTATATGTAAAGTTGATAGAGTGAATGTACATATTAGATATATCCATTAGTCACTTTTCAGTAAATTGAATATGTGTGCACATCTGAATGTTTATTTAAATATAAAACAAGAGGAAAATGTTTAAGCTTACTTTTGTAATAAAATACTAATATTTGGATTTTAGCAAGTTAAAAAAATTACTTGTCATTTTTGTCCCCTTCCTCCTTAATGCCTCTCATTCTTCCCCCCAGAAGACAGACAAAACGCTGACTGTGACAATACTTTTTAAAATATCAAGAGTCTCAGACACCTGGGGTTTGATAAGTATTTGGTAGTATTAGAAATAGGTCAAAGGCTAAACCTCTTCTGTCCATATTATCATTCCCAGCCTGTTCCCTTTTCAATAGTAAGCTAAGAGAATAACCCTAATTTAATGTTCCTATTCCCTGGATGAAGTGCTACAGTCCTTTTCCCCCAAAATTAGATGCTGCTTTTTTGTGACTTTGATGGACACATGCCAAGAATTCAGGGCTGGGAAATGAGTAGAATAAGAAAAGCAGGTTTTTGCCTTTTAAAAATGTTTTGAAAACGTTATTACAGGGAGCTTTACAAATTTAGAAAGTTGTTTTGAAAAAGAGAAGAGAATTGTGGAGAATACGTAGTTGAGAAAAAACTAAGAGATAATGCAGGATCATTAAAAAAAGTGAGTGAAGTGAGTCTGTGATTTAAAATAAGTGAAATAAAATAATAATGGGTGAGGATCAGGAGCATAATTTTGGTAACAAGTGGGACCCGTCCGTGCAGGGTCTAGTTAAGGACAAGGAACAGCAGCAACAGCTGGACTAGGTGCACACAGTAGTTGGGTGATGGTAGAAAATGGCCCCAGGAAGTGATAATCCAAACAGACCAAGAGGGTCTAATGTGCACGGCGGTGCTGCAGCAGACAGGTAAAGCGTGGAGACAGAAATAAGGAAGGAGAGAATCTTGTGATATTTAGTAGAATGATGGGCTGTTGGTAATAGGCAAATCCTTCAGTAAGTAGCACTTCTGAAACCCTAGGCATTTTACTAACCCAGGCTGGAATTAAATTTTGACACCAAAGCATAAACCCAGTTATCTGAACTGAGATGGAACAGTAAACTGGTCTTGCATTTTGGAGAAAAGGAAAGGAATTCTTTAATTCCTTCATGCCCCAGGGCAGGATTAGCAGAATTTGGAAGTGAATATCAAGTGGCCTCTGCTGTGGGGATGGGAAGCTCAAAGAAACTGGACCAGGCAAAACCTTATCCATGTTAAGCCTATGAAGTGACAGAGGCTAGGCATATGAAAGAGAGTGTTGAAAGTAACAAACAGTTTTAGTGATACAACAGGAAGATGGGATGTTGAAAGGATTAGATATATGTGGAATACATTAATCAGAAATTGATTCAAGATTTTTAAGACTCATTTGTTTTAAGACTTACTATTGAGATTTTCAAACACACATGAAATAATTTTCCAGTTGCCTTTGATACTAGCATAAAGGTTCATTGGTGAAACAATTTTTTGTAAACATAATATTGTTCTAGGACCTGACATGCTTCAGAAACTCCACATCCAAATTGACTTGAACATTCTAGAATAATTCTGCCATCATTTTAGAAATTGTCTTACTCTAAACAAAAAGCCTGATCATATTGTATTACTCACATGTGTATAAGACTAGATCTGAATGCATGTTAGTATACAGTTTGAGACTGCATCAACAAATAATTTTTAAAATTAATTGTAAATATATTGAATCAAACCTAGAATGAAGTTGAGAAATCCTAGGTAGAGATCTGACAACTGGGAACCTGTAAGTATCTTCCTTGTGCTCAAATTTTATTTGCTTTGTTTCAATTTCAATTTTTATTATTAAACAAGCATGCATAGTATTTTAGCCTATAATCTGCATTAATGTCTTCTAGTTTAATATTATATTGTATGGCTTTGCTGAGAGGTTATTTCCTGTCTCTTCTGCAAACCAGAAAAACATCCACTAAACAAAAAAAGCATGTAGCAAGCATTAAAGTAGTCCTCCAAACCTTATGACAATATTTAGTTCCTCAAATAAGTACTTCAGAACAACTGGATTTAATCTTGCATCCAGCAGAGGGCTACCAAACTCCATCTATTTACACGTAAGAACAACTGTATAGTTTATTTTTCTGTTTTGTTTTGTGTGTGTGTGTGTGTGTGTGTGTGTGTGTTTTCCAAAGCAGAAAATTCTTTTCCTAAAATGAAGTTTTCCAGTATGTACAGGAGGTATCCCTGGAGCTGGTCTAATTGCAGAAGGGCCCTGGAGCTGCCTCTGCAGAAACCCAAGTGAGGTGTGGAGATAATCGAAACCCTCTGCTCCTATTTATCCAAAAATACTCTTCCAAATACAAAGTCAGCTTTTCTTCGGTAGAGTCGTAAATATTTTTCCCTCTGTAAAAATCCCAATGCTGATACTGCAGAAAAGGTATAAGTAGAATGATTTCCTAGCTACTGAAGTTCTTCATACTGAGTTTTGTCTTCAGTTATAATTCTAATTCCTACCCTGTGGTTATATGTCTTATCTGTTTTTGTTTTGTTTGGGACAGATGACATTTTGTCTCCAATCCTGTGAGTGAAAAGGCACTTATACTGATAAGTTTTCTTTATAGTATTTCATAGGTGTGTCAAACTAATGAACTGGTTAACTGTGTATTTCAGCATTTATTCTGGTAATGATACCAGTTATGTGCTTTACTAAATTTACTTTGGGGATTAATTACAGGAATGAAAAACTTTCCATCTCCCGCCGATTTATTACTTTGTCTTGGTAATCTGTTTGGAAAGGAACTGATTACAAAGCCTTCCATTTGGAACTATGCCTACTTGGTAGTCAAATGATAATTGTTATGTTTTTCCATTTAAAAAAAAAGCTTTTATAGGGTGCCTCTTTATTCTGATTGAGGCCTAATCTAAATCTTTGGTACTGAATTTATTTAAGTAGTATGACTATAAACAGATACTTTCATGGGGGGTTATAAATACTTTCTTAGGCACAAACATAGGCTATCTTAGTGCATTCAGGCTGCTATACAAAATACTACAGACAGTAGCTTATAAGCAACATAAATTTATTTCTCATAGTTCTGGAAATCCAAGATCAGGATGCCAACATGGTAAGGTGAGATGAGGACCCTCTTGCAAGTGACAGATTTCTTGTATCCTTGCCTGGAGGAAAGGAGATAAGGGACCACTCTGAGGTCTCTTTTAGAAGAACATTGATCTCATTCATGTCTCACCTCTCATCTGCTACTGCCATCCTATTTGGCATTAGTATTTCAACATGTGAATTTTGAGGGGACACAAACATTCAGACCATAGCACGTGTTCACTAATGCTCATTCCACAGTGTTGCAAGCTTTGTATTGGATCAGCATTTCTTCTCCACACACACTATTTCTGGGGATGAACCTATCTCATTTCCTATTTTCCCTGTGTTTCCGTTTTACAGGTCTACTTTTGTTCCTCTTCATGTTTTTATATCATATTTTTTCCCCTCAGAGTAATACTCATAGGAATTACTACCTAGTGAGCACCTACTAGGTGTTTTACACATGCTATTTCTCTTGGTTTTGTTATGTAGATATTATCCCCATTTATATGAAAGGAGATTGAAGACTATAAAGGCTAAGCAACATGTCCAAATTTATAGAGCCCGAGTTGGAATGGAAACCCAAACTCAAGACTCTTCACCACAAAATAAACTCTAATTTTATAACATTTTCAAAATTGTGTTGTTTGATCAGTTAATAAATAAAAGATGGTTAAAGTGGATAATAAACAATGACCCATACAACAAAATATTTTATTTACTTGAAACATATATATGTTGAAATTCTTTCACCAGTGATTTGATATAGGATCATGACATTTTGTTTCAGAATGTTTTGGGTTAAGAATTTTCTGCCATTTGGGGTTTTGCCTTGTCTTTCTTGAGTGAATAATACCTACTTACAGGTATTATCTCCTCTGTATTTTTCAGTTGGTGCCTTTTAATTGGAGTCAAAACTTAAAGACAATGGATAAACAATGTGATTGTAGAATTTCTAGATGTTTCCAAAGCTTCCTCCCAAACTTTTATATTTGTTTCGGCTATACCTATAATTCAACAGCACTATTTGTTAGGGATTCATCTTTACCAAGTCCTTTCAAAGCATTCATATTAATTTTCATAAGCAGTTGTTTTGTATTCATATTTAATTGGATAATATAAGATTTATTTAAATTATAATTGCAATAACAAGCACAACTGGGATAAAAAGGTTGGTAATAAACATAACTGGTTCTTAGTAAGCATAAACTTTACTGGTTGGAGAAGAATGTACATATAGCATAAAATGGCTAGAAAGTTATGATATCTGTAACTTTAATATCTGGTAGACATCAGCCAGTAGTCATAGAAGGAATGGAGACATTTGTTAGGTAAAGTTTTGTTAGAGAGCTTCTACTCAATGCCTTTTAAGAAATGAGGGGAGAAAGAAAACTAATTCGCTCTCTGTGAAGACATTGAAAGATAAGTATATCACAGGACTTGAAATAATAAAAACTCCACATGTTTTTATTTTACGAAGCTAGTTGTGTTGATATTACTAAAGTTTGTACCTAAATCATGAAGGTTTGGTTTTCATATAAAATTTCTAACTTGTGAAAATGTTCTACTGTTTCAGTCATATCTTATTTATCTTTTAGATTTTGGTGACATTTTTGAATTCTCAAATGCTTCAGGAGGCAGTTCTCTGTTAAAATTTGTATTGTTATCAAAACTTTTGATTAAGAAAAAAGTATAGTGTTCTAAAATCCTATAGTACATGTTGTTTCTACATATTGTTTCATTCGGTGCTTATAATGCTCATTTATCTCACATTTGTTATTATCTGCTCTTATACATATTAGTGTAGCTTGGTGGAGAGAGAGAGAAAACAAATGAAATAAATCCAAGCCCAGAATGGTCATATTAGTTAACTTCCCTACTGCATGATACTACTTTGGGGAACTGGAACTGGTGTTTTTGTTTTAAAATTCATCCCTTTTGTGTCAATGTTTTGTTCATAGTTCAGTTATTTGAAGTCTTTTTAAGTCTGTTTCTCTACTCTGTTGTTTCTGCTGTGTGTTTGGTTGTCTTTGATTACATGCTGGTCACTGTACTTGGAAAATTATTTATACAGATAGTTTGAGGCCAAGGATGAAGGCAACTCTTTCAGAGAAGATAAATACTTACTTCTGCCAGGCTTTGTGGTCAAAAATGATTTGAAGAGCACCCTAAACCAAGTTCAAGGCTGGAGTATTGTTGAAATTCCTGCAGGAAAACCCAGGTTGTAAATCTGCTAGAGGCCTGGTTATTTATTATCCTACCCTTAGCCTAAGAGTGTAAGTGTTTGAGGTCTCACATGATTGTGTGGAGGCCCCGCATTAGGCTTTTCACCTTGTGTAGACTTTGGCCTTTGATTTCTGCCCTCTTGCTCATAAAGTTTTCAGAATGAAAATTTAAATTTTCTAGGTGAATACCCTGAGTAAACAAGCCATTTCTCTGTTTGTTTATCTCCCAGTAGTTCCATTTTCCTTCAGTTTTTGCCTGGAAATTCCTTATTATCGTGTCAGCTGTTCATTGCTTTTCAGAGGAAGTTATATTTTATCCACCATTCCCAGTTTGTTTCAGTGGGAGTGCTGGTCTGAATGCCCTGACTCCTGTTAACTAGGAACTCACGCTATGTATGTAGCTGCTTAGTATTTTTTGGTGATTGATGTGATTAGAAGTGATGTAAACACCATGTCCCAGAAAAGTCTTGCCCATGCTTTACCTTTGAAATTGTGGTTTCCAAAAAAAACATTAAGTTATACTTTGGTTTCCATATTTATGGACTATGACTTTGCATGAGTAGGTACAAAATGAAAAGTGCCAGTCATGCCTAAAGCAAGAAACATTGATTGCCTAGCGACAGATTTTATTTATAGGTCAATTAAACAAAGGTTGCAATAAAAAGAGTATCTTAGGTCTTTTGGTGAAGAAATGAAAATGGTTTATGGAAACTCTACATCAGTGTGTGCATGTAGGGGGAGACAGTTAACTAAATGTGGTTGCATCCAGAAGCAGTAATAATCCAGATGTTTACACTTGCAGACAAATTCCCAACTACCCATGGATATAGCAGCTATAGTTTGTAGCCCTTTGATTTCTGGTAACAACAGTGCAGCCACAAGGGGATTGTTTTTTGAATGGTTGTGTTATTGAGACAACATATTTCATAGGTCTTTTATATATACTCTGGTATCCACAGCACAGAAACACTACGAGGTATAGAATTGGTTGCTGGAATTGTAAACATGTTTATATCCACGTTTTAATGATAAGGGCATTGGGTTGGAAAACCGCAGATATGAGACATCTCTCATTGGTTTGCTGTTCAGTCTTTGGCAGATTTGCATATACTGTAGATTACACTTTCCCATCTTTCTACTGCTGCTTTTGAAAATAATGAGATATTTTTCCTAATCATTTACTGGCCAGATATACTAGTAAGAGGGCTATGATTCATGATTTGTAAAAAGTATAGAATAGCCCATTCAAATCCATCTTTACTGACTTTTAAGACTTAAATTTATATGTAAACATAAATTATTTCATAAAAATTTTAAGACATTGCTCAAATTTGGAGTCACATAAAGAATAAAAATGAAAAATAGCTTTGTTTCAATCAAGAAAAATTAATCTTTTCCTTTTGTACATAGTCTAATTAAGACATATTCTATCAAACTATCCCCATAGCACTTCTATTTGACATTTTGTAATGTAAAACTTTCAAGTATTGATAAAATTTCTCTCTTACCAGTAAAGTTGTTCTCTTGGAGATTTTAAAGCTACTAACACTTAATTCCTGAGTAAAAATATAATTCCTAAAATAAAAATAAAAATTCCTTTATGGATAAAAGGCACACAAAGTGTCTTCAGGGATCTTTAGGACTAACAGGCTGGAGATTGCATTTTCACATTTTAACCACAATTTAATGCTTTTCATTTGACCAAAGTAAAAGGGCTAAGAAACACACGAAGAGTTTCTTTATGAAAAGGTGTTACACATTTAAAAGGGAAGTTACATGTGTTTTAAAACACAACAGTGAATCATCAGTAAGGTTATTAGAACTTAACCCCAGTGTTTCATCCCTAATAGGATATGGGGCTTTCTTATCCACGATCAGTATGTTTTTTTCAGAATAAAAGTCCATTTATGAGAAGACTGCGGCCCCACAAAGACATTTGAAGATATTTAGTAATAGTTTGAAACTTGAAACTGAGCATTTGAAGATTGTTAGGCAGCTTTCTGTTCAAGACCTGAATATTAGTAGTGATAGTCATCGTAGATTGTAGTGAGGGACTGAGATGTTTCAGGAAATCTTAAAACAGCTCA
Source organism: Manis pentadactyla (assembly GCF_030020395.1). NCBI lineage: Eukaryota > Metazoa > Chordata > Mammalia > Pholidota > Manidae > Manis > Manis pentadactyla. The sequence goes on from NC_080023.1 coordinate 95,698,576, forward strand.
CTTACAATGGTTGAATTTTCATTTCTGTGAGTACAGAGACTGTCTTCTCACTGCTGGATCCCCAGTGCCCCCTGACTGGGGCAGATTAGGCCCTCCAGAACTGTACTCGAGAAAAAGATGAGGCCAGAGATAGAAGTTGTGCAGTCATGAGATGAGGACACTGAGAAAGTTTTTATTTTAAAGAGTACTTAAAAAGGCACATTTTAGGGTGAATTCCTAGACTTTCAATCTAAGATAACACGTTGTAAATTCAAAGGAAGAAACTTCAGCATTGTGGGGCTTTCCTGATTCCTGTGAATTTATTTATTTTTCTGTCAAAGTGAGCACAGAGAAACTAAGTTTGATTAAGAAGCCTCAGCAAAGGAGTTTTCTGACAGAATAGATTTTCACAGTGAGCAAATCCAGCCCGTTTACGCAGGCCAACTCCAGTTTACAGAAGCTAGGCTAATTAATGCAGTTCATCTGTATCCATGTAAGTTAGCACTTTGGGAATGAATGAATGGAGTCGGGGCTGGCGGTCAGGGGACACAGGAACAGATAGACTGTGTCTCTCTTTGCTTTCTGAACTGTGGCTTTTTAATTTTCCTTTCTCTCTGTGCCCTTCCCTTCCCTCTGCCCCTCTCTTGTAGGTTGGGCCGCTGCTGGTAAGGCCCTGACCACCCTCACTGTCATCACAGGGCCCAGGTTTGTGGTGACAAAATGCTTTCAATGACTCACACTTTGTGTGACTTTTTCTTCTTTATGTAAAGGGGTCTTCAGAGGGAAGCTTTAAACTCCTTGTCTGCTTACTATTGTTACTAGCACGGAAGTTTTTGTGAAACATGAGAAATGCTATGGGCTTGTTTCAGAGGCTGGAGGGTGGGGATCTGGAGTCTGCTTCTGGGTCTCCATTCAAAACTATGGAAACTGAGGAGCTGAGGTGCCCGTGCTTCTACTCCTCAGGCAGAGAAGTAGAAGGAAGATACTATTTGGGTATTCTAATTTCAACCAAATCATCTCCTTACAGAAACTATTATCAACTGAAAGTAGGATCTATTTTATTTTTAGCAAGCTCTGCTTTATTAATTTTTATGTTATCAAATTGACTTTTGGATTTGGCTTCAGATAAAACACATTGGGGATGATGTATCAGTGAAGGCACTCATTCAGTTTGTGTTATATTGCCCGACCATTCATTGGTCTCCGAACACACGGATTCTCACATATGGATAAACACCATTAAACTGGAGTGGAATGAACTCCTGGCTCACAGCTCAAGTGAGCAGAACCTTCTTTTTCTTTTTTCTGACTAGGTGATGTTTTAACTGTCTTTGTAGTGCATCTGCTTCTTTTCCCACTTACCACCCACACTCCATTTTGGTAGAGTGACAATATATGCTGTTTAATTGCATAGCTGCTTTCTCCTGGGTGAGGCTATGGAAAGAAAAGGGGGATTAAGTTGCATATGGCTAGCGCAGTAGTTATTGAACGATGCTCTGACTGATGCCTGGTGCCTGAGAAGGATTTTCTTTGGATTCTGATCAATGGAGTGCTGGACACCTAGGACAGCAAATCTCCATTTTCTCTTCTGTCTTTAAATTGAAGTATGTCCTCTCTGAAGGGCAGTCTATGCTGGCTCTCAAGTTTAAATGTAAACAACAGTGTGTTCCTTACTTTGAAGGCAGACACAGCTTATTCCATTGATAGCCAAGATGCTTTGAGGAAGGAAGCAGCTTTTGTTACAAGTTCAAAATTCAGCCAGCATTGTATCTCTGCTGGACGCTTGATGGGAAGACTCCTTTAATGCGGTGCATGCATCATTTAAATGGCCGGGAGCTCCTGGGAGTGGAACCTGGTGCCCTGTCTGTGCAGAGGTCAGCAGGTGAGTTGTGCACTGCTCTGTTTCCTCAGAAAAATGACAGTGATTTTTTTTCCATTAAATAGAAATCATAGGAAAGTTTGAGCAACACAAATATACAAGAAGGAATGATTATAGAATCATTTCTCATGGCTATTTAATAAGCTGTAGAGAGATGGCGTTATCGCTGAGTAGGAATGTCTAATCTGCCTGGCGCTCCAAAAGGGATTATCTGTTGTTATCTATCACATGTGGGAGCAATATGTTCTATGATTGGGGAAAAGCTAAGTGAAAAATCACACACTAAAAAAAGACTTGTGATTAGTTTATTTTATGCAAAAATCTTCATACTAGTCTGAGATTTCCTGTTTTGTGATTTCAGTAGTAGAGCCCGGGATGGGGCGTTTTGAGTGGGTTCCTCCTCGCAAGGCGGACTGATTTAAGAGCGCTGCACCCCTGCCCTCCTGCCGTGGCAAACTGTCCTTGAAGGCTGTCTGGAACAAGTCATTTGCCTTCTAGTGGTGTCAACTGTAAGAACATAGTGACTTTTCTTTTCTGTGTTCCGTCTAAAGATATTAGAAAATATAAGCAAAGTAGTGCAATTGTTGTTACTGGTAATCACGGTGCTTTGTGAAGTTTATATGTTAGTCAAATTAACATCTAATATCTGATTCATTAGCTTTTCTTCATGAGACCAAGTGACAAAAAGAGATACCATGCTTTTTTTGTAGAAAAATTGAGGGAATCTTGGGGACTAAGACCAAGAACTTCCTTTTAAGTTATTAGATTGAAGCTTTTAAAAAGTGTAATTTTCCAGGCATTAAGAAAGAGAATAATAAAATTATCTTATATGAGCTCACAAGTAGGTCTGTTGAACTCATTAAAGGCTAATGAAATAAACAAACGTTATTTCCGACCACAGGAACTCCTCACTTCTCTAGCTGTGCTTGTAATTTTTCACCTTACTTTTGCGAAATCTACAGAGGGCAAAAGATATTGCGCCATAGTATGAAGAGTTTCTAAAGGGACCATGGGAAGCGCGTTGTCCCAGAAGCAGCCCCAGAGTCACCCGCACTGTCAGGGAAGCTGCCGGCCGGCCCTCTCAGAGCAGGTCGCCCGGGGCCGGAGGGCCAGAGGGCCTGGGCGCAGCACTGCGCAGTCAGTCCGCCTGGGGAGGAGGAACCCACTCAAAACGCCCCATTCCAGGCTCTACTACTCAAATCAGCAAACAGGAAATCTCAGACCAGTATGATTACTTTTAAAGAAAATACACAGGTCACAAGGCCTTTTTTAGTGTAGCAGCCTCATTTTGTTGGGGCGCATGTTATTAAGTTAAAAGGGCATACACAAATCAAGAAAGACTTGCTTGGTTGTAAACACTTAAGAGTATTCAGAAGACAAGAGAATGCCAGATGGTGTTAGGAACACAATGTGCTCCAGACTTGCTGCTTTCCCTGAACCACTTTTATTCCTAATAACTGGTTTGACACCCTCACAGCTGATTATCTTGAAGTACCTCAGAGGAGAAAAGGTTTAAATTAAGTTATATCAAGTGCCAGGTGATGACTCACCTGGTTCAGGAGGTATGTGAATCCTCCCCAAACCCACATTGTCTTTTCCCAGGAAGCCTATATGTCTTTGTGTGTTACTTTGTAAATATGTACAAGGTTTTCCAGATGAAGGACTTGATAAGAAGCTGATTTGTCTATTTTAGATGAATTCTCAGCTATGCAAGTCAGAGTTTTGCTCCCCATGCATGAGAAACTAAGTGCTGGCTGGACGTTAAGGGACCCCTGCACCGTCATGGCGCCAGCACAGTGCCGGCCCTCGCCCTGCGATCCTTCTCTTCAGGATCAGGCTAAGTGCTGCGTTCTTCTTGAGTTAACAAGTTGCATCCTCTGTCTTCTTTCATTTCATCTCCCTATTGGGTACATATACAGGAACATCCAGAAACATTAATCCTTCTTTACTTCATCACTTTCCTTAATGTTAATTTGATGTTCAACAAAAGCCTTTGGTAATTCATACTGAGGACCTATGTGCTGCTTAGAGTGATGGGGAGTGGTTGTAGGAGTTAGCAGCCTGCCGCCTCCCTTTCTCTGCTTCTGCCCTCCACTCCCGCTTTTAAGGGCTCTCTCTTTCTTCCGGGATACCCTGGGCGGAGCCCAGATGATGATGAGCGCTCACTGACAGCTCCTAATGCAGCCTCCCGTGGCTCTTGTAAACGACAGTGAGGACCGGGCTGCTCCCTGCCCTTCCCAGAGGCGCTCGCCCCTGTCTCGCTCTGGGAGCGACAAGTAACTCCAGCTGTGCTCATCTCCCCACACGGCAGCGTTGACTCCTCTCTTTAACAAATGAAACTCGGACAGGGAAGGGCTGAGAGATTTAAAAGGCAGGAATTCACGTCCTGTGCTGCAGCAGAGCAGCCGTAGCAACAGCGGCAGCCTCGGCAGCGAGTCGTTCAGAGAGACTGCACCATTTTCCTCTCACCCTGCAGAGGTGTGGCTGGAAACGGCAGTGCACTACCCACCCCCCAGCAGCTCCTCAGAGGTGGCCTCTTCCTGGCTCCAGTCGGAAGACACAGACTGTCTGGAGGAGTCCCCGAAGACTATTCCAGTCCTTGATGTGTGGCTAACGAAGGCTTTTTCAACTAGCAGGATGCTTGTCTGCACTTGTGGCCACCCAACTGCAGAAGAGCTTCAAGTCTAGTGCTCCGCCTTCCGGTGGGGCCCTTTCCGAGGGTGGGTGCGCACCTCTGCCCGCGTGCGCGCAGGTGCGAGCAGTTGGGGGCCTGCCCTGGGGCCTTGGCACGCTGTGCTCAATTACGGGTGCCGCAGCAAGATTATGACCCAGCTCGGGGGCGGAGGAGATCATTTTGTAAGTGCTCTGGCTGCCAGCCATTGCCCTGGTGGGGGAAATCCCATCTCCATCTAGCTCTAAAATCACCTGGGTTGCTGGGGACTGGAAACTGAACTGCAGCAACTACTTCTGCTGATTTCCTTTGCAAAATGGCTCACGCTGCAGCTTCTATTAAAAAAGTTCGAGAAGCTGAACTGGATGAAAAGGAAAAAAATCTTGAGAGAGAGAGAAAAAAACAACGGAAAATCCCCAGGGAACGGATGGAGCGGAAAAGAAAGGTATGGGGAGCCTCCGTTTAACCCTTTTCCCCTGTGACTCTGTGTCGACCCATCAGCCTCAGAACTGGCAACTTCATCCTCCCTTCCCTCCATCATTCCCCTGCACCATTTGCAAGCTCGGTATGCAGCCTATATAGCTCATTCCTAAATTTGCTGCATTGGGAGGAGATGTCAGAGCAGGGCAATTTTCTTTGCTTTAACCAAGCAAAGCAAAAATACCTCCACTTCATTTTTCTCTGTTCTTCTCAATTACCGTTATTCAGTCTCAAAGCCCGGTGCTTTATTCCTCCAAGTGCCTCTGAACACTTGTTATAGAAGAAGGAAGGGGTTGATTTATGGTTGGAGGGTTAAAGTATTTTCCTGGTCTTGTTCCTTATCTCTACTACTAGACCTTTATTTAGCACCAAGCCTTCTCACTGACTCTATGATCTGATGTGGATTTCTGGTTAAGAGTAAACCACAGGTTTTATTTACTCTTTTTTTTTTGCCTTCTGAAGGTTGTCACTATTCTATGTGAAACAGCACGAAGATACTGGTGCAGTGAACTGTGTCTCTGCACCTTTAAAATTTTAATTGTAATTACTTAATTTTTTGGTTTTCATCATTAATCTTACAATGCTGCTTCTCTGTCTATAACAATTAAATGAAACGACCAAGGTTAAATAATGGGACACAACCTTGGGTCCCATTCTTTTAAACTATAAAATTGTCTCTCTCTTTCTATCTTTAAAATATATTTTTTCTTTAAAGTCAAAATAATCCTACAATTTGGTGAAACTGAAATATTCATTTAGCCAGTGAGTTGTCCATAAGGAAAGATCTTTGTAAATGCTTTAATTAACAAAGTAGGTCACTGAATAATTTCAGAAGATGATAAATGGCATATTACATTTAGCAGTGCATAAAAAAATAGTGGTTTGTATACAAGCTGTTGTTGAACATAGCTCTGGGATTAGGGATGTATAGCACTGGGGATGTATAGCACTGGGGATCCATATGCTTAATAATCCATATGCTCAATGACTTTTTTTCCCTTCAATAATGGATATGTTTACCTTTTCACTTGGGGGACGTTATCTTTGCCTCATTTTTGTAAAGACACTTGAGTACCCACATGAAGTTGAGATCTTACTGTGCAGGGATTCATTACATTTCAGTTTTACTACTTATTCACCGCTAGTTAGATCAAATGACTGTTATCAGGCAACACAAATGAAAGTAGCAGTATATTATAATTTCCCTTTTAGGGAAAACTTTAAATCTGCTTGTCTGATCTTTCAAAGGCCTTGTTTCAAGGATTCATTAATTCTTTTTTATAATATCAAAAGTATTATTGGCCTCTTTTGTGGGAGTTGGCTTCCTCCTTGACAGCTTCTGCAGTTGTCTTTGATTATCTAAGTGGAAACTTTACTGCATAAAGCATTTCCTCCTGTGATTATATCTTTTTTATTCCTTGTTCTCCCAAACACAGTGTATTATTTCTTGGCCAGGAGTACTTATTCAGCATTCAGTCATGACCTCATGACTTGTTTAGCTAGAATACCATGCATACACCTGGAAAATCTTTTGGCCTCACTCTGGTTTGTTTCTGTATCTAGTTTGATTTCTTTCCCCGTTTTTCTGTAATTCATTGAAATTGAAAAACTACATGATTAAAATAGGAAAGTGCCAACAGATATTAAGAACTTCAGTTGCTTGGATGCCACATCACTTTAGCTGGAATCCACACGGTGGGCAAAATCATCGGGTAATAATGTAGTCATATGGTGGGTCATCTGATCTTCACATTTAGATAATATTAAACCAGACCAGGAGAAATAGAGATAATAAGGCATAGGTACTATTTGTTCTTCTTTTAAATACATACCGATTGATCTGGTTCCCTTTCCTACTTCAGACGTGTGTGACATTACATAGGTATTTATGCAGCACAACAAATACTAAAAGAGTGGCTGGTTTTTCACCTGCATCAGATTTATTTTCTAAATACATTTACCACCATCACCACCACTCCCCACTACCCCCTCCAACCCCTGCCACACACACACACACACACACACACACACACACACACACACACACACACAGCCACTTGAGCCAATTGTAAAATATGGTTTGAGAGAAGAAAATTTTGCCTCATTATTATTCCTTAAGGATATAGGATAGTAAGTAGTTCATAAAGAAATGAAAAAAGATGGTAGCCTATTAGTGGCCCTCTGGAACGTCATCTCCAGAAAGTAATCTGGAAATTATTGTACTTTATTTGCTGATGCTGTTTTATAACTATAAAGTAATACGTCCGTCCGTTGTAGAGATGACAGACTGTATGGTTTACAAATGTATTTGTACAGTGTCTTGCAAATGAAGCTGTTTGTTTACAGAATTCAGAGATCTGCCCCAATGCAGATACAAACCAACTATGGAGTTTGAACAAATATGTAAGCTGATTTTGAAAAGATTTTATTGACATAAAAATTATTGGCAGCTTCATATTTGGTTTTTATTTTAATGTTTTTTTGTAAACTTGCTGTTAACCAGAAGTATCTTACATTATTATTTTATAATGCATACATTTTAAATAAAATTAAATTATTTGTAAACTTGAAACACATTGCATGCTTGGCTATAAGTCCTGTACCAGGTTGTCAGTGGTGTAGCTTTTTAAAATGGCTCTATTTGCATACTAGAGGACCTAATTTCAACTTCATTAGAAGCAGAATTTATCTTAGAATAAAAATGTTCAGGTTTTTTAAATCTATAATCTGCATTGGTAATATTTAAATACAGTATGTACCAAGTGTATATTGTATATGTTTCATACTGTGGTAGAGCTAGAATAAAACTAAGGTTTAAGCAAAGGGACCATAATTAAGATTAGCCAAAACAGACTGATTTAACATTTATTTACTCAAGAGTATATTGATATTCTAGCTTTTCTCAGGGATAAGAGGATATTCTTGTTCTAATTATTAACTTACATTAACTTAAGTCATTTCTTTATATGTCCAGTTTTTAACACTAGTATCTGAGAATTTTAGACTTGAGAAAGATGCCAAAAGGAATGATTTCTCACAAACTTGTAAGACTTAGTTCTAGAAAGAGATTTCGAGTATAATACTCTTTCCACAACCACATATTATTTCTCAACTGCACTCTTTTTAATTTGGAAAAGTAACAAAGAATCAGCAAAAAAACCCCAAAACAATCCCATCCTTGAAAGTAAGCATCTATTTAAATGATCTTCCTCATTTAAAGTTGCGATTACCAGTTATTTTCAAATAAATAGGTATGTTCTCCATTTCTAGCCTGAACAAATTGTTCTCCAACACATCATAATGTCAACAACACTCATTGGAATTATATGATGTAATAGGCAATTTATAACATTAGTTCTTAGCATCATAATGCCTAAGAAATTCTTATTATTATTGTAATTTGTACTATTAAAAATGCCAGGGTTCATATTTCCTGTAAAAGAAAAATTTATGATAAATAATATTTATTGAGTACCAATGTGGCCCGTATCTGGCACTTTATACATGTTGTACTGTTTATTCTGAATGACAGTCCTATACATTAGGTATTCTCTCCATTTCATAAACAAGGAAACTGAGACTCAGAGTTATGGAACTCAATCATATATGCAACTAATATGTGGCAGGGCTTGGATTTGAACCCAGGCTTCAGATTTCATTGAGGGAAAAAAAAGGGTAATAGGATTTCTTGGTCTTGAACCTACACTGAATGTAGAGCTTAAGTAAATTGTTTTATCTGCCAGGGTGACAGTATCTTCACCTCTGAAATACCTTCCTAAAATTGAAAGCAACTTAGTTACTATGAGAATAAATAACATATTTGAGAGGGAACTATATAAGTTTAAGGTTAATACTGTCATTGTACTTAAATATTTCATTAGATTTCTTGGAAAACCAACTATCAGAAATCAACATTTGTTCCTTTAGTATAGCAATTGCTGTCAATGATAAACTGAAAAATTTTCATTCTTTCTTACAATTTTATTAGGAATTAAAAATGTATTTGCATATTTACATTTATTAAACTGACACCAAAAAGTGACTTTTGCATGGGATTAAGTAGAAAATAAAAGCAAACTTTTTTCCAAGTTGTTTTCGTTGAATTTTATAGAAAAGGGTTTGATCAGTTCTTCGCTTTTGCTTTTTATTTACATAATTATTATCTTGGAGGGAACAAGAGTTTTTATTTCTAGGATAACCTTTGAGGGACTCCCCCCACCATATTCTCCTTGTCCACATGGTTATTAAATTGATGACAGTGAGAATACTTATAGAGTGTATATCATGGAATTACCACCAAGTTGCAAGGGGACATAAAGAGATAACTTTTAAAAGTTATCATATTAGTGTATTTTGTTAAAATGGAAGAACATTTATTTGCAAGTGTGGGGAGGAATGTATTCTGTAGCTTTTGCATTGTGTTATAAGAATGAGTTTTAAATAAACATCAAATATAATGGCTGGCTATGCCTGCCTCCCCTGGTGTTCTGTGGGTGACCGTGTTGTGTAGAAGAGGGGACAGGCCAGTCATCCCTCCTGCCTTTGAGTCTCATGCTTAGGCACTCAGCAGCCTTATTTCAAAGGGAAGCCCAACTCTGAGAATAGCAACATTTAGCCAAGAGCACAAAGATTTCTAGGCATCAAACTAAGTACAATGTGATTAAAAATACAAATCATAACAGAATAGTATGGTCCAATATAATGCATTCTAGAACTCTTCAAATATGGAAAATTCCAATAACATTTTTTAAGACATATCACATTGTCTTTGTATATCTTCCTATGAACCATTCATCAGTATGTCAGTACTTCCAGAAACCGCACTAAGGATAGGGTAGATGGCTGATGTGATGAGCTTTATATGGATGGTTGCTCTTATGTCCTACTGTCCACTTATGAGTGAAAACTTGAAAGTTTTGTTGATTTGCTGTCCCTTTTGAGTCTAGGTAAATATATCCAGGCAAATCTATGTACATGTGTAGGCTTCTATTTTTTTAAATCCATTTTCTTCCTCTTTAACATTCTATCTCCTTTTCTTAGTTCAATTCACAAACCCTTTCTTGGCTAGAACAATTATCTTTATATAAGTGACTTGCACGATTAATGACACTCTTTGCCAGCATTGACAGTCTGAGTTTTTATTAGTTGTTAATTATAAAGAACCTCTTTCAACTATTGAGTGGGTGACTAAGTACTAGCTTAGGATTACGGCTGTCAAATTTGTTGCGCTGTGGCAAAAATAGTCCCAATTATATGGCTTGAGATAAGTTTTTAAGAAGACTGTTAAAATCCTAATATAAAAAAAGCTACTACTCTGAGGGAATTTAATTTATTTTTGGAATATAAAATCATTAGACACAACCCAGTGTAATATTTCCCTTTTTTTGTTCTATTAATTTGATTTCATATAAATGTTTTAATCTTCAAAAAATCAGAATCAGTAGTTGTCCTTTATTATCAACCTTTTATTAATTACATTGTTAGTCACTTGGGAAAAAGTAATGATATTTACAGTATATTTTGACATCATAAAGAATACTTGTGGAAGTATTGTAGGGCTCTGGAAATACAAGGAAGTTAAGAATTCTACTTATACCATATTTAATGATTTTTTTGTGTTTATATTTTTTCATTTGTCACCATTTTTCATTTGTATTTCTCAAAATAATTCCTCCTTCACAAAGAACACTTCTCAGTGACTGAGACACCACATATTAAAATAAAGAATAGTACAAAGAAGGCAATCCCCACATTTTGGAATTCTATATAAATTGGTAGTGGAATCTTCAGCTATTTGAATGTGACCCTTTTGCTCCAAAGGTGACTTGTGATTTTGAATGTATAGTGTGGAAAATCTCATCAGAGGCATCTGGCTCCATCCCATTCCTAATAAATGAGTCTTATGGGGGAGACTAGGAGGGAAAGGAGACCATAATCTATGTATTTTTAAAGCTCTCTCGTGATACCAACTAGAACTGGAAACCATTGTAATAAATATTTCTAGCCCCTCAGCAAACCTACTCTAGTTCATCTTTGTATTTGTAGCAATAACAGATTTACATATAATGATCAATATAACTCTAAATTGCCATTGAGAAAAATTTTCCACGTGTAGGTAGGAAACACTGGCAACTTTTTGAGAGTTTAATGAGACTAATTGGTCTATATAATAACTAATTAATTCTGAGCATGGAGAGCAGGAAACCAGTGTTTAAGAGGTAAGTTGTAAGGCTTCAGGGTCTGCAATATGACTATCTCTGCCCTAATTGAATCATCTTCAGAAATGGGGCTTGTGAGTTCTACATAACTAAGCTCAGAATGGATCCAGGAGTTATCTAAACTAAGGTTTTGAAGGAAAGCCACTAAAATGTGATTTAAAAGTTAGGTCTTAAACAGATCGTGCTGTTTTGAATAAAGTCAAGTAAATGGCCTGGGGATTTAATTGGTAACTTAGCAGCCTTAGAGATCCCGAACCTTTAGAAATGCTGGCACTTCTGAAACTTCTAACACAAATCAACAACGTTTTTTTGTTCTTGTACTTGACTTTGATAGATTTTTCCATATCTCTTCTAAGTTATACAAAATGGTATGAACGTAGGGGAAGAGGAAGAAGGGTTAAGCAACTCAGATGAATTATCTTCTGAAATTCTTCAGATATTTCCTTCTAATATTTCTAACTCACCAACTTCTTATAGTGCAAGGATTTTTTGTCGCTGGGTTGGTTGGTTGGTTATGTTCTTGTTTTTCGCAGGAACATTTTCCCAGCTGTTCTCTCACTCTCTTCCTTCATCCTGATTTACTGCATCTGCCCAGGTAGCCAGAAAGGGGGTCCCTACCAGGCTGTACAGATTTCTGGAATGGACCTTCTAACATGTTCAGTGGGAGTTACTCCTTGTATTTTTCCTTGCTTCATTAGTAGTTTGCCGTTTTTCTTTCCCATTAGAGCTTCACTGTAATCCAACCCAGTCTTTTTCTAGAGACATCCCTTTATTGTATATCATTACTATGCTTCTTATATCATGGGAAACACCTCAATAGAAAACAATACTTGTAGTATTAAGATAAATATCAGGGGAGCAACAATAATGATAAATATATCAATCTCATCTTTATTTGGTAGAAGTGTTATGTCACATTAATAACTTCATGTTAACATATATCTTGGCTTTAATATATTTTTCAGAGACATGTTAATGATGAGTTTTAACTCACATGCTTATAGCTTGTCTATTAAAAAAAGGCTAAAATTAAAACTGCCGGTGACCTCTCTTTGTCTATCTGTACGTGAGTAATAATGTTTTTTTTGGATGTCTATTTTTCAGGGAGTTATTTAATCTGTAGGTTAAATTTAAAAAATATTAACAGTGCAAACAGAACTCTAAGGATATATTTTAAATTTTTTATTAAAATAGAGATCAAATATTACTTTTGCATTTGAAACCAAGTTTAGCTGCCAACTTTTTTTTTAAAATTTTATTTTGGTATCATTAATCTACAATTACAGAAAGAACATTATGTTTACTAGGTTCCCCCCTTCACCAAGTCCCCCCAACATACCCCTTCACAGTCACTGTCCATCTGCGTAGTAAGATGCTGTAAAATCACTACTTGTCTTCTCTGTGTTGCGCAGCCCTCCCCGTGTCCCCCACGCACTATACATGCTAATCGTAATGCCCTCTTTCTTCTTCCCCACCCTTATCCCTCCCTTCCCACCCATCCTCCCCAGTCCCTTACCCTTTGGTAACTGTTAGTCAATTCTTGGGTTCTGTGCTTCTGCTGCTGTTTTGTTCCTTCAGTTTTCCTTTGTTCTTATACTCCACATATGAGTGAAATCATTTGGTACTTGTCCTTCTCTGCTTGCTGCCAACTTTTTCGAGACATTCTGCACAATTGAGAGTGGATGTGAGGTCTAAGGTTTTAAAGAACAAGGCAATGTACCAGAAAGCTGTTTATTAATTTAATAACTGACATTTACATAAATTATCAGTTACTTCTAAAGCTCCATAAAAGCAAATCAGGAAGCCTCTGTTTAATTCTGTCTACTAAATGTGGCATTGGGTAGACAGTTGATCTGAACTTCTTTACTCACCTATAAAATGTTAAGGATCTATGAACCGTTATAATTCTTTCTGTTTTTGTATGATTTTGCACCATTTTTAATGTTGCTTCTCCTCATTTTTATAAGTGCTTGAGATAGTTCAGAGGAATTTCCCAGTTTTTCTTCATTCAATAGGGATTTTTTTGAGCTAACACTATGTCCCAGACTCTGTGCCTTCATCCAGGGAGCTCTCAGACCACCTGGGGTGATAGGTACTTTCACAAATAACAAGAATAAAATGTTATGTGGGCCATTAAATTGGGTTGGTGATTGTCTGTTTTCATATATATGATGCAAGGTTTTATTATCTGACAAAATAAGTAATGGAAGGAAATAGTTCCTGTTGTGGTACTTGAAATTTTCTGGAGGTGGTTCAGGCAGGATAAACAGAAAATGAAGTAATCCTCTGGAACTGTGCAGTTGTTTTTATTTTCTATTTCAGATAGTGACTTTAAGTCAGTTTGCAGAAATGAGCTTATGTGGTTCTCTTATTTTCTATTAGATCTTCTGTGTATTGACAGTACCACAACTTATAAACCCACAGAGAAATACAGTAATGCTGTTGTTAATCATTTTATAACGATCCATGGCAGTAATGGTAGCAGCCTTTGACCTGCAAGGTGCTAAGATGAACAAGAGCTGATAGCAGTTACACCTCAGCAGTTCTCAAACCATTCTGCTGCTTACTTAGCTCAGTGAAAATAAGACATCCCCTAACTCCTCCTCGGGTAGACATATAAACTTGCTCCTTATTTTCAGTTCCTGCTTCAAATTGGGCCAGCATGCTTAATTTAACCAGGTCACATCCCAAAACAACTGAGACCAATAAGTATAAGTGGAACCAGTTACCTGGAAACAATAACTGCTTTGAAGACAGAGGTCACTTAGGAAAGGGCGAGCTTTGATTCAGGTGGTCACCTACAAAACATGGGGATTCACTGTGGGCTCTGAGGGATGGGAGGCAAAGCCTGGGTGTGGGTGGGGGAGAAAAAGACATCTGTGAAAGTACAAGTTGTTGTTAATGCGGAAAAGGCAGGTGAGGAAGACCAACTGGCAGATGCCAATTCTCTGGCTATAAACTTCGTCAAAGCCTATCAGGGGCTTTGTATAGAACATAAACATTCAGACTCAGCCATGTAATACAAGAGGCAGTGTTTTAGAACTTCTGTGTTTTGCACTAGAAAACAGCTCTGGAAAAATGAAAGAAGAATTTGTAATAAGCTAATATGATAATTTTTTTGGTATTGAAGGAAGCTTGATAACTGAAATGTATGCCTCTTTAATCACTGCATTTGGCTTTCACACAGGAGCCTTCTGAATTATGTATTCTATTATAAATCATATAAGAGCTTATAAAACAATTTAATCATTCTAATAATCTTTAAAATTCTATAAAACTCAATTAAAAAACTCAGATATTTATGCTTTCTAGTTTTAATTACATTTTCCACTTAGGGTCAACCTAAGTGGATTGTATTTGTTCACTTCTCTTCTTCCTTATGTTGGATTAAAAAAAAATCTTTCTTCATTTCCATCAATCATTCTTTCATTTCCATTGTGAGTTCAGATGTATATGATACATATAATGTAATTCAGGATATTTCACTTCCTTGGATTGAATAATTATTAAATGAATAACCACTATGGGCTAAATTTTAATGAAGGAGTGGTAAAGATGTTCTTGGTTGAGTTAAAAAAATATTTTCTCTCAAGCAACTTTTCTTCCAGACAGGTATTTATTTAAGGTTAATGTCAAGAGGACAGTGCTAGATTAGGTGTAAAAGCTTTTTATTTTTATTGATCTGGGCCTTGGAAGGATAGTTAAGGTTGGCTTAGGTGGAGAGAGTATTTGAGAGGACAGACATAGGCAGTGATGACCAGCCTGGCATGACATGACCAGAGTGATAGGGCTGGGTAGGAGCTGGTGGATAGTTGGAAATAAAGTTGGCTGCAGAGGAGAACCTTAGAGCAAGGAAGAGCTCACTGCACTCAGTGAAGCCAAAAATCAGAAACTCTGGAAGGTTCTGTGATGATATTAAATTATGGGGAAGAAGTGGAGCTAGTGAGGTCACCCAGGAGACTGAAGTAATCTAACACAGATGAACAGAGCTTGGACTGGAAGAGCTGCATAGGAAAATCAGTGGGGAGGGAAACAGAATGGATATCAGCACTCAGATGAGAATAGGAAAAAAAGAGAGGGGTGAATAAAAATGACTTTAAGGTTGTACATTTCAATGCTATTAAAAAACGGTGGTGTCCAGAGAAGACAAGTAGTGACTCTATAACGTTTTCCTATGCTGATGGACAGTGACTGTAATGGGGTATATGTGGGGGACTTGATAATGGGGGGGGAATGTAGTAACCACAATGTTGCACATGTGAAACCTGAGCATAAGACTGTATATCAGTGATACTTAATAAAAAAAAATGGTGGTGTCACTGAAAGAAATCAGACATTTTAAGTGCAGTTCAGGGGGAATACAAAAACACATTACTTTATATATGGTGAATTTGAAATAGTGGCAAGGTGATGTCTCTCTTACATAAATACGGAGACTTGCCACGTAAAAGACAACATTATTTGTCTTTCTGTTTCAGAATATGGAAGACATATGAAATATAGAGTTGGAATCCTGCTAGGCTCCAACACATTTTAGTGATTTGATCCGCAGCTTTGGTTTTCTTTTCTGTAAATCTGGGTTAATAATGATAAGCTCTCATAATTAACTATATATGTGTACATAAAACAGAGTAGTTGTAAAGACTGAAATGAAACCATGTTTTTGAAAACATTATGCACATGATAATATTAGTTAGTATATCACCTTTTTTTCATGTGGGAGGAGACAAGAAAATATATTCAAAGGATTAAAAATGTCCCTGAAGTTATCAGTGTGAACTCATTGTTTTATACACACGCAAACGCACACACTAAGAGAAATATATAGAGATGTGTGTTGTATGTGTATGCACATACATATATTTCCTAGGTCTGTTCACTGAACAGGGCTGGCAGCAATAGTGCTTCAGTAACAATGAACGTATGCAGCCCATACCTTTTCTTTTTTTCAAATTTTTTACATTGCTTTATTTTTTTATTGTATCATTGATATACAATCCTATATTGGTTTCAAGTATACAATACTGTGGTTAAACAGTTATGCATATTATTAAATCCTCACCCCTACTAGTGTAGTTACTGTCTGTCAACATAAGCAGATGTTATAGAAAGCCCAGATCTTTTCTAAATATCATTTTCCAATGGTTTCCAAAGGAACAAGAACTCCTTGGAAAAATGGCTAATTCAAGTGAGAAAGTGCTCAACAAATAATAGGGCATGTCAACCTGAAGGAGCTCCCAATGACCTACTGTAGAGGCATTTGAGCAACAAAATAAATAATAAAAGTAATGAATTATAACTCATAAATAAAATAAATACCCATGAGTCCATATTAAAAGAAATATAATTGAATAAGTGAATAAATAAGTAGGAAGAATTCCAATTAACAAATCCAGAAGAAATCATATAAATTATAACAAATATAAAATCACAAAGGTAACCAGCAATCTAGCCTGTTTGAACTGTAAAAATTTCTATCAGTGAATTGTTTTGAACTACAGAATTCAGTAAAAATTAACTGATTGTGTCTAAGTTGTCAGAGAATAATGTTTGCTCTCTCTTGGGCTCCCAGACACATTCAGGAAGTTAAATTTAATATGATATTTTTAATGATTTATTTTAAGGGTACAATGGGGGTAATAAATGCAAAACAGAATTCGAGTTTGTTTGAAATGTACTTCTGCAGTGTTTTACATAAATTAGTATTTAAAGAAATGGCACATGCAAAGAACTTCTGTATAGTATATTGAATGATATAACCAAAACTATCAGCACAGTATTTTGTTCACAATAGTTGTATTTTTCAAATACCTGAAGTTGGTCTTTATGAATCATGCCTCCCTTATACTGAATATTGCACTCTTAAAACAGATGGTATTGGCACCTATGCAAATCTTTTTTTCCATTTTAATTCTTGAATCCTTTTTGAGTAAAGTGATAATTAAAACTACTTTTTGTCTTTCTCGTGATGGTGGAAGTATTTTTATTTATTGGTGATACTAAATTTGTAATATATAAAATAACATTGGCAACTAATATTTGATGAGCACCTCTTAGCTTCCTGTAAGTGTGTAAAATTATAATTTTACTTGGTTTCAATTACTTGGATAACTGCCTTACTTCTCTGCTTCTTTGTTGAACTAAGACATACCTTGAATCTGTGCAGGAAACTGGGCAATATGTGGCTTCTCTTTTACTGGTGATGATGTAGCACTGAGTCGTCTTTTTTCCATGTTTGCCATGAGGATTAACTCTCTCTTTTAGTAACCATACTTGATTCTCTAATAGTTTTCATGATCAGACAGCTGCTTTTCATATACAGATAACACTCTCCCAATTAATGAATCACTCCCTGGTCTTCCCCAAAGTGCACTCTGTTTCTCCTTTTAGTTAAGTTTTACACCACATGGCCAAACTCAGTAAAATTTTTCTGTTTTCTTTCCTTTAATAATTCACTTACCTACCTCAGTCTAACTTGGTAAAATATTTAGATATGTAATGTTGATTTCACACTTGACACTAATTTCTTAGTTACAATCAAATGTATAATGGTATTGTAAGTGGAACATATATGTTCAACAACCTCCTGTAGAGCACTTGACCGGTGATCTGAGACCATACAAGTATTTCTCTTAATGCTTCTTGCATGTTCTCTGTGTAAATGGCTATATGATGTAGTGATAAATAACTATGTTTACCAAGGAGGACTTTAGATTCTTTACCTAAACATGCATGCTTCAGAGTTTTAATGCACAAAATGAGAACAGTGTCCTGCCTGGAACAGCGTGTGCCCTAGTCTCATGGGATTCACCAGCTTGCAGTGCCCATAATGACCACTGACATTCTTCGTGTACCACAGCACCTTTGCCTGACACACAGAAGATACCCCACCGATTCTAAACATGTAATTACTATTTGAGTATCCTAAACTAAAATTAGGGCAACTTATAAATTGTACCAACCAAAGACTATTGTTACAAAATCAAACAACCAGAGCTTTTAACATTTTGTGAACAGTGCTCCTCAATTGCATAGATTAACAAGGAAATTAAGACATTATGAAGGATGGGACAAAAAAATTTTCTTTTTTTCCACTTTTTTCTTTTTTTAAATTTTATTTTGGTATCATTAATATACAATTACATGAGCAAAGTTGTGCTTACTAGATTCCCCCCATATCAAGTCCCCACCACATACCCCATTACAGTCACTGTCCATCAGCATAGTAAGATGCTATAGAGTCACTACTTTTCTTCTCTGTGCTATAATTGCCTTCCCTGTGCCCCACACCCCTACATTATGTGTGCTAATCATAATGCCCCATATTCCCCTTCTCTCTCCCTTTCCACCCATCCTCCCCAGTCCCTTTCCCTTTGGTAACTGTTAGTCCATTCTTGGGTTCTGTGAGTCTGCTGCTGTTTTGTTCGTTCAGTTTTTGCTTTGTTCTTATACTCCACAGATGAGTGAAATCATTTGATATTGTCTTTCTCTGCCTGGCCTATTTCACTGAGCATAATACCCTCTAGCTCCATCCATGTTGTTGCAAATGGTAGGATTTGTTTGCTTCTTATGGCTGAATAATATTCCACTGTGTATTATGTACCACATCTTCTTTATCCATTCATCTGCTGATGGACACATACATTGCTTCCATTTCTTGGCTATTGTAAATAGTACAGTTATAAACACAAGGGAGCATATGTCTTTTTTAAACTGGGCTCCTGCATTCTTAGGGTAAATTCCTAGAAGTGGAATTCCTGGGTCAAATGGAATTTCTATTTTTAGCTTTTTGAGGAACCTCTGTACTGCATTCCACAATGGTTGGAGGGTTCCCCTTTCTCCACATCCTCACCAACATCTGTTGTTGTTTGTCTTTTGGATGTTGGCCATCCTAACTTGTGTGAGGTGATATCTCATTGTGGTTTTAATTTGCATTTCTCTGATGATTAGTGATATGGAGAATCTTTTCATGTGCCTGTTGGCCATCTGAATATCTTCTTTGAAGAAGTGTCTGTTCAGATCCTCTGCCCATTTTTTAATTGGATTATTTGCTTTTTGTTTGTTGAGGTGCATGAGCTCTTTATATATTTGGATGTCAACTTCTTATCAGATATGTCATTTATGAATATATCCTCCAAAACTGTAGGATGCCTTTTTGTTCTGCTGATGTTGTCCTTTGCTGTACAGAAGCTTTTTAGTTTGATATTGATACAGTCCCACTTGTTCATTTTTGCTTTTGTTTTCCTTTCCTGTGGAGATATATTCATGAAGAAGCTGTTCATGTTTATATTCAAGAGAGTTTTGCCTGTGTTTTGTACTAAGAGTTTTATGGTTTCATGACTTACATTCAGGTCTTTGATCCATTTCGAGTTTACTTTTTTGTATGGAGTTAGAGAGTAATCCAGTTTCATCCTCTTACATGTAGCTGTCCAGTTTTGCCAATAGCTGTTGAAGAGGCTGTCATTTCCCCATTGTATATCCATGGCTCCTTTATTGTATATTAATTGACCAGATATGCTTGGGTTAATATCTGGACTCTCTTTTCTGTTCCACTGGTCTATGGGTCTGTTTTTGTGCTAGTACCAAATTGTCTTGATTACTGTGGCTTTGTAGTAGAGCTTGAAGTTGGGGAGTGAGATCCCCCCAGCTTTATTCATCCTTCTCAGGATTTCTTTGGCTATTTGGGGTCTTTTGTGGTTCCATATGAATTTTAGAACTATTTGTTACAATTTGTTGAAGAATGCTGTTGGTATTTTGATAGGGATTGCATTGAATCTGTAGATTGCTTTAGGCAGGATGGCCATTTTGACAATATTAATTCTACCTACCCAAAAGCATGGGATGAATTTCCATTTATTAGTCTCCTCTTTAATTTCTCTTAAGAGTTTCTTGTAGTTTTGAGGGTATAAGTCTTTCACTTCCTTGGTTAGGTGTATTCCTAGGTATTTTATTCTTTTTAATGCAATTGTGAATGGAATTGTTTTCCTGATTTCTCTTACTGCTAGCTCATCATTAGTGTATAGGAAAGCAACATATTTCTGTGTGTTAATTTTGTATCCTGCAACTTTGCTGAATTCAGATATTAGTTCTAGTAGTTTTGGAGTGGATTCTTTCGGGTTTTTTAAGTACAATATCATGTCATCTGCAAACAGTGACAGTTTGACTTCTTCCTTACCGATCTGGATGCCTTTTATTTCTTTGTGTTGTCTGATTGCCATGGCTAGGACCTCAAGTACTATGTTGAGTAAAAGCAGGGAGAGTGGGCATCCTTGTCTTGTTCCCAATCTTAGGGGAAAAGCTTTCAGCTCCTCGCTGGTAAGTATGATGTTGGCTGTGGGTTTGTCATATATTGCCTTTATTATGTTGAGGTACTTGCCCTCTGTACCCATTTTGTTGTGAGTTCTTATCATAAATGGGTGGTGAATTTTGTCAAATACTTTTTCAACATCTATGGAGATGATCATGTGTTTTTTGCCCGTCTTTTTGTTGATGTGGTGGATGATATTGATGGATTTTTGAATGTTGTACCATCCTTGCATCCCTGCTATGAATCCCACTTGTTCATGGTGTATGATCCTCTTGATATATTTTTGAATTCAGTTTGCTAATATTTTGTTGAGTATTTTTGCATCTATGTTCATCAGGGATATTGGTCTGTAGTTTTCTTTTTCTGTGGTGTCTTTGTCTGGTTTTGATGTTAGAGTGATGCTGGCTTCATAGAAAGAGTTTGGAAGTGTTCCCTCCTCTTCTATTTTTTGGAAAAGTTTAAAGAGAATGGGTATTACTTCTATAAATTTCTGATAAAATTCAGTGGTGAATCTATCTGGTCAGGGATTTTGTTCTTGGGTAGTTTTTTGATTACCAATTCAATTTCATTGCTGGTAATTGGCCTGTTTAGATTTTCTGTTTCTTCCTTGGTCAGTCTTGGAAGGTTGTGTTTTTCTAGAAAGTTGTCCATTTCTTCTAGGTTATCTAGCATATAGATTTTCGTAGTATTCTCTAATAATTCTTGGTATTTCTTTGGTGTCTGTCATGATTTTTCCTTTCTGATTTCTGATTCTGTTTGTGTGTGTAGATTCTCTTTTTTTCTTAATATGTCTGTGTAGGGGTTTGTCTATTTTGTTTATTTTCTCAATTAACCAGCTCTTGGTTTCATTAATTTTTTTGATTGTTTTATTCTCAATTTTATATATTCCTTCTCTGATATCATGTCCTTCCTTCTGCTGACTTTGGGTCTCCTTTGTTCTTCTTTTTCCAGTTTCAGTAATTGTGAATTTAGACTATTCATTTGGGATTGCTCTTCCTTCTTTAAATAGGCCTGGGTTGCTCTATACTTTCCTCTTAGAACTGCCTTCGCTGCATCTCAAGAAGTTGGGGCATTGTGCTGTTGTTTTTGTTTTTCTCCATGTATTGCTTGATCTCTGTTTTAATTTGGTCATTGATCCATTGATTATTTAGAAGCATGTTGTTAAGCCTCCATGTGATTGTGAGCCTTTTACTTTTCTTTGTACAATTTATTTTTAGTTTTATATCTTTGTGACCTGAGAAGTTGGTTGGTACAATTTCAGTCTTTTTGAATTTACTGAGGCTCTTTTTGTTGTTTATTCTGGAAAATATTCCATGTGCACTTGAGAAGAATGTGTATCTTGCTGCTATTTGGTATAGAGTTCTGTAGATGTCTGTTAGGTCCATCTGTTCTAATATGTTGTTCAGTGACTCTGTGTCCTTTCTTATTTTCTGTCTGGTGGATCTGTCCTTTGGAGTGAGTGGTGTGTTGAAGTCTCCTAAAATGAATGCATTGCATTCTATTTCCTCCTTTAATTTTCTTAGTATTTGTTTCATATATGTGGGTGCTCCTGTGTTCAGTGCATAGATATTTATAATGGTTATATCCTCTTTTTGGTGTAACCCCTTTATCATTATGTAATGTCCTTTTTTATCTCTTGTTACTTTCTTTGTTTTGAAGTCTATTTTGTCTGATACAAGTACTGCAACTCCTGCTTTTTTCTCCCTATTGTTTGCATGAAATGTCTTTTTCCATCCCTTCACTTTTAGTCTGTGTATGTCTTTGGGTTTGAAGTGAGTCTCTTGTAGGTAGCATATAGATGGATCTTGCTTTTTTATCCATTCTATTATTCTGTGTCTTTTGATTGGTGCATTCAGTCCATTTACACTTAGGGTGATTATCAGTAGATATGTACTTATTGCCATTGCAGGCTTTGGATTTGGAGTTACCAAAGGTTCAAGGGCAGCTTCTTTACTATCTAACTGTCTAACTTAACTCACTTTTTATGCTATTATGAACAAAGTCTGATGATTCTTTATTTCTATCCCTTCTTTTTCTTCCTCCTCCACTCTTTATAAGTTAGGTATTTTATTCTGTAGTCTTTGTATTTCTCTGGACTGATTTTGTGGATAGCTGATTTTATTTTGCATTTAGTTAGTATTTGTTTGATCTACTTTCTTTGCTGTGGTTTTATTTTCTCTGGTGATGTCTATTTAGCCTTAGGCATACTTCCATCCATAGCAGTCCCTTTACATACACTGTAGAGATGGTTTGTGGGAGGTAAATTTCCTCAACTTTTGCTTATCTTGGAATTGTTTAATCTGTTCTTCAAATTTAAATGATAATCTTCCTGGATACGGTGTTCTTGGTTTGAGGCCCTTCTGTTTCATTGCATTGAGTATATCATGCCATTCCCTTCTGGCTTGTAAGCTCTCTGTTGAGAAGTCTGATGACAGCCTGATGGGTTTTCCTTTGTAGGTGATTTTTTTCTCTCTCTGGCAAATACTCGGTCCTTGTCTTTGATCTTTGCTATTTTATTTATTATATGTCTTGGTGTTGTCCTCCTTGGGTCCCTTGTGATGGGAGATCTGTGGACTTCCATGGTCTGAGACACTATTTCCTTCCCCAGATTGGGGAATTTTTCAGCAATTATTTCTTCAAAGACACTTTCTGTCACTTTTTCTCTCTCTTCTTCTTCTGGTACCCCTACAATGAGAATATTGTTCTGTTTGGATTGGTCACACAGTTCTCTTAATATTTTTTCATTCCTAGAAATCCTTTTATCTCTCTCTGCCTCAGCTTCTCTGTATTCGTGTTCTCTGATTTCTATTCCATTAACAGTCTCCTCCACCTCATCCAGTCTGCTCTTAAATCCTTCCATTGTTTGTTTCATTTCTGTTATCTCCTTCCTAAATATATCCCTTAGCTCTTGAATATTTCTCTGTACCTCTATCAGCAGGCTTTTGACTTTTATTTTGAATTCTTTTTCAGGAAGATTGGTAATTTCAGTCTCACCAATCCCACTTTCTGGTATTTGAGGAATTTTGAACTGAACAAGTTCCTTCTGCCTTTTCATGCTGATGGGAATGGTCGCTGGCGAGTGGCACTTTGTCAGCTGAGAGAATAAACTCCCTTCCTGCTTGCCGGTCACCTTGCCTGTCTCCGCTGTCTGTGCCAGTTAACTGCACACATGGAGCAGCCTCTGGGTTAATCCCCTAAGCTGCCTTGGGTGGGGTGGCCTTTGAGATGGCCTAGTGCAGTGGCAGGTGTCACAGGCTAGCAGCACATGTTCAGCCACAAGAGCAAAGCCCCTTTGTGCCTCCTGGTCTCTGCATCCATCTCTGCTGTTTGTGCTGGTAAACTGCATGTAGGGAGCAGCCTCCAGGTTAATCCCCTGAGCTGCCGTGTGCAGGATGGCCTTTGGGATGGCATAGGGCACTGGCTAGTGTTGCAGGCCAATGGTGCAATTTCTACCATGAAAACAGAGCCCCTTTGTGCTTCCCAGAGTCTGCACCCATTTCTGCTGTCTGTGCCAGTCAACTGCATGCAGGGACCAGCCTCTGGGTTAATCCTCTGAGTTGCCTTGGGCAGGCTGGCCCTTGGGATGGCCTAGGGCACTGTCAGGGGTCGAAGGTCAGCGGCCTGTGTTCTGCCATGAGAACAAAGCCCCTTCATGCTTCCCAGACTCTGAGCCCTTCTCCGCTGTCTGTGCCATTCAACCATGTGCAGGGAGCAGCCTGTGGGTTAATCCCCTGAGCTACCATGGGCGGGGAGGCCCTCGTGATGGCTTAGGGCACTGCTAGGGGTTACAGGAGAGTGGCGTGTGTTCTGCTGTGAGAACATAGCCCCTCCTTCATGCTGCCCAGACTCTGCACCTGTCTCTGCTGTCTGTGTCAGTCAACCACACACAGGGAGCAGCCTCTGGGTCTGGGCTGGTTAGCCACATGCAAGGAGAAGCCTCTGTGTTAAGCTGTGTGGTTGCTGTAGGTGGGGCTGCTGACTGGGTGTTGCACAGCAATGGCGGGTCAGCTGGTTTGCTTGCAGTGCTGGTAGAGGGGAAGGAATGGCTGGCTACTTATCGCCATGAGGGGTTTGGAGCTGCGCTGCCACTGAGGGGGATAGGGCACCTGAATTTCCTTAAAGTTCCCAGCCTGCTTGGCTGAGTATGCCAGGATGATTTTGTCCACCTGTTAAACCCTTGTCCCTTTAAGACGTTTAAAGCACCTGCTTTTCTTTTGTCCCAGGGCAGCCAGCTGTGGGAACCTGTTTGCAGTCTTAATCTCAGATTTTGCTCTTCTGCTCCTCTAATATCCAGTGCACCATGCAATGTGTGTCTGTGCTCCTGGTGCAGATTACTAGGGCTGATTATTTAGCAGTCCTGTTCTTCCATTCCCTCCCCACTCTGATTCTTTTCCTCTCACAGGTGAACTTGGGTGGGGGTATTTCTCAGGTCCTGCTGGGTCATGGCTTTGTATCTTACCCTTTTCTGTGAGATGTTGGGTTCTTGCAGATGTAGCCTGGCTCGTGGTCTGTATCTTCTGGTCTCTCTTTTAGGAATAGTTGTATTTGCTGCATTTTCAAAATATATATGGTTTTGGGAGGAGATATCTGCCACCCTATTCACACTGCCATCTTGAGAATCCTCCCCAAAAAAATTTTCTGGAGAAATATTTTTATCTTCCTTTATGCAGGAATATTGAAATGTAATTGCTGTGTTTGCTTCTTAAAGTTACACTAATGTTTAGAAATAAGAACTTCCAATGAATCATTTTATAATCTTAATTTTACTGTTTCAAGAAAAATTTCATCGTCTTTATAGGGCTTGAAACCTCAGGTTGGGCTACATGAAGTCTGCTACATTAGGCTGACAACACCCTCTTATAACTCCTGTTTGCACATTTCCCACCTTGATCCTTGTTCACACTCAAGTGCGTGTTAATGGCATGGTTATCTGTCCTAAAGTGTGACTGAACTCAGTAACTTTCCTTGTTCTCTTCCTGCTCTGTTTTGATCAGTCTCCTTCTGAAGCTCCTGTGATGAAGTGTCTACATGCCACTGACCCAGGCAAAGAGGTTCTAAGTATAGGCTGCATTACTGACATTGAGGTTGCATTCTTGTGAGGCATATCCATGTTCCAGTGATTCATAAAGCTTCTGAAGGATCTCTCCCCTGATAGGTGTGGGTTTCTTGCATTTGAAAGCTGCTTAAAAGCATGCATGTAATTGTAGTTCAAAGCAAAGCAGAGAGCAGAAGTATGAAGTTCACTTAGACTTTTAAGACTGTTATCAAGTGATTGTGCCGTGTCAGCCTATTTTATAGACTCTCAAATGGAGACAGACCTGTAGAACAGAGCACCACAGGCAAACTTCTGTTGCAACCAGAAGTGTAGTGAAGTGAGTTTAAACTTTCTAACATTCCTGCATGCTAAAGCACAGTAGAGTTAAATGGGATCTTTGTGATTCCACATCTCCTGAAGAAGGAGTTTTTCTCTGTGTGAAACCACATGCATTTTCATGGAAGATTCAGGGATAAAAACACATCCAGGCAAGATGTGAAAGTAAGATGTATAGACAAAAGCTTTAAGGGTTCAAAGGCATTTTTTCCCTTTTTTCTTTTTGAGCTCAACTATCATTTAATGCCATGGAGTACATAGGTCAAGAATTTGACCTAACAGAGTAGTAAAGCTGATTAGGAAAATGTCTCTACCATATAAAAGAAAAAATTGAATATTATTCTGAAATGTCACAACTATCAGACTATTAATTCCAATGCAACTTGACTAGAGGTTATTTTTCTCCTAATTAGCTCATTTTGGAGTAGATTCTTCTTTGAGAAAACCCATCATTAGAATTCTGTTCTTAAGGTATGATGTGTATGTATGTGTGTGTATATATATATATGTATGTATGACTGTGCATATGTATATATATTCTATATATCTATATTTCTCACAGTTTTATTTCTGTTTTTATATGTATTTTAATAATGTTTCTCTCTTTACTTTTTCCCTCAGTTTTCAATGTATTGAAGTTACAGTATTGCGGTGTTATTATAGTAGATATTTCAAATGTGCTTAAGGGAATCGTGATTTTAATAAGGTTTAATAAAGAGATGGATTCTTTCATGAGTATATGAAATTGAAAACAAGTTTTGTAAGTTAAAAAGTATTGAAATTTAAAGTATATAATTATTCCATAGAACTGCTCTGAATACTGCAACTACAGCCTGAGGCATGATAGCCCTGTCTCAGCCAGACACAGCCCGTGAGGTATCGGGGAGCATCTAGGATCCGATGCACTGAAACTAATCTAGCTGCATAGACTAGGCCCACCAGGGTATGCCAGGCATGGTGTCACATTATTGCCTCATTTATCATATAGGAAACAGTCAACACTGGGGTTCTGGGGTGGTGGTGGTGGGGAGGCGGGAATACATCAATGGGGAATTCCAGCAGGTATCAGTACTTGGGAATCAACAAGGTGGAGCCTGACATCTATTCTTGGCCAGCATGATACCCCACTTGTATTCATTATGGGACAGAGTTTTGGTGTAGGGAAAGAAAAAAAATGTTATAAATATACCTTGGGAGTTGTATTACCCACACCCTCTTCATGGCAGCCCTCCAGACAGAGAGAGGCGTTAGAATTTTGGTCACACAGACTAAATTGAGAAGTAAGGGTTACACCTCTTCCATGATAACATGAAGAGAAAGATAAAGTTATGCTTTGGGGGTGGCTTAATTATTGTTTGTCCATAGTTATGCAGGTAAATGTACAGGACTTGCTTCTAAGTGGTTGGGGATGGAGGCAGTAAATGGGATGCATCAGGGGACCCACTTGACATGAAGAACCAGTGAGGAGAACAAACAGGCTTTATACTTGGCTTTTTGTAATTATTATATAATTTAATTCTCACATGGAAGTATTTTTTAATTTTATTTTTTTTTTCAGGCAAGGATAATGAGATTTTGAAAGATTAATTCATTTGCCTCAAAATCCCACAGTAAATAAATACCCCGAGTGACCAACAGACCCCAGATATCCTATTCCAAAGTCCATGCCTTCCTTCTAGATGGTGCTGGTGTAGACTGTGATACAACACCTGCTTTTGTAGTACTTTAAATTAAACTATAGAACAGATAATAGACACAGTTAGGGACCATCCAATCCAAAAAGAGAAAGAAAAGTGAAGGTGGTGAACAGTAATCACAGCTAACATTTTCTGAACAGTGTTTGTGTCAGGCACTGTTCTAAGTTCTTAAGATGCAGCAACTTATTTAAACTCTCAGCAATACCATGAACTAGAAATGATTATAACTCCTTTTGTCAAATGGAAAAGGTGAGATGTAAGAAGGAAGAAAGACATAAAACTCTGGACAACTTATATCTGTAGTTCTACAACTGACCTTTTAGTGCTAGAAAGAAAAGTAGCTGTGATGTAATGAATATGTATCACTAAGATACAGGGAAATATTTCTAACAGTTCAAGGAACAAAGCAAACAGGATAGGGGGAACCTCTGAAGAGTCATAATGTGGCTTACACGACAGCAAGGTCTCCAGAAATAAGATTTTGAAAGAGGAAGGACAGAATAGTTAGAATTATCAAGTGTTCAAACCATCTGTACTGCCTGCGTCTCCCACAGCCACAATAGTTTCAAAGCAGATGTCTGAGTCTTCAACAGGAATCTCTTGTAAGAGCAGAGGACAGATGAGGCAGGTCCCACGGACCCAAAATGTCAGACGGTTGGTTAATACAAAGTCAGTTTATCATACTGCAGATGGAGATAGTTCTAGAATTTTCTGTAAGCTTATTTTTTCACTGGATACCAGAGAGAATGCCAGGACATAAATATGAAGCAAACTGGAAAAGGAAGACCACTGAGCTATCATTGGCCATAAACACAAAAAAGTGGGCAGTACACAAAGGTCTTTGAAAGCTATTTCTGCTCTGCTGAACAACAAGATCCGGGATCTATATGATACCTTTATAACACTGAAAGATCGATTTTCCTTATCTTAGTGTGGGATGTAATAAACTGAACTATATCGGGTTACAGAACAAAGAGAAGGAAACACCTTTTAAAGGATGGTTTTTAACATTTGATCCCCAAAGCAGCTAAAATCTAATATTATGAAAATAGAAAGAACATATTTCAGTAAAACTGACATTTTAAAATGTCAATGGTTAATGGAAGCTACATTTACCCTTATTGATGATTCTTTTTTAGGAAGTAGTTTTAGAATAAAATTAAATTGTCATGATACACTCCTTAGTCAATTGAATAGCATGTGACCTATTTGTTTAGTAAATATTGACAAAATCTGATTAAAACTTGCCATAGAGTCTAATGAGTTATCAATGTACAAAGTCAGAAATAAATGTTATTGCCACAGAGATTTAGAAATTAGAAGTGCTAATTTCAGGCTTCAGAAGTGTCATAAAAAAGAAGGCAGAGTTTTAATTTTTATGGTACTCAGTTTTTCAAGATGCACATTTACCACAGTTAACTTATGTCTGAATTACTGATGACTAAGTAGTAGCAAAGGCTGGACAGTTCCACCTGAGCACTTTAATAGGCTGTTTATCATGAACAAAAGTAAGAAATGCACATCTTTTCTATGAGTACTTATAGTAGGCTGATAACTGTGAAGTATTTTTGCATTTATGTATTTTCTATATTACTAATTGATGCTATCTACAAAAAGTTAGTGTTTGCATTGAAGGTAAGCATGTTAGAAGTAAAGGTACATATGAAGAAATGAAGAACAGTGGAGAGAAGAAAGAAATAAGTGTCACAGATAGAGCACTGTCAGAGAAGGTCCTGGCCATAGAGTGCTGATAGCTATGAACAGGATTAGATGTGACAGTAAGGGCAGTGATCTATTTGATGACCTATCATCATCAGTAAAGAAAAGCAGCCAGTAATAAAAGAGCACAGAGAAGCTCTATAGGTGAAAGAATGGAATGAAAAGAGGTACCACTACAAATAATACCGTAGAGGTCCATGATGGCCAAGCCACAAGTTATGTGTGTGTGAGTGGGGGTGGGGGGACAGTCATTGTAAGAGTCATCTATTTGTATCTCTGGAGAGCAGTCACTACTCTTCTCTGTCATTAGCAGTGATGACTCCCCAGAGGTTGTAGGCATTTCATGTCTGAAAATCCAGCAGGATCACTGGTCTTATCCTTATTTAATAAACCATCTTCTAGTTTGTGGCTACTGTTACTCTTGTGGCCATTTGCACTTCTGTTCCTCTTTTCGTTATACCTGATAATCAGATGATCACCAAGAGGCTCAGTGCCTAGATCACTTCATGACATCAAACGTTCAAACAAACAATCACACGAGAGCTGACAGAATAGTAATGTGAACAAAACAAAGGAGCCTGTACTGGTCATTGACTAGATGGCAGCAGATTGCCATTCTTAGAGATTTATTGAAGCATTTCAGTGTGTACATCAGAAATTATTACACATTTGTCACT
The DNA here is from genome assembly GCF_030020395.1 of Manis pentadactyla. Lineage (NCBI taxonomy): Eukaryota > Metazoa > Chordata > Mammalia > Pholidota > Manidae > Manis > Manis pentadactyla. Next base: position 95,728,574 of record NC_080023.1, read on the forward strand.
TTTTATTTAAATGGTATGTTCAGGCCTGATATATAGTGCTGAATAAATATTTATGGGATGAATGAAATGAATGTAAAAACCAATCATACTTTAAATGTGTTAGGGAAGATTTTTACTGTTTAATCAGACACTTAAAATTGTCTGCTGTATTAGACAGACTGTCTGCACTATCAGAAGTACTAAGGACAAACAGACAAATAAAATATAATGTCTGTTCACCATGAGTTCATAGTCCAGTGAAGGAGACAACCATGTAAAAAAAAAAGATCAAGGCGATCACTATGAAGGCACTATGGTCACAACAGGCCCTTCATCCTTTTAGCCAGGCAGGGCTTCTAACAGAAGTTTTGTAAACATAGATTGAGGGAAAGAGATAAACCAGATGGAGGATTAGTTGGTTATAAAAGTTCAGAAGAAATTACAAGAGAAAAGGCAAAAATGAGACCTGGGAGGGGATCAAATCACATAGGACTCTTTATGCACCTGAGAGGTTTTGCCTTTTACTACGAATATTATAGGAAATGCCCTGAACAGGTGGGAGCTTTGGAAAGATCACTCTGGCTAGAGCATGGAGAATGGATTGGAACAGATAGAGGCCAGAAACAGGAACCAATTGGAGATGGTTACAGAATCAGTCAGGAAATGATGAATTCCTGACTTAAAATAGTAGCAAAGGGATTGAAAAAAATAAGACTCTTCAGTGGAAAGAGAATGTCAGTAACAACTCCAGCTTGAGCAGCAAGGAATATAGGGGTACAAGTCACTAATCTGGAGGAGACAGGCCAGGAGCATGTTTGGGAAAAGTACTGGATTAAGGAAGAAATTCTTTATGGACCTATGAGAGCCCTGAGCATGTTTAAATAACTGCTGTTAAAAGAAAAAAAATTCTTAAGTTTTAGAAACAGATCTGTATTTTTCTTACCATATTTACATTCCTATTTTTCTTCCTTCCCCTTTCCCTTCTTTCTTATTTTTTTCTTCCTTATCTTCCTACAGAGGAGATAAATTATTTGCTGACCTCATCATATGATTTACAAACTTATGACTCTAGAGATTCATCACATACAAGCATTAGCATAAAAGCCTGTAATTCGCTGCAGCTGATAACTGTGCAGATGGGAATACTAAAGTTCAAAGTGGCATTTGACAATGCCCTGCCCAGAATTCATTCCCTAACAGCATTATTTCCAATAATATATTGTAGCTCAGAGGACCTAAGACCATAGTGATACAATTTTAGAAGAATTGAATTAATGATATTGGTTTTATAATATTTTTATTTATATATTCCAAGGGTTTCTGATTGCCTTTAAAATTATTTTTTCTTGCAAGAAGAGTAGGACATAATTAAAAACTTAAATAAAAGTTCTTCCATTTTCCAAGGAGAACAAATGATATATAAATAGGATATTTATTCCAGTATGAATAATATGCAAAGGACTAGAAACACTTTATTTTTTACTTACACTTTGAGTTGCATTGAATACATTTGCTCTAGTGAGATCTTGAAATAGAATCCAAATGAATGATCAGTTGGGCCTTGAAATTCATGTTTTCTTTGATATTCAAGTTTTCTCTGCCTTCAAAATAAATTGAACTTAGTCTGGCAGTGTATTTTAAATGTCTGTGTCTCCTCTTCATTTCAAATGATTGTGTGTGTGTGTGTGTGTGTGTGTGTGTGTGTTGTGATGCGTGTGCATTTATTTTGTTAAGAAATTATTATTTTAAAATACCTTAAGACCCATAGATTCAAATTAAGTATATGCTTCCAATGAAGTGGGCTTTGATTTACAGTGGAAGAAATTCTTCAGTAATGACAAATATATCAAGATATTTAAACCTATGTATGGTATGTCATAAACCCAAAACCATGAAAAGTAACCATTTCCTTAGAACATCTGGGGTGAATGTTCAAACAGAATAAAAATCTATGTAGCTCAGGGCCTTTGAGCCACCGAAGGAAAAGCTTACCCAAATACAAGTGAATTGAGAATTGAGAAGTATGGAGAGGATAAGTGAATTTTTATTTGCTAGTTGCAGTCATGGGTAATTCATTTGAGTTTAGCAGTGGAGTTTCCTATATGCTTAATAGTAAACTGTTGTTTGGAGAGGTTGATTGTAATTTCTTATTAGTATAACACTCCTGTTTATCTTATCCTAATGATCAAACCCTTTATCTAGTGTGCGAGAGGCCACTTGGTAGATAAGTCTAGACAACCACACTGTGCAGCATAGAGCATAGCTAGTCAGTTTTCTTTCCAGCCTCCTGGGAAAAGTTACCTCCTCTAAGAAACATTGTTTCTTTGGACACTTTCCTCATTAACTGATCAACAAGTGTGCTATGCAACATTCATTTGTTTTAAAGTCACCTTTAAACTAGTAACAAAATACTAGTTTAAGAAGTCACCTTAACCAGAGTACTTCTCAGATGTCATCTATCAGCAGTCTCCTAGTTTACAAATGGAGACTTAACAAGAAATGTTAGCAAACTAAAACACTGACTTAGGTTTCAAAAAGTAAGTATTAAAGTCAGATTGTAATGAAGTGCCCTTCCTGCTTTAAAAAAACTTTTTTCCACTTGACCCTCTCTACAAATAAAGCTCATGGGGAGTCCCTGCTTTTAGTTGTTAACCATTTTCTGAGTATTATGTACATACATATACTTTTCTTCAGAAAATATAGGAGTGCACAATGACTGGATTGTTTTATTTATGTGGTGTTTCAAAATCCAGCTCCATATGACAGAGTATATAGAATTAGTCAAACGGCCCTCTTGGCTTGCCTTGGACACCCTACATTTCCTGCCTCAGCGTCTCTTTAATGTCAGTCAATGACATTTTCTAAGTGCTGATTTATGCTTGCTGTGCAGTTGCCTTTAGAAAACTTCTTAAGTTGTTAGCACTGTTTATTAAGAATGTCCTCCATTTTATACTAGAAGGCGAGAGGCAGCAATCTGGAGTGAAAATAACTGAAAGGAATATCAAATTAAATTGGTGAATTGATTTTTGTGGGCACAGAAAGAGCTTGACAATATTCATTTTAATTAATTTGTGTACAGCATAAATAGTAAAACTAATTTATACTGACCTCAATTAGAAAAGTTATGTTACACATGAGCACAGGGAAGCTAGTATAGATCTACAAATTAGGCAACAGTTTTTCTGATTGATCACTTACATAACAGATCCAGCTGGTAAAAATCATTACATGTTTAATTTTCAGCCAAAGAAATTATATTGAATGTACTCAGACACAGGAAAAAATAACATGCTGCCTCAGTTGTTGCACAGAATGTTCCAGCTTTGTTTCCACAGGTCAGTGATTCCCAAAGTTAGAATTTGTCCTTGGTTTCATGTGATTGGGCATGGAGAATTTTGCACACAATAGGAGAAACAAAATACTAGTTTAATCAGATAAATATATGTGAAAGGAACAATCAGTCTGAATTATGGCTACTATGGTTTAATTAAAAAAAAGAAAACGGGGGAAAGTAGATTGCAATCTAAGGTTTCTAAATTCAACTAAGGTAGCATAAGTCTTATATATTAACAATGATTTGCAAAATACAAAGTATTAACTAAATACCATGTTAGAACTGTTTATTGTGTACATGATAGTTTAGATTAAGAAAGACTCACATTGCTGTTTTCATTTGTGTGATAGATATTCTTGAGTGACCCTTACAACTTGGAATTCTGAGAGGAAAAATTGAATTCAGTGATTCTGAGTAAATGTTTCTAACTTGCCACTTTAAAGACTTCTGGCAAAACACTTTTTTCCCGGTATTATTACTATGATAGCACTTGCCCTTTAAGAACAAATTAATTGAAATATTTGAGGGAGAAGGAAACCCGACTACTGTAGGGTCGATTTGCAAAACTTGTCCTACGAAGTCCTATAAAGCTGTCCTTCAACTTCAGTTTTAGAGACTCAGACCATTTCCAGTTGAAATTGTTTTACAGTTGTGAGATATGGAAAACTGGCAGGGTGTGGTTTCCAAAATGTTTTAAGTACTTCAGTGGGGCTGATATTCAAGAAAGGTGGAGCAAGAGCGAAAGGGTCCTCACCTTGGAAAAGAGCTCCTGGATGCCAATAAAGACTGTCATAATTTACACAATGGTTCCTGCGCCTTCCCTCATAAAACTACTGAGATTGTCAGCGACCAGGACTCGGTACCCATGAGGCAAATTACTGAGTAGTTTATGTTCTTTTTGATCCCCTGATAATGAACTAGATGATCAGCTTCAACTACCCTGTTGTGTTAGATGTATGTTCAAACGTTAACAAGTTCTGTTTCATAAAGTAAAGAACTTCAGAGCTGCAAGGGATCTCAGCAGCCATCCTGTCTAACGCCTTTATTTCAAAAGAGAAAATTATCACTTAGATTTGATGAAGGTTAGACAGAGATCTACACAGGTGAAGTGGTAGAAACAAAATTTGGAATTATGCCTAGCTAAGAGGTCATTTCATTCCACTACAGGAGCTGTGATCTAACTCTTTAGGTTAAATTATAGAACTGAGAGTTATGTCTTCTCCAAGGTGTTAGTTTTCTGATGATTCTAAATCATTGCTTCTTATTTAAAAGGTGACATTTAAAACTACAGTGAATGTTTTTCAGATTTGCTGCCACAAGGACTTTAGCAGCTACTTTCCTAAGATTACAGTTTAAGAAGCTGGCCTTTGTTCTCTGTCCTTACTCGCTTTTCTCTTTTTGATGGATTTGAAACACAGCAACATGGCAATACAAATGAAGTAACAGTAACCATGCCTGGGAATTTAAGAAGATATTGCAAATATGTCACATCATGGGAGCTTTGAATTTCACCCTTTAAATCATGCACCAAGTTCAAGTATCCTGCTTTAAGTGTGGCCCAAACATGCAAATATTTGTTTTCTGAGTAATTTGCCCTAATGACTTTGAAGCATTTTTGAGGAACAGTGGTGACATTGTTCTGCCCTGACAGAATGCATATGCCTTGTCAGATGTCCACAGCGATCCCCACAGTCTAAGGGCACATTATTAAGGCATGGGTTCTGCACAGCACTTGCTAACCTTGCCTTCTAGTGGCCAAAATGTTAGGTATATAGAGGTATATAGGTTGCCACATCACTCAAGCCCTTGTGATAAACCTGTCTGGCATCCACTCCTACTTAACCATTAGGAGATAGAAGTAGAAATGGTTTTTGGTGTGTTTTTGTTTTGCTTAAAAAAGCAGAAATTTATTTTTCACAGTTCTAGAGGCTGGAAGTGTGAAATCAGTGTCACTGGGACACAATTAAGATGTCAGCAGGGCAACACTCCCTCCAGAGGCTCTTGAGCAGATTTTGTTCCTTGCCTCCCCAGATTCACTGGCTGCTGGCAATGCTTGGCTGGTGGCTGCAACGCTCCAGTCTGCTTCAGTGGTCACACTGACTTCTCTTCTGCCTGTATCAAACCTCCTGCCTCTGTTCAATAAGGGCGCATACGATAGCTTTAAGGTCCTGCCCTGATAATCCAGGATAACCTCCCCATCTCAAAATCCTTAACTTAATCACATATGCAAAGAGCCTTTTTCTATAAATAATGGAGTAGTATTTATAGGTCTGAGGGATTAAGACTTGATCTCCTTGGTGGCCATTATCCAGCCTTCTATAGACATAAATAATTATTAAATTTTTGGCACCTAACTGCTTAATAAATGGACTGTTAAGTATTTCTTCTAGCCTAGAGGTGAGAACTAGAAATGTTTTAACTTCTAAAGTAATGCCCTCTTCTGCAGACCCCTCTTACTTCTGGTTTTGATTAGGCAAAAAGCATTGGACCATTGGCAAAATTTGGAGTGATCACAAATACAAAGCTCCTCATTGGAAGTTATGTTTTCATAACTATACTATCATCCAGGTTGATAATTTAAATCTGTTCAGTCAAAAAATAGAAAATTTCATTGATTTTCCAGGAACACCAGTGGTGTGCATTTGTTTTTCCTCTGCCTATTGTTTAGGTATTAAACTATGGGATTTCAGTACCATTATGACACATATTTTGGGCGGCCCTAAAGATAAGAACATGGATGTTACAGTCAACAAGCAGAGTTTCTCTATTAGGGAAAGAATGAGAAGATTTCCCTAGGGTGAAGAAAAGAGAGAAGGGTAGGGGAAGACTAATTAATAGCCATTTAGGAAAAGCATCTTCTAAAAGGTATCAATATGTTTCTTTTTTGGTTCATATTTTCAGTGTATTTTATAAACATTTTTTTTTCTTTCACAAGAAGGCACTACAAATTCTTTTATAGGAAAATTTACCCCAAACAAATAATTGTTCAAAACTTGAAAATGCTGTTTATTGCAAATTTGGCAATGAAATTAAAGATTTGTCATGCTTAGAAATGTTTCAAATTATTAAATCTATTACTGTTAATGTGTTAAAAGATGTTAGGTCAGTGTGGTCCAGTTAAATATTGATATTGTGAATTGTGCTCCTCTCTGTGGCTGCCTTTTATTCATTTACTTAACAAATGTTTAATGCTATTCTGTGTATTTTACATCTGTGAGTGAGATGTCAGTGAGAGAGACAAGGCGTGTTATATAAAAGGAGTAAGAGCTGATAGTAGTCCCAACTTTATTCAAACAGGTAGAACAAATTAAGGGACTAACATAACTGTAATTAAGACTTTCTGGGGGAAAAGTGAATTTTAAGATGAGCTTCAAAAGAGACAATGAACATAAACTGGTGGAGGAAGGGGGATGCATGCTTGGCTGAAGGAGAAGAAAATCAAAGTCATGGTGGTAGAATGGGTAATGTATTAACGAGACAGAAAAATGCCAAGAAACAATTCATGCTGTTCAAGCACTGCAAAATTATTAATCAAGCCCCTAGGCACAACTTTCTCTATCTAATCTGGAGAGGTTCAATATTCCTTTTACATTTGTAAGTACAGAGTTTAAATCTCAGCTCTAGGATGAAGGGAGGCAGCTAGAGAGAATTTTTAGGATTTGCTTCTAGTGTTTAAGTTGCATGGTTCTATATTTAAAGAGTGTTGAATAGTAAATTGTCATGTTTTAAAAATAATCAACTGATTCCAAAGTGGTGAAAAAAACTGCACCTCTTTTCAACAGCTCGCAAAAGCTTGGATTATATTCTGAATAAAATAATTTGTATGTGTTCAAAAAGAAGTACCCATTGTAAGAGTGCAAGACATTGTAAGACCTAAGGACCTTAGAGAAGACAGGAAAATTATAAACACATCCTTTTAGAAGAGTTTGTAAACACATAAATACATCATTAGGCATCATATCTTAATTCATTCCTATGGTACATGATTTATGTAGTGGGACATTTGACGGGAAATTACCATTTGTTTAGTCTATATAAAACGAATACAAGCAACATGAAAGGTTTTGTTTCATTCATCTTGGCTACCAGTCTATTCTTGTTACTGATATTAAAGCTCTATCTTAGGTGAATACTTTCACCTAACTTTTTAGCATTTAAAATGTTAGATTATACTCTTCTTTAACATAAATAGAGAAATTATGCCCCTTACTCCCCACCATTGTAGTCATAATTTACAGGGTGAGTCAGTAAATTTTTTAAAATGATTTTTAAAGATGCCTTCACCTGTAGCTAAAAGGTAAAAGTAGTTTCACTGACTACTGATAATGCCTCTCAGAAACTGGAGTGTAGGTTCTGAAGGACAGGTTCTTCGTTGTAAGTAACATATTTTCGGTTTGTAAGCTCTGGGATAAAGAGTTACTCAAAACAGGATTGGTAAAAAAAAAAAAAACCAGCAGCGTGGGGTTCTTATGGAAGTCAACAATCCAAAAATACCATTCTCAGATTTGATTTCATAGGGCTTTGCACAGCAGCATATAGTGATAGACTATTTCAGGAATGCCATTTTTAATTAAAAAAATGATAAGCATTTTCAGTTTTTTTAAATGACATATTGAAAAGGTGAGTTTTATTCTCTCAAATGTAATGTGGTTAATTTCAAAGTATCTCCCATACCCTCTTTTCCACAAAGATAGCTTTCAATTAAGTACATTTCTTAAACATTGAGTATTTAATATATAATATGTGGCTGATGATAGAAAAATCTAAGTCTAGACCTTGTCATTGAATGGTTTAAAAGCTATTTGAAAGAGGAGATATGCCCACACAAAACAAATAATGAATGAGGAAGGATAGGAAAAAGGTTGACATAATTATATAGTATATATAAAGTTTTAGAGGAAACCCTAATGGGAGGAATAAAGTTTCATCCATAATAACCTGTAACAAAATCTTGAGCTTAATCACAATTGGCCTCATAAATCCACTGTGTATCTGCTGTGCTCCTCCCAGTGGGAAATCATTTCTTTCAAAGACCTATAATATGGTTTCAAAGATAGTATGCATGTTGTTGAAAGCCATTCTTGATTATTTTTTGTAAAGCTGGAGGAAACACTTTCAAAAATGTCAAACTTTCTGAAAAATTATAAATTAATCAAAATGTTTGCTCTTCTGTGGTACAATTAAGAATCATGGAAAAAATGTGGATAATTTATAAAATGCAAACATCCATGCCAATGTAAAATGAGTCATTTTGATGTGTTGCCATTAAATTTAAATTCTGCAAGGATGGCTAGTTGTTTTCTGTAAATGATCATGAGAAAGATAATGCATGTAAGTTGAGCCAATGCCTCTTGGTTTAAACAATTAGAAAAATAACTTCTTCCCTGTTATCCTGGTAAAGTGAGGTCACTAGCAGATTTAGTATGCTGTGTGAGTAGAAAGACAGAGGGAGAATATCAAAGGATTCAAAGGCGTTTGTTGAGTAATGCAAAAATTTCCTATGTAGAGACATTTCACACAGCAGGAACTTAGGTCCGTGTGTAAAGCAGGCTGCTCACATGGTGAAAAACAAACCAACACCGCCGCCCCCTCCCCGGCTCTCCCTGGACGCCCCCCTCACTCCATTGACATGCATAGCTGGCCTGGTAGGTGTAAAAATAGACTGGCAGCGCCTGAACTGGAAATGGTCACTGAAGCAGCCTGCAGTTGCTGCGGTTTTGAGTTCTTTCTGACACCAGCCAGCCAGCCAGCAGATGGGGAGGACTGGTGAGGGGCACGAAGGGGAATTGCATGGAGGAGCCAAGGAGTGTCTGGATGAATTGTCCACGTTAGTGTCCCCGTGGGCGCCCTGGACAGAGCCCAGAGGGTGAGGACGGGCCCACTGACAGCAAGAACTGTCGCCCTGAGATGGGTAACGCAGCTCTCTGCCCGTCTTGCCATGCAGTTAAGAGCGTAAGAGCAGAAGGGCACATGCAGGAGCTGGATAGAATCCCAGACTACTACGGCTGTAACAGCGAGAACACCACAGATCTTGGGGCGTGGGTAAGTTCTAAGGCCCAAACCAGGAGGGGAGGATGGTGGCCGAAGAACAGTGTACCTCATTGGTCAAAACTCTAAACTTCCTGGAAGGAAGTTGACAGAACAAAACCAATGTGATCAAACCACCCGATGGCCTCTGATTCGGAGGCATGCTGTTGTTTCCTCCTCATTGTGCACAATGCCGTGTATTTGTTCCTTCTAAGTTGGCTTTTGCTGTGAACTATCATTTGGGAACAAGCAGTGATACTGCCTCTTTAATTTGAAGTTTTGTCCAAAGCCGAACATTTATTTTATTTTAGAGTGACTTGCAGCAGTGTTACACACTCTCTTACATTCAGGCTGTGAAATTCTGTTGCCTATATTTATATATTCATGTACAGTTCATTTTTCACTAGGTCACAGAACATTTTTTAAGCTAACCTCAAATCTCATCTTCAACCTATAAAGGCATTTTCCTTCTAATATTTGACTAACTTCAGTGAAAAGTTCTTTAAACACTTGTTCTGATTATGATAATATTTTGTGCAGAGGCTTAAAAGTGGAGCAATCAAATATTTAAGTTGACTTTCAGATTTTAAAATAATTCATAGTGATGAGAATGATTACAAAGGCTTACTGTGATATTTGGTAGGGGGAGGGCCAAAAAATCTCTTTCTGAAATGTTTTGATTTTCATATTTGCCAGAGAATAAAGTTTATCTTTGATCTGTCAGATCCAGGAATTTGACCTTGTTGCAAGTTATTTACTTCAGAGGGAAACCATGGAACTTAGATATGTAGGGTCTCTGAGTAAGACAGAGAAGTTGTGCCCGTCTGAGCAAGAAAAGCAAGCGTGTGAGGAGACTGAGAGGGTCCCTCCTCCCTTTGGCTTTTACTCTGACCCAGAGAGGAATTTCATAATTTTGTAGCATGGAAATTATGTCATAACACAGTGAAACTGGAACAGAAACTAAGAACTTAGTAAAAACAACATGCAGAGCCAGTGTACGCAGTTAGCAGAAGGGACCAGTCTCAGCACTGCAGTGGAAAAAGACGGTGGTTCCCGAATGGGATAGCTGTCACCACAGGCAAGAGAATAAACAGAAAGGTGGTAGAAGAAGGTGGTCCCCTGGGGAAGGGCCAGCACCTGCCTTAACAACTGCACAGCAAGGTTTGAAACCAGGAGCAGTCTCATTTCTCCTTCTGGGTTATGGTTTAAATCACCCACATGTACCAGGAAAGTCACTCCAGACTTCTGAGTGGCCACTTCTGGTGCCATTTCTGAACTGAGGGGGATGAAAAAAATAGAAATTTCTGTAACTTGGGAATAACTTTACATGCTTGCTTAGTTGTAATACATACATATATTCCCTCAGAAGTAGCTATCTCATTAAAGGTAGTCTCTATGAATATTTTTATTAATTTATAATTTAGACCATTCTTTAAAATGTTTGTCAATAATTCCTTCAGTATTTTTAAGTCACACAAGTATGTTCCATTTTCCCATCTTTTAAAAATCATTAAGAAAATGTAATACATGAAAATAAATTAGAAGTGCTTTAAAAATTAAATATAAAATCATATTTTAAAAATATCTTGATATGTTGATAGGTTCTTTAGGTAAAGAAGAGCAGGTGTCAACATGATTTTGAGGTCCAAGGGCTGGAATAGAAATTCATTCAAAACTTCATAGTTCAGAAAACAATTAAAAACATTCTAAAAGAAATAATCAATAGCAATATCATTGCCTTGTTAAAATTCTTCTATTCTAGTGATGTAGATATTAGCCCTGAATAAAAATGAATTGATTTTTTTTTGTGTTACAATCTGATTTTTCTGAATTAAACAATATAACCTGCTGATCATTGACTAAACTCTTTAGTCAAAGATTTTACAGACAAGAGCATATGATGATTGTTGTGATGTGGAAAGCTATGGTAGAGGTGGAAATGTACCTGTTGTCTACCTTCTCAAGTGGTATTCTACTCAGAATTTCTCCATTTTGGCCATGGGGCAAAAGAAGTTAATTCTTAATAGCAAGGATGATGTAGGCAAAATCTTTGGTTTAATCTAGCCTAAGCTTCCCAAACTTATGAAGTCTATCACCTTTATTTTAAATGGGTACTCTAAGACTGAAATCACTCACTAAAGTCATCTAAATAAATATACATTCCTTAATAGTCACTTCTCATCACACTTGCCACAACTGATGACAAGTAGTTGTTAAGGGCTTCAGAGCTTTTTAACCTTCATTTTTATAATATGCCTTTTTTGAGGGGTAAAACAGAAATAGATGTCCTTTGCACTTTTTTTTCTTCTGGAAATGAACTTCAAAGTGTTTTATAGAGTGCACTGTGTTGTTAGCCCCAAAATTACAAGTAAATAAATTTTCTAGTATTATTCATAATCAGAACTTACCTTATAGAAAAAATATAAATGTAAGGTACTAAAACTTCTGGGCTTTAGGTAAATTAATGCTTTGTTCTTTTCTGTAAATTTTATTTAGAATTTAGAACATTCTGATATTTATTTGTATAGGTAAGTATAGCAATGAGGAATAAATAGGTTATCAGGAATTGTGTTGGAAATAAGCAAACAAAATTAATTTCTTCTTGAACAGTATTATTGTTTGCCCATATTTGAAATTCTTATAGACTTCAGTTTTTATAAGACAAAGAAAATCAAGCCACAGTAATTTCCAGATATGTTGTTTAATATAGCTAAACAGAAAATTATGCCAAAAAAATAGAATGAAACTAAACATTATTTTGACAGTATAATTTTCTAAGTTTTAAAGCAACTTTTAAAAATTATAGAAGTATAGTAAAAAGAATGAACAGCTAATATGCCACAAATGTTTTAAATCCTATTAACCAGACAAATAACATATTATTTTTATAATGCATATACAAATTAATATTTAAATTCAAGAACAGAGTTCAGTAAACTTTTTCTGTAAAGGGCAAGAGACTGAACATTATAGTTGTGGTCTCTGCTGCATCTCCTCATTTCTGCTGTTGCAGAGTGAGAGCAGCCGTAACCAATAGGGAAAGACATTGGCCTGGCTGTATTAACAGTACTAGTTTTTTCTATTATTACATTTTCAAGTGCCAGAATTTTCAGTTACTAAATATTAATTTTACTTACTATTTTTCTATTTTATATAGATGTAAATTAAGATGGTAATAAGATGCCATCATGTTAATACAGATATAAAATATTCAGCCTTAGAAGATAGTGTTTAGACTGGTAGACATTCTTAGGTATGATGTAAATTCCTCTAATTATTTGGAAAGCAGTTTGGAAATACATGTCAGACTGTAGTTACAATTCTGTTTTTCATTTTGCTAGCACAGTGAGGACTCAAGCAGCAGGGAGGTATTCATATGGAGAAAAGAGTAGGCAAAACTTTTGGGCAGAATCCCACCTCCAACTGCAAAGAATAGACTGGAAGGGGCTGCAGCCATCTGTTGTGGGTATTCCCAAGTCCATTCCTCCATTCACTCAAACTTCTAGGGACAAGAGAACTCTACCCCAAGAGAACTTATTCCAAATCCACTGAGAAAATACCTGCCTTCCTAATGAAGATGTAAGATTCATGAGCATATATTAAGGTTTTCCATGAATCCTTAAAGAACTTAAAAGATTTGCTATTATCACAATCAGCTTAACAGTTCCAAGAAGAGGAAGCATGTGGAACAGGAGAGAGTCAAGAACAAAATACAGCTGTTTTAAAGTCTTATTCAGAGTAAGTCCTCATAATGGCTCTCAATTTTTCTGTTGATCACAGAAGGGAAAACTGCATCATCTCTGATATCATTCATTTGCATTATGCAGATGACTGATAGATATATTCCAAGTTCACTTATGAAATAAGAAGCTCTTAGAGAAGATGCCTTACAGATTTTGAACTGGATCCTAAGGTAGCCCTGTCTGGGACATGAGTGAGCAAAGCCATGCAGGGTCTAAGTAGTCTCCAGAGAGATGGCTTCTTGAACATGCTTCAGGAAAGTTCAGTCTGAAACAGCAGGAATATATATTCATTTCATGTTTTTCTTCTTGTCCTGTATTTTTGTTATGGTATCATTTATAGGTTTGCATATTGGTCTAAGTGCACTATTTTTCTTGCATTGAGACCATATATTTTTTTTTACTGTAATTTCTTTGCTGTATCAGATTAATTTGTCTTGCTCCAAGAGCAAAATCATAGATGGGATGCTTCATCACCAAACATTACTTAGGTTATCTATCCTAGCTGAATTTTGAATTACTATATCCTTCACTTTTTACCATTGTTTTCTCAATGGTTATTTTCTTGTTTCATTTATTTTAACATTTTTTTCCCAATTATAGTAGAGAATTTTATCTTCTTTATATCATCCTTTTAGTTATTCTGTAAACTTGTGACTTTAGGTCATGAGCAGTGCATCTGGTGTTACTGTGAAAACAATTCAGACTTTTTCTGCTCTGCTGACTCAAAAGATTCAATCAGCAAATATTTATTGAGCTAGGTATAGTTCTAAACGCTGGTGATATAATGATAAGACAGAGTTCCTGTGATAGGGGAGATGAACTTTAAATGTACAGGGGGAGATGGGAGTAGCATGATGCTAGCTGAGGTAGGAATGTGCTGGACTTGTTCACGTGACAGAAAGATAGTGTTGCCGAAGCATAGCAAGCAGAGAAGAGAGAAGATACCAAAAAGAGCTAAGAGGCAGATGCAGGCCGACCTTGGCAGAAGTTTGGATTGCTTTCTAAATGTGGTGGATCCTGGTAAAGGAGTTTGGATTTCAAAGTGCAGAGGGAAACTTCTGGAGGGTTTTAGTCTGGGAAATGATAGGACTACATCTATGCTTCGAAAGATACTGGCCGAGAATTGCTGGTGAGTGCAGCAAGGAAGGACGGGGGCCAGTCTAAGTGGTCCCAGAAACTCCTGAGGCAAATAGAGATGAAGGGTTAGATTAGGGTGGTAACAAAGGAGGTGAGAAGTGATCAGACTCAGGATGTATTTTGCTTTTATTGAAGTATTGTTTTGTTGTTATAAAAGAAAGAGAAGGGATTTTGGCTTAAGCAGCTGAATACAAGATAGAGTTGTTCACTAAGGTGGAACGGTTTGTGTGTGAGAGAAGATTCCTTACCTATGAAGTATATCAGTATGTCAGGAGTGTTAGACTTTTCTTCAGTTTTAAGGTCTAAGAGGATGGAAATAAGACTTTAAATGATATAGTGCTCATTATATAGTGATATAATGATAATCTTCCGTACCCTCTTTATAACTGCTATTAGGAAACTTCATATGGTTAGTTTTGGTATTAACACTAAAAAGAGTGAAGCATATAGTGAAAACCATTTTAGTAAAGCATTTCAAAAATATGAAGTGATACAGAGCATGTTTATGTAATGTTTGGATGATTACAGATAAGGTGAAAGAAGGTAAAACATGGCTTTGTCTTCTAGGAACTTTCAATCTAGTTTTAGAAACAGGTTTTATCCCCACGTAAATTTTAACTCTAAACAGCAGTAGGCTATTAAATGGCAGTGAGAATGGTGAAATAAGTACCTATATAAGATGCCGAGAATGGGAGGATCAACACCTGCCAGTGTTTTGAAACTGCTTTGTAGGCAGGGCTGATATTTAACCAGTGTGGAACAGGACATTTATGCCAACTGTTTATACTGTGAAATGCTTTTATACAGGCTAATTAAATAGTTGCTTCTATGAGCCCACCAAGCTGCCCCTTCTATTGTGGCTATCTGAAGCCTATTCCTAGCATTCCTCAAAGCACTCAATCCACCTAATGAGCAAACAAAGGAATAATGCCTGGGCCAGCAAGGGGCCTCCAAGACCACCTTCCTCCAGTGCTATACCCAGTGTCCATGGTTGTTGGTGCTTAAGCTGAACCAAATATTAAATATTTTGAATATCCCTTCAGCTATTGGGGAACTTGGAGCCTGTAGTAAACTTTGGAAGCAGAGCACAATCTTGGTCCCTGTTGGGAAGAAAATACATTCAGTAAACATTTACTGAGCATCTTCTGAGTGCCAGGCACTGGGCCCACCAAGATGAATACAACATGCAACCCTGGCTTGAAGAAGCATAATCCAGGGATGGACAAAGCAGGAGTCCCAATATCATGTTACAGTGTGGTAAGAAAACATAGGGTTTTGTGGAATAACAAAGTTAGAGAGTTGCCAAAAAGTCAAATCTTGAAGCACTGTGGATAGATCATAAACTCAATCTTGGAGTCAGTAATAACATTAGAATAATAGAGAAGCATTGCATAAGTCTCCCTGGCTCTAAAACCTAGTTTCTATTGGACATGTGTGGAACCTATGACATTGGACAATAACCATGGGATTAGATTATCAAGAGTTTATAAACCAGGCTTTAGAATTTGCATTCTTAATCTAGTGAAAGAGCACTGACCAAATATTGTTTTAAGAGAATCAATTAGATTGTAGTTTGCATGTCAAAAGGCCTGCTCTCTTTGCAGTGCCCAAGAAAGTACCTAGCACCTGGTAGATGCTTCATAAATATTTGTGGAAAATTTGAGTAAATTAATGACTAGGAAATTACCCACGATAGCAAATCTAGTGAGCATTTCTCACCTGCAGGTGACAAACCCCCAGATGAAACCAGAGGCTGTGAAAATTGAAAAGGCAATGAAAGTACTAAAGACATTTCTAAAAACATTTAAAGAACCTGATGACTCTGCAGATTACATGATATTGTACATAAAAAACCCAAAAGAAACCACCCAAAAACTACTAGAACTAATAACTGAATTCAGCAAAGTTGTAGGATACAAAAGTAATACACAGAAATCGGTTGCATTCCTATATACTAGTGATGAGCTAGTAGAAAGAGAAATCAGGAAAACAACTCCATTTACAAGTGCATCAAAAAGAATAAAATACCTAGGAATAAACCTAACCAAGGAGGTGAAAGACCTATACCCTGAAAACTACAAGACACTGCTCAGAGAAATTAAAGAAGACACCAATAAATGCAAGTACATCCTGTGCTCATGGATAAGAAGAATTAATATTGTCAAAATGGCCATCCTGCCTAAAGCAATCCACATATTCAATGCAATCCCTATCAAAATACCAACAGCATTTTTCAATAAACTACAACAAATAGTTGTAAAATTCATATGGAACCACAAAAGACCCTAAACAGCCAAATCAATCCTGAGAAGGAAGAATAAAGCTAGGGGATTATGCTTCCCAACTTCAGGCTCTACTACAAAGCCACAGTAATCAAGACAATTTGATACTGGCACAAGAACAGACCCATAGACTAGTGGAACAGAATAGAGAGTCCAGATATTAACCCAAGTATATATGGTCAATTAATATACAATAAAGGAGCCATGGACATACAGTGAGGAAACAACAGCCTCTTCAACAGCTGGTGTTGGCAAAACTGGACAGCTACATGTAAGAGAATGAAACTGGATTACTCTCTAACTCCATACACAAAAGTAAACTTGAAATGGATCAAAGACCTGAATGTAAGTCATGAAACCATAAAACTTTTAGGGGAAAACATGGGCAAAATCTCTTGAATATAAAAATGAGCAACTTTTTCCTGAGCACATCTTCCTGGGCAAGGGAAAAGAAAGCAAAAATGAAAACATGGGACTACTTCAAACTAAAAAGCTTCTGTACAGCAAAGGACACCATCAGCATAACAAAAAGGCATCCTACAGTATAGGAGAATATATTTGTAAATTACTTATCTGATAAGGGGTTAACATCCAAAATATATAAAGAGCTCACATGCCTTAACACCCAAAAAACAAATAACCTGATTAAAAAATGGGTGGAGGATCTGAACAGACACTTCTCCAAAGAGAATCAGATGGCCAACAGGCACATGAAAAGATGCTCCACTTTGCTAATTATCAGGGAAATGCAAATTAAAGCCATAATGAGATATCATTTCACACCAGTTGGGATGGCCAACATCTCAAAGACAAGAAACAACAAATGCTGGCAAGGATGTGGAGAAAGGGAAACCCTTTTGTACTGTTGTGGGAATGTAAATTAGTTCAACCATTGTGGAAAGCAATATGGAGGTTCCTCCAAAAACTAAAAATAGAAATACCTTTTGACCCAGTAATTCCACTCCTAGGAATTTACCCAAAGAATATAAGTTCTCAGATTCAAAAAGACATATGCACCCCTATGTTTATCACAGCACTATTTACAGTAGTCAATATATGGAAGTAACCTAAGTGTCCATCAGTAGTTGAATGGATAAAGAAGAGGTGGTACATATCCACAGTGGAATATTATTCGGCCATAAGAAGAAAACAAATCCTACCATTTGCAACAGCATGGATGGAGCTAGAGGATATTTCGCTCAGTGAAAAAAGCCAGGCAGAGAAAGACAAGTACCAAATGATTTCACTCATTTATGGAGTACAACAACAAAGCAAAACTGAAGGAACAAAACAGCAGCACACTCACTGACTCCAGGGAGGAACTAGTGGTTACCAAAGGAGAGGAGTTGGGAAGGGTGGATGGGGAGGGAGGGAGAAGGGGATTAAGGAGCATTATGGTTAGCACACACAATATATGTAGGTCACAGAGAAGGCAGTACAGCATGGAGAAGACAAGTAATGACTCTACAGCATCTTACTATGCTGATGGACAGTGACTGCAATGGGGTTGGGGGGTCTTGATAATATGGGTGAATGTTGTAACCACAATGTTGCTCATGGGAAACCTTCATAAGATTGTATATCTTATTAAAAACCTTAATTAAAATAAGAAAAGAAAAAGAACCTGATGACCAAAAAGTTTTCATTATATCCCCCTGCTCAAAAAAGGGAGGTACCTTCTTGTAAGTAAATGCCCATTGTAACTGGGAAATATTAATTGTATAAAACATATTTACTATATAAAATAGTATATATTTTCTTGCATTATTTATATCAAGTTGTACGTAAAATGTAATCGTTGACTTTTATAGAAATGTAGTGAAAGATTACATTTAAAAGAGGAATAATTTTAATGTAAACAATGTCTAATATATTTCTATTATATTTTTCTGACAATGAGGTTTATCCAAACCAAACATAATTATTTATTTAAACTATGTAATAATTTTTAATTGTCTTCTGCTATATTTAATAAGATAAGTTCCACTGTATGTACAGTGGCTTTTTTAAGGTCACATGTATGATGCAGCTGAGAATACTCTGTAGAAAAAGCTATGTTTTCAGTCATATTTTGCTTTCTTCCCACACAGACATCTGCCATGCTTCTTACCCACTTTCAGTTGTTTTGTATTTAATGCCCTTTTAGTGGATGAAACTTAAAAGTTATTATGCCATGAGAAATATGTACTGTTTTTCTGATTCCTTCATTTTTACATAAAGGTTTGTCCTTGAAATTTGGAGCATGTTATATCATATTTGATTGTTAAAATTTTGAGTGTTTGACTTTTCAAAGCTTACATTCACATCATATTTGTGTGGGCTTTTGTGACTATAGTAAACTTTTTTGTATTTTTCTTTTCATATCTTATGAGAAGTAAATGTATTACAATGATCATCTGAAGTGTAATCATTTCAATGGTGTCTTTGAACTAATGAATTGTATGTAAAAGCTATGTGAATGCCAAGTGTTAAATAATAGAAACAATGAATCAAGACAGTGGTTTTGATGAATTTTAAAGGTGCTGATATAGTATTTTAAATTTTGGAATTTTTTTTTTCTAAACTCTTTTCCTACCTCCTTTATCAATGGTTTACAAAAGGGGGATTTGTTCTACTTGATACCGTAACACTTTCTGTATTCTAAGTTGTTAAATATTAAGTAAACATATGTACTTAAAATTAGATCTCTAAGACTGATAATTTGTCCAATGAAGAATTCTTACTTTATCAAAGAATAGTACAAGAAATTGGATTTCTCCAGGCAGAGATAGTATATTAAAACTAGAGTCAAAAGTGTATTAGTTGGCTACTTTAGTTTCATATTTTTCTAGATTGTTGGCGTTCTGAAGGAAATTAGTTAGCAAGCATCACCTAAGACCTTTAGTAAAACAAGAAATATGCAGGGCAATTTGTGACTCTTTCCTTTTTGAAAACCACTTGTTGTCATGTATAGTTGTTTTTTTTTTCCAGATTTATGAAAGGAAAAGGGTATTTTTCAGAAATAAAGTACGTTTAACAATTTTCTACTAAGTGTATGTTTCACAAACTTATCCATATATCTGTAATACATAATTATTTCTTTTAAAAATGGCTTATCATATTAGCTTCTTATGCATCCATACATTATACATTTTGATTGACTAAATGATTGATGATGACATTAGGGATAAAGCATATATCTGAGTTTTATAACAAAAACAAAACATAAAATTAAAGGTCTAGTTAATCCTTTATGTCAGGACCTCCCAAAGTGTATTCTACAAACCACCAGCGCCAGAAGAATGGGATGTTTTAAAATGATTTTGATTTCTGAGCCCCATTCCAGACCTCCAGAATTAGAATCTCCAAGGTGGGAGCCAAGAATATTTATTTAACAAGATGAAGCATGATCTCTAAGTAACTGTTAAGTGCACTATAAACGATAACCACTGTTTTATGTTCTAAGAGGTTGACTTCACTGAAGAGACATCATGCATAAGAATATGTATCATTAGTGCATAAGGGCATGAGTATAAAAACCCTTCACATTTTATTAAGATTCTTCTAATCTAGGTTAATTCAGTTGATTGCCAAAATTCCAGTTAGTGGCAAGTAAAGAAACCAAGACCACATAGGACACATGGGAACAGAGGCTTCTCTGCCAGCAGATAGGGCCCTCCTATAATTCTTATGCATGGTCTTAGAAGTAAGAAAATCTGTTGCATTCCTATACACTAATGATGAACTAACAGAAGGAGAAATCAGAAAAACAATTCCATTCACAATTGCATCAAAAATAATAAAATACCTAGTAATAAACCTAACCAAGGAAGTGAAAGATGTACCTGAAAACTACAAGACACTCTTAAGAGAAATTAAAGAGGTCATTAATAAATGGAAATTCATACCATGCTTTTAGGTAGGAAGAATTAATATTGTCAAAATGGCCATCCTGCCTAAAGCAATCTACAGATTCAATGCAATCCCTATCAAAATACTGGGAGCATTTTTCAATGAACTGGAACAAACAGTTCTAAAATTCATATGGAACCACAAAGGACCCCAAATAGCCAAAGCAATCCTGAGAAGGAAGAATAAAGCTGGGGGGATCTAACTTCCCAACTTCAAGCTCTAATATGAAGCCACAGTAATCAAGACAATTTGGTACTGGGACAAGAACAGACCCATAGACTAGTGGAACAGAATAGAGAGTCCAGATATTAACCCAAGTATATATGGTCAATTAATATACAATAAAGGAGCCATGGATATACAGTGGGGAAACAACAGCCTCTTCAACAGCTGGTGTTGGCAAAACTGGACAGCTACATGTAAGAGAATGAAACTGAATTACTCTCTAACTCCATACACAAAAGTAAACTTGAAATGGATCAAAGACCTGAATGTAAGTCATGAAACCATAAAACTCTTAGAAGAAAACATGGGAAAAACTCTCTTGAATATAAACATGAACATTTTCTTCATGAACACATCTCCATGGGCAAGGGAAACAAAAGCAAAAATGAACAAGTGGGACTATATCAAGCTGAAAAGCTTCTGTACAGCAAAGAACACCATCAATAGAACAAAAAAGTATCCTACAGTATGGGAGAATATATTCATAAATGACATATCCCATAATGTGTATATCCAAAATATACAAAGAGCTCACACACCTCAACAAACAAAAAGCAAATAATCCAATTTAAAAGTGGGCAGAGAATCTGAACAGACAGTTCTCCAAAGAAGAAATTCAGATGGCTAACAGACACATGAAAAGCTGCTCCACATTGCTAATCATCAGAGAAATGCAAATTAAAACCGCACTGAGATATCACCTCACACCAGTTAGGATGGCCACCATCCAAAAGACAAACAACAACAGATGTTGGTAAGGATGTGGAGAAAGGGGAACCCTCCTACACTGCTGGTGGGAATGTAAATCAGTTCAACCATTGTGGAAAGCAGAATGGAGGTTCCACCAAAAACTAAAAATAGAAATACCATTTGACCCAGGAATTCCACTTCTAGGAATTTACCCTAAGAATGCAGGAGCCCAGTTTGAAAAAGACAGATGCACCCCTATGTTTATCGCAGCACTATTCACAATAGCCAATAAATGGAAGCAACCTAAGTGTCCATCAGTAGATGAATGGATAAAGAAGATGTGGTACATATACACAATGGAATATTATTCAGCCATAAGAAAGAAACAAATCCTACCATTTGCAACGACGTGGATGCAACTAGAGGATATTATACTCAGTAAAATAAGCCAGGCAGAGAAAGACAAGTGCCAAATGATTTCACTCATCTGTGGAGCATAAGAACAAAGGAAAAACTGAAGGAAGAAAACAGCAGCAGACTCACAGAACCCAAGAATGGACTAACAGTTACCAAAGGGAAAGGGACTGGGGAGGATGGGTGGGAAGGGAGGGATAAGGGGAAAAAGGGACATTACGATTAGCACAAATAATGTAGGGTGGGGGTCAAGGGGAAGGCAGTATAGCACAGAGAAGACAAGTAGTGATTCTATAGCATCTTACTACACTGATGGACAGTGACTGTAATGGGCTATTGGTGGGGACTTGATAATAGGAGGAGTCTAGTAACCACAATGTTGCTCTTGTTATTGTATGTTAATGAAACAAACAAAATTTTTTTTTAAGATAAAAAGAAGTAAGAAAGTGTCTGCATTGCATTGAAGTGGAATTTCAAACCACCACACTTACATTTAAGCTCCACTTCCAGATACTAATAATCACTATATACGAGTGCTTTCATTCCTCCTTTAACCTGTGAACTCCTGTCAGAGACCTAGGCACTGAGGTGCTATAAGATGTTATGAAACGTGTCCCAATTTTTTTAAAAATCAGCATTTCATCCTACTGTTGGCAGATAACTTGAATAACAGTATTATTCTGAATGATATGATCCTTCCCTGAAATTAAGTCCAGTACAATATCTGTGTTGAATTCCAGATTTTTGCCTAAAAGCACATGAAAGATGGTTAACAAATCTAGCCTCATTAAAAACTTTTTGTACGTTAACTAATGTAAAGTGTCAAATAACTACTCCATGTATTTTGTTTTTGAAATTATATATGCATTTCTAAAAATATAAAATAAAGTATTAAATCAGTTTCTTCTAAGGAAGTAAATAATGAATTTCATTAAATCAATATATTCACTCTTTTTCTTTTGTTATATAATACATAAGTACAGGTGGAAGAATAAGTTTTTTCTTTGGTGCTGATTTGTATATATGTACCAGTTAATTATTTGAAGAATTAAGCATTGATCCAGATGGACATATCAACTTTTTTTTTTTGTTTCATTGATAAACAATTACATGAGCAACATTGTGGTTATTAGACTCCCCCCATTTAAAACATGACGCATGTGGTTACAGCTAGTGTCAGAGCCTGTCCATGGACAATGTCAGTCAAGTGATGAGGGCTTCTTTCTGTCCCATCCCTAATGCTGGGAAAATGGAAGTTCCTATGGCCAAAATCCTCACCTCACTCTAAACTACTTGATGATGTAATTGGTGTACTGGGTGGAGGCAGAGATGGAGGAGGATTGCAGATCTGCAGACTGTTGGATGCAGACTTGAGTCCAGTGCTTGACCTACTGCCAAGAGAATAGAGCCAGGTATAAGCCCTTTTACCCCAGGAACATTCCATTGTCATGTCTCTGTCTCAGTGAATCCATAGTGAACTTGCCTGGGGCTGAAACCCTCAGGCAAGACAGCTTCCTTGACAGTAATGAAAACTGAAGACACCAGTTGTATAAATGGCTAAAGAAATCTAAAAACAATTGTAATCTATAAACTATGACATGAAATTTAGAAAATCTTCAAAGAATTTTGAATGGTATAGGCAATACTTACTTAGTAATTCTAGTTTTTAGAAGTAGAAGACAGAGTGCTGTTATCTCAACTTGTTAAAACATTATCCACACATATACAGTGTATATGTAGAAAAATAGAAGAAAATACATCAAAATACGCAGCATTAAGTTGGAGTAATGGGATTATGGCTGCTAGCTGGTTTTGTTTTCTCTTTTATTCATTTTTCAAATGTTCTACTATGAGTATATATTTGTTTTTATAACGATTCTCCTGACTTTTTTAAGAGAAGGGAGATCGTAAGAATACAAAAGGAGTTAAAGAATATAGAAAGTTATATTGTTCTAGACAAATACTCCTATCCAATATATCTATATTCTTTAGTTTTCATAACAAGTTATTTTATCTAATATTCTACATTAATTTAGCTTTTTCAGTTAATTTGGAGAAGAGGGCTTTTTATGACTATGTTTTTACTACTTAATTCTTACTGAGAAATAGTATTTACCATGATCATTTCTTACAGGTATAATCAACACTTAAAGAGCAGGTGTGGTGATTGATTAAGAGCAGCTAAGAGAGGTTTCATCCATCTTGGAAGCAGTCTAGGCTTAAATCCCACTCAGAGAAGCATGTTAGTATGAGCTAGTAAAAGTCTGTGTGCTGCTTTAAAAACAGAGGAACAAATGTTTCTTTGAAGCCTACTATGCTGTGGAGCTTGAAAAATTTTTTTCTTTGCATAATGTGAAAGCGACATTGCTCTAGATTCACTTTTTGAGTATAATAGGTAGTATATAACTGTGTCCTGAAAAGTCATAAGATTAGGTAAACAATGTTAAAGAAATCTCGGTGTTCCAGAAGTATCAATGCCAGTGGTTCAGGCTTCTGGCCCTGCCCCTAGCACAAGACAGGGTATTGGGTGTCAGCGGGGATCAGAACATGGTCACTGGGCCAGGAATGTGGCTATAGGGCTTTTGCGTGAAACAGAAAGCATCAGATACTACTATTAGTTGACAGTGGAAAGGTATTTGGCACTTTTGGGGAGAGCTAGAAAGGTGGTTAAACACAGCGGTTGTGATTATGGTCTCTGGAGTAAGACAGACTGGGTACCAATCTCAGCTCTGGCAGTTCTTACAAAAAAATCCATGGACAGGTGGTTTAACCTTACTAAGCCCCAGTTTTCTCATTCAGGTAGTTTATGAAGAAGATAGGTGAGTATATAAATGTGTTTGGCATACAGTAGGATTAGTCATTAATATGTGTGTGAAAGAATGTGTGAGAAAGAAATACAGGAGCATAAATCATTATTCATTTTTTTCAAGGAGTTTGCTGTCTATTTGAGTAGACAGTGCATACACGCAAAAGCAAACTGCATGTTGTGGAGTCTGATCAGTAGATGGATGACTTAAAGGAGGAAAGCAAGTCTAGGTAGCATGTAGAATCCTAATATGATGTACATCAGTCCATATTCTGTAGAAAAATACTTTTTAAATTTAATAAGGAATCACTAAACCCACATAAATAGACACGAATCATGTAAAAATGATTAACTACTTGCTTGCCTTTTGACAATTGTTTATCTTTAAAAAAAAGACAGTGAAAAAAAGTATAGTAAATCCAATCAAAACACATGTAATTACTTCCATTACTCAAAATCATAACCAGAAGAGGAAGGCTTTAGATCAGTCTAAGTCTTTGAAATGATTACTTTACATAATTAGGGCTAAATTAATAATTACATCTATGAAGAGTTATTGTCAGTAGAGGAAACTTAATTACTAAAATACCCCACTATCCTTATATGTGGGGAAAAGAAACCAAATAAAAAATATATATCTATAAAGGACTGTCTATGGTATTAATATTTAAGAAAAATTTTGGTGGATGAGCAAGGTTTTATTGAGTACAGTTAACTACTGCTTTGCAAAAAATGTTCTAATGCTATCTTTTATATGTCCAAAAGTAATCTAATCCTTATTTAGCAATTTTATAAGTTTAATTTTTGAGTGATTAAAGCTAAAATAACTTGTATTTATATTACCTGTTATCAACTTTGTATAAGATTAACAAATATGATAATGTTCTTTCCAAGGTTCCATATCATCTTAAGTAGCTAATATATACATTATATATATATATTTATTATTTTCATTTTTTTATTGAAGTATAGTTGATATACAATCTTACACTGGTTTTAAGTATACAATACAGTAGTTCAACTGTTACCCCTATTAGTAAAACCTGACCCTCAACTAATACAGTTACTATCTGTCAACATTGGAAAATGTTATAGAATTGTTGACTGTATTCTCCATGCTGTATTACCATCCCCATGTCCAGCTTACATTATGATTGAGAATTTTTGTGCCCTTTTATCCCCCTCATCCTCCCCAGCCACCCACCAACCCCAGTCCCTCCACCATGGTAACCACCAGTCCTTTCTCAGTGTCTATGAGTTAACTGCTGTTCTGTTCATTTTGTTTTGCTTTTAGATTCCACAAGTAAGTGAAACCATATGGTATTTGTCTTTCTCTGCCTGGATTATTTCAATTAGCATAATATCCTCTAGTCCCATCCATGTTGTTGCAAATGGCAGGATTTCTTTTTTATGGCTGAATAATATTCCATTGTGTATATGTACCACATCTTATTTATCCATTCATCTATTGACACTTTGGATATGGACACTTTGGTTGCTTCTATATCCTGGCTATCATAAATAATGCAGTGATAATCATTGGGTGCATATATATTTTCAAATCAGGGGTTTTGTTTTTTTCAGGTAAATTCCTAGAAGTGGAATTACTGGGTCATATGCTATTTCTATTTTTAGTTTTTTTGAGGAACCTCCATACTGCTTTCCACAGTGGTTGTACCAATTTACATTCCCACTAACAGTGTAGGAGGGTTCCCATTTTTCCACATCCTCACCAACACTCGTTATTTCTTGTCTTTTGGATTTCTGACTGGTGTGAGATGATATATCATTGTGGTTTTGATTTGCATGTCCATGATTAGCAATGTGGAGAATCTTTCCATGTGGCTATTGGCCATCTGTATTTCTTCTTTGGAGAAATATCTCTTGAGGTCCTTCACCCATTTTTAGTTGGGTTATTTGGGTTTTTTTTGAGGCATATGAGCTCTTTATATATTTTGGATATTTACCCCTTATTGGATAAATCATTAATGAATATATTCACCCATACTGTAAGTTGCCTTTTGTTCTGCTGATGGTATCCTTTTCTGTACAGAAGCTTTTTAGTTTGATGTAGTCTCACTTGTTCATTTTTTATTTTTTCCCTTGCCTGGTGAGATGTGTCCAGGAAAAAATTGCTCCAACTTATGTTCAGGAGAGTTTTGCCTATGTTTCCTTCCAAGAGTTTTAAAGTTTCATGTCTTACATTCAGGTCTTTAATCCATTTTGAGTTTACTTTTGTGTGTGGGGTTTAGACAGCAATCCTGTTTCATTCTCTTGCATGTAACTCTCCAGTGCTCCCAACAGCACTTATTGAAGATACTGTCTTTCCCCATTGTATATTCATGGCTACTTTGTCATATATTACTTGACCATATGTATGTGAGTTTATATCTGGGCTCTCTATTCTGTTCCATTGATCTTTGGGTCTGTTCTTGTGCCAGTACCATACTGTTTTGATTACTGTACCTTTGTAAAATAGCTTGAAGTCAGGCAGTGTAATAGCCCCAGCTTTGTTCTTCTTTCTCAGGATTGCTTTGGCTATTCAGGGTCTTCTGTGGTTCCATATGCATTTTTTTTTTGGTATCATTAATCTACAATTACATGAGAAACATTATGTTTACTAGACTCCCCCCATCATCAAGTTGCCCCCATGTACCCCATTACAGTCACTGTCCATCAGTGTAGTAAGATGCTATAGAATCACTACTTGTCTTCTCTGTGTTGTACAGCCCTCCCCGTGCCCCCCCAACTACATTATGTGTGCTAATTGTAGTGCTCCTTTTTTTCCCCCTTATTCCTCCCTTCCCACCCACCATTTGCATTTTAGTACTATTTGCTCTTGTTCATTGAAAAATGCTGTTGGTATTTAATAGGGCTTGCATTGAATCTGTAAATTGCTTTGGGCAGGATGGCCATTTTGACAATATTAATTCTTCCTATCTATGACCATGGGATAGATTTCCATTTATTTGTATCTTCTTTAATTTCTCTCATGAGTGTCTTATAGTTTTCACAGTACAGGTCTTTTACTCCTTGGTTAGGTTTATTCCATAGGCTAAACACTGAAATAGGCTTTGGCAATTCCAAGAATTATGGGACATAGTTCTTGCCTTCAAGTGAAGTTACAACTTTGTCCTGAAGATGTGATAGATGACTCTCTGTCTATACACATGCATGTGCAGACAAATATACACATATATTTGACAGTTTAATTTTCTATGTTACAGGTAGATTTTTAACATAAGAATGTACATATAGGATTAAATATGTAAGTCCTCTATGATTGAAAAGAAGTGTATTTCATCTGCATAATAGTTCTAAAAGAAATCAGCCTCTGTCTTCAGTATCTTGGGTCAGAAAAATTTAAACATACTAATGATCTCATTTATTTAGAAAGTGAGTCTTACTCTCTCTACTGGGGATATTGAAATATATTACTATATATTGTTATATTTCAGAAATACTGAAAAGTCAGAATATCCCTTATTGTTTGGATAATTTATATAATAAATAAAGCTTATATTTTGCTTTACATGAAGTTTTTTTATCCCCTAGAAAAGAGCAAAATTATAGTTTTTCTTTCTAAAAAATAGGATACTAATGATTCTTTATAGTTGGTTTCAGTAAGATACCATTCTTTCTATATTTAATTTCTTTACTAATGTCATAGTTACCAATTATCTGTTAACATAATTAGCATAAGATTTCCAAGCTCCAGAGTCTACCTAATCAAGTCCATTGCTAAATAAGGTAATTTTCCCATGACTTCACCTATAAGATAACTATGATACAGTTAGAGGTCATCCTTATTTTCTACTCTTTATTCATTTACCCTTAGGAAGATTTAGGTATTATTTGGTTTTACTGTGGATGTGTGATAGAATTACATAGGAAATTCTTAAAAACCATTTTAATCTTAGGTAATGAGTTTCAGGTGAATTCGTATAATAAGTATAAATTTCATTAATCAAGATTTGAAACCAAATTTTAAAATTTAGTAAATCTGCAAAAATTTACTTGATCCAGCCAACTTTCCACTAGTTTAATTTATATTGACCAATGCTGCTTCATACTCCTATTTGCCAACTTCACTTTGTTGAACTTCTTCCTTTGTTTCATTTTCACAAATGCTTATTGACCTACTCTGTGTTGGGTGCTGTGCTGGGCAGTAGAGACACAAAGATAATGTCATGGGGTCTATGTACTCTGTAGGGCCAGGCTAACTGGGGAGAGAGACACGTAAGCAGATAAACTGGGGACCCTGCTAGAGCAATGCATACCACCTAGTGCAGTGTTGTGCTTGTAACTAGTAGTTAACTAATATTTATGAATGATTGAATGCTCAGTGTGTAATGGGACGGCAAGTAAAGGAACTTGGTCAAACCTGAGGGAGAGGGTTGATTTGGGAGGATGTTCTAAAGAAGTTATCCCAGTCTCTGGGAAATAGACCCACAGAGTTCACTTAATATAAATGCTTATAGAAGTCCTATAAAAATAATAATAATAATAAACTAGTAGAGAATTCTTCATTTCTCATTAAACCTGGTATAAGCCTTTTTTTCTTTTAAAAGGCTCTTGGGCATCTAAACCAAAGCTGAGTTCTATGAGATGAATTAACCTTGCTTTTGTTTTTAGTTATCTTTAAGTCAGGAGTTTCTGTACTTTTCAAATTCTCTCTAGAGTTGATGCCAGTGCTCTTACCCCACCCAACACATCAAGAATTTGTTTTGAAAGCTGCCTGAGAAGTTCAGATATTCTTTGAAATGCAGTAATAACTAGAGGGGTTTTTATTGGCTGCTTTCCAACAGAGAGATTTTGTACTATAAGCTGAATTCTTTTTTTTTAAGTGGTACAAGCTACAAATACTTGATTTGCTAATGTTTTTCCACTGCCATGTGTTATGCCCAATAATTAATCAAACACATTCCTTTTTAAAGCCAGTTTTTCATCTTTTATGTTTTTCTTTTACATTTCAATGTAAAATTACCTAAGCTCTATACCTTGTATAGAGTTGGAATTGAGTAGTTCAAACCATTTTTGACAATTGTAGTTCATAAGCACAAGGATAAATTTAGAAAGTTATAGCAAGTCACACCCATTGAGGATAAAGTGATATCTCAGTTGTACACCATCTTACGGGGAAATGTCCGCTGCATCATGGTATACTAAGCTTATGAGAAATCTGTCTGAATTTTATTTTAGTCTCTCTGATATATATGTACATATACATGATATATATGTACTATATATATACTGCATATGTACATATATGTGTTTATGTAAACATAAGTACATATGCACTATACATATACACTGCAGAGTCTATTTTATTAGCACTTCCTTGCATTTCATGCAAGATGTTGATATGTCAACAGTACAAAAAAACAGGCCATCTCCCAGAGGTTACCCTGTGGCCTGTGTCTTTAGTCCATACCCTCTCCTGGACTTTTTTTTCTGGTATTTGTAGCATACTTCTACACAGCGATAGCACTTCAAATTTAATCAGTCCAAAACCAAACTATTATATTCTCTAATTTTAGGGTATTTTGTTCCCCCAAATTCCTGGTCTGTTTTGGAAATGCCACTCATTGCATGCCAAAGCTAGACATCTCCAAGTTTTCCTGAATTTATTATTTTTTTTCATAAACACTCAAATTCAATTTCCCCAAGTTTTATAGCTTTTCCTATATACATGACAAATTGCTTCTTTTTTCACGTTGCTGTCCTTGATTATGTTGCATGCCAGGACATTGCAGTAGTCTCTAAAATTTTCTCAGAAATGCCATTCTTTGTCCTCGCCCTCCAGATGTTGTTAGAGTGACTATCTTAAAACCCATTCTGGGCTTGGCTTTTCCTGTCCTTCATCTACAGGGTAACACTGATTCTTCATATTATGTCATACAAGAACATTCATGGCTGGGCCCTGCCTGACTTATATAATTTTACTTCTTTCTTGTTTCCAACATGATCTTTATAATTTAGACACACTGAATTACTTACAGTTTTTCTGCACACTGTTTTCTTTCATGCCATTGTAACACTGCACCTGCTGGTCCCTGTGCCTATGTTTTCCACTTGACTTATCGCCAGGAACTTATCAAACAGTATATTGCTATTCCTATTCTACATCTAAATGTACAAGCATCTATTGCTAGGACTACCTCTAAATTTATCTCCCTAGCTCCGCTTTTGCCCATTTTTTATTCACGGATCATTTTGCAGCTAAAATTGTTTATTTTTTAACACAGATCTTGAAATCTTTTGAGGGGACAGGTGTTTATTTCTTCTACATTTAATCCCTTCCATCTAACACAATGCCTGACACACATTAGGTGCTTCAAAAATATGCGTCTTATTTACTCTTGAGTAAATAACTTGTTGTGAAGGACTGGTTAAATGATTTTAACTATTTAATATCAAAGTAACCTTTTGTTTGACTTATTTCCACTTTTTCCAAATTGAAGCTCTGATCTCTGCAATACGTACACATTCAGATAGGTATGTCTTTAAGCCCTTTTAAAAATTTAATCATGTTAATTCAGTGAGTTAAACTGGGAAGTTGTTTTCTTCTTATACAATATATATAACATATATTTTTTAGTCGTTTTTTTTTAAATTTAATTTTAAAAGGTCTGTTGACATTCTGCTGTGTACAACTGGGGCAACATGATGAGAACCAGGAAATGGATGTAAAAATGATTTTACATACTACACTTAGCATATAAATGTAATTTATATATTACATTTGGCAAAATGACTTATTAGAACTAGAGTTTCACCTTCTAGAATTCATCATTTGCACCTAACATGCATTTATGTCATCACAGATGTGCTAAAGAGGCTGAAAGCTTTGTGTGCCCACATGGGACCCACATACTTTGGAGAATGGGTGAATAAACAATTTCCCAAAAATTATATGCACATTAGAAAGATGGGTTCTTGCCATCTCAGAGATGACAATAAGCTTAACAGTTTATTGAAAGGGACTAGAGACACAAATTATTTCTAATAAACAATGTAATTATCATGCTGAAATAAATGGCTGTCACTCAGTAATTAGAAAGACTTAAAAAAAAAAAATAGAAGCTCCAAGAGTGGCAGCAACAGAGTTCTTGGGTCTATTATTCCCAGAAAATTAAAATAGTATCTTGGGACAAGAAATGATATTAGAAGTAATGAATTTGAATCCCTGTTATTCTGGAGTAAATATTAATATCACAGAATCTATATGCTCAAGTGAAAATAAATTTGAGTTGAGTAACTAATGCATTTGCTCTAAAGTGGTATTTCTTTTGAAATGGTGTAAATGAATTCTGAACTGCATTTAAACAAGAGAGTCAGGTTGTCACAGTCTGTGGTTGTTAAGCTGTAATTAAGTGATATGTCCTAGAAAAATCAATCTGATAACTTACAGTTGCACTTTAGGCTGTTGTAAAGAAAAATTCTTTCTATATTTCCATGTGCATCTTAACAGGGCTACATGAAGATCAATGGTGTAAGGATATAAATCATGATAGAAAAATAGATGCGAGTTCTTTTAAAAGAGATGCCAAATTATAAAATAAGCCATTGTGAAGCTCTCATTGCAAGGATGTATTTTTTTTTCAATCCTGAATAAATCAGTGTGAAAAAAAGCAATCTACTTTTCCATGTGTGTAGTACATGGGGTGTGGTCAGCCCCCATCTATGCTGTCATAAAGCTACTTCTATGTGAGTGATGTCTGCCTCAGACCAGATGGTCTGAAAATGGAGAATAATCAGACCAATGGGGATAAAAATGCAGTGCCTACCTCAAGGGGGCAATAGTAAATTAACACTGTAGGATGCCTGGATAATAAAAAGTTGATGAAAGATATTTTTACTTGGTTGGGGTTGTTTTTTCATATCCTGACAGTTCTAAGAGCCTTCAAGGGAGACTAACCCCTATTTGGGTCCATTTATCCTGATCCTTAAGTATAGAAGTGGATGAACTCTATCTTACCCCCTGAATGTCCTGTAATATTTTAACATGCTGATTAGTTGGAGGATGAAAAGAGTTTTGTTTAGAGAAGATTCCTTAAAGAAAGAATTCGATAAACTGTGATTACCCATTATGTCAAAAGCTTTCTCTTGTTTTTTTCCTCATCCAAATCTCACTATAGTGTTCATTATTCATTTGTAAATCCCACTCTTTTTATGACCAGTGGTGGGCCAAAAGGTAATTCCTTCAGAAATTTGTAAAAACTACACAAAATCTCGATAAACTCTTGTTTGACACATTTGAGTAATGTTGAGTTTAAGATGCTGGCAGGACATTTTTACAGAAATATTCAGCTAGTTGGAAATTAGGAAAGAGATTAGGTCTGAGATACAGATTATTTAAAAGAGTAATTTGTTCATTATTTCACACACAATTAACACCAAGCAATGAGAGGACTGTTAAGAATTCAATCATATATAGATGCAGTATGTATTATTAAACTTTATTGTGGAGTTCCAAGTTTTCATTCTTTTTGTTGTTGGCATGTTAAATGCCATGAGTTCCGTGTTACTTTAACTATTGAAAATATTAGGGGATATATGGAGAAACAATAATGTTAACTATAGGATTTGTAGACATTTTGCTTACCTTTGCATTGTCAGCATTTTGAACATAGAAAGTAAGCAGAACTTTTCAAATGTATCAACTCAAATGGTAGCGTTAGGCATCATATATGGCATTAAGCCATGAAGTTCCAGAATACCTCTCAAGTCAAGTGGCACAAGTAGCAACAGTGGGGAGTCACAGTCTCCTAATCAATGCCATTCTCTAGGAGTATGATAGACTCTTTAGGGAGAAATATTAACTCATGAAATAGTTTAACAGCTGAAGCAATCATTAGGGTGCTTACCTAACTGAAGCCAGGAATGTCTTAAATCTGTATGTAATTGAAGCCTCCTGAAGATTATCTTAACCCCTTAAAAGATCTGAAGTATTCAGTTGCAGTGTTCTTCAATTAATTTTTAAAATGAATCTGAAATTATTTAAACTGCCATACAACCCACAGCTATAGCAAAACATTTCCCATGTTACTCTGATTTTCTTAGTAGAAATTTGTAAATGTTGTAAAAGGAGCCACAGGTATTTCCATTTACAAACTTATATTTTCCTATTTAAATTCAGAAAAAAAATGGACATACTGTAGTTAGTGATGAAACTTCTGAGTTCTGTAGGTGTTTGAGTCATAGGTGGAACAAATGTGTAGAATACAAGTAATCAAAACCTCTTGATTTTCTGTCTGAGGAGAAGTTGCTTAAGTTTTCAGTTCACTGTAAAGTTTAATAGGAAACTGAAAATTATAGGCACTTTAAGGAATTTTCCATCTACCTTTGTAAAAGGTCCCATTTTGGGGAAAGCTGCGATGTGTATCATGGTGACAGCCGTCTTTGCTGTGAAGCTAGGTCCAGAAACATTTTCTAAAGTCTCATGTCAGCAAAACAAAGTCACTTTTCAAGTCAGACTTCTGTGTCATGGAATACTAACTGGGGAATTCATGTTCCTTCTGTTCAATCATTCTTCAAATATATACTTACATTTGTTAAAAATTTCAAGATCACATAAGAAATTTGAGATATATAATAGTTATCAAAAATAATTATCAAATGTATATTATAACTGTTTTCTGGTTTAGGGTTTTTGTCCCTACTAATTTAGGTTTTTTGAGTTCTTGTGGTAGTAATTCTAATTCCCTGAAGAAGGTACTATCACGTTATTAATATTTTAATTCAGTTTTCAGGAAAATGTCACAGAAGAGTGAATGTACACAAAATTTTTCAGGTATAAAATTGTCTCTGAGAACTTACTTACATTTATCTTAGAAGATTTAGCAACTGAGATCTGTGAACCAGATCTAGTCATCATGGATTTGTAGTAAACATTTTGAAGACTGGAGAAGTGCTATTTGTCCAATAAATACAAAGGATGGGAAAAGCAGAATAACTGTCACTAGTAGTAAATGAAGAGTGTAATTCGTGTATGATCAAAGAGAATCACACAGTTTTTATAATTACAAAGCCTCAATAGAGTGTAACCACTAAAAAGATGCTCTAAAATTTGAGTTAGCAAACCGTTTTTCTAGTTAAAGAACAAAATTGTGGGTACTCAATAATGTTTACTGTCTCTTCGATTGTGTAGTACTTTAAATACATGCACATATCATTTTCATTAGAAGTCTTTCATAATATGAATAGTCTGCATTAGAAAAATTGTCTCCACTGAGAAAAAGATACTGCTTTTGAATACTTATTTTTTTAATCTGTTTACTCTTTAGTGATTTTGTCACCATTGTGTAAGTTAGAAACAACTTATTTTTCAGTGTCACCATCTTTTCTAAGTAAATGTTCCATTTAGTTATAACATACATACAAAAACTATAAATTATAATGTTCATCTTGATATTTGTCAGAAAGCTGACACACCCATTTAACAACACACAGAACAAAAAAGTAGAGCTAGAACATTACCAACAAGAAGAAGCCCTTTTCTGGGAAACTACTATTCTGACTTGTAACAATAAAGATTATTAGTTTTGCCAGTTTTTTTATATTAAATAAATGAAATCATAAAGATGTCTTTTTGGGGTCTGACCTATTTTGCTTGACATTACTTTTGTGAGATGTGTTGATATTGCATATGGATATGGTTCATTCATTCTTATTCCCACTGCTGTATAATATTCCAGCTTTGCTCTCTTTAAAACTGTAAGAATTCTCTGAGGGATTCATGAATCTCAGCATAGTATTGCAAAATAATCTTAATGTTGGAAAGGGATTGAGTTGTTAAGCTGTAGGTGGTTCTTATTTTTCATTGATGATACTCTTAGGGAAAGCATTGATGAATGAATGAAATAATTTATCTAGTGTGCTAGTGAAAAGCAATTTCAAATGATCTCATATAGCAAAAAAGCCATTTGCTTAAAATACTCGGTCGTAATTTACCGGTTAAACTTACATGTTGTTCTGATCCCGATTCTCAATTTTTGTGTTAATAATTATCTTACACGACATCTTAAAAGTATAACACCTATGTCTGAACCAATTTTCTTAGCACATAGGTCGCTATAGTAAGAACAGCTTTTGGGGTAGTACCATTAACTGTCTGAATATTAAATCACCTGTAGTATTTTTCAGTTAGTAGCAATCTAAAGACCTATTGGAATGACACTAAAAATGTAGATGAATATGCATGTTTGAGCTAAAGTTTTCAAATTTGTGGTTTATGGCAGTTTTTACTAGTGACAGCAGAAAAGAAATGATCAAGTTAGATTTTTGTAGAATAAAGTGGTTTACCTGTCACTTATGTGTTCTAACTGTAGGAAGGAAACTTGTGGAATTCTTTTGAAAGCTATCCCAGTACATTTAGTAACCAGTTCTCTCTTGCACCCCACCCCCAAATTTTGGCTTATATGACAAGATGGTGATAACAATTTGAAGTACTAAAAGAACTAAATTTTTAAAACAATCCAGCAGCCCCTATAGAAAAGTATGATTATTTACATAAAAGCATTTGTATGTCACAAAAAATGTGTTTTGTAAAATCTTCATTGTTAGAGAAAGACTGAACACACCCATTCTGGCTCCTCTTTATCCTTTCACACCTGCACACATCAGAGTATTTTCAAATACTCTTGGTCTTCTGGCAACCACCTTCATATTTAAAGAAGGTCATGTGTATGCATCTATACTTTGATTTTCCACTGTTGATTTCTATTTATCATTTACAAGAAAAAACACAATTATAAAACAAACCCAGTTAAGTGTTCTGTATGCCTGACATTGGGCTGAGCACCATTAGATCCTTGTATTTAATTTCCTCAGCAACTCTGTAATGCACATTCGTTGTTTTTTTTTTAATAAGAAAATGGCGATGCATAAAGACTGAGCTCATGTAACTTGTGATTTGCTGAACAGGGTTTAACTTATCCAACATTCCTGGGGAAAGACCTATGGAACTGTAGAAATGTCCTGTATTTCATGATGTTCATATTAAGGTTTTCCCCTTCAGGTTATTTTAATAAATGTTATTTATTTTGTATTGCTATACAAATGCGGATCTCAGAGTAGGCAGGTAAATGACCCTGTTTTTACAAAGGAATAACTGCATCTTAAGAGAATAGGCAAATTCTTCAAATTCCACAAGAATATTCAGCAAATATTTGTGAAGGGTACACTCCAAGCCAGAGGCTGTGTGGAGGGGAGGTGCCTGCTTCACTGTCTCTCAGCTAATAGAGGTTGCTGGCTGAGTCCCACTGTTAGACCAGTGCTTTTCAAAGTTGAATAATGTATTTAAACTCTTTTAAAGTATAAAAAAATACATGTCCTCCAGCATTGTTGTTTTCATGATAGTATTAATTTAAGTATAAAAACAAAACTACATAAAGTTCCTTAGAGTCTTAGGCCATTGCTAAACAGAAAATTTTACAAATTAAGCATAAACAAAGCACCAGAATATTATTAAAATAAATGACACCAATTTAGTAGAATGGATAGAACTAAGACTAAATTACAGAAATTGAGTTTAATAATAAAAAGATTTAACCTCAGATTTCTATAATTTAATATACTTCTGAATTGGACTTTATTGAAAACAATATAGAGAACATCTTTGTAAGGAAGTTATATAAACTATTATTAATACGTTTAAGATTTTGAATCCTACTTCAGAATAATAAAACTTAGAGCTATCAGAGAAATTTGCCAATGTCACTTTTAATCGCATGACATTTGATAATCATTTAAAGCTCACTTTATTTACTTTGAGATGCGATTAACATTGTAGTAGAGATGTATACCTAATAAGAACTAAAGTTGGAACTGAAAAATGTTTCACTGTGGATTTCTTATTGCACTCACTGCTAATGGCTGATGCAAGTTGGACAGCACAAAAATAGCATCTGAGCCTTATGTTTATTTGTACTTTAATGTGCACTGACTGCTGTGCTAAAATTCTTTTGGTTTTTATGTCAGTACTTTCCTGCCATGTATGATGACCAGATGCTCTGACCAATCTCTGGACTACAGTAAAACTTCTTGCATATCATGCATATTTATATCACCTCTACCTCACTTGTTATGCTCTGAATTATAAACAAAAAGCATATACCAAAATTAAATGGTTGTACTCAGTTAAAGGGTAGCCATCTAGCCATTCATTGACCTGTGAACACAATTTAAAAATTGTGGCAAACTTTTGGGTCCCTATGAATATGCCCCTAGACCCTTTAGGGAAGCATTCCTTTAGGATATAATGTGATTCTGTGATTACACATTCCTCCTTGCCTTTCATGGCCATCCTGCTGGGTGCTAAGAAAGTATTCTGTTTTTCTAACATTCAGTTACAAAAAAACATACAGAACTATGTCAAGAAGAATTGAAGAGGAAATTTTTCTTTCTTGGCCTGAGATGCCACACTAGGGTTGAAAAGGGGGCAAGTTTTAATGACATCCATCTGTTGCAGAGAGTAAGTGGGCTCAGCATTTGAATTTGTTGTCCAGAGTTAGACTTTACAGGCATAAATAAAACTGGTTTCAGGATCTGAGAGTACTAGGGACATGAAGCAGCAATGCAGAAAGAAGTTAATCTTATATTTGTCTGAGACTTTCCCCCACAGGAATTGCTATTGCCTCACTCTCTCTTTATTGTGCCTTTATGTGTGAAATCTGCTGGTTGAGCTAGGAGGCATCAGTCTATTTTGAAAGCATACTTTTCCCTCTGCTTACACTTAATGTTGAAATTCTTACTTTGTCATGGAGAGGGAAACACAGCATGGTAAAAATTGCGCATCTCTCACCATGAGTCCCTGAATCCTCTTTCATCCTTCTGTTGATTGAAGGATAGACTAACTCCTGTTTATCCTAAGCTCTCATGTCAAGAGTTTTAATCACAGATTGACCTCATTGTAGTGTGGAACATGTCTGTGTCTACGTGGAAGCTAGAGAACAGTATGTATTTCCATGAAGGTCTCTACTTTTCATCTTCAATAATGTCAATATCTATATGTAAATTTTGAAATCTAATTTAATTTTATTCTTGACACCCATTTTCTGGAAACATTTCATAATATGTCCATTTATTTGCATTTGTAGAATGCATTTATAATGCATTTTCTCACTTTGGGAATAAAATCCCTTAACAGGGTTCCAGAAGAATCTCACTTAAAACAAAGTCTACTATGACTCAGCTGTTGAAGAAATCCTGGCAGGAGGGCTCAGGTGTTACATTCCCATTGGGTCTAGGCCCTCCAGAATACTGGAAACTTTTTTTTTTGTTGTTGTTAAAATTCCAGGGCTTGGCTATAAGTCTTAGACTTGCAATCTACTTTTTAGAAGTTTGATTCAGAAAAGAGAAACACAGTTATGAAAATCAATCACAGCAAAAGCAATCCTCAGTGTCATGCCCGGTCCCTAAGAAGGTCCGAAGAACGTGCTCCTCAGGGACATTTGCAGCCCACTTCAGGCCAACATCTCCCCCTCTAGGCTCTCACAGTGCTGTATACAGGTGCTTCTTCACCCTTTTGGACCAGGTGCTCCTTTCTGGCTCTACCTGTTCATGGACTTCTTTTTTTATATGAATGGTGGAGCACCCTGATCTTAGTTCCTGAGTTTAATCATATCAGGCATGTAGAAACAGTCACTGGCTGTTTAATGCAGTGTGTACTTTACCCCCTTTTTTCTCATTCCCAAATTAATATATTTCTAGGTAGTTTGTTTCAAGCCAGCTCTGAATTTTTCTAGGTACATAGGTGGCTGATAGATATGAAGGAGGGATTTTAGCCAAGAATTCTCTCACCAGTTAAGACACTCTGCTTAGCAAGTCTATGATTTACAGAGTGAATATGTAGACCAAGGACATACCATCGTTATCACAAATGATGTAAACCTGTAGCTCGTAGGTCAGGTATCTGTAGAAACATCTTCTTTGGTGTTTTGGTGGGGTGAAGTAGAATAGCAGGTAAGATGGTTTTGAGGCTGATAAATATGAGTCAAATCTCTGGTCTTCCATTGAGTAATGTGTGAGCTTGGAAACTTTCTAAACCTTTCCTCACCTATTCACTCAGCATAAAAATAGCTTCTTCGTGGTAGTATTATTGTATTAATAATATAATGCATTTGACTGACTCCCTCAGCTCTGTGCCCACACTGAACCCTAAATAAAGGTCACCTGTAATGGAAGCCTTGTGTAAAAGATGGAAGTACTTTCTAAGCACAATCTTGAATGTATAAACATGCAGCACATAGAACTACTATTTTTAAACTACATATGGGAAATAATGTCATACTTTCTAACGGTCACCTACTAGTATTTAATTTTTGTTGTTTTGTAATAAGTAATATTTCTCATGAGTTACTGACACAACATAATGCACAGGGCTCTGTTTCACCCGTAAGTGCTGTGGCAAAGAACCCGCAGGGGAAACATCTTTCTGGAATTTAGTTATTTGCCGCAAACTGCAGAATAATGTCATAGACTAGGCATTTTAAAATGAGTCACCCCAGTCCCTGCAGCACTGCAGGTACGCCGAGGGCAGCCTGCCACAGATGGGCTTTCAGGAAGCATGGAGATGGGGCGGTGGAGCAGTGCGGGCATGGGGAGGAATGGGGAGACACATTTCTAAAGAGTCAGGCTGTGGATTCCAGACGTATAGATTTCACAAAGACCTTTCAACGCTTCATAAATTATGTGAATTGCAAACATACAAGCCATTATGGTATTTGGGTTAAATGTGAGGTAATTTAGTCTTAGGGTTTTCAGTCTTCCCATGTGTAAATCATTTTACCAGTATGCAAATAATCCCATATATGAGACTCCCAGAGAAAATGCTTCCATTTCTGTCTCTGTACATCATCACTAATCGTAATAAGTAAGTCTGAGAGAGTGTGCCAAAAGCCCCTGCCAAGTACATTTTTCGAGGGAGGAAGGCAGTGTTGCCTGCGGAGGAGATGCCGGCCGGAGAGCCACCACACCTGCTCTCGTTTCCTAGTAGGGCAACGACGTCCCTGTTCATGTTACCGTCTTCCCTTTAGTCAGGTATTATAATGCAAGAAGACTTAGAAAATTATGTTAAGTGTCTTGGAACCTCACAAAAGGCTTATCATCGCTACTGTGTTAAGGTTTGAAAGTCAGGCTTTGTAGGAAGCCAGAGAAGCAGGGTGACTGTAGCCCAATTCCTGGATCAGCTCTCCCCAAGACATCTTGTGGGGAAAATGCAGCTAATCCTCCCAGGATCCGATTTTGATGGGAGTGGGAGGAAGATGAGGACTTAGCCAGAGGTCTGCATCAAGAGAGATCATCTTTAGAAAGAGATTTTAATTTAGTATTATGTCAGCTGGTTTGCATTTAATCTTGTTTTTCTAAAATCACCGGGATCACAAAATTTGTGTCAGCCCAGTCCACACCTGCCAGCTAGTGTATCTTCTTTCCCCAAAGCATCCTCAGAGCTTCCCGGTACTGCCTGTAATGAGGACAGATGACGGCCAAGTGACCCACACTCAGCATCACCCACCAGCCCCATGTGAAAACCGAACAATATATAAAGAGAAAGAATACACTCAGTGCCTTTAATTTCTTTCCGTTTTCTGATTCCTTTTGGCTTGACATTAGGCTCAGAGTCTCTGAAGCTAAGATGAAAGAGTAACAGTGGGCTTGAGGGTAGTACAAAGTCATCTTCAAATATGGCTGAAGATTTAGAATAAAGCAATAGCAATTATTTTCATTTTAATGATTCTCTTACACTTTTCAATATAACAGACTGTATTTTCCATTGACTTTTAGTACCCTGAAACAACTGTCTAGAAATATTGTGAAGTTGCTACCTTTTACTGTGAATTATTATTCAATGCTTTAAACTCAGTACTGAAATACTTTACAAGTGAATCTTCTTTTCTGACATGCAGTGTAAACATTCTTGTCTTTCTATCTTTAATATGTTTTTATTTTATCAGTAATTCACTAAAGGTCTTTTTTTTTTTCTCACAGTCTGACAGCAATGCCAGCTTCCTTCGAGCTGCTAGAGCAGGCAACCTTGACAAAGTAGTGGAATATCTGAAGGGGGGCATAGACATCAACACCTGCAATCAGGTAAGAGCTTGGCAATGGGCTCTGTAGTATGCAATGAAGAAATACTCATTATCTGTAGATACATTCCAAGAATGCAATGTTAATTTTTTTCTTTATTGAATTTGCCAGAACACCACTGATTCAAACTTCAGAAAGTCCATTTTTACCCCCTTACCAAGCTTTTGAAACCTCAGATGTTTATATCTGGACTAATATTGCTGGCAAAATAGAAAGATCAAAAATAATAATTGAATGTCAGTTTTGTCTGTGAAATGATCTGGGCCACTCTTGGCTGGGATGTTGACCAAGAATGATGTTATCCAGACTCTGGCTTCTTTTCTTTTCTGCTGCATGCCTTTTATTCATGGATAACTAACTGTTACAATTTGGGACAGAGAAAGAAGAGGATAAAATAAAAGTAACTCCCTCCTTTTCCCCCTAATCAGTTTCAAGATATGAACTGGAATGAGAAGAGGTTGAAACTACTGGCTTAAATGAAGTGTTTGGATTATTCATTCATCACATCCATTTGATGAGGACTTTAGACTGTATACATTTTGGGTATTATTTGGTCCTAGGGTTGTTGAGATTTTTGTGCTATTCTTGACTAAGCTTTTTATGCTGTGAGTTAAAATGTCTTGTGGACTCTAGTATTCACAAAAGTGTGCTGGCTATTGTTGGCACAGTTGCACAGTGTGTGTGTGTGTGTGTGTGTGTGTGTGACAGAGCTGAATGGGAAGTGAATAATCCTGGCTAATTCTAAGTTAACAGAAGGTAAATTTCACTGTTGGATTCTAAATATTCTAGAAAAGGTCTGTTCCTATCCTGGTATATATATATTGAGCCCACTTATATTCAATCTTTAGTCCCCTGAAATTAATATATCTTTCAACTACAACTTTTCAAAAACGGAAACTGATACTTTCTCATACTGAAATTTCCTCTCCTCTCACATTCCTACCTGCTGATTTCCTCAACAGTAAGTCAGTTTCAACAGTTCTCCACCCCTCACCAACCCCTGTCTAGTCTGGCACTCCCCTTTCGGTCAATCCTCTACATCCAAATCTGTGTTAACTTGAATCACCCCATGGTTGCCACAACAGCCTCCGTAATTAGGTCTGTCTGCATCTTGTCTACTCTGGTCACTCTCCACACTATGTCTTGACTTAACTCTCTAAAATAAAAATATGGTCATGGCACTCCCCACCCCCAAAACTTCCTATGGCCACCAGGGCTTAGAACAGAGAAGTGGTCACATCAAAATCACCTAGAGGCTTTTCAAAGGTGCAGGACTTCCCTTGCTCCTCCTGAGTCACCAGCAGAGAGGGCATTGTCCCTGATAGCAGTGTGCCTTGTCCTTTAGAGGAATGTCTCTCTGAAAAATGCTGAGAGTTGCTTGCTGTTGGGAAAGGCAGTCTGCTGTCACCTGAGCATTCCAGCATATTCTTTTGGGTCTGACAAGAATGAAAGACACTGAATACTCTTTATCTGGGCCATTTTTAAGGGTGTGCTTGCAGGGAGCAACTTTGAGGGATTAGGTAACACCTCCCTCCAGACAAAAAGTAGGCTTGTTTTTTCTTATAGAAGCTGTGAATCCCCCAAGTCAGTATTCTTTATTATTTCTCAGAATTTTGAAGGCATTTTGCCATTGCCTACCTACCTATCTTCTTTCCCTTCCTTCCCTCCCTCCCTTCTCTTTCTTCTCTTCCTTTCTTTCTTTTTATTGAAGTATAGTTGATACCCAATATTGTATTGGTTTCAACTATACAGCACAGTGGTTCAATAGTTACACATATTATTAAATCCTCACCCCCTCTAGTGTGGTTACTATCTGTAAACATAGAAAGATGTTACAGAATCATTGGCTATATTTTCCATTCTGTACTACCATTCCTGTGACTGACTAATATTATGATTGAGTCTCTCAATCCCCCTCATCCTGCCTACCCACTGATCCCAACCCACCCCCTACCCTGGTAACTACCAGTCACTTCTCAGTGTCTAGGAGTCTACTGCTATTTTGTTCATTTTGTTTTATTTTGTTTCTTAGATTCCACATATAAGTGAAATGATATGGTATTTGTCTTCTCCATATGGCTTATTTTACTGAACATAATACCTTCTAGGTCCACCCATGTTGTTGCA
This sequence comes from Manis pentadactyla, assembly GCF_030020395.1. NCBI lineage: Eukaryota > Metazoa > Chordata > Mammalia > Pholidota > Manidae > Manis > Manis pentadactyla. Next base: position 95,772,320 of record NC_080023.1, read on the forward strand.
AATGGCAGAATTTCTTTCTTTTTTATGGCCGAATAATATTCCATTGTGTATATGTACCACATGTTCTTTATCCCCTCATCTGTTGCTGGATACTTTGATTGCTTCCATATCTTGGCTATTGTAAATAATATGGCAATAAACATAGGGGTGTATATATCTTTTTGAATGAGGGATTTTGTTTTCTTTGGGTAAATTCCTGGAATGCTGTTACTGTGTCATATGGTAATTCTATTTTTAGTTTTTTGAGGAACCTCTATACTGCTTTCCACAGTGGCTGTACTAATTTACATTCCTACCGACAGTGTAGGAATGTAGGAACGTTCCCTTTTCTCCACATCCTCGCCAGCATTTGTTATTTCTTGTCTTTTGGATAGTGGCCATTCTGACTGGTGTGTGGTGATATGTCATTGTGGTTTTGATTTGCATTTCCCTGGTGATTAGCGATGTGGAACATCTTTTCATGTGCCTGTTGGCCATCTGTATTTCTTCATTGGAAAAATGTTCAGTGCTCTTCTTTAGCATCACCCAGAGCATGCACAGACATCCATCACTGGTCCTGGGTGTCACCCCTATTGGATTGCAAAGGGAGCATAGAGAAGTGGCACAAGCAACCTGCTGACACTCAGTGGCTGCTTTTGCTGGAATTATAAAGTAGTTTGTTTTTGGTAGGAGACTTGTATCTTCTGCCAGCCCAGCGTCATCAAACAGTAGCAGTTTTGTTTTTAGCTTGTAGGTAAGATAGAATCTCAGACCTTACATTGCTCTTGGTAAGGCCAAAGAATAAGTTCATGAAGTAAGGCCAAGCTCCTTGATCCCAGTGTATAAGATATTCATATCCTGCATCTTAAAATTCTTATCCATCTTATTTTCCATTATAAGTCTTTTTTAAAATATGTTTTAGTGTTCTCTTGAGCAAATAATTTGAACTTAGTTATTTTAAAAAGAGAAAGAACATCCAAATTTCCATATGAATATAAGAACTTCTTCCAGAAACACCTAGGAGATTGAGTATGAAATATTTTATAATGTTAACATGTTACCTTACATTTTTAAAAAGTATATTAAATACGTTACCAAATTTTAATATCAATGCACTAACTTTCTAATGCAATTTCACTTTGTAATATGCTAAAGACTGGGGAATGAAACAGTTAGTTCATTTAGGTAAATTATCACAAATCATGCCAAAAAATAAACCTAAAGAAAATGAAATTAACTTCAGTCAAACCAATTCTACATCAGTCTTAAGTATAACAACTATATTAACTATATGTAAGATTTTAGGCTTTTTAAGAAAAATGATTTCTCAGCAGGAAATACTCAGTTCTTATCTGCTTTATAGACTGACCTAACTTCCTCACTTACCTCAAAAAGTTTTCAGTAGTCTAACATATTTTTATTGTAGTAGCCATTTGTTGTCCACTCTAACATGTTATTACAAAAGGGAGGAACATTTATTTTTGTGAGAAAACAGCATAGTGTCACAAAACCACACAAAACTTGGCTGTCAGTGGTGCAGGTTTCTGTCTTCACTTGGATCAAGTCATTTCAATGCAGAAAGTGACATTTTTCTGATCTCTAAAGTAACAACAATACATTCCATCTTACATCACTGGTTGCAATGTAAATTAAATTATGAAATAAGAAAGGACTCTCTTAAGTTGTATATATTCTAATTATAATCACTGTATATAATTCACCAAGAATGAGAGTAATTAAAATTGACCTCTACACAAAATATGAGACTGAATCTCCTTATCATCTGAATGATGATATAAATCATCTGAATTTAGTAGGTATAAAGTGAATGTCTGGTGTTGGTTCTTACTACTGTTCAAGAATGTACATGAATAGAGATTATGGAAACAAAGTGAATAAAGGTAACAAATTAGCTATTATGTATCAGACTGTGCTGGGAGCTTTACATGTGATGTTTCATCAAGCAGCAGACAAATGTTAAGAAGTATGCACTCTCCTGAGTTTACAAGTGCAGAAACTGAGCCCACAAGTGGTTAAGTGATGTTGCCAAGATCACACAGCTCTGTCTTCCCTCTACAGGTTTTTCCTACTGCAGAACACCTGCCTGAGATGATTGGCTCTCCCCTTCAGAACGTACAGTGGCCTTTATCTTGAAGCTCAGTATAATTTTTAACCTGCCATTGTTAATATAAAAACTTTTAATCATCCTTAGATTAACATAATGGCAGTTAGAGGAACTGTTAAGTCAAAGAGCACCACCACCAGGATTACTACTAAAACTCATAAAATATGGAACACAAAATAATTTTCAAACACCTAGGAGGGCACAAAGGCAACTCTTCAGCCAAAATATTGCTATATGTAAATATGTAAAAGCTCAAAGTGTGCTCTATTTTGTTTCTAAGCCTGAGTTTCTCGGGAGCATTAAGACTTGTAACATAGAACCAGGACTTCCTGTACCCTGTCGTATTTCTCAATGAAAGGCAATCTGGGCTGCACCAGCTTTCAAAAAATATCACATGTGTTGGTGTACTAAGATTCCTAAACTGAAATTTGGATGAAATTTTTTTTCTTTGTAAATTGGTTTCATAGTGACCAAGAGAATTTTGAAATGTAATCCCAAAATACCATTTGGCTTCTAATCATTTAAAGGATGTGGGAAAAATTCATAGATTTTGCAAAAGACAGTTTCTTTAAAAAAACAAACAAACTTTGTCTTCCTTTCTCTTTTCCAAGTGGTTACAAATTTGTTAATTTTAGTTTCATTAAAAGATTAAACTAGTAATTTATTTATTATCTCTTCTTTATTCAGAAAAGAATAAACCTTAGCATTTGTTTCCTATTTCTGAAACTAATGTATACTTATGTTTCTCTTATTTAGTAATGGTTCATAATACAATAGTGCTATAAACAAGGTTAACATTCAGATATTAAAAATAGACTTTATAACCTTAAAAAACTTACAGCCAGTTACAAGTCAGTAAAAGCCTCAGAAGGTTCAAATACTTTTACCTTGTATAAAACTTATTGGTTTCATTACAGTGATTTCCAATTAAAGGGCATCACTTATCATTTATGACATAATCCTAGATATGACACTAAAGGTTAACAGTTCTTGTATCCTGATGTTTGGTTTTGACCATTTACCACTGAGGTGGAGAGGATCCAGAATGATCAGTTAAAATCCTGTGTTTCCTTTCTTAAAACCAGAAGGCATGGTCAAAGCACCATTTTCAAAATGATATTAATGATCCTAAAATAGCAGGCCTTTACCACCAAGGAAGTACACCCAACAGTGACTCTCTCATATGCTCACACAGTAATGACTCAGACCACAAAGTGTTTTTGGAAGTCACATTAAAAATGTGGATGCTGGAATCCAGATTCTCATTTTGTCCACTTAACAGCTCTGTGGCCCTGGGCAGTCAACTTCTGGACTCATTTTCTTCAACTTTAAAACAGTTATAACAACACTGAAGTCATAAGGTTGTTATGGTAATTAAATGAGATGTTTGCAAGATGCTTATAGCAGAGAAAGCATTCAGTAAATATTAGCAAAAGATAAGCCTTATTATAATAATGTAACATTTTTTATTGATTCTCTAAGTTTCAGCAGAAATGCTGCTGATTCTCATAGGCAGGACAAAACATAAAAGGTATTCTCACAGCCTGTTTCATCAAGTAGAAAAGATTATGCTTAGTGGCAATTGGTTAATAGTGACTGCTTATCTAAGTTACAATAAACTAAAATCTTTTTCTGAAGCTAAATCTTTTTTTACAGATCCCATATGGGTCCATCTGGTCTGGACCTCTCATTAAAAATGCCATAAACAATTCTGTTAGCTTGGGACTTTAATAAAGACAGCAAAAATGAATAACTGAAAATGGAATTCATAGAATGAATGGAATATGGAATAAACTGTGTACAGCTTTCTAACCAGTTAAATGAAGCACAAATATATGTGTAAATAATATAGTTGTATATTCATATGTCTATTATTGACCACTCATTTAGAAGAAACGAGGTGGTACCTCTGCCTGGTTCTGGTAAATGTATGCCCTTTGCTTTTGGATTCTGTATTATTCTCTGATTTTCTTCAGCATGCATGTTAATACTAGTCCTTGCTCTACACTGAGGAAGGCTGATTCAGATTGGATTTGAATAATAACTGTCTAACATTTTGAGCCCTTAGAATTTTCAGTGTTGATAGTTATTCAATGTAAAGTAATTCCAGTAGAGACTTTTCATCAACTGCTTATGCATTGCTCTAAAACCTGTTGTCTCTATTTATAACTACACAGATTTATGAAGATGTTTGAAATGCAACTCATATTTCATTAAAAAAATTCCAGGGGTAACTTCATGCAAATTATTCCTGTGACTGTCTTCCTAAGCACTCCACTATAGTGGTTTGCATTGGAACAGAACAATTTATATTCTGGGAATCCTTTCAAGTGCTCTCTTCCTAAGATCAAAAGATGTAGATTTTAATACATAACCCCAGGCAGCCACTCAACTCTCCCTAACTCATCTCAGCTATTATAATCATAGCATTCTTTCTGCCAATTTGAATACAATTCACCATTTGTTATTCTGTTTACTCCAGCCTGTATTGTGTGTTTACTATGTGGCAAACACTGTTCTAGGTGCAGTGAAGAGAGGAAAAAACCTTGCTCTCATAGAGCTCACAGTCTAGAACTTGACAGGAGGGTGACAATTACCAAGGGAAAAAGTAGATGTGGAGACAGAGGCATCAGTAAATGACAGGGGGAGCAATAGAGCAGGGGAGAAGGAGAGGGAGTGGAGGGAAGGGTGTGTTAGGTGGGATGGTCAGAAGGTCTGACAGCCTTGAATAGGAAAGCCCTGCAGTCTTTGGAAAGAGTATATTTTAGAAGAAGGCTTAACAAGCAAGAAAGCCCCAAGAAGGGAGCATGACTGGCTTGTTCAAGGCTCACAAAGATGGCTAGTGTAGCTGGAGTAGAATGAAAGAGGGAAAGAGAAGAAGGAGGTGAGGGGAGAGCTGAAGGCAGCACAAGTCATGTAAGGCCTCATAGGCTATTTTAAGAACTTTGGCTTTAATTCTGAGAAGAGAAGTGATTAGAGTGTTTTTTAGCAGAGAAATGATGTAAGCTGACTTAAGTTTAAACAGTGACCCTCAGACTGGAATGGAGCAGGGAGAGATGGAGGGAATGCTTTTCTAATACTTCAGGTGAAAGATGAGGTGTTATGTACTAGGGCAACAGGCAGGAGGAGTGGGGAGAAGTGGTTGAATTTGGGATATATTTTGAAAATAGAGCTGATAGATTTTGTTGGCAGATTCCATGTAGGACAGGAGCAAAAGAGAGGAGTCAGAGTTAAAGGTTGGGATCAGCTGAGAGGAGAGAGAAGGTGTGAATAGTCATCGAGGAGAGTGGGGGAGAGAGTGACTAAGGGTAACTGAGTAGGATTGACAGGCGGCAGAGTAGGATGAGAGAAAAGAGAAGTGTCAGAGATGACTGTTGGGGTGGCAAGGAGAATAATGAGGGTTAGAGTTTTATTAACTGAGATGGGGAAGACTGTGGTGAGCAGGTTTGAGAGAATAATCAGAAGGTCAGTTATGAATATGTGAAGTTCAGTTTGTCTATTTGCTATCCAAGGTATTGAGTAATCAAGTAGATATATCAGTCTGGGGCTCAGTACAGGCTTTGGCCAGGGATGCATAATTTGGGGTGCTCTGTGTGTAGATGTCATTTAACTGACTCTGGATGAGGCCACCAAAAGAGGGAGTGTCTATGGGAAAACTGAAGCGATCCAAGGACTAGGCATGCTAACTTTTAGGGGTCAGGAAGGTGAGGAGGAGCCAGGAGGAGGGTGGGGAAGAGTGGGGAAACGGGCCCAGGTAAGTAGGAGGGAGCCTGGAGAATGCAGTGTCTTGGAAGCCAAGTGAAACAATTATTTTCAGATGGAGGAAATGATAAGCTCCAAAATGTGGTTGATTAAATAAGATGAGGAACTGAACGATAGCTTCGGTAATGTGGTGGTAGCTGATGACTTGATAAAACATTTTCAGGGGAGTGGTGGGGAGGAGGTGTGACTGGAGTTGACTCAGTAGATGATGGGCAGGCCAAGTGGTACTTCAAGGACCCTTTCTATGAAGGGAAGAAGTGAAGTAGCTGGAAGAAGAAGTGGGATCAAGAGAGGCCTTTTTTAAGGATATGAAATAAATGGTAGCATTTTTGTTTCATTGGTGGAAAAAAAATCAGAAGAGGAAGGAAAATCAATGGTTCAAGAGCAGCCTAGGTGGAGAGCTGGCCCTCAGGAAGAACATTATAGTTGAGGGAAAGGAAGGGCTTTTGGATAAAGGAGCAGAAAGTAGTGTGGATATGGTGCTGGGAGCTGGATGTGGAATGAAAGTTCTCTTTAATTGCTTCTATTTTTTCAGTGAAATCTGAGTCATAGTTAAGCAAAGATGGGAAAGGAGATGATGGAGATTGAGGAGAGAGATGTAAAATAATCATCTAGGTGAGTGGGAGGAGTAATTAAGGTAACAGTATGATTGCCAGGCAGCATTTAAGGGTCCTCTTAAGGATCATGATCAAGTATCATGTATGTATGTTCTTTTGTCCTTCTGCAGCCACATTCAAGCATGGGATCTGCTGTGTGTGTGTGTGTGTGTGTGTGTGTGTGTGTGTGTGTGTATGCACACACACATATACATATATACCGGCAGGAATGTGGCTTAGTCAAGTATGAATGGTAACAACTAGACAAAGGCGAACAAACTGAGAATGCTTACAGGGGAATGAATAAGATAATTTTAAAGATTTCTTATGAAATTTTGGCTGAATGAGGACACATATGAACATTGTGAAAAGGTGAGCAGACTCTAGGTGTCAGGTTGAAGGTTATTAGAGTTGGATCAGGGCAAGGGAGTAAATGGTGGTTGAAGGGTTGGATGCTTGAAGGTAAGATCCTGGAGGAAGGCTACATTATTGGAAATGACAAGGCCTAGAGTATGAACATGGAAGCAAGTAGATAAGATAGAGAAAAGGAAAAGTCACTGGCAGAGAAGTTAGGAACCTGGAAGACTGGAGTTTTGAAAAAATTAACTTTGTGTGTGTTGGATGGAGAAAGTGGTAATGAACTAGAAGTTAAGGTTATCAAGGGATGGTATCTAGAAGATACATACAGGCTGATGGCAGCTGGAGGTTCATGAAAAAAAAAGGAAAAAAGGAGGAAATCCAGTTTGGAAGAGCAGTGAGGGGCAAGGAGCACAAGTACAGCTTCACTGGGCTCAGTAATTAACTGGCATGTGTTGGGTAAATATCTATCACTTGAGTACATTTCAGGGCAGCAGTAACTTAAGGTTTCATTTAGAGCAAAAATGTTAAGGGGAATGTTCAGAGAAAAGATTTAGGTTACAGAGATGTTGCTAATACCTGTATTCATGTGCTTTATAGGACTTAGTATAAGAATTCAGGAAACAGAAGGTGATCAGAGACAGAGTCATTCAAGGGTTTTGTATTTGGAGGGATGAAGATTGACCTGGTGCCTAGCACAAGCAGGGATAAAGGGTAGTCCATATGGTCCCAATCAGACAGTGATGGTGAGACTGGGGGGATCATCTGGAGGAAGATATAGGGGTGGGGGAGTCTAATCGGGAGCCCATGGAGTTCTGGAATCTTATCTTGATTTCTGCTATTGGAGGTCAAAAAGGGAAGATCTTGATCCAAATATATTCAATACAGCTCTTCAGTATTCACTATAACCAAACCTGGGGGATGTGTGAGATATGAGACATAGATGCCATTCCTGCTTAGTCATTTTCCTGCTTGGTTATTTTCTTTGTGCCATTAAAAATCATCTGGCCCTTTTGCAGTAGCTGAGCCTTCACACGCTCATGGTCTAGCATTCTCTTTTTTTGCTGTGCAAAAAAACTCTAACAGTCTTTTTCCTCCTTTCTATATAGATGTTTTCCCATCCTTGCTTGCCCGCATAGATTTCTCTCTTCTCTCTTTTCTTGTGTGTGTGCATGCTTGCATGTGTATGTCTGTGTGTCTGTTTTGATGATTGTGAAGAAGTAACCCAAATCCTGTGACCTCTAGTCTTTTCAAGGTCTTCTCTGTTCTGGAATAAGGAGCAGTAGTAAAAAAATGAAACCTTAATTTTAGATGGTAACTTCTTCAAATTCTTAGAAATATAGGAAATAAATGTGTAGAAGAGAACTTGGCAGTCGAGTATTAAGAAGTGGTGTCCATTGAGGTGGGCATGATCAGCAGCTACACATTTGTTGATGAACCTGCATGTGTATGACTGTTAACTTGATGTGGGTGACTGGTTTCAGTCCCATACCCAGTTTCTTTTCAGCCTGTTCCCTCAAAAATCAAAAGTATTCAGGGTAAGAGGAAAGAGTCCAAAATGTAGATGAACAAAAGAGCTCATAAGGGCACATCTTAGAGCAGGTACTCCCTGGCATCCCCAAAGCCCCTGCCCCCAGCATCCCCATCCCCAGCAACAACAAGAAAAGCTATCAATAAAAAGAAGACGATTCTTTGTGCAGAGTGGAGTGAGCAGTGGGGACCGTCTGAAATGAAGCCCAGCACCTTAGTCGGTATGTGAAGTCATTGCTGGAGTGAGCGATTGCTGCTCTTGTAAAAGAGGTTTATTATAGAATTTATGAGCAATATTTCCTTTGAGGAATGAGGGAAGACAGCAATAGTGCCCATGGGAGGCACAGGAGGGAAGTTGGGAGAGAAAGAAGCAATTTATCAATGAGTTGAGAATGTGTTTTCTTATCTAAAGCAACTACCAGAAGTTTATCAAGAGATTTGTTATTCAAGTTCCCTTGGAATTACTAGTTTGGACATCAAATTAGTGATTGTCTCTACAGCTCCTTTTAACAACTCCATTTAGTGAGATTTTTATGTCTCTAAAGAAGACACGAGATTCTTATTAACCATTTGCATACACAGATAACAATTTAGCAATATGCTGTAAGGAATGCAAGTCTCACAAACTGGGATCTTGAAACACAGAAAAATTAGGGGGTTTACAAAGAAAGGTTCACTTAGCATACCAATGTAAATATGGTTAAAATTAAATTTAGGGGTAAGGGAGAATACCACTGACTTACATGATGTATAAAGTAGAAATTAAGCTTCAGTGTTATTTAATGAAAAGAGCACTTGGTTGGAAAGAAGATGATCCAGATTGCACATAATAGGTATCCAGTTAGTATTTATTAAGTGGATAATTTAATGAACATTGGGCCAATCACTTAAATCATTCTGTCCCTTAAACCAGTCACTTAAATTACCCATTTTTGAAGTTGGAAATAACAATACCTATGATATCAAGTAGTATTTGTTGCATGCCTACTAATGCTCATCACTGTGCTGCATACTTTATATATATAATCTTCACAACATATTTCTGTAACTCTAAGGGAGACTACTCGGAGCTCAAATGACACATGAGAAAACCCGCTGTATTGTGCATACTCACTCAGGAGACCAAATTATACCTCTGACAGTGACAGCTAGATAGAATTTAATTAGCAAAAAGTTGGGCTGGTCACCATTAATGATTTCATTCAAACTAGAGTAGCTGGATGGACAAATTCTGGACAAGTACTAGCAAGTTTATTCCTGCCAACTTAACGAAAATTGTCATTATTTCTTTCAGACAATTTGTAATCCTTTGAGAAACAAACTTCTAATACTTAGAAAGATTGTAGTTGTACTTCCTTGAGCATCTATTCTGCTTTGTAGATCAAAAGACCCAAGTTATATGTGTGTATATATGTATATATATACACACATATAACTTGGGTCTTATATATATATATATATAGGGATATATATATATATATATATATAAGATGGAAGGGCCAATCTCTTAAGAAAGTATTTCTTCTACTTAGAGAAAGAGACTCTTTTTTGGACCCTTGAGAATACATCTGTATGCTTCAGTTTGAGAAATACTGCAGTAAAATTTGAGTGTTTTCCCTTAAGTGATCCCTTGGAATCAGTCAACACAGTCATAAACATGACCAAGAAGAAGAAATTGCTAAATGATATTTAATTAAAAGTTATTATCCAGATGATCCAGAATATACTTCTCTTATTTTTCTTAGATTGGTGCTAAAAGGAAAATCTCAAATTTAAAAATTCTCAGATAATTCTGAGATCCTACAGAACACACCCAGTGATTCCAGGCTGAGAAAAGTCACCTTAGAGTAAATGCTTCTCTTAGGGTCCAATTTCTGCTTACATATGTTAATGTTAATAACCAGTTTTAGCTTCAGAGTGAACTTTTTCTGATTTTATTTCCTAAAGCTGGAGATGGACATATTTGTACCTGACTTGTCATGCACCAGCTACATTTACTGACAAAATGAAGAATAACTGAATGTATTCAGCAAACTGCTGTTTATCTCCCTACAGTACATGTATTTATTAGCTCATCCATTATAGGGACAGTACTGAAGTATCCTTTGTCGTGTGGTAAGGCACTGCATTAGGTGTAGGGGTTACAAAGCTGAAGTGGAGTGGATTCTTGACATGAGAGGCCTTGTGGGGAAGATATATGGAAAACACAGAATAAATTGTGAAGAAAACCAAATTTTGTCATTGCTCAGAGAATACAGTGGCTAAGCCAGCTTGTGTGGCTCAGACAAACCTGATATTGAACCTGATTTGAAGGAATCCTTTTATAAGGATGCAAAGTAGAGTAATACTGTATTTTTTGGAATACTCCTCTAAGCCAGCTTTTGCTGTTTGACGTTTTCCTCCTCCCTCTCCCCATATCTCCTCAGAGTCCAGCATGCAATTTCACTTATTTTTAATTAAAATCATAAAAAATTGAGCGATTAGATGTCATTGTAATGCTCTAGTAATGCCACTAAACTTTTGTATGGGTACCTCGAAAGGGAGCTCTGGCCCTGAGCATGATGTTTGGCATGTAGTAAGTGTTTCAATATGTGAATAATTGATATTCAGTTATTATTATTTATTGAATCCTAGCTTTCTCTAGTCTATATTAGCTGTACCATGTTTTTAACTGAGTTTAATATGTTGTCCAAAACTGCTTCCTCCCTTGTGCTTCATTAGAAGTAGAAGGTCAGGGCACATACTAGAATGTGGGGTGGAAAACAAAGCAAAGTGAACAGAACATCAAAAGACTCACAGACACTGAGAAGTGACGAGTGTTTACCAAGGGGGAGGGGTTGGGGTGAGTGCGTGTGGAGCGTGAGGGCGATAAAGGGGCACAAAATCGCAATCATAATATAAAATAGTCACGGGTATGAAAGTACAGCATAGAGAATACAGTCAGTAGTTCTGTAACATCTTTCTATGTTGACAGTAACTACTCTAAGTTGGGATGAGGATTTGATAGTGTATATAACTGTCAAATCACTATTTGTATACTTGAAACCAATATAATATTGTATATCAACTATACTTCAATAAAAGAACATACCAAAAAAAAAGAGTGAGCTGTGGAATTTTTTTAGATTCTCTTCTCCTTTTTCGCTTCCCTCACTTGTAGATACTTCCGGTCTTCCCCTCTCTCACCTCAATCTCTTGCTTGGCCCTTAGAGGCACATCCACTTCGGGCTTCCCCATAGGGGGCTCTTGTTTCATTAAAAAGTAAGTTTGCTGGTTGATTCTGATAACACTCCTTCTCCTACCTGCCAATCTTAGTAAATTCTATGTTAGACAGAGAAGATCTAGGTTTTTTAATGCCCTCTTTTAAGATGAGTTGACTAAAATATTAAATGAATCAGTGATAAATATACAAAGACAAGACTTAGCCTTAGATATTTTCTTTAAAATCTTTTGGAAATTATACTCTCATTACTTGTCCTCTGATCTAAGAAGCAAAATTTAATACTATAAGAAATTTAAAGGGTTAACCAATCTAATTCCTTTCCTCCATTTTTGCCTTAAATTAAATTTAGCTACCTTGGCATGGATACGATTCTGTAACATTGTAGAATACATTATAGAATTCCTTTCTAACTTTGACACATTTGGGCATTAAATATCCAGAACCTAAAGGAAATCATTTTTCTCTTTAATTAATGACTTATTATCAAAGGCTGAGATATTTTGTATTCCACAGAATTCCAAATAGAGTTAATGAGATATTGAAGTCTAAAGAAAGTGAAATAGGATTATAATGCAGGGTCCATAGATTTTTTAATTGTAGGGGTTAAGAGTACAGTTTCTGAGCTAGAAGCCCCAGGTAGTTCATAACTCATAATGTTCAATTCAGAGTTAAATGAGGTGATGCAATTAAAAGCTTAGAACTGAGCCTGACACCTAAGAGTAAACTCTAATGAGTGTTAGCTATTATTTAAATAATTTGCTGCTGACTTTTAAATTTAATATTTAAATCTCTTTAAACCATGACTATTATAAGTAGCTCTAATAATTTTCTTTCCTTGAGCTTCATGTAATGGTTTGCTTTAGCACATGTTAAGTCAAATACTAAAGAAATAACTTATCGTTTCTAATCAAAATTAACCAAAGGAATGAGACCATGTGAAAATGACATTTAAATTAATATTTCCCATAGTAAATAACAGCTCTTTGAATTATTGACAAGAGTGGCTACTGATAGGCCAGGTTCCCATCTGCTTTCTAAGTTTCATTAGAATTCAAAACACTTTTAAAATAATTTCTGCATAAATTAATAATTTCCCTAGTCCAGGTAAACATATGTCAGACAAAAAAGTATTCAATTCAACACATATTTAACCAAATTTCAATGATAGAAAACAGAAGGAGAGTTCGGAATATATGAATTTAGTACCCCTTGCATCTAACGAGAAGATCGCAATATGTTGTGCTTATATACTACTTTATAAACTTTAAATAGCATAAGATGCATTATTTTATATTTTCTTTAAAATGACCATTTGAAGTAGGCAGAGTGGGAAATTCTCTCTTTTTACTAATGAAGAAACTTTAAATTACATTGTCAGTAATGGAGAGACAGAATAGGAACTCAGATTTTCTGTTGTCTAATGTGTTGTGTTCCCCACTGTACCACATTCCTCAGAACCCCAAATGTAGACATGGTTTAAAGTAACTTAGCCAGTATTCTCAAAATGAAGAATTCTTAGTTGTACCATTGTCACTCCTCTTATTTGCTCACAACAGTCATATAAAGTAGAAATTCTTAAGTTCAGAAACTTCAAAGAAGTTCACCATGAAAACCATCCCTTTCTTAGAATGACCTTTGTGAGCATCAGGTTTTTACTTTTTAGTCTGAAAGCACATCTAGTTTCCCCAATGTGCCCTCATGTATCTTGCTTAAACTTCCTTAGTTTTTTGCACTCCAGAATATGTGTGCACATACACTCACACATTCACACACAAACACACACACATGCATTACACGTGTGCATGTGTATGTATGAGAAGTTTCACCAAAAAAACTCCCACTCTATTTTGCTTTATTTTACTTCATGTTTTGAAATACGTTGATTGCCAATCCATTAAGTGGATGTTATGACCTACTTATGCATTATGACCCACAGTTTGAAACACTGGTTTAGAGCTTAATTGCTTTAGCTTACGCATGAATTCAGAAATCAGATACATTCAAGTTGGAATTTTTGCTCTTCTTTTTAGTGGTTAGGATCTTCAAAGCAAACTACTTCTGATAATTTTAGTGTCCTTTTCTGAAAATATAATAATGATATCTATGTCATTAAGTTTCTTATTCTTTCATTCATCAAGCATTCATTTCTTAACACCCACAACCTCATCATCCCTCTTGATCTTGATAAGATGTGGAAGAGTTTTTGTAACTCTTTCTTGTCCCAGACCTACTTACCATCATATTGAATATCATTCTCAATATTTAGGGGATTATATAATAGAAGCATTTGATAGGGCTAGACAGGGGAAAATGACCAGTGGCCAGAAATGGACTGCCAGCCAGGGGCACTAGATGGACCTCCACTGTGGATGAAATGGAGATCCAGAAGTGGACTATACATAATGATACCTTCAAAGCATTCTTATTCTAAGCCTTTTTCATGTGAAATAATCAATGAGCCCCCAAATTCCAAGCCTCAGTATAAATATTTTTAAACTGATGAATGTTTAGAAACTCATCATTTGGGAATTAAAAAGAAAGCCTCAAAGATTTGAGAATAACTCACTAAAAAAAGAAGTTTCCTCTTGGGTCACCCATAGTTTGATTTACTTTATTAAATCAGAAACCTTTGGACACAAGCCAAGGACATGGTAAAATGAGTTAGATTGTGTCTGACAAAAATGGGCAGTGTTTGCTTTTTTCCACCCATCTTCAAAAAAACTAAATAAATCCTTAATTCCTTCACAGTAAGTACTCAGTTTAGAGCAGCTACTATGGAAGAGGTGGGAAGGTGCAGATAGATTTTGGATGGGTGTAGGGAGTGGGAATTGGGTTAAGAATATGTAAATAGGTCACTTCTGTGTTGCAATTTTTTTCCTCTCTATTTTATGGATGATTCATCTTGCCAATGTCACTTATGCTAATGGAAGAGGGAAACTGTAAATAATGTTTCATAATTATTTGTATCTCTATATGTGTCCATGTAGTTCCTCTTAAAAAGAGCTCCTCATTTCAGGTATTTCTGATGGAGAAACCCCATTCAAAGAGGGGGTATGGTGGAGATTGGGGGCCGAGTTTCTTTTCTCTATTATTGCCCTTTGATATGCTCTCCATCACTTTCTTCTAATGTTTTTCAAGAATGCATATATTTTAATTGCCTCCTTCTAAGTAGTTATATTTTGATATAATTAAGGAAGTTACATAAATCAGTTGTTGTTTTCTGATATGCATAAGACAGACTGGAGCATCCTTAACATGTAAGCTTTGCAAAGTAGAGTAGCCAGATATTTGAAAAAAAAATCACAGACAAGTATATGCTAGTGCAGGGGTGATTTTCAGTTGTTCAATAACAAATATTTTGGGACTCTTTGGGGACAAGTGTCACATGTTCTTTGCTTCTCCCTTAGAATCTAGCACTTAGACCTGAGTACCTGGTGGGCATTTAGCAAATGCTTGTTGATTAACAGATAAGTTTGTATTGATTATGGATTTGTACTAAGATGCAAAACACTTCAGTGGATTTTGATGCAAACATTGAACCTTCATATATGTTTAGCTATGTCTTCTTGAAGTTGTTCCTTAACTTTTCCAGGTGAATTATTCTGTATCTTTTCTGTATGTCCCAGAAATGTAACTAATGCTGGAAGGGCTCTATAAAAATTTTTATTGACTATCTGTTTTACCTGGGGTTTCATCTGCTAGTTTTACATGATCATAAAAAAGCAGTCAGTGGGCAAAATAGCCCATAAAATCAGCAAGAGAAATGGCAAATAGAGCTTATTGTAAACAAAATGTTACAATATTGCTGTATAAAAATTTAATAATAGTGCTAAAGAAAAAGATAATTCTGCCCTTTAAGGTTGATTAATGTGCACTCAGTTGTTTCAAATTAGCATTAAGACCTTATTTTTTAACAAGTTGGTACATTTAGCCATTTTAGTGATATCATATTGAATCCAAAAGTTGTAGAATCAAAGGTGATACTTTGCCTGGGATTCACAGGTGTACAAGCCCAGTCAGTATCTTGACCACATTAAGGGCTCAATGAATATTTGATGATTGTTTCAAAAGAGCCAACTTCATACTAATGTATGAACATGAGTTTACACACAGCCAACATTAAGGGCTCACCGACAGCAGCCTGCTTTGGTTGGTCACAGTCCATGTGTGGTGACCACAGGACAGCCCCAAGACTCCCAGTGCAGGAGGACATGGTCCTAGGCTGTCACACTAGCGTCCCAGACAAGAGCAGCAAGAACGCTTAAAGGAGGTGCGGGTGGAGCTGCCCGGTTTGAGCAGGAAGCGCTGGGGGCTCCAGTGTCGGGATCCCACTGCCGTGCTGTGGAGCTCACAGTCGGTCCCCACAGAAGAAGGATGCAGGTCCCAGCAGCTCCTGGGGCCTGTCCAGTTATCACAACCGACGCATACCAGCAGGTCCAACGACACTGGAGGCCTGGGAAGCCCCTGCAGCTACTGTGGTTCCTGCCATGGTGGGTGGCCCTTCTTTTGTGGGTCCCGCTGGCTTTGGCCCCGCTGATCAGAGTCACCTGGATAGTCCAGAGGTTTGAGAAGCCATATGCCTTTGTTCAGCAGCTGTGCCCCCCACCGGGGCCTGTGTCCTGCTTCACCCCCATGTGCTAGAGCATATTCTGCTCACCTAATGACCCAGTGGCCCCCTCACCAGGCCTCCCTGGTCCCCTCTCTGACTGGCATCCTGAACCACCTATGATTCTGCCACCAGTGGCTCAGGCCCCAGGGACCCCCACCCTGGGTTCCATGGCTGCTCTGAGGTCTTCCCTGCATAGCCAGCAAGACCCTGAGCTGGGTTTAGGGCTGGGCTTGGGCCTAACAGAGAAGGAAGAGGCAGTGGTGGCCACAGCAGCCCAGCTGGAGGAGGCTAGAGCACTGTGGCTGTGGGGGCTGGAGGTGCCCCAACTGGCCCTGCAGTCACTGGGCCTGGCCTCCTGCCTGAGCCCTTTGCCTGAGCCTCCACCCCTCCTGCTGGAAGTGGTGTGTGAAGCCTACTGCCCCCTGCATGTTCCTGAGTTCATGTCACTGCATTCACTGTCCCAGCCCCCTTACCTGGGCTCATGGGCACTTGACATCCTAGAGCTCCTGGGTGAGGACAAGAAGAAAAGAAAGCCAGAGAAATTAAATGCTGCATTCTCTCAGCAGCTGGGAGTAGCTGGGAGGACCCCAGCCTGCTCAAGTGAGATGCAGATGACTCCCAGATCTGTAGGGACCCAGATCATGTGGTGAATAGTGACATCTTGGCAGCACCTTCAGCCACTTCCCATCCTTCCTGAAGGCTAAGGTGATCTGGGACAAGCATACAGGCAAGAGCAAAGGTTTGTCAGCTTTAGGGACCCCAGTGGCTCTGTTTGCACTATGTATGAGGTGAATGGTAACCATATGGGTTCACACAAGAGCATGTGGAAAGGCCAGATGTAGATGTAGTGTGCAGTAAGTAGCAGAAGAAAAAGAAGTTGGGCCTGAGATAGGGTCTGTAGCCAGGCACCCCTCCCAGCTGTCTGGGCTCTGGCTTCTCCTCACAGTTCTTTGGAAACATCACAACCATCCCCTACCCATCCTCCCTAAATCCAGTTTCAATAAAGTTCCAAAAAAATAAAAAGCTAAAGCAATGATTGTCATCTAACCAGTGCTCATAATTCTTTATCATCATCATTGTCATTTTTCATTGTCATCATTATCATTATTATTTTTCGATGTAACCGTTGGAGAACAGAGGGGTTAAATGATTTGCACTAAGTGATGCAAAAGAAGAGAGGAATAGAAGACTGTGTTACTTGTGGCGGATACTCAATTTATTCTGTTTCCTAGATACTAGTAAAAGACAACTCATTGAATTATGTAATTTTCCTAAATTAAAGGTTGGTAGAAAGAAGCAGAGCAGTGTATGCTATTACTAGGATCACAGCAAGAACCAGAGTGCCTTTCTTATCATTCTCAGCACCATGTTATTATTCCTCCAGCTGACCACACTGTCTTACAAAAAAAGAAGGGCAGAAAGAAAAAGAAAAAAAGATCAGTCAGTTGCATACAAAAGAGAAATATTTAACTTTGTAACAACCTTAAAGGAAAGATCTCTGACCTTCTAACTCTATGCCAGGTACTCTTCCAGTATCTCACCTAAATTCTTTTTACAGCATATTCATCTATTTTCCTCCAAATTTGCTTCAATAGAGTTACAACACCAATGGATTTTATCCTCAAGCATACTGGGAATATTCACTGCTTAGCCTGTTTTTCAAGTTTAATTCTTATATTTTCCTCTAAAATTCTTTATTTTGATTTTAAATCATTGAAAATTTTCTTCTAAGTTCTTTCTCAGGTGATGGTCAGTATGTTGAATCACTGCATAGCTAATTAGAAGCAGCAACCATATTAATCAAAGTATAAATGTTGTCTATAAATCCTATGAGGTGGGGATACTAAAGGAGAGTAGCATTTGTAATGCTGCTGCTTTGAGATACAGAAGGGCTGAAAATTTTTACCATAAAGTTTTGGAGGCACAACATATATATAGACACACTCTAATGTACTGTGGTTCTGACATCATTAAGAGTGAAACTAAACCAGACAAAAGCAAAACCAAGTAAGAAGAGAACAGAGGACTTACGTTACTGGATTGTGATGGATACTCAGTGTATTCTGTGTTTCCTAGACACTAGTGAAAGAGAAACTCATTGAATTATGTAATTTTCCTAAAAAAAAAGTTTACTAACCTTTTTTTCTATTGTTGAACTAAAAAATAGTTGATCAGGAGAACCCATATAAAATAGACATAGGGACATAATTACTGTTCAATGGACATTTCTTATATCCACATTATGTAAAACTCAAATGTGTAGTTATATTTCATAATCCAGTGAAGCAATTTCTGTAGGGAATAAGGATAACATGCTCCAGGTACATTGCTTCCTGGTGATCTAACTGAATATGTATCCTGATAGTCACTTATAGAATGAGTAGTTATTGTTCTATTAAATGTGAATTGTCTCAGAAGACTTTGGCCAGAACCTAGCAGGTTGATAATGAGTGTTCTAATAAATGCAGAAACTCACACCATTTTATGTTTTGATATGAAAAAGATCTATGTGCCTCAAACACTGTATGTGTGGGAGGCACTTGTGGGTAAGTAAATAGAACCTGTCCTGTATGTTGCACCCAGACAGAGAAGGTGTGACCAGTTCTGCATATTTACCTCCTTCATACCTCCTTCTTCACTTAACAAAGTGAAAAATACCTAATCA
Source organism: Manis pentadactyla (assembly GCF_030020395.1). Taxonomy (NCBI): domain Eukaryota; kingdom Metazoa; phylum Chordata; class Mammalia; order Pholidota; family Manidae; genus Manis; species Manis pentadactyla. The sequence goes on from NC_080023.1 coordinate 95,791,166, forward strand.
AACCAACTTTGAAGTGTGGCCCAGGATTACTAATTCATTCACTATGGTAAGCTAAAGGAGCATTAGTGTGGCTTCTGTGGGAAATTTGATTCTTAGAAACATGATGTGAGGGACGCACCAGAATAAATTAACTGCAAAGTATATTCTCAAGGAAGCAGCTGTGTAGTACATTGAATGGGATTAGTTATCTTTCCACGTTAAAGATGAGTAACTTGTGTCAGCTCATATTCACATTCTTCTTTAAGTCCAGCTGATGCTGAGTTGCTTTTTGAGATAACACTTACCCAATGTTTTCAATTGCTAAGTATTCTATTTTTGGTTAGAAATTCTAAAACCAAAACGTGAGTGTAAAGAAAGTTGATTGTCTTCTATTTCCTACACCTAAAGGATGTATACAAATTCAATAACATGAAAGCAAACCCAACTTGACTACATTTTAAAATAAGGCTGATTAAGAATTTACATAATTTATAACTAGAATCTCACCCATCGTCTGTGTCTTTATAACCACTCTAGGTTCATTAGTATTTATATTACAGAAATCTTGAAGACATATGTATATCCTGAATTCTATTTATAGGTTGTATATAGTCTGGCCTCTGAACTATTCCCTCATATATTCTTGATGACTTTTTCAATAAAATGCAACTATAGTGCAGTGATTTATAGTGAGGATGTGCCTCCAAAAAGGGTACTTTTTCCTTATAAAATTCTTTTAACTTAGAGCCTCAGCCTTATAATTAATTAAGAATAAAGCAATTACTGGGGAAATGTTCAATCCTGTTCTGTGGATTTAAATGTTACCTGTTTGTGTTTTGTGAAAATGAGGTGGGCTACGTTTTGATTTCATGAAGACAACACTCTGTGGAATAAACTAAGATAAACAGTGAGGCATCAGAGTCCTCCTTAAGATCATTTCTTCTGAAACTGTTTAATTTAAACATATATGCAAATTTCATAGGTTTTTAGATTGTGTCAGCTTTTTTCTATCTGAGATAGTGTCTTGTTACCTTTGTTAATTTTTTAAGGGTTTTTTAAATTTATTGAAATAAATTTATTGTATTATTTATTGAAATAAGGTCTTGTCTACATCAAATTCAGTTTTCAGCTGAGCAAATGCTAAACAGTGAAAGGAGAAATATCTTCCAGAAGACAGATTAAGAAGAGTATTTGTAAATCCTCTTAACTCTGAAGAGTTGGTCACTCATAGAATTGAAGAGAATTTACATCTTTTAAAAAATATTAATTCTCAAACCGTCCCATTTTAAATTTGTAGAAAGCTTTAATCAGAATGACACTTGAGATAATTTAAAAACCAGATCATTATTAAGTCATAAAATTTTGAAAATTAGTTAATAAGGCTTGACTCTTTATTGAAAATGTAAACAAGATTCCTTGAAGACTTATCCTACATGCTGCCTTATTACAGAATTTTAAAGATAAGTGAAGACCGTATTTAAGATACTGTACCTTAGAGAAATTGACCATTGGATAGCCATTTATCCTGTTTACATTTCCTTAAAGATAAAATTGTCAACTATCTGAAAATTGGCATTCAGTGATATTGCTGGTAAATATTTAACAACTTGCTAGGATGGGGGAAATGAGGGGGTGTCAGGAATCCCTGATATATATTATTTTCTGATTTACATAGTAAAATATTTCTGTGAGATGACAGGAGGTCATGATACTGGGAAATATGAAATTAAGCAAGTGGAGGAGAAATTACTGGCAAATACTGAGAAGATGGTTTCTTGTCTTCCTTCTCCTCCTCCTCTTCAGCTAATTACATATCAGAAGCCATAGGCTTAGTCCAGGAAGATCTGATCTCTGTGGGATGGTTAAGGGCTCCAGAGAACTTAACGTGGGAAATCCTCCATGTTCCCTCAACTGGCAATTTCAATTTACAGGTTAAACTTTCTTTTTATGTTAAATAAATGTTAACATCAGATAAAATAATTTCTAAAAAGTAAAAGGGATCCAATGGAAAAATTCTTGTGTGTTTTAAAAGTCACCAAAAAGGAACTGTTTTTTAAAACTGAAAGAGAAAGAATTGTAGAATTGTAGAAAAGCAAATAAAAGCATTCCACACTCCTCCAGTCTTGGAAAGGAACTTCATAAAGAAGGCATCAACACAGAAAGTCACACATAGAGAGATTTTGTTATTTGATTAAGCCAATGGTTTGCTCCTCAAGTTAGAACTTACTCAATTATATGTCATTGGATTGTACAAAGAAGATAACAATTCCTGTGAAGAGTAAGTCCTTTTATTCCATGGGCAAGCCTCAAGTACCTTGAAAAACATGTCCAAACCAAATATCTCTATTCGCTTTTGGACAAAAATAGATAGATAGATATAAAATTAAAAAACTTTAGGGACAATTCAGTCTTTTTCTTTCAAATATATTAGTTTTGATTATTACAAATTAAATCTTTACCAAAACATTCCTCATATGCTCTTTATCTTTTTTATCTTTTTTATTTACATATCATTGATACACAATTTTATATTAGTTAAACGTATACAACACAGAGGCTTAATAGTTACCCATATTATTTAAATCCTCACCCCCACTAGTGCAGTTACTATCTGTCAACATAGAAAGACGTTATAGAATCATTCACTATATTCTCCATGCTGTACTGCTTATCTCCATGACCAACGTATATTATGCTTGAGAATTTTTGTGCCCCTTTGTCCCCCTTACCCCTCCCACCCCAACACTTCCCCCATGGTAACCACCAGTCACTTCTCAGTGTGTGTGAGTTTACTGATATTTTATTCATTTTGTTTTGTTTTTATATTCTATAAATAAGTGAAATCATATTGTATTTGTCTTTCTCTACCTGACTTATTTCACTGAGCACAATACCCTCTATGTCTATCCACGTTGTTGCATGTAGTTCCTTTTATGGCTGAATAATATTCCATTGGGTTTATGTACCACACCTTTATCCACTCATCTATTGATGGACATTTAGGTTACCTCCATATCTTGACTATTATAAATAATGTAGCAGTAAACACAGTGGTGCCTATGCTCTTTAGATTCATTCATTCATTGGCCATATTTATCAAGTAGATAGTATGTGTCAGGCTATGGGCTGAGTGCTAGGTAAACCACTGGACTCTAGAGTGTCAAAGATCCTTCCAAGCTCTCAGGTTCTGAAACCTCAGATGGGGACAGAGGTAGGAATCAAGGAAAAGGAAGGGCAACTTCTAACAGTAAATATCTTAAAGTGTGAAATTCTTTGAATACTAGTTTTCTATGTCTTCTAGACAATTCTTAATGATTGGAATATTTGATTTTTACTGAAATAATGATCCATTCTCAAAAAACACATATGTAATAGCATGTGAAGCAGAGTAAAATAATTCTTTGTGTAAACAACTTAGGAAAACCAATAGAGTGGTTAGGAAAACCAATAAAATGGTTTAGGAAAATGATGAAGAATATATAGAGTACAAAGATATCGGGAAAGTTAAAGGCTCTTAGATATCATCAGGTTTAATTATCTTCTTAAAAATTCCTACCCTGTAGTCCCACTGCTTTCCCTAAATTGTTAGAATAAGTTTAGTTTCTGTGAAGTAGATTACTGTTAGAATAAGTTTAGTTTCTGTGAAGTAGATTACATCTGTTTAAGTACTTCCTGTTACCAAAGAGACTGAATGTTGATTAATTAGGTTAGGAAAGAGCTTCAAATGTGATGTTTTCCTAAGTATCGCTAAGAGAATGAAAAATAATTTTTATTTGTGAAATTATTTGTATATAGTGACACAGTTAATATTATTTGTATAATGGTAGAATTCAGGATTCATGAAACTCCATCTTTTTCAAGTATTCATTATATTTTTGATTCATTTGTTAAATTTTCTAGGAATATAATCATACATTTCAAAAGTGCTTTAATTCCTATCATTTTATTCCAGTAAACATACAGAAACTGTGATGTGCATATTGACAGTATAGCTATATTGGCTACTTAAAGTTAAATGTTGGTGAGAAACCAGGAATATGTTTTGCAAAGAAGAAAAACAAATACTATGTCCTTTTTGATTCAGATATAAAAGCTTGAGTATTTTCCTTAAGAAATTCATTATGTATAAGGTGTACAATGACCACAAACAGGAAATTTGCCATACAGCAATTTCTATTTCATTCTCCTTGTATGTATGGCAACATCTACTTTCAAACTTTATGTCAGTGTAAGTAGGTATCATAGTTGGTGAAATTTTCAATGAGTTTTTTTCAATGCTTTGGTGAATAATATTTCAGTAATTTAGATAGATGAAAGCCAAATATTCCAATACTATCAGCTAAATATTTGAAAAAAAATGCAAGGAATATTAATGACATAGTACTAAACATCTTTTAAGTACTATGCTGTCATTGCAAAACTGTGTTATTTTGGAAATTGCCAGGGCTTTTTAATCACTTTTTATAAAAAGGATGTTTCTCTCGAATTGCTAAAAAGCAATATTTATTTAAAGCCCCCTGTGTTCTAGAAATAGAACACAATTTTATTTCTTGATGGCACAATAAATGATGCATTGCTCTTTTTTTTTTCTCACCCGAAAATATTTAGATGGTTCTTAGTTTAAAAAATAAAGTTTGTTGAAATGGAGTTGCAAGATCCACATTTCTAATGAATATGCACCTCTTTGCCTCTCTGAATCAAAAACATGGCAAATTAGTTTCTGTGAACTTCATAGCATCAAGCTAATGCAAAAAGAAAGAGAACAATAAAGAGAGGCAAGTTTATTCTCTGGGTTATTTACTTGCCTGAGGTTATCCTCCCTCTTCTGAGCCTTGTTTTTGCTTCCCTTTTCAGAATGGACTCAATGCCCTCCATCTGGCTGCTAAAGAGGGCCACGTGGGGCTGGTCCAGGAGCTGCTGGGAAGGGGGTCCACTGTGGATTCTGCCACTAAGGTAATGTTCATGCTGGTGGAATTTATTTCCTTGGGAAAGAGGGAACGATTCAGAGCTGCTTTTCCCTGGCTATACATTTCAGATGTTCCCAGGAACACCAAGAATCTTAATGCAGAACTGAAATTGGAACCCTTTAGATTAAACTTTGCAGGGTTTGAATTCTTTCATTTAGAGATTTATCAGGCAAGAGACTGAAGAATTCTGTGTACCTAGTTTCTAGTGTTTTATCTTTTTTCCTTTGATTCATATAGAGTCCTGATTAATTTAATCCTTTAGACAATAGTACTTATTTTCCTAAGATTAATCCATTTTTGAAAATAAATTGATATAGTAAGCTCCTCAATGGAAATGAATAATTGTCATGCTTTAATTAAATTGTTAACATCTTTTAATGTGTTCATTTAACTTGGTAAGAAAATATACAGAATCCTTTATACTCTAATAGAAAAGAGATTTTGGATCATGAATTGAATTATTAGGGTAAAATTAGATTTTGTCACTATAATGTGTGCTTGTAAACAAATTGGACTCATTTCAAGAAGTGTAAACAAGAAGCTTGGCATACTAGAAACTGTTGCTTCCTTGTTAATATTGCTAAAATATATTTGAAGCTTGTCTCTGGGGGGTCATTTCAGAATCAACAGACATTTTAAAAAATGAGATCAGTAGTGGCAAATCTTTATCTTCAGAAGATAAAATTTTTATTTGGAGAAAAAGCAGTAATCAATCAACATCACGCCTGCTGACCAGGCTGGAGTGAGTGCCGTAACAATGTTGTGGGACATACAGAGGCAGCAAGCCCTCAGCCTCCAGCTGGGGCATTAGGTTAATCAGGCATAGACAAAAAGAATGCTGGAATTAGGAATATGGCCAGTTAACCTGGATTTCCAACACCTCATGCTTAATTACCGAAATCTACACTGGTCCTGCTTATGTTATAGTATGGAGCAAATCTAGTGGAAATTTAAAATAAAAAACAAAATTCTCTGGCAATTCCAAAGAAGCCAAAATAGAAGTTCACTGTATGCAGTGAATTCCTTACTTTGAACATAAAGAAAGAATAAACATTTTTATTAACATTTCTCTGGACAATATCAAATAAATGTTAAACAACTATTTAAAGAACAGTAGTTTGAATGTCTATCAAATTATTTGCTTCCCCTGGGTTGCCCATATTAATGTAATATATTCATTAAACCAGCCACTTCTTGGTTGCTTGTTTATTTTATTAGCATTTTCTTTTTTCCTTTCCTTTTAACTCTACTAACATTTTAAAATATAGATTCATTCTTAATCATAGATTACAATTACAGAATTTTAGATCTAGAAAAAATCTCATTTAAAGCTCCTTTAAAGGGGAGGCAACTGAGCTCTCAAAATACTATGTGAGTGGCTAAGGGCCCAACAGTGACCTGGTAGCAAAAAGAGAACTAGTGTTGCCATAAAAAACCTTGCCATTTACAACAATGTGGATGGATATACAGGGTATCATGCTAAGTTCAATAAGTCAAATAGAGAAAGACAAATGCCATAGATTTCATTTATATGTGGAATCTAAAAAACAAAACAAACAATATATTGACACATAAATACTGACAACATGCTGTTGATTACCATAGGGAAGGGAGGTGGGGAATGGGTTAAATAGATGAAAAGGATAAAGAGGTAAAAACTTAAAATTATGAAACAAATTAGTCATAAGAATAGAAATATAATAAAGATAATACAGCCAATAATATTGTAATATCTTGATAAGTTAGTGGGGGGTAATAACTGTATTTACTGTGGTGGACAATTAGTAATGTACGTAATTATTGAGTCACTAAGCTGTATATCTGAAACCAAGATAATGTTGTGTATCAACTATATTCCAATAAAAATTCTTATAAAAAAGAGAACCAGTGTTCAAAATTTATGGCTCTGAATCTACAGATTTTTTTTCATTTTTCTTTCCATTATTTGTTTTAATCAAGCAGGCATTCTTTAAACTCAGCCTGTATTTTCTTTTCGTGACAGGGTTAAATTAATTTTCATTTGTGTTTGGTACTATGAATGGTAAATTTTGATGTAGCAAGTGGTAGAAATCATTGATAACATTGTAGTTCATATAACATGTATTATTTCTTTCCTCCAAATACTTAAACAGCCATGAGCTCTAGTGGCTGGAAATACAACTGTGAGTTCAGTCAGTTTCTCTACCATTTAAAAATCCTAGGTTGTTCACCAAGGTGAAATAAACTCAATGGTTCAGTACACTTTTTTTTAAGTTAACTTTACTTAGGGATAAAACTTTAGTTGTTGATTAAATTGCATGCATGGTGATACTGATACACATACACCTGCAAACACATCCCAAATTATTTGATTTAATAAGAACTAGCCTGTGTTCTTCACACTGTACTAGAATTGTGAAAGACACACTATAAGGGATGGTCAATATTTTGACCTTAAAAAATTATCTCAAGGTGGGCTATTATCTTGATAGAATGACAAATTTTAAACACTTAAAATAGCAAAATTGAAAATGCATGTACATTTTTATTTCTACAAAATTTCGAAACCTCTAACATTTTCTACTTTTGTTTCTCTAAAACAGAAGGGAAATACTGCTCTTCACATTGCATCATTGGCTGGACAAGCAGAAGTTGTCAAAGTTCTTGTTAAAGAAGGAGCCAATATTAATGCACAGTCTCAGGTATTACATTCAGATTTTCCTAATGTAAATGAACTTAAATTAGACCAGCTTTGTCAAATTGATTTAATGGATCTAGCCAGCTGTTGGGTAGATAAATTTGCTATGAATACTTCTGTTATTTATTTCAGCCAAATTATTTTATTAACTCATGGTATTTCTTATTTTTTGATGTTTCATGATCTCCTTCTTAATATAACTGAAAATTTGACAAGTGCAGTCTATCATTGACTTCAAGTACATTAAAAAAGAATATAACATTTTTTTTTCCAGAATGACAGTGGCATCTGTGATTTATGAATAATTCATGAAAGTTCTATGTTGTGCTATAAATGTATTTTCTCTCCTTAAATTAAAAAAAATTCTCAAAAGATCAGCATTCCTTTGGAAATCTGCTACAAAGTGGGAATCACACTGTGGTTACCTCATTTTCCAAAAGTGGGCTTTACAAAACTCCTAAGGGAAATAGAAAAATTTGAGAACCAAAGCTTTATGATGCATATAATAATAATTATATAGGATAAGAAAAGCATATTCTTAAAATGAAATAATGGAAAACTTAAAAAAAATAATTCCAAATATATTGTACTATAAATTTGATACCTTTTTTTTCCTGGGGGCAGGGGAAAGAATATCTTTGCCCAAAGCTTTATTCTTGGTATCTATTATGTCTTTATGTAGAAATTGAGGTTCATATCTTTATAGTCAAATCTGTGCCCTGTCTCTATATTTAAATGCTTTAGCCTTTCTGACAACATAGGCCTCACCACAGGGGCCACTGGCAAAATAAACCATTTCCTATACCTCCATTCTTTGGCATAACTTTACCAGCTTCTTTGAAAGACCTCTTGTATAGGAATGCCTATGACCTATATTGTTCATTCATTCATTATGTACACATGGTTCTAGTTGTATAAATGGCACAAGTTCTGGAGTCATAAAATACCATGGGGCAAAAAACGAATCACCCCAGTTTTCTTTGACTTTAATAATAAGGGAAAATCTGTTGAAATTGTGACATTTTATGGACAATATTATCCATTTTTATTGTAATATCATACTGTTTTAAATGACTAGTGATTTCATAAAGGTTAACAGCAAATGCTACCAAATAAATGCTTGTTAAAAGTTATATCAGTTACTACAGGGTGAGTATTGGAAATTTACATGCTTTGGAGACTTCAAGCAGAATAAGCTACAACTGCTTAAGGAATAATTTTCTTTCTGAATCAATAAGTCAGTTCTTTACAGTCATAATCATGCTGGATTATAACAGATCTTAAAGGAAGATTTATATTATCATTAAAAGATTGAAATAATCTTTGTATTATATTCAATTAGTTCAATTTAAATTTATATTATAGGGAAATCTTGACAGATTTAAACTGATCTCTGTACAGTGAGAAAAATTAATAATGAAAAACTATGATGTTTTACTAGGTGCATAAGTCATTTGATAAGGCCTTTGACATTATTTGCCATATTGAATTGGGGAAGCCATATTACTAATTAAAAAAATATTATTAGAATATTTTAAAACTTAATGATTGGAATTGAAGTATAGGAATTTACATAAAACAGGTTGGTTAGAATAAACGCATGGTTTTAAGGGCCAGTGAGGGCAGATATGAATCCTTCTCCATATATGATTCTCATCAGTCCTGTTTTGTTTAAGGTACAGATGTCTTGTGACAACAGTGAACATCATGTGAAAGAGTAGGAGCCACACTCATGATAACTGGGCAGTCATTTCCTTGTGAGAACAAGGAGAGAGGCAGAGGAATCCCATATGCACAGCATGAATTCTGAATTTTATTCAAATTAAATTATGAATTTTTACTGAAATCATACCTTCGAATCTTTCTGAGAACATAATGAAGTCAAGTGCAGAACAGTCTTGTTATTATAGGAACATTGGTGTCCGCACGGTACTTTGCCTTTGACAAAATTCGGAGTTATTTGGAAGTGTACCCTAAGGTTATTGTTGAATAAGAAGGTGAGAAACTCTCTGAAAAGCTCCAAGGAATGAACATTTATAGGACTCACAGGTTATGGAGGGGTACCTATCTGTAGAGTTTTCTGCATTCTATACATTAATACAAGAGCCATATGAGCCTTTTCCTTCACATGACACAGTGCAAATTTTGATAGTGTTCTTAATTCATGAAGAATTCCAGAATACCAGCAGGAGCAAGTAAAGTATTTTAAATAGAATTATGTATTGATATAATACAAATGTATTAAGTTTAAGCTATTTATTAAGAAAATGTTTAAGTTTCTGTGTTCAGCAGTGGTAGCAGTGGGGTCTCTATTCTGAGCCAGTTCTCAGTGTGAATTTAAGTATTGCTCTGACAATGTAGGTCTTCAGGTTGGTTCTTGGTCTCCTGAATTGAGTGGGGTGAAGATCTCATCTAGAGCTCTGGAAAAACTGTTTTTCTGGAATAACGGGACTGGAAGTTAAAATGAAATAATCTGAGGAATGCCATTTGCCTTGCTTTCTGAAAACACAGGCATTGGCAGAAAATCTTTACTATGCATATTAACATCCTCCAAGCAGTCCTGTATGAGTAAAGCTGGATTGCCTTCCAGCTATCTGTACAGGCATTTGTCTGTCACTTTTACAACTAGTAAACCTATTAGACTTACAAATATGACTTAAAAAATTGTTCCAGTTATATATCACTGAGGGAATTATATTTGGAAAAAGTTTAAAAAATAGTCTCAGAGTGGTAAATTCTTTTAAATTCTTGTAGCACTTTTTCGCCTATTGATATTTGCTCATCTCAGGTTACTTTTTTTAATGTACATCTACAATTTCTACAAGGTGGTAAACTTCTTGGGGGCAGATAATTTTTCTTTTGCCTCTTGTAGTTTTCAGATTTGACATAAGGCTTTCCACATGTATGATTGGAGGCTAAATATATGCATGTATTACTCTTCATGTATAAGAATTAGCTTCATTGTGTATTCCAATCATTCCTAACACTAGATGTTTATATTAGTAATAGTACAGGTAATAATACTGACTACCAACCACTGCCTCCAGTGCATTGTGTACATCACCTCATCATCTGCGTTTGCTCCGTCATTACCGGTAACAACCTGAGACAAGGGTGGCTCATTTACTTAGCTCTTAATCTTCATCCCCAGACCTGCTTCTCATAACAGTTTCCAAAACAGTTCTATCTTCACTAGACCCTAGAGAATAATTTTAAAAATTCCTTTTTCTTTTGGCTCAAACTCTATGAAGCTCCAAGCAGTAAGCTGACTGTCCTGAAGTAGAATCATGCAAAAGGCATAAGGTAGAATATTTTCATTTAGTATTTTTTTGAACTATAAATGTTATAATTTTGCAAAATGTTCCGAAATTTTGCTGTGGCTGCCAAGAACATACGGCCTGAGGAATTTCCCCTCCTCAATCCTCAATTTTTTTCTACAAAAATTTTCTATACTTTTTTGTCCCTCATATAAGAGTATTTTTCCTTTAGATCTTTATTATATTCTCTCTATAGACAATAATTAAAATTAGAATGGCCACTGTAATAAAACAAAGTTGCTTTAAAAATACTTGCTCTTTGTTTTTACAAAGCAAACTGGTTCATGTTATGTGTATTTTACTACCAAAGAAAAAGTTAAACTGGTTCCTGAATAGGTAATATCTCTGCATAGCAGAAGTTAAGTGAAACTGCAGAATACAGGCAGAGTAAAGCTTGTCAGCTGTAGCTTTCCAACTGTCTTTTATCTTAGGCAATGGGGCCTTTAAAGTTTGAGTTTCCAGATAGTTATAGAGAGAAAGGAAAATGTGATCTCATTACAAAGGATGAGCTAGAAGCTCCCATGAGACACTCTAAGCAGTATGTGTCCAGGTGGCTGAGTAGGAATAGATTCTAGATGCCACAAAACTACAGCCCAATAGTAATCCTCCACTGAGGCTCATAATTTTAAAGTGTATTTTCATGTGTTATTTAATCTCATTTTGCCTACAATGATGTAAATACAATGATTATTCTCAGTTTGGTTATGGGGAAAATTGAGGCACAAGGAGGAAAACAGCAGTCTCATAACAAATTAGTGATGGAGCCACAAACCCATGGCCATTTGATATGGACTCTCCCTCCAGCAGTCCTCAGCATGGTTCACTGCCTCCCCTTAACCTGTCTGTACCGTCTGCCTCCACGTGGAAGGCCCAAGACCCTACTCACCTCCCACAAGGGCCAGGTCCCCGGAGTGCCCATTTCCCCCCAGGCCAGGCACTCAGCTGCTGGGAATAACTAAACGCATGCCATGAAAGCTAGGCAACCAGGAAGTTAAGGGAATTTTATGCACTCTGGCACCTTATGCATAGTTGAGACTTGTTCATTCAGCCATCCATTCTTAGAGTGGTCTTTTACCTAACAAAATTTTAACACATGGGAGACTCAAATATACTTTCTGAAATACGGTTTATGATACATTTATTTATTTATTTTTTCTATCTGTGTCTACACTATTATACTTTTTGTTGGAATTTCTTGTATTTCAGTCCTGTTATGAGGACTCCAGAAACTCAGGTTTTTCTTTTCACCTCATTTTAATGGTGAGTCCAAATAAGACATTCTGATTTGGTGATTTTGATTTCATATTTTCCTGAAATATGAAAATTCACTTCTTTTTTTCCTGATTTCTTTTTTTCCTGTTCCATGTTCACTACTCTTTCTTCTTTCAGTCCTGTAGATTTTATTCCAAAAGAAGACTTTCCTATTTGTAACACAAACATGAGTAAGCTGTTGTAGTATTAGCTTTCAGATTTTCAGACCTGGACCATTAATGCCAGTTGCAAAATTACATGATCATTGATAACAGCCCCAGAATTTTAGGGGTGTGCACATCCACTATATGCAATGATAGATGTGTTTTCAGGTGTAGTGTCCAATAGTTTATTCTTCTTTGGCCCTCACAGATAATTTGAATTGGGCTGTGAAGAGGAAGAAAGCTTACACAGTTGGCCGGCACACCCATTAAAGTGAATTGCTTCCACACGGCCATAGAGCCATCCTTGGTTCCCAAAACAAAAACTCAAAATAGAACATTCCGTTCTGTCACACACACACACACAGACATGCAGACACACACAGTGTGTGAAATGGGATCTGTGATCACAGATTCAAAAAAAAGGTTTTGTTTTCAGCATTTTTTCCCTCCAAATATATACATACGGTTCTCTCTTAACAAAGTTCTTAGTTTCTTTTTTAAAATTGGGAAAATTTCTATTGTAATACAAATTTTCTGCAGTTAAGATGAGGGCATGTGCATACATTTGATTAGGATAAGGAGGAAGTCAGGATACTTAATGTCGTCTGAAAATCAGTTCATTGGGTGATTAAAAGTTTGCAAGAGTATCTGTGTCCTCAACATTCCAAGTTAAACAAAAACTTTTTTACATTTTCTCCAGTTGTCCATTCTCTGATATGCTTGGAGAATTGGTGAGAATTGGTATCTTTAAAATTTTGCATAGAATGGAATTATTATATCATATCCCAGTATAATTCCAACATTAAAATAACTAGTCTGCTGCACACAGGCACACACACATATCTGAAAAGACATGATAATATTTTCATTTACAATAAAATAAAGCAATTATTCCATTTTTGAAATAAAATTAGTACACTTATATTTCATCTTTATGCTCCTTATCTGGAGACAGGTGATGTGGAAAGGCTGAATACTAATGGTTATTTTGTCCTGAAACCTGAGTGAATCAAGGCATAAACATAATCAAATGTAAATCTTTGGTAGATTTCCCATTTGTTTATCACTTCACAAACATATACAAGTCCAATATTACTTCATTTTAAAGGAAATAAAATTTATTATAATGTAAGACTTATAGGGAAAAGAGTAAAATGGCAAAAATTACTAAATTTCTCTTAATAGAGTTCAGATTTCATACAGAAGACCCATCTTTTCCTCTCATCTGAGTTAAAGGAGGGTAAGCTACTGTGGCAGCAAATAGTTAAAATAGTACTGAACAGTCTGCCTCTTACTTTAATCTCAGAGCACAATTGTACATTCCACAGAAACTAAAATGCTGGGAAAAACCATCAGGAAGACCTCAAAACAATGATCCTTTGAGGCAAAGGTCACAAAACATAATGAAAATGTAAAAGCATGACACTAAGTAAAAGTTGCCAACAGAAACTTACGGGAAGTTATCCCTCACTCCTGCCTTCCCTCATGAACAAGTATCTGGGTATTCAGCGTGTGCTTCCTAATATTTCCTAGAGATACAGTGATGGGGCGGGGAGACCTGAGAAAGTGGTGAGTGAGCTGCTCTCTCTTTTTTGAAACTCATAATTTTATTTTTTATTTGTGTTTTCCAGTTTTACTGAGGTATAACTGACAGTTAAAATTGTATGATATTTCAAGTGTACACGTGATGATATAATGTATATACATACTGTGAAACGATTGCCCCCTTTGAGTGAAAATATCTTTCACCTCACATCTTTCTTTCCTTCCTTTTCTTTCTTTCTTTTTTTTTGGTAAAAACATTTGAGTTCTGCTCTCTCAGCAAATTTCAATTATATGATACAGTGTCATCAACTGTGGCCACCATGCTGTACATTAGATCCTCAGACCTTTTTCATCTTATAACTGAAAGTTTGTACCCTTTTACCAATCTCTCCCTATTGCCCCGCTCCCTAGCCCCTCTAAACCACTCTTCTACTTTCTGCTTCTATGAGTTTGAATTTTCTTTTAGATTCCACATATAAGTGATGCCTGTAGTATTTTTTTTCTTTCTCTATTTGGTTAATTTCACTTAGCATAATGCCCTCCAGTGAACTGTCCTTTTAAAGAAAGGAATTGATTGAAAAATCAAAGGTGAGAGGAGTTGCAGGGTACCATGGAAAAATGAAATAGTACATGCAAGAGCCTAAAAAGAAATCTGGACATTGAAAAGGGGAGATGAGGCATATATGAGGCCTGAGAGAGAAAGTCAGATCCTGCAGGCCTCGGAGACATATTAAGGATCTTGTTTTAAGATGTTTATCCTAAGCCCAATATGAGGTAGAAGTGGAAGACAGAAGAAGAGAATATATGGATTTTGAAAAGAATATTCTGTTCCAATTTGAAGAACAATGTGGAGGAAGGCCAGAATGGATGCCAAGCAAACTACTTGGTGATTATTCTAGAAATAAGTGAATCGGCTTAGAGCAGAGTGCTGGTGGTTTGCATGCTAGAGAAACGGGACAGCTTTGAGAGAAACGCAGGCCCTCTGGCACTTGGTGATGATGGCATACGTAGGTGAACCAGAGGGCGGTGACAAAGGTGCGTGTTGGTCTCTTCCTTGCCTGTCAGTATGGATGGTGGTGTAACTCACTGCTATAGAAAACACTGGGTAAGGCCAGTTTAGTTTTTCTTTTCGGTTTTAGTTATAAAAGGGTATAAATAATGAGTTACCTTTTAAGTGATTGTTAGACATCCAAGAGGAGATTTTAATGAGACTTGAGCCACAGGTCTAGAGCTCAAAGGAGAGTTCTGGAATGAGATGGGAACATTTATGGGTCATCTACTATAAGTTGTCATTGGACCAGTGGACTTGAATGAGACTGACAGAGCAGTGAAGCCAGGAGAGGGTACCGGTTTGAGAAAAATTTTTCGTTTTGAAGATAGTAAGGTGATGAAGAAACTTTGGAACATATGGCTAAAGAAATGTTGAAAAAGTTACAGTAATTGGCCGGAGGACACTGTGTTCTAAATGTAAAGTGAGCGAAAAACAGAAGGCTTAGAAGGAGTAGAGTGAGAGCCAATCAAAACCAGAGAAATAGGTGCTTAATTCACACATGGACTGGCTTCAGTTTAGCAGTGGTTAAGAGCAAGAATCTAGATTCAGATAACCTAGAATCCTGAATCCCACCTCCATCACTCACCCACGAACTTTGTGATTTGGGGCAAGTTATGTCTCATATCAGCACCTGAATTTACTTAATCTGTACAAACAGAGTAAATATAGTACATATAATTTATCATTATTGTAAGGATTGAAGGAAATAATTAGCACAATTGTTGGTACATAGTAAGCTCTCTTACATTAGTGCTGTTGTTATTTTTATTATTTTTGTTGTTAACTCCATGGGCATGGGAAGGCTCTTACACTGCGTGGGGAGCACCGGTTCCATTGTTATTGATTCCTTTGGTCCTGAATTACTTTCCTTCCCTGTTTATTGTATTGATTCTTAGGAATAAAAGTATAAGACATTCTAAGTTTGCATTCACAAGCCAGAAATATCAGAAGGGACAGGAGAGCAGTGTGAAGACCACTGAAAGAAACCTGCGAACTAAACCTATGAAGAGGAGAGGCCAGGAGAGAACCACAGCTATCCAATTCTATCAGGGCCTTTAAAAACAGATCAGAGATTTGCAGCGTCTGTTCATACGCTATTTCAATTGGTCTGACTAGGAAGGTTTCCTGTAACAATGCGCACACCTTGTATTAGAGCTGGTGACAGACATTCTGAAGATCAGGGATTTGCTCATTGTTCTCATCCATAACTCACTAACATTTGACAGTTGGACCAGATGCAAAGACTGGCAGCTTTTATTTCCATTCCTTATTGTAATATATCATTGATTAACAATCAAACAGCTTTGCACTTTGGAGCATGGCTCTCTAGAGTATATCATCTTGCATGGATACTTTGGTTCTTCATATTTTCTGAAGTTGTTTGGAAAGCTTTTTGACCTTGTTAATCAGCATCATGCTTTGTGTTTTACCAAAAAAAAAAAAAATTGTAGAGGCAATAGGTTGTGGACAATGTTTTAACTATTTTGAGAATGTCTCTCATGGATGCACTGTTAAATACTTTGCTTTATTCTGGGATTGTGAGTCCCTTGTATTCCTATATTATACTCTTCACCAAATTATTGTAGTTTAGAACTGGAAAGGAGTATTAGAGACATGGGAATTGAAGTCCCCAGAGTCTGGTGTTTTGCCCAAAGTCATATTGGTGAACCCTGTCTTCTGATATCTGGTTAAATATTCAATAAGATTTGATTGCCTATCCATCAGTCTTTGTCATTATTATTACCTATCATCTATTTACCTAGCTGTCTTAGTGTCACAAGTAACACATGAATATATTCTTATTTTAAACAATCAAAGCAATGCAAAAGTGTAGGTAGCAAAATGTTTAATTCTCCTTTCCCACCTCCCATGCCAATTATCAGAAGTAATGATTATTTTAGTTGCTTTCTGGTAAATTCTCTTTAAGCAATTACATTTTTATTGTTCCTTAATGTAATTTTCCAGATATGAATGTCTAAAACTCTGAAAAGCACAAGGAAATTTATTAAGAATATTTTATTACTCCTCACCACTTCATTTGCAAAATCTGATATTGCTTTCTTTATTTATTGAGAGAAACTGACAGTTAGATAACTACTCATACACTCAAGGTAATTTTGTTTGTGCCTAAAACATTGATTTAGTTACATAACTTTTTTGAAAGATGAAA
The DNA here is from genome assembly GCF_030020395.1 of Manis pentadactyla. Lineage (NCBI taxonomy): Eukaryota > Metazoa > Chordata > Mammalia > Pholidota > Manidae > Manis > Manis pentadactyla. The sequence goes on from NC_080023.1 coordinate 95,808,287, forward strand.
ATTAGCACCTACATTATATCTTAATTTTTTTTACACTTTCATATTTGGTGCAATTCCTGAAAATTCTTTTTCAAGAGCTATTATAACCAGTATCTTAAATATGTATGTCCTTTCTTAATTGGAAAGATTTATAATGCCCAATAATTGACTGAACATGGTAAATATAAATTTATATGCAAATACATTACGCTGTTGACTATAGCTAACTATGTGTTATAACAGAAATATGATTATTTCTATTAAATCCATGAAAGAGAATAAATGTTTTTAAGACATCAAAATTGCCAGTGATCGATTTTGACATTGCATAAGTAGGCAGCAAGTGAAATAGATAAAAGAGTACAAATTCTGAAGCTAGATTGTCAAGCTCTTCTACTTTCTATGCTTCAATGTCTTCATCTATAATAGGAGCATTATAATCACAGTACCTCCCTCTTAGAAGCTGTTGTGAGAGTTAAATTAGTTAATCCATATACACAAGTGCCTGGCATAAGAACTTGATGGCTCTTAGCTGTCATTAATAACAGATTTAGTGATAGTGCATATATGCAAGAGCGGTAACAAAGTCAGTTCACTGATATAGGGTAAAAGATTACTACTAAAAGTGAAATCTATAGTTCATTTAACTGGCTTTTTTCATATACTCCTTGAAACAGGGTCAGTTTGGATACATGAAGTTGCGTTATCCTAAACACAGATATATTAGTAATTTAATAATTTAAGTAATTCAGTAGTTAGGACATTTAGAGTAAAGACTTTGATCACTTAGAGATACTTGAGGTTTGAGACTAATGAGTAAAAGAATGAGAGTTCTCTACTTAGATACTGTGGGTGATGAAAATTGAAGTACAACTAACAAAATGTGGTTTTAACCAAACACTATTTTTGAAAAATCACTTTCAGAGGGTAATTCCAAATGTGGAAAATTCTAAATAGAATATCATAAACTTAAAAATTATTGTTTACATGTCCTATGGTACAATAGTAAGAACATTTTGAAGTGTCTAAAATATAGTATTAGTATGCCTTAGTTAGAACAGAGCATCAATGAAGCTGAAGTCACGAGTTGAAGGTGTGTAGAAACAACTTTAAATTGCTGTTTAAAAGCACCCAATGTTCTTTATCAGTTTGGGTTGGTTTGCTTTAAATATAAAGTTCCATTCTACACCTGTTATTCAGGGAGATACCACTTTTTTAGGACAAATTGATGGCACTTTTATGAGTCACTTTTGTTTCATATGCAATATTTTAATATTTTAAAACTTATGTATATGAACTAAGTTTAAATTTTAATAACTTAAAAGTTACCTAATTAAGAATATCAGGCTTCCAGAGGAAAATACATAGAACTATCATTTCCAGAGGAAATATACTCCAAACCACTGCAAAAACATTTAGAATGGCAAAGTCCTAGAAGTATTCTCATGAAAGCCAGTAACAAGAAAAGGATGTCAGTGAGACTAGTCAACGTGGCACAAGCCCTAACCAATGCCATGAAACAAGAATAAGAATAAAAAAGAGACAAAAATGTTGTTTTATGTGGAAGAGGTGATTTTTCAAGTAGACAATCCAAAAGAACCTACAAGTCAATTGTTAAAATATTTTGACATTTATTAAGAGCCTACTGTCTGTTCTATCCCATGTGTCACAGAATTGTCCTGTCATGGTATTTGGCTAAGATTTTCTTCAGTCTGACCGCAGAAATGAAATATTCTCTTAAGAAGTTAATACTAAAACAAAGTAGTGAGTTTCATATCTAAGAATGGTAGATTAGGACTTCAGGTATTTTATATGAAGTTGGATTTCTGAAGTACAGGTCAACGCTTAGAGTGTGCTTGCAAGACCGACTTCTACTATATTTTCTGTTCTTTTAAAATCATTGGGACATATTTTTGTTTAATGATTTCAAAATGTCACAAAAATCATATCATTGTGAAAGCACATATGTTTTCATTTGCAAAGAATAGTCTTTAAAAATTTTGGATTTTCATGATTGAAACAGATGTGAACCAACAATGTTACCCAAAGACATTTACCAACTATCTGATTATACAAGAGATTTTCCTGCATGCTGTCTGAACATAGCTTGGTGTAATATTTTAAACTGTAACCCTTTAAAGTGTTAAGTTTAAATGACATATTGACTTGAAGACACGAATAGTGAGGAACATAAGCAGCAGGATAAAACCTTGACCTTAAAACGCAAAATAATAAAGGTGTATCTTTTCAGGAGAGCATGAGAGACATCACTAAGTGGAGCCAAACACAGGAGCAGGGAGGATTCCATTCTACTTCTGAATAAGGACAGAAAAGCAATGAAATATGCTTAGTTAGTCCAGGCGTGCTGCATTTAGAGACATAGACTTCATGAGAGACTCTACAGTCTAGTGGTTACAAACCCCTATGCTGTCGCTATTTGTGTGACATTGGGCTTGTTACTTAACCTCTCAGGGATTCCTCTGTAAAATAGGTGTTTATTGCACAGGGTAAATTTAAAGATTAAATGAGTTAGTACTATATATGTACTAACATGTATAGTCCTTAGAACATAACTGGTACATGCAAATACAATATAAATGTTGGTTGGCTGTTATACTAATTATTAGATACAACAGCACTATCTATTTAAATTATGAATAAGCAATAAATGGTTTGGAGCTTCAGTTGAGGACAGTATCTGTTATTGTGGCTGATTGTCCATTGGAGCTGAGAGATCATTATTATTTAGAGGTGGTGATAGAGAAAAGATTACACAGAAGTTTCATCTTTAGTAACTCGCAATATTTAATGTTGCCTGGGTATAACATAGGTTCAGAACAAAGGTAATGAAACAGAATAAGAAAAAGCACTTGCTACAAAGAGCAGGAAAGAAAATAACTGTATTCATTGAACACAGACCATGTAAATACGCCAAGCCCTGTTCTAAACCCTCTAGGCTAGGGATGCAACAAAATAGCCTCTGCTTTTTAACTTCCAGTAGCTGAAGCAGCCAGGCTAAAAAGCATCACTTATTTTGTGTGCTATCTTTATGTAATAATTAGTTTTTCTATTTTTTGTTATTTTAACATAATTAACATTTTAAATCTTATTTAACAAATTTACTTAAATATGATTTAATGAAGGAATAAGCTGCTCTTTATCTCTTCTTATACATGAAAAACACATGTTAAAGGTTGGATATAAAGGACTCGTTACTTCGAAAAATCCTTGTTTTTCCTCTTTCAACTGTAAAACCAGCCTACTCTCTCTCTTTATATGTTTTCTTGGTGTATTTCAAGTCTCAGCCTCCTAGTATGTTGACTTCTGTGAAGAGCAAGCAATTTCTGGCAAGACTGTCATTAATACTAATATTTGTCATAATCTTTCAAATTACTGAGAAAATTATTAAGGATGTGAATTTTCATAAACTATTTACCAATTATTTGTCACCTTCTGATTTTATAGCTTGGAATTGTTTGAGGTGAAATTATGGGATGCCATCAGCAATCTCAGAAAATCCAAGCTTTCTCAAATAGTGCAGTTTATAATATCAAGAAGAGGGAGCGCTAGCTACTGGCAGATCAAATTCTAGCTTTAGACCTTTAGAGGTGCTTACTTCTATCTAAACAACCTGATTCTGTATTTACGTGATTTACTAAATATTCATTTGCCACAACCGAAAGAATTCTGTTCGATGACAATGACAGTGCCTTATGAACACTAACTAGGAGTTATCCCTTCCATAATTAGCTCTGTTAAGACTTCTTCATTTGAAAGCATAATAATAATCATCATCTCAGTGACCGTGCCCGTTGTTGTTTCAGGCAGGCATACTCTAGAAAACACATCCAACAGATCAGCCTATTGGTTGGTTGTGGGTACATTTGAAGCCAAACATCCAGCCAGGATTATCAGAATACAGTGTTTATTTAAAATCTGACTTTCAGTGGGAGGATAAGGAGTGGATGGGGCATACTTATGTTGTTTGATGGGTGGGCCTTGAGGGGTAACATCTTCCCTCAAAATTATTTGGGTGAAAATTGTAGTTTTTCTAGTTTAAAATCAAGAACTCTGTGCACCCAGGTATTTTAGCAGATCAAGTACACTTTTTGAAAGAAAATGTTGCTATAGGTACCTCTAGGTTGGAGTAAGTCACCTTCTGTCTCAGTAAGGATATGTCACATACACTGTTTTCAGGAGTAGCATGAATCAACCTTGCCATCACAATTGCTAGTTAGAGTTTATTTCCCTGGATGAGTAGCCGCTCTCCATTCGATAACGATTCTTCCCCTGACATGCATGCACCTGAGAGAACTCTTCCAAGGAACAGCCTCAGGCATGTTCACACAACCAGCTTCTGTGTCTTCTCTGTTTCTTGTATGAAATCAAGATTCTAGATGGCAATCAGCAACTTTCTTTTCTCAGAAATGTGACAACTCCCATCATCCATCATGTTTCCCTTATTTATGTGGCTGCCAAAATGCAAGTGTTCAGTCATTATACCTAACTCAGTCTGGGCTCTTCCACTAGATTTCTGCAACTACAGTTTGTTCAGGCCTGCCTATATTGCCTTATCTTGATTATAGATACATAAATGTATGTTAACTGTAAGTATATATAAAGCATTTTAGATATCCTTAAATCCTTTGTAAATGTGTATATATTTCAAGGTATAAATTATAAATAAATACTCCAAAGACAGTAAGTCTGGGTGCATGACTGATTGGTTCCATGTGTTGTCTACATAAGTTTTTTGATCATTACATTATTTATTCTTTGAGGTTATATCTTTGGCAAGCTGTGAACTAGAATGTGTTAAGCAGCTGTTAAATACTGAGACTATTACTTGGAGCTGGTTATTTTAATGGATCTATTTCTTTTCTTGGTCTCAGCACTGTCTCAGAGCACTGCCTGCTCTAACTCCCTAGCAACTTTAAAAGAGCTTAGATAAGGGTAAATCAGCATAGACAAAAATCCCACACTTAGTAAGGGTTCCTTTTGCCCTTAAACTACTCTGTTGCTCCATCACCAAACCTGTTTATATCTCCAGATCTCATCCTAAATTCTGTTGGTACAATAAGTGTAATGTGATATGAAATGAAACCTTGGTTATATCCCAAACTTTTAATATTGTACAAGAGGCAAGAATAGTATTATAATTTTGAGCACTGTTCAGTGACTGAGAAAAATTATAGCAAGTAGTTTGGAATTAAAGAAAAGGGAACTTTTACTTTGGAAAACTAAGAAAGACATTTTTGAATTCCAGTGAAGTGTGTCAGTGTATTTGTGTGTCTCAACTACATGTTTTAATTTGCAAATTGGCATGCAAAGCACTCTAGTCATTAAATAGAAAAATGTGGTAGACATTGCTGAAGGAAGCAATAATTTCATTTAATTAAATATTTAGACTTCCTAGATGCAGGTCTCAGTCTATAAAAAATAGTATATGATTACCTTGCATATTTATTAACAAAAGCTAAGGCTACTAGTTGCAGCATTGACAGGATTATTAAAAATGTGGCTTTAGGTACGCTGGTCCAAATGTGCTATATAGGGTTTTGTTGTTAAATGTGTTTTTAAAGACTTGGAGCAGCATTTTATTTTCTCAGAGACAGTTGGGCAGAAATAAGAAACATTTGGTAATCATTAACTTAAAAATTTTTTTTGGTGTAATCTACAAGCGTAGTAAAAATTCTCTTATTTTGAGTATTTTAATCTGAAGTCAAAAATTGTTTAATCCTATTACACTTCACCTCAAAATAATAAAACAATAAACAACTAAAGTAGTATTATTCAGTCTTATGGATTTTACTCTGTTGGGGGGAATAAAAGTACCCTACACTGGTTGTTACTGCCTTAACTTTCTCAATATCGGGGACCTGTAACCAATAGTCAGTACTTCTACTTTTGGAGGTGACACATTTCCTCTTACCTCTCAGTTACTGGGTCATTTATGCCCTCCATTGTGTTCTTCAATGATTGGATCTCCGACCTGAATTCATTCCTCAGTTCTTGACTTCTTTCCGTACCTCCATTAGCATGTTAATGATTTTTATTTTGAACTCCCTTTCAGGAAGAGTCACGAGGTCCATGTCATTTAAATCTTTCTCGGGAGTTGTATTAATAATTTTACTCTGGACCAAGTTCCTTTGACGTTTCATATTTGTGTATGGTGCCCACTAGTGTACAGAAGCTCTACTCTCTGGAATTGCTCAGCCCCTGAAGCAATGTCAGGGGTCGCAGGGGAGCAGTACTGGTGCCTGGGGGAAGGAAAGAGCTGTTCCCTGCCTCCTGGCTGCTGTGCCTTTCTCCACTGCCTGAGCCAGTGGGCCGGGCACACAGGTATAAGTTTTTGTCCTAGAGCAGCCGGATATGGATCCCTGCTTTCCACAAGCGGCCGGAATCCCAGTCTCCCCAGGGACTCTGCCTGTCCCAGCTTTCCAACCCCAAAATCACGAGAGTATGATGAAAGCACCATGAAATGTAGGTTTGTGCTCCCAGCACAGATCTCTGCAGCTGGGTGTTCAGCAGTCCCAAGCCTTCCACTCCCTTCCTGCTCCATTTCTCTTCCTCCCGCGGGTGAGCTGGGGTGGGGGAAGGGCTCAGGTCCCGCCATATTAAGGCTTTCATACGTTACCCTGTTTTGTGAGGTCTGCTCTTTTCTCCAGGTGTCTGCAGTCTGGCGCAGCCTTCTTTCCTGTTGCCCTCTCAGGGTTAGTTGTATCAATTATATTTTCATATTATATGCGGTTTTAGGAGGAAGCCTCTGTCTCACCTCTTACGCCGCCATCTTTAATCTTCCTCCTGGGTCATTTATGAAGTTGCTCAAAAATACAAATTTTTAAAGTACCTACTATACATGCCAAGCAAATGGTATTACATAGTAAAGATCAGAACCTAATTCTGTTGTTCAGCAATTTGAAAGTTCAGGAAAATTTATTTAAAGAAAATGTATTGGGGAATTATTTCCACCCAATTTCATTATTCAAATTTTCGTTAAATTTATGTTAAAGATTCATAAGGACATTTTCATTACTTCTATAGAGATTAATCGGGGAATAACATCTGTAAATGTAACTTTAGTTTTTATCAAAATTATTTATTGCATATACAACAGAAAGGCATTTACATAGATTGTTAAAAAATTATATGTGATTGGTGAGAAAGCATTTAATCCAGGGATAGATAAACTTGCCATTTCTATCAACAACTTAAATAAAACGTAGCATATAGCTACCTACTACTAATAAACCTACTACTGAATACCTTATTTTGTATTTGCCACTCATACAGAAAAGAATTATTTTAAAATCTCATCACTTGGAAAAGCAAATTTATTTCCTTACTGAAAATTATCTGCCTGCGTTTGTGTAGTTTAATCTCATTCTTAAAAATCTATTTCATATTTTTTCTGCAGATGTGTCTAAGGGTCACTTTGTACTTTCAACATTTTTATTTCTGTGATACCCTTTATGACGTTCTGTATTTTCAGAAAGTGCTTTACATCAGAAAATGCTTTACACTAAATTAATGGTGATAGTATAAGCTATATTTTAGTATAGTTGTAATATCAACTAGGATGCCTTCAATTGTAAATAAAAATGGACCCTTCTTGGTTTTCATGAGTTCACAATTCAAATAGGTAAGAGAAAGTCCAGTTTGTTTATTTCTTTCCCACTGACTTACTCAAAACTAAGGACTCAGATTCTCTTTTTCTTTGCTATGATTTCTGCAATGTCAGCTTTATTCTAGGCTTGCTTCCTTTGTGGATGTAAGATTAAAGCCATACTTCTTCTTTTTCAGAGTCAAAAAATAGGGGAACTTTGTGCCAGCTTTCCAAAAGAGTACCCTGAATTTAAATAATTAGACCATCTTAATTCTCTTGTCTAAACTTGAACCAGTCATTGTATCCAACAGAATGAAATGTGTTAATTGGCTTAAGTCATCTGATGCTAGGCCTGGAGGTAGAAGATAAAGAGAGAAATTAATTCAGCTTCATTGGAATTCCATGAGCTATGGAAGCATAGATACTCCAAGGAAAAACAGGGTGCTTTCAAAAAAGAGGAAGGATCCTGTATAGGCATCCAGTAATACTTGCTCTACATCTTGGGCATTCCATTTTAAAAATTCATTTAAAAATTTTTATTTACTTTTAAAATTCACTTGCTTTCTCTACGATTATTTAAGAATTCATTTGACTTCTCATTTTTTGCTTACAAATCCAAGAACATAAACAAGATAATTATTCCATCTTAGTTTAACAGTCTCATGAGGTATGTATTCGTTTTTTCAAAGTGAAACATGGAGATAAATTTTTTTGATATTTTAGAGTTACTTAAGAGTAAATGAGATACCACCAGCCACCTCAACTCCTTTGTAGAATGAAGTGGTGTTAGGTCTCCCATTAAATTTAAATTTTAAACTTGAATAACAGAGAAAAGCATGAATCAGAAGTGCTTTATAATTGTCAGAAACTGAGTAAAATAAAGTGAAGGGTAAACTGTCAGCCACTGTTTACTGAGCACTTACTGTGTACTCAGCAGAGTTCTCACTGCTGTCTGTAGGGATTCCAAACAAGTGCTAGGCAGGAAGCTGCTTTTAAAAAGTGTACAGGCTACATGCAAAGTCAATATAAACACACAAGAAACAAAGGCAAGCAACAGAAGATAGGATATGATTTGGTACTACATGTACAGAACAGACAACAACCTAGAGAAAGATTAGAAATGGCCAAATTCTGTTAATGAAAAATTCATAGAGAACTTGAACCAAGCAATAAAAAGGAGATAAAGTCTGAAGAGGGGAAATTGAAAAGGAAGACTTTCTGCATGGGAATATTAGGTTTGTGCTCCCAGAGCAGATTTCTGGAGCTAGGTATTCAGCAGTCTCAAGCCTTCCACTCCCTCCCTGCTCAGTTTCTCTTCCTCTAAGGAATGGTAGGTACAACTGAGCTTAGTAAATGTAGAAATCTTGGTGAGACAAACTGAGCTGGAACAACATCAGAGTACATATTAAAGGTTCGTCTTTAATATGACTATCGGGTGAGGGTGTGAAGGGTCTGATGTTCAGCTCTCATCTATGAAAACAGATCTTCAGTCCGGGTCAGTAAAATGGCAATCATGGTAGGGAAGTAATTTGTTGAAACTTACTTTTAGGAAGATTAGTTCAGATTGATGTATAGGGCACTTTGAAGTAACTTAAAATATGCAAAATGGTTCATTTCATGTGTTTTCTTGGTGATTTGCCCATGAGATGCTGAAAGCAGGGATTATGGTTCACCCAAGAATACAGTATTTTCAATGGTGCTTCTGATTGCTAGAATACCTAAGTATGATAAATACTGTGACAGATTTGCTGCTAAAGCACATGGCAGAATAGAGTAGTAGAAGGAACATGAGTTTTTAATTAGCTATGCACAGTTTCAAATCTCAGCTCTATGTTTTAAGTACTGTGAAACTTGAGGCATGCTGCCTCATCCTCCCTGTGAACATTCATTTGTAATCTACTCACTTCACAGGGCTGTTAGGGTTGCATAAATATGAAGTGTGTATTTTCTGTCTCCTCACTACCGCCACCCTAAGTTGCTTATCCAGTGGAAGTAAAAACTGGAAGAATTCTTATGTTTAATCGAACACTTGGACATTCTTCATCAACCAGGTCATGAGGGTTCCAATAGTCATGACAGTTCCAATACTGCCACTAGTTAGAGATTTCCTGCTCATCTCTAGGGAAGGGCTTAGGAGAAGATGGAAGAAGGCTAACTGTCCAATTACTAGGTAAAAGTTTGGTTGTTCTGTGAGGCAATTTGATCCTGGTTGAAAGGGACAGCTGAGGCGGGGAACGAGCACTGAGTTTGGAGTCCTTCAGGGTTCAGACCCTGATTGCACCACTTCTGGGTGTGTCCTTGGATAAATGGCTGTAGTCTTGTCTGTTAAATGGCCTGAATGATGTAGTTGTGGGGAAGAAATGAGATGCTATGGTAAACACTCCATAAAGTATGACCTCCTTAGAAAGATTTGCATCATTTTAATGTCATTTGATAGTTCAGCTATAATCCTTTAACAATGACCATTGGAAAGAAAGTGGTTAAAATAACTAATAATATCTTAATCCTGGTAAAGTATTACCAAGTTCAGGTGATCTGACAAAATTTATATGATATTTTAATTAATAAAATGCCTTCTCATCTACCAAGCAGGTGTATAGTCATATCTTTTGTTCTTTTGCCCTGAGTACACCCCCAGAGTACACTAAATAGTATACTCTTTTTTTTATGACTACAATTAGTACCCTCATTGGTTTCTTTATGTCCTTTGCAGCTGTGAGCCTACAATATATTTAGGGAAATAATTTGAATCATCCTGACCTTAAAGCTGGGTGGTAATTTGTGGATGCTTCCCAACCTTCTCTCTCATAATGCTAGTTCAAAGGAAGAAGATGATGCATAGTATCTGAGATGGTAACTAGAGTAGTAAGCCCAACCAGCACTAACCTGTGTGTGATAAAGGGCCTCCTAGCACATCATGGCTAAAGCTGCTGAAGAATTATGCTCGGTGAGAAAGCCTATATCTTGACACTGACCTTCCTGCAAAAGAGAAAGCTTCACCAGAAGGGAAATTCCCCTTTTGCTAAATTCAAAACCAGAGCTGTTTGTAACCATTTCCATCTTCTTCTGTAAGAATTGGTTGTTTAATTTGTTGATGAGTTTTCCACTAGATACAGAGAGTATATGTGATACTCTAAGAAAACTGACAAATGACACATGGGATTCAGGGTATTATAAAGATTTTAAGCTGTAAATTTTCAGAGTCTCCTAGACTGTAGATTGCTACATCTAAACAAATATGCACAAGCTATCTACTTCACTCATTCCTTCTTATTAATGCAAAGACTTAATCTTTTACAGTTGCAACACACTATAAAGGGTAGCATATGACTATCACATTAGGCTGCTTTGCCTTTGTGTTTTCAAATAGTGGTAGCTCTTAAAACTTCCTGATATATCTTCCTGGAACACAACATGGTTTAAAAACCATTGTCCTGGTCGTTTGGGGATGGGAAGGCATTGCTGAACAGTTGTAACTCAGCTAACATCAAACAGAGCAGCTGTGTTTAGCATTTAATTTTTAGAGTTTCTAGTTTAGATAGCATTTGAAGAGAGATACATGATTAGGAGATTTGAAAATAACTGCCTAGGATTTGAATTTCTTTCCTGAAAAGAAAGGAAGCAGTACAGGGTAAGAGTAGAAAGAGGTATGGTTGGCAAGGTAGGCCATGGCCAGATCATGGATGACCTTGTTGGACATTGTGTTAGCTAGCTATTGCTGCATAACAAATTATTCCAAAACTCAGAGGCTTAAGTCAGCAATAATCATTATTATCATCAGAGTGTCTATGGATCAGTAGTTTGGTAGTGGCTTAGATGGGTAATTAGTCTGAGTCTCTCAAGAGGTTATAGTGAAGATGTTAACCAGGGTGAAGCTACCTGAAGGCTTTTCTAGGGCTGGGGAATTCATTTGCAATGTGGTTTTTCATGTGCTTAGCAAGTTGACACTAGTTTTTGGTGGGAGTTTTCAGTTCCTTCTCATATGAGTCTCTCCACAGGCTGCTTCAATGTTGTCATGACACGGCAGCTCATTTCCCTCAGCGTGGTCATGTGATCTAAGAGAGAGCAAGGATTTCTAAACCTCAGCCTTAAAGTCACACACCATCAATTACACCATAATAAATGCATTGAAAGTGAATTACTAAGTTGGTCCAGAGTCAAGAGAAAGGGTATTAGGCTCTACTTTTTAAAGGCCTGAGTGTCAAAGTATTTGAAGACTTATTTTAAAACCACCACAGGCATAAAAAGGAACTTGGATCCTGTTCTACTTTATTCATTCATCCATTTAATAACTATTTACTGAGTACTTACTGTGTGCTAGCATTGTTGCAGGTATTGAATAAGGCCTCCCAGAGAGGGAGATGCTTATATCAAGACCTAAAAGATGAGAAGGAAAGAATGAGAGTTTCCAGGCATCTCTGACCTGCTGGGTCCATTTATTGACCTCCCATTCTCTCCTTAACTTCTGTAACTGGGGAGCCCCCTTGGCGATTCACTCAATCTCTGGGTTAAATTTTCCTCAACTGTAAAATGATGAGTTCCCTTTCAGCTGTAATATTTTCATCTATGAAAATAGGGCAGTTCCTTTTAATTACTGAAATATACTAAATAAGCTTGGCAACATAGGACCAAAAGCAAGAGCAAATAAAATAACAATGACTAGTGTATGGAAACACACCATTTGAAGTTTCCAAAATCAGTTTCCACTCTTTTAGCTTATGCTTGATCTATGAAATTACCTAAGGTATATCCTTACTGGGTGGTTGTATTTTATAGAGGAATTGCTGTTCTCTGTATCATATATGTGACTAAGAGGTCTTTGAATTTAAAAAAAAGTTTTAGACCAGTAAGAATTATTTCCAGGTTTCATTCTTGTGTTGGCTTTTACTCATGTTCAGCAATTTTTACTTACTATTCTTCTCATATTCACTAGACTCACTTTTAGGCTTAGAGAACAGCATTCCCCAAGTAAAATATATGCCTGCAGCAAATACACTCAGACTTCCCATACAAACACCACATTTTTTTGAGGGACAGGGTAAATGAAACAAGAAAAGAACAGCAAAGAACATTTTGTTGTCTCTTGATATGCCATCTCGATTTCCTTACGGCCTCCAATTTCCTCTCAGATCTGTGTGCTTGAGCCAGAGGAGTCTCTCTTCATGATTCTAATTTCTCACTCTTTTGTGCTCTGACAGCATTTTATTCATGATGCTCCTTTGGCAGATCATCTATATTGAGCTATAGATGATTCTACAAACATATATTCTGTGAGTTCTGTTACATTTTCTGCTTTTGAGGGCAGAAAAAATACTACATCCATATTTGTTATTCTCAAAATACTTAGTTCAGCATCTAGGTGAAGAATTTAGAACAAATTTAATGCTTTAAAAATACCCTTCAAAGTGAATGGTAACACGGACTCTTATGTTAAAAGTAATTGTAGTAGTGACTCTATAGCATATTACTATGCTGGTGGACAGTGACTGTAATGGGGTATGTGGTGGGGGACTTGATAATGGGGGGAATTGAGTAACTACAGTGTTGCTTATGTGATTGTATATTAATGATACAAAAAAAAAAGTAATTGTATAATGTCAGTTATTTCAAGACATCCAATTGGTGAATTGTCCATTTGTGTAAGGGAAGAAAAAGGTTGTGTGTACTGATGAAAGTAAGGCTGAAAAGTTAAGATTCTTACAAATTAGTAATAATGATAGTTCTTAGACTTTTGGTCCTTGTCTAAAACATTGATTCTAAACCACTCATTACTTTGCATATGAACATTATTTTTATCTGTACAATTTCTTTGAAATAACATAAATATCAATAGATTTACTTGCCTTAAAAATCTTCTGAAAAGCTTTAAATTTGCATTTGATGGGTAGATATGTAAGTATCAGCTCATATTCATTCAGTTTTCCTAGATAATCCAGTTACCAAAAGAAATTCTCACCAATGGGTAAGATTCTCACCAATAATTAGATCTCCAGTAAAAACAGGAAAAACATCTTTTGTAATATTAAAAGTGTTTGAATTCTCAAAACACAGCATAATTTCTGGATTTGAAGAAAAGTTTTGTAAATTTTTAATAAATCTGAGAAGTATTATAGATGACTAATAAATCATACAGACTGAAACCACTTCTAGTGTTTAGGTCAAATATAAATACATAAAGCCAAATTACACTTTAAAACATCAACATCGTGTTAGTATTCCCCATCTTCACTTCTGGATTATTACAAAAACCTTCTTTCTACTTTTCCAGGCTATACTGTGGCCATTTTCCAATTCATCCTCCCCATTCTGGTAAATTAAATCTTTAAAATGAAAATGTGTCCACGTCAAACCCCATCTTAAACCCTTCATTGACTCCCAAGACTTCAGAATAAAATTCAGACTCCTCAGCCTGGCAGATGGGAACTGATCCCAGACTGTGTGTGTCTCAGCCTCCTCTCCCTGCTAGTCACATTCCATTACTCACAGATCCCTATATATTCAGTGTTTTCTCATGGACTTGCCACTGTTTGAATGCCTTTCCTGCTTCTATTCCTAACTTTAAATTTTGTGAACAGTTCAAAGTAAGTCATCCCCAATGTCTTCCAAATGCCACTCTCAGTGATTTCCTTTGGGTACTATTTCCTCATCCCTGTTGAGTTCTGTGTCCTCCTATGTTCTTTATAACTAACAACATAACTTTAAAGGAAAAAGGAACTAATTATATATGTTTTAACTGTAATAGTAGTTTGCTTACTTGCCCATCTCAGCACTAGACTGTGAACCCCTAAAAAACAGGGATGTTGTCTTTCATCTCTGAGTCACTAAAGGTAATGCAATGCCCAGCAGTGACGAGTGTCCAAACACATTTTTGTTGAATAAACATAAATAAGTGGCAAATAATTAATAAATTGCTATGGAGTTAAACATTCAAAATATTAATAGCCAGTTGGTAGAGGCACCTATTGGTCACACCAGAGCCACTGTAACATTTGATGATGCTGTACTCGCCTGCCACCCTCCGAGGATCAGCCCCGGCTGTAGATATATGGGCACTGAGGTCAATAATCCTGTGTTGTTAACCTATTTATGTGTGAAGATAACCACTTTCCTCAAAATTTACAATGGTGTTAAAATGCTTCTGTGCCCTTTTCCAATTACCCGGAGGCATGTTTCACATTATCTGGTGGACTACTTTTTGTTAAATAGCATCAGTAAGCTAAGAAAGAATAATTTCCCACATCTTTAGCACCACTTGTAAATCTTTATTGCCTTCTTACTTCACTGTATTTGATAAAAGCAAATGGCACCCTCCCTGTCCTAGCCAAGGTGTTTGTTGTCTTGACTCATGTTTCCTCCACCTTTTATATATACTATTGCAACTACTGCAACAGGATTAACCTCTTGCTTCCTTTCTTGCCTCCCGCCACCCCAAACCATGGCCTGTAGTCAACAGTGTGAACTTTCTGAAATGCAGATGTGATCTCAGGACTCCTTGCCCCAAACCCTTCGGTTGTTCTGCCTCACCTATAACAAAGTTCTTATGGTAACTTCAGAAACAGAGCTTTTAAAATAATGCATGTAGTTTGGCTTCACACATGGAGACTCCAATTCAGTGGGGGCAGGAGGGTAACTAGGCATTCTTACAAGTTTCCACAGGCAATTAAATCAAAAGCCAGACTGAGGACCACACACATACAAGATCAAGTCCAGCTTCTTTGTAGGGAAGGGCTTTTCGTGACCAGATCCTGTCTTTCACAGCCAGTTCACTTACCGGCTGTGAGACTATGACCAAGTTCCCCAAATGTTTGAGCCTCAGCTGAGGCCTCGTTTCCACCAGGGATAACAATATCAATGTTGCACTGCGATGCACTGTTCTAAGTATTAGAGATAATATTAGGCCATTTAATTTATCATCCAAACTGAGACATTTAATCATTATTGCAGGATACTATGCATAAAGAGACTCTCCAGGCAAACTAGGGCATGTAGTCATGGTAATTTGAAGTTCTGTATTCAAGTCATCTTTCACCATAAATAATATATAGAAGCAGTTCAATAAATCACTTTTATTTGTATTTTTCACATTTGCATCCCCTGCTCTGATGGAAGCCCTTACAAACTGAGGCTGTGTCATGAGGCACCAGTGGTATTCCTGTTGCACCCTAACCCAGATCCTGAAAGTTTGGCTGTCCCTGCCCTTTCCCCACTGTGTACCACATGTTAATATTTTCCATTTTTTTTCTCTGCTACTCTAACCCACCGTTAACACCTGCAGGGACCAGGACAAGAGTACAAAAGAGGCCCACTTAACAAGCTATTTTTTTAAATTAAAAGCTATACATCAAACTAACAAACTATTAAAATAAGTATCTCTGTCTGCCTACCTTAAAAATATATCTTTATAACAACATACAGATCTAAATTCATTCTCAGAAACCTTGGAGTCCCAGGCAGGACTGTAGCCAAGGGCATGCTGATTCTGGGTCCCAGCCTACGGCTGCTCCTCTTTCCTCCCCAGCCCTGTCTCCATTCACACCACAAGAGCATCACAGGGAAGGGTACAGACACCCCAGCCTACACCTTCAGGATCGGTGGATCTCCTGCTTCCACGCTCCCTAGTGAACAACCCTGGGGCTGTGTATTAGATTCCTATTGCTGCTGTAACAAATTACTACAAATTCAGTGGATTAAAATAACACAGATTTATTCTTATATAACTTCAGAAGTCTGAGTCTGAAGTTAGTCTTACAGAATAAAAACCAAGGTGTTGGCACTGCTGGTTTCTTCTGGAGGCTCTAAGTGAGGATCTGTTTCCTTTGGAGCACATCCTGGTCTTCCACCTTCATTGCCAGCAGTGTAGTATCTTCTCTCCTCTCTGACCTCCTGCTTCTTTCTTATAAAACCCTTGTGACTACATGTCACCCACATGGATGATCCAAGAAAATCTCCCCATTGCAAGATTTTTAACTTGGTCAGACATCTGCAGAGTTCTTTTTGCCATATCGGGTAGTATTTACAGGTACCAGGGATTAGGATGCAGACGTATTTGGGGGTCATTAGTCAGCCTGCCACAGGTTGTATCTAACAACACACGTTTGGACAGAAGAACCCAAAGAAGCAGTCTGAGCGGCACTGGAACCATACTTGGGGCTGCTTAGAACAAGGATTGTGGGTAGCTGCATGCCTGGTGTATGGTCTAGAAGTAGGGGACCTGCAGGAGCAGGGTGGGCATGTCCTCTTGGCCCTCTGGGCCCCCTGCCCTGCTCATTTGGAGGAGGCCCCTCTAAAACCATAGATCAGTGCAGGAGCCTAAGGATGGTATATCTCCTTTCCCCTATTGATCTGGCAACCACAGTCTATTTCCCCTTCTCCTGATCTATAGACAAGATTCTGTTAGAGGAAACTGTGTAAGCAAATTGTTTTACTCTATAAAAAGTTCTTTTTTTCGTTTTGCACTGCTGCCTTTTACTTGTCATGAGAGAGCCCCCTTTCCGCACCCACTCGTTGTTGTTAACCATCCTCTGGCTTTCCCTTCCTTTGAATCTCTAATTCCATCCTTCCGCCACCTCTCAGTGTTCTTAAAATACCCATGATTTCACCTGTTCACTGTGTTTTAAAAAATAAGTTATCCAGCTAACAAGTTTTTTCTGAATCCAACAACATGCTATTTCATTCCTTTTGTAACATTTCTTAGCTTTAAATTTTGCTCCTCCATTTGAATCCTGCAGCTTTTCTCTTACAATCAAGTTTAAAATTTCTTTTCTTCTCCTACCTGTATACTCTCTATTTATATTTTGCTGAATTTTGGCCATTTGGAGTGATGTTTACACACAGACAATGTATGTAGAGTTTTCCAGAGTTATTTTTCTCCCCTTTTAAGTTTTTGAAAATTCCTAAAGTCTCATCTATGTTTTTACTTATTCTCATTAATGCATGGAATTTTAAGGCAATCAACTATATTTAAGACTCTGACATTATATTGAAAGAATTGTTAGATTTGTTTGTGAATTAGTTCACAATTTCATTTTCTTTTTACACAAAGTTTTGTACTTTTTTTCTTTAATGAGGTATTATATACTGCAAAGGCTCTAATGAAAAGAAAATTTTCCAATTTAAACTTAGTTTTAAACTTAAGTTATAAAATCTCAGTGATTTTTAAAATATCTGAATATATAATAATGTTATATTACCATTGTATGTGCTCTGTGAGGGCCAATGTCTTTCTTGTTTATCAGTGTATCTGAGTAATGGTCTAGCTACCAGTAGTTGGATTTTAGTAAATAATTGAATAGTAAATGTAAGAATTAATGAATGACAGAATTTCAGAATGGCTTTTAAAAAATAACTTAAAGACATTCATTATAACACATTATATAAGCACATTATAAACTGCTACTTCAATCGGAACATTGAAATACAGATTTTTAAATTTTTTCACTCAGATTTGTAACCTTTCCTAGCCTATGCTGGAATAAGGAATTATACTTTTAAAGGTGCTAAGTGGTGTACATTCAAGATAACAGTGGTTTGTTTAAGTATTTATGAATTGATAAATACTGAAGATATTATAAAATATTATTTTATAAATATACTATAAATAGTGGGAATTCTATGTATTATAGAATTATATTGATGTTAAGGTATGAAATAGCTTTAGTTTTAACAGTGGTAGGTGATGAGAAATGTGGTTCTCTGGTACTGAAATGAAGACAGAACATGAGGGAAATATTTTTTCCATTTCCCTTTCTCTTCATTTTTAGGAATTGCATGTGACAATTGATTCACTTTGATTTTGTCTAGTTTAACAGTATTAAATGTATGTGTTACTTCTTCGGTATGAAGGTATGTTACATATTTTACTATTTTAAAGGTTTACTTCATAGTGTTCTCTTCCCTTGTCTTGTTTTCTTCCCTGGTTTAAATTTTATTAATTAAAAGATTGAAGATGTCTTTTTTTACTGTTTGTCCTCAGAATGGCTTCACTCCTTTATACATGGCTGCCCAAGAGAACCACATTGATGTTGTGAAATATTTGCTGGAAAATGGAGCTAATCAGAGCACTGCTACTGAGGTAAGAATGTCAACCTTAAAGGTTCAGGTTCTTTTGTCTTAATGTCCATATTCTCTCCATCCAGCTGCAAAGGGTGTCCATATGCTAGGACTGTTCATGTTACTATTGTAATCTACAACAGTGGTCATGAACTCAGGGCACATAGTTCAGTGTGCTTGTGCCTTAATTTGGGATTCACATCAGTTTATTCTAACACGAAATCATGCTTCCATCAATTTGACATTCTGGATTTGGGAAGCGTTATACTCTTCTAAAATTACAGTAAATTCTTCCTATCTTTTTCCATCACTATCTTTTGTCTTTGTTAGGATCCAATACAGTTCCTGAAAGGAACAATTTTTAATGAACAGAAATAATGAGTACATATTTGTGTTAGAACAATTTTATGAAAAAACTGTTCATATTTTCTGAAAGACAAGTCATGACACAGAGTTGGGTGACCATGGTTATGGCAACAACTGAATAGAGTGTTCGAGGTCAGTCTGGACGTTTAGGACATCTAGACATAAGAAAGGGGTTGGAGTGGGCTGACTTAGAACATCACATTCCTTTTTCTATGCATTTCCTGCAATAAGCAGAATTTGCTTTGTATTTTCCTTCTCATTTTTGCCTAGGCAGGTTAAGGAGCACATTCAATGTTTGTTTAGAATGATGATTTTTAAGTGATGCTCCAGGAAACCTTGAACAGGGGGAAAATGCCTCAGGGGCCACTGGAAGGTGAGGAGAGGGTGACATGGGAGAGATGGGAAAGAGTTCCACTGGGCCTGTCTCTCCTTACCCATTTCAACCAGAGTATGCAGGCTTTGTTTTTCCGATTTTATATTCTGTGGCTCCACCGATAAAACTTTAAAACCACTAGCATGGAATGAAATATGACTGGTAGATGCTTGTCACCTAGAAACTAACTTGATAGTTTTTAATGTCTAATATGGCTTCCTTCCTGGACAATTAAGTGTTTAGGTGAAAGAAACATGAACTCCCTCCTATCCTACATCGAGGGAGAGAGCATTATTACCTATTAAGTTGTAACCTCTTAAACCCATTAATCCATTAAATCCAGTTAATAACCTGTTAAATCTTCCAGTCCCTTTGGGAGAGAACTTTTTATGGAGCCAATTGCAATAACTTTCTGACAGCTTATTCCCATTAGTTAAAAAAAAAAACAAAAAAACCCCCAAGAAATCTCTGTTAATGGGAACACGTTTCTTGCTTATGACTGGAAAACACAACTGCCTGGTGTGAAATGATTCTAAAGTTCTCTATACAGCACAATAGATTTTACACTCTTACCACAAGGGTACAGCCTCATTTTTATTACATGGGGCCAACTTTTTCTGAGACACTAATTCTAACAATGAGTAACATAGGAATATTTTCAGGCAAGTCCTGAATAAAAGCATAAGAGTATATATATCTGCATCAGGACATCTGAGAAATATACAAAAATAAGGAAATCTGTGTTTTATTATATTCCCTTGAAAGTTCATTTACTTAAAGAACATTTTACCCTACAGAGTTCTGTTACTCACCAAATAGACTTAATATTTCTAGTGTCTGGTTTAGGGAAACTCAGCTTGCTGGCCGTCAAGGCTCCTTCAGTCTAGATGTCTGCAACATTGCAGTCCGGTTCTAAAAATACCCCTTCATGTACATTGCATTGGCAGAGACCATATTCCACTGTGATTTTCAGAAAATTAAAGCCCTCTCTGACATCCACACACAATGTGGCTTTTTCAAGTGAATCATACAAGGTTGTGAATTCCAGCTTAGACACATATATGCCTATTACTATTTCATTTTTTAATCATTTAAGCACCTAAAATTAATTTTTCCTGACCAGACATATATAACCTTAGTTGGTTAGCCCCTACCACTGGCCCTGATGATTATCAAGGCACATATGGACAAAGCACTGCATGTTCCCTTTTAGTAAGTCATTCTGTAAAGTAAATCTTGGCAGGGCTTCATGCTTGTTTACTATTTGATATTTGACATTCCATCAGTAAATAGCTTCTGCATTCTCATGGGCACATGTGTGAATATACCTAAAGAAGGCACCCTGAGCCCATTAGTAGCCCTAATTTACAAAAACCAATTACTGATTGAGATACTGCTGCCACTTTAAAAATCAGGTAATTATGAGATCACTCAATATGGCAATGAAACTCATGTTTGAAATATTTAAAGCTTTGAAATTTCCCTTATTTACAGCAATTAGCATTGGTAAATAAATGATGAAAAATGAAGCTACTGAATTTTAATGTGTTTCCTTTTTGTAGAATTAGTTGAGGTACTTGAAAAAAACTCATTCCAAATATATACACTTCTCCCATGAAATATAGATTTGAATGAAATCCACATGGTAGAGTCCCAAAGTTAAATTCTCTGCAGGGAGTTCTCTGTTCCTCCAGTACCATTTATATAATTCTCTGCTTTCTTCCTTCTTCCTGAATGTTACCAAAATTGGAGGCTAAAACCTTTCTAATTACATTCTGTACTACCAGCCACTGCCTTGTCTAAGAAAAACCAAAGTTCACACTCTTTTAATATAAACTATCACAGTGTTGCAGGGGCTACTCAAATTAAATGCATATATGATAATGAGCCTGTTCTTTCATCCGTCACAGGGAGCTTGATTTGTACCAAAGTTCTAAATTTAGGTAACTATTTGTGGGCATCCAACACTACATGCTTTACTCTTCCATTTTATTAAGTAATGTGTTATTTAAAATTCTGTTTTTTTTTTTAAATTCAATTTTTATTGTAGTGCATATAGGTTACAATACATTTAAGGAAAATGATTTTTCCCTCAAAAGTCTAGTACATTTTAATAAATTTCTGTTGAAACAAATAGAGTAGTCAAATCATGGTAAATTGCTGGAGTCTCTGGGATACTGTTGTTAAGTGTACTGTCTGATTGCCCTTATCTCTTCTCTCTATGAATGAAAACTTTTAACTCTGAGACTTGTTTTCAAGCTTTAGTGGGTTAAGGGAGGTTTAAACATAAACAGAGTCTAAAATGTATTTTTTTTCTATTTATTTGTCACCTTTCCATCAAGCAAATATTTGTTTCTAGAGAGAAAAACATGGCTTCCAACTTTTCTAGCATTGTTTTCCATCCACCTCTACGACTTTATTAACTTTGATGATTTGTGCTATTATTTTAAAATAATTTTTCTAAGCTTAAAATCGAAAAGCTGATATTTTTTACATTCCCTAGCGCATGTAATTTTATATCTAAATGATATAAATAATGTACAATTCAAACAAGTACAAAATCAATGAATTAGCCTCATTTGCCAAAGAATTGTAGATCACATTATGTCCCAAACTTCCAAAATTAATTGGTCATAGAGCATCCTGCCAACAGTTGTAATTTTTTCCCCCTAATCAACACATAGGTATTTAGTAACTTGCATAGCTAATCACATTGTATTTCCCTGTCTTGGCTGTCATATCTTTGATTCTCAACCAGACTCGGTCTCTGCTATTTCTACCCTTCCTGCTTTTTCCTTTCCATAAGCAGCCATAGGGTTGTTCTACTTTTTATTTTTCCATTCTAAACATACAGTTGAGCAAGTTGAACACACCCTGAATGCAGTGTGCTTTGTTAGGGAATGCAGATGTTTTTCAATATATATATTGTAGAAATTAAGAAAACAGTCTGATGAAGCCAGTTCATAGTATGGTAAATGACTGATTATAATCTACTGTAATCTTCAGAGGGATATTTAATCCTTTTGCCCTGCTTGTCAATCTTAACCATTACTTTAAAAATTAGAGGCACTGTTGCTTGGACTTGAATCCCACACTTGAAAAAACTAATGGAAGATTTTTCCTTTTCTACGTTACTAGGATGGCTTTACACCTCTAGCTGTGGCACTCCAGCAAGGACATAACCAGGCAGTAGCCATTCTCCTCGAGAATGACACCAAAGGGAAAGTGAGGCTGCCAGCTCTGCATATTGCAGCTCGGAAGGACGACACCAAGTCTGCCGCACTCCTGCTTCAGAACGATCACAACGCTGACGTGCAGTCCAAGGTAAAGGCTCAACACATTTGGGGAAGAGAACTCCGCAGCCACCACATTCCTTCTGGGCAGTGACAAAGCAATAGGCCATGGTGACAATGCAAAATCACTCCCAGTCATCAAAAGGGATAAATTACTTTCAGAAAGAGGGGGACTGTCCATTGGGTACAGTAGCAACTAAAAAATAAAATGAGAGTTTTTTTAAAAGATGAAGTTCAGGTTTTTAGAAATCTGCTTATTTACTTTATTTATAGTCAAAAATAATAGAAACAGAATTAGAAAGGTAAAATTGAATAGTGTTATGTATGTCTTCTCTTGGTAGAATGCATTTTGGCATGTTTGAACAGCATATCCAGTTGCAGTGAACAGACTGACTGTTTCCTTAATTTTGCACTGAGTAATATCTTCCCTCTTTTTCCCACACAACACTGCTTCAGATGATGGTGAATAGGACAACCGAGGTACAGTATTGTGGTTATATCAAAATTTACCTTGTTTTAGCTTATTTTACTTTTTTGCCCAATTTGAAAAAATACTCACTAATTCACACTAATAGTTGGAACTTCCATTATTAGAAAATTAATTTTGAAACTTTGCCCATTATTAATGAAAACGGATAATTTAAAAATGTTAATGTAGCATATGGGTGAAGCATTCTTTAATCAGTGAGACTATTTAGATAGCTTATTTGAGTAGAACATGACACGAAACTCTTCCTTAATATATATTTTACTGAGTGAGCTTTGTTATTAACTTTTTGACAGTGAGAAAAATGACCTCTACTCTTAATAAGAATTCTTAGTTTAAGTTTAGAGAGGTGAAGTTCAAGAAGATTTCTCTGCCCCTGTTTCATCCTTTTATCTAATTGCAGTTGCCCTTTTTTCTGTATTATTTTTTACCATATTGTATATAATCAATAATGATATCGAGCAAAGCATTTGCTTTTATCTTGCTATGTCTTACAATACTTGTCATGAAATCATCTATTTTCCACATACCAAAATAAGTCACATCGATCAACAAAAACATTCAGTTCAGAAGCCTCTTTCTAGTGTCTGTGAAGTGTGTGTGTGTGTGTGTGTGTGTGTGTGTGTGTGTGTAAGTTCATGCATTTGTGTGTGTGTTTAGTGGTCTCTCCTTGACCTTTGCTACTGAGAGGCACTAACACAAACATTGTTGAAATTATGTTAGAAAAATTCACCTGTGTTCAAAGGCAAGTATCTATGCAGGTTGATGTTCACCTTATTGATGGGATTTTTTAACACCTCATATGATTACTGCATTGTGGACCTGTAAGGGTTTGAACAAAAGGCCCAGCTGCTTTGTGAAATTGCTCAAGACTGGAACCATACAAACTGATACCTTAATTACTGATTTTTTATACCTTTGATTTACTGATTTTAATTCTTTTAATTTTTTAGGTGATTTTTGGTGATTGCTTAAGATACATTTTGAAAATAATGTAGCAAAGAGGGTGAACCCCTTCCCAATAATCCTGTGGAAAGCTCAACTGAGCCTTCTCCCTCCATGCTAATCAGGGAAAAGTTCCTCTGAGGGGCTTATACCAGCCTCATGTTGATCTAAGAGTCATCATGAATGGTCCATGAGGCTGTATCAGAAAATAAACAAGTTTATTTTTGCAAACGAGAAAGACAATATTATATTTGAATAATTTGAAAGTGATTCACCAACAATCACTATGTTTTTCTGAAGTTAAACTGTAACTTGAATAATAGACAAACATTCAGGATATGTCTGGGTGACAGGAAATATTAAGATAAAAATGAAAAACATCCAATTATTTCCTAAAATATAATAATTTGACATTTTATAAAATAAGAACCACGTTGTAGATTGGTATGCCCCTCCATTTTGATATGAATATTTGGCATCATGTAGACACCAAATAATATCTTGACCACAAGCGTGAGATTTGGGTTGATACTTACTGTTCTGATTTTGCATCCTACTTCTCTAGTCAGAAATTACATGCAGCTTATTTGGCTGATAGCACAGAGGAACTTGTTTGGGCCATTTTAAAAGCCAAGTCACCAAAGCCCATATATCAAGTGAATAGGAAAATAACAGTTGTGATTTTAATAATACTTCTTAAAAGCAATATTGTATTCATCAAAGTTCATTTCAAATAAAAGAGAACAATACAAAATAACCTCAAAATGTCAGGATTTGATTTTCAGTTTTATGGAGCAGTCTTCATTGTTTGTATAATCATTTATTAAGTAATGAAAATTATGGATAGCAAGGGTAATCATCTTTGCATACTTTAATAATTAAAGAGTTAATATGCATCTGTTGTGAAATGCCAAAAAGTTCTAACTGAATTGTCATCAGAAAAAGAAACAAAAGGAAATATACTTTCTTTCTAAGAGTTTCAGACTCATTTTTAAACATTCTGAAAGTAAACCCCCCCAGTTGATTTAATCAGCTTATTTTATATAAATCTTGTGAATTGAAATATTTTATTTAATTAGCCTTCAACTAATTTGGGTTAAACTCAATTTTTTTCTTTCTTTTATATTCATATTGATGCCAAGTATATTGTTTAATTTTTGTTTTTTAACTTTTTTTCACTATAACAACATAGTCTGACTAAAGCTGCTAAGAGGATAGAAATATCATAACAGTGTAAATGACGTGGAATGAATTTACTTCCTCTGTAAGAGTTTCTCACAGCATTTTCATAATTCCAAAGATAAAAGGCCAACCAGTGCTCTTTTTCATTAAAAATAACAATAACAACAACAAAGTAGTTTTGAGTCTTTCTCTGGAGAAAGCATTTTATTCACAGTGATGTTCATCCTATGGCTGAAACCTGATGTTGTTTAATCATACGGTGTTTTTCTCTCAAGTTAAACCAACTGAACAAACATGGCTTTGTATAAACAACAAATGTCATAAGTAGCTAAACCATTAAGCTAATTAAAAATAATGCTGCCAGAAAATGTAGGATATTTATTTACCTGTTTGCATATTTAGCTATTTACCATCTAGGAGAGGACTAAAATTTAAAGAGTCTTATTGAATCATTTATCATATGAACTTTATTGCTCACATATTAGGTAGAGAATTACCATGTGATTTTCTTTACTAATCCAGTGATTGCCATTTATGGAGCTGAAATGCTTTACTCACTGTCATTTTCTTTGCTTTCCATAGAGTGGTTTTACTCCTTTGCACATTGCCGCCCACTATGGAAATGTCAATGTGGCAACTCTTCTTCTAAACCGGGGAGCTGCTGTGGACTTCACAGCCAGGGTATGGATTAAAATAGGTTCTCATTTTGGACAGCAATAAATGGGCATTTACTAAAGTAAAAACAAACACCAATAAAGGTTTTGCTTCTTTTACTTTACTTGAATCTGTGCTGAAAATAATAGATTTTTCATTTTTTTTTCTTCAAATCATAGGAAGTCATCACAACCCAAGTCAGAAATAAGACTGTATAAATTCACATGCACACAAATTGTTTGCAATAGTTAAAGAGGATTTTAATTCTGACATCAATATGAGCAATTGTATTTAAAGCTCACCCCATGAATCATGCATGAAAGAACAGCTCCAAGTCAATAAACAATTAAAATGTTAAAATGTTAAGTATAAAATGTATTGTCTTAACAGTGATTATAAGGTGCACTATTTGGCAAGAAATTAATGAATTGAGAATTTGTTCACATAAAGACTCTTACCAAAATACATAAAAATTACATCATGTTGCATTAGTGTTTAATGGTGTGTTTTTAGTGCAAAGAATTCACTTTCATAATAATAAAACTCAATATACTTAATGTGAATCAATAAATGCAATATTGGAACATTTGCAAAATTATGACATGTAAAAATAAACAGGTGTAAATCCTTGCCATAATAATGATATATGATAGCCAATAAGGTAAATGTAATTCATATATATGGTGTTTTGTCCTTAGAAGTCTTCTATTCCGAAATAGTGTTGAGCTGTTTTCAAGTCGTTTTTCATACTGAATTACTCTGAAGGAGGTGTTTTTATGAGTCATTTTCCATTGAGTTTTGATATGTATATTTGTATTCTATTTTAAGCGTAGGAAATTTTAAGAACCCAGAATTTTTAAGTGCCTGGGTGTTGTAGGAATGATTGATTTTGGACTAGGGCTCCAAGGTAGAATCTGAAATTTTGTTTCTATTATGTAAAAGTGCTCCCTGTGTCTCTTGACTGTAATGTGTACATTCAATACCTGTGTTGTAGTTACTGGCTAACTTAGCTGAACAGTTTCATTCCATTTTTCGTTCTCTGACTATAGTGCTTTGTGGTTTGTGTGCTTTCTTGTTCCTTAAAAATCAAATACACTGAAACTATAGAAACCTTGGATCAAATTACCACATAGGTCACAACCTCCTTTGTGCCCTTTGATGCAGTCTTCACCATCATGCCCTGTCATACCCAACATGCTCTCGTTTGGTCTTTCCATGGTGTAGAATGGAATCACTCCTCTGCATGTGGCTTCCAAAAGGGGAAACACAAACATGGTGAAGCTCTTACTGGATCGTGGTGGTCAGATCGATGCCAAAACTAGGGTGAGTGTTTCTGTAATTTCAAGTTCCTACCATTATTATTTTGTGTATTCTTTAAGCAGGTACCTTAAAATAACAGCCCCTAAATATAAGCAATGCTTTTCAAGAAAATTGCTTTCTTGGATTTGATTTGAACCTCATACAATATTTAAAGGTTTCATACTGTAAAAGTGGAATTAATATTTTCTCATAAGTGCCTGAAGAAACAGAATGCTAGCCCTTAATGGCAGGTTTTTTTCCAAGTCCTTGTTTATTGATTTTCTAGGAACAAGAATCAAAGATGGGACATACACGTCTCTGATGGTTAGTTGTAAATATCAAGAACCCAAACTCATTAGCATACATTAAGCTATGAGAGTGTTGCTTTTACATAAAATATTTTAATACATGTTGAAAATCTTTTGCTAACTTTGCAATTCCTAAACCATCTTTTCTTAAGTGGTTATGCTATACTGAGCTGAGCAGGAGACTTGCGATTATGCCTCTGGGAAAAAGGCTTACAGTTGCCCATGTTGCATTTTTACTGTAGTCAGAGGCAGGGCCCCTCACTGATTTCAAACTTGTTAAGTAAAATAAAATATAATTCTGAGCTTTTATGCACTTACAAATAGATAAAAAGATAGGCAGGAGAATGCAGTTGGTAGAAGTACACTCTAAAGGAGACTACCTAATTTCAATTCCTACTTCTCCTACTTCTAGCTGCATACTGTTGGCAGTTGACTTAACTTAGGCTAATAATAGTGCCTGCCTCATAGGGTTGTATGAGAAATAATTCCTCAGTACTATTATTTATCTTTTATTTTTAGGTGAGGTGGGTAAATTCCATAGCTACTCATATTTTTTATTATATTGCTGAAATTATATGCAGTTACTTGCTTAAACATTAAACTAGTATTTCAGTATTAGTTCTCTGGAGAAGATCTGATTAATCATAGAATTTGGCAAAACTTTGAACATTCCTGTAATATGAAAATTTTGAAATAGTTGGTGTAAGAAGCTTATGGAAGATAGTAGATAGAATATATCCCTTGTGATGTTTTGCTCTTCACTTTGTTTACTTTGGGGACTTCATGTTCTCATAGTCTAAGGAATAAGGATCAAATCTAGTTTCCTTGTAAATCTTGGGGCTAGCAAATGTTTTTGTTTAAGAAGCCTTTGCATCTTTGAGCTTTTGGAATCGATAACAGTCCCAGTCTATAAATTCTGACTTCTAATGACTTCAGGAAATGTCGCTTTCTTAATCTCATTTCTCTAAGACATTTGGTCCAGAGCTCCTGTGTCACATGATCAGGTGGGAGTCCTGGTTTGCTCTGTCTGTCAGGATCTCTGTTGTGGTGTCCAGTGTCTTTGCATCAGAGTTTTGTGTAGTTTTGCTTTGTTGGCACACCTTTTTACTTGCTACGCTTTGGGTAGGCAGAGTTTGGAACAATTATTCCTAGGCCTGCATGCTTTGCTTACTTGTCCTTTCTATTAAAAGAGAGTTTCTTAGTTCCTTCTTTAAGTACATTATTAGCAGTGTCTCCCTTTACACTTAACTGTTTTGATTGAGACTCTAATTATTGAGAGTACCAGTGGAAAGACAGCACTTTGTAAATGCAAAAACATTTTTACCTTGGCCAATGTCTTAAGTATCCACATTGCTTTTATTAATATTTTTCTGGAGTATTCATTCCTTATTGACATAACTGATTTTCTTCTTATTGACCACTACAATATTTGCTTAGTTCTTTAAAAGATGCTCTAATTTGCATGGCTTACATATATTTGCACATATAATTTAAAAGTCTTAACTCCAGATAGGTAGTGCATTTTCATAAAACGTATACTAAGACATGGCGAGAAATGGATTCTTGTGCTAGTTCTGCCATTAACTATTTGTCCTTGAGCAACATCAAATCTAAGCCTTGGTTTCTTCTGTGAAGGGAATATTTGGACTCTATTTCAGCCAGTGTAGTCATCAGATACAGCAAATAAACTGAATTTCATCCGAAAATTTATAAAGCAAAAATAGATTTTCTAGTTGATGACATTGTGTGGACATTCTGTTCATTCATTCCTTAAACAGATAATCAGTGAGTTCCTACTTAATGCCATGAACCCTAGAGACACAGCGGCTAACAACACAGACGAGGTCCCTTTACTCAGAGATGAAAGTCAGCAGTATCCAAGGAATTAGGATAACAGTGTGCTGGTAAAAGTTTAATAATTGACTCCCTGATCCTGGCCACAAAAAAGCTCTAATTTGTAGCCTTTGCCTTTGCCAATTTCCATAGTGTAAATAGCTTAATATTCCATTCTGGTTTAGTAGAGCTACCAACATGGTATCTGAATGCAGAATTGGGAAGAGATATGCAAAACATTGGCTGTCACTAGTTTGTGGAAGCCAGATCCAGCGCACACACAGATTGAATGGTGGCCCTGAGCTTTTCCCCGTGAGTTAAATACTTCCTCATCTCTAAGGAGTAGGATTTTAGAAGTGGTTTGACTCTTTCAGTTCTGGCTGTAACATATCTTTCTTACCAAAAACAGAATCAACTGGAGGTAAACAGTGTAATCAAGGACTGTGGTATGAAATTGGGAGGCCGATTCTGGAACTATAATATTTGATTACTAAAACAAATATTATTTGCTGCTTCTTTTTTCCTTTGAAAATGTATCTTAAAATAGAAAAAATATTGCTTTTTTTTTTTTTTTTCACTGTTTTTTAGGTAATAAAATAAAGCTTCTATATATGGGATTAAAAATTATTATAAAATTTAAAAATATTTCATTTTTTATTATAGAGGTCTCAGTTTCCCCCAAGCAATAAACATTCTGAATTTAGTATATGCTGTCAAGAATTTTCCCTTGATCTTCTTATTTTTCTCGTATACAAGATTTTCATTATCTGGAGAAAAACAAGATATGTAGGGGCTTTAGGGTAATTAAAAAAAAAACTTACACATAGCTTTTCCCCCTCTTTCATCAGCATTTTGCTAGTCATTGAGACATTTTGCATCTCATTGGTATTCTTATCCTTGACTAGTATTTGGTGTGAAGCTCTGGGACATTTTCACTAGAGTTCTGGTTTGTTGGTATCTAAAAAACCTTATTTTAATGGTAAAACAGAAAGCTTATAGCTAGTTAAAGATATTAATTCAGGTTTTATTAAGGGTATTATTCTTTTTTATTATTAAACTTATTTATTATTTAAATGTGAGTACTCCATATAAAGATTATGGTTAAAATATTGAAATGCATATTTCAATGCACACAATAAAAGTACAAAAAAACATTAAAGGATGATAAAAAGAAACACAATACTTCAGAAAAAGGGATCACCCTTGTTACTTGTTATTAGAAGTAATAACTAAAGTAATAACAATAGTGACCACCAATTGTCATATGCATATGATGTTCTAGGCACCCTGCTCAGTACTCTACAAATATCTCATTCCATCATCCTAACAACTTGTGTTGTGTGTAGTATTTTCTTGTTGAGAAACTGTGGAGGTCTTCATTTGAGAAATGAAACTACCGCAGGGAAAAATGAGTTTCAGAGGAGTTACATAACTTGACTTAGGGCACACCACTTAGTAATTAGCAGAGCCTTTATTAATATGCAGACTTAAGGCTGCATTTTGCTGAAAGAACAATCTAAGCAGGGAGGGAGGAAAGGAAAAGATAAGGAAAGAAATGGTCGTAAAAAGCTAATGCTGTAGATTACCAGCTATACAAATGGTGTACTTCTAATGCTGATTGATCTTCCCTTGTAAGAATTATCAATATCATGCTGTGATCTGAACTATTGAGAGAAGAGAAAAAGAGAACACAGGGAAAGGGATTCTGGAGGCAGGGGTGGGGTGTGGCAGGAGAGGGGATTGTAAAAAATTTAAACAGTTATAAGAATTTAAGTTAAAAAGAAAAGATAATGAACGGATCATTGCCTTGAAAATTAAAAAAAAAATAATTTAAGTAAAAAAAAGCCTTTGAATACAAACCTTGATAGGAATTTATTTGGCAATGTACTTTGTAGAAAAAACCCAAAATCACTCAGATCAAGCATGTTGGGAAACTAAAATTTGGTATAATTAGCACACCCTTGATAGGGCAGATAAATTCCATCAGTAGAATGTAAGATTTAGAACCATTTAATTCTTCCTGTTCTGTCTTTTGATTTTCTTCTGGGTTTATTAAGTGTTCTCTACATTTTCCTATTGTTATTCTGAGAGTATTTGGGGAGTTTTAACATCATTACACAATGATATTTCATGTTATCTGTGGATAATAGTACTCTACATTTTCTAAAACTGATTTAAGGCAGCATCCTTTCACCTCTCAAACAAGGCTGTAAATTAGGGTAGAAAAATCATCCCCATTGTAGGTAGTATGATAAAGCTGAGCCTTAAAGAGATTCACACCCTGGGCTCAGATTCCAGAGCCAACACCTGGACCATTGCACACAATGCCTTTATTCACTACATTGGATTTCTCAAACTCTAGATCTCTATAAAGCCCTCATCAAGAATATGTTTGAGAAATCATGCTATGTCTAATTGTTATATAACTTACATAGAAATAATGCTGTGTAGTTCCACTACAAGGTACTATAATCCAGATACAAAAGCATAATCATTTTAATCATTTGCCTACACAGTTTCTTTTTTAGGCTCTTGCCTAGCCAACTTTAACATAACTAGGCATCTAGAATATAATAGTTAAATACTTTTTTTCTG
Organism: Manis pentadactyla; assembly: GCF_030020395.1. NCBI lineage: Eukaryota > Metazoa > Chordata > Mammalia > Pholidota > Manidae > Manis > Manis pentadactyla. The sequence continues at coordinate 95,840,256 of NC_080023.1, forward strand.
GAAAGGTTGCCTTTCATGTTGATTTTCACAAACCCCAAACTGTAAGGTATATTTTTGTTACTCAGTATCTTAATACTTGCTAAATAGATTTAACAAAACAAAAAATCATTATCAGTCAAGGTCCTAGCCAAAAACAGCTGGCATACACAAATTTGGTAATTTGAATAGCGATTATTGAAGGGACTATTTGTAACATTGTAGGTAGACTCTCGGGAAGAAACAAGGGATAGTAGAGAATCCCTGGGGCTAGTAACAACAGGATTATTCCCATCTCCAGACCTGAAGTGTGAGAAATAGAAATTACCAGAACTTTAAAGGAGAGAATTATATGGAGGTGGCTGATTTGGCAGGCACTTAGCCTTTGCTAAAGAGATACAGCCAGACTTAGATCTTTCAATTAGTATCCCTGAATTTCCCATTGGCCAAACCCAGCCAGAAGCCACAGGTCAAGGTAATCCATTAATAGTCTAGAGAGGTCTGTCTGGTGGACGTGGAGCAGAGCGGAGAAGGGCAGAGCATGGGTCTGGAGGGGCAAAGGGAAGATACCTAGTGTAGAAATCCCAGAATGTTGGATCAGAAAGAGCATTGTAATCCAGATGAATTACATTTGACCCTTAAATAACACAGGTTTGTACTGTGTGGCTCCCCTTATACATGGATTTTTTTTTTCAATAAATGCTGTACAGTACTATAAATGTTTTCTCTTCCCTATGATTTTCTTAATAACATTTTCTTTTCTCTTAGTTTATTATAAGAATATGGGATATAATACATATAACATAAAAAGATATGTGTTTATTGACTGTTATAAGGAAGGTTCTGGTCAGTAGGAGGCTATTAGTTAAGTGTTTTGGGGTAGTCATAATTTATATGCAGATATTCAAATGTGTGGGGGTCAGTTCCCTTTACCCCATACTGCTCAAGGATCAACTGTATATTTATTAGAAGGAAAGCATAACCCAGAGAGATGGTCCTGCAAACAGAGGCACAAAAGATAGGCCATTAGAGTTCTGGATGAGAAGCTTCTGAAGTTCTCAGCTGCTCACCATCCCTCATTTTCTCTGACTGCTACCTACATTCTCAGTGTCTTTCCCTATGAAAATCTTGGTCTTTTTTTCCTTGAGCCTGAAAAATCACTAGTTAATTTATGTACACAGGATTTCATTTTCTCTCTCACTTCTTGCTCATTGTTCTTACATTTTGCCTGAATTTCCTACCCTCTATTTTCTAGCCATGCCACCCTAAAGAGAAATAAAATCCAGAAGACAGAGGGCATTTAGGGATTGCTCTGGAATCAGAAACTACCTGAGAAGTATCAGGGTCAGAACATTTTATAAATAACATACAGCTGTGCCATAATTTTATTTGACACTATTTTAATGCTATTTATTAATAACAAATTCCATCTTTGAGAAATAATTATGTAGTGTGTAAAATGTTGAGAAATGTGTGTGGAAACCTTTAAAAGAATGTGAAAAAATGACCCTTCTTTTTTATGAACAACAGGGAGAATTTTAGGAAAAATTTATGAGAATAGTAACAATTAAGGAGAGAGCATAGATGAACAAATTAGATTCAGAATAATTTTTTGGTAAAAGTTGTATCAGGACAACCAAAATGGAAGCCTAATGATGTAATCTCTGGTTATGGTTCCAAGCAAGCAGGGCTTTGAAATTCCACAAATGCAATGTATTCTGCTCTCTCATCTTGCTGAATATGCAAACACAGAGCGAGCAACACGTGTTTTTTTACATTGAACCCCACACGTGAGGTCTCTCTTGCTCTCCCCGTGTCTCTGTTTTGTCCCCATCTTTTTCTTTCTTTCTGTCAAGATCTCTCCGCCTTGTTTTCTCTCACCTTCTCTATCATTTAACTAATAGCAATTCTATGACTGAGATCTTGAGTCGCTAAGACTGAATTCAGGAAACCCTCTCTTTAAAGTGGCAACAGACACAATCTTTAGTTTTTCATTTTTTTTTAAGTTAACTCAGGCTTAGTTCTTTAATTCTTTTGGCAGGATGGCTTGACCCCCCTTCACTGTGCTGCAAGAAGTGGGCATGACCAGGTGGTAGAACTCCTGCTGGAACGGGGTGCTCCCTTGCTGGCAAGGACTAAGGTGGGTCATTATGGTAGGATGGAATCCAAAGAACTCTCTAAGCCAACTGTGCAAGAGATAAAGAATTGACTTTGTAGTGTTGCATAACCTGAAAGTGATGAGTAAAATGTGGAATTGGTTTGTTTTGTTTTGATGCGCAGAATGGGCTGTCTCCACTTCACATGGCTGCACAGGGAGACCACGTGGAATGTGTGAAGCACCTGTTACAGCACAAGGCTCCTGTTGATGACGTCACCCTAGACTACCTGACGGCCCTCCACGTTGCTGCACACTGTGGCCACTACCGTGTAACCAAACTCCTCCTGGACAAGAGAGCTAATCCAAACGCCAGAGCCCTGGTAAACCTGGCCCAGTCCACATTAACTGAACACAGATCGAGAGAAGCAAACCCACACTTATTGCCTGCTGGTGTAGACACCGGCAGTGCATGGTTACAGATATGTAGTTAATTCTGCTAAGTTTGTCACCTCCCACAAGCTGCCTGCCTACTTCACAGTTTGCTATTGATGGTGAACAAGGATAGGTTTAAGAGAACACTAAGGTAACATTTCCATAACTAGTGAGTTGTAGATAGATATGAAAGCTATGGAATGATAAGCAATTTTAAATGGAAAGTAGTTGAAAAATAGGAAGTTATAAAATAAGTTCTAGATACCTCTATATAGAGTGAGAATAAAAGTGGGAAAAAGTTGAACTTTATTAATCTTTTTATGAGAAGCAAAAGATTTTAAAGTGATGAATAGCTTTGACTATGTAATATAGTGTAAAATGTAAGCCCGTGAAGAGTTCACTCAGACAATTTCCTTGTTAACCTGGTTATCCAACCATAGGCTAATAGAAAAGGGATACTTAGCATCTTCCTGCTACAGGAGGCATTTTATATAAATCATTCCAGGAATTGCTCAAGAGAAATGTGCAAGAGGCTATTTCTAGAGGAGCTCTGTGCCCCTCAAGGTCTAATATTCAATAAATCTTCCTTGCTTCACTTATGTTTAACAATAATTCTTGGAAGTATTAGACACACACTAATTTATGTCTCTTGTTTCCTAATTCTCAAACTAAAAGGAAATCCTTTTTTCTTATATATTAGATGGTTTATATCAGTTAAATTAGTCCACAGACAATATATAAGATGAGAGAATATCATTAAAATTATGAACTACTAAGTCTTATTTTTATTTGAAATTTTCCTTTGGAATCAATTTATTCCTCATTTTCCTTGAAGCAAATATACCTTTAGGTTTTTGTGCAATTATGTGAGAATATATATTTTCACGTAAGGAAGAAAATGCTCATTTTCATTTGGATAATCCTCAATAAGTTTATAAAATATCACAATCTAATAATTACAAATCTTTTAAGCACTGCATATACATGTGACTATTTATATCTGGCTTATTATATACCTCACAAATGGAAATAACAAACATTGTGAAGAATAATAAGCCATTAGGTTAAGGCATGTCCTTTCCTGAGAACTGCTAGTGTAGACAAATATTGACTGATGATCAGTCTCCACTGAGACAGGCAAAGTTGTTAACTAGCATAATATATTTTCTCTATACAGGGGCAATTATTCAAATAGAAATGTAATACTTACATGTAACACATAAGTATTAAGCATGGGTTTAGTTAACAAATTTTTATGTAATTTTCCCCAATTCCTACACATTAGCCTAGTTTGGAAAGTTAGAAAGTGCCTTAAAGACTTCTCAACATTCCTTTGCCTCTGAGAGATATCTCCTACCAGTTTCAGAAATTCTCTATGTGTTTCTTGAAAATATTCAGGAACTTAATAATTATTTCTTTATAAAATAAAATGTACCTGATTGGCATTTAATATAAAACCTTTTTAATATAATAAATATAACTTCTGGATATATAAAATATTATCAATAATGATTTCTGCTAATGTACAACTCCTATGAAATTTTTCGAATAAAATATATATAACTTCCAGATATAAAAAATTATCAACATAAATATGACTTATGCTAATTTCAGCACCTCCTCTCTGAAGAAAATGGTGGCAAAGTCGAAATATTTATTAAAGAGGTGCCATGTTCTTAGATTTTTTTTTTAAGTAAAACAGATACACTGTTTTTATGCTCTAAGAAATGGTCCTTCATCAGAAGAAGACATGGTCATCTTTGATGCCTCTGAAAGCCATTTCATAACCTGCCGAACAGTATACTTCAAAGCATCTTAGAATTTCTAAAGTATAATGCCTCTCTATTTTCCTTCTTTGAGGAGTAGGCCCATATAGGTTTTTGTTTGTTGTTTGTTTTACTTTTGTTTTCTCTGTAAGCACACAAAAATAAGTATATATAGGCCCACCGCATATAAAAGCAAAGTTCAGTGCGTACAGGACCACATCACGTTTTCTTCCAAATTCCAACACCTATGGTGTTTGAAGAAATGGTAGCATTATGTGACAGTGTAACATTATTGCCTGCAATGTGCCAGCATGGAGTGGTGTGAGAGTTTTGTTGTGCATGTTTTCAACTAACTTGATTGTCTTTTGCACAGAATGGTTTTACTCCACTGCACATTGCCTGCAAGAAAAACCGCATCAAAGTCATGGAACTGCTGGTGAAATATGGGGCTTCAATCCAAGCTATAACAGAGGTAGAAAAATGTTTCAGCTTGTCATGAAACATTCCTTCTCTTACTCCTTCTTCCCCTTCCTTTCATTCATTTACTGTCCTCTTCACTCAAGTTTTATTGATCAGAAGAAGCCCCAAAGCCCCCACCGGTGCAGAGGAGTAAAACTGCTATTGCTTTGTTTCGCAGTCTGGCCTCACACCAATACATGTGGCTGCCTTCATGGGCCACTTGAACATTGTCCTCCTTCTGCTGCAGAACGGAGCCTCTCCAGATGTCACTAACATTGTGAGTATGGCTTGGGTCAGAATAACCACAGGGAGAAAGAGAGGAAAAGTGAGTGTGGTGTGTGTAGGGATGTTTGTGTATATGTCATCAAAATGAGTGGCTGCATTTGAGACGAGCCCCTGTGATAGCATATGTTTGAAATGCCAGAACTTCACTGAGAAGGACATTGAAGGGTAAGAATTGTGTTAGAAAATAAAATGGAAGCTATGGATTAAGACTGTTTCAGCTTCCTGGTGCAGATGGAGTGTTCGTGCTTCTTAAGTGACATTAATTAAAACAAAAAGCATATTAAAGGCTCCTTTGAACATGAATGAATGATTGGTTGGAGTAAAATCTCCAGGGCTTACTCTAGTGGCCTGAGTGAGTTGTATTCCAGGTAATTTTGATTCAAGTATCAAGTCAGTACTGTAATCAGTCATATCAAATGATTAACCAGCAACAGTCCAATATTAGGGATTTTTACTTGATATCAAATTCTCCATCCTTCAGTTACATGGATTTTCATTTTCTGATTTTACTTTGATTTGATTTTGTTTACTAGAATGGAGTCCCCGTTTACCTGAAATAGTTATACCATTGCCACTTTTCATGTATTCTGAAAAAGGATGTTGGTCTTCAGACAACTTTAAATCTCCAGTAGATACTTGATATCCTGGAATTCTATATAAAATTAGGATTTCTACTTCCAATTTCTTTATATTTCTTTCACTTTCTTGGAGTCTATCCGTTTAAACTTTGATCATCAAATACAAAGTTTCTTCTGAGAACATGCTCTGTACAAGATGCAGTCATGTATTTGAAGCTCAACAGGGGCCACTGGAATACTGAGATTTTTTTTAAAGTATGCAACAAAGTCTCCCCAAATAAATGTTTGTGCTTATTATTAAAATGAATCATATTTTCAAAAGCAGTTGATTGACTATTGTTGCTAATTTTTGGAATCTCATTCCATTTGAATTGTGAAACAGTGTTCAGTTTCACTTTTTATTTTTATACCTCTCACAATCTCATTTCTTTGTCTTTTGCATACAATTTCTGTACCAAAGTTTCTGATTCATGGACAAAATCAGTGTGATATAAACTTATTTGATTTTAAATATTATTTAACACTCTTCATATTATTCATAATTGGAGCATAATACCATTAAAGAATTGAAATATAGTCTATAAGTTTCCCTAATTATATCTTATTGGCCCTAAAGTAATAATGTAATACTGATCTTTAATTACTCTACTAAGGATAAGAGAATATGCCAACTTGAGTTTAATTTCTAGACACGTCTAGAACTTTCAAAGAAATCCTTTTTCTGTTCAGAGATGACCACCTCCCTCTTTTAAACTGAGACTTGTACAAACCAGTAACTTTCAAGAAAAGTATTCTGCATTCTTTCTTACTGTAAATAGTTTCTCTATTTTCCTTCCCATACCTACAGGATCAATGATTATACTCTGTTAAATTACATTATCATGTTATAATAATAACATATACAAGTACATTCTGTGAGATGGTTGTTTAAATCCCCTAGATTAATCTTTTTGAGGGGAGATTTTTTGTAAAATTGTTAATATCATATGCTGTCCTCTGAGGAAAAAAAATGCTAGGTAGCCTAAATTTATATTTTCAAATAAAAATAAAGCATAATTAAAATAGTAAAAATGTTGACATCCTTTAGATTTTTAAAGACTCACAAATTTGGCAGTTACTATATTAGATTTTCATTTCTTCCTGTTGGTCATTATAAAGTCCTTCCTTTTGTTTTATCTTCTCATTGGTGCAGTACCTACCCTCCCTTCAGCTCCCTCAAAACAAATATTTGAGAGGCACCTGCCAATGAAATTCTCCCCTCAACATGTTCCCTACTTGTTTTTTATTTGTTTGTTTTTTATTTTTGTGTGATGTGTCCCTTCAAAGAGCAACAGGGTTGCTCCCAGTTACGTGTGAATTTCAGATAAGCCATGAATGATTGATTGCAGTGTAAGTATATCCCATGCAATAGTTGAGATATACCTATGCTAAAATAATTATTCACTGTTTGTCTGGAATTCAAGTTTAACTGGTCATCCTGCATTTTTATTTGCTAAATCTGGCAACCCTAATTTAGAGGAATTTAACTTTCTCCAGCAATGGGATGCCTGTGAACTTGTGTATTCTCAGAACGTGAGGATATAGCTACTGAACCCCAAACTCTTTACAGGTAGATTATGAAACCGTGTGAACACTGACTGCCTGCTTGCTGTGTCAGAGCTGGTCATTTCCTGACCCCAGAGCACCCCATCCTTGGAGCCTTTGTGTGTTGCCTGGAATCATGTTGCATTTTTGAATGCAAGGCTGTCTATTGTGCTTTGATGCTTTCCAACTGATGCAGCCAAAGTGGAAGTGAATGTAGCTGTCAGCAGAGTCAGTTTTAACAACTGAGGAGCATGAAGTTTAGTACCCTGCTTTGGACATGAGCAAACCCATTCTCTTGCCAGTCTTGTTTCTGTCTCAAAATTCACTTAACGTGTGAGGTATACCAGTAACTCAGTCACCTGCGGATATTATTACTGCAAAGCTCCCTTTCCAGAAAAATCATACATGCACTTTAAAACCTAGCAAGCTGAACTGCTAGTTGTAACACGTCCTTCACCCAAAGTATTCATTGACAGCCATGATAGTACCAAGCACTTTTGGAGCTATTCAGAATACAGTGTGGGGGTATTTCCAAGCGTTCCTTCTTACAACAAATCAATGGGTTCACAGCTAAGTTCAAACTTCATATTATGCCTAAGAATTTCCCCTGTCCTTAAAGTTAATTAGCTTAAGACACAGAAGACAAGGGTTTTAAATAAGATGAGGTGCCCAACAATCAAGAGATGGAAGTTATTGATAAAAACAATATACACCTGCCTTCATTTTCTTGTTTCATACTTATGGATAAACAGGGTAATATAAATATAAAAGGGAAGGGCAAATCATCATAAAACTTGATAACCTGAGAATTATTAAATAAGAATTGAACAAGACCATTGTTTTAAAGTGAAGAGACCATGTGTGTGCATATAATACTTTTCTTCAAAAATGTTTAATATTTTAGATGAGGTTTTATATCTAACTCATCAATTTCAAATATGTAAACCACAGAAAAATTTATTTTAAGTATAAAATGACGGTATTGGAAATATTAAGACTAACATTGGAAATATTTTACATTTTGAAAACCCTTTATTGATAAAGCTTGGCTTATAAAATAAACGTGTAAGTTCATCATTGAGTTCATACTCCTGAGGCCTCTTTGACTTAACTTTTTGTAAAGAAACTTATTTTTGTCTCCATTTTCACCAAAATTAGAAAAATTGCTATACTTCTAAGACCTAGAAATGGAGTAAAGATTTGAAAGTTTTTTTTAATAGTTAAAAGATCTTAGCTTTATCTATGTAGAGACAGATTTTAAGTGATACAGAAAGCAAACTAGAAATCATCATTATCCAAAGAGGAAAATCTTGCCATACATCCAAAATCCAAATACTAATATTGCTATTCTAATGTTGTTTTACAAAATAACAGACTTCAGACACATTTACTTTGCAAAAATCAAAATATGTCATCAGAAAATAAGGCCATTAGATGATAAATGAATCATCAACAAACAAGTTAATGTCCAGTTTCATGTTTTCAAAATCAAATTATTTGAAATGAATTTCTCATAACTTCATAAGGAATGGGTCTCTGAATACTAGGAAAACAATTAACTGTGAGCTATGTACGAAACTAAAGTTCACTTAAATCTTCTAGATTTAAGGGTTTGTTGTGCAAATAATCAGAAGAAATTATTCACTGGAATTTGTGAGATGTATCCAATTACCACAACCAACTTTACAATTGATTTACTTTATTTGAAGTGGTTTACTTTACTTGGTTAAAATCAGCCTTATTTTCTAGGATAGTTGTAGTGACTAAAAGTAATACTTTTTATTCTAGTATCTTATTGTAACTATAAAATTGTGTGAAAGCGTGAACCCCTACCTTTTTCAGAACTACATGTGATTCTAAAATATGCTTATTAAAAAAAAACCCTGTATCTTAAAGGCAGTAATTAACAGGCTTCCCAATGAAAAAATTTCTTACATCTAACCACCATTCCTCATGCTGCAGCCTAAACTACCATTTCCTGATGAGCATGTTACATCTCGATGTGGCACCAAGATGCACGAAGATACCCAAGGAATTACCTGGTGCCCAGTGCTGCCCGCCTCAACAGGAACTCTGTTAACAGTTGCTTTACTCATCTCTCAGTAGTTCTCTCAAATAACTGTCTGCCCTTCAATATGCTCATTAGCAATAATAGGAGACCTCCTGGACAAATCAAATTTCTTGTATGAACAATCATTCTCTTGTCTCATAACACAAAGACAAATCAGAGAAAAAAGAGTCTATTTTGAAAGTAAATTTTGAATTCTGAAAAGGAAGAGTTTATGTATAGTACACAAATGATGTGATTTTTTTGAAGTGTGTTGACTTGGCCTTCAGCATCTAGAGATTCTCATTAAAATGGGATTAAGTTATAATCACATAGGCAAGTGTGACAATGACAGAGTTTAGGTGGGAAGGATACACGATAACTTATCACCCAAAACAGTTCAGGTTATGCCAGGTTGATTGTTCAAGCTCAGGGTATCCTGGATGTTTGGGTAAGTTCCCTGGTTTGTCATGGACTGAAAAAAAAATAAACTTTTATCCTTAGGAAGATGGAGAAGATTGAAAACTGTATTTTTTCAGACTGAATAATTATGAAATAATGACACCTTTTTATAGATTTCCTAAACCTTTGGATATATTGCTGAATATCACAAGAGGGCACGTTTTTATTTTTACCATCTGGAGCAATGGGTTTGTTTATAGTTCAAAAATTTTTGTTTCCTGACAGCGTGGAGAGACTGCCCTGCACATGGCAGCCCGGGCAGGGCAGGTGGAAGTGGTCCGGTGCCTCCTGAGAAACGGTGCCCTTGTTGATGCCAGAGCAAGGGTACGTGCTGGTGCCTGGGGTTCTTATGTGCATGAGCTCCATCTTCAAAAGTTTTCTATCATTCATGTCCTTGGAATGAAGGAAGTGCCATGGACTGTAAATGAAAGCTTCAATTCAGTAACAGTTTTCCAGGCAAAAAAGAAATGGCACAGTAAACATACACAATGGAAAATGCACCCCAATTCCACAAGCATAAACATCTGAAAAAATGTACAATTTGGTATCTATGAAATATAGCACTAACATCCTAATAATTTTTTCACCTATTAAAAGAGCACTTTCACACTGAATCTTTTTCATGAATTTTAAAAATTTACCTATGTTATATAGTTACTATACATATTAAAATTAATTTCTTACCACCAAAGCCAATCAGATTTCCACAGACATTCCTTACTAGTTACTTAGAAACAAATTATACTCAAAGTTACAATGTTTTCTCCCTCATCTGTTTTACTTTTCTCCTTTCTGTAGTGAGTTCTACTTTTCTTTGTACACCGAGTTTACATATTTAGACATTCTGAGCTTCTACTATTTTCAAAATAGAATTTTGGCCCTGGAGATTGCTTAATAGGATTCTTCTGTTTATAATTGCTTCTAATTCCCCCCTCCCCTCCAGGTTGATTTTTCCTTCTTCTTCGCTGTAAATTCCATTTTCCAATTCCTTTTTTCCACCTTCCTCCTTTACACTGAGTATACTAGTAATTTGTATTAATATATTGTATCTTCTATTCCCTATTCCACATTGTTCCATTAATTTTTCTACTAGCATCTTTGGAATTCTCATGGACTATTTCAGTGCTTTCTCTCCTTTTTCAGTATTTGATACACCTAAGCTAGAACTCACTTCCTCTTGACTCATATCACTGTGACTCCATTTTAGAGACAGTGTTGTACTGGAATGAAAGCACCCAGCTGGAGTCATACAAACATTCATTTCAGGCAAGTTATTTCACTTTCAGGTCTATCATTTAAAATGTGAGCATTGGACTAAGAAACCTAAAACTTTAAACTCTTTTCTAGATGTTTTTAATGTTATTTGACTCTGAATTACAGCATTTTTCTCTGCAGACCTTCATGCGGAATCCAACGATACACGGGCAGCCTTGACATTACTCTTTTCCTTGCAGATTATGTCTGCTTTTCTGTCTTTTTGTACAGTAGTATAATGTTTGTTCTTTGGTAATTGTTGGTATATGATGTCCTTAGGTATTTAGAGCTTTCATTATTCAAACTGTATTCTTCCCTGCCTTGGTATTTTTCTTGTTTCCTTTTTTTTTGTCTCTTAAAGACTATTTTTTAGAGCAGTTTTAGGTTCACAGCAAAATTGAGAGGAAGAAGGTGCAGAGACTTCCCATCTATTCCTGACCCCACACATACACAGCCTCCCCCATCATCAGCATTCCCCACCAGAGTGGTACGTTTGTTACCATTGGTGAACTGACACAGAAACATCATAATCCCGCAAAGTCCAGAGTTTACATTAGGATTCCCTCTTGGTCTTGTATATTCTGGGGGTTCATCCATACAGTGTCATACAGAGTACTGTCATGGCCCTAAAAATCCTCTGTGTTCTGCCTATTCTCATTTCTTTTTAAAGTTATCTGGCATTTAGCTGATAAAAGAAATTATAATCAATATTTTCTGAATATCACGAATTTCACTATTTTTACCTGAAATTGTGGTAGTATTCCTGCTAGTTATCTTTTAATCCATATTTAATAATAAAAGTGTTTCCAATTTATCTTTTATTTATGTATTTATTTAGGTATCATTAATATACAATTACATGAGCAACATTGTGGTTACTAGATTCCTCCCATTATCAAGACCCCCCCACATACCCCATTACAGTCACTGTCCATCAACGTAGTAAGATGCTACAGAGTCTCTACTTGTCTTCTCTGTGCTATACTGCCTTCCCTTTGCCCCCGCCCCTGCTACATTATGTGTGCTGATTGTAATGCCCCTTATTCCTCCCTTCCCACCCATCCTCCCCAGGCCCTTCCCCTTTGGTAACTGTTAGTCCATTCTTGGAGTCTGTGAGTCTGCTGCTGTTTTGTTCCTTCAGTTTTTTCTTTGTTCTTATACTCCACAGACGAGTGAAATCATTTGGCACTTGTCTTTCTCTGCCTGGCTTATTTCACTGAGCATAATACCCTCTAGCTCCATCCATGTTCTTGCAAATGGTAGGATTTGTTTTCTTCTTATGGCTGAATGATATTCCATTGTGTATATGTACCACATCTTCTTTATCCATTCATCTACTGATGGACATTTAGATTGCTTCCATTTCTTGGCTATTGTAAATAGTGCTGTGATAAACATAGGAGTGCATATGTCTTTTTCAAACTGGGCTGCTACATTCTTAGGGTAAATTTCTAGGAATAGAATTCCTGGGTGAAATAGTATTTCTATTTTGAGTTTTTTGAGGAACCTCCATACTGTTTTCCACAATGGTTGAACTAGTTTACATTCCCACCAGCAGTGTAGGAGGGTTCCCCTTTCTCCATATCCTCGCCAACATTTGTTGTTGTTTGTCTTTTGGATGTTGGCCATCCTAACTGGTGTGAGGTGATATCTCATTGTGGTTTTAATTTGCATTTCTCTGATGATTAGTGATGTGGAACATCTTTCATGTGCCTGTTGGCCATCTCAATTTCTTCTTTGGAGAAGTTTCTGTTCAGATCCTCTGCCCATTTTTTAGTTGGGTTATTTGCTTTTTGTTTGTTGAGGTGCATGAGCTCTTTATATAATTTGGGTGTCAACCCCTTATCAGATGTGTCATATATGAATATATTCTCCCATACTGTAGGATGTCTTTTTGTTCTACTGATGGTATCCTTTGCTGTACAGAAGCTTTTTAGTTTGATATAGTCCCATTTGTTCATTTTTGCTTTTGTTTTCCTTGTCTGGGGAGGTATGTTCATGAAGAAGTTGCTCATGTTTATGTCCAAGAGGTGTTTGCCTATATTTTTTTCTAAGAGTGTTATGGTTTCATGACTTACATTCAGGTCTTTGTTCCATTTTGAGTTTACATTTGTGTATGGGGTTAGACAATAATCCAGTTTCATTCTCTTACATGTAGCTGTCCAGTTTTGCCAAACAAATTATCTTATTTAACAACAGCAAGCTGGGTTGTAGGATGGCTTAGGGTTCTAAAATTCAAGATTGTGCTGACTTGCCTGAGGATCAGTGTTAGAATAAGAGAGAGGGTTCCTTCTCTGGTTCTGTATATTTTTCCTAACTCCTCTCTGCTGATATCAGGTATCTCTTCTTCAGATATAGAGCCCTTCTCAATCCCACTCAATAAAGAGAGCCCTTCTCTCTCCTCCACAAACAAACAGCGATTCTAATTAGTCACATTCCCTGCCTGAGCAGATCACTACGGCCAGAATATAGGATCAAGACCGAGCCCCACACCCACTCACACAGCCTATTCTTGAGGTGGGGTGAGAGGACTGGCAGCCACTCTAGAGCCACATGGAGTATGGGACGTCCACTTCCCCCAGAGGAGGGAAGGCTGTTCCAGAAGGATATAGTGGGTATCAGGCAGAAAATTGGGTACCTAGTTGCTCTGTTTTACCTTTTGATTTCCCAGCACACATACCCACATGCATGCACTTGGGAAGTCTACTTTCCTCTTAATTGGATTTAGAAATAATACCTCATGGCTATGTAATTAGGGGGCTAAGCCAAATTTTGCCTACTCCCAATATAGAATAAAAGAAATATTGCACAATTATAATAATCTTTCTTATTTTAAAAAGGCCAAGCAACGTACTGTATTCACCAGCTACGAGCATAATAACTTGCTGGGCAGACTGGAGAGCAGGAGCTCAGTGGCGTGTGTTCCTTGGCTAACCAATGTGCATGCCTCTAGGCCCTGCCCTCAGGAAGGTCCTTTCTTGTCCAGTGTCCTCCATGGGCATAACCGAGAGGGCCACCAGGGTCTGTCCATCTGGGGGTTCTCCTTTAGGTGCCCATTTTCTGTTGGTACATAAGGGGTCTGGCATTTGCTTTAGAGATTGAGCAATTACAGGGCCCCTAGAGTTAAACTCACTTGAAAATTCACTTTAAATTTCAGTTTAGCTGCCAAAATATTTGGTTTCTGGGAATCCTGTTAGGTAGGAACGAGTAGCAGAAATTTTATCAAATCTTTGCATCAAATAGTCCAGCCCTTGCTATTTCTGTCTTTGGGTAAAAGGAGTAGGGGCTCAGGAAATCTCCCTAGTATTGGAAGACAGTGGCCTACATTGTAAGGCAGAGCTCTTCTCCTGGTCCGAACTGTCCCACAGCTGGCAGTGCTTTCTGATGAGGGAATTATTGCCCCTTATGTTTGGGAAAGGATTAGGGGATCACGCTCCCTCCCATGTTTTTCTTGGTTCTTCCCATGAATATTTCCTTCTTTTCTTTCCCAATTCTTTACCTTGGAATTAACTTTAGCTTGGGGCAGCAAATTCAACTTTTGCAATTCAACAAGGAAATAGTTATCCAAATCTCATAAGGTCTCACATCTCTAGTTACAAGTGGAAAGACTTTCTTACCAGAGTTGCATGTTCTTCCCTTTTCTGCTTTAAGAGAGGAATGCACCAAAAGTTGAAAAAAATGAGCAAGACAGCTTACTATTTAACTTAAAAAAAAAGTGCCTTTTTTTTCTGTGGTCTGAGAAGCAATGGACAATAGTTGATAATTTGAGTATGTTCAGTCAGGGATTGCGTCTTCTCAGCTGTGGATTAAGGGGTCATCCATGTCCCAACTCTCTCCCTCACTCATCAAAAGCACATTTGAGATTGCGTGACTGGCAGTGTCCTCCTCTATCAAATTTTGTTTGGCAGAAGTAGTGCAAGAGGTAAGCCCAGCCACTACAGATGTTCGCGAAGGCTATTCTCAAGGTCTTCGGTTTGTTGTTTGTTTTGCTGTTCATTTATGTATATAATTTAATTCTCCCATTCCTCTGTTTTTCCTCTGGATTTCAGAGAAAGTTTTATCTTCCAAAATGTGCCCCTTCTGTCCTATTGAGAGGCACCTTGCCATTTTATTATATTATAATATATTATATTATATTATATTATTTTATTTTATTTATTTTGTATTTTATTTTATTATTTTTATTTTATTTTTATTTTATTTTTTATATTTTATTTTATTTTTATTTTGGTATCATAAATCTACAATTAGATGAAGAACATTATGTTTACTAGGCTCCCCCCTTCACCAAGTCCCCCCCACAAACCCCATTACAGTCACTGTCCATCAGCGTAGTAAGATATTGTAGAATCACTACTTGTCTTCTCTGTGTTGTACTGTGTTGTTCTCTATGCCCCTCCCACACTATACATGCTAATCGTAATGCCCCCTTTCTTTTTCCCCACCCTTATCCCTCCCTTCCCACCCATCCTTCCCAGTCCCTTTCCCTTTGGTAACTGTTAGTCCATTCTTGGGTTCTGTGATTCTCCTGCTGTTTTGTTCCTTCAGTTTTTCTTTGTTCTTATACTCCACATATGAGTGAAATCATTTGGTACTCGTCTCTCTCCGCCTGGCTTATTTCACTGAGCATAATACCCTCTAGCTCCATCCATGTTGTTGCAAATGGTAGGATTTGTTTTCTTCTTATGGCTGAATAATATTCCATTGTGTATATGTACCACATCTTCCTTATCCATTCATCTACTGATGGACACTTAGATTGTTTACATTTCTTGGCTATTGTAAATAGTGCTGCGATAAACATAGGGGTGCATCTGTCTTTTTCAAACTGGCCTGTTGCATTCTTAGGGTAAATTCCTAGAAGTGGGATTCCTGGGTCAAATGGTATTTCTATTTTGAGCACTTTGAGGAATCTCCATACTGCTTTTCACAATGGCTGAACTAATTTAAATTCCCACCAGCAGTGTAGGAGGGTTCCCCTTTCTCCACAACCCTGCCAACATTTGTTGTTTGTCTTTTGGATGGTAGTGATTCTTACTGGTGTGAGGTGATATCTCATTGTGGTTTTAATTTGCATTTCTCTGATGATTAGCAATGTGGAGCATCTTTTCATGTGCCTGTTGGCCATCTGGGTTTCTTCTTTAGAGAACTGTCTATTCAGCACCTCTGCCCATTTTTTAATTGGATTATTTGCTTTTTGTTTGTTGAGGTGTGTGAGCTCTTTATATATTTTGGACGTCAGTCCTTTATCAAATCTGTCATTTATGAATATATTCTCCCATACTGTAGGATAGTTTTTTGATCTATTGATGGTGTCCTTAGCTGAACAGAAGCTTTTCAGCTTGGTATAGTCCCATGTGTTCATTTTTGCTTTTGTGTCCCTTGCCTGGGGAGATATATTCATGAAGAAGTTGCTCATGTTTCTGTCCAAGAGATTTTTACCTATGTTTTCTTCTAAGAGTTTTATGGTTTCATGACTTACATTCAGGTCTATGATCCATTTCGAATTTACTTTTGTGTATGGGGTTAGACAGTGATCCAGTTTCATTCTCTTACATGTAGCTGTCCAGTTTTGCGAGCACCATCTGCTGAAGAGACTGTCATTTCCCCATTGTATGTCCATGGCTCTGTTACTGAATATTAATTGACTATATATGTTTGGGTTAATGTTTGGAGTCTCTATTCTGTTCCACTGGTCTGTGGCTCTGTTCTTGTGCCAGTACCAAAATGTCTTGATTACTGTGGCTTTGTAGTAGAGGTTGAAGTTGGGGAGTGAGATTCCCCCCACTTTATTCTTCCTTCCCAGGATTGCTTTGGCTATTTGGGGTCTTTGGTGGTTCCGTATGAATTTTAGAACTATTTGTTCCAGTTCGTTGAAGAATGCTGTTTGTAATTTGATAGGGATTGCATCGAATCTGTATATTGCTTTGGGCAGGATGGCCATTTTAACAATATTAATTCTTCCTAGCCAGGAGCATGGGATGAGTTTCCATTTGTTAGTGTTCTCTTTAATTTCTCTTATGAGTGTCTTATCGTTTTCAGGGTATAAGTCTTTCACTTCCTTGGTTAGGTTTATTCCTACGTATTTTATTCTTTTTGATGCTATTGTGAATGGAATTGTTTTCCTGATTTTTCTTTCTATTAGTTCATTGTTAGTGTACAGGAAAGCCACAGATTTCTGTGTGTTAATTTTGTATCCTGCAACTTTGCTGTATTCCTATAGCAGTTCTAGTAGTTTCGGAGTGGAGTCCTTAGGGTTTTTTATGTACAATATCATGTCATCTGCAAATAGTGACAGTTTAACTTCTTCTTTACCAATCTGGATTCCTTGTATTTCTTTGTTTTGTCTAATTGCTGTGGCTAGGACCTCCAGTACTGTGTTGAATAACAGTGGGGGTGTGGGCATCCTTGTCTTGTTCCCAGTCTCAGAGGAAAAGCTTTCAGATTCTTGCTGTTCAGTATGATGTTAGCTGTGGGTTTATCATATATGGCCTTTATTATGTTGAGGTACTTGCCCTCTATTCCCATTTTGTTGAGAGTTTTTATCATGAATGGATGTTGAATTTTGTCGAATGCTTTTTCAGCATCTATCGAGATGATCATGTGGTTTTTGTCCTTCTTTTTATTTATGTGGTGGATGATGTTGATGGATTTTCGAATGTTGTTCCATCCTTGCATCCCTGGGATGAATCCCACTTGGTCATGGTGTATGATCCTTTTGATGTATTTTTGAATTCGGTTTGCTAATATTTTGCTGAGTATTTTTGCATCTACTTTCATCAGGGATATTGGTCCGTAGTTTTCTTTTTTGGTGAGGTCTTTGCCTGGTTTTGGTATTAGGGTGATGTTGGCTTCATAGAATGAGTTTGGGAGCATTCCCTCCTATTCTATTTTTTGGATAACTTTTAGAAGAATGGGTATTATATCTTCTCTGTATGTCTGATACAATTCCAAGGTAAATCCATCTGGACCAAGGGTTTTGTTCTTGGGTTGTTGTTTGATTACCAATTCAATTTCTTTGCTGCTAATTGGTTTATTTAGATTTTCTGTTTCTTCCTTGGTCAGTCTTAGAAGGTTGTATTTTTTTAGGAAGTTGTCCATTTCTTTTAGGTTTTCCAACTTGTTTGCATATAGGTTTTCATAGTATTCTTTAATAATTCTTTGTATTTCTGTGGGGTCTGTCATGATTTTTACTTTCTTGTTTCTGATTCTGTTCATGTGTGTTGATTCTCTTTTTCTCTTAATAAGTTTGGCTAGAGGCTTATCTA
This sequence comes from Manis pentadactyla, assembly GCF_030020395.1. Classification (NCBI taxonomy): domain Eukaryota; kingdom Metazoa; phylum Chordata; class Mammalia; order Pholidota; family Manidae; genus Manis; species Manis pentadactyla. Next base: position 95,858,465 of record NC_080023.1, read on the forward strand.
TTGTGTTTATTTTCTCAAAGAACCAGCTCTTGGTTTCATTAATTTTTCCTATTGTTTTATTCTTCTCAATTTTATTTATTTCTTCTCTGATCTTTATTATGTCCCTCCTTCTGCTGACTTAGGCCTTATTTGTTCTTCTTTTTACAATTTTGATAATTGTGACATTAGACTATTCATTTGGGATTGTTTTTCCTTCTTTAAATAGGCCTGGATTGCTATATACTTTCCTCTTAAGACTGCTTTCACTGCGTCCCACAGAAGTGGGGGCTTTGTGTTGTTGTTGTCATTTGTTTCCATATATTGCTTGATCTCTATTTTAAGTTGGTGATTGATCCATTGATTATTTAGAAACATGTTGAGCCTCCATGTGTTTGTGGGCTTTTCGATAACTGTGACATTAGACTATTCATTTGGGATTGTTCTTCCTTCTTTAAATAGGCCTGGATTGCTATATACTTTCCACTTAAGACTGCTTTCGCTGCATCCCACAGAAGTTGGGGCTTTGTGTTATTGTTGTCATTTGTTTCCGTATATTGCTTGATCTGTATTTTAAGTTGGTCATTGATCCATTGATTATTTAGAAACATGTTGTTGAGCCTCCATGTGTTTGTGGACCTTTCAATAATTGTGACATTAGACTATTCATTTGGGATTGTTTTTCCTTCTTTAAATAGGCCTAGATTGCTATATACTTTCCACTGAAGACTGCTTTTGCTGTGTCCCACAGAAGTTGAGGCTTTGTGTTGTTGTTGTCATTTGTTTCCATATATTGCTTGATCTCTATTTTAAGTTGGTCAGTGATCCATTGATTATTTAGAAACATGTTGTTAAGCCTCCATGTGTTTGTGGGCCTTTTTGCTTTCTTTGTACAATTTATTTCTAGTTTTATACCTTTGTGGTCTGAAAAGTTGGTTGGTAGAATTTCAATCTTTTTGAATTTAGTGAGGCTCTTTTTGTGGCCTAGTATGTGGTCTATTCTGGAGAATGTTCCATGTGCACTTGAGAAGAATTTGTATCCTGTTGCTTTTGGATGTGGAGTTCTATAGATGTCTGTGAGGTCCATGTGTTCTAGTGTGTTGTTCAGTGCCTCTGTGTCCTTACTTATTTTCTTTCTGGTGGATCTATCCTTTGGGGTTAGTGGTGTGTTGAAGTCTCCTAAAATGAGTGCATTGCATTCTATTTCCTCCTTTAGTTCTGTTAGTATTTGTTTCACATATGCTGATGCTCCTGTGTTGAGTGCTTATATATTTATAATGGTTATATCCTCTTGTTGGACTGAGCCCTTTATCATTATGGAATGTCCTTCTTTATCTCTTGTTACTTTCTTTGTTTTGAAGTCTATTTTGTCTGATACTAATACTGCAACTCCTGCTTTTTCTCCTTGTTGTTTGCATGAAATATCTTCTTCTATCCCTTGACTTTTAGTCTGTGCATGTCTTTGGGTTTGAGGTGAGTGTCTTGTAGGCAGCATATGGATGGGTCTTGCTTTTTTATCCATTCTATTACTCTATGTCTTTTGATTGTTGCATTCAGTCCATTTACATTTAGGGTGACTATTGAAATATATGTACTTATTGCCATTGAAGGCTTTAGATTCGGGGTTACCAAAGGTGCAATGATAGCTTCTTTAATATCTTCCTTTCTAACTTAACTCGCTTATTAAGCTATTATAAACATTGTCTGATGATTCTTTATTTCTCTCCCTTCTTATTCCTCCTCCTCCATTCTTTATATGTTGGGTGTTTTATTCTGTACTCTTTTGTGTTTTCTTTGACTGCTTTTGTGGGTAGTTGATTTTATTTTTTGCCTTTAATTAGTATTTGGTTGGTCTGCTTTCTTTGCTGTGATTTTATTTTCTCTGGTGACATCTATTTAGCCTTAGGAGTGCTCCCATTTAGAGCTGTCCCTCTAACATACCCTGTAGAGGTGGTTTGTGGGAGGCAAACTCCCTCAACTTTTGCTTGTCTGGGAATTGTTTAATCCTTCCTTCATATTTAAATGATAATCATGCTGGATATAGTATTCTTGGTTCAAGGCCCTTCTGTTTCATTGCATTAAATATATCATGTCATTCTCTTTTGGCCTGTAAGGTTTCTGTTGAGAAGTCTGATGATAGCCTGATGGGTTTTCCTTTGTAGGTGACTTTTTTCTTCTGTCTAGTTGCCTTTAAAATTCTGTCCTTGTCCTTGAGCTTTGCCATTTTAATTATTACGTGTCTTGGTGTTGTCCTCTTTGGGTCCCTTCTGTTGGGGGTTCTGTGTATTTCTGTGATCTGAGCAACTATTTCCTCCCCCAGTTTTGGGATATTTTCAGCAATTATTTCTTCAAAGACACTTTCTACCCCTTTTTCTCTCTTTTCTTCTTCTGGTACCCCTATAATGCAGATACTGCTCCTTTTCAATTGGTCACACAGTTCTCTTAATGTTTCAATCCTGGAGATCCTTTTATCTCTCTCTGCATCACCCTCTATGTTTCCTGTTCTCTGGTTTCTAATCCATCAATGGCCTCTTGCATCTCATCCATTCTGTTTTTAAATCTTTCCAGAGTTTGTTTTATTTCTGTATTCTCCCTCCTTAGCTCTTACGTATTTCTCTGTAGCTCCGTCAGCATGGTTATGACCTTACTTTTAAATTCTTTTTCAGGAAGATTGGTTACGTCTATCTCCCAAGATTCCTTTTCAGGGTAGACTGTCTGGGTTAGTCTCGTCTGTATCAAATTCTTCTGCCTTTTCATGGCGATAGAGATAGTCATGGGTAGTTGGCACGTGTCAGCTGGGAGAACGTCCCTTCTTGCTAGTTTGTAGCTTTCCTCTCCTGGGAGAATGGCGACCTCTAGTGGCTTGTGTTGGGCGGCTGTGCGCAGATGGGGTCTCTGATTCCTGCCCGGTTGCTGTGAAGGAATCTCCGCACGTGGTTGCTGTGGGCTCCTCTATGGCAGAGTCACGCCAGAGCAGGAATGGGTGGGACACTGTTTATCTCCTTGAGGGGCCTCAGAGCTGCACTGCTTCCCAGGGGGTTAGGGTGTCCAGAGTCCCCGGGTTCCCATCTGCTAAGCTGATTGTGCCATGATGCCTCCTTCCAGCTGTGGGGTCCCTGTCCCTTTAAGATTTTCAAAGGGCACTCGCTTTTTTTTGTGCCCAGGGGCGCCGGCTGCAGGGACCCACTTACAGATCTTGCTATCCTGTTTCTCTAGTTTCCAGCACCCCATGCATGCACTGTGTGTCTGCGCTCTGGTGTGGATGGCTAGGGCTGGGTGTTTAGCAGTCCTGGGCTTCCTCTCTCTCCCGGCTCCCACTCCTTTCCTCCCACCAGGAGCTGGGATGAGTGGTGCTCGGGTCCTGCTGGGATGCTGCTTGTATCTTGCCTCCTTCGTGAGGCGCTGGGTTCTCACATGTGTAGATGTAGTCTGGCTGTTCTGTATTTTCTGGTCTCTCTTTTCGGAATAGTTGTATTTGTTGTATTTTCAAAAATAAATATGTTTTGGGGAGGAGATTTCCGCTGCTCTACTCACACCGCCATCTTGGCTCCGCCTTCCCTGTTAATTTTCTTAGTGGTCATATTACTGTGTTTATTTCTGTAGAATGAATAGGTAAATGTCTTTAGAATCCAATGCCTGAATATAAGTGCTATTTCAGCTATTAAGCTGAACAACTTTGGACAATCCTGGGGAACTCACTGAATTCCTCTTAATCTCTATGCTTTGGAAAATGGTCAGATAGTACATTTTATGCCTGCATTTTAGGTCTGTTTTAAGGATAGGATTAAGTAGGAATTGTACATGAAGGAAGTTTAGAAATTGCAAATTTTTATAAAATTCTAATTCTATTACTAAAATAATTGTATTATTATTTACTTTTCACTACCCTGAAATTCATACAATGCTATTTATCTCTTCCTGAAGCTCCCTATTAATCCTTTTTTTCTCATAATTTTGAGATACTACATTTATTTAAACAGTTCTTCTCTTCTGTATTACATCTTTTCTCCAGTCATTCTTAGCCCTGGAAGCTGGCCCAGCATTGTCTTCCTCACATTTATTAAGACATGTCCTTGAGCAGATTGTAAAGTTATTATCTCTTTCCATCACTAAGGTTACACACAGTTTTCTTTTTACAGGAGAATGGTTTGGTCTGATTTTCTTAATGCTGAAAATACTTTGCTGAAAATACATTGGAGTCAGGTGATTTCTTGAGCCTCCAAGCATGTCCTTCCTGTCCGTTATACCAGCTATATCCTCTCTGTTTTTAAATGAAAAGCACTTGGCAAATAGTCAATCTCATATGCTTCTTGCCAGAGTTTCATTTCATCTTTGAAGTCCTGGATATAAGTCTCAGCCCAATCTGCAATGTTTCATGGAACAACTTTTTACAAAACCAGACTCAGTATCTTCTTTATCCACAGTCTCCCCTTGAAGAAAATGACCAGCATGTGTATCCTTGGCTTCCTGAGTGGAATAAGAACAATCTCTTCCCAGCATTCCTCATTCTTTTTCTCTTGATACAGTTCCCAGAATAAACACAGTGTCTTAGTGAAAGCTTTTGGATGAGAATCTAGGTCCTAGGACTTCTGGACTAGATTTCTTTTCTTACTCAGAACCAGGAGTTGGTTTATATTTAAATGTAAGTGAGGGCTTGATGAGTTGAGAAACTCATTTAGTGAGTTTGGTGTTCCCAGAAAACAATGACCGAGTTCATGGAAGTACATACTTTAAAAAAAAGCTAAAGATTTTTATGAACAAGCAGATCACCTCTGTAGCAAAATATAAAGTCAGTTGTGGCTAAATTGTAAAAATTTCCTTTTAGGTAGGCATTCCTAGAGACTCTGAGAATGCATACTCTTGAAACATCTGAGTGAAATATATTATCAGTGAAGTTTGGTCTGTCCTGGCACTAACTTTTTACTTGACTTGAGTTGTAGGAGGAACAGACACCTTTGCATATTGCCTCTCGCCTGGGTAAGACAGAAATTGTCCAGTTGCTTCTACAACACATGGCCCACCCAGATGCAGCCACTACGAATGGGTACACGCCACTGCACATCTCTGCCAGGGAAGGCCAGGTTGATGTGGCATCAGTCCTCTTGGAAGCAGGGGCAGCCCATTCCTTAGCTACCAAGGTAAGTGAACTGGCTTCATGACAACATTGACTGAGAAGAATCCTAAGTCAGGATCTCTCTGCTGACTACAGAGTGTCAAGAAGGCTAGATCTCTTTCTCTTTGAATATTTTAGACTCACTTTCCAAATGATCAAAGGGGATTGTGAGACTCTGTATAATATCTTGAGTAAAGAGTGTTGGATCCCATTCTTTTAATTAATCAGTGTTGTTTCTAGTACAGGTATCTAGATGTAAAGGTAAGTACAGGTAAAAGATGATTTACATAGAGCAAAGGCTACTTTCTCTTCTCTTTCCATTGTAAAATCCATAATGTATTCCTAAGAGGAAAAAATAAAGATTCCCAAGTACACTGAGCCACTATTACTAACTAGGAAAATAAATTGTATTCAATTGGCAATACTATGCTTGTTGAGGGTTTTAGGACTTTCTAAAGTTTACTTAATCTTGCATTTTCCCAGCCTTGGTATCAGATATCATTACCTTTCTGCTCTCTTAATCTTTACCAACTACACTCTTGCCACTCTGTTTACAGAGCTGGGCTTGAGAATCACCTTTATTTGTTGTTTAACAAAAATATGCACCAGCCTGGATTTCACTTATGTTCAAAGTGTCATGTTAGGGCAGAGTAGTTTTTTCTCCACTTGACACATTCTCTTTGAAATTCACTATTTGGATATGACAGAATAAAACATGAACACACTCAGCTAACTGGAGCAAAAGAAATTGGACAAATGCAAAAGATTAGTAGTAATTCCCACCAATACAACAGTGATTCAGATTATTGAGAAGACATTTCCACTTTGCTCATAATAAGCAGGCATAAATAGTACATCTAAGGGAGAAGGAAATTTGCATGTATGAACTGAAGTAGTTATAGGAGCAGCCCACTAGCCATGATGGCTCATCTGGTTGCCTCGGGCTGTGAAACATGTTCTGATGTAAGAAATTGGTAAGTATTCAAATGCTAAAATCTGAAGAGTTGAAAGGATTTTAAAAATCAGTTTTTTAAATCATCAGCTAAGCAATAAACATAAAATAATAGTAATAATAATAATAACCCAAGAGAGACTAGGTGATTGTCTCATCAGATGATGATAAATGAAATCCAGATATATAAAACCTAGAAACAGAGAATGAAACATAGACTCTTCTAAAGATTTATAGGATTTAAAAAAGTATATCTAAAGCAATAGTAAATTAGGGCAGTTAAATGGAAGAAACTATTAACAGAGCAGTTCAACAGTGGAACTGACTGGGGTTCCAGAGTGGTTGACTCATCATCATTAAAGCTATTTAAGTGTTTATAAATATCAGAGGGTAAATGAAATCCTGATGGGATTAACATAGGGGAAGAAGGAAGATGTGTGACTCAAGAGATGTTTTCCAACCTCTGCTTTGCAATTCTCCAGTAAGATTCTATGTAGTTTTGTCTAATAATAGTTTCCAAATTTATAAAGGGGATGGATCACTATTCCAGCAGGATTTTGAGGAGAGAAGTTTATTTTTTCTTCCTCACCACATAATTTGTCTCAAAGAATTCCACTTCATCCTGTGTCCCCCAGTCATTGTGTGCACTGCATGGAGGGACAGGAACATTAACAACAAATGTTGTTTAAATGGACTAATGCAGGAAGGAGAATATACTCTTGTACTTGCCCCACAGTTGGGAAAAGTGGAAGAGCACTCTTCTCCAATGACCTATTAGTACCAAATGTTCAAAAAGAAGCAAAAGAAAAACGACATCTCAGTTCACAGTAATTTGTGTGATGACACTGTGAAAGGATATGCTTAAACGGTCCCAGGGATAAGCCGTACCTTACACCACCTGAGCCAGGCATTTTGCTGTGTGTGTCTTACAGGCCCTGGTCAGCTTCAGAGTTCTCCCAGTCCCTCCGTAGCACCAGAAGAGCATGTGGTTTGACTGTCTGGCCAAGAGGATGGATTTGAGATCACGGTGTACGAACTGTGCCATCCTTGAGAACTGAGTCCAGGGACATGGCTCTATTCGTAACACACTGTTAATTACATAGGATGGCATTAGGCGCACAAGATTGAATCTATACATGTAAACGTGTTAGCAAAGCAGTCTTTTTAAAAAGCTTTAAAGCTGCACTGTGTTTAAAAGTCTGGTGTTAATCTGCTCAACATAATGCCGGAAGTAGAGTGTATTGTGCAAAAGGAATCGGGCTTTTTACAGTGCGGGTCTCCTGGGAAAGGGGATAAAGGATGGGAGATGCCTTCTAATGGTGAACACTTTTTGCTCGTTTCAACCATTAACTTGCTATTTCTGCATAAAATACAAATCAACTGATTCACTTTATTTTTTTTTTTTTACTGTGGTTGCTGAAATAACCTAAAATTTAAATGCATAAATTTGGAATTCAGGTATTATAAAATGCATAGAAAGAAAATGAAGAATTGGAGAAAAGGCAATGATTGTCTCAATCCTATTAATTTTAGAGGCAAGAACAAGACTGGCTTTTTTTTTCCACTCACAAATTGGAACCATTTTAATGACACCAGTGCTTTGATAAATTCCAGGTCTAAATATAAAGGGAAAGTCAGTCACCAAACACTTAAAATAAAATTTCTTTTGTTCTATCAAGCCAAACTCTTGAATGTTTAATATCAGTCTTTATCCTACTCCGTTTATGGTGACAGATTTAATGCTTCCAGTATTCTTCCCGAAAGGAGAATCAACATAATTTGCTTAATATGTTAATAAGCAAAAAAGATTTTATTAGGAGTCACAAAAATACTGTTTTACTTCTGTTCTTCACATTTTCAGAAGGGTTTCACTCCTCTGCACGTAGCCGCCAAGTATGGAAGCCTGGATGTGGCAAAACTTCTCTTGCAACGTCGTGCTGCCGCAGATTCTGCCGGGAAGGTAAAAGTTTTCAGTAATACGCCTTGTTATATAACTCAGTCAAGTTGAAGGCTTTGGAGATCTGAATTTCAAGGTATTTTTCTCACTCTTATGAAAGGAATATGAATGCAACTGATGAAACTATGGTAAGTAGTCATGATGGTGATGCCTGGGATCTGTCCAGATACCGATTTAGAAGGCAGGAGTTGTGCCTCAAATGTGTGTTCTTGGCACAGCAGGGCTCAGAGCGTCTCAATATGAAGAATCCTGTAGTGTTAACGTAGTAATTCTTAGGTAGCATTTTAGACGTTTATTTATGGTGGACATCAAGATGCCCAATTTTTAATTTTAGTTAAGTTTCTAATACGAAAATCATTAGGTATTTATTTTGATTTTTTTTTTCTATTGGCTATATTAATTAATTAACATGGACTTAATCGATACCAGTTTCCATATATCCTGGTAGCTTCAGGGCAGCTAACGCTAATTCATTAATGCTGAAGCTTAAACACACCGTTGCAGAATGGCCTTACCCCGCTCCATGTTGCTGCTCATTATGACAACCAGAAGGTGGCGCTGCTGTTACTGGAGAAGGGTGCTTCCCCTCACGCCACGGCCAAGGTGAGGACCACAGAAAAGGACTTACAGACACGGTGTGTAATTTCACAGCACATGGGAATCGTTTTTAAAACACATGATATGGTATAACTGCAAGAAGTACCTTCTGGTATTAACTTTTTTTTTTTTGGTGTTTTTACAACTTGCTTGCACAAAGTATTTGAAGATTTTTTTAAAAGTTAGCAAATAGTGAGGGGATGTGCTCATGAACCAGTAGAGATGATGGTTCTTGCCAATGCTCAGTGTTTGAGAGACTTAACTATGCATTTTGAGAAATTAAACACAGTAGTGTAGTTAGGTTTTTCCTTCTCTCCAGGAAATGGAAGTCATGATATAATACACCCTTTTATTTGCTCATTCCTCAGACTTCAAATTCTTCACTGTGCTATATGCAAGACTCTGTTCCTTTATTTTTTATATGTTTCATCCATGCTAACTATAGGATACATCTTTTTAAGTTCCTTAGGTAGGCATGCCTTTTGGTGTATATGTAGCACCAACTCCTAATACAGCTGTGCCTTAGGCTTGTACCTGTGGGCAGAGTGTTTCCCACCATTTTGTTTGCCCCTTTATTACACAAAAATAGACATGAATGTTGTATAATACATAAAGTCATCAGTGCATCTTTCATTTATTCATCCAACAGACATATTGAAAACATATTAGGGTTTATTTAAGAAGGAAAACTATTGTGGTGGCAAAATATTCATGCTACATTAGATGATATAATAAAATAACAATTAGCATTTATGTGCCTAACACAGTGCTTAGCACTTTATATGCAATATTTCACTTAATAATATAATCATTTCTATTCTACACATGAGGAAATAAGATTTAAATGGGTTAATTTGTTTGTCCAAAATCACATGACTAATAAGTGCTAGAGCTAAGATTTGACCTCAGGCAATCTGACTTTAGAGGCAGCACTCTTAACCAGGAGGTCCACTGTGTCCCAAAACAGTGGTGAGAGAATCACTCCACTTCTATTTTATAATACATACGTATATACTCACATGTCTAAGTTACACATATTATACTAACATAATGAGATATTGTATATAAAAGTATATTCTGTATAGTACTATGTATTTTGTATATAAACAGATTATATACAGTAAAATAATATATATATGTCTGTACACATGCCTGCATGTATGTATATAATGCATATTTTATTGGTACAAATACACAGCTTATACTAACATATTTAAACTTAAAAGAGGACAAATTTTTGTAATCATGCATACCATTCTTATTCCTTTACACCCTTTTCTCTGTAATCTGCATTTATTTTATGTCTTTCTTCCCATTAGATATAAACTACTTGAGGACAGTAATCTTGTCTTGATCATTTGCATATCCCTGATGCTTATTATACAGTATTATGTGGGTTCTGAATAAATTTAGAGGAAAGAATGAAGACCAAGGAGCTATTTCAATGGAATGAAAAATACCTGCTCACTTAACATGCCAGTATTTTTTTCATTTTCTTTCCAGTTTGACTGTTCTCAATGTTGATAATAAAAGAGTTCATCAATATCCAATACAACACTTTATTTGAAGTCTTTCTACGTATAAAGGAGGGATTATAGTAAAATTATAAAAAAGCATATTCACTTCCTATAAGAAACTCTCAATCTACTTTGGAGAGAAGACCCAAATTAAAATAATGTCTATGATCTTCCTAAAGAGACAAGTGTAGCCTTGACCTCTATCTCTATAGCGTCTGGTCCTTACTCTTAGACACCCACAGAGTCCAGAAGACAAGACACAGAAGTCCTCAACTCCAGAGCCTGCAGTAGGCTAGGTATTCAAGAGACTCCCCTAGTGTCTTCCATTCACGTGCCCCAGCCTGTTGATAAGCATGAGTCCTTCAACTCTGGGGCCGCTCCAAGATGCTTGCAGTTGGTTGGACCCCCATCCCTATTTCCACTTTTGACTCTCCCTTCACTATACTACCCCCACCCCACCCCCATCACACACAATCCCTCGGACCCTAGAACCTCTTTGATTCTTTCTGTCAGAGTCCAGAGCCTTTGCTTCATTTTATTGGTTTTTTTTTTTTTTGGTTATATTACCAAAATTGACTCTCTCTTTGATGATCTCTTATGATGTTTTGTTAAAACCTCCTTTTACCTGACCTTGGCAGAGACTGTGCTGCAGGAATGGGGGAAGTTGGGACTAAAGGAAACACACTGTAGCAAACAAAATAAAACAAAACAAAGAATCCCTAAACTTGAAGGATCCACAAAAATCTAAGGTGCCCTTTTATTCAATAGAGCCTGTGGTCCAGGCACAATGTTACATAGCACCTGAAGCATCCAGGACCTGTGATCAGACTGAAAAGGCTTCCAAAGAGAGCTGCTGAATTTCCAAAGCAGCTTAAAGAGAACTGTCACTTACCTGAACTGAAAGATGCTTATTTTTGCTTGGAGAAATGGAGACAAGGTAGATAGAAAATGTAGGGCCATTTGAAGGTCAAGATTTGATCACAGCACATAAAGACATTTAAATTGTCAAAACTACTTTTTTTTGGTACACTTTGCAGTTAGACTTCAGGAAATAACATGACCTAAAATTACTTCTTCTGGCCACCCCAAAGGAAGAACCTAATCATTATGCTGTCTTCCCTTTTAGCATGTCACATTTAATGGCAAAACCACTATTTTTAATTTCTATCATACATCTTTCATGGAAAAGTCTTCCACACTTGATAAAGAAAGGAAACAGTATAGGTTCTAGACTTACACTTCTTCCAAAGATTTCTGTTTGGGCGAATGGGGTGTAACGTTTGGCTCTCGTAAGCAAAGTATGAGTTCCTCTCGTCCTTTCTACAAACTCCCATATAAAATTAGTTAGCCTCATATTTCTACTTTTGAGTCAGCAGTTGTAAAGTTGAAGGGGAGATCCGGGATTTTAACTTAACACGCAGTTAACATAAGCCAGTTTTGTTGTTGAATATCTTTTCTACTGGAATGCAACCCTTTAAAGCAGGGATCATGTCTTGCCCACTTTGTATCCCTACATCTGGCATGCCACATGGCATATGTCCAGTACTTACTAAAATAGTTACTGAATGAGTAAAAGTACTGTCCAACCAGAAGCAGTTTAGTAGGTGTGTTATAACATGGTCACAGAAATAATTCCATTTCATTCTGTACCATTAAAACCATATGTAAAGTACAGCATTCAGGTCCAGGTAGCACAATTCAAGAGCCATGCTGACAGACTAGACTCAATCCAAAGCAGGTCATTCTTCATGGATGGAGGTCTAGAAAAGGGGCTTCTATAGGGATAGTTGAAGGGGTGGGGAAGTTCATCCTGAAAATGAGAAAACTAAAGAGAGATACGAAAACCATCTCTAGGTATCTAAGGGACAGTTATGTAGAAGAGGAACTTGGCTTATTTTTTGTTGCTCTTTAGGAGAGAACCGCTATTATAATGGGGAGATTTTAAAGTTCGGGGCTTTTGCATCCTATCTTTCAGTAGAAGGGGTGCCTTGTGACACTGGTTACAGAGAATCGGGTATTGTTGGATAGAAACTTGTGATGGGTAAGAATTTGAGTTTGCTATAAACTCACTTTTAACTTTTCTGTGGATGAAAGATTACTTCCTTCAGAGATATACATTAGGGCAATTGCTAAGTTTACTATATATATGTGTGTCACTTTGAACTTTTCTGTTGATTAAAGATTCTTATTCAGAAAGATGTATTAGGGCAATTGCTAAGCTTACTGTATATATATTTTACTTACTTTTTTTAGAATGGCTATACTCCTTTACACATTGCTGCCAAGAAGAATCAAATGCAGATAGCTTCCACTCTCCTCAACTATGGCGCAGAGACGAACATCGTGACAAAGCAGGGAGTGACGCCACTCCACCTGGCCTCACAGGAGGGGCACACGGATATGGTCACCTTGCTTCTGGATAAGGGGGCCAATATCCACATGTCCACCAAGGTATTCTGGTTTTGCCTCTTGCTTTAGTAAAGAGTCTTTTGGATAAATGTCAACAGAAACCAATCAAAAGCAACGTGGAACACAAAGGGGAACTTTTCAGAGGATGCGAGACATCTTACAGAACTCAAGGAGAGCAAAGGAGTCAAACCTTATGAAGGGCTGGAAAGCCACAAGGAAGCAAGGAGCGGGGTCCACAGTTTCCCTGCCTGTGCTGCACATTTTTGCATCTTGACTTTACCCGCCAGTCAGTTTCATTTACCTGTCTCTGCAGACTGTAGATCTGTTTTCTCTGCTTCTCTGTGTATGTGACCAAACAGACTACCTTATAGTTCCCAAGAATTAACATCACTGCATTTCAGGCAGTCAGTCCAGATTGCTGTGGTACCTGCTAGTCTTCATCCCAAATTCCAGAGAGAGTGAGGGAGAGAGAGAGAGGTGACGGTTCCATCTGGGGTCTGGCCCAGACATCTGTTTCTAACCTGTTGGTCTGTGCTTGCTACCCAACTCTTTCTCTAACATCAGAGGCCCCTTTGGGTGGGAGGACAGAACTCAGTAAAATACAGTTTTTTGGCCAATGTCAGCCTAGCTTGGGCAGTTGTGGTGGGGTGTGGAGAATTGGTGTTTTTAATAAAGCACCTCAGTCATTTCAGCCTTTCTGCAGAGAGTGGCCTTTGTGAACAAGCATATTAACTATAATAGAGTAACAGCAATATAGGGGAAAAAGACATTATTCAAATACAAGAATATTTATATTTTTACAAGTACATGTCTATGCATATATCTCTTTCTCTCTCCATATATATCCATAGCTCTATCATCTGTCTAATCTATATCTATCTATTTTGCACTTATATATACTCCACTGGAGCCAACTGCTGAGAAGTGAAAAATTGGACCGTATATTCATAAGTTATCTCAACAGTTAGTTCTCTGATTTTCATAACACATGGTATTGTCTAGTGTGGATCTAGTTAAGTTTTTTAGAATTTTCCACAAATACACAAATACTGTGTTTTCTATAGCTCACTTTGAGTTAATTAATGCTTTTGGGGACTCAATTGTAAATTAGCCTTAATAACACTTGTAAATAGTTTGTATAGCATATGTCCTTTCAGAAGAGCTATGAAAAAGGTTGTCTTGAATGCCTCTAGGGCACTATTCTGTGTCTTTGTTATAACTCAGCATTCCAGTGCATCACTTGCCCTTATACACATCTCTGTTCTCTGTCACAGTCCTCATAATCCTTTTTTAAAGTATGGTGAGTGCTAATTATAGAGTTAGCCCTCCAAAAGATATTTGCATTTTAACAAGAATGAACATGAAGAAGCCTCATGGTGAAATTCAGTGTGTCAGTCAGACAATCATTAAAGTCTGGGGCATGAATCTCTTTGTGGCCATTGAAATCATGCCGTTCAGGTGTCGTTTATGCTAATGGGGATATTCTTACTATGAAACCAATGGTAGAATATTTCATTTAACATCAATATATAAAGGAGGTATTATGTGTTTGTTGTCCTTTAAAAATAAATCTTTGTTTGAAAATAAACACAAGAATTCCATAAGGAAATCCAGCAAAATTTTGAGTAGAATGAAAATTTTAAACATTTCATGAAACTGATCATGCAATGCTTCTGATGGTGTTAACTTTCATTCATAAAAATGGTACATACATATCTGTAAGCAGTTCATTATTCCTCCTTGATAGCATTCTTCTAAACTTATTACTACCTTTGAGAGATTTTTAGCAGTCAACCAGCAAAATAGTTAATGAGTATTTTTGAGTCACACACTTAGCAATGGAGAAAAATCTTTAATTTTGAACCACCAAGTGATTATGTTATCTTTATAACAATGATTTCAATGTAAGATTTGTGTAATGTCTTGAACATAAAGGCATGATGTATTTGTCACTAGGATAAAACTTCAGCAAATATGTTCAGACATATATCAATAATAACACAATATATAGGATCTATATATAAATTGCCTTTTGGTTGGTATTGTAACAAGATAATGCAACTATAAAAGTAGCTCAGGTAATAAGCAAAACCAGTAATAGACTTTCCCACTGCTTTTGAAAAGTACATATATTCTTTTCCAATTGGAAACCAAGAGAAATCAATAGTCATACTGTCCAAATGATTATTTCTCAGTAACAACTATAATATAAAAACATTACAGTTCTTATCCAATCACCATGTAATAATAAAATAAAACCAATTGTAGAGTCCACCAGTGCATCTTAGAAAATAAATTATTTTTTTAAAAAAGAACTCCTTCAACATCTTCTATTTTCTTGATTTATAGAATGGCTTATAATGATTTGATTTAGGAATGCAAGTTACATAATAAACTGTAGAGGATTTTCATACTGGTTGTTAGTTTGCAATCTTATGTTGTAGAAAACCCATTCTGCAAATAGCAGAAAACAGCATATACATTTGAGATGCCATTAAAAATGTCTTTGAGATATTTTAATGACCACTTTATTTAGTGATCCATTCAATAACATTTTTAAAAGACCAGTTAGTTGTCTCTATAAAGAGAAATATATTTTTAAAAAAAACATTTTTATTTTTAACCAATTTTAGACTTACAGAAAAGTTAGAAAAATAGTTCAGAAAGTTCCCAACTATTTTTCACTCAGCTTCATCTAATTCTGACATCTTACATCACCCAAAGCACAGTGATTAAAACCAGGAAATTAACCTTATATGTATAATACTATTACGCAAAGTACAAAACCTACTGGAGTTTCAGCAATGTTTTCACTGATGTCCTTTTTCAGGATTTCACATAGCGTTGAGTCATTTCTCCTTAGTGACTTCTAGTCTGTGACAGTTCCACTGTCTTTCCTTATCTTCCATGACAATGATAGTTTAGAGTACTGGTCAGTGATTTTGTAGTATGTCCACCAATTTATGTTTGTCTGATATTTTCTTATGATTAAAATGAGGTTACACACTTTGGGCAAGAAGACCACAAAGTGATTTTGTGTCCTCAGTGCACCATATTAAGGAATTCATGTCTTTTTTTTTTAATTAAGGTATCATTGATATACAATCTTATGAAGGTTTCACATGAGCAATATTGTGGTTTCAACCCTCACCCATATTATCAAGTGCCCCCTCATTGTAGTCACTGTCTATTAGCATAATAAGATGCTATAGAGTCATTACTTGTCTTCTGTGTGCTGCACTGCCTTCCTGTGACCTATCTATACTGTGATTGTGAATTATAATACCCTTTAATTCCCTTCTCCCTCCCTCCCACCAGACCCATCCTTCCAAACCCCTTCCCTTTGGTAACCTCTAGTCCTAAAGAGAAATAATTTTATGTTTGCTAATTTAATATGGAGAAAGTCAAGATGAGGGAGAGAATCTTCTGTTTTCTCTAACTATTTGTATCATTTATAATTTAGTACTATATACTGTTTGTTTAGAAGTGATGACATTTTGATGCAAAAGGGTATACCTTTTGTCTCATCCTGATGGTTCATGAAACTCAAAACTGAGCCCAGCCACAATTCTAAGGATTAAAAAGCCCCAAGTACTTAAATAAAAAGCTCTTTTTCTTATTGGAGAATGTTTTTCTCTCTATAGATATCACTTACATTTGTTAAAGGTCAGAGGACTTTTCAGTTTCTAGAAGTAACACCATGGCTAGAGATCAAAAATTTTGAAGAACAAGGCTTAGCCTTTTCAAGCTAACCTGACTGTAGGACAGCAGACCTGCAAAATCATGGAGGGCTTGCCGGTTTTAACTGGATGTGAACTGGGGGAAGGAGGTACCAACTCTGAGCACAAGTAAGCTAGGCTACCGCTGCAAGGTATACAGGAAGAGGATACATCTAGGTTGTTGAATAATAGTAGGGGGAGAGAATCATATGGTGTGAATATACTGTTAGCTGGAATATAAGCTCTATAAGGGCAGAAACATTTGGTCACTGATATATTCAAGCACCTAGAACACTTCCTGGTATATGAAAGATACTCAAAAAAACATGTGTTAAACATGCAAATGTTTTAGATTTTTAAAGACATTCTTTAAATTTTGATTTTGCTTGATGGAAGCTACTTGCTCATGTACTGAGGCTGCCGGATTGTGGCATTGACTGAATAAACCACTTCTCCCTCTTTTCTGTACCTTTTCATCTTTTATTAATTCTTAACTGTACTTTACTTGCATATTCAATTAATCAGAATTATTAATTGATGTATATATGCCAAGCATTTTACATAGAAAAATCAAGTTTATGGTATTATATATAATGATGGGGCTCACTTTTTATTTAGCATTTAGAGGAACCCCCAAAATATATACAAACTTTGGGTGCTGGAGAAAATTGTTCTGTACTCATTTCCTACAACTCTGTACATCTTTTTACATTGATGTGATATTTCATTGATGAAAATACAGGTTACTGGTATGGTTATAAAATAGAAGTAGTAGTTGGCGGGTCAATTATTTAAGTGAATAAAGAGATTTAACAGGAGGCATAGATGGGTTTGAAATGAATGTTGCTTGGAGGCTGATTAGCTGAGTTATTTTAAAGTCTCACATCACAATGTAAGTACCCAATACAGAAAATGTAATTTGCTGGAAGTGTTGACTAACTTTGAGTATTTGTCTGGGACCGAAAGTCATATTAAATTGGAGGGTTTGCCTTAGATATCAAAAGATGGAGTTTCTAGGGAGAGGGTATGAATTTTCTTATATCTCTCCAATAAGTGATATTATAGGTGATGCGATTTATTTTATTTTTTAAATGTACCCCTTTGCTTCCATTCTCTCTATAGAGTGGGCTTACATCCTTACACCTTGCAGCCCAGGAAGATAAAGTGAATGTTGCTGATATTCTTACCAAGCATGGGGCTGACCAGGATGCTCACACTAAGGTAAAGTGAATCACTGTCAGTGTCATTGACTCCGTTGATTCCCATTAGCCCCATTTGGGTCACCCCAAGGCCAAGTCTTCCTCCTTCGAAGTCCATTCTAAATTATGATTCTCTCCTGCTGACAAATCTATAATGGTTCTTCATATTGCTGGAATCAAGTCCAAGTGTATAGCATAGTACCAGGAGCCTTTACAGAAAGATTCTAATTTTATGGGCTTACATACTCTCTCTCCCTTATTGCTTCAGCTAGTCAAGATGACTTGCTGTTTACTTGTTTGTCTCCATGCCCCTGATCTTGAAAAGATTTTCCCCTCTCTATGCCATAAATTATTCAAGCCCACTTTAGCTACATTTTCATGGTTCTCTTCCAGATCCTCCTATGAGACTCAGTCTCACTTCCCTGTTTTCAGATCCTATGATTCCTGCCTCCCTCTTAGCCCTTTGTCAGATTAAGTCACATACACATCTGATCTCCTTTGATGGTGTTAAATTCCTTATGTTCAGAGATCTACTCCTATCCATATTTGTATCCAAAGGACACATATAGAATCTACTAAGTAAAGTTTGTATAATCAAATAGAATTTCTACCCACCAACCCACAACTGAAATTCTATCTAATGCCCCCCTCTTGAGAATTAACCATTAGAGTAGTTATTCATTTATTATTATTATTATTATTGTATTTATAGCTTGGTTACACTCCTTTAATTGTGGCGTGTCACTACGGAAATGTGAAAATGGTCAACTTTCTTCTGAAGCAGGGAGCAAATGTCAACGCAAAAACCAAGGTAAAATACTTGTATCATATTCATTTTCTGTAATCAAAAAGGTTCAGCCATATGGTACTTCACTAACTCACCACACAGCTACAAATTGTTTTCTTTTTTTAAAAAATATTTAGTATTTAATTTTAGTATTTTTTTCTTTTTAGTTATTCTAAAGTGGTTTTAATTTTTTTTTCTTTTTAATAATTATTTTTTATTGAAGGGTAGTTGACGCACAGTATTACATTACATTAGTTTCAAGTGTACAACACAGTGATAAAACATTTATATACATAATTCTAGGTTCCAGCTATCACCCTACCAAGCTGTTACAATATCTTGACTATATTCCTTATGCTATACATTACATCCCGGTTACTTATTTATTTTACCATTGGAAGTCTGTCCTTTTTTTTTTTTTTTTTTTTTGTGAGGGCATCTCTCATATTTATTGATCAAATGGTTGTTAACGACAATAAAATTCTATATAGGGGAGTCAATGCTCAATGTACAATCATTAATCCACCCCAAGCCTAATTTTCGTCAGTCTCCAATCTTCTGAGGCATAACAAACAAGTTCTTACTTGTAGAACAAATTCTTACATAATGAATAAGTTACATAGTGAACAGTACAAGGGCAGTGATCACAGAAACTTTCGGTTTTGCTCATGCATTATGAACTATAAACAGTCAGTTCAAATATGAATACTCATTTGGTTTTTATACTTGATTTATATGTGGATACCACATTTCTCTCTTTATTATTATTATTTTTAATAAAATGCTGAAGTGGTAGGTAGATACAAGGTATAGGTAGAAAACATAGTTTAGTGTTGTAAGAGAGCAAATGTAGATGATCAGGTGTGTGCCTGTAGACTATGTGTTAATCCAAGCTAGACAAGGGCAATAAAACACCCACGTATGCAGAAGATTTCTCTCAGAACAGGGGGGGTGAGGTTCTAAGCCTCACCTCTGTTGATCCCCAATTTCTCACCTGATGGCCCCCCTGCGACTGTGCCTGTCTTAGGTTGTTCCTCCCTTGAGGAATCTTACCCGTCTCTGGCTAACCAGTCATCTTCCGGGGCCATACAGGGAAATGTGAAGTTGGTGAGAGGGAAGCCTTATTGTTTGAAAAGGTTAGCTTTTTACTTCTTTGCATATTTATGCCCTGTGGCTTCTATGCCCAGCATTTGTCTTGAGGTATCTTTACCACTTGGAAGAATTATGATACTCGGTAAATTTGATATGAGGCACGAATTCTATTTAAGGGTTGTAATTAGGAAGGAAGAAGAAAAGCTATAGAAGTAGCAGGCGGAAGAAAACATGGGAAGATTGATTATTTCTTTGACATATCTTCTCGTAGAGTACTTCAGCATGTATAGGTTTTAAGCTACTACTTAAATTGCGCACACACATTAACATAATAGGAGTATAGTTACCTAACCAAAGCATATCTGTAATTACCAGCCATCTCCAGTGAAACCAAGAAAACCAGTTAGGCACCTTAGGCATTTGTGAAAACTTATCTATGATATGGTGGATATTGTCCAACTGAACTTGAACAGTCTGAGAGAAATCAGACAAATTAAAACAACCCATTCCTGGGGCATGTTCACATCCCTTATGTTCTTTTAACAGTAAATAGTCTGTAGTTGTAAGATTTTGGAGCGCTACAATTTGCACTTCTCCTAATTCTTGGTTGAGTTCCAACAGTATAGATCCAGTCAAATTTGTTGTTTTACTGTATGCACAGGCCAGCTTAGATATCTCCTTCCTCATTCCCATGGCAAGTCCAGGAGCTGGTGGGATGAGTGCATCTACAGCTGTAGCAGTGCGTGGATCTTTGTTGGGGTTTTTTGATGATCATCTTCTGGCATGAGTCTTCCAGAGAGTGCTGATGTTGGAAGTTCTCTTTCATATCGTATCTTAGTTCATTTTCGGGGTAGCCCAGTTAGGCTTTGATCTTCTGTATAGACGCAAACAGACCCTTTGCCTACATAAAGTGGTTTTAATTTTGTTTAAACCATTTCATTCTCATAACCTCTGACAACCAGGTAGCCTAGCTCCAGAACTACTTCTACTTAAAGTTAAAATAGTTGACATAGATTTAATAATTTACATCAGGATGCAACAGATAACCTGCTAGAATATCTTGATGTTCCTACCAATTTCATTTACATTGTTTCAGGGCCACCCTTCTCCTCCCCCAACCCTCATCCCCTGCTAAGGATATACCGACAGGCAGCCTAGACAGTGTGCCTTTTGTTTTTTATTTTCTTAAACTATTGTTCACTAAATGCATGTTTGAGTCATATGTATTAAATAATTAATCTTTAAATAACCTCATAGTCAGATGCTTTTACTATCTCTCTGTTACATTGTGAGTTTCAGTAATTGCCTAAGGTCACGAAGTATTAATTGACAGAGTTAGAATTCAAATCCAGGCAGTACGTCAGGGCCAAAGCTCTTAACTGCCACTGTATACTGCTCTAATTTCCACATTGCCACAGATCAATAACTTTACCTCACAATATCCAAAATCTTACCAGTTATCATTCACTCTCCTGCCTGACATATATTCCACATTACCAAATCCTGTTGCTTCCTTCTCCTAAGCAGTTCTCTGACCTGTTCATCCTTTTGCATTCTGTTGAGTCTCTATGTGACTTGACCTAATGTAACTTTCCAGATGACCACCTTACAACCTCCCTATATAATAACTTAACTCATCTTTTAATGCTTTACTTTCTGCCAACTAATATTTCCCCGTTTTGCTCATAGTCTTTCCTCTCCGAAGGGGCTCTACTTTTTTATGCATTTAAATATGTATCCTAACTACATCCTACATGTGCATCTCCAATACTTGAACATTTTATGATTTGTATGCCCTATGAATAACAATAGTGCTACCTTTTAAAATTCATTTATATAATTTTTTATTAGTAGTACATAGTTTTAAATCTGTGTTATCAGCAGTGCTTTATAAAAGATGATGTGTGCTCTAATCACCACCTACTCATCCTGGAAGGGAGGACCCCTGGCCCCCTAAATGATAGGAGACAGCTGTACCCTGGACACCCAGGATCATGTAACCTTTAAATCCATTTTTTATTTTTACCTTTGGACCCCTTCACTCATTTTCCCATCCCCACCCCCTGCCTCTGACAACCACTAATCTGTTCTCTGTATCTATGAGATTTTTATTTTTAACTTTGGTTGTTTTGTTTTGTTTTAGATTCCACATATAAGTGAGATCATATGGTGTTTATCTTTCTCTGACATATTTCACTTAGCATGATGCCCTCAACATCTGTCCATGTCACAGTTGACAAGATTTCATTATTTTTTATGGCTGATTAATATTCCTGTGTGTGTGTGTGTGTGTGTGAATTTCTTTGTCCATTCACCCGTGAGTGGACACAGATTGCTTCCATGTCTTGGCTATTGTAAATACTGCTGTAGTGAACATGGAAGTACATATATCTTTCCAAGTTAGTGTTCTCATTTTCCTTAGATAAATATCCAGAAGTGGCAGTTGCTTGACCTATGGTAGTTTTACTTTTCATTTTTGATGAACTTCTGTAATGTAGTGGCTGCATAAATTTACATTTCTACCGTTCTTGCAACTCTGTCACGTTTGGAATATCACATGGTCATGCTCAGTGAGGCCTGGGTTGGGAGTTCTTAGGATTGTGCAGAGCTGACTTGATCCCAGCTATTTTTCCCCAGAGGCATCTGAAGTGTCCTATTCAGTAAAGCAAGGTCAGAACTTTAGTTAACACTGAACTTCAGTGCATTCAAATTGTTTCAAGGGGAGAGAAATACATACTATAACTGCTGCTACTGTGCATAATCTAACTTGCAGCTACAGGTTCATTGGTCCAAAGAAATATGTATTGCTTGTGTTTTTTAAGCTTATATGTCTTGAAACCCTAACAAGTTATGGGAGGGGACTTAAGTAAATTAGTATGAGCACATTCAGGAGTTTTCAAAGTCACCATTCAAGATGCTACTAATTAGAAACATAAGATGTTTTGGAAGTCAGTCTTTTTAAATCCTCTTAGAAGCAGAAACAAAATCATTATCTATACATAAGCATATTTATAAGCAAATTAAAAATAATTTTTAAAAGTATAAATATTCAAAATAATGCTATTAACATTCGAGACTCAAAACTTCTAATCTGACTGTGGCAAGAACAGCTACTGCCTAGTTTCTGAAGAATTCTTAAGTTCTCATGAAATTGTACTTTGAGACTCTTTCTGGGCTGAGTTTGCTCTCCTCAGTCCTTGTCCCGCCACAACAAAGAACTGAAGGGCAGAGATAAATACAGCAAAGTAGAGTGAAAGTTTTATTTGAATACTCCCCAAGGGAGGAGTGGGCAGCGTCACAGTAGACAGAGGCCCCGAACTTTTAGAGGAGGTCTATTTCATGGGTCCTAGCTGGGAGGTGCCTCTTCGATTGACAGGGTGAGGTCACTGATTGCTAGTTCTAGTTATACACCCATTCCTCTTGGTGTGCACGTCTTTAATGCACACAGAAAAGTGGGGTTGGAAGAAGGGGGCAAAACTGCAATTGTATTTTAATGAGATAACGATGAAGTGTGGTTTGGCATTCTTAGTTTTGTTGGACTGTGCCTCGTTGGGACCTGGTTGGGACCAGTGTGGCCTGGTCCCCCATAGGCGAGGAACTTAACTCCCTGCAACCTTTGTTGCCTTCAAGTGGGACCCTCTAAGTGGGCATTTTCCCCTGCTGCTCCTATCTTTCTACCTAACAAGACTTATTTAAAAGCTCTGATGTGAATTCTCAGGCATTATCCCAGAACACCATTTTTGCCAAGTCAGCTTGCACCTAAGCACTACAGGAAAGACATTCTTGTTGGAATCCAAGTCTTCCAAAAGGCATAAATGTAACAATACAATGAGGCTTTGCAGAACTGGAAAACGTTTACACTTTTTTTGGTTAGGTGTTTGATTATTGAAATAATTACAATATTTAGAAGCCAGACATAATGTCTAGATAACATCATTTGCCTATCTGGGGTTTGAGCTGCATTCACATAGACACGGTTGAGAGAAAAATCTCATTTTAATTTTTCAGGTTTTTAAAAAACCAACTTTGTGGATTTTACTTGCTTTTGGAAGTAAATACATACTTTCATATATCTTCAGGGGAGAGGACAGAAACATACCTCAAACGATGTTCTTTTAATAAACACTTCAGAATTTTTCACATAGAATGAAACTTTTGGAAAAGGAATTGTTTTCTTCCTGATATCTCATGTATAACCATAGTTACTAAAAAAACTGTTTTGTTGTTATGAAAATGCAAACATATGTATTGCCTTTACTCCTCAAACACTTATGACTTGGTATAAAAATTTGGAAAAGTGAACTTGTTTTATGGGCCTCTTTGTTGCTTAAAATTAGAATGAAACCCTATAATATCAGCTTGAAGTAAACCAGATTTGGTAAATTTTATGATTAATTTGCAAGGAGGGTTTAGAAGTTCAATGTAAAAGGAAATTTTCTTTATAAAATATATTACAAAGATTATAGAGGTCTTCAGTTAGAAAGAAAAACAAAATAATGTTTACTAGCATTTTCACATAACTTTAGATAAACTCAAGAAAACATTCATGGACAACATATTTGATCTTTCACCAAACTTGTACTCTTGGCCATTTCCATTTTATAAATGAGAAAGTTAATGGCTAGAGGGATTTAGGGATATGCTAGTATACCTGACCCTTGACCAACACAGAGATTAGAGGCACCTACTCCCATGTAGTTAAGATCCATATAAAACTATTGACTCCCCCAAAACTTACCTGGTAATAGCCTGCTGTTGACCAGAAGCTTTACTGATAAAATAAACAGTCAATTAACACATATTTTGTATATGTATTATATCTGTATTCCTATAATAAAATAAGCTAAGAAAATATTTTTTCAAATAGTTGAAAATTTCAAAAAAGTCTTCCAATATATTGATTGAAAAAAATTTGTATGTAAGTGGATATGTTTAGTTGAAACCCATGTTGTTCAAAGGTCAATGACAATTGGTAGGAAAGCTGGGTCTAGAGCTCCTAACAGGATGGCCTAAGGCAGTGGATTCAGCTTCAGCCAAATAATCATGTGAAAGCTTTTGAGTTGCTTAAGACTTCCCTGATGAATGCACTAGAGGCTTCAGGTAAAGGTTAGAGTGAATGGGTCTGGGGACATTTTCCTGGCAGCAGTGCCAATTGAGGACTCAGCATAATGTTGGGCTATTGAGGGCAAGATGTTACTTTGACATTATCAATTTATGTGAGTGCTGTGCCACCTATTTAGCACATGGCATGTGGTTAGTAAATGCTGGCTGAATGAATTAAGTTGGCTGATACCAAAGAGGTGAATAAATTCAGTTTGTAGAATATTCATAAACACAATGGAAAGAAAGAATTTTTAGGAAAAGAAGTATCATTGACTTTATGCTCATCAAATATCCTTGTATTACTTGATATGAAAGCAGAGACCCTGTGTGGATAAAGTGAAGGTTCCCATGGCCAGGATCCTCGCCTGAAACTAAACTACTTGATGATGTGACTGGCCTGCTGCTAGGCTACTGCTTCCACACCCTAGGCAATAAGCTATTACTGACTGAGTCACTATATAAAGAGCTCTGCCCAGTGCTATAGGAGGAAGCAGAGACAGGGGAGGGTTACAGACCTGAAGACTGTTGGATGCAGAGGCAGTTCTAGTGCTCGACCTATCACAGGGAGAACAAGCTGGTAATAAACCCTTTCACCCCAAGAACATTCCATTGTCATTCTCAGTCTCACCAAATCCATAGAAAACTTGCTCGGGGCTGAAACCCATTAGCAAGACAGCCTGCAATAGCTGTAAGTTTCTTAGAGTCGCTGTTACTGATTTGTATTTCCAGGCTTCCTGGGGTCATTCCATTGTAGGGATGTATAGTTCCAGGCTGAGGGACATTCAGACTGATAGACTCTAACATATGCCTACATCCCCATGGATGGAAGGGCTGCAGTGAAAGCATAGAGGGAATCATGTGGCCCACTGTGCAGGCAGACACTTCACGTAGACACTGTCATGAAGCTGACATGCATGTTGGTCATGAGGCAGCAGTGACACTACATCAAAGGGATATAGACTCTTACAAGTTTAAGGTATTAATGGGCTACTCGGAACTTAAGAGCTCAGGACAGTTGCATCTGAAGTAGATAGATAAAATTTTATTGGGGTGACACAGGTAGATAATAAAAATACATAGTTTAATAGCCACTGGCCATCATGATTGTCTACACAGGATCTGAACCTAGATTGATTGCAAAGAAATGACTTTATTTTTCAGTTCCATCATCTCTGAAATGGGAAGACAACGAAATTCACTTATTCAATCATTTGTTCCTTCATTTACTCACTCATTTTTACGAAACACCCACGATTCAGGATGATAATAAAGATTAAAGAGACAATAAATATAAGGTCAAGTATCTGGCGCAAAATGAATGCTCAATAAATGATAGCTATTAACTTTTTGTTGTGCCTCCGAGGATCTCAGTGCAACTTGTTAAATTAATGTGATTATGTGGCCAACCTGCACCATATCTACAACCTACTAGAATTCTGAGCAAGACTGGTGTCACACTAACAGTAGCTCCTCACAAACCATGGGTTACAGAGCTTTCATCTGAGTGAAAGTTTACACCAGAATGTTAGTTTTTAAAGGCTTTTTTTTTTTAATTGACAGAGGAACCCTCAGTGTCCAGCGAAATCTATTTTCTAAGTGTGCCATTCTTTGGCCAAAGTTGATCTCTGAAAGGATACAAGATTTAGACTTACTTTCATTGACTTAGAAAACCTGCAACTAGCCCAAAGGTTCTTAGGGAAGTCATGAAGATCAAGCAAGCGGTGGCTTGTATGATCTTCTGCAGGTTTCAGATAAAAACATTTTCCTCCTTTTTCCTAGGGAAGAAACCACTGTGATAATCCTATTCTCTCAGCATACCCACTTTTATGCTAATGGGTTAAAATATAAGAGCAGTTACAACTCGGAGCCCGTGAGTCTTGCTTTTTCATCCAGTAGTCTTCTCTTTGTTTAGCAGACCAGAAGGTGTGAGGGAGTGTTTGCTGCTAAGAAATGGGTTGCCGGTGATACTGAGCTCCAAATAAACAAAGCATCCTTGATGGTTTTGTTATAAATAAGAAGTTCAAAACGAAGACTAACCTAGTTTTCTTTCTCCTGCTGCAATCCTATGCTCGGTCCACCGCCACCGTCGTCTACAGAACGGCTACACGCCTTTGCACCAGGCCGCCCAGCAGGGCCACACGCACATCATCAACGTCCTGCTGCAGCACGGGGCCAAGCCCAACGCCACCACCGCGGTAAGGCCGGCGCCGCTGCCCTCACGGCGCCGCGCCGCTTCCTCCTCCTCTCCCGGCCTGAGTGCAGAGCACCCCCTTCAGGAAGCGCCCGCACTCCGGAAAGCCCAGGACCTCTGGGGAGCCTTTCCAGAGAGGAGTGTGACCTTCCCGGGGAGGGGCTGCCGCTGGCCGGCCTCGGTGTCCCCTCGGGAGCGGGGGCTGCCCTGGGAGCGCTGGGCGGCGCTCCGCTCCAGCTGGCGCTCGGCCGCCAGCGCGGCGACCCCCCGCCCCCGCCCCCGCCCCCGTCCGGCCCGGCCCGGCCCGGCCTTCTGGAGGGGGCCCGCTTAGCGAGGCTGCTGGCTGAGACAAAGCTCTTTGGGATGTGGAGCCATTGAAATGTAAACTAAGCGGTGCAATTAAACAAATCCGGCTCCCGAGTGGCCGGGGCTGGAGCCTGGATCGCCGGCTTGTGTTGCACACTGAGCGCAGCTGTAGCTAGGACGTTACTGCGGTCCCAGCGGTAACAGCGTACCTGCAGCACGTGGCCTGGCCTCTGGGGAGTAAGTGAACTTGGTACCCGCTAATAGTTTTTGGAGGCATCATCCTCAATGCGAGAGGTGCTTTCCTACGCACAATACAATGTTTGTAGAGATATTTGACAACCTTAGGGTTAAAGCGTCAAGTGATTCTTAGTAGAAAGAGCAGGCAGATGCAGCTCGTTGTGTTACTATGGCGACCCGGGCTCTGGTCTAAAGGAGTTACAAAGACAGATTCAGATGTAATGGTAAAAACTAGTGATTTTCCTAGGCTGTGCCTTGTTCTGGAAGGAAATGCTGGCTCATGCGGAGCAGCGGGTGAGCTCATTGGCTCACGTCCCTCCCCGTCCTTCTCTCAGTTTTCAGTCTCTCTCTTTCTCACTCTCTCCAGAATGGCAACACGGCCTTGGCGATTGCTAAGCGTCTGGGCTACATCTCGGTGGTGGACACCCTGAAGGTGGTCACCGAGGAGGTCACCACCACCACCACGGTGAGTGAAAGGGGCGGGTGGGCTTCGGCGCTCTTGTCTGGGTTTTCAGGCCACATATTTTTTCACTTATAAAATGTTTTGAGCTTTTAGTTTTGAACTTCTTTTGGTGATAGTGATATACTGTAGGACATACATAGAAGTTTGTAGACTAAGGACATTTACACAACTAATACGGGTTGTTAGCTTCCTTGTCAACATAAATACATATAAAATGTGTGTATGAAAGTGATTTTATAATATTTAGTTTCTTTTTCTGCGACTTTTTTTTTTTCCTGGCTCCACTGCCCTTTTGTATAGTTGGCTGTGACACCTACTGCTTGCTAAGTGGTAGGACACTCCGCAGCAAACTTGTGGTCTGAGCCAGGCAGTCACATCAAGCTCTGCAAAGACCCTGATCCTCCTAACACTGTGCTCCTTCCTGGGTCAAATGCATTCCCAGGAGAATAATTCTTCATACATGTAAATAAATGATTATTATATTTTATTCAAAAAAATTGAATGTGCTTCGTAGGTAAACAGTGTAAGGACAGAGCACATATTTAAAACTTCTTACTTTTGCTGTTTTGAATACAACTGCTGGTTCTTTAGGCGAGAACAGTGATCATGATAGGCCTTTGCCAGAGAAACTCCAGAAGAGTGAAGACGATGGTAATGAGTCATAATGCTCTTGTACCATTCAGCTGGAGCAAAGCTTAAGGGAGGCCGCCTGGGAGGGAGACTCACAGCTGAAAGCGGAGCGCTGTTCTCTTTACATTTCTTTAGTTATAACTTGTTCCTTAAGCATGAACTCTTAAGAACAACTCTTTAATTTCTCTTTGTAAAGTAGGAAAGCAGAGCCACAGTAGGACATCAGATATTCTTTAGATAACAAGATCAAATATCAACAAATAAAAAAAAATCTGAAGTTCTAGTAAATGTCCCAAGCTAGGAGTGATGCATGTAGTTTTAGAACACTTGGTTCTTTTGATAGATGTAAAGAAAAAGAAGGCAATTTTGTTCTTAAGCTGACAGTAAGTCCCTGTTGACACGCATTGAGGTAGATGGAATTCAGTTAGTTTGACATGAAATTTTAAGTAGAGTGAAAGTATGATTTATTAATGAACTGCAAGACATAAACTGAATTTAGATGGAAGAAAATAGTACTGCTTGTTTTCTCAAGCAGAATCTTAAAACCTTTGGCCAGAGCACTGCAGTATTTTTAAAGATTTAAAGCAGAGCTTCAATAAATTATTACAAGGGGGGAGAAAAACAAGTCTTGTCATTGTCTAGCATTATACTTCTGAGTCACAATATATGGCTGACTCTTAATGGCTTTTTATTGTATGATTTTTTTTTTTATACCAGGAAAATCTTCATGTTAGGGACCTACATATATATGTCTTTATTTGGCATCTTTGAAACAATGTGTATATCACAGATAAGTCAAGCCTTCAGTGGTAGATTGGCCAAGCACATCTATTCTTAGAAGTCATGTTTTGTGTCACCTTCATTACCTTTTCCATACTTGGAATCATGTATATACATTTTTATCAAGTTAACACTAGGTGGAAATCTTCTTTGCTGTCTTGACCTGCTTTTTCTTGGGTATAGAAGATGTGCTCAGACCTGTGCTAAGTGCTGAGACTCATCAGGGGTGAGAACATCACTCTCCCCCACCAGCACCTTACAGTTTAGTGGGAGTGGAGAACGAAACTTATGTTTTGTAAGAAAGTAAATTCTTCAGCATCAATAAAGCAATAGGACTTACCTGTCCGATTTCAAAACTAAACCAGGCTCATAAATACTACCTAGAGTAAATTACTTTACACAGATGTATGTTTGAAAAGAGGAACTTTTTAAATACTGTCACTAAACAGTTCAGATACCCTTCAGAAATCAGACACATGCTCATCACCACATCTAGCTCCAGGCAGGTGTGAAAACCCTTAGAACGCTCCATGCGCTCTCTTTTTTTCTGGTAGCCATTGTCCTCTATGCTGCCCAGATGAGCACTGACCCAACGAAGACTGCTATACTTAGAAATCAAGTTTCTAGGTGAAAAGCCAAGAAATATAAAATATAATTGCTTGTCTTTCAGTTGGGATAAGAAATCATTGCCCACATTAACTAAAGGAGTACCCCTTTATCTAAATGGGTAGTTTTATTGGCTGCTTCTTTTGCTGCTGCCCTGTTTTTACTTTCTGCCTCTCTTCAATCGTGAGTTTGTGTCTAGGATTCACATTTAGGTTGTCAGATTCTCAAGTCCATGTTCTTAACCACTCTGATATAACTGATCTTGACTTTGCTTCAAGTAGCTTAACAGGGATCTGAAAGAAATGTTCTCACCTAATTTTCTATTTATAAAACCCACTTAAATAGTGTCCTTTATTGATTTTCATAGAAGCATCATATCCAATACCATTTTCTAAAGCTACACATTCACTAAAAATAATTTGAAACTACTCACTGGTGATAGGCAGATAGCACAAGAGACAACTTAATAATTATGTGAAATTAATGAAATTAAATTTAGTGTGATTACCATTTAAATCACACTAATGGTTGAACTACAGCTGCACAAATATCACATCAAATTTCACATCCCTGGATTCATACAATGTGCCCTGTGAGCAGCTGTGTGAGTTCTTGCCATCAAAGCAAGTTTCCTATGCTATTCCTCTCCAGAGTTCTTTACCCCAAAGGATGAATAAAATTGTGTAGAGAGAAGAGTATGGCTGCAGTTTATAAAGGAAAAGCCACTACTGCAGAAATTTCTGAGACATTTTGAAATCATGGTTTGTTTCTTTAACCTTTGCTTTTCTAGCTTTACTTTGTGAGACCCAGCAGGGGATGTGAGAGAGTTTAGCATTCTCCCAGGATAGCAATCATTGTATGTTTGCCGGAATGGACACCAGAACAAGAGGGACACATTTCTGACAGTAGGAGCCAGCAAGTTTAGTCTCCTAAGGCAGTTTGGAAGAACTGTGAGATAAAGACTCATCCCTCAACTTATTGATCAGCTATGATCAATTATTTGTATTATTTGCACACTTTTTAAGTGAACACGTTCTAAGTTGAATGTAATCATTGATATGTAGAGCATAAATTCCTAAGCGACTAAAATAAAAATGATATTTTGTTTATATTACCACTTAAACACTGGAGAATTCTTGGACAAGCAGTTAAGGAAATGTAAATATTTGAAGTACTAAATCTCATCTTATGCCAAAAGCCAGTTAAAATGGAAATCATAAAAATGGTACTGCATCAGGCAGAGAAAGACAAATACTAAATGATTTCCCTCATTTGTGGAGTATAACAACGAAGCAAAACTGAAGGAACAAACAGCAGCAGACTCACCAACTCCTAGAAGGTTACCAAGGGGACGGTTAGGGAAGGGCAGGTGGGGAGGGAGGGAGAAGGGAATTGTGGGATATCATAATTAGTGCCCATGGTGTGTGTGGGGTCACAGGGAAGACTGTAGCTAAGAGAAGACAAATAGGGATTCTGGCATCTTACTACACTGATGGACAGTGACTGCAATGGGGTATGGGGAGGGACTCGATAATAAGAGTGAATGTTATAATAACCACATTGTTTTTCTTGTGAAACCTTCTTAATAAAAAAAATTAATTTTTTTATATTTTTATAATATGTGATTTTTATATAATATGATATGTGATTTTATATAATATTTATATAATATGTGAATTTATATAATATGTGATTTTATATAATATGATATTTTATAATATGTGATACCTTAATAAAAAAAAAATGGCAGTGCAATATATACATATAAAGTCATTTGACACCTTTTGAGGCAGAATCAAGCTTTTTTTCTTTGAATATAGGTCCATTGATTAAAAGGCTAAGTTGTCATTCTTACACAAAGAATATCAGTAATACATATTAAATTGTGTGTGTGTATATACATATATACACCACACAGTATCTATGTTTATGTATAGTATTTATTCTGTGTATTATCTTAAAAGAGACACTATACTGAGTGCAGAGCCTTTTAAACTTTTGATGTATTTTTTTTCCTATCTGTCAAAATTGTCTCAAACATACCTGAGGAGCAGTTATTTTTGATGATTCGCTCAGGTTGAGACTTTCAAAGCCATTTACCTTAGTTTTTATAGAAAAATATTATTTACATCCTATTTACTTAAAAAAATTAATTTTAACATGTACAGTTGGCATAGATAGGTTGGGGAATAAGTTCAGCCTGTAAGTCTACTGTTGGGAGCTGATGTGTATGGGCAGTAGGAGGTGACACACCCGCTGAGACCCCTCATCATGCTGTGGTATCTTGGGAGTATCTGGTACAGTGGAGAAGGCTGGCCAGGGGATGGGCTAAGTGAAGGTCAGTTCAGTATGCTTTTTCTTTTGCATAGAACATACCAGGTATCACCTACCATTTATAATACAGCATGATAAGGACCTATTTTACTTTCTACATCTTTCTCACATTATGATAAATATTAAAAACTCATTAAATCTTCCATCTGTCATACTTTGCCATATTATCTGATTTAATTATATCCTATTAAATCCTATTTGTTTTGCCATAGTATCTGATTTAATTATATCCTATTAAACTTGTGCACAAGGACTACTCATCTTAACTTTAAAAGTAGTTTCTAACCTTGACCCAGAACCTTAAGTTCTATAGCAACAGGAGATGCTCATGATCATCTAATTATGACCTTGTTTTCTGTGTACTAATCAGATGCAGTTGCCAATATCATATTTATTTAAAGACATTATATAAAACCATATTATTGTTTTGATAATCAAGTTTTCAAAGGATGCTTCATTTTCAAGGAAAATATGTACCCATTTCTTATAATATTACTCATGAGTAGGAAGACTTATTTGTTATCCATTCAATGAGTATTTACTGATGGCCTTCTAAAGGTCAAGCATTGCATCATGTAAAATGTACACTATATTTATTACATTACAATATAGAGGGTTTTTTTAGCATCTACACAGAAAAATATCCAGGATGAATATTGTCACTACATGTTACTTTCTCTGTTGCCACAGATACTTGCTGATAATAACTTTGATAGTACTAAAACAGCAGTTTCCACTCTTAGAAGCTCAAAGAAGATATAGTCCCATTATCAGCATCTGAAAATATAAACTGAGAATGTCAGGCAATATAACTTAATGATTTAAAAATATTGCCATCAATTACTTTCAAATGAAGAAGCAGCCTCTTGTGGGAATGCTTCCCATGAAGAGTAGATATTATAGAACATTTCAGCAAAAATGGATTTTCTGGTATAGTCTAATAGAGTAGCTATCCTTTCACATTTTTTAATCATTTAATTTACACTTAGATACTTTTTTAAAAGTTTCAAAAAAGTTAATAGGATGTTGTCCTATATTTTAAATGCAAATCATTTTTCTGCAGTTTATACACTTCCCTAAATATAGGGGAATGGGTTGCCAATTAGCTGTGCAGTAGACCCACCTGAGAAACTTTCAAAAATTACTCATAGCTGTGTCCTATCTTCAGGGATTCTGATTTAATTGGTCTGTGATTGGATCCAGCAACAATATTTTTTAAATTCCTCTAATAATTTTAATATGCAGCTAGAGTTGAAAACTATTAAAGTACATATTATGTTCTTTAAAACTTTTAAAAAGAACATACATTATGTTCTTTAAAACTAAAAACTATTAAAGAACTATATAAAGAACAGGTTATAATTTATCTGTGTTAAATCTATAAATTAATATTGACAATAATTAAGTGGTATATCATAATAGTCTCTTTAAGCTTGTCCATTCAGCAAATATTTAGTGACCACCTCTTCTCCAGAATTTTGGATGGATGCTGTTGTTTTTCCTACAGTGTTCAGTTTGTTTTTAGTGAAAAAGACATTTAAACTTCATAGGCAACATGCAAGAAGGTTGAATTTTTTACTTTAGTCTTCCACTGTGCCTTCGTCTGGATAATGAGACTTCACTTTCTTGGTTTCTTCCCATTCTTTAACTGTGGTATCACCCAATAGAAAATCTACGTAGTCATTATGTAGATTTTAAGTATATTTTGCAGAATTTTATGTCATTGATTTATTCAGTATATGTTTGAAAAGCACCCACCATGTTTCAGGTTCTGTGGAAACAATCTTACCCTTTAATGACTCACACTCATATGTGGGAGGCAGATAAGACACATGCAGTTGTGTATGATGAGGTATACATAATGCTGTAGGAGCACATAACAGCAGATGAACAGTTAAATAAATTCATCGGGGAGGTCAGGGAATATTTCCCCAAGGAAGTTACATGGAATATGAGTTAAGAAAAGAGGGGAAAGGATATATGGAAGAACTTGGAAGTCTAAGAGAATGATGACCTGTCAACATGGTGTAGCGTGGAGTGAGAGAGAAGGCCTCCCTACCTCTTCTCACTGTATCACCAAGCTTCTCAGCTACTTATTTATTTGTGTTTTTTTTTTCCTAAAGAGAACAGGGAGCCACCAAAGGTTATATAGTATCACATGATGATATAATCAGTCCCTCTTAATTCACAGATAATATACATCATGTATATGTGAATATATTTTCAAATTAATACATTGAATTTCTTTGTAAATATAATTGAAGTTTTCTACTGCTTTTGGAAAGAAAAGAATTGGTGATAGGGTCATTGTAGCCATTCAAACATATTTAAAGACCTAGACAAACTATTTATTGTATTTTGGTGGCTTTAGTTAACGATTTTACTCTAATTTCAAGAGTTTATTTTTTTTTAAGTTTGCATAACAATACCAGTTAATACATTTAATACATTTTCAATGCAGAAACCACAGTTATGAACTTGAGACTCAACTGTCTTTAGGTGATATTTAAAGTCATGAGATTTAGATTTTTATTTATTTTTTTATCACTCTGGTATCCCTGGTGTCTAAAGCAGTGCCTGGGATGCAGTAGGCACTCAGAATGTTTCTTGAGGGCCCAAATGACTAAAACGTTCAGAAGCCCTTCATTTTTAATGTTAATTTAATATTGAATAATAATTATAATAATAAATTATGCTAGCTAATACTGATTGGGTACTAACATATGCTAAGCACTGTTCCTGAGCTCTTATTTCATGTAATCTTCATAACAGTTTTATGAAGTAGTGTTATTATTCCACTTTGCAGTTGAGGAAATTGAGGCACAGAGATAAGGAAACTTGCTAAACCTCATAGCTAATAAATGATGAAGTTAGAGTTTGAACCCAGGCAGCCTGACTCCAGAGCCTGGTCTCTTAATGTTCCATTGTATGTCAGGCCTAGAAGGCAG
The DNA here is from genome assembly GCF_030020395.1 of Manis pentadactyla. Taxonomy (NCBI): domain Eukaryota; kingdom Metazoa; phylum Chordata; class Mammalia; order Pholidota; family Manidae; genus Manis; species Manis pentadactyla. The sequence continues at coordinate 95,893,381 of NC_080023.1, forward strand.
TGGGTTTGACAATTGTAGAATGCTGGTGTTAATGGCCAATAAGCAACAAACCAGAATTGTAGACCAATGAGATACTATGAGGGTGATTGATTCTCTGCTGTTGATCCTCAAATCCCAGAAGAGATGCATCATATTTTCTGTCTAAATAGTTTGTCTTTCACATTGTTTACAACTTCTTCCCAATGGCTTGGCTCTTTTTAAAAAATAAATTTCATATGTTCATTGCTTCTTTTTAAAGCTCTTCTGGAGGCTACTTAGTTCATTTTAGGGAAGCTCTGAAAACATTAATCTGCTTTCTCAATGTGATTATTAATGCCATTGCTAAAGAATTTGTTTTTCAAATGGGAACTCTACTGAACTTTCTCTTGTACAACTTCACTGGAGTAAATGATCATTTCTTCAGGAAAACACAAGCGAGTTTCCATGAAAGAGAATAAGCCTCCAAAATATACATATGGAAGAGATGGAATGCTCAGGGCCTGATGGCTTGCTGATGCTGAGTATGTCCTTTTCTGTGATTCTCTTGATCTTCTGTTTAGTTTTGTTTTTAGCTTGAGCATTAATTTTTTTTTTCTCTAGACTATCACTGAAAAACACAAGCTAAATGTGCCTGAGACGATGACAGAGGTTCTTGATGTTTCTGATGAAGAGGGTAAGACTTTTGTTCCATCTTCTGTGACATCTGTCACGGTCTGACACAGGAAGCCATACTTCTTTTTTCAGGGACTAAGCTGGTACAGTAGGTGTGGATGGCAGCATCTTAACATTTAAAGTCAGGATATTTGTTCCAATACATTTACTGTTGCCATTTGGGGGAGGGAGAATTCTGATTAGTATATATTCAACTGGTATTATCTTTAATGTCTTACTAAGATAAGACCAAAAGAGGGTAAAAAAGAAACTAGAAACTGGCCATCTGTTAAAATATCTACTTGATAATATGATTATTATTAATATATATTTTTAATTATGTTAAAATAATTTTTTTATTAACATGCCTTTAAAGACTTTAAAGTATACTTTATCAGTGGTATATTGAAAAATCTCTGTTTCTGATTGGCTCCAAAGTACAGAATATATTTTAAGTCTAGAGGAAAACAGACTTAGAGAAGGCTAAAAAGAGTGCAGCAGTAAGTCATATAAATTCAACATAAGAATTTGAATCTTTAAGTCAAAAATATGCCCTCTGTAGTTTTGGAGTTGATAAAAATTATCTAAGACAACGGATTTCAAAGTCCTGTGAAGCCTGTTGCCGTAGAAGGAGCATGAGGGCCTGCCGAGGGTGGAGCTGGGCACCATGCTGGGGGTCCTTCCCTACCTCTCCAACTAGATGAGCTTGACTCTTCCTGAACAACAAAAATAAATCTGCTAAAAAAATCATGAACACAGTACATAAAGCATGCAACCAAATTTCAGTAGTGGAGCTATTGGTCAAGTGTATGTGTTTGAAAATTGCTGCTATATATATATATATGTACATGTCACATGTGTATGTTGGAAAAATTATTGCCATGAAGGATGGTGTCAGTTAGGCCCATTACAATAGTTTTTTATGGAGAAATAGTAAAGCTAATTCTTTAGTTTCTTCAAATTATAGTCATAAGGTGAAACTTTACATTGAGATGTCCTTATTCGGAACCAATTTGTTAGTTTACCTATTGGTAATAGGCATTGAGTTGTCTCAGCTTTTATAAGAACTTACGACAAGAACAAGCAAATGTTGGGTCAATGTATTATTGTGAATAAATTAAATGGCATAGCCAAAGCTAACATTTCCAAGTATTTATTATAATAATTCTCTATTCCAGCCTAATACTTGTCAACTCAGTTGCATTCATATATGTACACCATATTTTGTTTTGTGGAATCATCTTTCTTATCTTCACTTATATGTTGAACAGCTTTTAAACAGTTTGGTGACCACTCTATTGATGGGGAAGCACTTAGTGATTCAGGTATCTTTAGAGGAAATTGTTGGAGTGAAAGCTTTTCTTTGTCTGTAATTTTTCTTAACTAGAAAGAAGCAACTTGCTTAATATTTCAATCTGGATGCCTACTACTAATCTGTTTCTTTTGAAATAGCATGGACAGAATTGTGTTTGTGTACCTTTGAGTGTGTGATTTTATTAACTTGGAAGCTTAAAGCCAGGAATTGCTTATACTATTAATGATTTTGCTACTATTATTGAGACCTATTAACATAATTAAATTGCCTAGTGAACATTATATAAATAATGTTCCAAAACTAATATCTCTTCTTAAAATACAAGTTTAGAGAAAAAATAATTCTTTGATAAGTTGACTTTGAGCTAGCATGAACATGTTAATAGCTAAGTCAGTCTGCTTAAACTGAATACAGTTTATTTCATTTTTGGATGAAGATACATCTTAGATGTGGTTAAAAATAAATCAGTAGTTATGTGATTTTTTTTTTAAGGTAGGAGTAAAGATAACATAACCTTTAGAAAATATTTAGGGGGAGTTTTGGCATATAGGGAAAAAAGAATAATATAAAATACTCTACCTAGCAAGAGAGAGTTGAGGAGGAGGAGTGTGGCAAGGTCCTGGGGTAGGAAAGAACAGAGAGGCAAAAAGGTCATTCAGTCTGGCTGGAACATTAGGACTCCACTTTAATGCTTTGTTGTGGAATGTTTGAATTCCCAACTGAAAAGTCTCGGAAACTAAGATATGTTAAATATTTCAATTAATGATTGAAACAAGTCTGTTTTTCTTATAAAGATTAAACTAGCAGTGATGAACTGATGGAGAGTTATTAGGAAGAAACTGGAAGGAAGGAAGGAGATATCTCAGGGAAGAGAAGGCATTTACTGGACATCTACAGTGCTGGGCGCAGTGTGGCAGTTAGTCCCCACAGCATCCACATGAGATAGGCTATGCTATGCATTTCCCCTCATTTTTTTTTTTCAGGTGAGGAGACTAAGGCTTAAATTCATTCAGTAGTTTGTTCAGTGGCACATAAGTATTAAGTGGTGGATATGGAATCAAACCTAGTATGAAAGCTGTTGTAATAGCTCAGCCATAATATAAGTAAGTCCTAATGGAGTGACTTGGCAGAGAAATGGAAGGAAAAGATGGAAGTGGAAATTCAGTCTAAGAGTATTCTACAATGCAGATTGAGATAAAGGTGTAAATGTAGTCATAATCCTCTACATCTTCATCGATCATGAGCTGATCCCTATCTTTGCTGCCTCAGCTCCACAGCTCTTACAGGGTGGGGCTCAGGGATGTAACTACTAATGCCTGTAGAAATGTCACCTATGTATCCCATATACTCAAAGATTTGTGAGTGGATGTTTTGTGCAAGCTTGCACACTGTTTCTCTGGAATGCTATGTACTAATAACCAGGAGAACTCCAGAATGGCTGAGTGTTGAGATGAAATGCAGAGGCACCATCTGTCTTCTCCTTTTGACTGTACACACTTTGTACACACTTCTGCTGCAAACACTTGACACCTAGTGGGGCTCCTTACCTCAGGTCTCAGTACTTTCCCACTTCTCAGCAGGAGTGCTACTTGTTTGGGAGGGAGTGGGCTCAGTGATATGTCAGAGAATCTCTTTCTTGCCAGCAGTCAGAAGAGTTTCCAGGATAGAGAGTCCTTGTGACCATCCCCCTTTATCCTAATTTATTCCCATGCTCTTGACCTCACTGTCTTATAGAGTCTGGTCATGGCTAAATGTGCTGCTGTCACTGAGGAATCTTGTAGTTTCCAGATATCAAAGCATAACAGTGTTGATTTATAAGTTACTTCAACAAATGAGGTTGAAATAATATTTAATTATAGGAATGAGGTACATTCCTTCAAGTTTTCCCTTACATAGGTTACTGGGCTTAAAGTGTGTGATTAGTGCCCTTAAAGAGTCATCAAAAACAGTTTATCTCAACTATATTACTCCTTCATCCCAACATATTAGTAATATATAGAGCATTTCTGGGAATGAGGTATTATTCATTGAGTGATCTCAAATCTGTATTTTTGAAAGCACTCTATTCCAGTTGATGGACAGGGAATTTTTCCTTACCATTTAGACTTCCAAATGTGAGCTACAACACTTAGTCATGTCTTTCTGCCGTCACTTAATTACTTAATTCATTTTTTTCCCCCTGTCCTTCACCTTGGGAAGCCAGCTAGTTTCCAACAAAACATCCTTTTCATGTTCTGTAATGTTTTTCAAATTAAGTTCCAGGTTGTTTATTAAAATGCCACAATCTGCTCACTTCCTTCTAATGTTCATTCCCCAATATTTACACCTTGTGAATCTTATAACTTGGATTACTCCACTTAATATATTTCATATTTGTTTTAGAGCAGTAGACATTCTTGCCATATTGCCAATTTCATGCAGAGACTTAATGCTGGGTATTATGTACAAAAGTATTGAAGCTAAATAGTCTATATATTATACTTTTGTTAAGTAATGTAAGGTATAAACCAGCTATTGTGATAAAGAAATGAGTAAAGAAAATTGATATTAAAAGAATTACAATTCAGGTAATTCTTTTTCCTTGGTAAGTGATAGGAAAATGAGTCAAATTTTGTTTCTCTGCTTTAGCACTTTTTAATTGCATGTTTTGCTTTCTTCCAGTGTGCAGTGATGTCAGTGCTATGATGCTGATGTTTTTCCACAGTCATAATCATATTTTGTAGTTAATGTTACATTCAACAAATAATTCTTTCTCCAACTTCCTCTGATTGCTTCAAGGTGATGACACAATGACTGGCGATGGGGGAGAATACCTCAGGCCTGAGGATCTCAAAGAACTGGGTGATGACTCTCTACCCAGCAGTCAGTTCCTGGACGGTATGAACTACCTGCGATACAGCTTGGAGGGAGGACGCTCTGACAGGTATTCATGTAAAGCTTTCACTTCGTATTAGTGAGAAGTGAGTGCAATACATTTTTATGATGACAATTTTAAAAAGTAGACATGTATTGGGTACCTCACAACTCTTAGCAGTTTGCATGTTAGCAAATTACATTCTCTCACAACTTCAAAGAATAGGAAACTGAGGCCTAGAGAGATTAAATAACTTAATAAAGGTCAATCAACTGGTAGGAAGCAGAGCCATGATAAGTAAAGAGCTCTCTAAATAGGATGATTTTAATCATCTGCCACTTTTCTGTAGGCAAATATAAAGGACAGTTTTGACTTTAGGCACTCTTGTTAAGTGGCAATTATAGACATTTCCAATCCTCTTAGTTTTTGTTGTTAGTGTCATAATTTATGGGAATAAAAGTATGTTGTGAGGAAGGATGAAAAAGGAACAAATTCAGAAGGAAACTGTTCTTGTAATTGGCATTTTCATGAAAAAGAATCAGAACAAAACCCTGCAAGAGCCTGGATACAAAAAACAATCTGAGCAAAATCTGTAGGAGCCCAGTGTTTATGGTTGTTATTTGACAAGCCTGGAGAGGTTTATATAATATCTGAAATATAACATCAAGGTTAGTTTTTGGTTATTATTAATTAGCACTAGTATGACTTGTTAATAAAAAAAAACTTTTTACTTGTTACTTTTTGAGGCAAGCTGAGTAAGAACATTCCATGGTACCTCATCAAAAGTATGACTGCCATTTTAGGTTAAGCATATTGTTGGCCATATAGTATAATGTCTTCCACTAATCAGTAATCTTTGATTTGTAGTTTTAATCTTGGCTCTATTCTACTCTGTATCTAGCATATTTGGAATCTGAGAAATAAGTACTTTAAAGAATAGTCAATTCTAACTGGATAGTTAGCAAAAAATAAGCTTTTCTTGGGCTCTTTCCTTGAGCACCAGTGCCTCCTGCCTTACCTTTTTTTTTTTTTTTTAACAATTCATGTGTGTAATAAGGGCTGGCTTTGTGGTAGGTGCCAGAGGTACAAACATGACTAGCAGTTGCTAAATTCATAGTCTGATGGACTAATGGTACCCACAGAGTGCTACTGGAGCCCTGGGACTCAGGCTTCCTGGAGATGACTGCAAACCAAGACAGAATGATGGGTAATGATGGTGAGGAAGACTGCAGAGGGTATTTGATGCCTTAATATGATCATGAGCCAAGGCTCCTGGTGTGTGTGAGAAACAGTAGTGGAACATAGCTGGAGGGTACGTGTGAAGGAAGGGAGATCACATTTTCATTTTGGATGAGTCCCACTGACAGTGAGATAGAGGATGAATTTTAGAGGACTTGTGAAGGACTAAACCTGTGACTGAGAAACTATTGCAGGAATATTAGGTGAAGTTGTTAAGAATTTAACTCTTAACATCGGTGGTAGCAGTCATGGGAAGAATTTAAGAAATGAAAAATTTGAAAACATGTCTGTGGAGTAAAACTAGCCAGATCTGGAAATGGATTTCATGTTGTGGGTGCAGAAAAGAAAAAAGATTAGGTTGACCCTTTAGCATCAATGACTTAGACAGAGGTTGATCCTCAGGTTGATCCTCAGGTTGAACCGCCTGAGGGCTGGGCGTAGGTGGGGACTGGTGATGGGTCAGCATTTTCTGTATTGAATTTTGACAGCGAAAGATTTGAACTTCACAGTCTGAGATTCTTAAAAGAATCTTAAACTTCAAATTTAAATGAAATGTTTATGACATTGCATGAATTCATAATAATCTATGAATAATCATTACTGTTAGCTAAAAAGCCTTTGTTTTCAGTATGGTCTTTTTTTATTAAGAATAAGTGCTTGATTTGATCCTTTCTCCTTTGAAAGTACTTAGATTAAAACAGAATTAAAACAATACTTTCTATGAAACAGGGGTTGGTGGTTTGAGGTTCTACTTAAACTAAATACTTACCAGCATGTGAGGACTGGGATATAAAGCAGACAAGTCATAATCTGTTCTTCAAGTCCACACTTGCATTTCTAGCACACCAGACATATTCATGATCTCCAGGATGGAATTATATTATAGGCAGCATCTCATTTTCATGTTTTTCTAAATTTATTTTTTTACTTTGCTTAGACAATTCAATATAAGTTACCTATTTTCTGTAACTGTTTTTTCCTTTTCATTATTTCCTTATTTGGTATGCTTTCAATAGTACCATGCCCAGGTAGGTATTACATAGCATGAAAACAACCTTCCAGGATACATCCACATTTCCTGCTCACTGCTGTGTGTGTGTGTGTGTGTGTGTGTGTGTGTGTGTGTGTATGTGTGTGCATGCATGCACATGTATATCTCTGTTGGCAAGGAGTGCTTATGTTCTAGAATTATGGATTTATTCTCAAATTAGCATTTTTATGTATTAAATTGAATAACTATTTGAGCTAAAGGGTGAATATATTAACTAGAATGAAAGTCTGACATGCCCCAGGCATGACTTTGTTTTAACTGTCACAGCGCCACCTTGTGGCTGTTAAAACATTAGCACGACTTCCCCAAAGGAACCTAATTGATAGAAAATGATTGACACCTAAAACATCATGGATGCAGAAGAATAAAAATAGGTGGAATTTAATATATGTCGAGTAAAAACAGAAACAAGTTATGATTAATTGGATTTTGTGTCCATTTTATTTTATTATTGTTTACAAATAAAAAGTGCTATCCAAATTCAGTGTAAAAGACTAAATAAGAATGAACCACAGAAGCTTCTCCATGTATTAAGACAAATACATTGAAATCTTTGGATATTCCCTTGTTAAGTAGGTTTTAAAAACTCTATTAAGTGAATGTCCAATAAATATTTCAGCTAAGACAGTAATTTTTATACTTTTAAATGAAATTAAGCTTTGATACTTACTACCTAATATGTGTCCATAAGGCAGTTGGATCACAGTGAAAAAGTGTAAATTGAAGACTACAGCAAAACTTTGGTACATCTCTTAAGCTGAACAGCAAGACAAAATTTACACTTTTATAGATACCTGTTATTGTAAATTTACTAATTGAACAGCATGACCCATGACTTAATGAAAAAGTGGTGACTCTACTGCAGAATATTTAAAAATTTTTATGATGTTTTACATCAGAGTGGGAAATTTCTTTTACAGAGACTTGAATTATTCCAAACTTTTGTGCTGGTCATTATTCCTTCAGAGAGAATAATGTCTCTACTGCTGGAATATTCTAACTTTATTAATTTAGGGAAATCCTGCAGCATCATAGAGAAAAAGAGCAATTAGAAGTTATGAACTGATTAAATAACCAATTAGCATTTTAGAAGGCCATAACCAGAATAGCTAGAATAAAGCCAAAGAGAATGGAGATATTTCAACTTATTCATTCTCCCTCCTCTGTCTCCATATCCTAATATCTCTCTCTAGCCTAATCTCCTTTTTGTGGTTAAAAGTCACTTTGTCTCTTTCATTTCTTCTTCTGTATACTTTACCATTGGGGCTTTAAGAAAGACAAAAAATAACACCAACACCCCTTTGTCCCTCCTGGTTCAAAACCAATTGAGAGAGAGAGAGAGAATCCAGGTATCAGACAGATGGATGTCAGTAATGCACGTTTATTACTGATATACTGATAACAGAATGTGGCTTCATAGTCACAGCCAAATGGGCCCTTTAATACCTCATTCCTACAATAGATAGACATCCACCCAGTTGTGGTATCTCCCTGAGAGTGGCAGTTGAGACCTGGCTGCCTTCTTCCATATAGTAGACATTTACAGTGGTGGCAGCCACATTGGTAGGTCTTATTTGAGGTACTTTAATTTACTATTTAGTTTGTTGCTCTGAAGCTAAATCTCCATTTCCTTTTCTGAGGCCCATGTTTCCACTATCCCAGTGCTGCATTTAAGAGTCAATTCTACCTAGAGACAGAGTCTCTACTTGCTGTCATGAGCAGGCATTTCTAGACCTGTCCTCTTTTTGGACAATTCATTCATATAAATATAGCACTTTTAAATGTGTAAAGTCACAATTTGGATCTTTGAATTCTAAAGCCATGGATGGAGATTATGTAATTAGTAAATCTGAGCCCAACAGAACTTGATGTGGGAAGATGGTTGAGTCTATAAACAGCCATATCACTTCAAGGGGTTGACCCCTACACTGTTTGCTCTCTCTTGGCCTAAAACAAAGGAGAACAGAATATAAGACCTGTTGATCTGTGCTGCTCAGTACAAAACACATACATGCAAATTTTAAGCTATCTTTCTGGTTTGCAGCAGGAAAAAATTCATTCAGCCCACCAATTGAGACAAGTTTTGCTGAGATTAAAGACCCTCTTCTCCAATAATTTAATCTCTTTCCTGTCCTCAAATTCAAGGTCAGGTCAAGGTTAGCCACAGCAGCCTGTGTATGAAGTACTCCGATGAAAGCAGAAAACAAATATAAGCTGCTTCTACCTGCCAGGACTAACACCCGTGTGGATGAGTCTGCTAAGGTGTCCGGGTTGCTCTTGTCTTAGCTGTGTCAGGCAGGAGCTTCAGTCTTCTCAAAGAGCCTATGTAACCTAATATAGTGAATTCCCAAATTATATTTAGACATCACGTTATGATAAATACTTCGATTTATATGACACATGACAAGATAATCAACTCCTTTGATTCATGTCACTTACCCTCTAATACTTGGGGCCTACTTTGGGGGCATAAATCCTATAGCAGAATAAAAGGGAGAAGACTGTAAATTACTATGCGTTGTCTATGAAGTGATGATTTCCTCCAAGATTTTTGAAGTTGGCTATATTGACATCTCATGAAGATGATAGTATATGGCTTAAGAAATTAGGTATAGCTGGAAAATGAAAAGCTTTCTACCAGTAAATATGCAAACTTGACATTTACTCCATAATTCTACAGTGTTTCACTGGCTAAATAGCTACTAGCTAAAGTAAATGAAACTTGCTTCTGTAAATATTGTGAAAGCTTGCCTATCTCTTTATTTTCCCCTATGGGCTTTGGGCTAATATTTTGAATACAGATCTTTAAGTCTTAGACTAATATGCATAAAAGTGGGCTAATATTTTGAATATGGATATTTAATTCTTGGACTAATATGTATAAAATATTGCTCATTTAAGATACCAATCTACTTGTCATTTAGTTGTGCAGATTTGATTAGGAAGGAATGCAATTGCATCTATGCTAATTTCGATGTTTACCCATTACATTTGAGTATATGGGTATCAGAACTTTGAGATTCAGTTTTACCAAAAATGTAAAGCATCAATTATCAAGGCCTAAATTCCATTTTGAAACCAAACCTCATTTTGGTCAGTGTCCGTTGGCAGCTTGTTTTTGTGCTGGCAGATGTGTCTGTGTTTTGGGTTTGTGCTTAGGAACAGTATCTGTGCTCTTGCATCCCATCTCCACAGCAACCAGCACTCCGGTGCTTTGCACAGCACACACAGGACATGCAAAGGGAACAGTTCTGTCTTTTGAAACAGCATTGTTGGGGACACCAGAGACAAACAAGAGGAACTCCACTTCCTCAGGAAGCATGTTTCTGGCCACAGTTCATTTCACTCTGTACCTTCCAGGGGAATGCACAGCATTCTGTCATTCACAGCCAGAGGAGGAGAAAGAGGCACAGAGAGAGTGGAAAGAGTGAAAATGAAACCTGTGCTTTCATTTTGTTCTCTCTGAGGGGTATTTTCCCCTTAATATTTTTTTTTTTTTTAGAAGGAGATTAACATTTAACACAGATTTAAGCAATCTATCCTGGAATTATTTCCTGAGTGAATTTCTTTTACCAGCAGTACATAAATTATAGTTGCTGGTTTCAAACATTTCTGGGAAGAAAATGGATCAGATTAGGAGTATCAAATTTTAACTTCTGGATTCCCTTGTGCCCTAGCCATTGAGCGGTAGGAACCAGTCAAAAGATGTGTTAGTTGAGTTGTTGGACAGAGAGGTGGGACAACACAGAGACCTGTTTCCTTCTCCCATGGTTGCGATTTATGCCCCCCTGGAAGTTGGACTGTTAGCTAATAGCCCGCTTTTTTCACTCTCCTGCTCGGCTCATCATTTCATCCTCCCAACCCTACTACTGCTGTTGGTATGTGACCATGGCCTCCTGCCAACCTACCAGCCTTCGATCCTTCAGTTCCGACAGGTCTCACACCCTGAGCCATGCCTCGTACCTGAGGGACAGTGCCATGATCGACGACACAGTTGTGATCCCTGGTCACCAGGTAAGTGACTCTTTGCCTTCAAATTTCTGCTTTCTGGAATGCTATTTAAACTACTGGATTCTGGAAATGTCTGGAGAAAGCTTCTTAATCTAAAATAAAAATCTTAATTCAGTCAAGAAGCTAGTGTAAGAGATTTTTCTCAAATATGAAAAACATCCACTAGATTATTTAATGAGAAGAGTTTTTCTAAAATAGTATATTGCTTGGTTCCTCAGCTATACTGAATTCTTCTGTGGAGAGTACATATAAAAATCAATTGCTTTATAAAATTTATATTAAAGTGCAGTAAAATGCATTTAGTATATAAGATGAAAGATACAGGTTAAAATACATCAGTATTTAAAATTGTTATCTATAGAAAAAATGTAGATCTTATTATGGAATGTTTCAATTTTAGGTATGGTTTTTATCAGCTTTGGCTGGTTGAATAGAAGAAAATAGAACACCTCCTTTCAAAGACAATTACAGAAATGTGATCTCATATCAATAATTTAAATGGGAGTGATGATTAAGGATACATTTTAGATGTCTCAGTCTTATATATTTAAATGAAAGTTTTCCTAGATATCCACTTTCCTATGATACCATATTTTAGAGTTCATTATATTATAATTTAATTGAAAGAAAGTGTTTTTTATTCAATCCAGTGTTCTTTGTGTTTAGGTGTCAACTTTAGCCAAGGAGGCGGAAAGGAATTCTTATCGTCTAAGCTGGGGCACCGAGAACTTAGACAACGTGGCTCTTTCTTCCAGCCCTATTCATTCAGGGTGAGTGAATCAATATTATGTATCCAGATCAGGAGGTAAAAAGAGATGAGAGTGAAAAATAACAGCTTTGTCCAGTAGTTTTAGCTGATGGCCAGCTTACAGGGGAAGTGACTTTTGTTTAAACTTTTAAATAGTATTGCTTTATGCAACATGGACTCTACACAAACAAGCCAGCAAAAAGGGTTGAAGTCAGCATAGAAAAACTTGACTGTTGTTTTAAAATAGCTAATAGAATTGCATCAAATAGCTTGCTAACTAACCAGAATATACTGGTGACCTCCTTATCCTTCACATTTTTTTTTTAACATATCTTAAAAAGAGGGGTGGGATCATTTGCTTTCTAGAAAGTTCTATTAACTAAGATTAATGGACTACTTTAATAAATGCCTTCCCTTACATATTAATGCATTTAAAATAATGTTTACAGAAGTTTGAGTCACATAAATTTATAGAGGAGTCTGTATGCTATTAGAAGTAGAGATATACTACTGTAAAGGGAAATTAGAATGCAGCCAGTCAGGTTCTCAGTCATTATCTAAAGTCATCCAGATCATATATGTGCCACTACTTAAGAAACGCTACCTTTTTATACTATCATTAAAAAGCAGGACTTTGAATTAATAATTTTATAATACTTAAAGATGTTCTTAGGTGTAAGAATTCATTTGTGTGAAATATGGATTTCTTAAGGAGTTTTAAATTGTTAACACTCATCCCAAATGGGTTTTCCCTTACATTGTAGTAGTTTCAGCTCTCATAGTAATTTCATAATTATATATACATTTAAAAATATTTTTTCACTTTTTAAAAGCTCCACCCATATTTTGTGTAACTAAATTCAATGCTTTGGTTTAAATTATTATTCCAAACTCTTATCCATAATCCCCATCATTATTTTGAGTAGTGAGTCCCTTCTTATTTTTATTATTCTAAAATATTCTCCTTTTAGGAAAGCATTCTAATGTATAATAGTTAAAAATTTTGGATCGCTTAGTCTAATCTTCTACTAAAGGCTCATAGAATATAAAATTTGTTATATAGATATTGAAAATAATTATAATATTCTTTTCCTTGTTAACTCAGTAAAAGCTAGTTACTGATGCAAGAGTTATTCAAGGGAATAAAAACCAAATTAAAGCTCTTCTAATTTACTTACACATTTTTAAGTATAAAATGAGATAATTAAAGTCTGACAGCCATGAATTATTCAAAAAGCCAATGTTGCATTCTGCCACTAAATTTCTCAAGAGTGGTGGGAAGAAGGAAAAGAGGCTTGGCCCTAGAGTGTTGAAGGATAATAGATCAGAATCTAGAGACCATAATAAAGTATTTGAAGTCCGTATCTAGCCTACATAATGACAAGAATATTTTAGGCAAATGTGACTACTTTTTATTGATATTAAAATTTTATTAATATCTGAATTTTAAAAAGTCAAAATGTGGTAATACTTCAGTTTTCAAAATAAATAATTTACTTTACAAAAGGAATGTAAAGTAGTGTTAACCACTGACAGGCAGTAAAGTACTCAGTTTGAGTACATCAATGTACATGCCAAATTGTGTAAAATTAGTGACATGTATACTTAATTATAGTTGATTACTTGTGATGAACCAAGTGCATCCAATAGATAAAGATTAATCACTATTAAAATAAGGATCTTAAAAATATTAGACTCTAATAAAACAATTTTTCTATGAACTTAAATGTGATCACTGACTCTAAACAATTCTCAGCTCTGGCTGTACGTTAGAATCATCTGGGAGCTTTAAAAAACACTGAGCCCAGACCCCAACCCAGACCAGTTACATCTGAATCTCTGTTTTGGGGACTGTGTCATTGGTATTTTCTACAAGCACCAATAGCCCAAGTATACGTGTTTTATATAAATTGTTAGAAAGAAACCATTTGCCTAGTAAAGCTTTGACTATAAAGGAGACCTAGGTAATTATATATGCCTAGTTCTCCCAAATGTTTTTTCTCTCTTTCATTCGCTCAGGTATCATTCTTCACACACTCAAATTCCAAAGAGTAATAAATTGAGAGACATAGTGAAGACCTAGCCCCTGCCTTTACAAAAACACAGATATGTTGTTATTTGAAGGTGGGAAACATTCTGTGGAAGAGAGGGAACATGATGGTTAAAGAATGTTTTGGAACCAGACCAATCAGAATTCAGATCCTGGCCCTGACACTCAGTATGGGACACTGGGCAAATTATGTAAAATATCTGAGTTTCTGTTTACCTATCTGTAAGAAGAATGTTATATTATGAGTCCCATAGGGGAGATTTAAGGATGAAATGCTTCTTAAATAGCTAGCATTTTGCCTAGAAAAAAATAAGTGCTAAATAGGTTATAGCCATTAGTATTTACACAGTGCCCATACACATCTTCCAAATCATTCACAAATTCCAAATCAGTTCAACAAAATATATTCTGAATCCTCTAAATGACAACACAATAGAGTATAGTTCATAACGGTAATGTTTGACTTATTTTTACCAGGTGATGTGCCATCTAATAATGTCTCTACCATAGCATTATAATAAACACAATGCAAATGGTCATTCTAATAGGACGGATAATCCCCACTGAAAACTCAATTATTCTGAGTGTCATGGTATTTGAAAGCCACCACAGTATTTATGTATCTGAATATCATTCATAATATCATATCATGTACAGTGATTTCTTATAATTTTATTCATTATACACCAAGTTCCCAAGTATTAGTTTTGTGTATATTTTTTTAAGGAACTGAATTTCTCTCTAATCAATTGGATGAAATCTCAAACTACTTCATAATTGGCCTAAAATGTAAGAAAAAAAGATTTTTGATAAAGGGGATAATAAAGTAGGTGCTTTTATGCACATGCCACTAATTTTGTGTATAATGTTCTAGTAGATTCCATAAAGGGATTTTAGATTAATAGAAGAGCCATCTTCTACCAATAAGTAGTATCAGTGATTTTCTTTTACCTCTATTCTATGATTCCAAGACTGATGTTCATGACTACAAAGAATAGACATCAGTGACTGAAAAAAAAATCTGTTTTGCCCAGTGCATACAGCCACTAACTAGCAAAAGGAAGACTGACAGTAATATTTTTGTTGCTGTTCTTCAAGGGATTGCATTGCTAATTCACAATCTAACAGTTATTTCTAACATCCCAGTCATGATCATACCAACATAATCTTGGGCAAGAATTTGAAATTTACAGTTCTTCTCTATTTGATAAGTATACAGTGAATTAGCAGAGGTAAGGCACAGTCCCTAGTAATAGCTTGTTTTGAGGTTTATTTGAAATACAATTCCAAATATCTTTACTTTTATAGTTTTTTAGCAAAAGCCAAGGGCCAACAATTGAATGTCAATTCATGATGTTATTGTACCAGATAAAGTAACTAGAAGTCCATAAGGAAGTGATCTTTTAAAAGACTATTTTCATAAAACCATTATGAAGACAATTTTGCTGTGAACTGAAAACTACTCCAAGAAATAAAGTCGATTACAAGAAAACACATGAAGATATTGGCTCAAATAGTGGAAGCTGATATTTGAGTTTCAAGGATGACAAGGCTGTTTCTCATTTGATAACATTAACATTTACCTAAATACCTATAGCAGTTAATTTAGTTGTTCATGTATTTCAAACATTTTAGTCTGTTTGTAAGGTACATGAATGTAGATTCTTTGATGAAGAAAATTGTAAGTAGCAAAACACCTGTTTTGTAAGGTTAGATTTCTAGTCCATCAAATATGTATCCTTCATACATCATCAGGTGTTGAAAACACAAGTGAATCATATGACAACTGTAGAGGGTTTTGAGGAAGAGCAGACTCAAAGGGAGTGAAAGGCAGGACAGTAAAGTGGGATTAGACGACGTGACTAGTGAGGAGGACAGCAATCCTCAGAACAGGGAATGAAAGTCTGGAAGAAAGTACAGAGACATTGTTTGCATAGTTTTTGTCACCTACTAGTAGTAATTCATGTTACTTACTCTGCCTTATAGTTTATGCTATTGTTTGTCATTGAAGCTATTCTTTATATTGTGCCTTTAATGTTTGCAATTCTTCTGTAGTAACCCAAAAGAGCATTACCATTATTTTGAAAATTTTAGAAGTATGAGTGAAAAGCTTCAGAGACAAACTAGGACCATCAAATCAAAGACTTTTACATTTTATTGTAATACCCACTGATGTTTTGTAACTTCCTAGACACTTAAACTTGTTAAGTGCCCCCACAAGCCAATGTTGAATAAGGCTACAATCTGTATCCATTGCTTTTATTAATATCCCCAGTTTCCTCAACTGGGAGTCACTACAAAGCCCCCATACCTTGCTCTTCCCTCAGCATTTGCACAGAGCTGTATTTCATTTATATTTCCATCTTTTTTTTTCAATGAATACTGTACTGGTATATAAATAATATATTTCAGTTGAAAGTCATTTCTGATTTCCTTCTTTGTATTTCACTTTATCCATTCCTTCTCTGTGCTAAACTATCTATTCTGTTGCAGCCGAACCTCTCCATGTCTTGATCGTGACAACAGCAGGTGAACTTGTGCATAATTCCTTCTCTGAACATGTTGCAACTATTCCTCTCTCCCTTTCACCATCTTCTGCACATACCCTACCTCAGGATGCTTTAGTGTGAAGATACCTAGCCAGAGAGAGAGAGAGACAGATTTATGTTTCCCAAATCACAGCCACTGCTGAATTCCCTAAACAGTGAAGAGAAAGTGGGTATTTTTTATTTTATTATAAAGTAGGTGGGGATGTGCCAAAATTAATTAGACCTACTGTAAAAGACTATCTTCATCACAGGTCTCCCCATTTCAGCTGCTTTAGTGAGAAGAAGTGTTATATAGAGCTTAATAACTGAAAACTGTTATTCCCAACAATTATGCAAATTTGGTTGAGCTATTTTAAAGTTGTACTCAGGGTTATGATTTCAGATGTCATTTGGCAGGGATTTTTTAAACTACATTCAAGGTGAACCAAAGGCTTTAAGTTTATTAATAGTGCATTTTCTTGCTAGTAGTGCTTTAAATGCAGTCTTTTGATATTTTGGAAATGGTGCTATAGAATGATTCTAGTTAGTGTTCTAAAAATATCTATTCTATAATTGTCTTGATAAAGTAATTTTTAAAGGTTCTTGTCAGACTGCTGATGATAGTATTTTTATTATACAGGCCTCCATCTTGATACTATGGACTGTCTACAGATAAGACAATTCTGAAAATTTTACATCTATCCTTTTGCTTTTTCTGAAGCACACAGTAAATATTAAGTTCCTATACATAAACATAGTGATAAATAATTGTTGGGTGATGTTAACAAATTTGTGCTACTTTTTTCAAGCCATTTCCCTTCAGTTTTTTAGTTTATGGAATTCAGAGGATTAGGAAGAAAGTAAGGGGATTATAGAGGAGAAGAAGCTCATAATGTGGTTTCCCACAGTACTTCCCCAGAAATCAGATTTGATATAAGGCCCTCTTGCTATGTATATGTGGATCACTGAAGCACCCTGATAACTTTTTTCCCCTATTTTCACCCAATAACTAACTCTGAATGCTCCAGTATCCTCCCAATGCCCACCCCATTGTCTTGGATGAATTGAAAGTAAAACTAAGGATTAGTAATTTTTGGGGTGGAGGATATAGTCCTCAAAAGACCAGAATCATTGTTTTCTGCTGCCTCCTCTGAAGCATGTACCTGTTTAGCTAATCAAATTGCTTATTTGTAGGCAAGTCATCTGCATAATAATGATGGATTGCTTTTGCTCTTATTTGTTTTAAATTGTGATGACATTGTATCTCACAATTTAGAAAACTTCAGTAAGAATTTCTACTTTGCATGATTGCTGAATTTCATTTGAAGAGCTAGATAGGCTTAATTAAAGCCAAGTACGTTACGTGATATTTTTTGTCTGTACAGTCTTAAGTCAGTGTTCAGTGCAGTGTATGTATACATTTTCTGCAAGGCTGCCCATTGACTGTTTTATTAACCATACAGCCAAATGACATATATTTCTTGGAGTAATAGCAATTTATTTTCCAAACAGGGATTCTTCCAGAGCATTTGACATGGAACATTTTAGTAGGTTTCCTAGTGTAATAAACAGTATACAGTACATGGAATTTTAACACCAGAAGGTCACCTGTGAGCTTATTTATTCAAAGTCCCTCATCTTAAGGATGAGAAAACTGAAACATAAAGGCATTAGTTGACTTACCTGAGGTTACAGCAGTTGAATTACAGCAATAATTCAAGACAGAAATAGATCTAATGATGGATCAGAGATAGATTCAGGAAAAGCATGGTACTTGCATTCTCCTGTGCTCTGTGATAATAGTATTTTTACACCTTAAATAGTAAAGTTCATAAGCTAATAAAGGTTTCATCATCATATTAAACTGCTTTAGCAAAGTTCAGGGTTTATTTCAGGTATTCAATAAATGTTAGTTTCTCCATTTATTCTTTGGGTTTTGTATTATACTATAATTGTTAAGACAGTCAAAATATATAAAATCATATGAATGTAGGAAAAGGAAAATGATGAAGAATAAGCATTTCTTGAATTCTGTATGTTCTACCCACATGTGATTTAATCCTCACTATACCCTTAAGTGGTGATGTAATTATTCTTCAGATGAGACATCAGTCTTATAACTCACGAACAGCAGAGCTGAGCCTCAATCTATGTACCAGCACTCTCTACAGATTTAAGTACATGTTTTGCATCAATTCTTTTCAGCTGCAAATGTTTAGGGGCATTATCTTGTCCCATTTTTAATCCCCTGGAAATATGAGAAAATCATATTTATCTAATCGTCTCTGGTATGTGAACTGATTCATCTCATGATTCACACCTTCCAACCTTTTCTTTTTGCTATTGTACAAAAGTAAATGGTCTCTTACCATTTACTTTTTGCTTTTTGAAATTGTTTTCTGCATTGCAGAACAACTAGTCACTAACTCTACTACCTCTCCAAATAGGGAAACTTTTTGAGATTCTGATATTATTAAAGAAAATTCTTAAATTACCCAACTTTACACTACAACCTTCTGGACTTAACTGATTAGCATGTAGACTTTTATCTAAAAGATTTTTCATCAGTATCTAGAATAAACTTGAGTCATTATGCTCTTTATCCCTCACATTTGAAGAAAATACAATTCTTCATATTCAACTTTTTGTTAGCTGTTTATTCTACAATTACATTGAGTCTGATTTGTTTAGAGTATTTTCTCATTAAATTTATAGACATGTTTATTCATTTTAACTAGTAATATATAGTTCTTTCATGCCTTCCAACCCTTTGTTTCCTTCTTGACATCTCCGTTTTGCTTTCTTCTCATCTCTCTCCCTTCCCTCTCACTCCCACTCTAGCTGCCTTGATCTCTCTCTCTCACCAAAGAAGATTGCCTCACTAGAGCTTGTTGCTTTTTGTTAGTATGTGCCATTGCCTTTAGTTATTTGATAAAGACACTAAGGCTTGTTTTCTTTGGAAATTTTTCTTTTCCCTAAATTATGCATTTGGCACCTTAATTTTTCCAATTTGCCTTGAGTTTTGGTGCCATACTTACTATTTGATCTTTAATGACACTGAGATGCTTATTGTTGAATCTGTCTACTTGCAGCTTCCGTCTTTAAATTCTTTTATTTTAATTTTCCAATCTTTGGCCTTTCTTAATTTCTATAATTTTCCCTCCTAATAAAATTGTTTACTTTGGCATATTCAAATTTTTGTTTTTTTCCCCACTCCCATTTTTTTACTAATCCTCTAGTGAGGAAAGTAAATATATTGGGTCTCTTAGTTTGGAGAAGGAAAAGGCCTGGAGAAGACTTTTTAGCATTAAGAATAGTCTTCCCCAACTATTTTGCCAGTTTATGAGCAGAAATATCTGACTATAGTAATTTGAGTGAGTTCTGACTGGATTGGTTATCCAGAGACCAAAGAATTAAATTACATTCTATTTTATAGCCTTCTTTCTTTATTAGACATACATATATACAACTTCTCATAATTTGCCCTTTTTACTCTTCCATTCATTCACTCGTTCAACAAGTATTTATTGGCTACCTACTGTGTGTTCCATTGCATTGTGCCAGGCACTGGAGTGACACAGGAAGAAATCTGGAGAACAAGGTCACTGCCGTTATGGCACTTATATGGCTCCCATATGTGGTTATAATTCATTTCTCATTGCCCAGGAAAGTGATTCCAAGTGAAACCATCATGTGACATCTGGGGCTTAGACTGTGAGCATCTTGGCATCAGCACATATGTCTTTACTTTCTGTTTTCTCAGTTCCTAGTAGGTTCCTGCTTAATATTTAATAGGTACTTAATAGGAGGATAGCAAACATTGCATGAGAAGGAGCATGGAAATGGAAGTTATGGAGTAAATGAGACAAAAGAGGCTTTCAAAAGGAAAAGCCACTGACAGACTCAGAGAAAGTAATCAAACAGGTGGTTACATTGACTTAAACATTGTTACAGCCAAGGACCTAGCTACTTCAGGTCCCTCTTTAGAGAAGGCACCACTGGAAGATACTCTGCATGTTTTTCTAGATGGAGACATTATATAGGCCATAAGCCATCACTGGAATAAATATAGTGGAAATACAACAGCATGTTACATGAGTGAGGAAACTCCCTAAATGGCTTTCAGAAGGTACAAATAGTATTGAGGATTGATAATATTAAGCAGATGAATTATAATAATTCCTTACTAGGTTGAGTCCCTATTCCTGTTCTGTTCACCAGTGATGATGGAAATCAAAAGACAAAAAAAAAAAAAAGAAAACTCCCTAAATGGCCTTCAGAAGGTACAAATAGTATTGAGGATTGATAATATTAAGCAGATGAATTATAATAATTCCTTACTAGGTGGAGTCCCTGTTCCTGTTCTGTTCACCAGTGATGATGGTAATCAAAAGACAAAATAGAGAAAGTCATCAGAAATATCACAAATAAGTTTGGAACAAGGCCAGCTAAAACTTAAATATCATTTTTTTCTGATTTTTATAAAAATCAATATAAATATAGTCAAATAAAAACAGTACAATGGAAAAGAAACCTTTATATTCTAGAAGCATCACCAGTTCTTTCATTCTTTGGAGCAACAGTACATTTTAAAAAACAATTTTAAAGAATTCATACTTAAAGACTAGTAATAAGAAAAGCAGCCAACATTTTCTCATTGTGTTTGGATAAAGACCAGAAACAACCATACTTAGGTACTGAGCTGTTGATTACACTCCCTGGTTTTGCCCCATACCAGAAACTCAGAGGGCTGGTGTGAATGGTCGCCTGAGACTGGCTTCTGCATGGGGAAAGGACTGTGACTCCTGTCCTTGTGGCCTCATGGTGCATGACGTGCTTCAGATGACAGGCACTCAGGGTCCCTTCACGTCCATTTTTATTACTAGCAACAGGATTCCAGTTTAATAGCATGCCTAATGACATGTTCTGCTGTGAAGAGGATGCAAAGATCTTTTTTTTTCTTTGCTTGTCTAAAAATAACATAATTGTATTGTCTTTCTATCCCTTAACTTGCTTTGATGAAATACCTTTCAAATGTTTTAAATGTTCTTCTCATGGATGCAAAATCTAGGTGTGATTCAGATATAGTTCTGGGCTGGTTAAGCTATCAGTAAATCCATAATACACCTATAAATTGCTTTCCTCTTTGTGTTTTAGTATAAAAATACTGCAAATGCAATGCAAATTGGGAAGGACAGTTTTGTAATTTGTGTAATGGTGTACACACTGTTTATGTCTTTGTGTATATGTGCACAACACTCAGGTTGCCAGGCTTAATTTTTGCTCCCTGACAAAATGAGTACCTCCAAGACGTTAATGAGTATGACAAAGAACTCAAGCTAAACTGCATCGGGATCTGTTTAGACCTTCCTAAAGGAAAAAAACTTCAAAGAAACCCTTCCTCTTAGTTCTTTGAAATAAAGAAGCCAAGTCACCTCGGATTATAATTCTCCTATTCACAATTAGCTTAACAGGAAAAGAGCAAAAATAATAGAGATATCTTTCCATTTCTAAATTATTAGCTGTGATTTTTTACATTCAGTTTACTGTAGTTTAGGGAAAAATCACAATGCACAGATACCCTCCATCCACATGAGCTCAGGGTTTCCCTCTTCAAAATACAGAGTAGACAGGATTTATAATCTTGTTTCCTGTCCATCCCATCTTCGCTTCAGTTAGAATAATGTGGCAGAGAAATTCCTACTTAAGAAGTGAAAAACTGCATTTCAGTCAGTAAATTGGTTCTCTCCAAGACATTTAACTGTTTTGCTTTCCTCTTCCTTTAGAATGTTATCAGCTAAAAACTTGCATCCTGGGTAAGATGACGGTGGAGCAGGATGCATGGCCATGCGTTTGGTCTTGGGAGAAGGCCTGTGAATCCTTTTTTCTTTTTTAAGTCAGGATTATGTTAAAATGAGTTGGACAGATGTGATTTTGAAAAGTCAAGTTAGCTTAGAAAAACTGCAATTTGGCCTTTTCTCTACTCTGTCTTTAGATTATTTTAATGTGTGGATTTTTCAGGACACACAGAGAAGCAGAAGTCTTTGCATTTATGACAGAAGGAGACCAAGCAATATTCTTCACGTAATTTTGTTCCATTTTCTAAGTCAGTTGGACATTTAAAATTTACAGTTTATATTTAGTATCACCATTGTCAACAAAAATTGGCAGAATTATCCTTTAGTTACAGATCAAAATAACACAAAACTTAAAACAACGAAACAAAAATAAAGGCATTGGTATGAAGTAAAATAACTTGTCAGGATATTTTTTTTTGCCACCATATATGTAAATTAAAAAAAAGTGTTTTGAGAACAAAGTATAAGGAAAAATTAACTTGACAGATCTTGTTTATCTGTCTCCAAAATTGAAAACACATCTAATCTGTTTTCATTTTTAGTTTCCTGGTTAGTTTTATGGTAGATGCCCGAGGGGGTGCTATGCGAGGATGCAGACATAATGGGCTCCGCATCATTATTCCACCTCGGAAATGTACCGCCCCAACACGAGTCACCTGCCGCCTGGTCAAGCGCCATAGACTGGCAACCATGCCTCCAATGGTGGAAGGAGAAGGCCTGGCCAGCCGCCTGATTGAAGTGGGACCTTCTGGTGCTCAGTTCCTTGGGTAAGGGTTTCTGATAAACCTCCCACTTAGTCACCGATGAGCATGTGTCCTCTACATGAAATCACTAGGATGGAGTGGCAAAAGGTACGTCAAAACATTTTGAAAGAAGATTGGCCCATGTGAAATTTTTAAAAAATTGGAAGTAGCACCTCAATGCTTGACTCCACTTACATGCCTCTTATTTTAGGGCATTAATGAGTTAAACATTCAGGTTAATTTTTATTCTTTCTCTTTGGATGTGGTAATAGCTGCTAGACACCCAATGTGAATAGTCATGAGCCGATGGTAGGTATTTTTTTTTTCATCTGAAATTTAACTGGTAAAGACATAAAGAAAAAAATTCTCTATTCCAAACATAAATTTGAAGTCTTATGTCACTACGAAACAAAATCATTATCTTCACTTTGGAAGACAGTGTTTCCTTTATAGAATATCCAAAAATGTAGTCTATGTGATTGTCTTTTCTGTGTCACAATTGCTACCTTGAGTCTTAAAATTACACCAGCAGTCTACTTTGTCGTACTTTTCATTCAGTCAGCAAAATCATGACTAACTGATGGGGTGCTCATTTTAGCAATTCTGAGCAGAAATTAGCATTTTTTCCTTCTTCTGTTTGTTTGTATGGCTGCTGTTGTATCAAGTGGTATCTCAATATGCCAAGAAATGAATAGCTACCACTGAAAACTGACAAAAGGATGAAGTTTTGGAGGGAGACAAGTTTCAAAATATTTTGAAACAAATCAATTGTATTTAAGTCTTGTCATTATCAAGTCTTTGTGCTCAAAAACTGAGAGAAAATCCTATTGATCATGAACTCTCTTGCTTTGTCAATGTCATATTGGGGAGAGAATTTGCTTTAGAACTCAGGAAATGTTCTAAAGCCTTGTAATTTCGAGCAAACGATTAGCAGATTGCTCCAAATTATGTTCACACCTGCAAAAAGGTGTGTCTGTGTTTCCTAATTACAGAAACCACCTCCCCAAGCCCTCCTATCAGACAGACCAGAGACTTATAAGGAGCCTGTGAAGTTCTGGGTTGCATCAGAAAATGCTCTTATGGTTGGAGTAATTCCCCAATGATTCCTTTCATATTCTGTACCAGGCCCTTTTCCCTCCCTCACACTGAGGTAGTTTAAGGCTTTTTAACGGTCTTCAAATCTGTCAAGGAATATCCCTGAAAACGTCTGGCCTCTCTACAGAGTCAGAGTTTTTATTATATTCCCAAGAGCTCTGTCTTTCCTGTGGAGCATTTTTTTCTTCTTTGGCTCACGCCCTGGCAGTGAACCTAAGTAGGGACAGATCTGACGCCGAAGGGCTCTCCTCCCACGTGCCTCCATTGTACACTCTGGGTCTTGCTTCCTTGCTCTTTGTGACCAATGGAGGGGGCAGAACCAAACGCAGTGTGAAACCAACCTTCACCCTGTTGATCAGCTGGTGACGCTGGGGTTCTGTGGAAAACAATACCTGAAGCTTACTTATGTTCTCTCTTTCACTGCTGCTTTGGATGTACTCAGTAAACTTCACCTGCCAACGGCTCCTCCCCCACTTAATGAGGGAGAAAGTTTGGTCAGCCGCATCCTTCAGCTGGGGCCTCCTGGAACCAAATTTCTTGGGTAGGAGTGACTTAAAACAAATTGATGGCTGCTGGCCCCCATTCTTCTCCTCCTTCTGCAAATATGATTTCTCTTTTTGTCATTGTACCCATGACATGTCCCTCTCTATGATTTAAATTCTGTATAACCTATCTTTAGTGGACCATTTCTGACCCTTGTGGTATGTGACTTTTATTTTTTGAGTGATGTTTTTATATATTTTCCCTTAAAGTGCTGTGACCTTCATTTTCGTTTAAAGCATGAGATCTGCCTAGTTGTACTATGTGCTAGTTACAATGTTGTTATGATAAATTTGGAGTCTGTATCAAAGCAACCTGGACTGAAAAATTGAAAGTCTCTGTAAATTTTGAGACCTGAAAATAGTAACGTGATGCATGTTCTGGATCCTGAATATAATAGGCATTGGACACAATTGGGCTGTCTGCCGAGGTGTTCAGTTAGGGCCACGCTGTGTACACATGCTATTGTTTCCTTGAATGAAGAAAATTAAGCAAAAACCATGAGTGCATGTTTATTTCTTTAGTTCCAAAGTAGTCAATTTTTCTGACATCTCCTTATTTACGACACATCAGATTATCAACCCATGAGCCATTTCCCCTCTTAATCCATTTTGTCACATTGCACCTCATAGAAAACTTTTCAGGAGATTGGCACACATCATAGATTTGCATGTACATTGCTTTCGGTTAAATGTGTTACACTTACATTCATAAAAGAAGTGCCAGAATGCCACATGCACTTACAGGGAAACGTCATTTGGCTTAAGGCAGCAGCATGTCCCTGAGGATTGGTGCCTGTGAGGTGGAATGCTACTGTGCGATCATCTGCTAGACAATGGGCTCCAGAGGGTGGCCCACTGTGTCCCTGTCGCCAGAAAGAGAAGAATTCCAGGTCACTTTGCAACAGACACAGTCAAGGTGCTTGTCTTGCTGTCGGTTAGTTCCTGTGCACACTAAATGTTCTGCCTTACTATGTCAGGCCTGTGATCGTGGAGATCCCTCATTTTGCCGCCCTTCGAGGAAAGGAGAGGGAACTGGTGGTCCTACGCAGTGAGAATGGGGACAGCTGGAAAGAGCATTTCTGTGAATACACCGAGGACGAATTGAATGAAATCCTTAATGGCATGGATGAAGGTACTTAACATTGATGGTTTTAAAAGAACTCTAAAGTAGAGGCATGACAATGATGCATTTCTTTCTTATGACCTAGGGAGACATGTGTGCATCCCTAGTATTATTTTACCACAGCAAGTATTCTGGTCTGTTCCAGTGGCTCTGAGTTAGAATGCACAATATATTTGCCAAGTCATAACATCTGTTGCATTTGGAAAGATAAAATCCAGCAAATATTATCTCGTTTTAATGAGATAGCACATCTCCATCTTGACTGTAAACTTTATCAAACCTAAAATGCAAGATAGAATAGATATTGTTGTTTTGGAACAAAATAAACTGATGCTGGACAACAAATCCATGATTTTTTTAAATGCCTAATGTGAAATTTAGATATTTAAGACACTGATAAAAAGTGCTGATAAGCTTTTCTGCTGGAAAAGTTATGTATAACTATAACTAGTGCCTTATAGGATAATACAATTTTCTTTTAATTTTCTGTTACTAAGGAGATAGGAAAACTCAAAATTCACTCAGACTTCTACATGTAAGTCAAACAAGGAGCTACCCACGGTTGAATTTCATATACACACATATATATATTTAAGGAACTTATTTTTTTTATTTGGGCATTAATCTCTGTAAATCTCAAATCCAGCTTGGGCCACAGCATTTAGCCACAGGTTGAAATATCTCAGTTGACTGGAGGGAAGTGGCCTGTTGTCAGGCCTCCTTAGATTGTACAGACACACAGCCCCAGTCCTGATACCAGATGACATGGTCCAATAAAACAACTACAGAAATAGGGCAAGTCTTTGCTAAGTGCTGAGAGGACACCCCCTGTGCAGAGCTGGATACACGGCTCTCAGTTTTCTAGGGCCGCTGCCAGCGGCTTCATGTGTGGCTCCTGGGTAGTGAAGTGAATCCCGATGGCATCTGCTTTCATATTTCTTTCTATGTCCTGCTGAGGTGGAATAACTAAAGAGAGACCAGACTTACCCTACCCGGGAGGGAGACAGAAGAGGAAATTCTGCCCTCTAGTTGTATAGGTCAGGATCTTCCAAGCAAGATGAAAAGATCAGTATTCTTACTGATAAAATTTGTTCCATGCAATATTCAGCTGCTTATGCATTTTGGAACCATTTGTTTTGCCTGCGTGTAGGTTTAAGATATTTTCCTCTGAGAAGTTTACCTGTCTTTAATACATCTTGTCCTTGGATAAGGACTTTTGTAACTTGCTATAGATGTAAAAAGCTTACTTTAAAACAATGGGATTTGTGCGTTTTTATGTTTGTTACATTCGGAGACACATCTTTTCATAAGTATATTGTTAGTGTTTGCCAGTGCATCAGTCTTCAATTATGTGTGAACAGATGCTGGGACTTCTAGCTTTTGCTGTCTAGCTATACTCAGAAGTTAAGAGAAACATAGTTGCTGTTCCTTCCTGTATAATGAATTGTAAATGATTTCTAGAAATGAACAACTTTCCATAATCCTTTAAAATTCAGTGATCCACTTAGTTCAAATTTTCTACTTTTTAAACCAGTCTGATTTTGTATTATATTGCCCTGCATATCTAATGCAATTTATAATTTAGCCCATTATCCCATCCTCCTGGTGTTAGATGATATGTTTGGTAAGTTAATTGTTTCAGGGGAATATTGAAACCTTGAATTCCTAATCATTGATCTTTTTCTTTTTATACCCACATGACCATCTCAGAGACAAACATGCCACTGGACTAAACACAAACACAAGCCTTACCCTTCCAAGACGAATTTTATTCTGTGCTATTCCCGAGAATAAAGGAGCCAGCCACACATTACTTCTTAAAACCATAGTAACTGGTTTTTGAGGAAACTTTGAAATTTGCAAAGAAACGTAGTCCATAAACACTTCCCTGTCCATCACATGAACCAAGAGTGGAACAGGTTCATTTTCATCCCAGCTTTCTCTCAAGCCCCTTCATTTACAAAGGCGGCGCTGCAATACTGCGTCTGGAACTAGATGCTTTTCTTTCACAATGCCCTGGGAAGACTGTTTCCACAAAGCAAGAAAACATGCAAACTAAATGCTGACAGGTCTTGAATGATTGCAATTTTTTTTCCTGGTATTGTTAGGATAGTCTTTAAAAAATTTCCTATTTAAAAAAAAAGACGGGTTGCTGCCACATCTGTTCACTATTAACTATGCCAGTGAATTTGCCAGAATGCTTTCCGAAGGAAATCCTTGCTATATGAAGATGGGTCATTTCTTGTCTCAGTGCTGGATAGCCCGGAAGACCTAGAAAAGAAACGAATCTGCCGCATCATCACCCGTGACTTCCCACAGTACTTTGCGGTGGTGTCGCGCATCAAGCAGGACAGCAACCTGATTGGCCCAGAGGGAGGCGTGCTGAGCAGCACAGTGGTGCCCCAGGTGCAGGCAGTCTTCCCCGAGGGGGCACTCACCAAGCGGATCCGTGTAGGCCTCCAGGTATGCCTATGTTAGATGCATGTTAACCAGCGTTTTATGCCGGGGATTAAAAATCGTCTTTTCAAAAGGGAAATAAATGGTTAAAGAATCAAATTATTCCTTGGCGAGCAAAAGCCGCCATTAGAGATCACGGGTCTCATGAAGTTTTGTATGAGTGCTTAGTAATGGTACTAAACTTGCAATTGCCTTATTTGAAGCCACTGAACTGATTTGTCTGCCAAAAAGCAATGCACTGAGTAAGAAGAAACTTGACATGAAATGTAATAAGATACTGTTTATTTTAATCTTTTTCTTTTCTTTGGAAAGGCTCAGCCTATGCACAGTGAGCTGGTTAAGAAGATCCTAGGCAACAAAGCTACCTTCAGCCCTATAGTCACTTTGGAACCTAGAAGAAGAAAATTCCACAAGCCAATCACCATGACCATTCCTGTCCCCAAAGCTTCAAGTGATGTCATGTTGAATGGTTTTGGGGGAGATGCACCAACCTTAAGATTACTATGCAGCATAACAGGTGAATCACAGATGACCATGTTACTAGAAAGTTCTAAAACCAGAAACTTCGATGATTATAAATATTAAATTACCTTTGTTGTAAGATGTCTGCAGGGTTATGTGCATTAATTCAAGAATAGCATTTAACTAACTAAGGAACTAAAAGTGAAAGGAAATGAATATTCACCAAATAAAGCCTGAATGCCAAACTACTGCATTTCAATTTTCATAGTAGCCCCATGAGGAAACTTAACCCTGTTTTACTGAAAAGGAAATCAAGGGTAAGAGAAGCTCCAGATTATACCATAAATATTTTGCAGTTGGGATTCAAACCCAAATCCATATACTTCAAACTCTAGCCTTGAGCCTTCATTGAATAATCCTCTTATATTTATTAAAAAATAAACGGTATCTTGAGTAATTATATCCAATAGTTTAAACTGTTCTTCTAGGAATTGGTATGTCTTTACATTGATCTGTTGAACTAACTTTGGAAAAACAAAGTAAAGGTTTTTAATGATAAACTGAATATTGGTCTTTTCAACTGGAAGTTGAAATAGCTTTCAAACAACTACCAAACTCCAAAAAAATATTCCCAGAACGCTGGTTGACTCTGCTCAATGGTACCACCACAGATGGTGAGAGGTTAAAAAATCCACACAAGTAACCCATGTCAGCACGCATAATTTGATAATTTCCCTATTTAACAATCACTACATGGTACTGGCATTCAGTAAATATTCATACTGTTGTCAGTAGGAATAATTACCCTCCCTAGTTGTTTAGGTATTGTTAGAATTTTCTTTTTTTTTCATTTTTTCCTTCAGAATGGCAGGAATGTTCACCTGTATTTTGTTTTTTAATTCTTCCTTCTTAGTAATGTTTTTTCTTTATTTATGATAGCGGGCTATTGAGCTTTACCCTGTAAGTTTAATAATATGACAACATTTTTAAAAACACAGAGTAAAATTAGCATAAAGGGAAATCATATGCTTCAGTCATGATGCTGTTCCCAATTACTCAGTTCTGGTTACTACCTAGCATTCCTGGGTGTTTTCCTATACATTTTGGTCCATGTGTATATGATTAATCATTCCATAATGTGCAACATAATGGTATGGGAGCAAAACAAGGAAGAGTGAAAAATATGTGTGGCACACCCTGCCCTTGTTGATCTAATGAAGCTGCCCCACAGGCCTAGACACCATCTAATCTCATTATTCCAGCCCTGTGTTTTCAGATGGGTTTGTACTAAAGAATTTTTTAAATTAATTTATTAATTTTTAAACATATATTGACCTAGGTGTTTAGATTTTTGTGTTTTGCTCTGTTACATGGTTCTTAGCAGAACTTATGTTTTAGAGGCCTGCTAGAGTAAGTTTCCATGACCTTTCTATAACTCATTCCCTTCTTTAAGAAGCTTTAGAGTCAAAATTTTCCCTCATCTCAAACATGTATTTCTCTGGCAGTTCTCCAAGACTGTTTTATCCGTATCTATGCCAACTTAATTTCTCAGCAGAAAAGAAAGCCAGCATCAGCCTCCATGGTGATTTTTCTATTTACAGAGACCATCCTTTGGCATTCATTCATTTCTTCATTCACCTTGCAGTATTTATTGAGCTCTTAGTATTTCCCATGCACTTTTGTTTTTTGCCAACCTTCATTGCAAATGAAAAGGATATATTATTTTTTGAAAATAATTGCATAAAACATGAAGTTCAGAAACAAAAGAATATTTGGTTTTTCCATCATTTAAACAAAGTATTTAGTGCCTTGGTTGGTCAAAGGATCTTTTAAAATCATCAACTGTGTACAATTCAAAATTACCTTAAGAGCCTAGCAGTGACAAAAAAAAACCTTCAGGATATCAGGCAGAAATTAGAACACCTGGTAATTTAAAGCAGTTGTTCAAATAATCTGTCTCAAATTCAATTCCTTGAAAGGTAGGGCCTGCTATTTGTTTTCAGTGTGTCATTTTTTAGCATGTAGTTTTTAGTCATTTTGTTTCCAATGTGCCATTTTGAGGGGTGAGTGAGGTCTGCTGGTGCAAACAGCCAGAACCACTGATACTTTATTTTACAATCCAGAGTCTGGAGTTTTGCCTAATTTTTTTTCAACAATCATATTATTTCAGGTGGAACCACTCCTGCTCAGTGGGAAGATATTACAGGAACTACGCCATTAACATTTGTCAATGAATGTGTTTCCTTTACAACCAATGTGTCTGCCAGGTATGGTTATGCAACTCAGAAAAGCCTAGTATGAGATTGCCTCCCCCTGCCTCCCAGTCTTTTGTTTCTTAACAGCTTTTTATGGTACTAAAAAAGTAAGTATATTGTTTCATAAGTATATTTCATATATATATATATTTTGTATATACATAACAAAAAAATTTACAGTAAATAAAAAAGAAGACAGATTAGAAACTTGAAGAAAAGAGAGCCTAAGAGGATAAGGGAATTGCAGGAATGTTTAAAAATTATGGAACATGAGTAAGAGAGGAAGGGTGATCACTGATGGAGAAAGTTTTTGGGGCAAGAGGATGCGGATGCATATAAAATAGCAAATTGAAAAAATGCCTGTCTGGTGGCTCCTACTTTCTCAGTAACGTCGTCTTTCTCAGGCCCTGGGTGAAGGGGACGCTTAAGGAGTGTCATGAAGGCTTAGTGATGTCACTATCCTGAATAACATGATGTCTGAGAAAAAAGTGGCAACGCAGTATCACAGACAGCTGGGGCTAGAAATCATAAATTACTTACAAACCTGATAATTCCTTCTATGGATTATATTCAGGAATGTTTGGGAGCTCTGGGGAAAAAGAATGTTTTTAAAAATGGTTGGATTGATCCAACTTTGGTGACTTTTTGGGAAAGAACAGTGAGATAAGGAGAAGCTGAGTAAATTTTATTGAAAAGAGTTTCAGGAAAGGAAATGAAGAATAGGAGGGGGAATCAAGGGGAACAAACTCTCCGAGTGAGACACTTGTCATAAGGTCCGATACTGGGCTCACACCACTGCAAGATCCTGAGACACTGAAGATACAGTTCAGAAGACTGAATGCTCAGTAGAGTTTGCAAGGAAGAAGTACAGATAGAACACTTAATTTCTATCTTTTAGTGTTTGTCTTTCCCCCATCACTGCCTTCTCCCTTCTCACCATCCTCCTCCCTTCCCTGAATTTCTTTCCCTGTCCTATTACTGTCTGTCATTATCAGCCTCTCTCACTTCCTTCTTTCTCCAAGAAGCATTTAATGATGACTTTACTTATATTGAAGGAATTTTTTTTTCAACTGTATACTTTAAATTTCAAATAACTGACCTTATTTCATTTTACAGGTTCTGGCTGATAGATTGTCGACAAATCCAGGAGTCTGTCACCTTTGCATCACAAGTGTATAGAGAAATTATCTGCGTACCATATATGGCCAAATTTGTAGTCTTTGCCAAATCACATGACCCCATTGAAGCCAGGTTGAGATGTTTCTGCATGACTGATGATAAAGTGGACAAGACCCTTGAACAACAAGAAAATTTTGCTGAGGTGGCCAGAAGCAGGGATGTGGAGGTACTATATATATATTTTTTAATTATGTTAATCTGTTTATACCTTTATTAATAGATTATATTTAAAATGTGTTTGGTAAGTAGAGCCATTAATTTTAAATAGGTTAGTTCACATCTTGATCAATTAGAAGGTCAAGGTCCAAAATTGGCCATTTTTAGCCAGGTTGGACTTACTTATAGGGATAGTCTGAGTGTATGTGAGGAGGTAAAAGGACTCACTTAAAGATGATTTGGGGAAAAATTATGAGTTACTGATAAAGTATGTAAGTGACAATACAAATTCAGATTTTTTTCTTTCCTTTTTGTTCTTCTTATTTTTTTATTAAAGAAAATAGTCCAGAACATATGTCCATTGTATAAATGTGAGAAAGTATGATATTTAGGGTTTTTTACACTGCTTTTTCCTATTTTCAGACTTTTCCACCAGTGTGGGCCTGTGGATATTGAAATCTAGAAACCTGACTCGTGATATCAAAAATTACCAATCAGAAATTTAAGTTTAGGATTTAAAGATACATTGGTTATGGGGGATTGCAAGGTACAGTGCTAGAAATGAGAACATTAACATTAAATGCCACCATGCATTTGAAGATTCCTATTACTAGTAAGAAGAGGGAATACTAGTCCATGCTTTGTCACAGATAAGACAATTCAATGGTTGTTGAATGTACATTTTAAGAATTTCAGTGTTCCAAGTAGTACCACTGATTCTCTATGTAAACAAGTAATAATTGCAGCTATTATAGTCTCTGTTCTTTTTCTCTGTTTTAACCAGGTATTAGAAGGAAAACCCATTTATGTTGATTGTTTTGGCAACCTGGTGCCATTAACCAAGAGCGGCCAACATCATATATTCAGTTTTTTTGCCTTCAAAGAAAACAGACTTCCTCTCTTTGTCAAGGTAATATGCACATGGAATTTTTGTAATGTATTTTACTCAAGATCAAGTAAGGATTTGACTTACTTTAGTAGGAGAGAATATTTGCTTTTCAATAACTTCCAGCAGTTTTTAAAACCATTATCTGTAAAATTTTAAAGTGCCGGAAAACCAACCTTTTTTTAAAGTTCAGACTCAACCTCAGTTTTTTCTTAAAATTATGTTGAAGGTTAAGAATGAGGAGAAATAGTCAATTCATGAAGTGGACAAACTGCCCATTTTTTTCCAAGATTTAAAGAAAGTCTCTCTCCTTTTTTTTTTTTACTATTAACTTGTTTTAAATATTTATACTTAAATTGTAAAAATGTGTAAATTTCACAAGTGTGGAGACCTAAAAAGTTCTGAGTTACAACTTCTTGTAATAAAAGTCTTCAAAAGACCCAGGATCTTACTTAATCTAGTAAGATATTATCCCAGATAGAGCTATACACTGGATATACTTCCATAAATTCATTTAACAAACATTTAAGGTGTCACTTTAATGCACCATGAATTTATTGTCTCTGTTTAAGACTATTAATCCAAGTTAGGAACATGATACTAGTATGTGTAAGTTTCATTCTACACTCCATTTCTTATGGAGGGACAGAAGTGTATGAATAAGAGATTCATGAAATAGAAAAGAAGTAATAATTCTGTTTTGCTCTATTTCTCCAGCTCTTTTCTTCTCCTGTTTTTCATAGCGTATTTCACTAATCCAGAGTTTTAATACTCAGTACTCACAAGACAGAAGCTGGTCTGCATCAGTTTCTTACTAGACCTACTTCAGACTACTAATTCCAACAGTTCATCAGCAGTGACTTCTTTTATTATTTTAAACCCTCCTGATTTTTCCAAGCCAGTGTGTGTAAACATCTTTTAAGATTTTTAAGCTATAACATTTTCCCAAGATCTCGGCTAAGTCTTTTGTGTGCCATTTCTGGTTCAAATGTTTTGCCTGATTCAAGATAGGTTCTTACAGATCACCACATTAATCAGTAACTGCTGAGAAGTAATGGATCCATGTAATACCAGAAAGCTTTGTAATTAAGCTAATATTTGGTATCATTGGTGTGCAAAACTCATTCTGTAAACAACCCAGTGGGTGAAGGACTTCAACAGACATTTCTCCGAAGAAGGTATACAAATGGCTAATAAGCACAGGAGAAAGATGCTCAACAGCTTAGGGAAATTCAGTTCAAATCACAGTGAGACACCACTCTGTGTCCTTTAGGGGGGGCCACTATTTAAAAAAAACAAACAAAGTAATGTTGGAGGGGGTGTAGAGAAATTGGGTCCCTGATACATTGCTGGTGGGAATGTAAAATGATACAGCCACAGCGGGGAACACAGAGGTGATTACGCAAGAAGCTTAATTAGCATATGACCCTGAAAGGTACCTAGAAGAGGTCAGACAGAAGGTAGACTAGAGGCTACTAGAGGCTTGGGGAAGAAAAGAGTAGGGAGTTATTGTTTAAAGGGTACAGAGTTTCAGTTTGGGATGATGAAAAGTTCTGCTATAATAGTGATGATTTCACAACTTTGTGGATGTGCTTACTGCCACTGAATCATATACTTAAAAATGGTAAGTATGAAAGTGGAAATGGTAAATTTTATGTTACATAGATTTTACCAGAATTTTTTTTGAAGATGAATGATTTATTTAAAAGTCATGCTAAGTAACAGGAAAAGGAGAAAGGAACTCCTGTAAATCATCACTTAGGATTAGCAAATGAATTTTGTTTTCCCCTGACTCTTTTGTGTATCATCTAATTAAAATAAATAGTGTACGACATATATGGGTAAAACTCATATGCCTTCCTCCTTCAAGGTACATGATACAACTCAGGAACCTTGCGGACGACTATCATTTATGAAAGAGCCAAAATCCACAAGAGGCCTGGTGCATCAAGCTATTTGCAACTTAAACATCACCCTGCCGATTTATACAAAGGTATTGTAAAATCTGTTGTAGTACAATTCAGGAAGTACAGGATTTGATTTTCAAGTCCTTTAAAATAAATAAAAGCAAAGACACTGACTGAAAACACATACAGCAATGATTTTTGATTCCCTTTCACATAATTTATTCCCTATCAAATGCATTCCATTTAAGTAAGGAAAAAAGGAGCTCTGCCTTATTTTGCATTAACTTAGCTTTGATTGAAAAATTTCTATAAATACATATTGGATATGGAAGAGAGAAGATTTTAATATAATATTTAACCTTTTGGACTAATTTTTTAAAATAAAACAATGGCTTTTGGTATAATTACTGCTTTTATGTGCCCTCCTGGGACCATACTTGTGCATTTGTTGCTACCAAAATCTTATGAGTCAATTAGCTTCTATTCACTGCCAATTTACAGTTGGATTATATATTATTAAATTCAGAAGAACCTCATGATTATTTTACCTTATTGCTAAAATAATTACCTGTTCATCTTACAACCTATAATATCTTGAAGTATCACATTAATTTTCCAACATAAGTGGTATACAAAATACTCCCATGTTATAGGAGTAGATTTGAAATATTGTTGAAAAGGAAAAATTCATTCATTCTCACCCAAAGTCTACCTATAGAAATTATTTTCTATTCAGACCTTTCCCCATTACAGAATTCCTTGGTTTTTCTAATCAAATCAAAGAAGACAACCAAATGAATTAAATGTTGGCAATAACTTCTTTTCTATTATCAAAAAAATTTTTTTCGCACCAGTATCTCTTTTTAATGGGAAGTTCCCACACAGCAGTCTACACGGGGGTGCACCAATCTGCCAGCATGTGTACTAGAGGTTGGAGAGGGAGGAGTTAGTGGCAGGTGAGACCTGGAGGAGAAGGTGAAGTATATTTAAAATACTAAATCTTGGCTCCACAAAACAAAACATTTCCTGTACTTCTTTTACCCACCACAATATGTTTTTCTTAATTATTTTTGTAAATAGAGATCAGTCACATAGAGAAAAACTCATAGCATCCTGTTTAACACTATAAATTCTTAAGTGTTAAAAATAAAATGAAATATTATCTATATACATAAATTTACATTTTATTCCAAAACTTTGAATCCAACAATAGGTATACTGACCCCAGTGAGTATACCTAGCTGCATTCCACTGGTGCAGGATGCACTTTGGGGTTTGTAGTACTGACCACTTGTGAGACATGAAAGCAGAATGCCAAATAAAAACCACAAAGAAATATGCCCTGCTCTGGGCACTCCACCCGAGTGATATATAAAGATGAATCAGCTTCTTCTGTGATTTCATTGAGATTTCAGTGGGCTATAAAAGCCTTTATTTTATTATTAAATTATATTTCTAAGTCAAGACATATCAGACTCAGTTATTAATGCTGTGATGGTCCAGGACAACCTTCTATTTAGTAACTCAAAAAAGAAAGAAAAAAATGCCAAACATTGTATATTTCATATATACTTTAGAATTTACTAGCTTTTCATAATTAGAATAGAGCTCCTAAATATTGCCTTTTGTTTTGAGAATATTTTCACCATGTGCTTATTTGTGGCTTTGAAATTTTTCAGCCAGTATCGGTAATGACTAGCATATTAGCGTCACTATTTCTCTAGACATAGGCCTTCAAATCTATTAAATGTCAAACTTTGAGGCTGCTGTTAACCTAGAATCTGAAGTTAGTATGTTTATAATTTTAGTTCTTTTGTGTAATAAATTAGTATATTTATAATTTTGGTTCTTTTGTCTCTTTATACAGACTTCCAAATCAACCCTCTTTAATTTTTTATGCCCTTCCTCTATAAACTATTAATAAGAGAAAATAAGAGTATTTAAACTGTATGCTTGCCTATAGATGATGTTTGTTATAATTAACCTTTCCTTTTCTTCTAAATACTCTGTTTTCCTGCTCTCTATTTTTTCCACCCTGCATGGCATCTTGGGCGGCAAGGAATCAGAGTCAGATCAAGAACAGGAGGAAGAGGTAATTGCATGAATTGTTGCTTTTTAAAGGCTGTTATTGTTCTAACCATTAATGAGGGCACATGGCTAACCTGTGTTCTTAGAAGGGTTATACAGTTGTTCTTAGTGATTAAAGAGTCACAATTCTAACCTCTCTGAGCCTCAGTTTTCTCATCTTGTGGACTGACTGCAGAGAACAATAAAGTTTCCCTATAAATTGTTTCCTTTGTCTATGCAATAATATATATTTCCCTGAAGACCAAACCATTATCTCGGGGGTTCTCAAAGACTGGTGTGGAGATGCCTGGAGGTCAGAACTCTTTCGTAGAACAGAGACATTATTTGCCTTGTGACTCATATCTCTGCACAAGCTACAGAGGGGTTTTCCAGAGGCTGCATTACGTATGATGACATCATTGCTGTGATGCTCTGGAATGTGTGTACTGGGATCCTAGCATTTTCTCAGCTGTAATTTGTAATCCTGATATTTTTCTATGTATATCAAGCATAAATAAAAGTTCTTCAAATTCTTTTGTAATTTTTAAGAGTATAAAGGGGTCTTAAAATAAAAAATGTTTGAGAACTTTTGAGACCAAAACTTTAAGGAGCATATAGTTCATTCATTAGACTAAACAACATTATAATGCAGAACTCTACTAATAATGAGCTCTTCTTGGAAGGTAGCCTCTTAAAGTGTTCCACCCACCTGATCAACACTGATCTGACAGTCACCCTGTGGGGTGTGTGCTGTCATAACATAGATGCTATATCATAGAGGAAGAAGATGAGTCTTAGCGAGGTTACCTTGAATAAATACCCATTTGAATTATACCTGCTTCAATAACTAAAGCAAGTATGTGTTTGTTTTCCTTATAAAAATCAGAAAATGCCCACATATTATCACAGAAATGAAAGAAATCAATGGAAAATTCATTATACCTACCTCTTAACATTTTGGCTTCTATGTCTAATACAGATAAAAACAATTGTTATTAGTTGCACATAAATGTTTCAGGTACACTAGTTTTACTTTTGTAATATTACTCTGATGGATTTTGAAATACAAAAGCATTTTTAAAATGTAATAATTACCATTGTGCTCACCAGCTTAAAATGTAAGGCCTCGTCAGTTCAGAGAAATCTCCTGAATTCACTTTTTTACTGATATCCTGGCAGTGGAGCAGGACAAGGAGGGTGATTATAGACATTGTGCTGCTGTATATGACCATGCACACAATAAACTGTCACAAGGTGAAGTGACTTTTTTCCTACAACTGTACAGTCACTCTTTGTATCACATACTCAATTTCCTTCCTATACTTGGTGAATTGATCACCAAAGCTGTTCAAAATAATACCTACACACCTTCTGGAAAGAGAAATACAGTTATGAAACCAATTTGCTATGTTCAGATCAGTTTTTTCCATTGGGTTTATGGATTTTCCTATTGAATATTTTCAAGAACTATTTAGGGCAATATTTAGATCTAGTTTGTATTCTTTGCAGGATTTCGAATTTAGGCTTGTAATCAATGATAATGAAACTCCTTCTGTAGAATGTGTCAGCCTGGCATGCTGTTTTGTCTTTCCTTCTTTTTTCTCAACTAAATTGACAAGTACTGTTTAATATCTACTTGACTCTTTCCCTGGCCCTTTCCCTAATAAATATGCATTTCTGACTCCAACACACTCTGGATCATCTCTTCCCAGGAATAACATACTAGAAAGGTCTTTCCATCCAGAGTGCCTAAAAAGGAGACTTATTTTTTCAAAGTCAGGATAAGAATCAAGGAGACTGTCAGGAAGAACTGTAGCAAATTATCTCCAACCTCCTCTAGTTTATGATGTCTCCCCATGTGTATAATCATGAATAGGAGCTTATTGTGCACATCGGGGGCTGTGAGACAAGATGCTGTTTGTAACCATTCAATTTATGTATGTTTTCTTACAGATCGATATGACATCAGAAAAAAGTAAGATTTTAAATAAATTGAGCTTTTTGAAAGCTGGCTACAAGAAAGAGAAGCATGAATTAAGACGCAAGCTAGTTGCCATTACTAATCTCTATAATAATTCTATTTTTACATTATCCTTATTAATCATTAAATGTATATTGAAAAGCAGCTTGGCCAGTTAAATTACAAATATATCTAATTTGTGAGCTAATTAGCAGTAAAATGCAATGATTACTCATCCAAGCATTCGCTTTCTTTTGGTATCCCTGTTAACTCTGCTGTTGCTGTTATGCTTGTTTAGAAATGCACCTGCCGTTCTTGTCCATTTGTTAGCATAACATTGTCATCTCTCTCTTTTTCTTAAGTACTGACCTGACAGTATCACTTTTTATATTAAGCAGCACTGACTTAGGTATCGACCTCATTATTTTTGTAGGTTACACCTGCAAAAGTGATACTGTCTTAATAGTTCTTAGCTAAAGCTAACTGTCCCACCCCTCAGCCCCCCTCTGCCCCTCTTACTGTGGTGAAGTGTACCTGACTTCTTTAGGGCTGAAGTCTAATGGTCTTTTGTGAAAAGTTACTGGAAAAAAAAAAAGAGTGTAAAAATTAAAACCTGGACAAAATTTCTTATCACAACAGTGTGGCACTACTATAGAGCTAATTTTAAATAATGATGAAAACCTCAAACATAATCTAGTGCAGAGAGAACTGTTTTTTTCAAACTTTAGGAGAGATATCTCAGCATGCATTTCAGGTTTGTGATATTCACTTAGCATTTTAGTTTGTTGGCCTGTTTCTGGTGACTTCTTGGGTGGAAATAAGTTGAATTTTCCAGGCTTTTTTTACCCCCCAAATACTTTAGAAAAAAAAATTTTAATCTTTAATGTTTATTCATTTTAAGATTTATTTTGATTCATGGTATTTCAGGGTACTATTCCCAAAAAGAGAAAACTTAGAACAATGTTTAATATGACTCTCTGGCCCTATACAATGATCTGAATGCCTTCCTATTCTTTTTTTTTTTGAAGTCCTGGCACAGTGTAATTTCCTACTAAGTTATGGAATGGCTTTTAATTGGGAGTCTCCTTACCCTCATGTTAAATCATTATTCAGGACTGAAATATTTGAAATTGTGGCTTTTTCATTGGTTTATATTTGAACAAATCTATATTGATATGAATTATTTTAATATATCTTTATATATGCATATTCACAGAGTATATATCTTCTCAACAAAAACTGATTTTCCCAAGAGAAGACATTTTTCTTTATTAAAAAAGTGATGTAATTGCCTTCATTAATTTCTCTTTTTTTAGAGATTT
The DNA here is from genome assembly GCF_030020395.1 of Manis pentadactyla. Taxonomy (NCBI): domain Eukaryota; kingdom Metazoa; phylum Chordata; class Mammalia; order Pholidota; family Manidae; genus Manis; species Manis pentadactyla. The sequence goes on from NC_080023.1 coordinate 95,933,819, forward strand.
TATTTCATTATCCCACTTTATGCCTCAGGACTACTGTATTTATTTAAATGGCCCTTTGTTTCTTGGATACAAGCTAGTAGGAATTAAAATTGAATATATCAGTTTGGCTCAATCTTTAAAAAAAAAGAGAGAAAAGTTACTATGTTGCTGTAATTCCATGGCTCTTCTGAATGACTTCTAGTTCCGAATATTTTACAGATTTCAAATACAGGCTCATGTTTGGTTTTCTTTAAAGACAATTATTAAATAATCATCATCTAGGTATAAAATCTCTAAAGTAGGGGTCTGTTGCAGGAACTCTTTCCTAAAGTCATTTCATGAGTAAATCCTTAAAAGAGTTTGAGTTTTCCTTTTTGCTTTTAATGGGTACAGGCCCCCACTCTGCCTCAAATATGCTATGTTCATCATCTTAGATGTGGACTTTGTAGGGAAATAAATACGCTTCACCACAGTAATGTTTTACATATTTGTTCTAATTTCTTACCATCCTTCTGCCCATGCATTTCAGCAAGGCCGCCTCTCCTATCAGTTTTATTCCACCTTTGCTTTGCATGGAAATAACTTGGCTTACATAAACTGTGCGTGTGTCCCGTGTGACTGTCTGATTTGGGTTGCCATGCATCACATTTTAACTTTGGACTCACATCTAAGTTTAATCACAGTTGTTGTTTTCCCTGTTTTTCTTTCCTTTCCTTTATTTCCCTCCTTGGTCTGTCTGTTACGTGTCTAAACAAGGAGGTTGCTCCAAGGAAAGGACCATGCCTCTCAGCACAAGACTGTTTGTTTCATTGTTAGGTGTGAATTTCCCTCAGATGAAATGCCAGTTTGCAGCTGATTCAGAAGTATCTCATATAATCATTGTATGTTAGGGGAACTAAACATACAGAATTCCAGATTTTTATATGATTAAAAAATGTATATACATCATTAGAAGACATTCTGAGTTTGCTACTACTGGCTTTCTCCTAAAGGAAATCAACTTTCTGCAATTTCTAATGCTTTTTTCCTTTTTTTTCCCGTGTTTTTTTTTCCAACATTGATCTGTAACATCTGAACAATCTTGAGATACCTCTGTGTAATTTCACTGTGTTTGTCTTTGTTTTGACTTGTGATTTGTGTGTGTGTGTGTGTCTGTGTGTGTGTGCATGCGTGTGTGTCTTGGTTATTTGTTATAGCTTTGTTGTATATGTGTGGACATGCTACAAGTGAGAAAATTAAGCAAGTTATTTCCTGCTCATTTTTCCTTTTCAGTTTTTTTTTTTCTGTTAGCTTTGCTTTGCTTTTGTATCCTGAGACCTTGTGGATCCACCATTCCCAGCCCATTTTGTTGTCCCTCCCACCATGACAGGAAAAGACATTGTGTCGTTACAGTCCTGATTACATTTGCCAATATCTTTTTTGATTTCCATTTTACTTTCAATGTTTTTCATTCACATCAAAGATGATGAGACAGAATCTACAGAAACATCTGTCCTGAAAAGTCACCTGGTCAATGAAGTTCCTGTCCTAGCCAGTCCGGACTTGCTCTCTGAAGTTTCTGAGATGAAACAAGATTTGATCAAAATGACCGCCATCCTGACCACAGATGTATCTGATAGGGCAGGCTCTATTAAAGTGAAGGAGCTGGTGAAGGCTGCTGAGGAGGAGCCAGGAGAGCCTTTTGAAATTGTTGAAAGAGTTAAAGAGGACTTAGAGAAAGTGAATGAAATCCTGAGAAGTGGAACCTGCACCAGGGATGAAGGCAGTGTGCCAAGGTCTCAGTCGGAGAGAGAATTAGTGGAAGAGGAGTGGGTTATTGTCAGTGATGAGGAACTAGAGGAGGCTAAGCAAAAAGCACCTTTAGAAATCTGTGAATATCCCTGTGTAGAAGTCAGAATAGATAAAGAGACCAAAGTAAAAGTAGAGAAAGACTCAACTGGCCTAGTGAAATACCTTACTGAGGATTTAAATTCCTATGAGCCTCCTCATGAAGAGCAACTGCAGACAGCTCAAGAGTTGGCAGGGCAGATACGTGAGGCCCCAGCTGTGGGCAAGAGCTCTGACAACGAAGGGAAAGGTGCGCCCCCAGACAAGAAACAGAGTACACAGGCACTGCACAAACCTAGCCTGGGAATAAAGAAGCCAGTAAGAAGGAAATTAAAGGAAAAACAGAAACAAAAAGAGGAAAGTTTACAAGCTAGTACAGGACAAAGTGAACTTAAAAAATGTAGTTCAGAAGAGTCGTTAGATGAAGACCCCGGGTTAGCCCCCGAGCCTCTTCCCACTGTAAAGGCCACATCACCGTTGATTGAAGAAACACCCATTGGTTCCATAAAGGACAAAGTAAAGGCCCTTCAGAAACGAGTGGAAGATGAACAGAAAGGTCGAAGCAAGTTGCCTGTCAGAGTCAAAGGCAAAGAGGATACACCAAAAAAGCTCAGCCACAGGACACACCCAGCTGTGTCCCCCTCTCTGAAGTCAGAGAGGCATGCACTGGTGTCTCCCGCCTCTAAAACAGAAAGGCACTCTTCTCTCTCCACCTCTGCAAAACCAGAAAGGCACCCTCCAGTATCACCATCGAGTAAAACTGAGAAACACTCACCTGTGTCACCCTCTGCAAAAACTGAAAGGCACTCACCTGTGTCATCGTCAGGTAAAACTGAGAAACACTCACCTGTGTCACCTTCGACAAAAACTGAGAGACGCTCCTCTGTATCATCAACAAAAACTGAAAGACACCCACCTGTTTTACCTTCAGGTAAAATGGACAAACGCCTGCCCGTGTCGCCCTCTGGGAGAGCAGACAAACATGCACCAGTATCACCTGGGAGAACAGAAAAACGCCTGCCTGTACCACCAGCTGGAAGAGTGGAAAAGCATCCACCTCTGTCAACCTCTGGGAAGACTGAGAAGCACTTGGCTGTGTCACCTTCTGGAAAAACAGAGAAGCACCTACCTGTATCCCCCACCTCCAAAACAGAAAGAATCGAGGAGACAATGTCTGTCCGAGAGTTGATGAAAGCTTTTCAGTCAGGTCAGGACCCATCTAAACATAAGACTGGACTCTTTGAACACAAATCAGCAAAACAAAAGCAGCCACAGGAAAAAGGCAAAGTTCGGGTGGAAAAGGAAAAGGGGCAGATAGTAACCCAGAGAGAAACACAGAAGATGGAGAGTCAGACAATCAAACGTGGCCAGAGATTCCTGGTAACAGGAGCTTCAGAATCCAGAAGAGGGGTCCGTGCTTCCTCTACAGGGAATAAGAGAGAAGACGCGGTTGGAGAAAAGGAGAAAGCTCCCAGCCACAAAATACCTGAACCTGTTCAGTCAGCGCCGGAAGGAGAAAGCCGTACACAGAGGGAAGCCCCCAAGGAAAAGCTGGCTGAGGAACAGGGAGACATGGATTTCCAGATCAGCCCAGACAGGAAAACCTCCACTGACTTTTCTGATGTCATTAAGCAAGAATTAGAAGACAATGACAAATACCAACAATTCTGCCTCAGTGAAGAGACAGAAAAGGTGCAACTTCACTTAGACCAAGTGCTCACTAGTCCTTTCAACACAACATTTCCACTAGATTACATGGCAGACGAATGTGTTCCCGCTCTGTCTCTCCAGAGCGGTGCTTTAGATGGCAGTCTGGAAAGCCTGAAGCACGAAGGGGCGGCAGGTTCTCCATGCGGCAGCCTGATGGAAGGGACCCCTCAGATTAGTTCAGAAGAAAGCTATAAGCATGAGGGCCTAGCAGAGACCCCTGAGACAAGCCCAGAAAGCCTTTCTTTCTCACCAAAGAAAAGTGAGGAGCAAACTGAGGAAAGAAATGAAATGACCAAGTTAGAAGCACCAACAGAAATTCGTTCAGAAACAGAATATTCCTCAACCAAAGACATTAGTGACAGTTCTAAAGAGCAAGGAGCTGCAGCCCCTGAGGACACAGAGCCCTCAGCTGAGTGTCTGCCCAAGGCCACCCTTGGCCTTTCCAAAGACACCTGTGTTAAGCAAGAAGGTGATGGCCTTGGCCACTCTGCTGTATCATTAGCAAAAGAAACCCCCAGAGGACTAACTGAGGAAGCATCCTGTGATGAGAGTCAGCAGACATATGTCAGTTCAGCCCCCAAGACACCAAGGGATACTGACACTCAGGAATCCACAACCGCTAAGCACTCAGATGAGACAAAGACCGCACCACTGCCAGATGCTTCTGAAGAGACAGGGACAGGGACTGAACCAAAGGCCCAGGGTGTCATTAGGAGTCCTCAGGGGTTAGAACTGGCACTCCCTAGCCTAGACAGTGAGGTCCTCAGCCCTGGGGCGGATGAATCATTTACAGTAAGCCACAAAGATTCCCTGGAAGCCAGCCCCGTGCTGGAGGATAACTCCTCACACAAAACTCCTGATTCTCTGGAACCAAGTCCTCTGAAAGAATCCCCTTGCCGTGACTCTCTTGAAAGCAGCCCTGTGGAACCAAAGATGAAGGCTGGAGTTCTCCCAAGTCACTTTCCTCTTTCTGCAGCCGTAGCCAAAACAGAACTCTTTACAGAAGTGGCCTCCATGCGGTCCCGGCTACTCCGAGACCCAGACGGCAGTGCTGAGGATGACAGTCTGGAGCAGACATCACTGATGGAGAGCTCAGGGAAGAGCCCCCTTTCTCCTGATACCCCCAGCTCTGAAGAAATTAGCTATGAGGTCACACCCAAAGCCACAGAAGCAAGCACACCAAAACCAGCTGTGATTCATGAATGTGCAGAGGAGGATGACTTGGAAAATGGGGAGAAAAAGAGATTCACACCTGAGGAGGAAATGTTTAAAATGGTAACCAAAATCAAAACATTTGATGAACTTGAACAAGAAGCAAAGCAGAAAAGGGACTACAAAAAAGAACCCAAGCCCGAAGAATCTTCTTCATCCTCTGACCCAGCTGCTGACATGGATGAACCAAAGCATGTGGAAAGTGTACAGGATGCAAGCAATGCCCCTGTGGTAGTAACATCAGAGAGCAGAAAGTCTTCGTCCTCCTCAGAAAGTGAACCTGAGTTGACACAGCTGAAAAAAGGTGCTGACTCGGGCCTCTTGCCAGAGCCAGTTATTCGAGTGCAGCCTCCTTCTCCACTTCCATCCAGCATAGACTCCACTTCTAGTCCTGAAGAAGTGCAGTTCCAGCCTATCATTTCCAAACAATACACTTTCAAGATGAATGAGGATATGCAGGAAGAATCAGGTAAATCAGAAGAAGAAAAAGATGGTGAATCTCATTTACCTGAAGATAGTCCTACTATTTCTAATGATGGCCCAGATACATCTTACAATGATCCAAACCGAAATGCTGATCAACCAAACATCTGTGATGGTGATGGTTGTGAGGTGGGGAGCCCTAGCAGCTTGGCCATTCCAGTCCCTTCAGATCTCCACAGTTCCAATGGTGATGATATCAGTGAGCAGCTAGTTATTTGTAAGGAATCATTACCTCTCCAAGGTGCTGGTGACAGAGACACAGGAGAAGAGCTTGATGTTCCTAGAGTGGAATCTCCACAAGTTGATTGCCTCAGTGAAAGCTCTTCATCTTTGTCCTCTTTTCCTCATTGTCCAGCATCTGAAGGAAAAGAATTAGATGAAGACATAGGTTCTCCATCTTGTATTACAAAAATAGAGGCTGCAAAAACTGACCAAGCTTTGGAGAGCTTACAAAAGAACTGTTTCATTCACGACTCAATTACCACTCAGACAGATGGATCATCCATGGATGGTCCAGTGTCTGACCCAGCTGAGACTGATGAAATTCATGATTCTCAAATCATTAGCCCTTATGAAAATGTTCCTTCCCAATCTTTTTTCTCTAGTGAAGAAAGTAAAACCCAAACAGATTCAAAACATGCAAGTTTTCACTCTTCTGAAATGTATTCTGTTGCCATCACATCCTCTGTTGAAGACGTAGGAGTGGCAGGCTCCTCTAGGAGAACTGTTTCAGACAGAGAATCTAATCTTGAGGACCAAAACATGGAAATAGAATTGAAACAAGAAAGTACCTCGTGGGAAATGCAGTCAGACAAAGCCCCCTCATCTTTAGACCCCGCTGTACCGAAGACATCAGTTGGTGAACACGTAAGCCAAGTCATCATCACAAAAACTGATGTGGATTCCGAATCCTGGAGTGAAATCCGTGAAGATGATGAAGCCTTTGAGGCTCGAGTGAAAGAGGAAGAACAAAAGATATTTGGTTTGATGGTAGACAGACAGTCACAGGGTACCACCCCTGACACCACTCCTGCTAGGACCCCAACTGAAGAGGGGACCCCAACCAGTGAGCAAAATCCATTTCTCTTTCAGGAAGGAAAATTGTTTGAGATGACCCGAAGTGGTGCTATTGATATGACCAAAAGGTCCTATGCAGATGAAAGTTTTCACTTTTTCCAAATCGGGCAAGAATCCAGGGAAGAGACTCTCTCTGAAGACATGAAAGACAGGGGTCCTGGGACCGAGCCCCCACAGCTGGAAACATCAGCTGAATCACTAGCACCTTCAGAATCAAAAGAAAGAGCAGATGGTGAAGCAGACTTACTTCCAGATGACCTGAATGAGGAAGCAGAGGAAATAGCTGCTTCAAATGCTCAGTTTAATTCCCAAATGGAGATTTCAGCCTCCACTGAAACTTCAATGAAAGAGGCTACTACTGCAAGGGTCGAGGACCTCCCCACCATGCAGATAGTTGATACACCTCCTAAGTCCAGTGTAAAGCAGGCATCTTGCCCCCACTCTCCTGAACCAGTTGTACAAGTTCAGTTAGATTTTTCCACTGTTACTAGGTCTGTGTATTCCGATCATGATGATGATTCTCCTGATTCTTCCCCAGAGGAACAAAGATCAGTCATTGAAATCCCTACTGCACCCATGGAGAATGTGCCTTTTTCTGAAAGCAAATCCAAAATTCCTGTAAGGACTATGCCCACTTCAAGCCCAGCACCTCTGTCTGTGGAGTATGAGAGTTCCCTTTCTGAAGAGTTTCTACCCAGTTTGGATGAGGAAAGTAAAGAGGATGAAACAAAACCAAAGTCTAAAATCCCCGTGAAAGCACCCGTCCAAAGAGTAGAGCAGCAGCTTTCACCTCTGGACTCATCCCTCCAGAAAACACTGGCTCCTCAGGATCAGGACATGACAAGCCGAGCATCAGATAATAGAAGCAAATCTGAATCGGATGCTAGTCCTTTGGACTCAAAGACCAAATATCCAGTCAAGACTAGAAGTTGCACTGAGACAGAAACAGAGGGTGGAGAGAGGGCAGGGGAGCTTGAGTTAGAGTCAGGAGAAGGGGCTGCAAAGCCAAAGATATTTGCATCTCGATTGCCAGTTAAGAGCAAAAGCACCACATCTTCCTGCAAGGGAGCCATGAGCCCCACAAAAGAAAGTAAGGAGCATTTCTTTGACCTTTACAGGAACTCCATAGAATTCTTTGAGGAGATCAGTGATGAAGCTTCCAAGTTAGTGGATAGACTTACACAGTCAGAAAGGGAGCAGGAGTTAGTTTCAGATGATGAAAGCAGTAGTGCCCTGGAAGTTTCAGTAATTGAAAATCTGCCACCTGTTGAGACCGAGCACTCAATTCCTGAGGACATCTTTGACACAAGGCCCATTTGGGATGAGTCCATTGAGACTCTGATTGAACGCATCCCTGATGACAATGGCCATGACCATGCTGAAGGTATTTGCCAGCCACTGGGATTCCCTGTGCTACGCATGTCATAAATTTGATAGAGTTTTTTTGTATGTTTGTTTTATTTGATGATTTGTGTCTCATTTTCTTTAAGCTTTCTGTAGTGGTTACTGTGTTTCTGTAAATCCTTTGTGTTTTGTGCTTTCTCTGTATACTCTCATCTATGACAACAATCTCAAGATTGAGTAATGAGAATGCTTATGGAAAACATTAACATGATAAACAGGCAGTGCTGATCTTGCCTTTCTCTAGCTGCTGCACGTAAGGCCATGCAAGCTTTGAGTTTTGTTGTTCTGAAGTCTCAGGCTTAGCCTCAAATAAAGCATTTTTGCTTTTGCACATGAATATATTGAGTTTTGTTTGGTCCTATGGAAATTCATTGCTTTTTCTTCTTACCTTTGAGTACTTTCATTTGTACTTAACAATTCTGTGATCATTAGGAAGCCATTTGCCCACGGAGATTTCTCATATTATGAAATTGCAATTGTTGTGGATCTATTTTTGATTCAGAAAGTTTGGATTTCAGATACCATTGGTAAATATTTTAAGCAAACAAAAGATAACATAAGGCTAAGTAAACGTAAGGTAAAAATATGCTTTCGTTTTACTGGTGACTGAGTGGAGAATGTACTCTAATTAGATGCAGCAGACAACAAAAACTCAAACTTTGCATGATTTAAGTTGACCGCGAGGGAATGATGACCCTTTGAATTATAAAAAAGGGAACCATAGATGGCTCTGAGAAGTAGCCTGTGGTCTTCCAATATCTCTACAATAAAGACTATTGTTCTTAAATTTGGATTATTAAAAAAAGTCATAATACCATGATCTAAAATCCTGCCCATTGATTAATGGGGGTTAAAAATGAATGGGAATGTTATAGTTAATGGAAGTAATACATGTGCTTACATAGTAGTAAGCAGGCAAAACCTTTGCCCAAAAGTCATATATACAGACTAATACAACATACACATCCAAATACATATACTTTAACCTCCCTTCTTCCCAGGTCACCAGGACCAAGGTAAATGTTTCTGTACACATTGAAAACAACCCAGGATGGTATCGACCCATGATCTAGGTCTCTTGTCAATCTTGGATGTGATTTCTTTCAGACATGACCTGAAAGTGATCTATACTGCCATAGACAATAATAGGAGGTCCCAATCAATTACTCCACTTCTGCGTACTGTTTATGATTTTTCTGGGTTCTGATGAACAAAATGATTATCTTCTGATGGGCAGTATTCTCTCAGGTAATTTAAAAGGGAAGTCCTAGGATTACCAGAAACTAGCATTATATAATTATGTCCAGTGACTAGTCTTGATTGAAGAGATATGGAAGCAAATGGTTTTCATGATTTATAATTAGATTTATTCCCCATTCCATTCCAGAAATCAGAAAAACACACAATTTAATATGATTTACAATGTGATAGCTAATTTGTGCTATTATCAAATATTTGGACAAGTGACTTCCTTTCTTTAGATGGTCAGTACTGTGATTCCTTTCCTGTCAAAGGCAACCTTGGGCTATTCTGTTTTTGACCTTACATAGATCAACAGGATGAGCAAGAACGGATTGAAGAAAGGCTGGCTTATATTGCTGATCACCTTGGCTTCAGCTGGACAGGTAAAATGAGTATGACCCATTTTTTTGACAAAACCTGCTTGGTTTAAGTAACATAGTTGCATCAAACACGTGTCATGAACAAAAAAAGGGTCTTTTTCTTTCCTTGAGGAAGGCCTTGTGCAATTGTGAAAAGAATACTGAGCTATGAACTAGAAAAATCCAGGCATTGCATTAACTCACAGAGTGAACCAGGACAGGCCTTTATTGTCTTTGGAATTTAGAATAACAGAACTTCAGATTGGGAGATTTTGAGAATACACTAGCCCTCACCACTCTCCTTTGGGAGGTGTGGATACCTAAACTTTGGGGAGATTACTGTGTTTCAAACCATTGTTAGATTTAAGTGTCATAAAATTTAATTGTAAATCTCACCAGGGTTTCTTATTTTAGGTACTGTATCAGATATCTTCATCATGAGCTGTACTAAAATTTGCTTCTTAGGAATGTTCGAATACATATGAATGAGATGTTTCATTAATTTTCTGAGAAATAGCAATATATAAATATAAAAACTGTATGTTAAAAAAGGGAAAGTGCATTCTAAAATCAGTGTGATTTATTTATAAATCATGATTTGCAGATTTTAAAAGCTATACCCTTTCATCTTACCTGGGACTTAACATATTTAAAGCAAGATTCTAAGTCTGACTCACTGGTTTGGTTTGCTTGCTTCTATTTCTGACCTCCTTGTGTATCACTCTTGACTGCTTTATTGAAACAAATAGTATAAAATTAATATTCTTCTCCTTTTGGTTTCTTAAAGATTTGGTAATAAATAAGAGTCCATAATATCCTTAACAAAGATAATGGACAATGTAGAATCAATGGGTGGAAGCAGAAAAAAATAGCCATTTCTCACTTTTAAACTTTTAAAGTAAATTTAAATACTGATCAGATTTATTTAATTGGGAGAGGTAGGGGGAGGAATGATAGCAAAATATCCCTGGCTGACTTATTAAAGAATTAGTTGTTTTGTTTCTTAAATAGGTATGTATGTATACATAGATATTAATTGTAACATCTGCATATTTGTTGAAAATTCAAACCCTACAATCACAAAGAATGGTATAAAATGAAAAGTAAGTCTATCACACCTATACTTGACCACCTCCATGCCTCAAAGGTAACTTGTTAACACTTTCTCAAGTATTCAGAAAAAAAAAAAGGTAGTGCCCACATCTCTACCTATTACTTAAAAATGAGCAAAATTTTACTTAATAATATTCCTTGTAAATATCCCTTCAGTATAGGCATATGCATCAGTCTCTTAAATGACTATTTAATTCTGCCATATGGAGGTACTATATTTTTACCAATGACCTTTATTAATGGATATTTAGATTGTTTTCTGTTAATGGCAATTAATATCCTTTTGCTTTGGTACGTTTTTGTGAATATATGTAGAAGTCGAATTCCTAGAAGTAGAATTGGACAGTAGAGGGTATGTCTATTTTTAGTTTTGAAAAATATTGGCAAATTGCCCTCCAAGGAGGATGCCTCATTTACCTACACACACCACAATGTATAAACATCTAAAGATAATAGTAGACTTTAAAGGAAAATTCTGGTTCCTTCCCCAGGTCAACCAATGCTTCCCAGACCTTTTATTCATGTGACATCATGTCAAAGGAATGTATCTAATTGCATAATATAGCCAGAACCAGTATTTATCCACATACCTGGAAACAGGATTTATAGTACTTAAAACATCACCCACTGATGATTAAAAATGAGAAATGGTCTCTTTTTTTCCTCTTTCCAGTCATTTATTTTTCCAGCATCTTGGTTAAGAGTATAAGCCAGTGTCAGTGGTCTCTTCTGCATTTTGGAATTAAATGGGCCTGAATTAGACATATTTTATCATCATTGCCTCAAACTTACTATTTCCACTATGACAGTGATCAATTCTAAACCAGTTCTAAGGGGAAAAAATCTGTAATTACTGCTGAAACAACAAAAGCATATGAGAGTCACTTCTAATTTGTCAGAGTTTTAAAAAAAAGAACCTTATTACTCACAGCAACACAAAGAACACATTTACAGAATCACAAGGCAAGGTATGGCAACTTAGGCTTTGAAGTTAATGTGTTTACAGAGCAGTGTTTTCTCTTCTAGAATTAGCAAGAGAACTGGATTTCACTGAGGAGCAAATTCATCAAATTCGAATTGAGAACCCTAACTCTCTCCAGGACCAAAGTCATGCACTATTGAAATACTGGCTGGAAAGGGATGGGAGACATGCTACAGGTAGGCAGGAACTATTGTAAAAGGCATTAGGCTAAAGGTGGAAATAACTCTCATCCGACAAACCTTTTCTTGCAAATTCAGTAAAATAATAAAATAAAAAATGCCATCAATCTAAAGTACTATATAAGCAAATGAGAACAAGCTATGTCATTTTTAAAATATACATGTTATGCTATATTTTTACACTGTATTCCCGTGAACTGTGTTAACTAGTAGAAAGTGACACTAGCTCTGACTGCCAACAGTAATGTTAATAAAGTCCTACTATTTTCTAAATATGGACAGTGGACACAATTGCTTTGTCATTGGTAGTACAGTTCCTTCGGTTCCTACTTCCTTTAGTCCTAAATAAGTTAAATGAAGAAAAAATGTCAAGTAGACATTCTATATAATGATTTATATATGATATTCTGACCACATTAAATAAGATGGGAAATGATACAGACTGTAACTTCTGACCCCACAGCTGGTCTAAATCTGTAGCTTTCTTTAATGTCTCTCTGAAGATCTGCCTAGAGACCTCCCATATTTACAGCCAGTCTCTACTTATGTTTCCTTCTTTTACTGTTCTGCAAGGTAGGATTGCAGATTAGCAAATAAAAATGAAGAGCACCCAGTTAAATGTCAGGTAGTCAACAAATATTTTTTTAAGTGTAAGTATATCCCAAGCAGTATTTGGAATATACTTAGACTAAAGAGGTTTTTGTTTTTTTCCTAAAATTCAGATTTGACGTGCTATCCTACATATTACCTGGCAACTCTACTCTTAGAGCTTGTGCTCATGCTGTGCCACCCTTTTTTGCATATCTTTTGTTTGTTAGCTTAGTTTTTGCAAAGACCCTTAATTAGGCTTTAGTTGTTTCATGTACAAGTGTCAAAATTGTAGTAAGGCAGCTAACTGAAAGAGGTTTTTTTAGAAAGTACCCCTGAGATGTAACTACTGCTTTTTCTTTAATATCCCAGATACCAGTCTCATTGAATGTCTCACCAAGATCAACCGAATGGATATCGTTCATCTCATGGAGACCAGCACCGAGCCCCTCCAGGAGCGCATCAGTCACAGCTATGCAGAAATTGAACAGACCATTACCCTGGACCATAGTGAAGGTCAGACAGAGAGAGAGAGAGAGAAAGAGAGAGAGTTTGTGTGTGTGTGTGTGTGTGTGTGTGTGTTGAATGTATGGATAATTCAGGCAACTGGACCTCCTGCCTTCCCTTTCCTAGAGGGTAGACTGTGGCCTTTGGTGATCACATATTTTCCTCCTTTCTACTCTGAGACTTCCCTGCCCATTTTATAGGCACCTCCCCACCCCCACCCCATCCTGCTTGTTCTTTGTTATTTCTCCATTGCCTTAGCTGGGGCTGCTGTAACAATAGACCATAAGCTGGGTGGCTTAAATAACAGAAACTTATTTCTCATGTTCTAGAGAAAGTCTGAGATCAGGGTGACAGCGTCCTCAGGTGCTGGGGAGCCATCTGCCAGGCTGCAGATGGCCGTCTTCTGCTGTATCCTCGTAGAGGATTGGACTGTTCTGCTAAGGGCACTAATCCCGCTCCTGGGGCTCTATCCTCATGACCTAACTACCTCCCCAAATTGTCACCTCCAAACACCGTCAGCTGGGATTAGGGTTTCAACATCTAGTTTTCAGGGGACACAAACATCCAGTCCATAACAACCACCAACACTGATGATACTCTGTCCAAGACCTTTCCTCTAGTCCTGGATGACCCCTTTGATACTTGTGTCTTTCACTCTATTTTAACTACCCATTTCTATGCTCACAGCCAAGACTACACCATTTATCAGTGACTGTACTACTTTCAGGTCCTAACTTGAAGAATCATCTTTACTTCCTCTTTTGTTTCTACACCAACAATATGTCAAACCCACAGGGACTCCAGCCATTGACCCTACACCTTTTCAGTGTTAAAGTTTCTCTAATCTGTTCTCATTCATTTGCATGTTCCCTCACTGTCTTTTTTCCCTCTATCTTTCTCATCTCTATTTCACACCTTTTTTCTTCTTTTAAGCCTCCAACATTTCTTATTTATTCCAAGCTAATAGTCAAGCTTCCTATTTATTAGGAAAAAGAAATAGGAATAATCGTAAGCAAATGTGCGTAGTCTGAATTTCCTATATGCACTTCTGTCTTCCCATTCTCTCTAGAACTGTCTAGAATCCATACCAGTCAGGCTTTTGTCATCACCACTCGACAGAAAACAATCTTGTAAAATTCACTAATTGCTTACACATTTCCAAATGTAGTAATTCTCAGCCTTCATCTTACTTTACCCCTTAGAAACAGTTGACACAAAAGATTAATTGCTTCTTCTTAAAACATTTTCTTCACTTGCTTTCCATGATACCCTCTCTTGTTTTTCTCCCATTTTACTGGCTATTCTTCCTTGGTTTCCTCTAGTTTCTTACTTTTTATAGATTTAAAATGATGGCATTTGCTACTGCTCAACAAGAGCCTTGGAGCGTGCCCCATCTCCCATCTCCCCCGCTCCCACATGAGTCCCAGTCACCTGGCCTCCTTGCTGTCCCCTGGACATCCTGTCCATTTGCAGGCTTGAGAGCTAAGGCCCTTTGTATTCCCACCACTCTGGAATGTTCTTCCCTCAGATCATCAGGTGCTTTTTTCTCGTACTGTATTCAGGCCTCTGCTCAAATATTACCTCCTTCAGGGAGCCTTTCCTGAAAAGTCTATGTAAAATACTGGCCCTATTTCCTCTGGAACTTTACCCTGATTTCCTTTTTTCCTAAAATTGTTCATAAATGTATATCTTCAGAAAGGCAAGTTTAGTGAAGACAGCTTTCTCCTCTCTCCTTCACTGCTATATATCCAGCATTTGAACGGCATCTACTACCTAGCTGATAATCATTACGTATCTGTTGAGTGAATAAATAAATAGATGACTGTCAGTCAGAATCCTTTCAGTGACTCCTCATTGCCCTGGGTGAAATGAAATTTCCTGAGCCTGGCATAAGAGATGCTCCATGAAAAGCATACTGACATCAGAGTGTGGTTTAATACAGTTAATACTTACAAAGCACTTAGAGCAGTGCCCACACACAGTGACTGTGCAGAATGTGTTAAGTATTACTTATTATTATTATTATGAACTCACTCTTCTTACCAACTAGATTCAATGCCTCGACTATTGTAATTGATTGATGCCTGCTTATCATTAGGTCTTCTTATGATATCCCGCCCTCTGCTTTTCCTTCCCTAATTATTTAACCCTGAGTTGGGTGCTTTGTGGCCCAGTCACTCTGCATTTTAATAGACTCTTACTTGCCTGAGCGCCTCTAGTCTTGAAGGCAGGCACATGTATTATTCAACTCATAACCATGGACCTATCACAGGATAGGCATATAGTAATTACTTATTAAATACTCATTTAATATAGGTGAGCTTCATTTAAATAACTCATGTAAACTGTTCTCCTCTGCAGGGTTCTCAGTGCTTCAGGAGGAGCTATGCACTGCCCAGCATAAGCAGAAAGACGAGCAAACTGCTTCTAAAGAGAGGGAGTCCTGTGACCACCCCCCCATTGTCTCAGAGGAAGACATTTCTGTGGGTTATTCCACTTTGCAGGATTGTGTCCCCAAAATTGAAGGGGACAGTTCAGCAACAGAGCTCTTTCCTCAAACGCAAAAGGAGCGAGTTGAACAGGATTTCTCAGGGAAAATTCAAGACCTGCCTGAAAAGTCATCTCTTGAATGTCAGCAGGAATACTTGTGAGTTTCAGAAAAGCTTGTGAGTTTGTCATGTCATTTCAAAGAAAAAGACAAAACTGCAAGGGTGCCAGGCATATACAAGTGTAAGACATTTTCAAATATTTTCCTAATGACCCCACCAATAACAAATGCCAGAGCTAGGAGGGGAAAAAAGATTTGAGAGTCTGAACTTGTGATGACAAGTGTGGCACAGATTTGCTTGAACCCACTTCCAGTTCTGTGACCTTGGGCAAGTCTCAAAGCCCTTTGAGTCTCTGTTTCTACATCCATCAGTATTAATAATAATAAACACCTTATTCATCTCACAGGATTGAAGGTCAAGGGTTCAGATGGCTGTACCTCACTTGTGCTGTGTGCCCAGTGCACCATGGCTGCTTCAGGGTATGAAGAGTGATGGGGGAGGGGAAGCAGCCCTCAGTGTATTTCAATATTGCTGTGAGGTAGCTAGCAGTAAAAATAGAAATGCAACACAAATTATTCACACAGAATGAAAGACCATTAAAATGATGTGGATAGGGTTGGAGTGGGAACACAGAAAATTCTTCCAGAGAGCTTCTGGCTAAAGGAAGCTGCAGAGACAGCTCAGGACTCAAGGGCAGGGCTTTCTGGAGCAAAGGAGACAGTTGTTTCAATGACACTTGTCTACAAAAAGAAAACATCCTGAGAAAGGCAAGTGGTCTGTATCCCTGAAATCTGAGATTAGTGTGTCCAGAGATTGTGTCATAGTATTTCCTTTGTCATTCAGGGAGTTTTGTGCTAGTGTCATGGGAACTGGAGAAGAGAGTGAGATAGTAATGGAATGAGCTCTTCTTCCACTGAGCCCTCCCGCATTTTAGGTTTTAGGTGAGAGCATAAAGAAGGGGTAAGGAAAAGAGAGGAAGAAAAAAGAAAAGGGGATGTAGGGAGGGGACATCAAAGAGACACTTCAGATATTTAATATCTAAAGAGTGACAGAAAATTGCAAAAATTTTTTTAAAAAGCAGAAAAGGAGGAAATTTTCTTATTTTGAAATTGAGAATAAAGATAGCATTGGAGTAACACCAAACTATGTAAAGAGAAAAAGTTTCAATGTCAGTAGATCTATCAAGTAATAACAGTTTTCCAGAGCTTTAAGAATCTTCATGTATTTATAATTATGATAACTGTATTAACATGGGGTTGTATATTGCTTTTTAAAAATGTGGCCAAGTTTTGTTTCTTGCTTCAAAAGCCTTGTTATCTATCAACAGCTGTTTGTTATGTGAACCTCCTCAAATCTTTAAAATTACCTTGGGTTATCAAAGAAAAAAATGAAATTATAATTCATATGTTTTGTAGAGATTAGGAAATGGCAATACATTTTAGAACAATTTTCACCTTTGGAATACATATTTCCCAGTCAAGGCTAGATCAATGAGCTGTAACTGCACAATATCTTACATAAGATTTTTTTTCAAATTTCATTTCTTGAGTAAATTTACAAAACCTGTTGACTTTCATGGACCATGAAGACCTATCTTCCTGTCCAGTTCCCTCACTCAGCAGGGGGGGAAATGCATATGCTCTCATGGTATAACTCGGCTTTTCCATTTCAGTGTGACAACCCCAGGGACAGAAGCATCAGAGACTCAAAAGACTACAGCAGTACCTGGCTCTCCCAGCAAGACACCTGAGGAACTCAGTACCCCTCCCGAGGAGGAGAGGCTGTGTCTCCAGACACCAACGTCGAGTGAGCAGGGAGACTCGCCCATTGTACAGGAGCCCGAAGAGCCCCTAGTGCCTAGTGGGGAGAGTTCCCCTCGGAAAACTAGCCTCCTGATAGTCGAGTCTGCTGATGGCCAGCTGCGGACCCTTGCAGGCCTCGATGAAGACGCAGCTTTTCAAAAGGTAAGAATCTACTTCTCCATGTCCTTGCCCACCTATAACAAAGCTACAAACCTCCCAGTTTCCATTTCTCTGATGGCTTAGCTTTTCACTTGAAGGCAGAAAGGTTTGCCAAATTAATTAACCCGGGCCATGTGAAGCCCTCAATCCCTTTTATAACCTGGGAACCAATGAATCTAGAAAAAACGACGCACAGTTCAAATTCTAGCTTTTTGACCATAAGCCCTAATTTAATCATTGGAAATCCTTTTGCTAAAAACAATGAAAACTTGAATGAAACTCTATGCCTGATACAGCTTTATAAAATTAGTAGCCTCAGGCCGGAAGTCGAGTGAGAGAGATGAGTAGAGCCTCAGGGAAGGCTGCCCGCTATGGGAAAGCGCTGGGGCCCCACCCTCGTCCAATCTCCGTGCCCTCTGCCAATGAGTGCACAGACTGTGGGTATTGGGCAGGGCTTACCTCCCAAAACAAAGTTCTCTCATTAGAAGAAGGATTATTTCCAAATGAGATCTCCTTATATTTATTTTTAGTATGACTTACAAAAAGGATGATGTACCTAAACTTGATTCTGGTTCAAAATGTCAGTCTACCTGATAGTCACTGAGTGAGTTTCGATGTTGTGAAGAGGGGTGGAGACCATCTTGGGAGATTTATTTAAACCATTCATTCTCAAAATGTGGTCTGAATGGTTCATATCCCTCAGCATTAACTAGAGGGCTTGATTCCTCCTCAGAATGTCTGAATCAGACTGTATGCCAGGGTGGAAGGGGGAACAAGAATCTGCATTTTAAATGACTCCATACATGATCCTCATACACAAAAAAAGTGTGAGAATCTGTTTGAATTAAACTTTATATAAGTTAAAATAGATATTATTTTTCCTTTTAGAATTCAGAAACATTTTATAGGTCAAAATACTTTTGAAGCATTAATATATGTCTGAGTAGTAAAGAATGAGTTATATAAAGCTTTGGTGGGGGAAAAAGTGATACAAAATATCTTTAGTCTTACAACCTACTTTTTTGTTTGTTTGTTTTCCTTCACTATGAAAGCTAAATCTAATAGCAGGATTTATCTAAAACTCGAACTAAAACTGGAAGTCCAGGCAGATGAGAACCATACCCTGATTTTGGTAGTTATCTTAAATAATAAGTTCATCCCATGAATGGATTATTATTCTAGTTTGTCATGGCACAGAATTACCTACCTCTCAAGTTCTTGGATTAAATAAATTCCAGTAAAAATGTGTTATAGATGCTATCTGGGCTTAAAAGTTACTAAATTTAGCCTAAGAATCCATAGATTCAGTGAAGTATAGACTTAAAACAATTATCTGTATGATCCATTTATTTATTCTGTGCATATAAATAAATTTTGGTAAGTCTTTATGTATTCTACACTCTTTGTACAGGCCTGTTCCATTTATTGTTGATGAATATCTAATTATCTCTATTAAACTTCCTATTTTGACCCTTCATGATGCTAACCTGAGGATCCAACTTCAATCACTTATCTTGCTGACCTTATTTCTAAGCAGCAGATTCCTGAGTGTATTTAATGTATAATATGGTTTAGAATTTACATGTTTCCATTAGCAGAAAAGAACATAGAACTATATCTGGTATTTAAAAATATGAGAAAATTTAGTTGAATTTTCTTTATTGTAAAAATAACATTCCTCTAAGAAAGAGTGATTTGATTTAAGGCTCCCGAGACATGTTCTAATCTAAAATATGTTCTTATCTCTATCTCTGACTTTGGGCCAGACCCATAAAATTGGATTGGCCTCTGCATCTTAACTTCTCCACAAAATGAGTTTAAATTATTCATAGCCTGCCTTCTTTGATGTCATGGGGATGCATACTGGCTAGATAAGAGCTCTAGGAAAATTTGACTTCCTGCAGAAAAGTTCTGCTAAAACATAAGTCATTTCTCTACCTTTGGGTTAACCATTCCAGACCTAAGCCCGGGTGTCAATGTCACAGTGTCTGCTGTGCTCCTTGGGTTCTGTGTTTACATTTGGTTACTTATGGGACTTTAAGTCCAAGAAGTAATGTGGACAAGCTGCTAATTTCTTCTGACAGATTTTTGACAGATGGGTGCTCAGCTAGCTCAGAATTCCAGATTTTTGTTTTCATTCATTGAACAAAAACTGTATTCTCATTGGAGGGTGAAAGTAGCATACACTTGTTTCCCTTGCGGGCTTTTCCCCCAAAGCCTCCATGAATGAAACTTCCAGAAAACAGTGTGAGCTAAAGCAGAAGCCAGTAATGAAGACATTCCTTAGCATGTTAAACAAAACAATGCTTCCGTGCTTCCACCAGGAGCTAACAGAGGAATTAGGTGAGCTGGAGGCCAGCTCAGATGAGGAGGCGATGGTAACTACCAGGGTTGTCCGCCGACGAGTGATTATTCAGGTACCAGCTGTCAAATTACTGCACGTGTGGGACAGTTCTGTCCCTGTGACCCTGAGAGAGCGACAGAGCGGAGCACTGAGGGCTTGGCATGCCCCTTAGGTAGTGCATGGCCACTCGGAAGCAGGTCCTTTAACTCTTCTAAGTTTTGTTTGTAAAAAAAATGCAGCAGTAAAGACATTTGCGACCTACCTCCAAGAGAGTGAAGGGAAGAGCAAGACTCAGCTTCTTCAGTTTCACCCTCCTCACCGCCCGCTTGTCCATTTTTGTTTGTTTGGTCATTTTTAAGTGTTTACCTACCTTTGCTCCAGTTCTCCTAAGCATGTTATTACCCACCTTTTCTTTTTCCCTTTTAAACATACTACTTGACAGGATTTGGCATCCCTGCAGTGCTTCCCAACAGCTCCTTTAATTTTCTAACATTGCTCACATTATAAGCACTTGGGAGTAGTTCCTTAGAATTGGCGCCAGGCACTGAAGTGACCCTTTTCTCTCAACTGTTCAGGGAGATGATATGCCTGACATACCCCCAGAAACAGTCACGGAAGAAGAATACATTGATGAGCATGGACACACTGTGGTAAAGAAGGTATTGTCTGACAGAGCCTCACATGATTGATTGCAAACCCCCTGTGTCAGTACCTGGTTCTGCCACTCAAAAACAAGATACATGAATGAAATCTCTTTCAGGTTACTAGGAAGATCATTAGGCGCTACATATCCTCTGATGGCACAGAGAAAGAGGAGATTACACTGCAGGGGACGGCACAGGAGCCTGTGGCCATTGAGGAAGGGGATAGCTATTCCAGAGTTGTAAAGCGCGTTGTATTGAAGAGTGACACCGAACAGTCAGAGGTGAGATCATCTGATTCTCCACCGTGATTTTATGGAGACTGTAAAGTAGTGCTCCAGAGGGATGGACAAGATTCTTCATTCTTCTTGGATTCTCTGTGCGCCTCACATGGCTGCCTGCTTTCAGTTGCACAGTGATTTTTTTCTTCATGATTTTGTGGAATTTTTAAATAACCATCAAGGAGACTTGTAGCCATTATGCTCACTGTCTTTGTTCAGTTGTTTTTATTTCTCTTTTCTGTTTAATTCATAGTTGACCACAGCAAAAATCCAAAGTCAGATTTTAAAAGATTAGAATCCCATTTTCTGGCAAACAGTGAGTTATGGGAAGACCCAATGAAATGTCAGCCTAACAGCCCTCTATAGAATGCTTGAGATAAATATTTGATATTCAAACTGCCGCATTTCAGAGTCACTAAAATCAGGATCCAGAAACTCCTTGAATTATAGTTTTATTTCTTTCTGTTGTACTTCCCTCTTTGAGGAACATGTTGACATAGAACTTGTGACTTTCTCCCCGTTTTGCATTCATTCATGTCCTCAAAATTTTACTATACACATGGGATTCTACAGAAATCCGCTTTTTCACTTCTCATATCTTTGAGAGTTCCTCCTTTGGGGGTTAATTTTATCTCCACAACATCAAAACAGACTATTTAAACATGGGAAAGAGAGTTCATCCACAGGTTATTATGTCTGCATTGCCCTGAGCAGCCAGTTTTTTATTCATGAAACATCTTGAGAAATTTTCATTCAAGTGACTAATTAAGTGGTTGATTTAGTACTATGTGGATAGAGTCATTATATAGACATTACCTGTTGATTATAGGTTGTTTTTTTTTTTCCTAACTGCTTCTCCTTTCTAAAACACTGTTTTCTGGAAAGCTAGTATATAACATTGTAGTTTTCTTTTCTTTCTTTTTTTTTAACATAGAAAAACGTGTCATTGTTACATTTTGGCAGTCAGAAATGTGTATTGTGTGTCCTTCATTCATTAGGTAACTTTGTCTGAACCCAGCATTTTGTCCAGTACCTCACAATTTCAGGCTGAACCAGTGGAAGGCCGTAGAGTCAGCAAAGTTGTTAAAACAACTATGGTACATGGAGAGAGGATGGAGAAACATCTGGGGGATTCTAGTTTAGCCACTGATCTTCCTTCAGCCAAAGATGACTTTGAAGAGGTATAGAAGCATCATTTGTCTTTGAGTATGTGTGTGCATGTATTACATTTGCTTGTGTTTGCAAAGAAGATAGCTTATCATTGTCATTCCGTACATGTATTCATGAAAGGGTACAGAATAATTCAAGAGAGTAGAATTCTTGTTTGAATATCTTACACAGGGAAGTAACATTTCTTCAACTTAAGGTATTCTTTGGTGTCACCATAGAGCTTTTAATATCCAAGTGACCAGGATTCCCTCCACTTGAATCAGAATCAGTGTCCAGAGTTGGGGCATGACTGTACATCTTGTTTAAACATCCCAGAAGTGACTTGTATTCCTGATTAATAAGAGAAAGAAACAGAGAGTTTGAAAATTATCTTTGCTAGCTAATATTCTCAAAAATTTCCAGTGATAGTCATTGAAGAAAATTCAGATAGATCTTATACCCCAAATAAAACAAGCATTCATATTTAAGTTCTGATTTCCAATGGGTCCATAGTGAAAAATTCATAGATGCTTACTATAATTCAAAATTCCAAAAATTTTGAAAACCAAAACAAGTTTTTTAAGTTAGTAGCAGACTATTTTGGTAGTAAAGCTTCATATGAACTGATATGGAGTTGGGTGTTTTGGGCCCTTTTGCTCCTACCTGGAGTGAATATTCATGTTTTACTGTTGATTTATTAATGGGTTTGATTATAGGATGTTGTCCGTACCCTATTTCATGCATCAAAATAAACAGACTATATATCATATTACCTTCCTGAAATCCTAAAGGAAGAAAATCTGAATTCTGAAACAACATCTTGTCTCAGAGGTTTCTATTAAGGGACTGCGGCCATGTGCAAACATTTACAAAATATTTCTTGCTATTGAAACATTTTGAAGTTAAATGTTACATGTGTGTTGTCTTCTATACCCACAATATACATTGAGATTACATATGAATACATTGAAATATTAAAAGCTCACCTTATTTAAATACTTTGAGTTCTTCACATTTTGACAGCTGGTGACCCTATACAGTCAAAAATGAATTATCTGGGTTATCCACTTTGGGCCTTATTTGTTGCTTGTTTTTGCCCACAGTCATTAAAATATCATCAGAGTCTCCAATGTAGAAAGGAGGGGGTTGAGGTGAGAAGGAAATTAAAAAGGAGTACAGGTGATAGCAGCATTTGTGAAGTAATGTAACCTATTTCCCTTACAAATGGTAGATATTGAAATAAAACTCAATACTTAGATCTACTAAGAATTGTTTTATTTATCCTTTCATGTATACCTTTTTATACTGTCAATTAAGCAAACGAATTGATTTTTAAAGTCTATGGTTTATGATGGGTTTTGTCTTGTTTCCTTTTTTTCTTACTTCAGGCTTTGAGTTACACAGGTAACCAAATGAAAGTCCACTTACCCAGTTTAGTAGAGAATGAAATCCTGAAAGAGGATGGATCAATAATCAAAAGGTTTGGGATAGCATGGGGTGCTATTTTGCCAACTAACACCTCAAAATTTTTTCCAGTTTTAAGAAAAATGGAGCCCCTACATACACCCTAAAACCCCTTGGGAACTGCCAACTCTCCCTATATTGTAAGACTTTGGTCAAGTAGTAGATATCTCAGTGTGTGTATCATATCTGTAGTGTCCTTTTGATGCTTTAAAATTAATATTAAGGCATGCTGATAGCGATCTGCCAGTTTACATAATTGCTCCCTGGGTTTTAGCAAGTCACCAGTTTTGCTGAGGCCAGCCAGCTGGGATATTCCATTGTGTTGATAGATTTGAAGAGCATAGGAAGGAGAATCTAATCAACTGCTTGCCCCAGCTCCCTTCAGCTCAGTCTTAGAAAATCTTTCCTGTGAGTGGTACAAGCTTTATTATTTTTTTTTAACAAGCTGTTTCATGATTTTGCATGAGAGTGGCACATAACATGAGCATGAGTTTGATACCTGAGAACCTGAATTTCCCTAGCAATGCTGAAACCAGGTGCTTTAATAAATTAAGAAAGTGTCATGAAAGCAGTAAGCAGTTAATTTTCGTGCATACAAAAGGGGATTAGCTGTGAGGCTGTCTAGTCTGCCCTGTCTCCATCACCTATTTGATGTATAAACTTCCACACGATTGCCCGGGTCTACTCTCACTGACCTCTGCTCCTTGAGCAGCACCTGAAGTATTCATAAAATGTTCTCAGCTTCTCAGTGAAAAGACACAATGGCAATTCAAGTTATTAATGTTTTTCACTTCATTGAAAAAGAGAGAAAGACTGTCATTTATAGTACTCTACAAAGCTATTTTTAGGCTGTAGAACATAATAATTAGAACAGTGAAATTAAAGGTTCTGTCACAAATTCCTCCCTCCGATCACATGTAAAAAGCAAGAGCTAAGAATTTAAATGAGAATAATTGCTCATAGAACTTTCAAAATGTTACATAAATTAAGGATAAAGTACCTTTTATTCTCTGAACTTTTAAATATTTTGTCCAGTTATTAAATAAAAGCACATAAATCGTGCATACCCTACCATGATGAAATCTTCAAATTGGAATCAATTTTGGAGACCAATTAATCCAAAGTTTCTATTACAGCTGATGAATTTGAAACCAGGGATATAGACAACTCAGTTAAGTTCCACAACTACTTAGTTATGGAATTCTATTTGTGATGTACAGCACTTTATCTTATGCAAAAGAAAAATGTGGGGTATAGCTTCAAAACTGATCATTCTTTAAGTGAAGATGCACAGCATAGTGGTTATGGGTTCAGGCTCTGGAACATTTGAGTCGTGGCCCCAATGCATACTAACTGTTATTTTTTGCATTGCTTACATTCTCTGAGATTGTTTCCTTATTTGTTATAATAATACCTGGCACATAAAACATGTTCACCACATATTTGTGGAATGATGAATGATGTGTAAAAGTAGAAGAACCAAGAGTTAACAAATTACAAGGTGATCATTTCCAAGTATAGATACAGGAAAATAATAGTACAGCATGTTGTAGTATCCTGTGACCCTTTCCTCAAGTAATCACCTGTCTGATGAGGGAGCCCAGAAGGCAGCAGGCTGCTCAGGGGCAGTAGGGATGGCAAAGGGCCCAGCACGCGGGCATGTGAGATGACAGGGCTTGTCTCAGTGTTCCTTCCCTCTCCTCCCCCACCTGCTCCAGATGAAGCCCCAAAGGCCTGGGCGGACCTCCAGTTCTTGTTGGGAGTCACTTTCCTGTACACTGATAGAATCATAGTCTAGTTTTTAAAGATCTGTTTCCTATGCAAAAGTTCTCTTAGAACATTTTTGGGAAGTTTGTGTAGGGATGTGACTCTAAGGATTAAGCTGGCAGCTAAGGTGTACTAATAAATTTAAAACTGTTTTTCTCAGCCTGTCAAAAAGTAAATATGGAATCACCATTTCAGGATGAACCAACCTCTCTTAAATCAGTGTAGTTTAATAAAAACATGAGTTATTATGTGGCTACCTTTTGAGCCATATTAAAGCACAGTTTCATTTATTTGTAATATTTCTCAAAGTTTAAAAAAAAAATTCCTGGTCCCAAAACGTTAAAAAAAAGTCTCATGACTCATTTCACATAAGGGAGCCATGTGTAAAAGACCTGAAACGGTGGCTGTAGCTGTTATACTGATAGCTCCTTATAGAACCATCTAGAAGGAAGACAGTAAGTACTTGGACGTCATGGTTACCCCCATGCCAAAGGTAGTGGCTGCCTTTTAGCAGTGAAGAAAGAGCATAATTCTCCCTTGTCTGCTTTCCTCCAGGACAACCATGAGTAAAGCCCAAACGCAGAAGAGGGCTGTGGTGAAGGACCAGCATGGGAAACACATCCACTTGGAGCACCTGGAGGATGTGCCAGAAGCACTAGCACCGGATGACCTCCAGCACGACCTCCAGCAACTCCTTCGGCATTTCTGCAAGGAGGACTTGAAGCAAGAGGCCAAATGAGGGGGCTGCCCGATCCTCACATCAGAAACCACACATTCACTCAATATGCAACTTCCCATTTCATTAGCAGAGCGGCCCAACTGGCCTAATGGGCACCCTGACGTTTCCACTTTTAGCAAATACACTGCATTTGGTTTTAGTTTTTCTCAGCCTCTTTAACTATAAGCTAATTTGTGACCAAAGATAGCATCCTTCCCTCTGGATGCTGTATCCACTACTTTGTTGTGTCTGTGCTAGCCTGGGAACCGGCCACCTCCGTTGTCCTTTGCTTCTGCACAAGCTCCATGAAAACCCAGTGATCAGAAGAACTTCGCCTGCAGACCTCTTCAGGTGATGCTATAGAGGAATCCTTCAAAGGGATGTCCATGTACAATGTATATAGCTAGAATGCTCAGATGAACAGCATATTAAAATTAAAACCACTGCCTATCATAACTACACTGGGCATCATGGAATAAAAGGCCTCTAGAAATTGCTGAACAGTGGTTAATCAAGATATTGCTAACACAATCGAATGATAATACAGTTCTTCTGCTGAAGAAGCACTTCAGACCTACCAGGTCCTTACAACTTCCAGAGTAGCCATTGCTCCTAATTAAAGATGGGTTCATAACCACGAGGAACTGTCCTAACTAAGCACTTACTGCTGGGTGCTGGCCAGCTGTGGCTGGCGCTTCTCCAGCTGCTACTCTGACGGAGGGGATGTCGGGAGCAGAAGGCAAACAGAATGAGTGAGACAGTGAGGCTTTCGGCTGCTAGCAGCTACAGGCTGTGGCATTCTGGCGTCTTCAGGTCTTTTAGATTTCCGACATATTGGCAGGGTATTTTAAAAAGCTGTAACTACTGTAGTTTTCCAGTTTTCATTGCTGCTTTAGCAAACCACGCTGTCTTATTGGTGGTACTTTCTTCTGGCCACTGCACTGTAGATAATTCATTGAAAACAAGATGTACCCACTACACAAAAGGTCAAACTCCTTCACCAGGTCAGAGTGGCTTCTTCTCCTCCTTTTTAATTTTTTTTCCTCTCTCTCTTCAGATTTCTATCTTATACCTGCATGTAGCATTTAAAAATCAAAAACAGTCAGACCTCTCTTCTCATCCCAGAATGGCTTTCATTCTTTTGACCCTGAGCAAGCACTTTCCCACTTGTCAGCTTGGTCTGTTTTTTTTAGCTGGCAAACAAGGTCGAGAAATCCTTACAAATTTGGTTTGGGTTAAAATTTTTGGTTTATTTATTTGAAATCCAAACTCCCTTGGAGGCACAAGTGCATTTGTGCACTTCCCTGTTTGTTTGTTTCAAAGAAGGAACTTTAATCATCTGAGTGATTTCCATGTCCTGTTCCTTATTCCTCTAGTGGTTGAAGCTGTGTAACATTTTAACATATATATATATATTCACAATTATATTCATATAAACAGTATACATTTTGAATCAGTTATTTGTTAAAGAAAAGTATATTCAATGAAGATCAAATTTAAAAGAAAAACTCTACCACCAGAGTCGGTCCTCCAGAGATTGAACATTTTCCAAATCTATCTGGTCTTTTCCCGTTGTGCAAAAATGACTCATTGCTCCGAATTTCAAAAACAAATGCGACAAACAATGGCACTTCATCATTTCAAGCCACAATGCCAAGACGGAAAATTTCCTGGGAGGGAGGTTTCCCGCCAGCCAAATCTCCTAAGCCCCAGATGCTAGCACTTTCTGGCAGTTGGATAGGAAACAAAGCTTTCTTTGGCAGCCAAAATGAGAGAGGCCCCTGGTGAGACTTTCTGAGGCACACCATGGCCGCCTTGTCCAAACCTTTGCTGGAGCTCAAGAAAAGCATTTCAGTTGTGTTACTTGCAGTGCAGATGATGTCTGTGTAACAACAATGGTTATTCACCTTCTTTTGATTTTGATTTTTGCTGTGTAATCAAAAAACTTGAATACTGTGAGAAGAAGTGAATTTTCAGTTGATGAATCAGCATCTTGTTCCCATGGTGATAACGCTAATTGAATATATCTATGAGGGCATGTATTAGTTACTGGAAAAAAAAATACAACACTAACAATACATAGCTGCAGTGTGTACAATGGCTGATTTAATTAAATAAAATGTACAAGTGTTAAGTGTGGCAACAGTGATTTGTTCTTATTTATCACTAATCTGTGGTTTCAGGAGATAAGAGAATAGTAAAGAGAAGAATAGATTTGAAGCCAAAAGAGAGACACAAATTTCTGTTTTTTTCTCATTTTTATTTAGTAACAGAATTCGCTTACATGCCCAACACTATATTAAGCACTGGGATGAACAGATTTTGTCCCTGCCTTCAAGGAACTTTTATGCGATTATGCAAAAAGAGAGAAAGATTTATTTTTAGTTTGGGGATCACTAGTAAATAAGAAATAGAGCTTGAGGGACTGGGGGAGTTTGCAGCCTAGCAGGGCCCAGGGGGCAGTTCTGTCCTCCAAGGCAGTGGCATGAAGGAAACACCTCTGCTTTGGGGAACAGCATCTTGTTTGGGTGGAGCCATAGCTGGTGTTTAATTTCTTGTAGCCTGATAATTAGAAATTAAATGGCTACATCAATATAAATAATGACAGGAATATGTAAACCTGAAATCAGTTGGGTTGGGAGAAGTTTAGTTTTTTTGAAAAATTCGTTTAATGCTGCTATAATAATTGTTTTACTGTAAAAATGCAGAAAGACACAGTTTAGAAATCTAGTAGGTTTTATTTAAATCTTACCTGCTATGCGATATGAAGCTCACTGGATCTGGTTTATCTGCCTGGTTGATTTACAGGATCTTTTGAAACTGAAATAAAAATTATGTTAGAAGTTTTTCAAGAAAATAGAGTCCAACTTTAAAATAAGTTCCAAAGTAGGAGTGCCTGTGCGGCCATTCCTCCTCCTCTCATTTGTTTCACGTGCTGTGCTCTCTATTAAGAAGAACTCTGGACTTCCATTACCTCGAGTTTGATTAAGGAGATTAAAACATCAGAGAATATTCAGTGTCTTCTCACGCTTATTTGATATGCAAACTCCATTTTAAAAAAAAGGAACAGTAATTCATATGCCCTTTTACAGAAACATAAATGTGGGGTGGAGGGGAACCGTCCAGACTGAGGGAACGTTATGCACATCTCATAAATGAATTAGTCACAGAGAGGTGCGGATACATACAAGCCCATTGCAACTGGCTTACGTTTCATTTGAACTTAGGTTGCTGGTGGAGTCATCAAGTTTATGTCAGCATGGAAGGCCTAGGTGTGAGCAAGCAGATAAGCACATGAAAAGGTAAAGAGAAGCTAAACAAGTATTTACTGAGAACTGAAATTACTGCAAGGTTTTCTTGAATAATGAAATAAAGATGGTCTGCTTGCATTCATTATGCTATAAAAAAAGAAAATTGAAAGTCATTGTCTTCAGTTGCTACACCCTGCTTAAAAATGATACTCTCCTTCAGTTAAGGTATGATTTCTGTTCCTAATCAAATTAAAGATATAATTACAATCTTAGAATGAGTCACCCAAGTAAGTATGTAATACAACTTTTTTCTCACTGTAATAATGGAACATTTGAGAAAGTCTTCTAGATGTCTTAAGAAAATCCTTCATTCTTAACACCTGCACACGAAGTACTCTTTTTGGGTTATACTCGGACTTCCCAGGAAAAGCAAAAGGACTCCTTTGCTTTAAATGAGCTCCACAGTACGGAGTAGATGATCCGTGGGAGTATCCTGTGGGCGAGCTGTTACACATGGTAGTTGAGACGTTTGACAGTGGTATTTGTATACTTCAACAGATACCGTCATTCACTCATAATGTTAAATTGATACAACCTTGAAGTATTACAGTGGAGCCGTATGACAAAATGGTTTAACAGATGATCTTGGAGAAAGAAAGCTTTGCAATCAATCTAGCTATGTCAATGCCTATGTGACTTTATGAAAATGTACTTTCTGAAGCCCCCATCAGTAAAATAAGATAACACTTGCCTCAGAACCCTCTTGTCATACCAGATACAGAAAGGGCAGCAGGTCCTGCTCTGTCATTCCTTTAATCTAGCAGTGCCACGTGGCTGATGTGTCCTGGGAGAACGTTTGTTATGGGTTCATATCTGTGACCTTCCCCATCTTTTGGGAAGAGTGAGCCTCGGGGCAGGTGTTGACTGCCTTAACTTACCTGTAGAGGTTAGAAAATAGTTAACCACCTTCTTTTAGGGACTCGCAGGGCCAGTTTGTCAGGGAAGCCCTTTGTTTCACTTCCCATTCTGAGGAAGGATTCTTCAAGATCTGTTTTTCTCAGTAGGTCCTTATAACTCAGTTCTGGTTTCCATTCCTTTCTCAAACTTCCCAAACATACTTTATTTTGGGTTTTGTTTTTATGTCACTCTCAAAACAGACTGCTGATTTGGATAAAGCCACCCAAACCCCACTACAGAATGTCTTCTACCATCAACAGGTCCAGCGTAGCCACTATACAGAAAGCCCCGGGCTGGACTGGAGATGGATATGGACACAACTGTCTGTGGATGTGCAGAAACAATTGAATTACGATGTAACACGGAATCCACATTGTGCCAGTTTTTCTTGGGTGTTGATCAGAAATTAGTCAACATCTAGGTCATGATATAGAATTTATATGGCACTAGTATAGCAGCAGCTTCTGGATGAGTTGGCCCTCCCGTGAATTTTCTAAGTGCTTCACAAACGTGATAATTTAGAGAAACACCTCCCCACCCATACTCTCTCACCCCAAAGAAACAGAGAGTCTATCCTAACGAGCCAGTTAGTGCTTAGGTTGGTGTACTAGTTTCTTAGGGCTGCCATAAGACAATACCACAGACTGGATGACTTAAACACAGTTCTGGAAATCTGAGATCCAGGTCTCAGCAAGACTGGTTTCTCCTGAGGCCTTTCTCTGTGGCTTGCAAAGGGCTGCCTGCTTGCTGTGTCCACACGTGGTCTGTGCACATGCATCCCTGTTGTCTCTTGTGTATCCAATTTCCTCTTAACAGGACACCAGTCAGATTTGACTAGGGCAGCCCAGGATGGCCTCATTTTAACTTAATCACCTCTTATAGGACCTGTTTCCAAATATAGTAACTTTCTGAGGTACTAAGTACTAGTGCTGCAACATACAAATTTGGAGAGGACACAATTCCCCCATAACAATTGTGTTTAGTGCAAAAAGCAAAGCCCACTAGGTATTTTAAGCAGGAAAGGATTTAATGCAGGGAAGAATAAATTTCCATAAATATTGGAAAAAATCAAAAAAGTGAAGGAAGGGAAGCTGCTGCTGCTTTGAAGGAACCGGTAACTCCTGAGCCACCATGGCAGCTCGGCTCCAGGGAGAAGGCCCAGGCGTGGCTGCGCAAAGCCAGTCATCTGCCTTCTGCCGATGTCTTGCACTCTCCTTAGCTTCCTTGAACAAAGTATTTTTCTCCTCTTTCCCTTTCAAACCTTGGGCAAACACTTAGCATTGGAATAATCTAATGCATAATCCCACTGGCAAGGGATTCCAAGAAATACAGTTCTGAGGATCTTTGCCCCAATATGCAGGGGAGAAAGTAGACTAGAGCAGAAATGATGCTGAGTTGGTAACAATTCACCACGGGAGCTGAGCCACAGAATCACGGTCTTCATCCACCTGCCAGTCCGTGCATTCAAGACCTACTCTCATTGAGGCATTGTGCTAACTGCTCAGGGTAGATTAAGGCCAAGATGGTGATGAATTTTTACTATCGCTAATTGCCATTGAAAAATTGAGGGGCAAAAAGGTTGAGCAGTTTGTCCAAGGTCATACAGCTATAAAATAGCAAGGCTGGGATAAGAACCCAAACAAATGGCTCCAACACTAAACCATGCTCCATCTTATGGCGACACAGCCTGTACCCCTTGAATTTATAAATTTGCAGTGGAGAGAATGAAACCAATAATGTCACAAATAATTAATTCAAAATTAATTTTCTTCTAGAGAAATACCTTTTATAGAAGGAGACAAGCCCTGTTAGTACCATTTTCATTTCTATCCCTCTACAAAATCTCTTCCTTTTTCCTCAAGCCTACTTTCTCTTCATGCTCAGCAGATAATCTTGACTCTGTTTTATAAGAAAGTAGGTGCCAGTGGGTGTGAATTACTTCAGAACTACATGGGTCAGGGTGCTCCAGAGAAACACAAACACTGGCATGCATATATATAGAAAGATTTATTATAAGGAATTGGATCATGTGATTATAGAGGCTTCATATAGTCCCAAGGTCTGTAGCCAGTAAGCTGAGCCCAGGATTGCTGATGGTGTCATTCCAAAAACCAGCAGGCTCTAGATGTAAGAAGAGCCAGTGTTTCAGTGTGAGTTGGAAAGCAGGCAAAGACTGCCACCTTGTTCCACC
Organism: Manis pentadactyla; assembly: GCF_030020395.1. Lineage (NCBI taxonomy): Eukaryota > Metazoa > Chordata > Mammalia > Pholidota > Manidae > Manis > Manis pentadactyla. The sequence continues at coordinate 95,965,754 of NC_080023.1, forward strand.
GCACAGTCATCAGGCCAGAGGAGTTCCCTCTGACTTAGGGGAAAGTCAGCCTTTTGTTCTGTTCAGGCCTTCAACTGATTGGATGACACCCACCCACATGGGGGTGGGGTCATTTGCTTTACTCAGCCTACCAATTCAAATGGTAATCTCATTCAGAGATGCTCTCACACTCAGAATGTTTGGCCAAATTTCTGCCACCTGTGGTCCAGTCACGTTAATGCATAAAATAAACCATTACAAATACCTTTCCTATTCCTACCTCTAAAATTATGTGTTTCCACCCACAACCAGCACTTGTGAAAAAACAAAATTCAACTGAGTAAATTTTAACAATCTTACTGGCTTTAGTCAATAAATGATTCATGAATTAGGCAGCAGATGCTCTAGCAGATAGAAAGAAGCTCCGCGGAGCTGAACAAAATGAAAGCCTTTTATAGGCAGAAGCGAGTGGGTACAAGAAAGTTCTACTTGGCAACAAAGTGGGTTGGTTATTGCAAAATTACTTTCCTTTAGGGGATAGCAGGGGGTCTCTTAGGCAGTTTACCTAACTAGTGCTAAACTGGCAACCCCAGAATTGGGAGTGTGGTATTGTGACTTATAATGGGAAATCTATATTTGGTCTTTGTCCTTTTCTGGCATGAGCTCCTAAAACCCTTGGAATTTCCTGAGCAATAAGAGCAATGGGAGCATCTCTTCTTATAATATTTGGTCTCTTGTCCTCAATTCCTGGAATGGTGTCAGAGCCAAACAGTGAAATAGGTGTCTTGTTATTCTTAACAAGCCCTCTCCACCGCACCTGAGTTTATGTTAATAAGGTGACTTTGGAAAAACAGCTGAATATGGGGGCTGTTTGCCAGGGGAACCAACTGAAAAAAAGTAACCAAAGATGAAACCCCACATTCAGTCCCACCCCCTGATTTCTGGGACAGGGGAGGGGCTGGAAGTTGAATCAGTCACCAGTGACCAATGATTTAATCAATCATGTCTCTGTAATGAAGACTCCATAAAAAAAAAAATGGAAAGGAGGGGGTTTGGAGAGCTTCCAGGTTGGGGAGCCTGTGAAGAGGCAGGGAGAGCGGTGTGCCTTGGAGCTCCTGCTAGCTCTGTGCCCTTTCTGCATACCTCGCCCTGTGCATCCCTTCCACCTGGCTCTTCCTCAGTTACATCCTTTTGTAATAAACCAGGAATCTAGTAAGTAAAATGTTTCTCTGAGCTCTGTGAGCCACCCTGCAAATCAATCAAACTCAGGGAAGGGGTCTTTGGAACCTCCCTCCTATAGCCGGTTGGTCAGAAGTATCAACTGGCTGCTGAAGGTGGTGGTGGTGGTGGGGTGTCTTATAGGACTGAACCCTAAACCTATGGGATCTGATGCTATTTTCAGGGAGTTAATGTTTGAACTGAGTTGAATTATAGGACAGCCAGCTGGTGTCAGAACTGCTTATTGTGGGAAACACTCCCCCAACACACTGGAATTGGGAGCAGGACCCTTTTAAGGAGATAATCAGAGAGGAAATAGTTATGAGAAAATCTTACCTAATTTTATGTAAGAAAATGTAGAAACCTGAATAAAAGATGATTTTGTTTAAATGGAAATTACTAAAATTTACCACAGAATAGAGAGCAAAGGTAAACCCCAATATGTGATGGGTTCATTTTATTTGTCAATTTGATTGGGCTAAGGGATGCCCAGCGGGCTGGTACACTATTCCTGGGTGCCTGTGTGGCTGCTTCCGGAGGAGATCAGCATTTGATCAGGTCCACTGAATAAAGAAGATGCACCCTCACCAGTGCAGGTGAGCTTCTTCCATCCCACTGAGGGCGTGGATAGAACAAAAGGGCAGAGGAAGGGCCAGTTTGCTGTCGCTGGGACATCTGTCATGTGCTCTTGGACATCAGTGCTGCTGGCACTCCTCCTTAGGACTAGGACCAGGAATTAACACCACGGGTCCCCAGATTCACGGGCCTTTGGGTTTGGCCTGAAACTACCCCACTGGCTTCCCTGGGCCTCCAGGCTACAGGCAGCCGATATGGGAGTCCTCAGCCTCCATCATTATCTGAACCAATTCCTCATGATAAATCTCTTTCTATCCACACACACACACACACACACACATATATCTCCTATTGGTTCTGTTTCTCTGGAAAACACTGATTAATACACCCAAAAGCCATAGAAAAAATTGAGAAAGGAACAAAAGATTTAGCCCCACAAAAAAGCTCCAGATCTGGGTATTATCACAGGTGGATTCTATCAGGATTTCAATAAACGATAATTCCAATGCCATTTAAACTGCCATGGGGATTCTGGGAGAAAAGTTCCCAACATTTTTTTTTTTAACAAAGCAAGTATATCATTGGTTCTAAAACTGGACAAAATCCATCCAAAAAAATCCAAAATAATGCCAATCATACTTCAAATAAACAACAACAGAAACTATCCAAAACAACAACTCACAGTCCAACTGTACAGAAAATGAAAGTGCCTGTGGCCAGCATTCTCAATTGGCCCTGGTTGGCTTGCTCACTGCACACGTGTGGGCAATGCATTGTTGACTCTATACGAAGAGCTCTGCCCAGTGCTCGGGGCTGCATGGCTGCAGGAGAGCAGAGGCTGGAGTGGTGGCAGCACTGAGGACAGAGACTGAGACAGCTACGTGGGTAGAGAGGCCCAGAGGCAGAGACTGGCTTGCTGCATGCAGACTTGCTCTGAGATGATTGGATTCTAGTGATTGACCTGCCACCGTGGGAGTAAAGTTGGGTATAAACCCTTTCACCCTAAGAACATTCCATTGTCATTTTTCGGTCTCACGAAATCAAGAGCAAACTTGTCAGGGGCTGAAACCCGTTGGTGAGACACCAATTTAACTAAAGAATAGCTATGCAAAAGTTACAAAATAGCAAACATAATTTGGCACACAAATCTAATTTGACCAAGTGGCTTCACTCCAAGATGCAAAAACAGTTTATTACTAAGAACTATTAATATAATTACTCACATTGAAGGAGCAAAGGCAAAAAACAATGTAGGATTATTCTTAGATGGCCAAGAGGCATTTGGTAAAATGTAGCATCCATTCTTGATTTCTGTGCCCGTTTAAGAAAATCAGAAGAGAAGTCTTCTTCCTTAAAATGATCAAATGATTTATGTGTATGTGTAAAAAGCACTTCCTTAATAAATGATCGAATAAATTTACACTAACAGCATTTAAGTTATGCCTATTTAAGCACAACTTTTGTAATAATTCGCAATATTAAAGAAAACCTTATCTCTCATTCTACACGACACACAACCACTTCTCTCCACTTACCTACCTCATCCAACCCTCCATGTCACCAGTTAGACCATTCTTCTTCATTTGTATTCAAGTTTTCCAGTTCATCTCTTTGTAAGGTGATAATAGTTATGGAATATTTTTTAATCCCCTGATGTGAATGTTTCAAAATTAATACACTAAGTCATTTTTGAAAAAGCATGAGAAAAGAATGAATGTGCAATAAATAGAGGATTACTTTGTTTGTCACATAATCCAACTAGAAAGGATTTACTTTTGGGAAGTAGGAGCTTTAACTTTCACTTCATTATTTAGAGGTCATATATAGAGACTTTGTTACATGCCTGGTGAGTCCTCGACGAACAAGTGGTTCTTGAGATGTTCCTGTTTCTGTGCATAAAAAGATTTCCCCTGTTTGACACTAGAGGGAAGCAGAACATAAGCCATTTTCCCAGGAGCTCCAGGGGGTGGCCACCCCAGTAGAATGGAAATCTCCCAGAAGCCAGGCTTAGTGATCAGAAAAGTTGCTGGTTTTTTCTAAATCTTAATTTTACCACCCAGATGTAGATGGGGTTGTGGACTGAATGACTCTAAGACCTTTGCCAGCACTAACATGCTGGGATTTTTAACATGAGGCAGGATTCACATAGTGACTGTAGTGACTGTTAAAACTTAACAATGTTAACGCTTAACTATCAAACAAAAGCTATTTAAGCCCAAATCTGTTTAGACATTAGTTCTTTTAAAAACAGTGTACATTTATTGAGAGCTTCTTGTGAGCCAAATACTATCCTAAGCATTTGTCTATCTTGTTATTTAGGCAACACCACTGTTGAGGTAAATGCGATTATTATTATTCTCGTTTGGCAGGTGAAGGAGAGGTTACTGGCTCAGGGCCTCACAGCCCGGAAGGGCAGGGCCAGAATGGAAGAGATTTGACTCCAGAGGTCATGTTTATAACTGCTCCATCATACTGGGAACTAGTGCCAAAAAAAGGCAACCCAAATGTCTAATAAAATGTTAATAATTGCATCCAGCTGGCAATTCATAGTTTTGTCCTTATAGAAAATGACTTTCTTTTGGAGTTTTCCAGTTCCTATAGTTTTACCATTGCATTCTGTATCTTGTTATCATAGATAATGCTGTAATCTGTCCATTGCAAAGGCTGTTGATCTCTGAGTTTATATCTCCCCATGTCCGACTCCATAGCCACTGGCAATGTCCCCCCTATGATTTTGCTGTCTCTGCCACCACAGTTCCAACACGTTGGTGGCTGAATGGTCCCCATCCCCAGGGAAAGGCTTCTAAGAGCTTCCTCAGGTGTGCTCTTCCCATAAAGCTTTTCCTCACTCTACAAGGGTCCAAGGGTTTTCCTTCATATCTCTACTTTGATAACAATCTCATTGTATTATTTTGTTATTTTTTTCCCAGCTAGATTTAAACTCCTTCAGATAAGATACTTCCTCTAAAGTCTAGCATAGGACTAGGAATATAGTAAATAATAAGTATTCTTTGAAAGAATGAATGAATGAATGCATGAAGAATTTTCAAACGTTTGCTCTGAGGATGTTTAACCAACCTGACTTTTACATAGATTTTTTTTTTTTCTTGTTGATGGCCTTAATGGTTTTGAGTAACAAAATAATTTCTGACTTGGTTTGTTTAATTGTTCAGTAAATTTGTAATGACAGTTATTTTGCTTGGCTTTTAAATCATTGTTCTTGATATTTTCCATGCTGTAAATTTTATTAACAATCTCTAGGTATTTTTATCAGCTGGTGGGCCCAACAATCGAGTACGAGAACTGCATGTTAATTGCAGGGAGGCAGGATTGCAAAAACCAGTGCAGTGTGGGAGGGTCCCAACATCTCTCCTGGGATGTGAACAACTGATATAATGGAGAAGCAACTATTTATCAATTTCCGAATAAACAAAGAACCACATAACTTGCATGGAGAAACACTCTATCTACCCGAGGGGTCACTCAATTTAAAACATTCTTGCTGATTCTAAAACTAGATCATTTCTGCTCACAGGTGCTCAGGATTCAAGCCAAGGATTATGCTGGGGGAGTAATCATTTTAGGCCACTTGGGACAGCTCTATTAGCTTTTGTTTGGTTTTAAACCAGTCTTTGACTTGGTCTCTATCTAACCATTAGTGCTTTTTTATAAAATGTATTTCTAAAATAGGTGATGTGGATAAAATGAAGGTCCCTATGGCCAGGATTTTCACCTGGTCAGCCAAGTCACTTCACACATGTGGGCAATACGTTGTTATTGACTCAATATAAAGAGCTCCGCCCAGTGCTCTGGGTGACACTCTGGCATGGCCGCAGGAGAGCAGAGGCTGGAGTGGTGGCAGCACTGAGGACAGAGACTGAGACACCTATGTGGGTAGAGAGGCCAAGAGGCAGAGACTGGCTTGCTGCATACAGACTTGCTCTGAGTGGATGGGATTCTAGTGACTGACCTGCCACCATGGGAATAAAGTTGGGTATAAACCCTTTCACCCCAAGAATGTTCCCTTGTCACTCTTCAGCCTCGTTGAATCCACAGCGAACTTGTCCGGGGCTGAAACCCACTGGCAAAACAGCTGCCTTTCTGTTTACAAAGCGTCTCTGCTTCTTACTCCACACCACCAGGCCTGGCTCTTTCCCTCCCTTCCCCTTTCTGTTAGATGCTTGCAAAGTGAGTGGTGAACCCCGGGGTGCCAAACTGGTTGTACGAACTCAGCCTGTCCTGAAGGGGTGAGAAGGCATGGTACCTATAGCACCTGACCTCTTCTGGGCTTGCAAAACCTCCAAGCTCAGCGTCAGCAGGAAAAAAATCATTTGGCATCTGAGACACACACACACACACACACACACACACACACACACACACACACACACACACTCATATACAACACACACATGCTTGCATATGCGACATGTTCTCACACACCCACAGGCTTTCACACTCACACATATTCTAACACACATTTACACACGGAGGAAAGGTTAGATGGACATAGTCTTCTTTGAGTGCAATAATTAGCTCTTAATCTTTTTATGTTTTGCAAGTTTTCTGTCTTAAAAATATACTTTTGTAAGTAACAAAACAGTAAATATTGTAAAATGAAGGAAATTATAAGCAAAATAAATTTTATATTGTCTGTTTTAATAAAATTCCTCAGAGAAAGAATATTTTCTTAATATGTCTAATGACCCATTATAATGACTCATTTCTATTTGTGAAACTTTGTAGTTATTATCTTGCATAAATCCTTACCAATTTATGTAATAAAATCAGTAAAATATTTATATATTTAGTTATTGTACTTTAAAAAGGAGTCCCTACAATTGTGCTGACTCCACATTTGGTTGAAAATACAGTTTGGGGATTTATATAACATTAGAAATTGTTGTGGCTCATAAATATTCATTTAAAAAATCTGATTAATGCATAAATGTTCTTCCTCTTTCAGATAATCATCACAGAAGCCCTGAATCATACACATAACGTTAACAGAACTTCATCCCCACCCCTGCTCAGCTCACCACAGACCCAAGGATTCTGGAATTCTCACATTTTGGCCTCATGTATCTTAGTCAGCCACCTTGTCATTGCCTGTGAGATTCACAGGTGACCCTGAACTTGATCGACAACAAGCTCAACAAATCATTCAAAAAGGATAAGGAAATTTCACTTTCAAACTGAATTTTTGGAAACAATTTTTATAAATCAATTCTAAACGTAGGTTTATGTAAAAGAAGGTTAATGGTCTTCCTTCATTATTTATGGGTCCGCTTTCACTGGGGTCTGAGGGTGATGGTGAATCACATCCCCTCTCCTGTGAGTTCTCATCCAATGGGGGAAAAGCCAAAGAGGTAAATGCCTACTTTATTTGGTAAGTAAAGATAAAATAGGATTAGGCATGGATTTGGAGCCAAAATGGGGCTTCCTATTCTGTTCCTGCCTTTTTTTGTACTGACTTTTCCACCCTGCTCTAGGGTGGGTGGAGAAGCCTTGGCCTGATGGCCTTACATTTCATGTGGTAGCACATTTCATGTGCAAGAAGATACATGTCCTGTGAACTGTCTGGACCTGTCAGAGTATGGTGCAAAGAAAAAAAAAGTTTTCTTCCAAAATTATTCATTCTAAGCAATGGAGCTCCCTGTTTATCAATATGATCAATGAGGAAATAAATGTCATGCTTACTACTGAACATGTCTGAATTCTTTTTTCCCATTGTTAAAAATATAATAAGACTGTAGATGAAGTGATGTGATGGGTGGACCACTTCTTGAAATGTCCTTGGTGGTTATTTTAATAGTGCTTCATCAAGGATTTCAAACATTGCCTTTTTTTTGGATTGAATGATTGGCCTAATTATCACCTAAATGGAGAGAGTAGATCATGAGGATTTTTAATATAAGAATTCAGTTTCAAGAAGAGTGAACAACAATATTTACTGGCTTTCCTGTTTGGCTTAGGAATGAATGGAAGTAAACAAATTATTGTGGCATCATCTCCTTCCCTATCAGAGGAAGATCTGGTAAGTGAGCTATCCCTGAAATGAAACAAGCTTTGAGTCCTACAACAAATGGAAACTGATGAATAAAAGGTCTTGTCTCTGACCTGCATTTCTCAAAGGTGGTCCAAGATTTTGTGCAGAGTACCAAGATCTGGTGTTGATCCACATTTTGTATTAGGAGCCAGTTTAATCAAAAGCAAAGAGCTGAGGAAAGGTCACTGTCCTCTTCTGGACGAGGGAGGAGGAATGGGGCAGAAGTGAGGAAGAAGGCTCCTCTATGTGGCCTCTCTGTGAGGCTATATTCTTCACCCTCAGATCTGTGCTAATGGAGGTCAACCCTGTTGTTTTGAACAAAGGGAGATGTGTACATGGGATAAGGTTCTTAGTAAAGGAAAAATAGGAAAGTTTATGCCCCCAGCAAATACCTAATGTCCTGCACATGGTAGGTACTCCTAAAAGTTGTTCTACTTACTTAAAATAGTTTGAAAATGCCTGTTCGGATCAGGGAAAGAAATCCTATAATATTAGAGTGAGCGAAAAAGTCCACAGATCAAGGCTCCTTTGAAGCAGCATGAGCCAATACTTTGTCCAGTGGAATCTTCCTGAGAATGGGTGAAACTGCTGTATCAATGGTTCGGACAAAGCAGAATTCTATTTCACAGTCACATAACACTCAGTGTGGATGTGTAGGTGACTGAGTAGATTTCTGTCATGTGATCGTTCAGAAACCCATATGCTAGGCCTGATACGCAGTCAGCAGTGGAAGGAAACAGGGTGGTAGCTCAGCTTCCCTGTTTGCTTCCTTCAGGAAGGGGCAGATCACCTGTGCTGGTATTTTATTGATGAGAACTTGGTCATGTGGCCATGTGTATGTGCCCGTTAGCATTCTAGCACCCTGGGAGGAAGGGAAGATGTATTTTGGCAGCTAACCGATAGTCTCAGCCAGATTTCTTACCCTGGAGTGTGGGGCTCTGTTGCTCTGGAAGGGTGCAGACAGTGAAGGAGGCTGATCTCCAATAGTCAGTAGACTGTTCTGTAGCTGGTCACCCCTTAGCAGAAGGCTCATGCAGCTGATGAAACGAATTCCCAGGATTTTTCAAACAGATTCACTAACATCATTTTAACTCTGTATGTCCCTATATTTGTAATAGTAGAAAAGTACACTGTGGTGCTCTTTATCAGTGATCACTAGACACCAAACCATTCACCAGCTCCTCTACCGATCCAAGCAGACCCTCAACTCCAGGAGTAAATCACTGAAGCCCCCAAACTGGATGGGGCTCCAGTTGGCTGACTCAGGGCCTTCATTCACTTGGCATGGCTGGGCCTCTGGTTTCTCCTTTCTCTGTTTCTTCTCTTTTCCCTCTACAGTTTCACTGCTGATTAGCACCTGCACCAGATGGTGAAGAGAAAGAGAGACAAATGGCAAAATAAACATAAGCCTGTTAATTACTTCTTAAAACTGGTGAAAACGGAGCTGACCAGGTGTAGCTGAAATGCATTTAGAACTGTGGCCAATCATCCCTTATCTCCTCCTAGTAACATAAGCACAGATACTTGAGAGGTGTCTGTGATACTATTTAACACTCTAATTTATCACATATTCATTTTAAGATGAGTTTAATGTATTTTTCTCAGTGGGATGTTGTGATATAATTTATAATTAGAAATATATATTTGATCTTCATCCCCATTTCTGGCACAGAGCTCCAAAAACCCTTGGAATTTCCTAAGTGAAGAGCACAAAAAAGGTGTAATTTTATGTTAGTTAGGTAATGTGGATAAAGTGAAGGTTCCTGTGGCCAGGATTCTCACCTGGCCCTGGTCAGCTAGCTCACTACACACGTGTGGGCAATACATTGTTATGACTCTATATAAAGAGCTCTGCCCTATGAACACATGGGACTACATCAAGCTAAAAAGCTTCTGTACAGCAAAGGACACCATCAGTAGAACAAAAAGGCATCCTGCAGTATGAGAGAATATCCAACAAAGGGTTAACATCCAAAAAATATAAAGAACTCACACACCTCAACACCTAAAAAGCAAATAACCCGATTGAAAAATGAACAGAGGATATTAACAAACACTTCTCCAAGGAAGAAATTCAGATGGCCAACAGGCACATGAAAAGATGCTCCGCATTACTAATTATCAGGGAAATGCAAATTAAAACCACAATGAGATATCACCTCATACCAGTTAGGGTGGCCAACACAGAAACAAAAAATGCTGGTGAGGATGCAGAGAAAGGGGAACCCTCCTACACTGCTGATAGGAATGTAAGCTAGTTCAACCATTGTGGAAAGCAGTATGGAGGTGTCTTGCCAATGGGTTTCAGCCCCAGGCAAGTTCACTATGGATTCAGTGTGACCAAAGAAAATGACAGCAAAATGTTCTTGGAGTGAAAGGGTTATACCCAACTTTATTTCCAGGTGGCAGTTCAGTCACTAGAATCCCATTCACTCAGAGTGAGTCTGTATGCAGCAAGCCGGTCTCTGCCTCTGGGCCCCTCTGTCCTCACAGCCATCCTCTGGGCTTCTCTGCCTGCACAGCCATCCTGCACGGCCATCCCGCACAGTCGTCCCACACAGCTGTCCTCTGGGCCTCTCTACACAGCTAACAGCCATCCTCTGTGCCTCTGTCCTTGGTGCTGCCACCACTCCAGCCTCTGCTCTGCTCTCCTGCAGCCTTACAGTCCTGCCACTGTATTGTGCCCAGAGCACTGGGTGGAGCTCTTTTTATAGAGTCAACAGCCATGTATTGCCCACAGGTGTGCAGTGAGCTAGTCAACCACAGCCAGGTGAGAATCCTGGCCACAGGAACTCTCATTTTATCCACAGGAGTTTCCTCAAAAACTCAAAACAGAAATACCATTTGACTCAGGAATCCCACTCCTTGGAATTTATCCAAAGAATACAACTTTTTGGATTCAAAAAGACATATGCACCCCTATTTTATTGCAGGACTATTTATAATAGCCAAGATATGGAAGCAACCTAAGTGTCCATCAGTAGATGAATGGATAAAGAAGATGTGTTACATATACACAGTGGAATACTATTCAGCCATAAGAAGAAAACAAATCCCACCATTTGCAACAACATGGATGGAGCTAGAGGGTATTATGCTCAGTGAAATAAGTCAGGCAGAGAAAGACAAATACCAAATGATTTCCCTCATTTGTGGAGTATAACAACGAAGCAAAACTGAAGGAACAAAACAGCAGCAGATGCACAAACTCCAAGAAGGGACTAGCGGTTACCAAAGGGGAGGGGTGGGGAGGGAGGGAAAAGGGGATTGAGGGGCATTATAATTAGTACACGTGGTGTGTGTGTGTGGGATCATAGGGAAGACAGTGTGGCACAAAGAAGACAAGTAGTGACTCTGTGGCATCTTACTATACTGATGGACAGTGATTGCAATTGGGTATAGGGGGGGACTTGATAATATGTAACCACATTGTTTTTCATGTGAAACCTTCATAAGAGTGTGTATCAATGATGCCTTAATAAAAAATAAATAAAGAGCTCCACCCAGTGCTCTGGGTGACATGGTGGCATGGCTGCAGGAGAGCAGAGACTGGAGTGGTGGCAGTGCCGAGGACAGAGACTGAGACCCAGAGGCAGAGACCAGCTTGCTGCATGCAGAGTTGCTCTGAGTGGATGGGGTTCTAGTAATTGACCTGCCACCGTGAGAATAAAGTTGGGTATAAACCCTTTCACCCCAAAAACATTCCTTTGTCATTCTTCGGTCTCTTGAATCCATAGTGAGTTTGCCCAGGGCTGAAACCCATTGGCAAGATAGGTGACTTTTCAAAAGCCCAGAAGTATGGGCACTGGTTGTGCGAGGAGCCACCAAGTGATTAGAGGATTGGAACTTTCAGTTGCATCCCCTGACTTCCAGGAGGAGAGAAGCGCTAGAGGTTAAGTCCCTCACCAATGGTCAATGAGTTAATTAGTAATGCCTGTGCAATGAAGCCTACATAAAACCCCGAAAGGGTAGGGCTCAGAGAGCTTTTGTGTTGATGAGGAAGGGGAGGTGCTGGGCGCAGTGCCTGCAGACAGCGTGGGAGCTCTGCACCCCTTGTACGCGCCCTGCCCTATGTGTCTGCAGCTGGATGTTCATCTGTATCCTTTCTGACAAAGCAGTAAACATAAGTAAAATGCTTCTCTGAGTTCTGTGAATGTTCTGACAAATTCAACAAACCCAGGGAGGGGGTTTTTCGAAGGTTTCTTCTGTACCCAGTGGGTCAGAAGCACAAGTGCCAACCTGGGTTTGCAATTGGTGTCTGAGGTGTGCGTTGTAGTGAGGCAGTCTGGTGGGATATGATGCCATCTCTGGATAGTGTCCGAATTGTACCATGTTGTGGAACAGCCTACTGTGGTGGAGAATTGCCTGGTGTGTGGGGAAACCCCAGCACATTTTGGGGGCCAGCAGTGTCAGAAGTGAAGTGTTATGTGTGAGTAGTAAAGGAGACACACAGGAAAGAAACACAAAGGCTAAAGATTCATAGGAAGGAAAGACTTTTCCTTACACAGTAGGGAAGGACAGTAGGTTTTGCTTTTCAAACGCTTCACAAATAATTATAACAGTGAATGTTTATTGAGAGATTATGTGTCCAGTACAGTCTTAAATACTTTATGTAAGTGGTTTCATTTAATTCTTGCTACACCCCTGAGTGGCAGATAGTTTTATTACCCTTACTTCATAATCTAGAAAACTGGGCCATAGCCAAGCACATATACCTAATAAGTCCCAGAGGCATTGCTGTCTGATTGCACAGCACAAGAACTGAACCTTTACATTATCCAACCTCCCTACTCTGGTAGCAAACTATGGCCTGCTAAATTTTAAAGACAATATAGTGAACATATTTTTCTCTTGAGAAAGTGAGTTAATCTGTGAAATTCTTTTTTTCTCCATGGGGCCTGAATGGAATGAAATATCTAACCAAGATCTGAGATGCCCCATTATATGTTGATCACTCAGTCATAAAAACAACACTGCCTGGATGTGCTTCCTCAAGCTAGTGGGTCATTAACTATCAAGGAATTTAGATGACACATACGCCCCCAGATTACCAAAGGAGAAGAAAGTTAGCAGAAAAGATGGAGGGCAGAGGGAGGGAACCACACTGTGTGCCCCTATGCCCCTACAGATAACAGGATAGATACTGGTACCAGTTCCTGTTGACTCGCTTACCTAGTTAATGAAGATCTCCCGTGAGGTTAAATAGCACCTGTGGGCTGCCATCACACATCGCACTAAATCCTTTTGTGTCCTTCCTCTCCTGTAACTCAACAAATTGTAAACATTTCTCTAGCAAGTGGCAAAAAAGGCAGCAATGGGTACAGAACAGGCAGCTGGGGTCACCAGGGGACATGTCAATAGCTGTGCCTAATGACAATATTGGAGGGCCCAATTAGACTCCAGAAAGTTCCCCTGAGCAATTCTGGATACGGTGTTGACTTTTGTGAGTCTTCAGCAATGCAGAGCACCTGCAGAAGGGCTCATTAGTGACAGGAAGTATCTTTCTCTGTTCAACTGCACCTTCAGCTCAGAAACATGAAACTCTTGGCAAGTAGAGCCTGTCAGCAGCTCAGGGAAATCTTTCCTTTGGTTTCAGTTCACTAGGTTTAGCAACCTCTCCAGTCACCTGTGAAGGCACTGGAAATCCACAGGAAGGTGCGGCCCAGATCCCCCACTTAGAAGCCACTCATGCTGCCACTATAGAGTTCCAAGCAATGTAAGGCACTTTAGAGAATTAGCATCTTTTCTCAAATATAGAATTTATGCTTTTCTCCCTCCCACAGAGCTCATCTTTTCCTATATTCTACTTTGTAACATCTAAATATGTACTAAAACAAATTATAGTAAAGGTGATGCTTGATTTGCCCTGCAGAGACCTTTTATGATATATATTTTCATGGATCTAGAAATTAACTTCATTCATAAAAAAGTGACTTCAGAGATGGTTGCAAAGCAAATTTTCAATCATACAGCTTCCTTCCTGCAGTAGGTCTTTTATTCCCTGGGTACTGTGGCCTGCACTCCTTTAGATCCTGGGGAAATGGCAGCAAATAACAGACAAAGGTCCCTTCTCTCGTGGACAGGGGAGATGGCCCCAAATAAATTAATGAAATAGTTAATGCAGATGGTAAAGGTCCTATTGAGATAAAGAAATCAGAGAAGTGCAATAAGAACTAGGATGTAGGGGTGGGACTGTAATTTTTACTAGATTAGTCAGGGAAGTTCTCACTAAGGTGACAATTGAGTAAAGACTTGAAAGAAGTGAGGGAGGGAGACTTGTGCCTGTGGAAATGATGGTCAGAAGAGTGAGGGTGGTTATATGCAGGCTGATTGGTTTTGTCCTTGTATTACAGAGGGAGACTAGTTACACAGTCATTGAGGTTTTTGAGACTAAAATCTGCTGCAATGGACTACATGTTTGGGCTCCCCCAAGATTTATATGGTGAAACTCGAATCCCAATGTGATGGTGTCTGGAGATGGGGCCTTTGGGAGAGGGTTTGGGGGTGAGGGTGGGGCCCCCGTGGTGGGTTTAGTGCCCCTGTAAGAAGAGCTCCCTCACCCTTTACCCCACACATCAGTCATCTGCAGCCTGGAAGTGGGAAACTGACCACGTGGGACATCCTGATCTCAGAGCTCCCAGCCTCCAGAATTGTGGGAAATAAACTCCACAGTTTATAAGCTACCCAATTATGGTACTTTGTTACAGTGGTCTGAATGTACTGAGACAACTATAAAAACAACTAATTGGTTTGGAAGAACATTGTGAAGAAATCTCAAAAGATTTGGGCTAAAACGACTGTATTTATACAACAGATTGTCTTATTATAAAGCATTGTTGAATTCCAACAAATCAAAACTATACTTTATCAAATAAATCATTTAACTACATTTCATTTTGAAGCAATTATTTTTATGGCATGTAACAGCAAAGTTCTCTGTACAGAGAAAAATAAAGGTCTGAGGTATGAGGTAATGTGCAATAAACTAAGGTAAAAAGTCTTCAAGGGCAAATTAATCTGACTTGATTTTTCCAGCTTGTTGATCAGTCAAATCTAACCATTTCTAATTATTTCATTTTGGAAGACTGATAAAGACCCACATTAAGACTCTGAATCTTCCCTTATATCCCTGTACTGTATTTGTGTATTAAAGCAAACATTCTGCTCACCCCTCTGTGACTTGATAATGGTCTGGGGAAATCCTTCTGTACCCATGCAATTATTATCCTATATTCCAGTATGGTAAACTACAGGGAAAGAAATAAAAAGAAAGCAAGAATGTTGTAACCCTTTAGCTGGTTTTGCTCAAGGGTGACACCGTCAAGGTTCCAGGAAGAGAAGATAAACACCCTTCATCTCTGTCCTGTGAAAGGGGCCCCACTCTGCCCGGGGCATGCAGTGGGCACATCATACCCTCAGATTCCTTGAAGGTCAGTACATTTTCTTATTCAACAAGTGTTCAGGAAACTTTTCAATGTGGACACAATGATTAACGTAGTCTTAGAGTTCAAAGGCTGGTTCTATTGTTTTGACTAAGTGACAGCACAAAGATCTAGCAATAAAAGCAAAGGAATGGGAACAAGGATCTCTGACAATGCACAGAAGTTTCCAGATAGGAATTTACAAGGCCTGACCTTGTAAGCTCTGCCCCTGCAGAGGCATCTGTGCATTTAAGGCCCCAAAAGGTTAAGAACCACTAGCTGTTTTAAATCTGTCATTTAAGCACTGCCAACTTCCAGCTAAGAATTTCTTTTATTTTCCTAGCTCCTAAACACATCCAGCATTTGTTATTGGTTTGAGACAATAACATTGAAATGGCCTCTTTCTTTGTAGAGACCTCAGGAATCTGCCAGGATTTTCAGAGACTTCATGCTCTCCAACAGTGATTTTAAATTTCTTCTTTGTTTTTGTATATTCATTTGCTTTTAAACCAAACTGCATTATGTGGCTTGTCAGCTAAATGGGTTATCTCTATCTGGTGTGTTGTTCTTAATGGTTCTCTGTGGCATCCTTTCCATTTCTCACTCCCTGATCACCAGAAGTTAATAACAGTAGAACTCTAAACAAATGAGCCACTATTTCCAAGGGACTGTTTCTGCTAGCATTAGGTTATTTTTGTTTTGTGTGAAGTGTTGCCTAGGAGGTTTTTATTTTCAGTAACTGCAGTTTTTGGTTGTTTCTTTATTTCATGGATGGTAAAAAAGAAAACAGTTTTGGATTATATGTAGAAAAATTGTCTTTAAAATCCTCAATTACATAGCATGTAATTTCCTATAAAATTCTTGGGAAACACAGAAGAGCCTTTTAATGAAAGTAATCACAGGTGCCTTAGTGTAAATCTTATGGTAAAGAGAGATTTTAATAAGCTAATCCCATATTCTAGGGCCCATTTAAGTTCAGTGGGTGGCTAACCATAATGTTATGATTTCAGCCTATGGAAAATAAATTTACCAAACTGTTTATTCACTTGAAAAAGTCTCTAACCATGGGCAATGAATTTTAACCAATGGGGAGAGATTCAGTTGAATTCTATTAAATAACCATTTTTTGCAGGTCAAAATGGTAGAATATCAGTTTCATAGTGTCTGACCTGATAGAAGTTAAAAAAAATTATAGTAACCTAGATCCATACAAAGACTTGGACAGATGGGAGAGAAAGGATCTAGAAGGACTGAATAGAGCAAACGGGCAAACCAGAGTTCTGCACTGGGCACTCTTTTGCATTGGTTCAAAATTTAATGCTGTCCGCTTTGGGGGGAGCATTTGGAACGAGCTAGGCACTACACTAATCTCTCTCTGATCTACATATGCTGTTTAAAAATACATTGTTTTTATGTCAATAATCGTTGAGATATTTTTATCTTCATTCTTATGGCTGAGAGAACTGAGGTTCCCAGAGTTGGAATAACTCTCCCAAGTGTGGGAGAAGCTGGCTCTACTTTTACTGGATATCAGACAACATTCTAGTCCAGTTTTGTCTGATTCTAAAACATCTGCACTGATTCATTATGCCGTTTTGTCTTGTGACCAGAAAGCAGGAGAAAGCCTCAGTGCTGGGGAGTTTAGTGGGTGCTCTGCTCCCTGTATTATCAAGAGAGAACCTATACCCCAAAGCAAAGTCTGGTGTTTCTCTTTTTCAGGCTACTCTTTTTTCTTTATATATCAGAGCTTTACGCCACTGGGTGTCAGAGCCATGAAGATTTTAAAAGAAATCCTTCAATTTCCTGTTGTATCTCAAAGATTAGACTTTTATTTACAGTTAGAATCTAAGTTATAAATGCCACCCTCTTTCTTTTTTTTTTCTACCAAGGGTGCATCAGATGTAGAAAAGAGCTCAAGCTGTAAAACTATAGATTAGAATAGGGCATAAGGATGTTAAAGAGACAAGTTTTCCTTTCTCCTTTATTGGTGAGAGTGGGGATGCCTTAGTGTTTCATTCCAGGGTGCACTAAGCACATCTTGGGAGATGGTGAATGGTGAATTCTCCCAAATTGCCATATTTCCTTCTCCAACTTTTCACCAATCCATAATTTAAAGAATACAGATGTATTATAAGAAGGGACCCAGTATAGGTGATGAAGATATTCTGGCATTAGATATTGGTGATGGTTGCACAACCTTGTGAATATACTAAAAAGCCACTGAATTGTATAGTTTATGGTGTGTAAATTTTATCTCAATTTAAAAAATAATGCTAAGTGTTACTGTTTACTGGATATGTTATGGCCCCACACTTGGCTAAAGACAGTCCAGTGAAGGCATACTATTATCCATATTTAACAAATAAGAAAACTGAGGTTGAAGGAGGTTAAACGCTTTGTTCAAGGACACATACTAGGAAGCATTTGAGCTGAGGAGACTCAGGTCTATTTCCAAAGCCCCAGCACTTAATCTCTCCCAGCAATAAGCTGTCCTGGTAAAAAAAGAATGATTACATATCTGATAATACTCAAATGAAAAAATATTTATATGTGTGTAAAAAAAAGTGGGGGAGCCCAGTATAAAAAAGGAGAGAAAGGCATTTAAAAAAATTAAGGCATTGAACAAATCCATAGATGTGGGTTAAAAAATGTAATTTCAGTTGCAAAAGGCTAGATTCAGAATCTTTGAGCTGTGAGAAGGCCTTTAAACCTTGTGCCCCACCCCATGCCTCCTTCATATTTCTAAGGTTTCCCTTTACCTTGGACATTTCATATTTGGGAGTTAAAAATTTTTTTTTTAATCTCTCCCCAACCAATCCTTCTAGAACAAATCTGGTGAAGCCAATGCAGTGTGGGCTTGAGACATGGGGAACTGGCTGGACTGCCAGCTTGAGTTCAAGTATGGATCCAACACCACCAAAGATACTAGGAATTTGCCTAGAAGCTTGTGGGAGAAACCAGCTCTACTTTTCCAGGAGGTTAGTTTATTGATTCATCATTCGACTATTGTTTCTTCATTGCCTGCTTTAAGTCAGGCATTTTGCCAAGAACTGTGGATACACAGATGGCTTGACCTAATTCCTACCCTTGTGGAGAAATGACATGGGATTCAGACAAGTGCCCTGTCCATGACAGGTCTGTGGGAGGACAGCAAGGGGCGAGGGGAATGCAGTGAGCCAGGCTATACCAAGGGGGTCAGACGGCGTCTGCTGACGTGATGGGGCTGCTCATACTGAAGCGTTAGCAGAAGAGGGATGGTATTTCTGTTTTCTTAACTGCAGAGTGAAAATTTATTTTAGCAAGGGCATGCTTCTGGGTCTTTTAAAGGAGTACTTTCCTTCATGTGTGATATTTTTGTGAGTGTAAAATAAATGCACCTTCCTCGACTGACATTAGACAAGTGTGAGGAGAAGTGACCACAGAATGGGCAACAGAAAAGGAGAAATGAGTGCTTCTCTCTAACAAACAATATTCCAATACATGTTATAGTGAGAATAGGCATTCATGAGATCTGTTGTAGTCACAGGAAGCGTATGCACCAAAGAAGGAATTTCAATAACTTGTCCAAGAATTAATAGCCCTCTCTACTCCTAAGGAAAAAAAAAACCCATTAGTCCCTTATTTTGTTTCTCAGTGGCTAATGAACTACATAAAAGTCTATTTCTGTGCAGCAAGTAGCTGTAAGGAGTGCTTAGAAGGCAAGTAACAGCGACCAGTACCTGGAGTCAGCCCCAGACTGGTACACGTTTAACTATCTCCAGGACTGAGGTAGGTCATCTTAAACAGAACTAGTCCCCACCCTTTCAGTTTGTTTCCTGAAGTGGGCTCCAAGGACTATCTGCCTCAGAATCATATAGGATGCTTGTTACAAGTACATATTTTTGGGTTTGCCAGATCTACTGATCCAGAATCTCTTTGGATAAGGCCCCAAACATGCATTTTTAAAAAATAAAATTCTCAGTGATTTTTACACATGCCATGGTTCACAAGTACTGCTATGGCAGTTTACAGTCTTCAAGTGTAATCTGGAATAGACATGCATGTGAAGAATATAGATATAAGGAATATATTTAACCCATGGTAATAAATGTGGCTATAGAAAGAAGAGGTATAACACTTAAGATATTGCAGTTCTGGAAACCACTGAAATACAATTTATATTGACAAGAAAATGCATGAGGAAAACTAAATACTTCCTTTCTCTTCCCTTTCCTCTTTTCAATCTTTTTTTTTCTTTACTCCTTCTTGTTACTCCTTTTTTTTTCTTTACTCCACTCCTGCAACTACAAAACGTGAAAAAATGGTCACAATAGAAGTGATAATCATTATAATAATGAAAAAAAGAGTTTCAGAGTTTTTTCTAGGATCTGCTAAGATTACAAAAAAAGTATCTTTCAGCTACACTTCAAAAGAGTTAGGCAGCTTAATCCTTCTTCATCAGATTCATTGAATCATGAATAGTTCCTTCCATGTGGCATGAAACTTCTAGACGTATTGCATGTATAAATGGCAGGAGGCTCACAGGTGAAGTTTACTGTGAGTGAGGACAGACACAGGGATAATCTGTGAGCAGTTTTAAGCACATATATCTCTTTTGTGGATCTATCATGCCTTTCAAAGAAGGAGCAAAAAGCTCTAAATATGCTCCATGCCTCTCAGCATTAGAAACTTCCTTGCCAAGAGAAATAAGCAAAATAAACAAATGGGACTACATCAAACTAAAACCTTCTGCAAATTAAAGGAAACTTGAACAAATGAAAAAGCAACCTACTGAGTGGGAGAGTATATCTTCAAATGATATATCTAACAAGGGGTTAATATCCAAAATATATAAAGAATTCATATGCTGCAATGTCCCCCACAAAAAATTATTAAAAAATGGGCAGAGGATCTGAACATTTTTCCAGAGAAAACATACAGATGGCCAACAGACAAACAAAAGATGCTCAATTAATCATCAAGGAAATGCCAATCAAAACCAAAATGTGATAATCACCTCACAACAATTGCTACTATCCAAAAGACAGAAATTACAAGCGTTGGCAAGGATGTGGGGAAAAAAGAAACCCTCTTACACTGCTGGTTGGAATATAAACTGGTGTAGCCATAATGGTAAAAAAGTATGGAGATTTTTCAAAAAAATAAAAATACCATATGACTCAATAATTCTACTTCTGGGTATTAACCCAGAGAAAACAAAATCACTAATCTGAGAAGGTACATGAACTTCTATGTTTATATCAGCATTATTTATAATGGCCATGAATAGCCTATGGAATTTATATAGTCATACAATGGAATATTACTCAGCCATAAAAAGAAAAACCTTGCCATTTGTAGTGACATGGATCGAAATAGAGGGTATTTTGCTAAGTGAAATAAGCCAGGCAGAGACAAATACCATATGATTTCACTTATATGTAGAATCTGAAAAAATATATATGAACAAAACAGAAATAGACTGATGGACACAGAAGAGACTGGTAGTTGCCAAGGGGGAAAGGAGTAGTGGAGGTGAAGTGGATGAAGGGGATTTTAAAGAGGTACAAACTTCCAATTTTAAAATAAACATAGGGCTAATGGTATAGCATAGGGAATATAGTGAATAATATTGTAATATCTTTATAGGTTGACAGATGGTAACTACATTATGGTAAGCATTTGGTAATGTACATAATTGTTGAATCACTGTTGTATACCTGAAACCAATATAATGTGTATCAGCTACTCTTCAGTAGAAAAATGGTAGAAAGAAAAACAAGAAAAAAAAGTCCTCTTTGCTACTAAGTGTGAACCACAGAGATGTTAACTGCCAGAAGTCTCAGATCCAGAGTTTTAGATAAATTTTCTGGTGGGCTTCATTGGCTCTTGTGGTATGTGTATCTTGCTAGTGGTACGTTCAGGAACTATTTCACAGGCACTAATGGCACCGTGGCACAAATACAGAATTTCATACCAGAGTCAATTTTATTCCATGGTAATAGCCAAGATCTGTGGTGAGGGGGCATCCTATCACAACCAAGAATTGTACAAATTTTATCAGCAGACTTACAAGGAATTTTCTTAATTATTTAACTCTGGGTTAATTGACTTGGAGATTCAGAATCTTGCCTTTCCTTGGTCACCATTCATCTCATCTAGGAGGCTGATTCCACCTTTTCTTGCTCAGCTCCCTTCCCTCTTTTCTGAGTGTCAGCACCATATATTCTTAGCAATACTGGCTAAATAAATAATTCCAGATTATGACCCATATTGGCTAAAGCTAATTGGATTAATGAGATATTTGTAAGAAAAACCCAGAAGGTTCAAAAATATGCATTAAGTTCTTAGATTGACATTTTGAATAGGATGAAAGAAATAAAAGAACAATGAGGAAAGGGGCAAAATTGAGAGGAGAGAATTATGCAAATATGAGAAGAAAGCAAGATTATGTCAACTGCAAACATCAAAGGACAGTATCATTTTATAAAGGTCAAATTTGGAGGGTGGAGACATTTTTACTTACTGTTTGAAGTAACATTTCTTTTTTCTTCTTGTTCTGGGTTGAACTGTGTCCTCCCAAAAGATGCTGAAAGTCCTAACCCCTAGTACTTGTGAATGTGAATTTATTTGTAAATAATTATTTGCAGATGATCAGATTAAGATAAGGCCAGTAACATGAGCCCTATTCAATATTATGTCCTTATAAAAAGAAGTCATGTGAGACAGAAATAGACATGGATGGAGGAAAAATAATGTGAAGACTCAGAGAGAATGAATCTGCAATGAAGGAATGCCTGAAACTACCAGAAAGAAGGAGACAGGCATGGAAGAGCAGAGAGGAAGACCTCAGACCACAGAAGGAAACAACCCTCCTAACACTTTGATTTCTGACTTCTATCTTCCACACCTATGAAACAATGCATCTTTTTTAGTTAAACCACCTAGTTTATGTTACTTGGTTATGGAAGCCCTAGAAAATGAATATACTTCTTGAAAATGATATTTATGGATTTCAAAAAATAAATTAGAATATCATCAAGATACAGAACTTTGCTCTTTGGGACATGAGAATTTTCCAAGCAATTTTCCGGTTTGGTAAGTGACCCATAGAAATTGAGAGTGGGCAAATCCTAGAATCAGCCATCTCTCGGAGCACTGGCTCCTGTCATTGGAGAATGGTACAAAGGATCTGTGCACTAGGTGTAGTTGTACCTATTGGCGTATTTTTTCTTCTAGGTCCTCTCAGCTGACAGCAAGAAAATGAATGTGTTTATAATAACAGACACATATACTAAAAACTATACGTAACTATCTGTATCTACATTAGGCTATCTAAGACTTCATACTGATGTTTCCAACTCTAATCCATTACCTTATGGATCATTCTAGCCTCTTCCCCTTACCTGTAAGCCCCCACTCAAACCATCCGCTTTCCGTTTGCATAATGTTTCCAGTACACATGTATAGTGGTATCAAAATTATAAACCCATACCCCGCTGGGAACCAACTTTATCAATTAGAATATGGTGTTCATATCCAATTTCTTTTGCTTTCTGTCTTATAGACTTCACTTTTTTTTTACTGAGGTATTTATATACAGTCTTATATTAATTTCAAGTATACAACACAGTGGTTCATCAGTTCCTCATATTATTAAACCCTCACCCCCTCTAGTGCAGTTGCCATCTGTCAACATAGAAAGATGTTACAGAATCTTAGGCTATGTTCTCCATGCTGTACTACCAACCCTATGACCAACTTATATTATGATTGAGAATTTTTGTGCCTGTTTATACCCTAACCATTGATATCACTCTTTTCCAAAGTTACCTCAGTCAGCACCTTTGCCTCACCTTTTTTAGTGAGGTTGTTTCAGACATTGTAATACAGCTAAATTGTCACATTCTGCAATCATTCTTGGATACCCCAACCTTCTATATATTTTCAAGTTTTGTGTTAAGATTCATTCTTTGTACTGTAAAATTCTAAGGGGTTTGACAAATTCATAATGTCTTTATTCACCACAGTTTTATGCAGGATAGTTTCACAATCTTAAAAAAAAATGACTTGTGTTTCACCTACTCAGCATGTCCCCATCCTCAAGCTTCTGCCAACCCTGATTTTTATTTTATTTGTTTTTTAACCATTACTAGAATTTTTCTCTTTTGCAGAATGTCATATAATTGGAATCATAGAGTATGTAGCTTTTCAGACTTGGTTTACACTTAGCAATATGGATTTAAGATTCATACATAGCCTTTTGTGACTTAATAGCTCTTTTTTTCTTTTAATCCCTGAAAAATAGTCCATTATGAATAGTTACTATGAAGGTACCAGTACTTTTCACCTTTTGAGGAATACTTTGGTTGTTTTCAGTTTTGGGCATGAATAAAACTGCTATAAACATTCTAGTACAGATTTTTGAGTGGGCATACATTTGGGTAAATACATATGAGGGTGATTGCTGGATTGTATAGAAAGACTATATTTAGCTTTGAAAGAAATTACCAAACTGCCTTTTAAAGTGGTTGTACCATTTTATATTCCTCAGCAAAGATGAGAATTCCTGTTGTTTCACATCCTCATCAGCAATTGATATTATTGTTTTTTCATTTTAACCAATCTAATGAGTATGTAGTGTTATCACGTTGTTTTATTTCGCAATTCTCTGATGACATGTGATGATGAGAATCTTTTCATATGTTTATTTGCTATCTCTATATATTCCTTGGTAAGTTGTCTGTCAGATTTTTTGTCTATTTTTAAATTGTGTTTGTTTTCTTCTTGTTGACTTTTAAGAATTCTTTGTATGTTTGAGACACAAATCCTTTATCACTACATATTTTGCAAGTATTTTCATCTAGTCTGACTTGTTTTTCATTCTCTTAACAGTGTCTTCCACAGAGCAAAATTCAACTCAACTAATCTTTCATGAATTATGTTTTCGGTGTTGATCTAAAAAATCATCACCAAACCCAAATTCATAAATTTTCTCCTAAGAAGTTTTACACTTTCAGAAGAAACTATAGAAAAACTGGAAATCTTTCCATTTTATATTTAAGTTTACAATGCATTTTGAGTTTACATAAAGTATAAAGTCTATGCCTATGTTCACTTTTTTTGTGTGTATGAACATCAGTTGTTTCAGCATTGTTTGTTTAAAAAAAAATCTATGCCTTCTCCATTAAATTGCCTTTGCTCCTTTGTCAAATATCTGTTCAAACTCTACATCCAAAAGCAACAGGATGCACATTCTTCTCAAGTGCACATGGAACATTCTCCAGAATAGATCACATACTAGACCACAAAAAGAGCCTCAGTTAATTAAAAAAGATTGAAATTCTACCAACCAACTTTTCAGACCAAAAAGGTGTAAAACTAGAAATAAATTGTACAAAGAAAGTAAAAATGCTCACAAAATATGGAGGCTTAACAACATGCTCCTAAATAATCAATGAATCAATGATGAAATTAAAATAGAGATCAAGCAATATACGGAAACAAATGACAACAACAACACAAACCCCCAACTTCTGTGGGACGCAGTGAAAGCAGTCTTAAGAGGAAAGTACATAGCAATCCAGGCATATTTAAAGAAGGAAGAACAATCCCAAATGAATAGTATAACGTCACAATTATTGAAATTGGAAAAAGAAGAACAAATGAGGTCTAAAGTCAGCAGAAGGAGGGACATAATAAAGATCAGAGAAGAAATAAATAAAATTGAGAAGAATAAAACAATAGCAAAAATCAATGAAACCAAGAGCTGGTTCTTTGAGAAAATAAACAAAATAGATAAGCCTCTAGCCAGACTTATTAAGAGAAAAAGAGAATCAACACACAACAGAATCAGAAATGAGAAAGGAAAAATCACGACAGACTCCACAGAAATATAAAGAATTATTGGAGAATACTATGAAAACCTATATGCTAACAAGCTGGAAGACCTAGAAGACATGGTCAACTTCCTAGAAAAATAAAACCTTCCAAGACTGACCAAGAAAGAAACAGAAAATCTAAACAAACCAATTAACAGCAAAGAAATTGAATTGGTAATCAAAAAACTACCCAAGAACAACACCCCTGGGCCAGAAGGATTTACCTCGGTACCTTATCAGACACACAGAGAAGATATGATACCCATTCTCCTTAAAGTTTTCCAAAAAATAGAAGAGGAGGGAATACTCCCAAACTCATTCTATGAAGCCAACATCACCCTAATACCAAAACCAGGCAAAGACCCCCACCAAGAAAGAAAATTACAGACCAATATCCCTGATGAACATAGATGCAAAAATACTCAACAAAATATTAGCAAACTGAATTCAAAAATACATCAAAAAGATCATACACCATGACCAAGTGGGATTCATCCCAGGAATGCAAGGATGGTACAACATTCGAAAATCCATCAACATCATCCACCACATAAATGAAAAGGACAAAACCACATGATCATCTCCATAGATGCTGAAAAAGCATTCAACAAAATTCAACATCCATTCATCATAAAAACTCTCAACAAAATGGGTATAGAGGACAAGTACCTCAATACCTCAACATAATAAAGGCGATATATGATAAACCCACAGCTAACATCATACTGAACAGCGAGAGGCTGAAAGCTTTTCCTCTGAGATGGGGTACAAGACAGGGATGCCTGCTCTCCCCCCTGTTATTCAACATAGTACTGGAGGTCCTAGCCATGGCAATTAGACATAACAAAGAAATACAAGGAATCCAGATTGGTAAAGAAGAAGTTAAACTGTCACTATTTGCAGATGACATGACATTGTACATAAAAAACCCTAAAGACTCCACTCCAAAACTACCAGAACTGATATCAGAATACAGCAAAGTTGCAGTATACAAAATTAACATACAGAAATCTGTGGCTTTCCTATACACTAACAATGAACTAATAAAAAGAGAAATCAGGAAAACAATTCCATTCAGAATTGCATCAAAAAGAATAAAATACCTAGGAATAAACCTAACCAAGGAAGTGAAAGACCTATACCCTGAAAACTATAAGACACTCTTAACAGAAATTAAAGAGGACACTAGCAAATGGAAACTCATTCCATGCTCTTGGCTAGGAAGAATTAATACTGTCAAAATGGCCATCCTGTCCAAAGCAATGTACATATTTGATGCAATCCCTATCAAATTACCAAAAGCATTCTTCAATGAACTGGAACAAATAGTTCAAAAATTCATATGGAAACACCAAAGACCCTGAAGAGCCAAAGCAATCCTGAGAAGGAAGAATAAAGTGGGGGTGGGGGGATCTCACTCCCCAACTTCAAGCTCTTCTACAAAGCCACAGTAATCAAGACAATTTGGTACTGGCACAAGAACAGAGCCACAGACCAGTGGAACAGAGTAGAGACTCCAGACATTAACCAAAACATACATGGTCAATTAATATATGATAAAGGAGCCATGGAGATACAATGGGGAAACGACAGTCTCTTCAACAGATGGTGCTGGCAAAACTGGACAGCTACATGTAAGAGAATGTAACTGGATCACTATCTAACCTCATATACAAAAGTAAATTCGAAATGGATCAAAGACCTGAATGTAAGTCATGAAACCATAAAACTCTTAGAAAAAAACATAGGCAAAAATCTCTTGTATATAAACATGAGCGACTTCCTCATGAACATATCTCCCTGGGCAAGGGAAACAAAGGTAAAAATGAACAAGTGGGACTACATCAAGCTGAAAAGCTTCTGTACAGCAAAGGACATCATCAATAGAACAAAAAGGTACCCTATAATATGGGAGAATATATTCATAAATGACAGATCCGATAAAGGGTTGACATCTGAAATAAATACATAAAGAGCTCACGCACCTCAACAAACAAAAAGCAAATAATCCAATTAAAAAATGGCAGAGGAGCTGAACAGACAGTTCTCCAAAGAAGAAATTCAGATGGCCAACAGACACATGAAAAGATGCTCCACATCACTAGTCATCAGAGAAATGCAAATTAAAACCACAATGAGATATCACCTCACACCAATAAGGATCGCCACCATCCAAAAGACAAACAACAACAAATGTTGGCGAGGTTGTGGAGAAAGGGGAACCCTCCTACACTGCTGGTGGGAATGTAAATTAGTTCAACCATTGTGGAAAGCAGTATGGAGGTTCCTCAAAAAGCTCAAAATAGAAATACCATTTGACCCAGGAATTCTACTTCTAGGAATTTACCGTAAGAATGTGGCAGCCCAGTTTGAAAAAGACAGATGCACCCCTATGTTTATCACAGCACTATTTACAGTACCCAACAATGGAAGCAACCTAAGTGTCTATCAGTAGATGAATGGATAAAGAAGAGGAGGTACATATACACAATGGAATATTATTCAGCCATAAGAAGAAAACAAATCCTACCATTTGCAACAACATGGATGGAGCTAGAGGGTGTTATACTCAGTGAAATAAGCCAGGTGGAGAAAGACAAGTACCAAATGATTTTACTCATATGTGGAGTAGAGAAACAAAGAAAAACTGAAGGAACAAAACAGCAGCAGACTCACAGAACCCAAGAATGGACCAACAGTTACCAAAGGGAAAGGGACTGGGGAGGATGGGTTGGAAGGGAGGGATAAGGGCAGGGAAAAAGAAAGGGGGCATTATGATTAGTATGTATAATGTGGGGGGGTCATGGGGAGGGCTGTACAACTCAGAGAAGACAAGTAGTGATTCTATAGTATCTTACTATGCTGATGGACAGTGACTGTAGTAGTGGGGTTTGTGGGGGGGACTTGGTGAATGGGGGAGCCTTGTAAACATAATGTTCTTCATGTAATTGTAGATTAATGATAACAACAACAACAACAAAATATCCGTTGACTCTGTTTGTTTGGGTCTATTTTTGGCTCTCTGATCTGGTCTAGTAATTGGCATGTCTATTCTTTTACTTATACCATGCTATTATTGATTACTTGATTATTGGAGCTTTATAGTAAGTTTGAAATTGGATAGTGTAAGTCCTCGATCTTTGTTCTCCTTCATTATTGTGTTGGCTAGTCTAGGTCGTTTGCATTTTTGTATAAACTATAGAATCATTTTGTCAGTTATCTACAAAAAAGCCTCCCCAAATTTGATTAGGTTTAGACTGAAACAATAGAACAAATTAAGAAGAAAAGACATCTTAACAATACTGAGTCTTCCAATCCATGAACATGGAATATCTCTCTGTTAATTTATCTTTCTTTATTTCTTTCATTAGAGATTGTAGTTCTCTGCATACAGATATTGCATATATTTTATTAGTACTTCATCTTTTGTTCCTAATATAAATAGTATTTTTTAAAAATTTCACATTCTAATTTTTCATTGATGATATACAGATATGCAATTATAATTCTCATATTACCTTATAACCTTCAACCTTGCTATAAATTTACTTATTCCAGGAATTTCCTTGTTGATTTATTTGGGATTTTGACAAAGTCAGTCTTTCCATTTGCAAACAAAGGCAGTTTTATTTCATCCTTTCCAAACTGTATACTTTTTATTTTATTTTCTTGTTTTAGAGCACTAGCTCAGACTTCTGGCATGATGTTGATAGGCAGTTGTGAGAGAGGACATCCTTGTCTTGTTCCTAATATTTGGGGAAATGTGTTCAATTTTTTCACTAATTATGTCATTAGCTGTTGTTATTTTATAGATGTTCTTTACCAGGTTGAGGAAGGCCATTTCTTTTTTTCCCAGCTTTATTGAGGTACAATAAATAAAAATTGTATATATTTAGGTTGCTCAACATGATGCTTGGTATACACATACATGGTGAAATTACTACTGCAATCAAGCTAATTATCATATCCACCATTTCACATAGTTACCTCCCTCTTTTTATGATGAGAACACTTGGAGATTTACTCTAACAAATTTCAAGTATATATTATTGTTAATCATAGTCACCATGCTGCACAGTAGGTCTCCAGAATTTATTCATCTTATAACTGAAAGTTTGTCCCCGCTCACCAACATCCCCCCTTTCTTCCTACTCTCCAGTCCCTGGCAACTGCACGATTCTACTCTGTTACTGAGTTTGACATTTTTCTTAGATTCCACATATAAATGAGATAAGAAGAATTTGGCGTTCTATATCTGGCTTATTTAATTTAGCATAATGTCCTCTAGATTCCTTCATGTTGTCACAAGTGGCAGGATTTCCTTCTTTATTAAAGCTTATAATCTATTGCATATGTATGTGTGTTTATATATACATAAGTATTACATTACATGTTATATATACATAAGTATACATATATAAATATGTATATATATGTTTATATATACACACACACACATATACACACTACATTTTCTTTATTCATTTATCTGTGGAGAGACACATTGGGAAACTATCTTGATTACTGTGAATAATGCTACAGTGAATGTGGGAGTGCAGGTATATTTTCAAGATAGTGATTTTATTTGCTTTGGATATATATACCCAGAAATAATATTGATGGATCATAGGATATTTCTGTTTTTTATTTTTTGAGGAACTTATGTACTGCTTTCCATAATGGCTGTAAAACCTACATTCCCACCAGCAGTGTACAAGGATTCCATATTTACCAGATCCTCACCAAAACTTATCTTTTGACTTTTTGGTGTGCATCCTAACAAGTGAGTTTTCTGTGGTTTTGATTTTAATTTCCCTGAAAACTATGTTGAGATATTTTTCTTTTTTTTTAAATATAACTGTTGGCCATTTCTATGTCTTCTTTGGTAAAATGTCTATCCACGTCTTTGCCCACTTTTAAAAAATTCAGTCTTGCTTTTGCTATTGACTTGTTTCTTATATATTCTGGATATTTGCCCTTTATTGGATATATGGTTTACAAATATTTTCTACCCTTCCATTGGTTGCCTTTTCATTTTGTTGATTGTTTCCTTTGCTTTGCAGATACCTTACAGTTTGATGTAGTTTCATTTGTTTTTTTTTTTAATTTTTGTTGTTGCTTTTGTTTCTTGTACTTTTGATGGCAAATTAAAAAAATCATTGCTAAAACCAATGTTAAGGATATTCTCCATTTTCTTCTAGGAGTTTTATATTTTCAGGTGTTATATTCAACTCTTTCTTTCATTCAGAGTTGATTTCATTCTTTTGCATGTGGATATCCTGTTTTGTCAACACCATTTATTGAAAAGGCTACCTTTTCCCCATTGCATTTTCTTGGTATCTTTTCTTGGTTGAAGGTGAGTTAACCATACATTTGAGGGTTTATTTCTGGGCTCTCTATTCTGTTCTATTGGTTTATATCCCTGTCTTTATGCTGGAGCCAAACCTTTGATTACTACAGCATTGCAATATAATTTTAAATCAGGAAGTGTAATGCTTCCAGCTTTGTTTTTCTTGTTCAATATTGATTTAGCTATTTGAGGTCTTTTGTGGTTCTATATGAATTTTAGGATTTTTAAAAGATTTATGTGAAAAGTACCATTGGAATTTAGATAATGATCATGTTAAACTTTATATCAGTAGTAGGGACATTTTGACAATATTCTTACAATCCATGAACACAGGATATTCCTTCATTTATTTGTGTGTTCAATGTCATAGTTTTCTGTGTACAGCTCTTTCACATCCTTGATTAAATTTATTTCTAAGTAGTTTAGTCTTTTTGATGTTCTTGTAAATGGGATTGCTTCCTTTTATTTATTTTTCGAATAACTTGTTAGTATACAGAAATGTAACTGATTTTTGTATATTAATCTTTGTATCCAGCAACTTTGCTGAATTTATTAGTTTTAACAGTTTTTGGTGGTCTTTAGAGTTTTCTGCATGTAAGATAATGTCATTTGCAAACAGACAATTTTACTTCTTTTCTGATTTAGAAGCCTTTTATTTCTTTTTCTTGCCTAATTGCTCTGGCAAGGACTTCCAGTACCCTGCTAATAAAAGTGGTGAGAGGGGACATACTTGTCTTGTTCCTGATCTTAAAGAAATCATTTTAGCTTTTCACTGTTGAATATGTTAGCTGTGGGCATGTCTAAATGTTCTTTATTATGTCAAGGTACAGTCCTTCTATAACTAATTCATTGAAAGTTTTAATTTAAAGGGATATTGAATTTTGCCAAGTGCTTTTTATGCATCTGTTGAGAGGACCACATGATTTTTATCCATTTTGTTTATGTGGTGTATTGATTTCCTTGTGTTGAGCCACCCTTGCAACCCACAGATAAGTTTCACTGGATCATAGTGTGTATTCCTTTTATGTACTGTTGAATTTTGATTGTTATTATATTATTGAGGATTTTTGCATCTGTGTTGCATTTGTGTAATTTTCTTTTCTTGTAGTGTTCTTATTTGGTTATGGTGTCAGGGTAATGTTGGCCTTCTTAAATGAATTGAAAATGTTCCTTCCTCTTTACTTTTTGGAAGTGTTTGAGAAGTACTGGCATTAACTCTTTAAAATTTTGGTAGAATTCACCAGTGAACTCCTACGGTTATGGACTTTTCTTGGCAGATTTTTGACTACTGATTCCATCTCCTTACTTGCTTAATAGAGTAAAATGTTTAGATACACCAGTGTTAGCTGAATATATATTTACAACTATTATATTCCCTTGATGAATTGACCCCTTTATCATTATGTGAGGAGCTTCTTAGTTTCTTGTTACAGTTTTTGACTCACAGTCTATTTTTTTCTGAAAAAATTATTGCTGTCTCTTTTTTTTTTTTGGCTTCCATTTGCATGGAATATTTATCCTTCAGTTTCAGACTATGTGTATCTTTAAAGCTGAAGTGAGACTCTTGCAGGCAGCATGTAATTATTTAGACCTTGTTTTATAATGCATTCAGCCTGTCTATGTCTATTGACTGGAGAACTCAACCATTTGTCTTTAAAGTAATTATTAATACATTAAGATTTACTGTGTAATATTGTTAATTGTTTTCTGGCTGATAGTTTCTTTGTTCTTAATCTTTTTCTGTCTTCCTTTGTTATTTTATTTTCTACAGTGATAATTTTGAATTATTTTACCATTTGTGTGTCTACTATAGATTTTTTTCTTTATGAATGCTACAAGGCATGCATAAAACATCTTATAATAGTCAATTTTAATCTGTTAGTAACTTCGATTGTATACAAAAACTCTACCTTTAAACTCCCCTACCTGTGGTTTTTAAAAATGTTACAAATCTCTTGTTTTTTTCCAGTTTTATTGATAAATAATATACATTACTATGGAAGTTTAAGGTGTACAGCATGATGGTTTGATTTATATATATGGTGAAATGATTACCACAATGGGCTCAGCAAACACCCATCTTCTCATATAGATACAATTAAAAGAAAAAAGAAAAGAATAAAGGAAAATATTTCTCCTGTGATAACTCTTAGGATTTACTCTCAACTTGCTTATATCTTACATAGCAATGTTGGCTATAGTCCTCATGTTGTACATTATATCCCTAGTACTTATTTATCTTATAATTGGAAGTTTGTATCTTTTGACTGCCTTCCTCCAGTTCTGCCTTCTCACCTCCCACCCCCCACCAGTGGTAACCACAAGGCTGATCCCTTTTTCTATGCATTTTCTTTTTATATTTTTATTTTGTTTTTGTTTTAGATTCCACATATATGGCATTTGTCTTTATATGTCTGACTTATTTCACTTAGCATAATGCCTTGAAGGTGTATTGATGTTGTGTGTATACACACACATACACGCCACAAATTCTTTATCCATTCATCCATGATAGACACTTAGGTTGAGTCCATGTCTTGGCTATTGTAAATAGCTTCTATGAACATAGTGGTGCAGATGTCTTTTCAAGTTAGTGTTTTCATTTCTTTAGATATATTCCCAGAAATGGAACTGCTGAATCATGTAATAGTTCTATTTTTAATTTTTTTGAAGACCCTCCTTAGTTTTTCCATAGTGGCTGTACCAATTTAAAATCCCATTAACAGTGCACAAAACCTCCCTTTGCTCCAAATTCAGGCCAGCATGATGGTCATTCTCTAACAGGCACAGGGTAATATCTCATTATGGTTTAATTTGCATTTCCCTAATGACTGGTGATGCTAAGCAACTGTTTTTTACCTGTTGGTGTTTTGTACATCTTCTTTGGGGACATGTCTACTCAGCTCCTTTGCCCATTGTTTAATTGGATTATTCTTTCACTATAGAGTTATATGAGTTCCTTATATATACTGGCTATTAATGCCTTATCAGAGAAATGGTTTGCAAATATTTTTCACATTCTGTAGATTATCTTTTCTCTTGGTGCTGGTTTCTTTTGTTGTGAAGAAGCTTTATATTTTGATATATTCCCACTTGTTTGTTTCTGAACTTGAGTGGACATCCTTGTCTTGTTCCTAACCTTAGAGGAAAGTTTTCAGCTTTTAACCATTGAGTATGACGTTAGCTGTGGGTTTGCTGTGTATGGCCTTTATTATGTTGGGGTATATATCCTTCATACTAATTTTGTTGAAAGTTTTTATCATAAATAGATGTTGAATTTTCTCAAATTCTTCCTCAGCATCTATTGAGATGATCATATGGTTTTTATCCTTTTTTTGTTAATGTGTATCACATTGACTGATTTGCAAATATTCTACCATACTTGCATCTCTGGAGTAAATCCCACTTGGTCGTTATGGATAATCCTTTTGATGTATTTTTAAATATGGTGTGCTAATATTTTGTTGAGGATTTTTACATCTATGTTTTTGGGGATATTGGTCTATAATTTTTTGTAGTGTCTTTGATATTGGTATTAGAGTGATGCTGGCCTCACAGAATGAGTTTAGAAGTATTCCCTCCTTTTCTACTTTTGGAATACTTAAGAAGGATGGCTATTATCTCTTCTTTAAATGTTTGGTGGAATTCAGCAATGAAGCCATCTGGTTCTCGACTTTGTTTGTTGTGAGTTTTTGATTATCAATTCAATTTGTTACTGGTAATTTGTTCAGATTTTCTGTTTTCTCCTGGATCAGTCTTGGAAGGTTGTAGTTTTCTAGTAATTTGTCCATTTGGTCTATGTTTTCAAATTTAGTGGCATATAATTTTTCATAGAATTCTCTAGTAATTCTTTGTATTTCTGTGGTATCAGCTGTCAGTATTCCTTTATTGTTTCTGACTTTATTTCTGTCTTTTTTTTTTCTTGATAAGTCTGGCTATGGGTTTGTCTGTTCTATCTTCTCAAAGAACCAGCTTTCATTGATTTTTCTTTTTTCTATTGTTTTATTCTTCTCTATTTTATTTATTTCTGCTCTGATGTCTATGTCCCTCCTTCTAACTTTCTGTTCATTTGTTCTTTTTCTTGTTTCTTCAGTTGTGATTTTACACTGTATACTTTGGATTGTTTTTGCTTCTTGAAGTTGCCCTATATTGCTATGTACTTAGAGCCACTTCTACAGCATCTCACAAATTTTGGACTGTTGTATGTTTTCATTTGTCTCCATTATTGCTTGAGTTATGTTTTTATTTGTTCACTGATCCATTGATTATTTAGAAACATGTTGTTTAGCCTTCATGTGTTTGTGAGCTTTTTTGTTTCCTTCATATACTTTCTAGTTTCATACCATTGTGTTCTGAGAAGTTGCTTTTGATACAATTTCAATATTTTTTAATTTATTGAGGCTATTTTTGTGGCCTCATATATGATCTATTCTGGAGACTGTTCCATGTACACTTGAGAAAAATGTGTATCTGATGCTTTTGGTTAGAATGTTCTGTAGATATCTGTTAAGTCCATCCGATATAATGTGTTGTTCAGTGCCTCTGTTTACTTATTCATTTTCTGTCTTGTTAGTCTGCCTCGCTGTAAAGGGTGTGTTAAAGTCTCCTAATATGAGTGAGTTGTAGTCTGTTTCTCCCTTTAATTCTATTAGTATTTTAAATATTTAGGTGCTCCTCTGTTGGGTGCATAGGTATTTATAATAGTTATATTTTCTTGTTGGACTGACCTCTTTATCATTATGTAACGTCCTTCTTTGGCTCTTGTTACTTTCTTTGTTTTGAAGTCTATTTTGTCAGGTATAAGTATTGCCACTACTGCTTTGTTCTCCCTTTTATTTGCATGAAGTATCTTTTTTCCATCCCTTCATTTTCAGCCTGTGTATGTCTTTAGGTCTGAAACAAGTCTCTTGTAGGCAGCATACAAATGGATCTTGTTTCTTTATCCATTCTTCCACCCTGTGTCTTATGATTCAATGTATTCAGTCCATG
The DNA here is from genome assembly GCF_030020395.1 of Manis pentadactyla. Taxonomy (NCBI): domain Eukaryota; kingdom Metazoa; phylum Chordata; class Mammalia; order Pholidota; family Manidae; genus Manis; species Manis pentadactyla. The sequence goes on from NC_080023.1 coordinate 96,001,196, forward strand.
TATATTTAAGGTAGTTATTGATAGGTATGTATTTATTGTCATTTTATTAATTGTTTTCTCATTGTTTTTGTAGTTCCTTTCTGTTCTTTCTTCTTCTCTTATGCTCTTTTCTTATTTGATGGTGTTCTTTGGTGTGAGTAGATTCTTAAATTTTTTGTGTGTGTCATAGACTTTAGGTTTGTGATTACCATAAGGTTCATGGATAGTTCCCTAAATATATAACAGTGTATATTAAGTTAATGGTCACTCTATTTCAAACACAATCTAAAGGTACTTCTTTTTTCTTTTTCCTCCTCTATATTTTATGTATTAGATGTCATAATCTGAAGTTGTGTATCCCTTGATGCATTTTTATATAGTTGGTTTTGCTACTTTTATTTCATTTTGTTTTTAACTTCATATTTGCTTAGTAAGTAATTGGTCTACTACCTTTACTGTAGGTTTATTCTCATTGATGAAATTCTTTTAGGCTTAAGAACATTTTCATCTACAGAAGTCCGTTTAACATATCCTGGTAGGCCAGTTTAGTGGCAGTGAATTCCTTTAACTTTCATTTATCTGGGAAACTTTTAATCTGTCTTTCAATTCTGAATGATAACCTTGCTGGGTAAAGGATATTTGGTTGAAGGTCCTTTTGTTTCAGTACATTAAATATTTCATACCACTCCCTTCTGGCCTATAAAGTTTCTGCTAAGAAATCTGCTGATAGCCTGATGCAGTTTCCCTGATAGGTAATCTTTTTTCTCTCTTTGGCTGCTTTCAATACCCTCTACTTATTGTTAATCTTTGTCATTTTAATTATTACATGTCTTGGTGTTGTTTTCCTGGGGTTCCTTTCATTAGGGGCTGTTGCTTCCAGTACCTGGGTGTCTATTTCCTTCCCCAGATTGGGGGATTTTTCAGCAATTATTTCCTCAAAGAGACTTTCTACCCCCTTGTGTCCCTCTCCTCCTTCTGCTACCCCTATTATGTAAATGTTTTGTTTGGAGTTGTCACACAGCTCTCTTAGCATCCTGTCATTTCTAGAAATTCTTTTTTTCTGTCTGTTGTTTTCCTGTTCTCTAATTTCCATCTCATTGATTGTCTCCTCTACTTGCAGCAGTCTATTATTCATTCCCTCCATTGTATATTTCATTTCAGTTACTGTATTTTTCAGCACTGAGTGGCTCTTTTTCAACTCTTCTGTTTCTTTGTTGAAGTCCTCCCTCATGCGAATACTTTTCTGCAGATCAGTGAGCATATTTATGACTGTTACTTTGAAATCTCATCAAGAAGACTGATGACCTCCTTTTCATTTACCCTTTTTCTGGTATCTTATCATGTACTTTTGTTTGGAACATATTGCTCTGCTTCCTCATTTTGTCTAGGTTTTTGTGTTTCTTCCTTTGTGTTAGATAGATCTGTTATGCTTCCTGGTCTAGAGAGTAGTGGCTTTATGAAGAAGTTGTCCTGTTGTGTCCAGAAGCTCAAAATATTTTACTCACCAGTCCCTGGTTTTTCCTTTGCAGCGGAGTTCCAGTTGCTGTTGGTGTGCTATGGGTGGGGCCCCCTTTCTGTCTGCTGGTCATGTTTGATCTATGTTCACCCAGGCCCTTTGTGAGCCATGTAGGTGACACTTCTACTGGGGTCATTGGGAGTCTCATGATCTGGATGTTCATTTCTCTCCCCAGGTTTGGGAAATTCTCAGACATTATTGCCTCAAATAAATTGTCTCTCTTTTCTGAAATCCCCATATTATGAATATTGCTTATTTTTATTGTGTCCCATATTCCCTCAGCTGGCTTCATCCTTTTATTTATTTATTTATTTATTTATTTTGCTCCTCTGAGAAATTTCTAATATTCTATCCTCCTGGATACTGATTCTTTCTTCTGCATGGTTGATCCAACTTTTGAAATTTTTGGTTTCAAAAATTCAATTTCCATTGAATTTTTTGGTTCAGTGATTGTATTTTTCAATTCTAGGATTTGTTTGTTTGATGGTTGCTATTTCCTTGTGGTCTTGTTTTATTCATGTATTGTTTTCCTAATTTCATTTAGTTATCTGTCTTTGTTTTATTTTGCTAAACTTCCTTAAAAGGATTATTCTGAATTCTCTGTTATTTCATAGATCTCAATTTCTCTAGGGGCAGTTAAAGGAATTTCCTTAGTTTCCTTTGGTGGTGTCATATTTACCTGATTTTTTCTGGTGATTCTTGATTCATTACATTGGTATATGCATATTCCTTGAGTAATGGGGCTCCTCTTCCAGACCTAACAGGTATGCTTTGGCAAGGACAACTCTTCTTCACTCAGCTCAGTTTGATTTTCTGGGTGTGTCTTCTGGTAATGTCTTTGGGCATTCATTTATAGGTGGGGGTTCAATTATAGTATATTTTCGTGTAAAGCAACTGTTCAAGCTCTGAGGATGTGGCTGAGAGGGTTCCACTGGCGGAAAGCAGTAGGGTAGGACTGCTGTCCTACTTTCCTACCCATGTGAGGCTATAGGATGGGTTCCACAGTTTTCTGAATTCTGTGGTGTGTCCTACTAGATGACTGGGACTGAGAACTCTATTCAATAGAAGCTGGGCTATGAACTAGCTTCCCTGCCCTGGTAGGGCAGCAGGCCAGAGCCCAGGGCTTGTATCACTATTTGTTTGGGGACCCAAATCAGGCTTGAGTGTGCACTAAATACCCTGGTCAATTGAGGTCACTGATTTTCCTCCACAGCTGGGGGAAGCCACAGGATGTGCTCTCTATTCGTTTTATTTAGGGCTGCTGAATGGGCTGTGCAATTTTCCATGTTCTCTGGTTAAGTGCTCTGGTCAGATAGGCTGAATGCTGTATTCAGTGAGAAATCTTATGAATAAAATTTTCTGCCTGGGCATTGCAGTAGAAGCAGCTCTAAAGCTAGGACATCTCATTGTTTTCGTAATTCAAGCAGTGCTGCATGCCTGTTCTCTTGCCAAACAGAGCCACTAGTGTTACATACTGTTGGCCGTGTCTGCCCTTCTCTCCTCTTGTGTGCTACTGGATTGCACACTTTCAGGTATTTTTGCTAGCCCTTTTGTTTGGGTGGGGCAGAAAGACACTTTCCACAGCAGGTGAGGTATGTCTTGGCCCCCTTGCCTGGACAAGACAGAGAGGGGATGTTCTAGGTTACTCTCAGTTCCTCAAACAAACTCTCTGTTAGGAGGACCCAGGAGCTACCCCCATCATACCCATCACGCACTGATGAATTAATACCCCTGCCTGTCATAGCATGGGAATCCTCTGTACCTGATGCTGGCTTTTGCTTGAGGGCGATCAACTCTTCCCATCCATTTTTGACTTGAGTGCCACTGGGCCTCTGGTCAGATGGGGCTGTAAGGCACTCTCTACAGTGGATGGGGCTATGACTTACCAGTTTGCCTGGATGTAGCCAGACCAGGATCTAAGGCTGGTAAAACTCATTTGAGGGTACAATCAGGCAGATATGCACCCCACTGAGTTCACTGATCAGACTGCATCCCCAACTTTGCTCTGCACATGAGCAAAATCACTGGTTGGGTTTATTACTTGGGCACTGCAGATATGGTCCATGTACTGGTTGTTGCAAGCCACCCCCATCCTGCCCCACAACTCTGTCACAGTTAGAGTCCCAGCAGTTGGGTCCCACAGATTCCCCTGTAATTCCTGTTGCAAGATCAGGGTAGGGGCTTTATAAAGTAATCCACAATGCTAGGAGAGGTGGTATCCCCTCTGTTCTCTTTCTTCACTGAAGGAACTAAGGCTCAGGGGAAACCTTGGTGTGGGGCTGTGCTGGCCTGGGGGAGGGGCAACAGTCAATGTGTTGCTTCTTACTCTTCTAATGCAGTCCATCTTGGTCTTGAAGTGCAGGGAAGTGTTTCATCCTCACCCCCATATTCTAGGATTCTCGTGGTGGTGTCTTGTTCATGATTAGATGTTCTTATGAGCATGAATGAAATCAGGAATGACCTTGTTGCCATCTTAGTAACGTCACTCTCCTGTGGGTTTTTTTGGTATCACTATTCACTTCACTTCTTTTTATGCTGTATACCCATTAACAAATTATTGCAGCTATAGTTATTTTTAATACTTTTATTCTTATATGTTAATACTTATTTTACTTTATACTAGAGTCAGCAGAGATTTATATATGACCATCATAATATCAGAATATTCTAATTAGACTATACATTTATCTTTACCAGTGATCTTTACTTTCATATTTTTCCTGTTATTAACATCTTTTCATTTTATCTTGAAGAACTTCTTTAATGTTTCTTATAAGGCAGGTCTTGTGGTGAAATCTATCAGCTTTTGTTTGTCTAAGGAAGTTTTTCTCTCTCCATTTTGGAATGACAAGCTTTGCTGGATAAAGTATTCTTGGTTGGCAGTCTTTTTTCTTTCAGCACTTTGAATATGTCATCCTAGTCTCTCCTGACCTTCAAGATTTTTGCTGAGAAACTGACTGGTAACCTTATGGGGTTCCCTGGTATAAGAAATTTCTTTTGCTGACTTTCAAAATTCTCCTTGTCTTTGATTTTTGACAGTTTCACTATAATGTGGCCTGATGTAGTCCTCTTTGTATTAAATTCAGGGACCTATGACCTATGTAATTGGATGTCCATAACTCTCCCTAGATTTGAGATGTTTTCAGCCATTATCTCTTTAATAAGCTTTCTTCCCCTTTCTTTTCCTTGTCTACTCTTGGACTCCCATAATGTATTTCAATGGATAGTGTCCCATAAATCCCATGGGTTCTTCACTCTTGTTCATTTTGTTCATCTTACTGAGTAATTTCAAATTGCTTGTCTTTCAATTCACAGGTTCTTTCTTCTGCTTGATGAAGTCTTCTTTTGGATCTCTCCATTATATTTTTCATTTCATTCATTGTATTCTTCATCTCCCAGATTTCTGCTTGGTTCTTTTTTTAACTCAATCTCTTTGTTGAACTTCTTGTTTTACTTATGTACTGTCTTCCTGATTTCATTTTGTTTTGTCTATCTGTAGTCTATCTGCAGCATGCTGAGCTTTCTTAAAATAATTATTTTGAATTCCTTGTCCAGCCATTCTTAGATCTCCAATTCTTTGGAAATAGTTACTGGAAAGTTGTGTTCCTTTGGTTTTATTCTGCCTTCATTTTTTTCATGTTTCTTGTAGTACTACATTGATGTCTACACATTTGATTCAGCAGTCACCTCTTCCAAACTTTATGAACTGATTTTGGTAGGAAAAGATCTCCACCTATCAGTGGATGTGAGGGCTCTGACTGGGTGGGGTGCAGTGGTTCCAACTCTGAGGAAGTTGCAGCACAGTGTCCATGCAGCTAGGTTAGTGAGACCAAGTGTCTGGGGTATAGGTGCTCTTACTTCAGAGCTCTTGCTCTGGTGTCATAGGCACAAGTACTTATGGTGTGACTTCTGAGTCAGGATCTGGAGTATGAGCACACATGGGGTGGCTGCAGCTGAGGACCTAGGGCATGCATGGAGCTACAGGTGGGAGGAACAGCAGCCCTGACCCTGGGTGGCATAAAGACAGATTCTTCTTGTGGGGATGACAGGCACACAGCAATGTCTCCCTCTCCAGGCATCTGCTTCAGTGATGGCTGTTGGTTACCTCAGTGGCAAAAACCTCTTTTGTACCCTATGGAGAAGGCCACTGGGAGCCACACTGAAGAACATAGTGGGTTCCTTTACTAAAAAGCTCTGGGCATTTTGCAGTGCTAGCTGCCTTGGGGCCATGGGGACTGTGGTGGCACTTGATCCATGGCTGATATTGATAGTTTCACTTCTTTGTTCCTAACCATTCCCGATATTTGTTATGACAATCTCCTCAGCCATCCTTTGCATGCTGTTGTTTTTTTCCCCCACTGTGTTGCTTTAGGTTCTTACTGGACTCTTGAACCCTTCCAGACCTATTTTCACCCAAGAATCACTGTCAAATTGTTCATTTCTGTGGGGGCGCTAAAGGATCATATCTCTTTGCTGATGTCAATCAAGGAAGGCCACTTCTCTTCTAGAGTTGTTATGAATAGGTGCTGAATTATGCCATAAACATTTTCTGCAACTGATATGATCCTATGATGTTTTGTTTTTACCTATTGATGTGATGGATTACATTAATTGACTTTCAAATGTTGAACCAGCCTTGCATGTTGGGAATAAATTCCATTTGATCCTGATGTATAGTTCTTTTTATACATTGTTGAATTTAATTTGCTAATATTTTGTTGATGATTTTTACATCTATGTTCATGAGAGATATTGGTCCATAGTTTCCCTTTCTTATAGTGGTTTTATCTGGTTTTGATATGAAGGTAATGCTAGCCTCATAGAGTATGTTAGAATGTGTACACTATGCTTCTGTTTTCTGGGAGAAATTGTGGAGAATTTGTATTCTTCCTTAAAAGTTTGGTAGAATTCACCAGTGAAATTATTTGGGATTGGTTCTTCCCTTTTTTGGAAAGGTTTTTAGTTATTCATTTGACTACTTATGACATTGGTAATTTGCCTAATTTCTCTTTTTTTTCTTGCTAAAAATAACTTCAAATCTAAACATTTAAATTTGCCTCCATCTAAGAAATCATTAATTATTCACTTATCAATCATTTTCTTATTTTAAAAATAAACTTTCTGTATATATTGGAATGATTCCCTCCTGATAAGATGCACAATTCTTTAGATAACACTTTGCTCCATGGCAAGGAGCATCTATAGAGATGGATTCTGGACCCACATTTTCTGATTTATAGCAGCCTAAATCCCAAGTAAATGAAGAAGCATCATAGAAAAATAACCCCAAGGCCTTTAGCAAAGTGGTCGGGCACATTTTTTGAGACTGTACCCCATGAGGTCATTTGTTTGCAGTCCTATTTCCTGGCATATTAAATCATACTCATAGTGTAAGGAATGTTCCCATGCCATGCCTCAAAAAGTTTGCAGCTATTTATAAAAATTACTAGTGTATGAGTTTGTACAAATCAAATAATATTCTACATAAACTTTAATGTCACCTCATTCTCAGTGTCTTTATCTCTTTGTAAAGTTCATCATACCAGCATGTAAAGAAAATCTAATATCTTGCAATAACAAACGTTATACCACTGCCTGATTTTCCTCTAATTTATGTAGATGCTAGTAAATATTTTTATTATGGGGGGTATAATCTCCCAAAAGTAGAGAAAGGGAGTAAAAGGTAATTATCCAAATACAGTAAAAATGAATAATTAGAAATTTAAACTCTTAATCTACATAGAAAATAGACAGGGCATATAAAATACAAAACTGTCACACTAATGTTTAGATAGTGCCACTAAATCAATACAGATGTTTTATTTCTGAAACACAGGTAGTATAGTCATTAGGTAAATGTGGAATCAGAGATTGAATCATAGTTCTGATATCACCTGTCTTGCCAATGGGTTTCAGCCCCGGGCAAGTTCACTATGGATTGAGTGTGACCAAAGAAATTGACAGCAAAACGTTTTTTGGGATGAAAGGGTTTATTATCCGGCTTGTTCTCCTGGCAGTAGGTCCAGCACTAGCATCTCTGCCTCCACCCAGAGCACTGGGCCGAGCTCTCTATATAGCACAATAATAGCTTATTGCCTAAAGGTGTGGCGGCAGTAGCCTAGCAACAGGCCAGTTACATCATCAGGTGGTTTAAGTTCAGTGAGGATTCTGGCCAGAGGAACCTCAACTTCCCCACATCACTAACTGTAGTTTTAGGTTTTATTACTTCTCTCTACACCTCAATTTTCTCATTTTTAAAATGAGAATAATCATTGTTGGTTGACATAGAAATGAGACAATGGATGCAAAGTATTTTAGAAGAGGTCTTGCTATAACTGCCTAGAAATATTGATGATGATAGTGATGTTGTTAATGATATTTATCATGTTGTTAGTGATAGTTGAATATATTCAGAAAAGAGCAGGAAGTATATTTGCCTACTTTCAATAGTGTCCATTTTTAAAATGTCTTTAGATCTACTCCACCACTTTAAACTGGTGAATTTTATAGTATATTAATTCGTGGTTTCAGTGTATTTACAGAGTTGTGAATCACCATCATCTAAATTTAAAATCTTTTCATCATCCTAAAAAGAAACCCCCTAGCCATTAGCACTCATTTCCCACTCTAGCCCCACCCCAAGTCCTTAGCAATCACCAATCTGCTTTCTGTCCATATAGATTTGCCTACTTTAAACATTTTAATAAAAGAAACCATACAATATGTGGTCTTTTGTGACTGGCTTCTTTCACTCAGCACATTTTAAAGGTTATGGCATCTGCCAGCACTTCATTTCTTTTTATTGCTGTGCTATTCCCTTGAATGGATATACCACATTGTATTTATCCATCAGTTGGACATTGGGGTTGTTTCCACTTTTGGGCCGTTATGAGTAATGCTGCTGTAAACATTCATGTATAGATTTTTGTGTGGACATTTGGTGACCACTTTTAAGAGGAAATTTTAAAATCTTCAATAAGCAGGAGGAAACACTGCCCAGCTTCCTTTCACTGAAAGTCTTGCTGCTCATTGTGTGGTGAGTGTGATTGTCAGACACATCTAGCTGTCAGCTCCTTGAAAGTCTGCCTCAGCTTCTGAGGATCACCTTGCTTAGGTTCATGCCCTCCCTGGGGTAGCCCACATAGAATGACTGACCATAAGGGGAATATAAAGATCAGCTATTTCAGTTTGCTACGGGACATTCCAGCAGACCACATTTGCTCAAGAACTTACACTCTGGTTTAGCCAAGGTTTATTGGCACTATGTTGTCATTACACTTCCTATGCCCAGTCTTGCTTCCCTGCCTTTTGTTCACAGGTGTTGATCCCTAACAAACATCATGTGTCCCTAATTTCATCTCATCATTGCCTTCCTAGTAATCCAACCCAGAAAGTTCATGAGTGGAGATGGCATTAGGAAAGACCTATGATGAGAATGATCATGAGTCCTTCCTATCACTAGTCCATTGATTCCAGACTTTGAAATTATAAAACTAAGATATCTAGAATGGTAGCATTTTATGGCCCATGGTGAAAAATAGAAATGAAAAATTTCAGAGAAAGATGATCTCACATATATCTAATGGCAGTGTGACCAAACCCAAAAAAGCAAACAAAATACAAACCCTGGAAAGTTCAAAGGATAAATCTGAGAATGGATTGATATTTACTCAAGCATTTGCTATCCATGGAATAATCCCTGACAGAGTAGAAAATTCAGTGTTACTTCCCAAACCTCCTAATCTTAGTTCTCTTGATCTAGACTGTCCTAACTAGTATTTGCCAAAAAGAAAAAATACAAAAACTATCCGAACTTGTCACGGATTCTCTGTGCTGCTTAGTGTATAGTTCAGTTTGTAAAGATGCAGAACGAAGATTTTAGACAACTAACCTAATCATTTATCTGGTACCTGGATGTAGCCCATAGATGAGAAGGGATTTCTTCCCTTCATCTTTAAACATGTTTCTATCTAAGGTGCAGTATGAAACAAACTCCGTATCCATGATTTAGTCAGATCATGTGTTTTCCTTAAGCCCTATTTAAGGGTGCTGGTGATGTTGAGAAATACTGGTGAGCAATTATCTGTCTGAATTTTCTAGGTGGGGTAGATGTCCCAGGGAATTCAGGAAGAGGTTGGCCAGTAGCCCTTGACACAGACAATGGGCAGTTTAGTAGATCCTAAGAACCACAGATGTTTTTTTTAATCTTATAATCCCTACCAGTATTTCGTCTTCACAAGCATTCTATTATTGACAACTACTATGTTGTCATTTTTTTTTCTGTGGAAAATCATGTATCCCTGTAGCCCAAGTAAAATGGACTGCTTCAGGAAATGTGAAATTCAATTGACTAGCGCACTTCAGACTAAATAAAGTCACTGGCTCTTTATTTCTTGTACTTGTTTAGTTTACAATTCAAACTTGGCTATTTTCTCTTCAGTAACTCCATTTTGTTAGAGGTCTGGGAGCCTGAATCTATTTTGTTTACTTTATTGGGTCTCTTCCAGTGCTTTGTTCTGAGAAATCATGGTGACTTTTGCTCAAAGGAACTGAAAATGTACTCACTATAAACCATCCACAGTGCACCTTTGACCTTAGGAGACCCCCTACGTTGCTCCCAATTATATATGTAGCTGAATATTTTAGGTCTCAGTGCTGTACTAGACAATTTCTTTCCATTTTGCTTTTTATCAAACTGTTCTACACTGTTGTCTTTAACAATGGGATCACGTTCATCTGGGCTCTAGATATTCCTAGCTCTTTATTACTATTAGTGACAAAGTGATAGCCTCTCCTTTCATTCCACTGAAAAGTCATGATGCAGTTATTTCACCCAACAAGATGCTTTCTTTGGAACCAGAACCTAAGCAAGAATCTCCACATAAGAATATTGGTGTAGTTGCTGTATTAAAGTTGTGAAATTTTAGGGTGTCATTTGTATAAGAAAAAAATGGTTCTTTGGTTAGCTATTTGTGCTGAAGTCTGCTTGTACATTTGGTGGGGGGGCAGAAGAGGGAAATGTTCTAGTTTGAACTCTGTATCTTCTATGCTACGTGGGTATTTAACCCTGAGAACGTTTGATCGTGAGTCCTCACTTAGCCAAATTGGAGTTGAAAGGCTGCATTTTCTTCTTATGGTCTGGCTCAAATTCTTTCATGTCCCTTCTCTTTAACAAAACATCTCTACAGTTCCAAAAGCCACATGGTTGCTTCAGAATGTTCCAACCACCTAACTGGCTCCTCTCCACACAAAGCTGTTACTAGGGTTTCTGTTTCCTGTACACTCAGCCCTCCCTTTCAGCGGTAGGAGGGAGGACAGAGCATCTCCTTTGGCTCCGACTCTCTCCTGAAGAGGCACATTCAGCTGGGAACTCTTCATCCTAAACAACCTTATTTGTTCATCAGGACTAAGTGGAATACTGTTGCGGTTTACTATGCACTGTACATTTTTAATAGATGTTTTCTTCTAACAACTAGGTTGTTCTGTCTCTTTGAAGAGCATGCACATCTAAAGGATTAATGTAGTTTCCTAGGGTTGTTTTGATTGGTTCGTTGGGTTTTTTTTCCACCTTCTCTTGCGAAACAAAGTGGGGATTTGTAATTACTTGCTGGGATTCTCCTTGCCTAGCTACATCATTTTACTCTTTTGGTTAACTGTGTTTTGTTTTTTAAAAAAGCTGGTTGTTAGCAGACAGAAGGGCTACACCAAATGAGGCCAAAGCAATGATTCATTCTGTGTCTGGAAGTGCTGATTTTACCTTCACGGGATTGAGAACAGAGACCTCTTTACTCAAGATGAGATAATCAGCCTTACAGCCATGGGGTAGAATGAAGGTTTTCAGAGGTATCGGAGCTGATGGCACGTCAGCATTCCCCTGAGGAGACAGGCACCAGTGACAGCAACCCCACTCCGATCTAGGTGATTACAGGAACCAACTGCTTATCCTGAGATGGTTCTTAATTATGAGTCACAGCAGTATTAGGTCAGGTATGTCTGCAAATCTGTTGTCTTAGCCTTATATTTCCTAAAGTTCACCTGAGTGAAGTTCATAATAATGTTACTTTCTGGACACTGTTATTTTAAAAAATGACTTGTTAATGAAGTTGCTTTGTGTTGAGAAGAGAATCTTCAAACTAAACTATAATAAAGTACCTATTTATCCTTCCAACTCTGATCTATCACCAATCCCTGGGAAACTAAAACTTATTGTATATGGGACCTCTTTTCATTTTGATCATTATTATAATTTAATATTTGTTGAGGATTTACTATGTGCCAGGACTCAGTAGTAATGGTTTATGTCTTAGAAACACTCACACCTGATTGTTAATAGCTACATCTTTTAAAAGTTCTTCTTTTTCTTTGTATCAAAAATATTTCATATTAATTACAAAGGCCAGTCTAAGATGGCAGCTGAATTCCCTAGTAAAATTTTTCTTCCTTAAGAGCGTTCCAATGAGCAGCACAAATGGAGTCCTAGCTCTGTCACTTCCTGGCTGGGGAATCTTAGGTAAGTCTCTTGATCTCTCTGAATCTGAATTTCTTACCCATAAAATGGGATGACAATCATATTCACTGTGTCTACTTCATAAGATTGTTACAAGCATTAAAAAAAGGACAAAAACAGATGACTCAAGGAGTTAATCAAATGCTTATCTCAGATGAGCCAACAGGTCCTGAATAGAATTATGAGCCAAAAGCCAGAATTAACACTCATTTCTAGGTTATTTCACAAAAAATTTTTTTCCTATATTGAAACTGAATCAGTGCACTTAAAAATAATATTCTCTGTAAGTCCCTTTAATCCAGCATTAAGCCAATATGTTTAGTAACTAATATAGACACAAAACAAAACAAGATTGTTGAAATCTTCAAAAAAAATTATAGAGCATTGGGAAAATTGAGAAAGCTTAGAGAATAAGATGAGGATTATTAGTAATACCAATATTCAGGCATGTTTATGAAAAATTTAACAGATACTCTTCCTTGTTTCCTCTGTTTATACATGATTATTACAAAAATGGCATGATTCCATACATATACTTGCATTGCTCTTTCAATGAATATTTCAAATGTTACCATTAGAGCTCATATGTTTCATCTTTTTTGATAAGCTAGTTAGTTTACCATGTATTAGTTAGGACAGCTCTACCTCCTTTTATAAATATGCTGCCAAATCCGTGACTTAACCCAATGGAAGTTTATTTCGACCTCGCCTGGCTCAGGGGTAGGGCAGCTTCAGCTGTCTTCTGTGTGGGTCCAGGCCCCCAGGCATCTTCCCTTTGTGATTCTGTCTTTTCCTGGAGTTACAGAATTCTTTGCCTTCAGTGTCACAGAGAGAGAAAAAGGAGAATAGACACTTGTTACACAGATTCTAGGTTTGCAAATGTCCTGTGTCATCTCTACTCACATCATAGGCACCCTGCTGGGAACTAGTCTTGGGGTTGACCTTGTCATGCAGGAAGCTGTGAAATGGTGTCTCCAGCTGGGCAGCTATCTCACAGTGATGGTTCTGGACAATGGAAGGGAAGCACAAAATTTTGGTACTCAGTTAAGTGTTACTATATAGTCCAACCATCCGGTCAACCAATATCTATGCAGAAACTTTTCTCCAAACACAGAATACACCTACTTCCTCCCCAAGGAACCAGAGTACTTTCAACCATTGCATCCTCAAAATCTAGAACGCTAGGTGAGAAGTAGTCCTCTCCATCAGGTTTGGATGTAGCTCCTCATAGTTTGACAACATTTGAGTTAAAAGGTACTCCCTGACACCTACATAATGGTGGAACAGGGACAGGAGAGCCAGAACAGTAAGAATTGAGACTGTGTGTGTCATTGTGACTTAGATAAATATTGTGGACCTTGACAACCATATTGCTTGTTCCAGGAAAACTTTGACCTGGAAAGACATGGCTGCAAATCAAGAAATAACTTCATGGCTTGCTTTAGGAAATTCCCGCATACCATTTTGTTTTTTTCCCCAGACGCAATAGTCTGCTCATCTGGGTTAGTAGCTCAATTAGCAGTAACAGTTTACTTATTAAGGCTTTGCTACAATAACTTCCTTTAACTTATATCTACCAATCCTAAACCATTACATCACATACCTGGCCTTGTCTCAAACTGTTCCCCATCCTGAATGACTTGCCTTAAACCAATTGATCCCAGGCTCTGAAATCTCTAAATATCCGCCTTCTGACTTCTCCCTCTTGAGATACTGATAAGCCCCTATCAAGGTGGTGATCTCTCTTACTGCAGAAAGTTCCAACAAATTTGGTTTTAACAGACTGTCTAATGACTTTGGGGAATTCAACAATTCGGGGGGCAAAAGGGGAGTCACACAGCAGTCACCGGTCCCTGGCAAAGTTGAAATCATGCTGCATTTGTGGCCTTGTGAAGTCCTTCTGTCCTGGCCACGGGGTGGGTGTTGGGGGTCGGGGTGGGGTTCCCTGATTAGATATCAAACTAGTTCTATGGTAGAGATTACATTAATAGGAACTGGAATAGTCTTTGGAGAATGTCCTTTGGTTCTGTTGAATTCTCTGTTCCATGTGCTGGGACTTAGGACTAGAGTTTTATCCCAGTCCTCATTCTTAGGCCTGCTTTATTTCTTGGCCTTTTGTCCCATGCCTTGCTCTTTTTTTTTTTTTTTTTTTTTTTGTGAGGGCATCTCTCATATTTATTGATCAAATGGTTGTTAACAACAATAAAATTCTGTACAGGGGAGTCAATGCTCAATGCACAATCATTAATCCACCCCAAGCCTAATTTTTGTCAGTCTCCAATCTTCTGAGGCATAACAAACAAGTTCTTACATGGAGAACAAATTCTTACATAGTGAATAAGTTACACAGTGAACAGTACAAGGGCAGCCATCACAGAAACCTTCAGTTTTGCTCATGTATTATGAACTATAAACAGTCAGTTCAAATATGAATACTCATTTGATTTTTATACTTGATTTATATGTGGATACCACATTTCTCTCTTTATTATTATTATTATTTTTAATAAAATGCTGAAGTGGTAGGTAGATACAAGATAAAGGTAGAAAACATAGTTTAGTGTTGTAAGAGAGCAAATGTAGATGATCAGGTGTGTGCCTGTAGACTACGTGTTAATCCAAGCTAGACAAGGGCAATAAAACATCCACGTATGCAGAAGATTTCTCTCAGAACAGGGGGGTGAGGTTCTAAGCCTCACCTCTGTTGATCCCCAATTTCTCACCTGATGACCCGCCTGCAACTGTGCCTGTCTTAGGTTGTTCCTCCCTTGAGGAATCTTACCCATCTCTGCCATGCCTTTCTCTTAATGGCCCTTATCTTAAAGCTGTCTTAAAACAATCAGGTTATGTGGGAAGGAAACATCTTTATACTGATTTTTGTTCAAGACTAGTTACTTTAACTGAAAAACTGAAGGACCTCTGTTGTTCAAAACCTTTTCACTCTTATCTATTACTGTTTCATCTAGAATTATGCAGATTTTCCAATTGTAAGAAACCCAGATAGTTGGATTCTCTTTATTTACTTTCAGTTTGGTTGCAAACAGGTCAATTTTTGCTTGAGCTCATCTTTCTTCTAAAAGCCTGCTAAAAACAGCTGATAATATGCTAACAATCAACATTCTAATTTGGAGTTATAAGTCTGGCAGGTGCTTAGTTACCGGCAGCCACATTTTTTTAAGCCAGTTGCCACTGCAAAACATGAGCAGCTATCTTTCCAACTTTCTACATCAATTTCTACTGTCCACTGAATGATGGCACATGTTATGGGAGTCTGTTAAAACGGTCTTCCAGTTGCAATACCAATTTTTAGAATGAAAATAAATAAGCCCCCAAATCAGTAACTTAAAAAAATATAGAAGTTTATTTCTTGCTCAGCACATGGACCTATGTGGGTGTTCCTTGTCAGCACGAGAGCTTCCATGTGAAGGTGGGGATTGTTCATGGTGTGGTTCTGCACCCTGCTGCTCTCCCACCACCCAGAGCCCCAGAATCCTTTCTCAGCCAGAGGATGGGGTAGAGTACAGAACACGCACCTGACTTTGAAGGTCTTTAGCCTTAGAAGTGACACACAGTGTTTCTGTTCACATTCAATTGGCAGGACATAGTCACATGACCACTATTTTCAAGAAGACTGAGAATATAGTCCCTCACCATGCAGTAACTGCTCAGTGACACAATTGTACTTTGGAGGGAGAAAAATGATTTGTGGTCAATTACTCACCTGCCACACTTCCTTTTTTAGACAAAATATCCTTTTGATCTGAATACTAGAATACTTATTTTCTATTGTGACAACTCTAATACCCAGCGAACTGACCCTCTCTTGCCTACTGTTACTATCACGGCTCAAGAGACCCCATCACTCACCTCAATTGCTACATTTAATTCCTAGTTGAAACCTGTAGTAGTTTCCTATTACATCTGCAACAGATAACCAGAAACTTAGTGGCTTAAAACAACTTTTTTTTTTCTTACAATTCTGAGAGAACTTCCAATGGGCTAAAAGTCAATGTGTACTTTCTGGAGACTGTGACAAGATCTGCTTCCTTGCCTTTTCTAGCTTCTAGAGACCACTTGCATTCATTGCCTTGTAGCTTTTTCTTTCAGTTTCAAAGCCAGCAGTAGAGCATTCTAGACTCTGCTGTCTGCTTCTGTAGTCACATCTCCTTTTCTAATTTTCCTGTTTACTTTTTCCCCTTGTTATTAACTTTGCCCACCTGGATAATCCAAAATAATCTCCTCATCTCAAGATCCTTACTCACATCTGCAAAATCCCTTTTGCCATATAAAGTAACATATTATGAGGCCCCAGGATTAGGATATGAACAGCTTTGCAGGGTTGAGTCTGTGCTGCACACTGCTGCCAGAGTAATCTCACTTAAATACAGAACTAACCAAATCATTCTTATCATTCAACTCTTTTACTTTTCTTTTCTTTTTTACCCTAAGTCTAGAATATCTTTTTAGTAGACTAATGAATTTTGGAGAATGACTTCTCAGAATAAACCTAGTACATGAAGAATCAAATGAGATCACATGAATTGAAGAAAATACAGGATATGGAAGCAGGAGCATTTGTAATTTTAATTTAATGTGTTGTGTCCTATGACATACGATTTTTTAAAATGCTTAAATTGAGGTATAACTGACATATAATATTAGTTTCAGGTATATAATATGATTCACTATCTGTATAGATTTTGAAATGATCACCACAATAGGTATTAGTTAACATCCATCATCATACATAGTTACAAAATTTTTCTGCAATGAGAACCCCTAAGGTTTACTCTCTAAGCAACTTACAAATACGCAGTATAGTATTATTAACTATAGTCATCATGCTGTGCATCATGACTTACTTATTTTATAAGTGGAAGTTTGTATGTTTTCACCCCCTTCACCCATTTTGCCAACCCCCACCTTGGGCAACTACTAATCTGTTCTCTATATCACTAATCTGTTCTCTATATCCATGACCTTGTGTTTTTTTAGATTCCACAAATAAATGAGATTATACAATATTTGTCTCTCCGTGTCTTATTTCACTTGGCATAATGCCTTCATGCTTTATTTTTGTTGTCACAAATGGCAAGATCACCTTTTTTTATGGCTGAATAACATTCCATTGTGTATATATGTACCACCTCTTCACTGTGCATTCACCTATTGATGGGTACTTAGTTTCCATATATTCATTAGTGTCAATAATGCTGCAATGAATATGGAAATGCATATATCTTTTGAGTTCCTGTTATAGTTAGCTTCCTCTGGATAAATACCCCAAAGTGGAATGGCTAGATTATATGGTAGTTTTATTTTCAGTTTTTTAGGAACCTCTATGCTGTTTTCCATAGTGGCTGCACCAATCTACATTCCTACCAAATGCACAAGGGGTCCCTCTTTTCCACATCCTCACCAACATTTATTATTTCTTGCCTTCTTGATATTAGCCAGTCTGACAGATGTGAGATATCTCATTGTTGTTTTGATTTGTATTTCCCTAATTATTAGTGTTGTTGACCCCTTTTTCATGTACCTGCTGGCCATTTGTATGTCTCTTTTGGAGAAATGTCCATTCCAATTCTCTGCTCTTTAATCAGAGAGTTTTTGATGTAACTGTAAATAAGATTGTTTTCTTAATTTCTCTCTCTGCTACTTCATTGTTTGTATATAGAAATGCAACATAATTCTGTACATTGACTTTGTATCCTTGACTTTACTGAATTCATTTATTCTAATAAATTTTTGGAGTCTTTAGGGTTTTCCATATGTAGCATCATGTCATCTGCAAATAGTGACAATTTTACTTCTTACCATTTGGATACCTCTTATTTCTTGTCTGATTGCTGTGACTAGGACTTCTAGAACTATTTTGAATAAAAGTGGTGAGAATGAGCATCCTTGTCTTGTTCTTGATCTTTAATGTTTCACTGTTTAGTATGATATCAGCTGTGGATTTATCATATATGGCCTTTATTATATTGAGATACATTCCCTCTCTACCCACTTTGCTGAGAATTTTTATCATGAATAAATGTTGAATTTTTTCAAATGCTTTTTCAGCATGTATTGAGATAATTGTTTCTTTACTTTCTTTTTGTTACTGTGCTGGATCACATTGATTGATTTCTGAATATTGAAACATCCTTGCATCACTGGAATAAATCCCACGTGGCTATGGTGAATGATATCTTTATTTTGGTATCATAAATATACAATTACATGAGCAATATTGTGGCTACTAGATTCCCCCCATTATCAAGTCCCCACCACATACCCCATTACAGTCACTGTACATCAGCATAGTAAGATGCTATAGAATCACTAGTCTTCTCTGTGTTATACTGCCTTCCCCGTGCCCCCCCACTATATTATGTGTGCTAATCATAATGTCCCTTTTTCCCCTTCTCCCTCCCTTCCCATCCACCCTCCCCAGTCCCTTTCCCTTTGGTAACTGTTAGGCCATTCTTGGGTTCTGTGGGTCTGCTGCTGTTTTGTTCCTTCAGTTTTTGCTTTGTTCTTATGCTCCACAGATGACTGAAATATTTGGTACTTGTCTTTCTCCACCTGGCTTATGTCACTGAGCATAACACCCTCTAGCTCCATCCATGTTGTTGCAAATGGTGGGATTTGTTTTCTTCTTATGACTGAATAATACTCCATTGTGTATATGTACCTCTTCTTTATCCATTCATCTACTGATGGACACTTAGGATGCTTCCATTTCTTAGCTATTGTAAATAGTGCTGCGATAAACATAGGGGTGAATATGTCTTTTTGAGACTGGGAAACTGCATTCTTAGGATAAATTCCTAGGAGGGAATTCCTGGGTCATATATTTCTATTTTAAGTTTTTTGATGAACCTTCATACTGCTTTCCACAATGGTTGGACTAGATGTGAATGATATCTTTAATGTATTTTTGCATCAGGGATATTGGGCTGTAATTATATTTTTTAGGGTATCTTTGTCTGCTTTTGGTATCAGGATGATGCTGGCCTTGTAGAGTGAATATGGAAGCTTTCCTTACTCTTCAGTTTTTTGGGATGGTTTGAATAGGACAGAAATGAACTCTTCAAATGTTTGGTAGAATTCACCTGTGAAACCATCTGGTCCTGGAATTTGTTTGTTGGGATGCTTTTGATTATTTTTGATTTCATTACTAGTTGATGTGTTTATATTTTCTATTTCTTCCTAGTTTAGTCTTGGAAGATTGTGTTTCTAGAAATTTATCCATTTCTTCTAAGTTGTCCGATTTGTTGCCATGTAATTTTTCATCATACTCTCTCTGAATCATTTGTATTTCTGTGTTGCTGATTGTAACTTTTTCATTTTTTTATTTTGAGTCTTCTCTTTTTTCTTCATGAGTCTAACTGAAGGTTTATCAATTTTATCTTTTCAAATAACTAACTCTTAGTTTCATTGATCTTTGTACTTCTCTTTAGTCTCTATTTCATTTCTTTCCACTCTGACCTTTGTTATTTCCTTCTTTCTACTAACTTTGGGCTTTGTTTGTTCTTTCTCTATTTCCTTTTTGTGTTGGGTTAGATTCTTTATTTGAGATGTTTCCTGCTTCTTGAGGTAGGCTTTTATTGCTCTAAAGTTCCCTTTTAGGACTGCTTTTCATGCATCTCAAATATTTTGAACCATTGTATTTCTACTTTCATTATTCTCTATGTAATTTTTTATTTCCTCTTTGATGACCCATTGTTTAGTAGCATGTTGTTTAGCTTCCACATTTGTCTTTTTTCAATTTTTTTGATGTAACTGCTTTCCAATTTCATAACATTGTGATCAGAAAAGATGCTTGATATCATTTCAGTCTTTTTAAATTCATTGTCACTTCCTTGTGGCCTAATGTGTAATCTATTCTGGAGAATATGTGCACTTGAAAAGAATGTGTATTCTACTGTTTTTCAATGTAGCATTCTGTATGTATCTGTTAGTTCCTTTTGGTTTAATGTATCATCCAAATCCACTATTTCCTCACTGATTTTCTGTCTAGATGATCTATCTTTTGATATAAGTGGATTGTTAAAGTATCCTATAATTATTGTGTTATTGTCAGTTTGTCCCTTTATGTCTCTTAATATTTTGTATATCTAGGTAGTCCTCTGTTGGGTGCATAGATATTTACAATTGTTATATTTTATTGCTGGATTGTGTCCTTAATCATTAAATAATGTCCTTCTTTGTTTCATATTATAGTCTGTCCTTTAAGGTCTTTTTTGTCCAGTTTTTTCATTCCTATTTATATGGAATTTTTTTTTCCATCCCATCAGTTTCTGACTCTTTAGGTCTAAAGTGAGTTTTTTGTAGACAGCAAATAGATGGGTCTTGTCTTTTTCATCCATTCAGTGGCCATATGTTTTTTAATTGGAGCATTTATTCCATTTACATTTAAAGTAATTATTGATAGGTACATACTTATTGCCCTTCTGTTAAATGTTTCCCGTCATTTTTAGGTTCCCTTCTTTTTGTTTTTTCTGTGTCTACTATAGGTTTTTGGCTTGTGGTTACTATGGGGTTCATATGACATCCTATATATATATATATATATATATATATATATATATATATATATATATATAGCAATCTATGTTTAGTTGATGTTCACTTAAGTTCAAATGCATTCTAACAGCACTACATATTTTACTTCCCCCTCCTCCACATTTTATGAATATGATACCTTAGTTTATACCTTTTTAGTGACTCCCTTAACTAAGTTTTAGCTGTAATTGATTTTACTACCTTTGCCTTTTTGACTTTCATAGTTGCTTTTAAGTGATTAATCTACTACTTGTGCTATATACTTGACCTTCACCAGTGAAATATTTTCTTTTATATTTTTCTTGCTTCCAGTTGGGCTCTTTTATTTTTCTTTTAAAGAAGTCTTTTTAATGTTTCTTGTAAGGATGGTATAGTGGCAGTAAACACTTTTAATTTGTCTTTATCTCTGCCTCCATTTTGAATGATAACCTTGCTGGATATTCTTGGTTAGAGGTTTTTCTCTTTCAGCACTTTGAATACATCATGCTACTTCCTTCTGACCTACAGTTTCTGCTGAAAAATCAGCTGATAGTTTTATTGGGTTTCCTTTATAGGTAAATTGTTTCTTCCCTCTCCCTGATTTTAAGATTCTCTCTCTGTCTTTGATCTTTGACATTTTAATTATCACATATCTTGGTATAGGAACTCCCTTGGTTCATCTTGTTCGGGGCTCTCTGCTTTCTGCACCTGGATGTCTGTTTCCTTCCCTACATCACAGAAGTTTTCAGATATTATTTCTTCAAGTAAGTTTCCTACTCATTTCTCTCTCTCTCCTCCTTCTGGGACTTCTTAATGTGAAAGTTTGGATGTTTACTATTGTCCCAGAGCTCCCTGAACCCATCCTCATTTCTTTTTATTCTTTTTTTTCTGCTGTTCAGCTCCAGTGCTTTCCATTACTGTCTTGCAAATCACTAATCCATTCTTCTGAGTCCTCTAACCTGCTGTTGATTCCCTCTAGTGTATTTTTTCATTTCATTTACTGCATTTTTCATCTCTGATTTGTTCTGTTTTATATTTTCTATCCCTTTGTGCAGGTTCTCCCTGAATTCATCCACTCTTCTCTCAAGTCTGGTGAGCACTTTTGTAATCATTACTTTGAGCTCTTTGCAAGATTGCTTAACTCTGTTTCATTTAGCTCTTTTTTCCTGAAGTTTTGTCATATTGTTTAGTTTCAAGAATACTCCTCTACCTCCTCATTTCATTTGACTTTTTGCTTTGATTCTACAAATTAGTTGGAAGGACTAACTTTCTCAGTCTTGAAGGATTGGCCTCATGTGGGGAAGGTCACCTGGGTAGATTTCATTTACCTGATGGTTTTGGCTGGTTGGCTTGGAGGCCTAGTGAGCCATAGTGGTATGTCCTGGTGTCAGGACTCCAAGGGCATGGTTCTGGGGGGCACAATTGGTGGGGCTTCTGAGAGGGTGCTGTTGGGTTCCATGTTGTAGGAGAGGCAGCAAGTTTGTGTACTCTCCAGGGGAACCCCTGAACCAACAGCTGTTGCCTCCACACTTGTGGTGCAGCAGCTAGCTCATGTGTGCCTTGTAGCAATGCCCCTCATTCACAGCGATTGGCTCCATTCCCACGGTGCTGCAGTGGCCAGGGCATGCTCGCTAGGGCTTGACAGCAATCAGCTCTACATACTCCAGGATGCCCTCTGTCTATGACTTTTGGGTCCACACCACAGTACAATGTTGAACTGGACTCACTCTCTAGCTGGGATGTCTGGGTATGGGTAGGAGCTAGGAGGCCACCCAGACCAAGTCTAGAATTGGCATGTGTGCCTGGACTTTGCTCCCCACAGCACTCTCAGTGCAGGGAAGGGTTGCACTGTCACTCACCAGCACCTCCGATCCCAGAGAGTTCCAGCAGTTCCCCTACCCAACCAGCAGGTGCTTTAGTTCTAAAAACTTGTTTTTCGCACTTATAGTATAGGTGTCATTTAATATGTGGCTTTTTTAATGTGCCCCAGGGCAGGGAATCTATATGCAGTCCCTCAGCAATATCCCTCCCCAAGGCATGTCATTGCTTTAGGGGTGGAATTCCCTCTATTATCATGTCTCTGTCTCTCCTTCCATTTTTTGTGTGATATTTCCCTAATTTTTTCAGAAAGTGTTCACTCAGGCCTCAGTTCTTCCCCAGGATGAATTACTCTGTGTGTAGGTGTAGATTCAGTGTGTAAGTAGGAAGAGGTGGGTTCTGGCTCTTTCTATGTCACCATCTTCCCCTCAACTTATTCCTTCCATTTATTTTTATCTTCTTCAATACCTTTCATCAATGTCATAGGTTTCATGGTTCAAGTCTTTCTCCTTGATTAAATTTATTCATAGACATTTTATTCTTTTTGATGGGATCACGTTCTAAATTTATCTTTCTGCCAATTTGTTTTTAGTGTATAGAAATACACCAGATTTTTGTGTATTGATTTTATACCATGCATCATTACTAAATTCATTTATTAGATCTAACAGTTTTTTCATGGAGTCTTTAGGGTTTTCTAATATAATATCATTTGCAAACAATAACAGTTTTACTTCTTCCTTTCCAGTTTGTCTTTTATTCTTCTTGCCTGATTGCTCTGGCTAGGACTTTCAGTACTAAGTTGAATAAAAGTGACAGGAGTGAGCATCCTTGCTTTTTCTCTGATCTTAGATGAAGAGCTTACAGCTGTTCACCACTGAGTATGATGTTAGCTGTGGATTGTCACATATGGCCTTAATTATGTTAAAGTACATTCCTTCTATAACCACTTTGTTTGGAGTTTTTATCATAAATGAATGTTGAATTTTGTCAAATGAATTTGCCATATCTATTGAGATGATCACATGATTTTTTATCCTTCATTTTCTTTTCAATGTGTATTGCTTTCATTTTCCTTATGCTGTGCCATCCTTGCATCCCAGGAATAAACCCCACTTTTCATGGTGTATGGTCCTTTTAATGTATTGTTGAATTTGGTTTGCCAATATTTTGTCAGGAATATTTACATCTATGTCTGTTATGGATATTGGCCTGTAATTTTCTTTTCTTGAGGCATCCTTTTATGGTTTGTTATTAGGGTAATGCTCAATTCATAAATGAGATTAGAAGTATTCCCTCTTCTTCTATTTTTGGAAGAGTCTGAGAAGTATTCATAACAATTCTTCTTTAAATGTATAATAGAATGCTCCAGCAAAGCCATCTGGTCCTGAACTTTTGTTTGTTAGAAGGCTCATTACAAATCTTCAATGATTCTCTATCCATTATCTGTACGGAAATGTTATTAATCTTATATACATGATATTGTACATCTTTTGCTATCTGATATTTTTAGATTCACCTGCTAGGAGATACTAAATCATCACTCTCTCTAGTATTATTTCCTGATACCCTCCCTGCTCTTTTACTTTTTGCTCCAGCAGCACTAAACTTCATATAGTTTTCCAAAAGTACCATGTCATTTTACTCTTTAATTTTTATATGTATGTTTCACCTGAATCTCCTTTTTAGTCTTGCTGGAAAACTTCAATGAATGTTCAAAGTTTAAAATATGTATCCAGTCAACTGAAGTCTTGGGTAATTGCCTTCCTAACCTTGCTTAAATTCAACTACTGATTTGTTCAACACCATCTCTCATGCAGATGAACCTGAGGAGAAAAATATTTTGCTATTCTGACTTATTTCATATTTTATTTGTAACCACAAACTCCAGTGGGCTCTCAGCATGCCTTGCAAATCCAACATTTTCCTTGCCTGCTCATTCCTTTCTTCTTCCCTCTACCAACAATTTCTCCTACCTTCTCCTTCCTTTTTCTTCCTATTTAATTCAAACAGAAGGACCAAAGAGAATTTCATGCTGCCCATCCAATAACCTACTACTGTGTCTGTAGTGAATGACTATTTTTCGTTTTTCATTCTGTTATATGAAAGGTCTGCCAATAGTCTCCTCTAAGGCAACCCCAACTCTGGGGCCTCAAGGACACCACCCCTGCAATTGTCTCCATGAACCCCATGCATTAAAAACCATAAAGAAAATACATCAAAACATATCATAATCAAATTTTGGAAATTTTGGCAATAATGTCTTCTCAGGTTTTTAAAAATTCCTTCTATTTTTTTCTCCTTTTTGTGGATTCTAATTATACATTTATTAGGTTGCTCAAAGTTGCCCATAGCACACTGATATACTACTGTTTATACCTTTTCAGTTTTTATTTCCATGTTTTATTTTGCATAGTTTCAATAGCTAAGTCTTTAAGTTCACTGTTCCTTTTGTAGTGTCTAATGTGCTAATAATCCCATCCAATGTATTTTAATCTAAGACATTGTTTTCATACATAGAAGTTTTTTTTGGATCTTTTTCTATATATACTTGAATATTTCTATTCAACATGATCAAATATTTACTTTCTTCAGCATGAAATGTAGTAACTTTGAATTTCCTTGGCTATCAATTTTATCATCTGTGTCCTTTCTGGACCTGCTTCATTTACTTATTTTTCTTCTCATCATGGTTTATGTTTTCCTGCTTCTTTGCATGCCTGGTGACTTTTGTTGTATGCAGACATAGTGGATTTTATCTTATTTATTGGCTCCATATTTTGTATTCCTATAAATTATTCTTAATTTTTTTTCTGGAGCTCAGTTATTTTGGAAACACTTTGATCCTTTTTGAGGCTTGGTTTCAAGGTCTGTCAAGTAGGATCAGAAAAGCCTTTAGCCAAGGGCTAATTTTCTCCCACTAAAGGGTCAGTACACCTTTTAGTACTCTACCCAATGACATGTGAATTACAAAGATTTGCACTCTGGTGAAAGCACAAACTATTCCTGGCCCTGGGACTGGCTTTCAGGTATTCCCCACAACCTGAACCTTGCTAATCAGCACTCAGCTGAAGACTCCAGGAGGATCCTCTGAAAATCTCTAGATCATTCTCTGTTAAGTTTTCTTTCTGGAACTTTGTCCTGTGAACTTGCCTTGACCTTTACATTCTCCTTCCTCCATTTCCTCAATTCAAGGGGACTACTAAGCAATGCTTGGACTACTAAACCCCACAGTGTTGTAGGCTGCAGACTCTCCCCAGGCAATAAACTGGGGTAATCACAGTGCTCACTTTGTTTCTTCCTTTCTGTCTGAGATCACTATCTGTGGCACTTAATATCCAGTGTCTGAAAACCATTGTTTTATATATTTTGTTGCTTTTTAAATTGTATCTGACAGATGCAGATGGAGTCCTTGGTGTTCCATCTTGGTAGACCTAGAATAATTTTGGATGCTTAGCTGCTGCTCCCCTTACCCCCATCCTACAAATACCATTTTCATACAGTCAATTAGATGTTTGGCTGTTTTCCCTCTGTGTCTGTCCAAATCTATTTTTCATCTAATCTTTTTGATCAATGATGACCTGCACTTTGTTCTCATCTAACTTTTAATTAATTCTCTAGTTCATATCTAATCACTGTTTATTATGGTAATATACATCACCATAAATGTTTTGGGGAGAATGGGCTCCAGATGGTTTCCTGGTTTTTAAGTCTTCAGGATCATTGCTACATTGCTGATTAGTTGCTTCATACTTTTTTCTTACTTCCTCTGGGTCAGAGGTTCTCAGTGTGATCCAAGTGCATGTGAGGGGTCCCTTGGACATTTTCAAGGATTGTGTGAAGTCAAAACTGTTTTTGTAATAACACTAAGGTCTTAACTGACTGTTTTATTCTCTCTGAGAATACAGTAGTTTTCTAGAGGTCGTATGATGTGTGGTGCCATCATTGTTCTAGATGGATAATGGTTAGTGTGCTTGTATGCTACCATGTTTCAAAACCTTCTTGGTTTTAATTTCTAATATTGCAAATGTCAATAAATATAACCCACATGAACAATGGCTTTCTGATGTTGTCAATTAGTAAGAGTATAAAATGTCCTGAAATGTCTGAGAAGCATTGCTCTAGGTTTCATAAATTTATTATTTTATATTCCAGTTTTAAAATTGGCAATAGCTATTCTATTTCTTGGGATTTCTTACTGATAAGATTGGTTATTAGATCAGATGCCACATACAAGCTGTCCATTTATCAGTTCTTGAAAATGAGACAGTCTTTTTTCTTTTTTGTACTACTAATACTGGCATGATTCATTTCATGTGTCAACTGGGCTACGGGTTGCCCATATATTTGGTCGAACATTCTGGGTATGTCTGTGAGGGAGTTTCTGGATGAGATTAACATTTACATTGGTAGAGCAGGTGATTCTCCTCCATGTGGTGGGTCTCATCCAATCAACTGAAGACTTGAACAGAAACAAAAGGCTGACTTACGCTACTACGGGGGAACTACTCCTACCTGGCTGGCTTTGAACTGAGACTTCAGTTGGTCTTTTGTCTTTGGACTTGAATTGAAACATTGGCTCTTCTGGGTCTCCAGCTTTCCAATTGCAGATCTTGGGACTTCTTAGCTTCCATAATCATGTGAGCCAATTTCTTATAATAAATCTCTGTCTATATATGCATATATCTTAATAGTTCTGTTTCTCTAGAAAACCCTTATACAACCAATAGAACAAAAATAAAAGGAAGTTGCAACGGACCTTACATGTGTGTATATTAAGTCTTTCATCTTTCGGCAAAGCAGTCTCAAGATGAACTGGCTCATTTTCTTATGAACTGAAAGAGGGAAATGCAGGAATTTGAAGTTAATTGTCACTCTAAATTCATCCTCTTAGCCCTGTGCCCTAGAGGGAGTCCTTCCCCACAGATTGAACAATAGAGAATTTATTTCTTTTGTTTGGGGGTAAAGGGGTACTTATGAAATATTAAAAAAGCAAATATGTGAGAAAGGTAAATTCTGAGAACTAAGGCTTTTGTAAGAAAGACTGGTGATTAACCAGCCTCATCTTCAGTAGATATCTCTGAGTCATTTACGTCTGCAACAATGGTACTGACAAAAAGCATTGTGAACATGACACTACTTAATCACAGATCAACTTGCTAAACACTTCTTCCCACACAACAGCAAATTGTTGCTTCAGATCATGTGGAAACAGGTTCTGTAACTGAACTGCTTGATCTTTTGTTCATTTTTCTGGGCAGAATCAAGTAGCTGGATGGTGAATAAGATCATTGATGTTTACTTGGTTGTTATACTCCCCTACCCCCCTTCCTACTTTATTTATTTTATGTTATAAGAAAAGCAGAACTGAAGAAACTTGACCACTAAATATGGTTTCAAGCACCAAAGTGGTTTTCACTTTGTTTTGTAAAAGTTTTTCTTGCAATTAGGTCAGGGCCGGGTTAGGGATGGGGAGGATGCAATTATGGCTCAGTGGGTCCTCTCTGGGGCTGGACTTTCTGGAAGAACTTCAAAGTGAGTGAAAGGACTAAACTCTCCTAGTCCCAGAGTTCTTGGGTGAAAGAATTCTCCAGCACCGGACTGACTGGCACATCAGGAACAAAAGCAAAAGAAAATGGGTCACGGGAGGAGATGTAGAGTTTGAAGGAGATCATTTCTTCACATTTTTTCAACACTGTCATTAACTGCATAGAATAGCAGCTTTAAAAGAGACAATAAAAACAGATTTTTCTGACTTCCCCAAGGTACTTACCTAGACCAGACAATGTTGGTTCCCAAACTCTTGAATAAAAGCAGTATGACCCAGTCTCTGTCCAGACAGCAGAGGGCACTGTGCGAGGTGGTCATGTTATGGTTATATTTTAGGGGTAAATGTGACATCATTTCAGATAGGAATTAAGAAAGACTAAAAGAGAGCAGGTTTTGGCACAGACCCTCAAGACCTATGTTTCGGATTTTTTAATTTGAGATGCCTACATTTTTTTATCTGTCCAGGTCTCCACCCTCCCCTGAACACCATGGTCTAAGGAAAAGCAGCTGCCCCCTAGCTCTGTTAGGTCTTTATCCTCTAAGCCAAACTATGGCATGTGATCTAATTCTAGGCCAACTGGGATACCAAGAAATGTTTCTTTGCTAGAGAACTGGGGTTGGAGGACAGAGGGCATGCCCTCTTTCACTGGATGGTGTCTTGTCTGGATTTGACACAAGGCATAAAGTCATGTATTTTAAGGGCTGTGAGGCCTCTTAACCTGGAGTATAAAGTTTACACTCCTGGAAGGGTGAGCTGGACAACAGAAAGAATCTGGGTCCTTTTTTTGTGTTACTGAGTCACTGAAATAAACAACCCTGGTGCTAGCTCAGCCCTTTTTGGGAAGTAGTGGTTTTTTTCCTTTTTAAGACATTTGGAATTCAGTTTTCTATTCTTTGTGGCCTAAAAAGAGGTCCAAATCTGTGCATTGGTGCAGAAGTTTGTTCCCTAACTACAGCAGAATTTCCTTCTTTCCTTTTTTTTTTTCCAATTAATTATTATGTAGGCAATTTACAACCCTGGGGATTGCTCTGAGGTAACTCATATGTGGGCTGGAAGACTCAGCTTTTCTAACTATAACAGAGAAGAGCAATTCATTATTTGCTCAACTATAAATATTTAAACACCTACTATGTTTCAGATACTATTCTAGGAGCTGGGAATGCATGTGAGCAAGAGAGGAAGAAATCCTTGCTCTCAGGGTGTATATTTTACTGGAGAGGAGGATTGATAAATGATGTATTGCTTCCCTCATTTTATTTATCTTAAATAGTAATTGCTAAGGAGAAAAATGGGAAGGAGGATATAGGGTGTCCAGTGGGTGAGTTGAGTTTGAAGTCTTAGATAAGATGGCCAGTGAAAGCTTTACTGAGAAGGTGACTTAATTTTGTAAAGAAATAAAAAGCAAAGGAGACTAGCCCCTTGGATCTCTAGGAAGAGTGTTCCAGGCAGTGCACAGGCCTCCGAGGGAGCATTCCTGGCATGCCCACCCAAGGCCTCCGAGGGAGCACTCCTGGCATGTTCACCGACGAGCGAGGAAGGCCGGGGATTCGCATCAGGATGGGCCTCACAGGCACTCTAAGGACTTTGGTTTTTACTTGGAGCGATAAGGGAAACTATTGGGCGGGTTTGTGTAGAGAAATGAAATGTTTGTCTAAGATTTCAACAAACTCAGTCTAGCTGCTGCGTTGAGAGTAAAGACAGGCAAGAGCAGAAACTGAGAGCCCAGTTAGGAGAAGGTTCTAACTGTACAGAGGATACAATGGTTATTTGGTTCCATGGAGATAACAGAGGGCATTGTGAGAGGTAGTCATGTTCTGGTTATATTTTAAAGGTAAAGGTGACATCACTGCAAACAGGAATTAAGAAAGACACCAGGAAATCTGGCCTGATCAAAGAAAGAATTGAGTAGCCAGTTCTCGAGATATGGAAAGGACTAAAAGGGAGCAGGTTTTGGCACAGACCCTCAAGACCTATGTTTTGGACTTTTTAATTTGAGATGCCCACTAGAGCTACAATGCGGATTTCAAATGGTCAGTTGGATCCATATGTTTGGAGGTTAGGGGAATGATCCAGACTAGAGATAGATACTTGAGAATCATTAACTTACATAATCTAAAGCTATTGGTACTGGATACAATTATTCTGGGAATGACTGAAGATAGAAAAAAGAGTACCAATATTTAAAAGTTTGATAAAAATGGACCAGTTGGAGACTGGGAAGAAGCATCTAGAAAAGTAGGAAGAAAATCAGGAAGTGTATTGTCTTAAAGACAAGAGAAGAATGTGTTTCAAGATTGAGACAGTAAACAACTGTGTCAGATGCTCAGAGATCAAGTCAAATGAAGACGGAGAATTGATCCTTGGCATCAAAAACATGGTGGTCATCAGCAGCTTTGGGAAAAACTTTTGTGGAGTAGTAAGGGTAACTGGAGTGTGTTTAAGACGAACAGGAGAAGATAAATCACAGATACCAAGTACAGGCAGCCCTTTCAAGGAGTCTGGCTGTAAAGGCAAGAAATAGGGTATGTGTGGGAAAGCCTAGTGTAGAGGAAATGACTGAGAATAGGGTGAGGGGGCAGAGCTGCTCAGGCAACAACCGGGAGTAGGTATGAGGGGCTGGGTGCTGGCCTTTGCCCAGTGCATGAGTTACTCATCTGCAGCAAGAGAGGCAGGGTGGTAGGGGTGCAGAGATTGCTTCATCGCTTGCAGGTAAGAAGCAAAGTCCTCAGCAGACTGAGGAGGCGGGAAGAATAGCTAGAGGTGGAGAAAAGTAAAGAAAGTTTGCCTATTTGGTCAGAGTGTGAGAGAATGGACTAGGGAAATACAGCTCCGGAGCAGCTGTGAGGATCCGTGGGAGGAGGGGCCGAGCCCCAAGCGCAGAGCGCGTCTTGCCGGCAGGAGTGTGCGCTTTTCTCTAGGTGCATTCAGCTGCAGGCGGAGGCGCAAGGCCCAAGCAGACAGAGGCTGTAACCATGGTTGTGGGTTACCAAGCGGGTGAGAAGGGGGAAAGCAGCTAGGGGGTTGTCATTTAGATTAAGTTCAGATGATATGATGTGTTAGTCACTGAGTCACCACCACCCCTGCCCCCCAGAAGCGGTTTATAAACATCCAGTTATAGATGGAACATTGCTAGGACTTGTATAAACAGTTTACAATTTTATCCTGTACTGGCTATATAAACCCAGTAATAAAAATTATCTCACAGTTCTTGGTCATTCAAGACTTCGGGATAAATAAAATCACTTTATATGAAAACTGCAGCTGATTTTCTTTTAATATATCAAACATACCTTAGAAAACTTTTGTGCTGTAGGTTCATTTTTGTGGATCTGAATTTTCTTGTTGAAATGAAGTCAAAATAATTTGGGTATTCAGCTGGAGAGGCCTAACAGGAAGGTGGCCGCAAACTCCTGTACCTGTTTGTACACTGAGGGCCGGGGCCCACACAGGTGCTCTCTGACGTAAGAAGGGGTCAAAACTCCAGCGCCCACAGCAGCCAGCAGCAGCTAACACAGTGCAGCGTCCGTGGGCCGGGGAGGTGGATGGCAGAGCACCTGCGCCCCGCCACGAGCAGCACCAGCTTTTCTGACTGTGCCAGAGTGCACACAGGACAAGTGTGGCAGAACCTTGGAATTGTTCAGATGAAGCCAGAAATCATAACTTTTCTATGAAATACCCAATTTAAAAATGTTGGCAATATTAAAAAAAACTAAAAACATTTTTTAATATAAAATCAGAAGATTGGCTTCTGTGGTAAAGCAGTAAAAACTTTTAAAATGTGAATCTTCTCGGGGTAAAATGACTTATTAAGCTCAATTTTTATCAGAGGGAGAACATCTCAGCTTACTTTTGAGAACTGGTTTTGTTTGATAGAAAAGTAGGAATACTGTAAGGACCTCGTGTGGCTGTATCAGCAGCCAGGGTGGCCACTTGGTCTAATCTGCAGTTGTTCATTATCAGTCTACACAGTCTCACATTTTTTTAGTCTGACAAAGGAGAACATGAAAACTGAAACATTCGTAGGAGTAAAATTTTATTTAATGAAATCAAAGGTCATGCCTTCTATGTTTACCCTTACTTTATATATAATGCTTTTCTATTTATACAGAGATTCAAAATTTTGGGTACTTCCGGGTAATGATTCCTTGAGAATTTTTCTGGAATGTACTGATTAATTCCATTTCATTTTTCCTGTTTCTGGCTAGATGACTACCTCTATTTCGCATTTTCTTGCTGTGATGCTTGATAAATCCTTTGGACTATCAGTATACCTACATAAAGAGAGCAGTTCTTGGCAAAACAAGGGTGGTCTGCTTCTCTGAGAAGGACTAGGAAGGACAATGGGAATATCAACAACTACTGGTGATGAGACCTGTTAACAGCTGCTGCCATTTAGTATCAGCTACCAAATAGTCTTCTAGGTACTCTGTACCCATTATCTCTAATCCTCACAATAGTCTTATTAAAAGTTGGTATGTTCTCATTTTACACATGTGGAAACTAAGGTTCAAAGGAAAAGGCAACCGCTTAGAGCGGCAGAGATAATAGTGACGGGCCTGGGGTTAATGTTTGGCTCTGAGTATATCTTGAGGTTCCCATTTATGGTCTGACCACAGTTCAAAACTATTAACTTCTCCCTTCCTGGTCCTCATGTGAGTTTAGAGATGCAAAGATTATATACAACTCTCACCCATAGAGGCATTATACCATAGAACAGGAGACACAAATAAAAATGTACCTTCAAAGCAGTGTGGTTAGCAGGAGAGGTAGATGCAAACTAGTACGTGAGTACTGTGGGAGGAAGCGAGCTTAGAGCGTGGTTTGGAGAGGGCTGCTGGAATGCATGGTGCTCTACACTGAATCAGTAAGAGGCTGATGAAGGGGAAGAATATAGGTAAGGAACTGTATGTGACTGACCAACATGAACAGATGTGTAGTGCTCTTAGTAAATGGAAAGATGTTGACTATTTCTGTACACTCAGACTGAGGAGCAGCAGGAAGGAGATAATGTACTTTATACTGACGGTAACCCTCAAGTGTTGTACAATCTGATTTGGGCTAAAAAGGGAACATCCTAGCAGCCATGTGAAGGATGGATCAGAGGGCACATTTAGAAACTTTAGGACTCTTGTTTTAACTCTTTCGTTTTCAGAAAAATTTTCCTAGGAGAGAGTATTTTGTGCATACAGTAAGTTGCTGTTAGACCAAGTACATTCTTAAAAGGAAGCACAGCTCGATAACTTTACATCAAATGTCAAGTACTGATGAGAGCCCAGCAGGACGCACTGGCGTCGGCCCTGGTCTGCACCTTGTGTGCATATGTAAGTATCTCTTAAGAAATGAAGATGGACACACTGTCAGCAGAAATCACAAATTTATTAACTCTTAAATATATCAATCAGTTATTTACCATTATGGCAAGAAATATATACAGTGTCCCATGGTAATCTGCAGTGTTTCAAAATGATAGAAGATAGTAAATGTGTAATCAATTGTGGTGGAGAGAACAAATCACAATTTCCTCACAATTTAGTGCGGAAGACAAACTTGATCTACAGTAATATTTCAACACCACATGCTAAGTTAAAAGTGTAAAAAAAAACACTCTATACCTATTCTTTTTTTAAAATACATGTATGCCACGTATAGCCATTTCACAAAAAGGTTAAGAAATTAAAAAGGGAAAAAAATGAGGCCATTACTTTTTCACAGATCTCATTGGCAGGTTTACATGGCTCAATACATTATTGTATATATTTATTTTAAATATATATTGTTTTAAATTGTGTAATAATTATCAGAAAAGCTTCAATCCAACTACCATACATCCACTAGCAATAATATCGAATGTGATAGTAATCAACACAGAAAGGTGAAAATGAGAGAAAAAAGGGAGGTTTTTTTTTGTTTTTTGCTTCTGCTTTAAAAATAGGCTTCTGAGGATTGTGAATTGCTATTGTTAAAATAAGGTTGATGAAGATAACATGCACTATAAAGCATTTCAGGGATGAGAAAAAACCATCACTGGAATTGAATAAACAAAGAAGAAATGAGAAGCACAACCCACCCCCACCCTTTTTTATAAACTGGAAAAATCCTAACTCCTCCATGGAAGATAATGTTACCCTGACAGAAGAGAGAAGTTAAGAAAGCACAAGTCACAGAGAATGGAAAACACTTGCAGGCCTAACTTTAGAAAACTAGCCAGTGATGACGCAGGAGGGGCCCCTTCCACAAGGCAGAAATCCACACATTTGCACAAAACCCCGACCCTCTACCAGCATTGTATTCTCCGGGCAACTGCCCCAGTCAGGAAGAAACAGTGCAGGGGTGCTAGGAACAGTCTTGCTTCTGTCCTAAGTTTGAAAACCTCTAATGCCGCCAACATAGTCTGGATCCCTATATCCAAACTAGAGCCTAAGCAGAATTAAAAACCTTTAAAATCTTGACATTTTCAAAAATGCTACCTCCAAAGTTTAGTTACCTTCAAAAGGCCTTGATTTTTATTTTACCTTCGTTATGCAAATCTCACTTTTCTCATACACTAACAGATAAGGAGAAGACAAAGAATGGAAAAAAACAGAAAATGGAACAGGTAGCAAGCAAGAACAAAGAAATAGGATAAGAAGAAGAAAACAGCACTGGTTTGTGGAAGGAACAAAAAATTCATCTCAGTGAATCCCCCAGGACAGTGTGAGTATACCCAAAATGATCAAACTCAGAAATAATGTGACATTTCCAGTTTACACAGTTTGACCAAAAATATTAGATCGTAGCAAACCAACTGATTCTCACCTCCACATTTCTACATGATTTTCCCACTTATCAACCCATTTCATCAAACAATAACAAAGCTTTCAGTGAAAAGTCCATTTTCAACCAGGATCACACCAGGAAACTGAAGGTTTTTCCTTTTCTTTTTTACCTTTTTTGGTTTAAGAGCCAAAACAGATTAACACCAAAGAGTTTAAAAAATTTTACATTTCTCTTACAATTTTGAGACCATAATTTTGAAGTCTGTTATATCTTGGCATGAACAGAGAAACTTGATGAATAGGTTGTACTTGGAGCATTGTGGAATATTTTTGTCTGACCTCCCCCTATTGTTTGCCAACAGTAATTTAAGTCTGCACAGAACATCCCCAGAGTTGAAGTGTAAACAATGTGTAGGAAGGAATATGTGACAAGATGATGTATCACGTATGCATTACATGTAGGACCTTCACAACTTCATGCATTCAGAAACATGCATGAAGAGGAGGAGAGGACGGCCCAGGGTTACCATCCAGGTGCCTTGAGAATAGAGAATGCAGAAGTGGCACTGTTGATATTTAGCTGAAAGGAGAAAGTGGAGAGGGAGAAATGAGTTACACTGTTTTACAAAACATTGTCAAATTGTTTTGCCAAAGATGTGACTAGGCTGCAATTCTATAACTCAGCTAAATTAATAGAATATTAATATATGAGACATATTGGCAATCATCAAAAGGTAAAATATACAATGTTAAACAGAGACAATATTAAAACGGGAAATCAGTTTGAATTATCTGTCAGTTTGTCCACACAGAGCTAGCTGAGACAGGGACCCATGGCTCAATCACATTATTCAATCTAGATGAGTATTTTAAGCATTCATGCTTACTAGACAAATTAATAAATGTATATTATCATTTGGTTGAAGTTGACTAAAAGTTTAAGTTCATCCTTAGCTTTTGTCATTATTCTTTGACTTCTAGGTTTGATTTCTCAAGGAGTCTATTTAACAAGGATAATAGCCTCAAGTAGCCTCTTTTTCTTTAAATCAACAGCTGGGAGCACTTGTTCTTAAAAGCTCTGACAAGGTTCAATGCTTTGAATGGGGAAAATATTCATAATGGTATCTGAATCCTTCTAATCCAAGTACAGAAACAACACAGGCATGAATTTAATTACAGTCAACTTTCAATTATCCTCTGGAATTACCCACTTTGTGAGTTTTAAATTTCAGCTTCACTTCCTCCTATGACCTGTCCTCATGGTCAAAGTACCATTATACTCAGTCAGGCACAGAAAATTAATTCATATTAACCTTGGCCAAGTATGTAACAGGAATTGTAACCTCCTGAAAAATAAGACACCAAAGGATCCTAGAACTTGATACAAATTAGGCCTGGGTAATTGAGAGTTGTCTGAATGGACCTAGATGTAAATGGCCTTTGATGTAAGAACCCCTAGACCCTCTAAAGTGCCACAGTCTATATGCAGAAGACAGGCTCTTCTCAGTGCTTATACCCTTTAAAGGAAGAGTTATGCTACAAAAATGGGGCCAAACATTAGACTCAAGAGTTCATGCAAAAAATGTGAAATTTCAAAGACCTTTTATGTTTTTCATTGAATATAATGCAAGAGAAAATACCCTCAAAGGGAAGAAAAACAGCCATGCAGCTTGGCAGTCGTTAGCTCCATTCACAGAGTATTGCGGAGCAGGATGTTACTTACAAGACCCACATGGGAATGGTTTTCAGGCCTTAGATGTTTTGCCACAAAGAGGTGCTTCCTGAGAAGTTTTCTTTCCCATTTGGAATACAGGATGGCCTATTAAGAGAAGCCCCACTTAAGCCAGCTGGCATAAAATGAAGTTTTCTTAAATAGGCTCTATCCCATAAACACTTCAGGGAATTGTAGAAAAGCCTACCCCTCTTGTACTGTATGAATGTCATCCCCTCTATATAAACTGGTGATTTGTGTGTACCTCTTTGGGGTAAAAAACAGACACAGAAAAACAGTGTCTTCATTATTATATTCCTTTTGTCTTTCTCTTAATTACATAGATTCAAATTCATTCTAAAAACAATAGCTATCTTTTTTTTCTTTTCTGACCCACTTTTCACAATTCCAACAGTGATATATAGTTATTAAGGCTATAGAGAAAGCCTTTGAAAATCACTGTGGTATATTATTAAACTAAGATTTTTCATGAATTCATTGGAGTTGAATGGCTGTTTATATGAACGTGACTCCCCATTCCATACTCCCAAATATTAACAGGTGATCCTGGTAAGAGAATTTGGAACAAGATAAGCAGTGGGCCAAGCTTCTACCGAGCCTACTAAACTCCCTTTCTTGTTTTCATCTCACCCCACTTCACTGATGCAACTTTATTTCCCATCAGTCTCTTTACTCCAGCCGGAGCCAGCCTTCCATACCCACAATCTTCCAGGGAGCTAACCCCTGGAATTGAGCTTCTCAGATGTTCCTTGAGCTTGAACCATCTTCCCTTTGCTCTCATCTACTCAACATTTAAGAGCTTGTGCAAGGTATATGCTTCTACACAAGGTGTCCTTCCAAACTATTATAAATGGTTTGCTACACTGGTCATTTATTCTAGTCTACTTCAAAGGTGACTATGAACTTTACAGTTTTCTCTTTGATAAGTTGTTTTCTAAACTAGAATACAAGTTCCTTGAAGGCAGTGTCTTTTAAATTATCTTGCATTTTGTCTGGCACAAGCTAAGCATGTTGGAGATACCCAATAAGTTTGTCTATTAATTAGAAGAGCAAACACAGTTTCTGAGGTAGAGTGGTGTAGTGAGAAAGACACTGAAATGCCTGATATTTGCATTTTAAACACTGTATCTGTAACTGAGCTCAGTAGATCATCTATAAGATAAGCTCCTGCTATTGGCTGTTACAGAAATTCCTTCCTATTCCCCCCTTGCTGCCCTAAGCCCCTTCCCCTGCCAGTGGTAACAATGAAGTCAGTTTGCCTTATTTCTTGATTGCTATGATTTAACCTTCAGAGAAATCAGCTTGGCAGGATATCCTCTAGTTCCTATTCAAAATATTTGCATACTGTACTATGGCAGGTTTCAACCCACAGACGGCTGGTCTGATTGATTTTTCTAGAGAATTATAGACCATCTCTCATGAAACACTTATTCCCACCAATGTAACAGACCACTAGTATGAGATAACATGTGCCATGCTATTAACAATGAAGTAAGTAAAAGAGGCTGACCGTGGGCACATTAACAAAGAAGCTGACAGCCTGGAAATATTTACTTGATGGGTACTGTTGGCGACCCAGAGCGATGAAAATGAACATTCTGCCACTTTCCATCCCGGCGGTGCCACACCCGGGTCTCTTCTGACTGCATCGTCTTTGGCATCCCGCTGCCATCCATGTACTGTGTGAGTCTAATGTATGCTATGCAGGCAGCATCGTCACCAACCAGATGTACGTGCGGGTTCAGGATGATAGTGTGGATTGGCTTATTGCTTTTGGACAAAGCTGGAAGAGAAAACCATGAAATAACAGAACTTAGTTTCCATGTAAAGTAAATCAAAACCAGTAACTTCTACTGGGGTCAATGAATGGAATGCCGTTCATTCACTCAATTACTAATTATTTGCACAACTTGAATGCCTGGCATGGTTCAAAGTATAAAGGCAAAGAGAAAGAGCAAAAGTAGGTACATTCATTATTTTATTTGATTCCCTTTATAGACAACTTGTGTGTTACTCTGGAAACTTTGATTGCTTGGGGGAAAAGCTGGAGATATGTATTTATTTATAATGAAAAATGGTTAGAAACAGAAGCCATAATATGAAGACAAAGGGAGAAGGCCTGGCCCAGGTGCGCAGAGCGGTTGCTGTCTTCCTAGTGAATGAACCCCTGGAGCATCTGACAGGATATCCTGTGGTCAAGTCGTTTTTGTTAGCTGGTGAACTACATGGGACAGGGAACTAGGTCAAGTGTCAAGCATGGAGATCACTGTTTCCAGGAGTCTGGCCATGGCATGAATTTGTTTTCCCACCTCCTCCTGTGACTCATTTTCTTAGTGAAGTACATTCCATGACAGACCAGTTGTGAGCATCCAGGAAAAATGTAAAAGTTGGTGTTAGCTAGAAAACCTAGAGGTCCTGATCCTTTAGCTCTCTCCTGTGACCGAGCAGCAGCCCTCATCAGGCTCTAGCCTTTGGCACTTTGACCACAGTCACCCATTCTAATTATTCAGTGACCAAGAGATATGAATGAAGAGTAAGCACAGATAAACACTGATATTCTTTTAGATCACAAAAACCAGTTGAACGAACTGTTTACCTGTTATGTAAATATGTTTCTCATTCTCAGAAAAGATCTGAATAAATTTACTCAGTGCTGTAAACACAAAAAGAATACCCCACTCTAAAAAGTATGTATTTATGGAAAGCAATGATGTACAGTGCTCTGCTGAAGTACGTTAATGGGTTAATTATTAATTTTATTAGAGATGAGATCATGTCAATTGAGAATCTATCAAAGGAAACATGAGATGCTGTCAGAGTACTGGAATATAGAGACGTTGAGAACATTTACTGAAGATTTATTAAGGCCAATTTACCACATAATTATCTTTGTTTACTTGCCAATGTCTAGTGCATATAAGAAAAATAATTCATTAAATATATCTTATCTGAAAATCCATGCCAAGGCAATCATTCTTGCCAGTGCTTATCATAATGGAAGTGAGATTCATTGTCTTAATCATGACTGCAATTAGTCCTGAATTCACCAAGATCTCACTGCAAAAGGGTGAATTCACTCTACGCCATGCTAAAAGAACACAATACCTAACACCTTTTAAGTGTAAGGGCAAGGAGAAAGATAAAAGGAATTCTCGTTTACCCTTTTTTCGATGGCCCGAAGATTTCTTCAGGAGTTTCTTCTGTCACTTTCTCTGAAGTGTGGCTATTTCCTCTGAGGCCACTAAAATTCATGTAATTTGAACTAAAATATTTTTCTGATCACTCACCTTCATTTACATTTTACTTCGAAAATGAGTGCTGAATATGACTGAAAGCACTCCACTATGTCAAAAATTCCAGCATGTTGTGGTTTGTTTTGTTTTTTCCATATATAAATATTTTATAAAAACTCAAAATTTTTCATAATTAATTTTACAGGTTATAGCATATATTTCTGGGATTTATATGGATGTATTCAATCAACACTACTTTTTATACAAAATCGGTTATTTTTTGAAACACCAAAACTTTTATGTCTATCATACTGTTTCATTTCAAATAAAAAAAATTTTTTATGATGCAAAATACTGGACTAAGGTAAAAAATTCTCATTGCAGAAAAGAGTCAAATAATCTGCAATTTTTGGAGAAATTTAAAGAGAAGTTAGAAAAGCCATGTCATTAAATTTAGATTAAATATACCATTTTCAAAGTAGAACCGATGAAAGTCCATCCCTTCCACTAAATTACCCAAAGCTTCAGGCTCAAAAGCAGTAAGACCCGGGTCACAGATTTTTCTGCGGGAAAAAAAATAATGAAAATAACCAATAAGTGAGTTAATGAATTTTGTTGTTTCATACATATCCACTCTTATTTATTAAATAGTAAGAAAGGAAAGTCTCTAGAAAACACCAACAGTATAAAATTCCTACCCAGGCCTTAGCAAGGTATATGAGGCTGACTCTGAAATGCTTTGGCAAAGAACTCTTATAGGGGTGAGATAGTATAACCAGTTCTGGCAGATGATAATCCACAATACTTTGAGTCTCCTTTTAAAAACATTTTTTATTTCTAAGGTAAATTCTCTGTAGTTTATCCAGTTTTTCTAACTCTGAAGTTTATTTTTTAAATGCCAAAGTCCAAGTCCAAAACACTAACCAAGTCCTATAAAACCAACTTTGTCTCTGAAATTAAATACTTTTGTAATAATTTTTGACACCTTCTACATTCATGTCAAACATTATTACGATTTGAAGGCAGGTGTCATATCCTATACTTCCAGGCAGTATTCACAAAACTTAATTAAGCTTGTGTTAACTATTATTTAGCTTTCAAAATAAAATTACTGAAAAGTTCACATGTACACATTAGTTTTCTTTTTAATCCTAGAAATATGACTCAATAAAGAGAGATACCATTTTAAATATTTGGAGAAAGAGAAGGGGCCAAGGAGCTTTCTTTGGAAAAATTTGTTTATCTAAAAAGAATTCTTTGACACAAACACTTATAACATAGCAATTAATACTGAAACAGAAATCAATACAAATTGCTCACAAACCAGGCGTAAGAGAAAAAAGTGAACTGGAGTTTTAGGAATGAGTAGGATTTTCTCAGGTGTGTGGAAGGTAGGAGGCAGGAAGACAGCAAGTAAAATGGGGGAGCACTGCGAGCGTGCAGGGAGTGGGACGGCGGTCACTTAGATGTGGTGAGCACTGCACATGTAAGTCCCATGGACACACTGGGCGGGCGGCGGGGGGACATTTCCTCAGGCCTGTGGTGATCAAGGCAGACTTCCTAGAGAAGGTGACATGAAGTCTGGACTTGAGGAATTGCTAGAAGTTCACGAGGAGATAAAAGGTACACAAATTTAAGGATTCTGGACCGTTTATTAACTTGATGGGGCCACACCAAAAAAACTTGCCTATATGGGAGGCAGACATTTTAACTGTTCAAAAGAAACACAAGTTTCAAAAGGCTAACTCGTTATGGTCCTTTAAAGTATTGTTCATGGGCTGTGGAACTGATATTTCTTAAGAATACTTTTAAAGTAGAGCATACTTTTACAATAAAAATAACCACAGTGGTTATTCTTTGTGGTGGAGTGTGGGGCTGGGGGAAGTGGGTAGAGATTTTACACTTCACCTTAAGACCTGCTGGTGGGCAGGTATTTCAGGCTCAAAGTCAAATGTACCTAACCTCTTTCTAAGAGCAAAGTGGGGAGGAAGAAAAGTGTCCCTATGTTAACAGAAATGTATTCTGCCAGGGGTTATTACTTTCTATAGACTTCCGGTTGTCAACATCAGTGAATCAAAACTTTTTATTACCTTATATTGGCAGTAAAATCAAGAACTGTTGTGCAATGATGGATCATTTTACCCCAGCATCAAGAGAGTCAATATACTTGAAAACCTGTTACACTTTTCTTTCTCTCTCCCATGTATGTGTATATATATGTATCTCCAGTCACAGGTTTTGGGTTAATAAAAGATTCACAAGGCCACCACATGACATGTGTGTTTGTGTGTTTGTGTGCACATGTGTGCTCTCAACAGGTGTTCTAAGCACCAGCTGACAGAGCTTTACCAGTACATTCTACCATCCCACAAGCTCCCAAATGGAAGGCCTGTCAGATTACCCATGGGCCTGAATGTACAAAATCAGGCCAGATTACAGGCCTTATAGGCAAGGGAATTAGTGAATTGATGTGATTCCAAACAATTGCATTATTTAAAATACCCTAATGTTAAACTGTCTGAAAATAAAGGAAATAAGGCACATTTGCCTGGATACCACCAAAACACACTTTTTACCATTCTATAGGAGAGTGCTCTTTCAAAATATCTTTTTTTTAAAGAGAGTATTGTGTTTCTGGACTCATGAGTCTAACAAAGTTGTATCAGTAAAAAGAAACAAAGAGAGCAGGGTGACGGCATGAGTTCTAAACTGTTTGCCAGGGAACCTGTCTATGACAACAAGGAATGTTCTTTTAAACTCCATTTCTTTCATTCCAAATATACTTTATGAGGTCACATTAAAGAGTTGATACACACATGTACTTACAGGTGTATACGCATGTGTTTGTACGTATAGTCACACATAGTTTATGAGAAGCAGTCCTGGATTTAATTTAGTTTGTACATTTAGTTCCTCTCTTACATATTTTATATTTGGCATGCTATTTTATCATAAAAGTATTACCTTCTTATTATATAAAAGTTGGAAAGAAGCAGGAAAAAAATTCACACATAATTTCATCTCCCAGGGGCAATGTTTTTTTTTTCCTTTTTAGAATTAGTTTGGCATATCTCATTCCATTTTTACTGCAGTCTTAGGTAGTTGGAATAATTATGTACACACACTTTTATATCCTGCTTTATCCTCAGTGAATGCATCATAAGTATTTTGCCAGATTGCTAGAGACTCTGCATAAACATGCACTGTACTAAACGCACCACAGATTACTTAATGGT
The DNA here is from genome assembly GCF_030020395.1 of Manis pentadactyla. NCBI lineage: Eukaryota > Metazoa > Chordata > Mammalia > Pholidota > Manidae > Manis > Manis pentadactyla. Next base: position 96,044,055 of record NC_080023.1, read on the forward strand.
TATCATGTTACACGTGTAAATCTCCAGTTTTTCACTATTATGAATATTGCTTCAGTAAATATCTTTGTTCATAATTTTTGTCCATGTTTTAGATTAAAAAAATCTAAGCTCATGTTAAATTTTTATAAGTAGTTATAGGATTAAAGTAATTTGAACTTTTATAAACCCTTTCTGTGCTATAAAATAACTAGCTGACCCATCAGCCCCGGCCACCACCACCACCGTGAAAGTCTGCCTCCATTTATACTTCACCCGGGGATGGAGGAATGTCAGCATCGACCTGTAGTACCTGCACCTCTCTGATTGTCAGCAGGGTTTGTACTCCTGCTGATCTAATTAGCCGAAAATGCTGTTGCATTCAAACTTGCATATACTTAATTAGTGGGCCTGAGCATATTTTTATTACTTGTCATTTATATTTTCTATTTTGCTGATAGTTCATGTCCTTTACCTACTTTTTTACTATTTAATCTTCTCCACTGAATATAAATTAACCTCTGACATGTTTGCAAGTATTTTTCTGTTTGTCTCTTAATTTTATTTTGGCTTTTTTCATTAAATTATACAAGTTTCATCTATTTACGTGGCCTGAACATTTTATCTCATTTGTGATCACCTCATCTGCTTTTAAACTTAGAAAGATCTTTCCAACAAGAGATCAGATTCAATCTCTCTTTAGCAATTAAGTCTTTCATTCAAGAGGAACTCCCCTGTGTGGTGTTAAGGGGAAGGGTTAGGTTTTTATCTCTACCCAAATAGCTACTTACCGACCCACATACTTTGTGCGATAAGCCTACATGCCCTATTTATTTGAATGCTTAAGTGTTATTTGATTGAAGTGACTTCCTTTATGCACCCTATGATCCAGTAGTTTACCAGCTTTAAATTAAGCATTAGAACCCCTTCTTTAAATAAAATCTTACTTAAGAGACAACTCATAAAAGAGATGAAGATAAACTTGTGGTGCGCTGGCTGAAGAGGGAGAAGGTTGCCTGGTGTCACCTCCTAATCTCTTTCTCTGTCCCAACACCTCTGCAGAACTGTAAAGCAAACCATTTCTTAAACCGAAATGCACTTTTTAAATGCTTTCCTGTTTCTTGTGTCTTTGCTCTCATGGATTGCTCTGCCTAGGCCGTCTTCCTTTATATGGAGGGGTGGGGTGGTTACCCTTCTGTATTTTGACAAAGAAATTCCCAATCCTCCTACCAGAAGTCTTGTCTTCTGTCTCTGAAATCTTAAATACATTTCTTTCTTTCCTGGGATTACTTAAATCATTTGTAACTTGAAATAAAAATATTATTGACATATCAAGCCTGGGGCTTAATATACATGAATTTCAGTACACCGAAGAATGCATTCAGATAGAAAATACTTTGCCGTATGCATGAAAGCAAAATATAGGTGCTTCTACTCACGTGTATGCTTCAAAGTCCCCATTGTTGATAGCTTCAATCAGTTGTTCAGTGACTTTGATAATCTCTTGCTTCCGTGCTAAAGGCAAAGATAGATAGGGTTGGGTGAAAATAAAGGACAAAAGCCATATAAAATATTACTCTAATAATATTACTACTTTCATTGAACACAATACTACCAATTAAGACACATTCCACATGGAGCATGGGGTTATTCTCTTTACAACCTTGTTGCTCAAAGTGCCAACCAAATGTCATTTACCTATCTTGGGAGGCTGTTAGAAACACAGATTCTCTGGTCCTACTCCAGACCTATGGGCTCAGAATCTGCATTTTAGCAGGACCCTCAGGTAATTCCTGAGCACATTCAAATTTGGGAAGCACTGCTACATTCCACCTGTTAGAAAACAACAGTTAATCTGCAAGGTCAAGCCTGTATTTGTATAATTAATTCTTAAACCCTTCATCAACATGGTTGAGTTTGTGAACAATTTTTTCTTAATCATTAACAAATTTATGTCTATCTTCAGCATAGAGAGGAAACCTTGCATTGAGACATTTATCTTTACATATTTGCATTTTTTTTTGCCATTCAGTTCAACCAACTCTACAAAAGAGGACACCAGCACTATAACTGCCATTTAGATAAACAGTCTTCCCTAAAGCTGTCAACTCTAACACCAAACATGACTTATTTCTATTCTTGGCCCACATTTGGTAAAATTATTAATAGTTGGCTTGGCTCAAATCCTACCTATTGGGCAAATTCTTTCCGGATTACATCTGCCTCAAGTGTTCTTTCCTGCTTTTGAATGACAAGGGTATCATTCCCTTGGCAATGAAGCATATGCTATATATCATGACAACTTTAGTTAAATGAAATTATTATTTGTTTAACATTGTTATTAAACTTTGTTCACTGTGTAACCTATCTTACTAGTTAAATTTAAAAGCTCCCTGTGGGCAAAAGACATGTTATTTCTTTGTATCCTCTAAAAAGCTTTAAGTTATATCTTTTATAAAACAGATGCTTAATAAATTTATGAATTTGATCAATTGATATTAATATCCTTTTGATTTCAAAACACTACTGTCTTACTAATGAAAGTAATGCATGAAATACTTTTTAAAATTAAATTTTATTGAATTTTAAGAACATTGTGACACTTCAGTCGCTGAAAATAAACTGGAGAAATCTTAAGTTACTTCCATTGTATCTTACTGAGACTACTCTTCATCACAGAAAAAGCTGGTCTGGTTTTAGTTCATTAATTAAAAGCAATCAGTTTTCATTTTAATTAATCAATCTTCATTAAACAGATTTTAACCAAACTTAAATATTTACCTTCATTTTCAAAACTCCAAGTTATGATCTTCCTGTTTTAAAATAAATGTTCTGTAAACCTAACTTGACTTCACCGAGACTCTGTGAAACTACCTCGTAAAATGTTTGCTAATAATGTCAAGGTCAATAAAAACAAAAATGACATAGATTAGATTTCATGTTTAGCTAACTTTAGTTAACTTTTAACTTTCATTTATATTAAGGAAAACAATAGCATAGGGTTTCTTAGCTCCTACACACATAGCAAACATTTCCTGCCCTGGTTTGTTTGATTGATGAGCATCTGTAATACATCAAACATCCTGACAGAAGTAGCAGGGAATAATTCCTCAATAGGGATGCTGCCAGTGGCACATTTTAGCTGAATTTAGTTAGGCAGTAAATGATTCATCTGTCTGTGGCCTCAACAGTATGAGCATTTGGCAAAAATACATGACAGCTGACCCAATTCTAGAATATAAAGGACATTGGTGTAGAGGCACTCAGAAAATGAGATTAGAAAATCTGACTACCCAAACTTCCTCTTCATATTCAATCCTTGTTTAAAGCTAACAGATTTCTTAGTATGCTATATGGCTAATAGGAAAAAACTACAGTTTAGACAACAATGTCAACTAAGATCAGTGCCTTTGGTTGGAGTTCACTAGGCTAAGACTCAGTTTGCAGTGTGAGAAGTTCAGGGTGACTTTCTGAAGTGTCTGAAAGTCTGCCTTCCCTCATAAGCATCATGTAGAATTAGGAACCTTGGTGTATATGGCCATCTCTCACTCTGAACCACTGCGGAAATGCTCAGTAGCTCTTCAATAGCTTGCATGCTACAACTGGCTTAATTTTTGTCTTGTGTAATCAAAGCAATGCAAACTGCTGTCTCTTTTAGATCTTCTGCTCAGAAATGATGGTGCTTTAGTTGGCAGGACAGCAAGTGGGAATTAGCCAGGATGCTTCTGTGCTGCATCATCATAAAAGCAACGTGATTATCTTGGCTTAGGAGGCCCTGGAACTCAGGAATCTTTAGAGTGCTTATTTCCCTGGGGCAAAGGAGCTTGAGTGAGTCAGGAGCAGCACATGACAGCTGGCTCCTGAAGGGAAAGCAGAAGGCTGGAAGTGAATCATTTGTACAGCGTAGTGTATTGTGGTTGGACCCGTGGCCATGACCTAGAGGAAGAGTGAGGCTTTGGTGCTAGTTAGCTCTACTCGTCGCAAAGAGGTGAAGACACATCACTGTGCTGGGTGCCTGGATGCCTGTGTTCCATAGGGAGGGGCCACTACCATCTCGCCTTCCCACTTCCCTGGGTATCAGGTAATGGCCACTCTAAAAATCAAAGTGGGGTAACTTGTGATGTATCACTGATTATATCTGAGTGACGCATGAGTGGACCAGTACAGCATTCCCTGAATAGCAGAATATTCTTCCATCCCTTAGTTAGCCATTTAATCACAGGGAACTGATAACCCAGCAGTTTTATTTACAGAATTGAGGTGCTCAAGCCTGTACCCACAGGTCCCAAAGTGGTTTCTGGGGACATCCAGGTTTCCAGGGGAAAGGCAGGAGAGAAGAGGAAGTGGAAAGGATGTTCCAGATTCTGAGTGTAATCACTTCCCAAGCAGTTAAGCAAAAGAACTAGGAATGTTACCATGATTGAATCATATTTTGGGGCTCCATTATTATTCTCAAGGGGCCTGGACAACTGAGGTAAGTGTGTGAATGTTCCCTGTGTTTAAAACAAAAAACTTCTGGGAACTGAGAGTAATTATGTAATAAAACAATTGATTTCAACATTTCTCAAGCATTACCAGATCTGATCATCACAATGCTCTGAGATAGGCAGACAAGCATCATCTCTTTAGCACATAAGTATGGAGACTATAGGCACACCCAAAGGCACAGGACCTTTCTACTCCTTCCCTCCATCTTGAAATACCCTCCTTTCACATCTCTGCTGCTGTTCTTACCAATTATCTGAGCTCATAATCTTACTCTCATTTGCCATATTACTTTTTTCTACCTGGACTTGAAATGTTTCCATTCCTTTTAAAGACTCCATTTGAGGTCCTTATCTCACCATACATTGTATTTCTACAGTCCTATCTATACAAATGTTTTAAATTGCATTTATAGCCCAATGACTCCCAAATTATTACCTCTTTTCTAGTCCTTTCCTCCAGATCTGTGTGTCAATGCCTACTTTGGAATCTGTATTTAGGTATTTCAAATACATCTTGAACCCAACACACCTTAAACTGAGTTTATGAAGTTCTACCACCACAGACCATTTGCTCTTCCAGAGTTCCATCCTGGTGAACGGCAACGTCATTGATTTAGTTACACAAACCAGAAAGAAACCTGAGATTCACCTTTGACTCCGACTCCCTCATCCCACCCCTCCTATCCAATCTTTCAAGTCCTGTTGACACTACCTTTTAAATGCCATACAAATTAGTCCATTTCTTTCCTTCTTCACCATCACTGTGGTACAGACTCCATCATTTCTTGTCCAGAACAAGTATGTGAAGATAGACTATGAAATCTTGTATAATTTAGACCCATTCAAAGGCTCTTTTACTTTATCCTCTCCACTCTACCCATATTGCCTTCTCTCAGAAATTCAAAATGGCCATGTTTCCTATTGCCAGCTCTTCACACATGCTGTTCTCTCTTCCTGGAAAACTGTCCTCTCTCTTTGCTACCACCACTTTTATCAGACCTCAACATTATTTCTTAAAAAAAACAACAACCCTTACCTGACTTTCATTTTAGGAGAGGTCCTCATGTTTTATATTCACACACATCCTACATCTGCTCCTTAAAAGTACTTCGTATGCTTGCTTTTACATATTTATTTGTGTGTATTTGACTACCCAGTCTTCTTTATTGTTTTGTAAGCTCCATAGAGGCAGATACCTCACCAGTGCAACCTGGTGTCTAGCACAATACATGGCATATAGCAAATGTTTAATAAAAATTTGAATGAATAGTGCGTACAAACACAAGTGCTTTCTGACTCCCAATCCAGTGGCCTTTCCAACAGACGGTACTACATTTTTTCAGTGATGATCAGATAGTCTTTAAGAAATATACAACTGACAAATGCAAACAACTGAGATAAAAAGCAGCACGCCTCAGTGTTTGCTGACAATGAAAGAAAATACTTTTCAACTTGTCTAAAATTGGCCATCAAATGCCATTCTCTTCCTGACTTCCTCATTTTTGCTAATAGAACCACAATCTCTCTAGTCTCCCACATAAAATCTTGGATTTCTTCTAGACTCCACTCACTGCTTTGTGCTCCATAGTCAGTCATGCATGAGTTGTGTAATTTTTATTAGTGGCATGATGATGTTTCCTAGGGTACCTCCTCAGTCTCTTCATTTCTTCTGCTGGCCCTTGGCAATCTTCTTCATTCCTCTGGCTTCAACCATACACCAAAGACAGCCAAATCTCTACCGCTAAGGATAAATCTTTCTGGGCTCTGAAGTCTGTGTTTCTAACTGCATTCTAAACATCCCTGTTGTCCTGCCACTTCAGGCCTAGTAAGGTTCCCAATACTGACCTGAAGTTTCTTCCTCCCCAAACCTGTAGGTTCTCTCGTACTTCTCATCTCGGATAGAGGCCTTACAACCTTATTAGTGACCCAGACTTAAAGCCTGTACGCTTCCTTTCTTCATACACTTGTCACCAGCCACTCTTCCTTCACCCAAATCTTTCCCAGACCCACTTCTTTCACTTTGGGCTCCTCGCCACTGCTCCTGTCAGGCTCTCGGAAGTTCTTCCTCTGCCCTGCTCCAAGGGCCACCTCCTTCTGCCTGCCGCTCACCTCTGTGGGACAGAGATGCTGTGCCACGCCCCAGGGAAGGTTTCAGCGCCCCTCGGCCACCATCTAGACGCCAAAGCCCAAACTCCTTTGTTTGTTCTTGAAAGGTCTTCTTACTCTATTTTTAACAACTTCTTTCTACATTTCTCAGAGGTATTGGGTATTTTGCTGCCAGACGCTTGAAAGACAGGGAGGTTAACTGACTTGCTTAAGTCAACCCGCAAAGTCCAAAGCTGAAGCAGGGCTGGGGTGCTATTTGGCTGAGGTGCCCATCTGCTGTTTAATTCACTAATCTGTGTTCCCTTCTGGCCCATGGTGCCTCATTCACTGTTCTAAAATCACAAATTTAAATGAGCCACCTAAGTGCCTGTGGACTTACTCTGGCAAAGTGACTGACCACTTAATTACTGGGCCAGGGTCGTAATTAATTGTTAAACCAATTTCACAAAACTGGTGCCCCATGGTTTTCTTGTCTTTTTTGAATTCTGCTGTTAACAAAAAAATAACTCTTGGGAATCGTTATTATCTTAGGCAAATATACAAATTAGGATCATTTTCATGCTCTTGGTAGTTTTATAGAAAAAGGTACCTATCAACTCAGTGATGTTTGGTATTTCTTGTGCAATTAACAGTTTGCTTCTTAGTGATTTTGTTTTTACTTCACTAATTTGATGTATTAACAGTCAAGGGAGTAATTTCCATTATTCTGAATTTTCAAATCAAACCTATTAAAGATTTTTGAGTTGATTGGTTTAATCTGTAATATTTTATTTCCAGGTCACCTGGAAATGACCAAATTTCTATTCAAGAATGAGCTCAGGAAATTATGGTAAAGCCCACTTTCCAGAAGTCACCATTCAATGATTTTTACTACTTAGCTCTTTAATCACTAAGGGCCCTAAAATTAAAAAAAAAAATCCAACTATCTTTGTTCTTTGTTTTATAAAAACTACTCTTGGTTTCAAAGCATAAAATATTAACTGGGGAGAAGTACTGTTAAGTTGCTATGATTAACAAATAATTTAAAAACAGAAAACTCCAGCATTGGGATCAATTAGTGTAAGCAAAAATGGTTTAGACTTTCAAAGAAAGCTTATGCGGATATTATTTTGTTATAAAATACGGCCATACCATTCCTAAAATGACTCTAGATCAGAAGATGAAATAAAATATTTACTATTTTTTAAAAAATGAAGGGATGTATAAAATATTTATAAAGATGTTCATTAAAAATAGCTTTAGAAGTTTTTGAATCTAAAGAAACTATATATGGTTATACAGAATATTTGCTTTATGAAAGAATTCAGCCCAGCCACATTGTTTTATTACCTCCAAAGGACTTGTAGAAGCTAGAAATAGCATGCCGTTGTGAATATCATTGAGTATTTTAAGTATTAAGAAGATTCTGAATCAGATAGGTGTGGTACTACTTCCAGTTAAGAGCTGATGACATGAAAGATTTTAGGAAACTGTTCAAAAATTCACATCAATTGCTTGAAAATTAAATTGCAGTCTCAATAGTATAGATTTTCTTTGAGGCTATTATGCTAAGTGAAATAAATCAAAGACAAATAGATGATTTCATTTATATGTGGAATCTAAAAAACAAACAAAAAACCCCAAATTCATGGAAAAAGAGATCAGATTTCTGGCTACCAGAGGCAGTATCAGGGTAGGGATAGGGGGAATTGGATTAGGATGATCAAAAGGTACAAACTTCTAGGTATAAGATAAGTAAGTAAGTTCTAGATGCTTAATGTGCCATGTGACAAGCATAGGTAATGCTGCTGGATGTTATATTTGAAAGTTAAGAGAGCATATCCCAAGAGTCCTCATCGTAGGTAAAGAAACATCATTATTTTTTGTATTCATATAAGATGACAGATGTTAACTTATTGTGGTAATTGTTTTTAATATATGTAAGTAAATTCATTATGCTCTATACCCTAAACTTATACAGTGCTATAGGTCAATTACATCTCAAAAAAAATTGTAGTCCCCTAGTATTCAAGTTCATATACCGGCCTGACAGGAGAAATAGCAAACCTTCTCTAGGGGCATCTCTTCCTCTGCAGAGCCAAGGTGACAGGGTGATTGTTCTCAAACAGAAAAACTCAGTCTTGGGATAGAGATGACAAGGCAGGAGTTTTAAATATTTGCAAAGTGGCTTTTTTGTCCTTTTTTTCCTTTTGGTCATGAAGGAAATGCAGCTCTTCCCAAACTTTGGAACTGTAATGAGTCCAACTAACACCTTCAATCAATTTTACAAAAAATTTGCCAAAACAGGGCATGAATCTTTCAGAATAAAAGTAAATGTCAAAGTGTTAATGCTCTATCCTTCTTCTTCTATCATACTTATGCTTCTATCATACTTATGCTCTATCCATAAGTATGATAACCAGGACTATCAAATATTGAGGGGGTTAAAATCCTGTGCAGCATGAGAGTAGGTTTTAATTTTTTCAATGACTTCTACTGTTTAAGTTATCATTAGTAACTTTGCTGTTCATTTAGGAAATGTATGAGATTTTAATTTAGTAGAAAATAGAATTCAGTATTTTCTTGGTTACCTTATTTGTAACTATAATATCCTGAATAACTCAACTGGTAGACTTGTGAGTGCACATAAAGACAGGGAGAACTGAAGAGCTTATCTTCTGTGCTACAAAACCATCATATATCTCTGTTCTGCAAAAAGCAAAAATGAAAAAACAAAAGAATCCATCAAAATTAATTGAAGTGTGATGTTCCTGGATTTGTTTTTTGAGAAAGAACTCGGCTGACTATATAGTAAGAGTGCACAAAAATATTATTCTGCTTCCACATTTATTGAGCCCCATTTGATATTTTAAAATATCTTTTCTCTTACCTCCAGGTTCACATAAGCTTTTAGTCACATTTCAACAATTCTTGCACCAGTGTTGCCTCAATGAGTTTGAAGCTAAAGCAGTTTTATCACCTGCCTTTGTACAGATATTTTAACTCTAAGAATGTCATTTCACCTTTTTCCAAGTGTTAAACATTTTTGCTTATCCCATTCTCCTTGATGAGACTGTCAAGATAACACAGCAGAGTTTACTACCACCCCAAAACATGCCGCAGCACCCTCTGTCATTGTGATCCTGTACTTTCTAGCTGATTCTCATCTTCAGCAGCTGCAGAAATAGTACCTTGTACTTTTATTACAGAGTCTATCATCCTATCCATAGCTTACAAAAATCAATGAACGAGAATTGCAAGGGCAGATCAGGTCCAGTGAAGCTGGGAGAGAGAGGCCAATTCACAAAATATATCATAGAATCCAGTTTCACCCACACATTATTTAAAAGTCCTAGATCATCTCCTGAATAGTAAATTAGGGAACCAGTGAAACAAGTATATAGGACAAATAATGTAATTAAGGAATGTAATTTATTAATTTGGAAAATTTGGGAAGATGATAGATTCTCTTGGGAAGTCAAGTGTATAATGCATTTGTCTTTGGCTTTGCAGGTCCGAAGGCCAGGGCTCAGTGTAATAGAGGAGCATTCTGCCTTACTTTGATCATTATTGTAGTGTTCTGAGACAGCAGACCACTGGACTGAAGAGACATCAAAGCAGTCAGTCTGGATAAATTTACAATGGTTTGTCACAACTTGAAATACTTAGGTTTAGAGGAAAATTATTTATATATACTTCCCATTTTCAACACACACAGTCTCTCTTTTTTTCACAAAATTATATGAATTCTTATAACTCTCTTGATATGCCCATGCATTTATCACTTGACAGCAGTGAAAGACTCCTAAGACCAAGATTCATTTCCATGATTAGTTACTACATTTTTCAAAGTTTAATTTGGGAGGGTGAAAATATCCTATCAGACCAAAAATTCTCAAATGAGTTCTCATAGCAAATGCTTTTTATTAAGATGATACCTTACACTGTAACCAGTTTAGCTCTGGGATATTTTGCTCTAATTCAGCTTAGACAATTAATTTAAAGGTATTTTTTGGAATATCTTGGCAAAATTTCATAGGCCCGCTAATGTTATTGTTGGTTTAACCAATGTGACTATAGTAAAAATTAAATTTAAGACCCATGTATTTCAAAACTGACAACATATTACTGTCATTCTCACTCATCCTATGGCATATTATAAATTATCATCAGTTATCAAATTATTATAAAATGTAACTTAGAGTAGATGTAAATTTGTGAGTATGGAATACTCTTTTTCCTTTATTTGCTGAATTTGATAAACATTCACCAAAGACACCATTCAGGTTATTTGATGAGAAACTGACAGTCCACACTTAGATAAATTCATGTCTATATTATGTTAACTGTGATCAAGACAATAGTAAGAATTTTCATTGAACATAAGCGTGAGATAACATGGACTTATTGACTTGAAAGTTCCAGGATGGACAACCGGGAGTGCCTATAAAGGTTATCCTTAGCACTTGTATAGGTAGATTATACAACACAGCAATGAGAAGTAGATATGATTTAAATAACATTGATGAGGAAATTCTTCAGTAATTCACAAAATTGCTCATGTTAAAAATTCTAGTACAGACTCAATTCAGGTACAGATAATTTACATATTTATCTCAGTTTTTGTTTTATCCTTCATAACAAGTAAGCACCACATTTCATTTTTATTAACTATTTAAATGGCGTTAAGTTCCATCTTACCTTACTTTTCTTTTTACTTGTAAATATTATGAATGAAAAGCTTTTATTTCTTGAAGAGAAATTTAAATACACAATCTCATATGCTTACACTGTTTCTACATTGGTTAAAATACCTACGTTGGTTTCTACACTGGTTAAAATTGATGGTAGTCTCTGAAGTAAACTATTTCTGTCACTAAAGGCTATTAAACTTTTCTGAGGTATTTCTGTACTTTTTAGGAATATCTACCTTTTTCTTCACTTTAACTTTGTATAATGGGATACATTTGATGAGAGTACTATAATTCTGAGTGAAGTAGGCTAGATCTGTCCTGAAGAAACTTACATTCTAGTATGAGAGACATTAAACAAATAAGTGAAATAAAGTATAAATACCAGAAGAAAAGTAAGGCAGAGAAAGAGAATGGGAGTGCTGGATTTGCAGGGACACAATTTAAAATAGAGTTGTCAAGGAATATGTAAGAAGTTAACAAGAGGCAGCAAGTCATGTGGAATCTGTGTCAGGACATACCAGGCAGGGAACAGCAAGTGCAAAGGCCCTGAGGCAGGAACCTGCTTGACACATTTCAAGAATAGCTGCTCCTGAGGTATATGTAATAGGAGATGAGGTCAGATGGTAAAGAGAAGTGTGGCTGAAGGAGGGTCTGATCACAGAAGGCCTTTTAATTCATTCTAATGACTTTGGCAGCCACTGGAGAATATAGAGCAGGAACATTACAGGTGCTGGTATAATCTCCTATATATTAGTATCACTGACTATAGTGAACAGACTACAGGCAGGTAATGCCAAAGCACATAGACTGGCTAAGAAGTCATGTCAATAATATAGGCAAAAGATGATGGGATCTTAGACTAGGGTTATGGAAATGTAGTGAGCAGTAGTCAATTTAAAAAATAATTGTGTGTATATTGAAAAGAGGCCTAGTAATAGACTGGGTGCAGGATATAAGCAAAACTGAGGAGACAAAGAAAGCTCTAAGAAGATGAACCAGGGATGTCAAGGCAACTAGAATATACAACAGTCATGCCAAATTCAGTTTTCACAGATGCATTTAAACATAACATGAAAAAAGGTTAGAATATGATATTCAGGAGTAATGCAATTAGATCAAAACATTGCAGACTGCACTGATAGTGCAATGGAGAGGAGGAGGAATAAAAGAGGAATGAGTTTTGGAGGTGTCAGTGTGCAGACACTTTAAAAGTATAATTTAATGTCCAACTTATATAACATTAAATAGTTTTTATAGAGAATTTGTATTTTTATTTTTTAAAGAAAACATAATTGAATATTTTGGGAATGTCCTCAACTAAGTACAGTTTTTCTGTTCTAATGTGAAGAGATCAAACCATCCATCCAAAGGTCTTTGCATATTGCAGATTGATTCCTTTGGGTACTGAAGTGCCCATACATATGTAGTTAAGAGGGATAATATGGCTTTAGCAGGGATGTTCATTTTACCAGACCATAAAATAAATCATGGCAGTCCTAATAACTAAACCAGTCCTGCTCTAACAACCATGATGCTTATTTCCATATGACAGATTGGCAAATTCTGCTAAACAATATTGACCATGGGAGAAATGTTATACTTACATGTTAAAAAGAAGAAAGATAGACTACCTAATTCACTAAATTTTAAGAACACTTTATTCACATATCCTAAAAAAAATTTTATTTAACATAGAATGAAATTTTAATGCAAAATGACCACTCATTGAGGCAAATGCACCGGCAGATATAATTTCATTAAAGAGGGCACTATAGGCCTAAGAACTCCTTGAGGAAAAGGTGAGGCTTTTTTTAGCGTAAACCTAGTTTACCACAGCTTAAGCACACAGTAGGTGTTCAATAATTTTAAAAAACAAAAACAAAAGGATGAGTCCATATATCGCAAATAGAGGTCTCTTTTAAAGAAATTACATGTTACATGCATCTGAAATTTTCTGTATTACATAGCTGTTGTAGCTGTGTCATTATGTTTATTTTTTAATGAACATATTTCTTGTTTTAGAACTATATGGCTATCAAAGAAGGTACACTGTCATGCAGAATCATCTTTATCTTTTCTAGACTTGCTCATGAAGGCAGAAAACAGGGTTACTGCTTACTTAGTATGCTTTACATTGGAGGTGCCCATAGAATATTTATTGCACTAAATTGAAGAATAAAAATACTACCACTCCATATGCAAAAAATAAAAATCCTTTACTTCCACAGTCTTTTCCATTAAATTCCTCCATTCAGTAATGCTTCTTTGCCTCTCCTGTAATATCTTAGTTCTTCATCTAACATATTTTTCTGAAACAGGATGACCTGTAATGTGGCAGAATATTAAAAATGCACAGGACAAGGAATTATTTCTTTGACTACTTTAGATCTAATATCTCCTGAGTAAATCAAAGGGATAAAGGGATTTTATTAGAAATCCATGCAGGGAGGGTAGGGAAGAGGCCATTTCACCAACTTAACAGAAGAATCACTAAAGGATACATATCACTTCACATAATTTCTAGATATATTTATTGCTAGAAAATAATACAAATTTAGCAAAAAAGATAGTATTTTACTAAGTAATTTATTCTATTACATAATATCAGAATTATATAATTACAGTTAAAAAAACAAATGATTATGATCTAACTTCTGCATAGAAATTCATGAGGTCAAATAAACTTTAAATATTAAGTTTACAGTAATTTTATATAGTAGATATTTTAAAAACATGAAGGACAACTACAAAATGATTCTTACTGGAATGTATTTAAAATACTAGTTTAACAGTCCATTAGAGCTATGATAACTAACATTAGTGGACATAAATTTTTTCCCATTAAGATAATATTCCTTAAAGCTGCAGCAATGTATTCCTGTATTCAACTTTGAATTAAATGACTTTATATAACTATTTTCAATAGTTTATATTATTAACATCTATATCACTTTATTATATATTTTTTATAATGTATAATTGTACATACCCCCTTAAAAACATGACATCTCATAACAATCTAGTAATAATATTGTATTAAAGATAGGTAGAAAAAATCTAACAGCACTGTATTCTTGATTTCAATGTCTAAATTCTGTAACCTGGGGAAACCTGAACCACAGAGACGTTATGAAACTTGCTTTAAGCAAGCTGATAATGACTGGAACTAGAAACAGAGTGTAGACTCTATATTCCAATATGATCCTTGCTAATATATATATTTCTTACATCAGTAGGAAAAAAAAGTAATGAAGTATAATTTGAGAAAATAATGGAGACAGAGTAATAAAATATTTTAAAACTTGTGCGTAATTTAATTTGGCAGCTTATCGGACCATTTTTATTGGCAATGGGAAAAGTAGATGTATGAAAAAATCAAAGTTTTATACTCAATATATATGCAATTATAATATAAATTAGACCTTGCTGACTATGACATTTTTAATTACATAAATTGTAAGTCTGATGACCTTTTATATTTTTAACTTCCATATGAAGTAATGCCTATGTATAATAAATATTAGATTTTTAAACTGGTAGCTAAATTAAGTCCAAAAAAAAAACATATTTAGAAACTGATGGCAAGAATCTTCTACTAGATGTATGTTTGTATGTTTTTAGGATTTATGCATACAGTATTTAATAAAATAATGCTACATTATTTTGCTATGGAAATTTCTAAAAGTGCATAAAGAGCTCTGCAAACTTGCTAAAAAAGTCATTTATAGAAACTTTGATCTGAGGGAATTTATTATTACAGAATGAGCCTAAGCTTTCCTTATGATTGAATGAGTAGTTACATGTCTTTGCTGGTTGGTTTCATTTATTTTATTTTGATTTTGGACTTTGTTTTAAGCTGGGGTTGGCGGCAGTTTGGACCCTGTTTTTGTCAGCAGGGCTAAAGAAGCCTGCTGCTATCACTGACAAATTTAAGACACAAACTAGTAGAAGGCAAAGAGGAAAGAGGAAAACAGTGAGTATGGAAGTAAAATAAAGAACTGTAAAAAGAAAGAGAAAATTACACATTGGAGGTAACTTCTGCATCAGTCCTATAAGTTACTGATCCTGATTTAAAAGTTAAAAGATCAATAAGTATGTACACACATAAAAGAATTTTTCTAAATAAACCTTAAAAAATCAAATTTTGAATCAGAAACCTGGAGGAAGTTATACACTGCATTACATCTTCTGAGACACTTTGACCTACTGGAGTGATATAATTATCAAAGGTCCTTAAATAAAATATTCAAGAGTTTCTCGATTTGCAGAATCTTTTGAATGAGAAATGCATGCAAGACAAGAGCGGAGTTACAAACTGCATGGGGATATGAAGATTGGCATCATGTGATCACCTGCCCCATGGAATCCAACCCGAAATCAAAATTTTCAATGAAAACAGAACTTTAGAAGAGTTGAATCTGAGCATTTAGTCATCATAATGTCCACTAATGTACAGATTTACAAAGACACACACACAGAAAGCTCAATAATCCAGTAATTTTGTAGATTAGCCAAGACCCGATGTCCAGGTGTCATCAAATATCAGGACCCATTCAAGTGAAAAGGGAGTCAACACCTCTGCCCTTAAGTGGACTGTTCACAATGTTCTATGCAGCTTCATTACCATTACCGATTTGTCAGCAAGAAGAAAAAGAGGATAAACAAAGGTGAAGTCCCTACACACAGTCTGTCTCATAGAAATACACTTCTACTTGTGGTGAAGAGCTCCACTAGCCCAGGCCTGAAAGAAAGATGAAATGCAGCAAGAGATCCAAGCAGCTGCTCAATGGCGAGCTGAAGCGAGAGGCTGGAAGCAGGATGAGTGACAGAGATGATGTAAGGGCATGCAGGAGCCCAGCTTTCCACAGGTGAAGCACAACTCTGGAGTCTGGGAAAGAGAGGCAGATGGACCAAACCGATGAACACCCATCAGGAAGAAGTGCCGGCTCTGAGCAATGGTGTTGGGCAGGTTATGAGGTGGAGAGGCATTGTGGCACTCAGCGACAGGCCCTGCAAACTGTGGCTAGAGCCACAAACCAAAGGACAATCTTCAAATGAATACAGTGACAAAAGAACCACTGATTGCTACATATCACTGGCTTCAGGAATGCCCACACCCACAGAGAGCAGCACTGTCAGTATGGCTATTACTAATTTAAAGGTAAATGTTCAATAACTCCTTATGTTTATGAATGTAATTGTTTTACTACAAATGTACTCAAAATGGGATAACTATTTCAATGATATTAGACCCCCACAATTCTTATTTTGAAAACAGCAGTAAATTCTAATATGAAAACTTCTTTTGGCATGTCTAAAGCTGTTTTTACCCCAGTGCTCCCGGTAATAGTTGTTTTAAGACTCCCATTTGTTTTTAAACTAATAGCATCTCTTCATCATTCTTGAGTTTGCTGCTGAGTTTACTGACATAGCATAAGAAATGATATTTGATTTATGAATAAGGACCAAATTAGGAAGTTGGAAAAGGTCTGTTCTAGGAGGTCAATATGTTGCCTTGGAGAGAGAAAACAGCAAGCATTTTAAAAACAAGAGTTGTAAAACAATGCAAGTTCCTTAGGACAACTATGAGCTTGGGAAGAGAATGTTGTGGTTATAACCAAATGCTGAAGGTTTTTTTAAAAAAAAGAAAATAAAGGACTTTTAGATATAAAATGCATTATCTTTGGTCTTACTTTTTCAGTAAATTTTCCTGATATTTATTGAATTAAGTGAGAGAAATGGCCTAAATTATGGCATAAAATCTCTACATAGAGCAAACAAAGGAATATTTTGACTGAGCTGTTGAAAGCTCTTGAATAAGAATAGTTCACCAAGAGAAAATGTGGATATTAGTCAAACAGTAGGCATTCAATAAATATTTGCTGAATGATGAAACTGAGATAGACTAGATACAACTCAAGTGTAACACACAGACTGGGGCCTCATGAAAACCAAAGGCCATTCTGAATGCAAACTGACAAGCAGGGCTCAAGGAAGATGGGGTGTTCAGGTTCTCCCAAATGTGAAGGACTATACTATGATGTCTGTTTTCCTTCTTCTTTGATGAGAACATCTGGTCTTTCTACCTTTTGCCCCCTAAAAAGGCCAGAAAAAGGTACTCTATTGTTGGTTGACCACATTTCTTCATTTGGATAGGTCACCATGATGTGTTAATTTCACCCCGCCAAGTTTCTTTATGTCACTGCCAGGTTGGTTCTTGAGAATGGAACAGAATGAGCACTACACTGGTGTGGAAAATATTAGATATGGTATTTAAGGGATCAGATACACCATGAAACAGTGTAAGTCTAGGTACTGGTGTCAGGTGGGACCACCAGCAGGAATGGCTGGGGCACGTGGCTACCTGTGTGCCACGGAAATATGCCTTAGCATAGGAGTGTGCCTATGGGATATGCCTTCAAGAACATGATGAAAGTATGGCATTTCACCCTGATAATCAGGCTGTGCAGAGAAAGCATAGTGTTGGAAAGTGTACATGTGGAAGAAAGACATGCAATTTTGTAGATAAGGTATGGTTTTTTTAGAGAGGGCATAGTTTTGGTCAGGTTGTATGACTGATGGTCTTTGTGAGGTCCTAGATGTTAATTATGTAGGTAAATTTAGGTTCTAACAGTTGGACAACAAACATTCCCTATCAAATCACCCAGATCTACAGCAAATCTTGAGGTAAAGAGAAAAGAGCACATTCAAATGTAGAAATATATTAGGGTCTTTCTGAAGGCCTGTGCACTGATTAATAAGAGATTCTCACATAAGTGTATCACCAGCATTAAAAATACATTAAAAGCATTCAGGACAGTTTTATGATGTCCCCCTGTCTTACAGTGAGAACTATGGTCTGGGTGATCTTTCAAGGTATCTTCTAGTCTTAACATTCAACATTTAGAAAGTTAGCCACCAAAAAGCCATACGAATCTTAAAAGGAACATAGATGAGGCTTAGTGGGTTTTATCTATGACTCTGTGGCCACATTCACACTAGGAAAGTTAAGCAGACACTTAAATAATTTATTTATTGAGTTCAAGGAAATAAACCAAAGCACTGTGGGCTCAGTTATCAACTGAACATTTCCTTTGATTTTAATATTATGCTTAATTCTCTAACATTTGGTGTGTTATAGACTCAGCATAACTGTTAAGACAAATACTATGTCAATTTGTGGATTCTCAGAGGCAAGATGAAACCCTTACCACTGTTGGATTTGAAGAGAAGAACTATTTTCTCAGAAGTGCTGATACTATTTCATTTCACCCCAAAATATTATAAACTATAAGGTAAGACTCACAGGGGTCTGCCTATACATTTATATTTACATAGATCAATCCTAAACCAATACTTAGTATGGTGAAGAGTCAAATTCAGGTGAGAAAAACCACATATTAAAACCCTGCTTGTGATCATCAAGGAAGAAACATATTCCCAGTAAGATGAATTGTATAGACTAAGGCATTGGTATTCTCCTAGTTTTATACAATTATTTAGTGATTTAGCCTCTCCAGTGGATAATGCATAGGTTATTTCCTCTTTTCGATTCTTGCTCAGGGGAGGAATGTAAAAAATCATATAACCATTTTACTTGGCTGAAAGAGCTAATGAACCCAAAATGCTTATAAAGATGATGTTTTCTGAATCACCGGGGAAGCTAAATGGCACATCTGCTTATTTGGTTAAAACAAAAAAGAATATCTAATAGGACTGGCATCAATGATTCATAAAATTAGTTTAATTCAAACTTTAGCTCAGAGGCAAGAGTGAGATGAACAGACCTACTAAATAAAATCCCTGACACAGCTAAACACCTTTCTACTGAACAAAATAATGACTGAGTCCCTCTAGCCAAGCTGGGTCAATGTACTAGTAATAGAAATAGAGCATACACTTTAATAGTGCTGATGTTCTGTTCAGCAAAGAGGAGACAGTCAGCAGAGGTGGGCTTGCCAGCTTGTGGTCTACAACTATTTTTAGTTCCTAACTTGCCTATATGTCTCCTTGACCTGAGAACTTCCAGCTTCTCTAGTCTATGACACGAATACCATTTTCCAAAACCAGATCTTATTAATGCCACCTTTAGAATTAAAGCCTGTGGTGATACTATTAGGTAAATAATCTTTCCAGATAATGTTTAATTATCTAATGGATCATTTTTCTGAATGTGTTTTATACTTTTTTTTTTAATACTTGTATTTTAAATATCCCTATTATGATTCCTTTTTGGAATGGCTTCTAGACAAGTGGCCTATAGAGACTGTAGTTACAATGAATTACAAAAATGAGAATACAAAACTGCAAAAGAAATTGAAGCAAAATGAACACTTCTGTAACAGCCACGAGACCAAAAGGAAGTAAGCTAATTGCAAACGTGTGTCAGAGGCACTGAGAAGATGTCTAGGGGTACGCTGGCAATGACTCAGAGCCTGGGCACTGAATTAAATGGAAGTCAAGAATGTATTAGGAGAGTACACAAAAACCTAGGAAAAAATGATTGTCAAATGCAAAAGTCCACTGAAACCCACCTGAGACCATTGAAAGTTTTTAAAAAAGTATTGTCATATGCCATTCTTGACTGTAAGTTGTTTTCTAGGCATACACATACATCTTATATCTTCTGACTGACACATTTATAAATTGACATTATGTTTTCAAACTGTCATTACTACTTTAAAATCACTATGCGCTTGAATATACCATATGTTGCCTATAGTTTAAAAACGAAGAGTATAATGTGAAAAGAATTGACAAAGTCAATACATACAAACAAACAATAATGTACCTTCAAAAATAAAGTTTAATTTTGTGTCTTTGGATAGGCCTAGTTCCTAAATTTATTAGTTATTTGAACCAAATTTTTTTCCCAATATACATGGAATTCTGAGTAAGGATTTTCCATTTCTGGTTTAATCATACCTTTCACATCTTCATCCTCAATTGTTGTATTTGAACTCTCAGTTGACTCCTGTGGAGATGAACACATTTGAAATTGTAAACAATGAATAGGTTGAATTTTTTTCTTTTTAAAAAACTGGTGAGTGATGTACATATCATGCAAAATTCTTCAGCAGGCTGTGTGCATATGCTGACATGCAAATGGACAAATACATCACATGGTTTTAACAAATAAAATGACAGATGCTGCAAACATTTCAAAAAGGGAGTACTCTGGCTGCCTAATCCCTGAAGCAGGATAAATCTAGGTGATCTGTAGAAGCCAATGATGTGTGCAACTCATTTTATGAATTGTGTAAGGATGATTTTATGTTATAGTGTCCCATAAGATATGCTTTTTCTATGTATTTATGGGAAATTGAATATATAACCTAATGAATTTTCACATTAAAATAGCACAATTTTTATACCAAATTAATCCGTAAATAGTCCCTTATTTGTATATGGTACTGGATCAAGCACTGAGTTCACACTTTTGTCAGACTTACTCGTTTGTAGAGAGGGAAAGCGTTTCATTGCATCAGCTGAGGAAGCTAAGGGTACCAAGCTGTGATACGCTGAAAGTGCTTGCAAGAAGAATTTCTATGTGATCAGCACAATGGAATTATATGAATACTTTCAAGGACAATTAGATTTTTTTCATTCCTAAGTTAGAAACTGGCTGTCTTTCATAAGAAATGCACTTCCACAGCGAAAAGACAAGGCTATTTCTTTGTAAAACTACAAATGAAGTTAAATAAGCACACTTAAAAGGACACTGTAACTGCCAGTATTAAGGTATGTTCCTTAGAATAGTTTGACAAATTTTTCCATTAATAATGTAATAACAAATATTTTCTAGCAAAGATTTAGTAATCTTCATAAGAAGGTCACCATTTTCTACTTGGAATGATTAATGGGTAGAGCTGAAAAAAACTTGGAAACAAACTTCCAATCAATAGCGTGCTCAGTGATAAAAAGCAGATTTTGGGAAATGATGCAAACAACTGTCAGTGTCCTTTTAGAGATTCTATATTCAAAAAAGCTATCAATTTATATAAATACCACGTATAATATTTAAACCAAAGGGATAGACTGAAGATGTATCCAGAGTCTCCATACACACAAAACCAAAGCAAAGAGTCCTCATGCGTTTCTTAATGTGACCTAGTGTTCAAATTTTAGCTCAAGATGAAGGTAAACCCATGCACTGTAAAAATAAACTAATTGATGTAAGGAAGAATATCATGCAGCCACGCTTACAAATGATACAGCTAGAACTATCCAAGTGTTCACTCCAGCTGTTATGCCTGGTTTTTCATTTGCTAATGACATTGAAAAAAGCTGGTCTTTATGTGGTGCTTCTGACTACAAGTCTTTTAGGGACTTAGCATTTTAAGTGCCATGACCATAAAATACATCTCATATTAAAGAACATACCACTTCATGTTTTTTACTTTTGTGATTTTAATGTTGATCAACTAAATGTTAAACCAGAGGAAATGTGTTTTCTAAGATTTAAATATTATTGGTAAGAGTAAGGGAAAGACCCATTACTATATTTAATATTCCAGAAAAATCTGAGAAGTACTTTTTCCTCCCCTTAGAGATGCAATCATGTATGAAAAGTAATACACTGGAAACACGGAATACATTCCAAAAATGTCTCCTTTCCTCCTACAGACATGTGTAAAAGTACTGTTACTTAGTTAACATGCTGTGCAAACACAATTTACAACAGATAGGAAAGATTACAGTCTTCTTTCAGCATAAGTAGTTAAATGTCTGTTACTGAAATGCATATAATTCAACAAAAACAAATATATTTCACAAGAAATGAAACTCCCTGCTTCTCCTCAAATTCATGCCAAACAACAAAAAATACTGCCACCACAGGGAATTAAAAACAAAACAAAATAAAACAAAAACACTATGACAACAGAATAAATAAAACTAAAAAGTAACATTAAATTTAAACAAATACCTATGAACTCAAGCTGATTTTTTTGAAGACAGTGGAATGACAGGGCAAGAAATTCTAACATTTCATGCAGAATACATCTAAAGTACAATACACAGACAGGCATGGGGAAAAAAAAGGCCAGATGGAATTGCTTAACATACACAGTCATCTTGACACAAAGACTTTATTTAACCCGACTTTTGTTGACTAATGGTATTATTTATTTCTCTTTCAAGATGTCATTCATTTTTGTTTTGAAAGAAATATGTGTACAGCGCTAGATAAATTAGGCACAAAAGAAAGTGGTTGAAAAAGGGTAAGGGTTTTCTTTCCTATTTTTAGATATTGGATGAATTTTGCTTTGAATATTTGATAAGATGTGTACTCTTGTTAAAGCAAGATGATGTCGATTCTTTCTGAATACCTTGTTTCCATCAGGGTTGTGGATTACAGTAGTTTGGGGCTCCTGAGTGAGAACAAAATAGAGAAAGAAACAGTTCGCATTGGTAAGTACATTCTTACTAGTGTGAGGGACAGAGCAGCGTGAGCCAGCTGACAAAACTAAATAGTGACAAGAGCGTAAGCGATGTTAACTACTGTCAGGGGTAGCAGCTGACAAGATCTCTGATGAAAGATCTCCCTGGTGAGCTCATGAGATAGGATACCTCAGCACTCAGCAGCAGCATGCAAAAGACCTTATTCTTGATGAGCATACAGGCAAGGCTTTGAAGTCTGGAGACCTAAAGAGGCACTCACTGTTTCACCATCCTATACCAGATAGAGCTTTCCTTTCTTCCTGAATGAGTAGCCTATTCATGTCTGTTACATAGAAACTGGCCAATGATACTGGAAATTAGAACTCTGAGATGATCTCACATTCTCTGTGAAGATTTTTTTCAGCTATATTGCTTTGAGAGTTGATTATGGTTCATCACTATAATTAATAATAAATACCCTTGGAAATTCTAGAACCATTGGGTGACACTTAAAAAGACCTATGCTAAAGAATGTATTTTAAAAACCCACAAGAAATTTTAAGGAACATGTAAAAGGTTCACGTAGTGGGTTCCAGCCCTAACCATATAATCATATAATTTGAAACATTTTGTTAAATCCCATGTTAGTTGGTATCTAAGAGAAATTTCTGTTTTATGGACTATATGTACAGAAGATTTGCTTACTTTTCTTTTTGTTTTCTACCAGAAAATTGAAGAAATATTCCCAAGTGGAAAGCTACACTCAAATAACTGATTCAAAAAAAAGATACAGTGCCCATAATCATTGGCCTGCTTGGCACTTTCATGATGTCTTGGTAACTGTGAGTTACTGTAACCCTTCGAGAGCTCTCTCCGACCGTAAACACGCTCCCACATCCAGGATCTCTCCACCACAGTTAATGCTGCAATACTTAGAGAACACATTTTCTGCTCCCCTTCTTTTCCCTGGCTGGAGGTGTGGTTAACATTGTTTTTACTAGTAGATAACTTGCTATATTGTGTCCTTCCTTTAAATGGTTTTCAATTGAGCCTTTTGCTTAACCCAGTTGAAATAATCCCCTGATATTTTTGATTCTCCTAAGTAACAGCACAGAGGACATAAAGAAATGAGAAACATTTATGAAAATAAAAAAAAATCAAAATATGGAATAGTTTGGGGAAAATGTTATGGAATTCAAAGCACTGAATGCCAGAATTTAAATCTCAAATTTTAATATTAAACTGATTTAGTTAGTGTGAATTTGACCGAAATGGGTAAAACTGGTTTCCACTGATAATTCAAAGCTCTATGCAATAAAATTTCATTCTTCAAATTAAAGTGAAACTGTGATAATTTAATTCAAAACACAACAAACGAAAAGATTTAAATTATACAGTGCCTCTTTATCTCAGAAAGCGAGGTCTTACAAAGCCCTGCTGTCTCTTAATAAGAGGGAAATGGGAACTGTGAATAAGGTCTAATTTACTGTCATCTAGCAGTAATCAATCCCCTTAGCTCTCCTTGATGTCAACATTTGTGTCATGAAAGGAAGGAAACATTGTTCGCGTAATCTAGAACTGCCATCAGAAGAAGAGCTAAGAACATCCAAAGCACATTCTACCGTATTTCTAAGGCAGCATGCAACAGTTTCAACTAGAGACCACAGCTATCAGTACAATATTCAATAATGAAGTAATATCATCTCATGTTAGAGACACACTGCTTGACAACTACCTTAACATAAAAGAAAAAAAATGAGATTCTTTTCATATCTTAGAAAGCAAAAACAAAAACAAAACCCAACAAAATAAAATATTTAGATATATATATGTATCAATATAGTGAAAGCACATGAGAGAAACAACAAAAAACAGTAAAGAACTTAAGGGTTACAGAGAGTCCAGGTATACCAGCGCCGGGGTGGGGATATTTTCTTTGGGGCTGGTTACCACGTTGGCTTTGTTGTTTATCTGTAGGTATGCAGAAAATAGAAACAGAGATGCCTTAAACCCCTTGGTAGCCAATGTCTCTATATGCAGCATGTCTACATGGAGATATAGACATGAAAATAAAGAGCCACTGAGGATGAACACGGAAGACACTGTGATGACTGACAGATGATGATCAATTCTAGCGTCTGATGGTCACACAGGCTAGGACAGTCTGTGATGGTGGGATGACAAAACAGGCTCGGCTGCTTTGACTGGGCCACCTTAGCAAACAAAGAACTGCTTCAGTGGAGTGCAAATCAAGTTTCAGAGTATGAAATCAATGTAAACATTTTCATACTCTTCAAGTTGGATTCTGTTTCCCAGCTTCCAATTGTTTACTGTTATGAACACATTCTTTTTTTTTTTTTTCCATTTTATTCTTGAGCCTGAAGTCACACATAGATTGTCTTTCTCTGGGGTGCCATCATCACTTTGTTTAGTAGGTATCCAATTGATAAGTTGGATCTTCTGATGAAATGCAGGCTTTATAATATATAGTTTTAAATGATAAGTCTGGGTCTCCTTTAAAATATACATCTTCAATTATAAATGGGCAAATTGAACTCTTTACCATATTCTGAATGTAAAAAGACTATTTTTAAATTATTTGAGAGGAAAACACTATGTTTTCTGTTAAAGTGTTGAAGTATTTGGAGACTATTATTTGGTAATATCATTCCTTCTTTTAACATAACTGCATTTGACCTTAAAGAAGAGATCATTATCACTATGGAAGCCACATTGTGAAAGCCACTCAGAGGGTCAGTAAGTATTGTAATGGGCCCACAGAGAAGATTCCTTGTAGACAAGCAGCAGCTGGAAGCTACAAGTGAGTTTAGGCACTAAAGAATCAAAGACTTAAAAAGTAATAATCAGCACTCATTTAAACTCATGCATGACAACTTACATTATGGTTATCAAACAAATAAATTAACATTCATTTTCTTGCACTTTATTACTAGGTATTTTCTTTACATATTATTACCTAAAGGAATACATCCCATAATTTTAGTGTAAATGTATGTAAGGACTTAAGAGAAAAACATACTGCATAAAATAAATAAATACCAAATGAGTATTTTATGAGTAATTATGCCAATTTAATTGCTCGGACTGCCAGGAATTTTTTTTTCTTTTTTGTATTTTATACCTATAGATCATACTGAAACTAGTACTGAGAGGAAGATAGGTTAAAGAAATTAATTTAGGTATGTAATAGTTTGATTTTCTATTCATTCATATTTGTGATTATTTGGTGTCAGAATTATTTAAATAAGCTGTAACACTGTGCTCTGTGATATGCAAGAAAAGAGAGAAAACTTTGGTGTCCTTCTTAAATGTTAAAACATCTATCTATATTTTGCAAATAGTTTGTTTAAAAATTTTCTTTAAAAAAAAGTGCATAACGTTTAACATAAAATTTGTACAAAGCCAAAAAAGAGGTAAGAGATACTGGAGTTTCTTAAAGAGGGATCAAAAATCAGTACTTATGTTAGTATAAAATACATAAGAACAGAGGAGAGACGTAACACAAATAATTTCCTATCAGGAAGGGTGCTTGGCAAAACACAGCTGAATTCTTATCAAAGTACCATATGTACTTAACATGTTATATTAAGTGAATACCAGTGGATGCAAAGATAAAAAGAGTATACTGAGATACTTTGGTTTCTGTTTTGAGGTAAGAGACCTGATTTTTTTCTAGGATATGGTTGCTAAGTACTGATTTTAGTGAGAATGTCTCATGTGCACACCTATGCACGCATACTTATATGCAAGCATGTGCACACACACACACAGCACACACCCCTACACACACATTCACACACAGATACACAGCATACACACACCATTGTGTCTTCCAGTTGAAGGCCACTCTGCCTGGAGGAGTCATCCTTTATTGCCAGGTATGGTAAATATGAGTTAAATGAATATGTGCCTCAATTACCACTTGTCGTCTTGTTTAAACGTGCAGATAGGAATTTTTTTGTTAATGTAAAGATTGGCTTAATGATCTTTTTTGTTTTACTATGGGAAATCTTTTGAAGATATTTGTAATGTTAATTAATATAAAAATAATAGGAAAATTTCTAAATAAAAGACTAGGAGGATATCCTTTTAATGAGTCAAATATCAAGTATGGGCTCCTATTTGGTGATACCATTTTTAAACACACAAAGACTCTGGTACTTTGTGTAATGTACTTATTTTATATTATAGAATCAGAGCATCCTGCTTTAAAAAAACTGAATCAAGCCAAATACTAAATGGTGCACTGGATTATTATGAGCTATGGGCAAGATACTCCTATTTCTCAGGTGTTGTGTTTATTCAGTTTTGTGGTTAATAAATATTTCCTCTAAATAAATATTTCAAGGCTTGTTGCCTAACTAGAATGGGTATATTTTGAGAATTAAGAATCTTGCCTATTTTAGTAATCATGATTATAATTTTAAAACAATCCTATTTTGTTTCTTCACTTATAAGTAAACAGACATTAATTATGTCATGGTCTTATGAGCTTTAAGAGAAAACTGGGCTTTGTCCTTGCAAAAGATCCTTTAATACATACAGATAAAGGTATGAACTTTTCACATATTTAAAAAATTCATTTTCAGAGAAAGATAATATATTATGTGAAATAGGGTATTGGGTTTTGATAGTTAATTGACATCAAGCTATAATGGTCCTATACTTTCTCCACTTATACTAATTTAGGTAAATAAGACTTTCATTCCTAAGTGAATTTCACAGGAGGAGAAATCTGGCAGATAGAGATCCTCACCATCATCTGAACACTCGAACTGGACTTCCTTTTCTGAATTGACCAGTCAAAGAGAAAGGAAAAGAAAAAAATATGACCGGTTGAATTTTTAAAGTATCAAAGCATGGAGCACAGAATAATTTTCTCTTTAAAGTGGAGCTATAAGTTGACTAGAAGAAAAAAGTTCTGGAAATGTTTCTTTCTATATAAGGATAGTAGTGAAAATAAATACCAACAGGGGCTGTGAGCTCTGCATCACTGAATGGTACAGAAAAACACAGGAGAATAAAACATTTGGAAAATTTAAGATACCACATTTCCACCAATGTCATATTGGTAAGAAGGGAGACATCAACTTTCAGTATTTAAACTTAAGCTGAACAAACTAAGCAAAAGAAAGAGAACATTACGGTTGAGGAAAGCAGTTGGTAGTAAATGCCATCCTAATGGGAATCACAAATGCATACGGTCACCATTGCTCTGGGAATTCCCAACACAGACAGGTGGTGAAGAAATGACTGGGCATGAACATAAGAAATGACAAATGATTATCTGTTATATTTTCAAAATGAACTGACCACCTGACTTTGGGTCAAGTTCAAATGCTAGAATATTAACTAATTCCCAAGAATGGTGAAGTGTTCATGAGGAATGTATGCATCTGCCATTGGAAGAGAAAGAAAAGAATTAAATAAAACATTTAGGTAATACTCTGGAAAGATAACAAATGTAATGCAAATATAAGATAACAAACATTTAATCAAAGGTAAATTGGATGAATTTCAAAGGTAAACCATGAAACACAATAGAATCCATAGTAAGTTGTATTATTTTGTTTAGAAATCCAAGGAAATTTAAATATCCTGCTGTTATCTTTCTTGGAAAATTTTCCTAACATTTCTTCAGAATATTCACCTTCAGTATGTCTCAATACCTTATGATAGAAACACAGGAACAATTAAGACCTTTATAAAAAGTGCCCAAGCAGAGACATTTAATCATTTGATATTCAATTTCCTAAATTCAATGGTTCGATTTTTTTTTTCAGGCTATACACTTCAGAAGCCTCCAAGAACACAGCATAACTATTTAGAAAAGCATTTGGTTATCACAGATTTTTCAGGACATTGTGATAGTTTGAGAATGCAGTAAAGCAGAGAGGGTTTAGACATTCAGTTTCTATAGTAACTCCTATTAAAAGTATTATTTTGTCATGGTTATTTAATATATAATAAAATGGAAAAAATACAGCTTTTCTTGACATAAATGTTAGTCATCTTCATTTAGTAAATTATTTTATACTTCAACCTGCATCCTTTATAAACTATAAAAAAATACAAGCTGCAAAGACTTAGGAATTATATTTAACACTTAAATATTACCTAGCATCTGAAAGTCAGAAATGATTCTAAGAGCACCTGTTTAACTTACCTTTACTCCATCTGGTTTCTTCAGCAAACTCTTGGCTGCTGCAAAATGAGAGTAAAGTCATTTTAGTGAGTCATACATAGAAACCCGGGTCCAGGCAACAAAACAGGGTATTGTTTCCTTCCAGCACCTTTACTGGGTTATGCCCAGCATATGCCAAGTTATAAGGTCACACGATGAGCACGAGCTTACAGGACACTGAAACACAGTATCACTTTTCTTGGTTTTGCCATATCAAATTTAGAACTAAATTATTATTTAGTTCACTGCATGTAACTGGACACTTTGCCAGTTATGTCATTGGACTTTATTTCACTATTGATTGTGAAAAGGATACTGGAACTTTAACTGGACTATGCTTTTGTAATCCAGAAAGTTGATTTCATTCTTCAGACATCAGCTTACAGACTGTATTACATGTTCATTCACACCACAACTATGGCGACCATGTCAGTTCTGCCACTTAAGCCCCTCTTTCTAGATGTTTAAAATTTATTTGTGAAAATTTGCTCTGGCTAAATAAGATCATCTTTTGAACATATGTTTTTGAAATTAGATCTTTCATTTTTATAAGAATATTAATAACTGCATTTAAAATGAAATAGCATATTATTGACCTAGAGCAAATTTTTTAAATGCTTAGCATACGACCTTAAAAAAAAAGGGTATTAATGTATTCTTTAATACTTCAACATCAGAATACAAAGGTAAGCCTTTTACACTTGAAAAGTTAAAAATTGTAAAATTTGAGGCAAGATATAAGACAAAATGAAACCTTCAACTAAATCAGAGAACTAAAGTATATGGTCATATATGAAACTTCATTTTCTTGAAGGGGAGCTTTTAGCATTCCTTCTATTACTAAATTTCTTGAGTACATTAAAAGGTGAAGTCATCCTTTCAAAAAATATACTTATGAATGGGTACAACACATTGAACAGATTATATAACTGCCAATGACAATTAGTACACCAAGTTTAGAACATTCATGAATATGTGAGACAAAGTATACTTATGCTTTTATTGAATGTTAATTATATATATAATTATTTAAGTATATCAGAATAGAATTTGGGTCATGAAATGAAAATACCTAGCTGTAATAGAACTGCATGAACATGTAATTTCCTGACATCTTTTGATTTGGAATATTATTTTGGTATCACTTTAGTATAATTTTAAATTTATTTAAAAGATACACAAAGGTTAATTTTATTTAGTCTTTAGCAACAAAGCTATTAATTTATTATTAATTGAGATTGTAAGAAACAGTTGTCTTAGCTGTGATATATAATTTGCTTGGAGCTAAAAAGCAATGTTAAATAAGTCCTGTGGCAGTTAATAGGTTAGAAGCAAACTCAGAATAAACTGGAATTGCAATAGCAAGCAAAGAGAAGACAATGATTCAGGGGAAGCGGGGATTTGGCCTGGGAGATGCAGAAATGTCCCTTTTGGTTGCTATTCACCTTACCTCACAAGAAATACATTCCACATAAAGGGAGAAAAGAAAAAAAATAAAAACAACTTTATAACCATATACTTATGGACAAATTACTTTAAAGAGCATGTTTGGCAATGAAACAGAATGAATAAAATACTCAAAACTAAAAATGCAGTATCTTAAGTACAAGATGTAACTGGGTCCAATGTTATTCAGTTGGCTTAAAGTGATGGATTAAAAATAAATGGGCCTTTCATGCTAAGACATTCAGAAACAATATAAAATTCACAGATTAGTCATGAGTTTTTAGTTTACACAATGACGAAAAGGAAAATGTGAGGTAAATGAAAAGCTTTTACACATGGTGCACATATTAAACAAGGCCCAATTTATGTCTAAGAGTGTATTTAAGACTCTAACAAAATACACAATCTTAACTTCTGGAGATTTCTTTTCAAGTTGGTTTGCATTAAGAGTATATAATATATAAATTATCCTGCCTCTTAAGTGATTCACTAATTATTGGGCCACAGTGAAAGACTAATTTATTTGGGTATAGGATATATTAGTTAATATTTAATGAGATGATATTGAACTCACCCATATAAATGTTAACTATATTAATCAACTGTTCATAAAACATGTGATTTGACAAAGGTAGTAACAAGGTTTTATTACACCAAACAAAACTGGACAAAATACATACAATTGACTGACACAGTCCCTCGATTTGTAATGTTACTCAGTGTATTATTGTTGCTGTTTAACATGTCAGTGGAAGACTTTGGGATGACTCCTGTGGTTTCACATTACCTATAACTAAATATGATGAGGAACAGAAGGTGACCACTTAATACAATCATGAACAGGAATTAGAAATTGGTGGAAAATTTGATAATGGTGTGGATCATCACCTGATATCACTGCAGAACCCAGGGTGAGTATGTACAGGGTTAAAGAACTGAATGAAAAGCTAGATAATCTGAGGCTACAGACCACTCCTGATATAAACATGCGGCCAAGTAAATGGGAGTATTTTGGCACCGTTGTTTGACAACAGTTCCAAGTCTTATACAGCCAAACAGTCACTACTTTTGTCTGTCCCCATTCATAAGACTGATTAGCATTTACCAAAATTTGACTTGTGGAAACCTCATCTTTTGAGATAATCTAATAAAGAAGGGGGTTCCAAAACTAAAATAATTACTATAAATATATATAGTTTATATCTATTGTGGAGAGTTACTTCCTACAATAAAGAACTGGCTTAGCTTCTTTTAGCCCATTATTTAAAAACTTATTTTTACATGGAATCATTTTTAGAATGTTTGTTATCCTATGATATTACTGTGAGGTAAGTTCCCTGTCAGTACTCGAGTTTAGATACCTTTGAAAGTTGTAATCATTTTTATAGAATGCCAACATACTACTGTACTTTTAAAAGA
Source organism: Manis pentadactyla (assembly GCF_030020395.1). Taxonomy (NCBI): domain Eukaryota; kingdom Metazoa; phylum Chordata; class Mammalia; order Pholidota; family Manidae; genus Manis; species Manis pentadactyla. Next base: position 96,075,749 of record NC_080023.1, read on the forward strand.
ACTCAGGCTGGAGAGAACTGGCTTCCTCAGTGATGGTCTTCTTTTAAAAAGCTTGCTTATCAGGATTCCCCATGAGAATGAGACCCCAAAAAACCTTATTCGTAGTTACTACTTTGTGAAATACCAATTAATTAATTCTAGGTTCAAAATGCTGAGCTTCAAAATGAGGGAGTACATATTTCCACAACTTGTGTGCACCCAGCAGGGATGAAATGGCCTTCAAATCCTTCACTAGCTCTGACCAGTGGGGGCTGCCTGGTGCCCTCATGGAGAGCGCAGTCATGTGCCTACTGCTAGTCTCCTCAGACAGCACCCAGGTGGATTCCTAATGACAGCAGGGGGTGTGGAAGGAATCCAGGCCACACATTTGCCATCCCTAAACAACAATGTTTTTTCTAGTAAATGGATTTTTTTTTCACTTCAAGACTACTAAAAAGGAGAGCAGAGGATAAGGGACAGAGTTCTTAACACATGTACCTGAAAAATTCCTTGTAGCCAGCATAGTTGTCAAGATGGCACCCTGTCGGAGAAGTAGGAACAGAAAATTAATGCTGCCTCTGCAAATCTGTGACTTAACAGATCAGCAGTCTTTGATAACAAATCTTCTACTAGCCTTACTTTCAGTGAAGAGATTTTTGTTTGTTTGGCTTTGGTTTTGGGGTTCTTGGGAGAAGTAGGTCTATGCCTCTCACAATGCCGGGCCCATCCTCATGTGTGCCGCCAGATTCCAACTGACAAATTGCATAGCTGTTTTCCACTGAAGAGCAATCCTAGCTCTTCATCACAGGTTTAATTTCAGTGAATATTCCATTCTCCCAAGACCCAAAGGAAAGATAAGTATTGAGGTCTGTACATTTAAAAGCCTTTGCTAAAAGTTATCTTCATCAGATTTACAATCTTCTTACTCAGACTACAATCTTACTTCTTAATCTGCCAAGTCTACCCATCCCAAAATGTAAAATTTCTTACCTTTAGTTTTCTTCTAGCATTAAATTTCTTCAAGCAGTCTACAGTCTCCTGTCTGTGCATCATAGAAGCAACAGTAGAACGTTGCTGGAAGAGGAGAAAAAGAAACTTAAGTGAGGCTGTTTAGAAAAAAATGAAGCATAATAGTATCCTCAACGTCATCAAATCTTTATAAATGGTGCCTGCACCCATGTGATTGACTTCGTAAGTATCCAATTGCAAATGTTCCCTAATAATGAAAGACTGATTTGCCAAGACTATTAGTGACTAAGACACAACTTTTATCTACAGAAACTATTGAAATGAGTATCAGTAATTTCCCAAGTTGTCTTTATTTCAGTATATCGTATTTCCATTGAGGTATCTTTTATTTTCTTAGCACCATATTAGTTGTGCAAACATTTGACACATCCCTAGAAATTTACTGATTTCTATCTACAGTCTACCCATCTTTCACACTATTTTTCTTAGTACAGGTAAAGTATATTCAGTATACTATGACCATTCTTTTCTTCTAGTAAAACTTTACTTACAGCTTCCAAAACTCATATTTTTTTCTAAAACTGCCAAGTGATAAATAATTGAACTTTGTTTAATCTTTTTTGTGAGATTCACTTAATCATGGTGTCATTTTCTTAACCTTTGTTCACGAATGTTATCAATAATTGGTAGGAGAATACTCATTCCTCGTGTTACTGTAGGTAGTATTTATTTAGCAATCTATGTAAATCAGATTTTGCTACTGAAATAGCATTTCTCACCATTGTGAAATTTATTTTGTTAAATACCTTGAATCAAAAATTCATTCTGAGTTTCATTTTTTTCTGCAAAAATTATTTTAAATCCATTAAAATAATTTTCAAGGACAATTTATTTTTCATTTTAGCTCTTGGAGGTCTTTGGAAAACTGTCACTTACACAGATCCATGGGTGTTTCAGTGCCTCCGAGGCTGTGATACGCTTGGCAGGGTTGATAGTAAGCATTTTGTTGATGAGGTCTTTGGCTTCAGGAGTTACTGTGTCCCACTCTGGTGATGGGAACTTCGAAAATATAAATTTATAAAGAGCTTAAAACATAGATACATTCTGTTGAACAGGAAAGATACAGATATACTGTTTTTTTCAGTAGTGAATTTTAACATACATTTTTTGTACAAGTTAAATTGTATCTACATAAAGATAAATCAGTTTAGACATATATGTATTTCCTTCTCTCTCTAGTATATAGTTATATCTAGTAGTTAGAAAATGGGCAGTTTGTAACTCATTGACAAACTGAAACATGAGGAAAATTATACTGACTCTTTAATACTTGTGAATTTTGTGAATTTAACAACTGTCATTTTAATTCCAGAAGTTTATTTTGGGGCAGTTGTAAAAACTTGCTAATGACTAGAACTACTGAAGAAACACTCAAACCTGCCTCTTAATATGAGGGCCTCTTCAGCCTGGATAAAAGTGGACCTGTTTCTTATTTTCTAGTTTTCACAAAGGCTCTCCTTCACATTCAACAAGCAGGGCATCTACAGAGTTCTGTTCTCCCAGAGGGGTTCTAGTTCTAGTCTGTAAAGATGGTGAATGTGCTAGTTGTGGCCACATCAGTCATAATCTCTTCCAATTATTAGTCTGGCTAAAGTGGAGTGCTTAAAAATTAAAATGATACACATTTTAAATTCTTATGATACACTTCCATATAAGTAGTACATTTTAACAGAAATGCATTGCTGAATTTATGAAACCTGATACGATATAATACAGACTTTTTATTTTGTCTTCGCACTCTCACATTGAGTTTCTAACAAGTTAAAAGCTTGTGCACAACAGGTGGCCCCAATGTTGCCTACTACACTTAATAATACATGGAAAGCCATCTCCAGACCTCTTACTCTGACTTGCAGAGGGATATGTAACACCAGAGGTGGCAGTAAATCACATTTACAGACATTTCTGTCAAAGGACACAAAATTATGTCAATAAGCATAGAGTTAAACCATGAAAAGACCTTACTCTTCAGATTCAGAACTTAATTCATATGCCTACTTCCAAATACTCAAATTGTAAATGAAATGTATTAGAACTGTGATTTTTCAAATACTTTTCAATTGTGAAACCCATTCTTCACATGAAAGCTTGCCACAAAGCCCATAAGGTAAACAAGACAAAAAAGTCAAAATTAACATAATGGGGTGGTCTACTTGATACATGGATCATTGCAAAGTACTGTTGGCATAAAATTTAAAATTATGTGATAAGTATTTGGGAATATAATTCAACTAAACAGGCAGCAATAATTTCTAAAGCAAAAATACTTCAATTTTTATGTTTTAAAAATGCACTAAGATCCAAAAATTCTGACAAGCAAGATCCTTCTTTAGAGACTCCAAACTGTTTTGCTTTTAATCTTAGGAGATAGTGAGCTAAAAGAAAACAAAAGCTAAACATATATGTTGCATTTCTTATTCTGTATCTCTCTTTCTCTGAGAGAAGAAAATAATAAGGGAAATTGGTGAAAATTACAGTTAAAAAAGCAATGGAAAAAATCTAGTTCTTGGTCAATAACAAAAACCAAACTCTTGTCTAAAGTTATTTAAACATTTATTACATACATCATAAGCTCCAGCCTTGATTTGCTGATAGAGCCTGTGTTGGTCTTCATCCCAGAAGGGTGGGTACCCCACCAGTAGAATATAGAGAATGACACCTGTAGGGAATGAGCATTTTTAACAGAACGTTAAGTCATATAGATAATAGTAAATTAAATGTGGCAGATCCATAATGATCTAAGTTGCATCCATTCCAAGGGAGGATTCTGGATTGTTGGAAAGCTTCTAAAAGACTTGTTCTGCTATGCTTTCAAGATTCTGTGGAGAGGGAATGCTCCTCCCATGCTCAAACACAGATAATATGCGGCAGTCCAACACACAAATGAAATAATTCTCAAGGGGTAATGCCTAAAGATGAAACTTGCCTGGAATTCTTTGGCAGTCTTGAAATCTTGCCTATATGTGCTCTCCCTGCACTCTTGTCTATTCAGATACTCTGTGATTTTGGTCACTTTGCAGATTGACATTTAAAAACTTAACATGTTATTTATTTCCTCTTAGTCATTTTGCTGCTAATTAGGACATTTTGTTGAGTGATGGTGCCCTGGTTATGAATTCATGCTCTAAATAGCCATGGTCCCTGGGAGTGTGGATAACCTATAAGATGAAAAATCCTTTTCTCTTCAGTGATCTTAGTCGTTAAAAATAGAGTTTTTCAATAAAACAACTAAGCCAGGGACACTACAGAAGAACATTACAGGAGAGGGAAAAGAAAGAGGACAGTGAAACTACACAAAATTCAAAGAAGTAAATCCTCAGCTGTATGCAATTCAACATTTTTCATAAACACCTAATCATTCACAGAACAATTTAATCAGCATGTGATTTAACTTCTACGTTAAAAACTATTGTATTCACAGGCTTTAAGGTACCCCTAAATCATATCTGGGGTTTCAATGTTTCCTGGAATTGCACTCTTTATCATATGTTCCTCCCTTTAATTTTTTTTTTATGCAGTCAAAATCATTGATATATCTGAATTCATGACTGAAATACCAACTTATGATATGATTCTTCAATCTTAATTTTTATATCAAGGAAAGATATTAACTCTATCATGGGCTAATGGTCCCTTGGTTAAAAGAGAGCTTGTTTCACCAAGAGTCAGGATTATCTTATTGTTTGCACACGAGAATGTTTTTTGTTTTTAATATATTAATGCATTTATTATTTAATAATGCTATTTAATATATTTATACCTCATTTATCCATTTCTCCCACTCCCCATACCCACAACTCTGTCAACCACCAATCTGTTCTCTGTATCTACTACATTTTTTTTCTTTTAAAGAATCCACATGTAAGAGATCACATATGGTATTTATCTTTCTCCCACTTATTTCATCTAGCAAAATGCCCTCAAGGTCCATCCATGTTGTCACAAATGGCAAAGTTTCATTCTTTTCTGCGGCTGAATAATATTTGATTGTGTGCATATCTATGTATGTGTGTGTATATATATATATATATGTGTATATATATATATACACACACACACACATGCAATCTTCATTCATACACTGATGAACACTTTAGGTTTTTTCTGTATCTTGGCTATTGTAAATAATGTTGCAGTGAACATACAGGCATACATATCTTTTCAAGTCAGTGTTTTCATTTTCTTTGGAAAAATACTCAGAAGTGGAATTGGCAGATCACATGGTAATTCTATTTTAAGTTTTTTAGGAACCTCCATACTGTTTTCCACAGTGGCTATACCAATTTACATTCCCACCAGCAGTGCACAAGGGTTTCCTTTCCCCACATCCTCACTAACACTTATTTCTTGTCTTTTTTATTATATACATCCTAACAAGTATTAGGTGATATCTCTCTGTGGTTTTGATTTGCATTTCCCTGGTGATTAGAGATATGGAGCATCTTTTCATGTGCCTGTTGGCCATCTGTATGTCTTCTTTGCAAAAATATCTATTCAGATCTTCTGATCTTCTGCCCATTTACTAACTGGATTGTTTAGTGTTTTTGCTATTGAGTTGTATGAGTTCTTTATATATTCTGGATATTAGCCCCTTATCAGAGACATGATTTGCAAATATTTTCTCCCATTAAGTAGGTTGCCTTTTCATTTGATTGATGGTTTCCTTTGCTATTCAGAAGCTTTTAAGTATGATGTAGCCCACAATTTATTTTTGGCTTTGGTGTCCAGTTCAAAAAATTATCACCAAGACCTCTGTCAAGGAGCTTACTGCCTATGTTTTTGTAAAGCAGTTTTATGTTTTCAGGTCTTATGTTCAAGTCTTTAATCCATTTTGAGTTAACTTTGTATATGGTGGAATATAGTGGTAAAGAGTAATGCTTTTGATATGGCTGTCCAGTTTTCTTATTAAAGAGGCTGTCTTTTCTGCACTATATATTCTTGGGTCCTTTATTACCTATTAATTGGCTACATATGTGTGGACTTGTTTCTGGGCTCTCTATTCTGTTTCATTATCTTTTTTGCTTTTATGCTATTATTATATTGTTTTAATTACTATAGCTTTGTAATATGGTTTTGTATCAGGGAGAGTGATACATCCAGCTTTGCATTTCATGCTCAAGGCTGCTTTAGCTATTTGGGCTTTTTTGGTGGCTCCATACAAATTTTAAGATTATTTGTTCTATTTATTTGAAAAATGCCGTTGGAAATTTGATAGGGATTATACTGAATCTATAGATTGCTTTATGTAGTATGGACATTTTACAATATTAATTCTCCCATGCCATGAGCACAAAAATAAGTGTTAGTGAGGATGTAGAGAAAAGGAACTCTTGTTCCCTATTGGTGAAATGTAAATTGGTACAGCCACTGCGGAAGACAGTATGGAGGTTCCTTTCTATTTACCTGTCTCCTTCAATTCCTTTCATTAATGTTTTATAGTTTTATATATGCAGGTATTTTACCTCCTTGGTTAAAATTATTCCTAGGCATTTCACTTTTTGATGCCATTTTAATTGGGATTGTGTTATTCCTCTTTCTGGTAGTTCCTTATTAGTCTATGAAAACACAACAAATTTTTGTGTATTGATTTTGTATCCAGCATCTTTACTGAATTTTTTTATTAGTTCTAACAGGTTTTTGATAGAATCTTTAGGGTTTTCTGCACATGTCAACTGCAAATAATGATGGTTTCACTTCTTCCTTTCCAATTTGGATGCCTTTTATTTCTTTTTCTTATCCAGTTGCTCTGGCTAGGACTTCTAATACTACATTGAACAGAAGTGGCAAGTGTAGGCATCCCTGTCTTGTTTCTGATCTTAGAGGAAAGGCTTTCTGATTTTCATCATTGAGTATATAATGTTATCTGTGGGCTCCACATAGATGACTTTTATTATGTTGAGGTACATTCTTTCAGTACTCACTTTGTTGAGAGTTTTTATCATAAATGGATGTTGAATTTTTTCAAATGCTTTATCTACATCTTTTGACATGATTATATGATTTTTATCCTTCTTTTTGTTGAAGTGGTATATCACATTGGCTGATTTAGGGATGTTGATCTGTAAGAAATCCCACTTCATCATTGTGTATGATGCTGTTAATGTACTGTTGAATTTGGTTTGCTGTTATTTTGTTGAGGATTTGTTCACCTATGCTCATCAGAGATACTTGGTCTGTAATTTTCTTTTATTTTCTTTTGGCATCCTTGTCTGGTTTTGAAATTAGGGTAATGCTGTGTGATAAAATGAGTTTGAGAGAGTTCCCTCCTCTTCAATTTTATGAAAGAATTTGAGAAGGATTGGTGTTAATTCTTTCTTGAATGTTTGGTAGAATTCACCAGTGAAGCCATCTGATCCTGGACTTTTGCTTGTTAGAAGGTTTTTGATACTGATCCAACTCCATATTATTAATCTGTCTGTTCAGGTTTTCTATTCCATCATAACTCAGTATTGGTAGGTTGTATGTTTCTAGGAATTTATCCATTTCTTGTAGGTTGTCAAATTTAATCGCATATAACTGTTCATAGTAATCTCTTTGATCCTTTGTATTTCTGTGATCAGCTTAACATCTCCTTCATTTCTGTTATTTGAGTCCTCTTTTTTCTTGGTGAGTTTAGCTAAAGGTTGTTAAGTTTGCTTTATCTTTTCAAAGAACCAGCTCTTAGTTTCACTGATCTTATCTATTTTATTTTTAGTCTCTATTTTATTTATTTCTGCTCAAACTTTTATTTCCTTACTTGTACTAATTTTGGATTTTGTTTGTTCTTTTTTCTAGTTCCTTGAGTGGTAAAGTTAGATTGTTTACTTGGAACTTTTCTTGGCTCCTGAGGTAGGCATTTATCATTATAAACTTCCTTCTTCTTTTCACTGCATCCCATAAATTTTGATATTATCTTTCCATTTTCATTTGTCTTAAGGTATTTTTTTATTTGTCTTTGGATTTTTTCTTTGATCCCTTGGTTGTTCAGTAGAATGTTGTTTAACCTTAATATATTTGTAAATTCTCATTTTCTTTGAATAATTAAATTTTAGTTTCATACCACTGTGGTCAGAAAATATACTTGATATGACTTCAGTCTTCTAAAATGTATTAAGAGCTGTTTTAACATATGATCTATTCTGGGAAATTTCCATGTGCACTTGAGAAGAACATGTATTCTGTTGCTTTGGGATGGATTATATCCATTTGTATATATCTGCAAAGTCCATCTGGCCTAACATGTCATTTAGGGTCAATGTTTTCTTCTTGATTTTCTGTCTGGATAATCCGTCAATGTATGGATTATAATCCATCTATCCACTAATGTAAGTGAAGTATTAAACTCCACTACTATGATTGCTATCTGTTTCTTCCTTTAGGTTTGCTATTATCTGCATTATATATTTAGTTGCTCCTATGTTGCTCCTGTATTTATAAATTTTATATCCACTTGTTGGATTAACCCCTTTATCATTATTTAACACTCTTCTTTGCCTCTTATTAGAGTCTTTATTTTAAAGTTAATTTTGTCTGATATAAGTATAGTCACATCAGCTTTATTTTGGTTTCTGTTTGTATGGAACATCTCTTTCTGTTGCTTCACTTTCAGTCTGTGTGTCCTTACATCTAAAATTGGTGTCTTGTAGGCAGGATACAAATGGGTCTTGTTTTTTATCCATTCAGCCACTTTATGTCCTTTATTTCTTGTCTTGCTTTTTTAAAATATTCTCTATGCTGTACCTTAACCCATATAACTAATTCATATTATGATTGAGATTTTGTGCCTCTATATCCCTTTCACCTATTTCACCCACCCACCCCAACTCCTCCCCTGTGGTAACCACCAGTCACTTCTCATTGTCTATGAGTCTACTGATGTTTTGTGGGTTTTGTTTTAGATTCTACACATAAGTGGAATCATAGGGTATTTATCTTTTCTTGCCTGGCTTAGTTCATTTAACATAATACCCTCTAGGTCCATCCATGTTGTTGCAAATGGCAAGATTTCTTTCTTTTTTATGGCTGAATAATATTCGATTGTGCATATGTATCACATCTTTATTCATTCATCTACTTATGGACACTTTGATTGCTTCTATATCTTGGCTATGGAAGATATGGAAGATTGAATCAGAGGTTGGTTTTCTTCGGGTAAATTCCTAGGAGGGGAATTACTAGGTCATATGGTATTTCTATTTTTGGTTTTTTGAGAAGCCTCCACACTGATTTCCAAAGTGGCTGCACCAACTTACATTTCCACCAGCTCTATGTCTTTTGATTGGAGAATTTAGTCCATTTACATTTAAGGTAATTATTTATAGGTATGTACTTACTGTCATTTTAATTGCATCCTGGCTTTTTAAAAATTCTTCTCTGTGTTTGATGATTTTCTTTAGTGGTAGGCATAGATTCCTTTACTTTATTGTTTCATATATTTTATAGGTTTTTGCTGTATGGTTACCATGAGGCTTATATAAAACATCTGTAACAGTCTAGTATAAGTTGATAACAACTTAAGGTTGATCTCACTCTAAACTAAACATTTTTACCCTCTCCTCCCATATTTTCTATTTTTGATGTCACATTTTATTTTGTATCCCTTAATTATACTCATAGTTGTTTTTACTACTTTAGTCTTTTAACCTTCATACTGGATTTACAAGTGGTTAATCCATTATCATTACTGTAAATTGACTTCTCCAGTGAGATATATTCTTTCATGTTTTCTCATTACCAATTAGTGCCCTTTTTTCAGCTTAAAGAAGTTCCTTTAGAGCTTTTTATAAGGCCAATTTAGTGGTGATGAACTCCTTTAGCTTTTGCTTGTGTGGAAAACTTTCCCTCTCCTTCAATTCTGAATGATAAGCTTGCTGGGTAGAGTATTCATGAAAGTTATCTTTCTTTCAACACTTCAAATGTATTGTGCCACTCCCTTCTGGCCTGCAAAATTTCTGAAAGATCTGCTGATAGTCTTATGGGGAATCCCTTGTATGTAACACTCTTGCAGCTTTTAATATTCCCTCTTTGTCTATAACTTTTGATATTTCAATTATAATGTGTTTTGGTGTGGGTCTGTTTAGGTTCATCTTTTTTGGAACTCTGGGCTTCCTGGATCTGGATGTCTGTCTCGTTCCCTATGTTAGGAAAGCTTTCAGTCACTATTTTTTCAAACAATATTTCTGCTCCCTTTTTTCTTCTCATCCTGGCATGCCATAATGTTATTCTGCTTGATATTTTCAATGGTAAAAGAGGTCTCTTAAACCATTTTTACTATTTTTCATTTATTTTCCTGCTCTCATTGTGTGAGTTGCATTGCTTTGTGTTCAAGTTGTCTGATCCTTTTTTCTACTTCATCTAGTCTTCTGTTGAAACCCCACTAGCATATTTTGTTTGCTTCAGTTATTGTATTCTTCAGCTCTGTGACTTCTATTTGGTTCTTTTTATTTTTCCACTCTTTAAGTTCCCTCTGTGTTCATTCTTCTCCTCAGTTTGTTGAGAATCTTTATGACCATTACTTTGAATTCTTTAATAGGTAAATTACTTTTTTCCATTTCATTTTTTTCTGTTTTATCTTGTTCTTCCACTTGGATCATATTTCTTTGTTTCTTCATTTTACTTGACTCTCTATATTGGTTTCTACAGAGTAGATGAAACAAACATCTCTCTCAGTGTTGAAGGAGTGGCCTCGTGTAGGCAGTGAATCTTGTCATTCAACCCTGCCCAACTCTTTGTCATGTCTTAAACTTTTGTGCTTTTATTTTTAATAGCTCCCAGTAGTTGAGGATGTGCAAGATCTGTCAGTGTCCCAAAGGGTAGGATCTCAGTATGTGGGTTCAGGCTGCTTGGAAGCAAGACCCTCAGGAGCAGCTTTAAAAGTATGCAAATATGCAAAGTCCTGAGGTATCACAAGCATTAAGTCCCACTGGCCAGATGATCTGGCTATGTCCCCTGAGTGAGAATCAAAAAAATTAGGACTCCAGTTAAGTGTATAAGCTCTTTTCTGGGAGATATAGATGACCTGGAGCTAGGCAGAAGGACAGAAACAAGATGGTGCTCACAGTTTACATTCCTAGAGAGCAGATCTGTAGTTTACAAGACATGTACCAAACCTGAAGACTGCCACTCAGACCAAAGGTCCAGGACAAACCAAGAGGCCTCCTTTCCAGAAAGACTGAGGCTTATGCCTCAATCTTCTGTCTGCACAGTACCCTGGGTGGGGTGAGGGGAGCCTGCCAAGAACTATCTCGTCAATTGCCACAGTCCTGTGGGAGCCAGGAATGCAAACCAGAGCCAGGCAATCAAGACCCATTACCGGGGCACAGTTGCAAAAACCAGGACAGCAGACATAAAAGCCAGAGCACCACCAGATCTGTGTAAAGCTCACCTCTAGGAGACACTGGCATTCTGGAGCATGGCAGACAGAGAGCACAAAAATATTGTCTGCCCTCAAGTCTCTGGAAAGGCTATGTGTGTGTTTAATTAGAATCCTGCCTTTCAGGCTGCAGCCATGATGATTAGCTAATAGGCCTCCTTCAGAGAAAGATCAAACTCCTGGGTCTATTGCCTCTTGCTGTGGGGTGGAAGCTGCTTAAGAATTTTTTCTGTTGGTTACAGTATTGTGGGACCCACCAGTGTAAGCCCCACCGGCCACCAGAGCCACATGATGTAGAGGTGTTCCCTGGCAGCAGCCACAGAAATCGGGTGGATTTGAGCTCCTTTCTGGGTGACACTGCTTATTACAGTCCCAAGGGACCAGGAATACATGCTCACCAGGCCTACAGATCTCAGTACGTGGGTTCAGGCTGCTTGGAAGAAAGGAGGCATCCTCGGGGGGGCAGCTGCCAAGATCAGGGCACTTGATTATGTTAAAGCTCTCTTCTGGGAGATCCTGGTGCTCAGGAGCATGGCAGAGGAAGAGTGGGAAGAGGGCCTCCTCCAGTTTCCACGCCCAGAGAGTATTGCTGCACGCACTTAGATGTGTGTGTTAAATTAGATGCCTACCTTTTAGGCTGACTTTCATATAAGAGATGAGCCTTCACTTTATGTCTGGGTGCAACCAGCTCTGAGCACACAGCCTTTAAGAGCAGTTTCTCAGGTTGCTACAGCCCTTTGGGTCTCGTTAACATGAACCCACTGATTTTCAAAGTGAGATGCTGTGCAGGATTGTCTCTCAAGTGCAGGGCCCAAAAGTTGAGATGCCTGATGTGGGGTCTGAGCCCTTCACTGCTCTGGGAGAAGCTCTGGGTTTTGTTTCCTCCCTGTTTGTGGGCTGTGCTGCACAAGGAGTGGGGTTTATGGCGATCTGTGGTCCAGACTCTCCTCCCCGCTTTGGCTTGGTTTTCTTCTCATTGGCCTGATGTACAGTCGTCACTCAGACAGCCTTTAGGCTTTTATTTGAGAGGGAATTGTTCCATATGGAGCTGCAGACTCAGTGTGTCCATGGGAGGATGGGAGTTTAGCATCTTCCAAAGTCACTTCTTGAACTAATCCCTTGACAACTTTTGAAATATTTTATTGCTCTGCTTAAGGTGTTTAGTTTCTTTCCTAGCTCATCCTCCTGGAGGAAGTTCTGCCATTGCTCTGACCTCTGCTGCTTGCTTTTCTCTTGCTGATTTCCCTTAAGCCATGGAAACCTGGGAGAGATGTGTAAGGCAGGTGAAACTGCCTGGCATGCCACAAGACTCCTGTTTTCCTTTACCAGAGTTGATTTCTTGGTTTCTTTACCTCTTCTTTCTTAGGGAGCTCTAGTGCTGTTCTGGTCCCTCAGTCTTGAGTCCTTTATATAATAGACACTGTTGCAGCTAAAATGACTTGTAAACAATGGTTTAATTACCCTAGACTTTCATAGCCTTCTTTGGGAAACTCCAGTTCAAAAGCAGATTCTTAATGTCATACAAATAACAACCAAAAGAAACAACAACATAAAATGACTTTAAAAATCAAGACTGAAAGTTACTTTACCACAGTGTACTTAAAAAAAAAATCACAATATATTAGTACCTCATCTTCACAACATAAAAAGTAGTTTTTCCATTTTTCACTGCATTATAGACTTAGTGTACATTCATTTAAATTTATTTTCACATCAGTTTTACTATCTGAGGTAACATATGCATCTAATAATGATGAGTGTGTTTGTATTTCCAGGACATGGGTAGAAAAGAGGCTGTACCTAATAGTTCTGCCCTCAGCTATGGTTTAGGAGGTAAAGAAGAAATTAACTTTGGAATGGCAATAGTCTATACTAGTTTTTAATTAGATATTTTTTCTAATAAACATCTGGAGGTAGACTGTTATAAAATTATCAAACAGACTCAACTGAGACATTTAGCAGCCTGGCCCTAGGCTGGGTTGCAAGCCTGGCTGGCCTCTAGGGTCCTGCCTCTGTGAACACATACTCGATGTGGTGTCTGGGAAGGGGAAGGCTCACAGACAGTTTGTGCTCCAAGAACTGGCAGCTACTTACAGAGATAAATGCCCATGACTTATCTGCTTGATGGATGAGTCTCTACCAAAAAAGTGTACTTTTACGAAAATAATGATGTGCATATAAATATTTTTAAACAATTTCAGGTCAGAAGATTTAAAGAAAAAAAATTACACCAGCACTATTGAATAGACTGATGTTATTAAATTGTCAAAGCCTATTTAAACAAATACTGTTTCATAAGCTTACTTTGACTTTGTTCTTTAGACTACAATCTGAGGCCTTACTGAATTCTATGCTCTTTTGTAGTTCTATTTTCTGACAGTAGAGCTTAACTGTGAGAACCGTGGCACAACAGTGCTAAGTTTTACTGCAGGTAACATTTACTGAGCAGTTACACGTGCTTTAGTGCATTTCCTCATTTACTCCCTGTGCGATGCTATGAGGTGGATGATCTTATTGCCCCTTCTTACAGAGGAGGAAAATGGAGGCTGGGAGTTTAAACGACTTAACTGAACCAAAAACTGGCTTGATGAAGTCACCTTATTCCTTATAGCCACTTTTTCTTCATTTCTGGACTTTAACCAGAATGGTCAGTTTAAACTTTAAACTGTGTTGTCTAATTGAAAGGCTGTGACTCACCAGGAAGGTTTCCATTTGATCCTGCCTTGAATGTTCTCTGCAGCCACTTTTTCCTATAGCCACACACTTTAATATGATTGTTTTGAAGTTTTTGTTGACTAATTGAGAGCCCTTGCCTCACCAGAAGGTTCCAATTTACTTTTTCCTCAAAACCCTCAGATTTTACCTTTTTCTCCTAGATCAGAGAATAAAAGAGGAAAAACAACTCAGGGTCTTTTTCTCTCCCTATAATTAAGGCACTACAATCTTTAAAAGCCAATCAAAGCCCTATTTTTTTGCAAGAACACTTCAGTGGTGGGGGTGATAAAACTTTCATGTCATTGTCTCAGGATTAGCAGCCTTTGATGATCTCTAACTAGATATTTCATGAGGGGTTGCAAAATAACGATATTTTAATTCTGTTACTGTTTTTATTTTAAGAACAAGGTGCTTCATCAACTATTTGGTTAGCTTGAATTGTAGTTCATATATGAAAGGTACAGCAATTTATTTTTTCCCCTTTATTAACCAGTTTTTAAAACAACATATTGTTTCCCCATTAATTAATCCCCTAATTCAAAGGTTAAGTTTTCTGCTGTACTTTATCATTATGAATGCATGGATGTAAATTCATTTGATCAGTTTCAACACATTACCATTATTTTTCTTATTTATCCTCTAATTGTCCCATCTTTAACCAGTAGTAGCCTCTCTGAGCCATCTCTTGAGTCTTGCTAATATGAACTCTGTGACCTTCAAGAGTTTCCTTTCTTTCCGGTATGACAAAATGCCTGGGTCACCTTGTACTTTTCCTGACCCAGACGTGGAATCAGCCCTGGTTTCCTACAGTGATAAATGGTATGTAGAGGCCAAGTCTGGGTACTCTTCAGGGGTGCTCTGTAGGAACTACAAGTTTCTTCAACATATAAATAAAGAAGTGAGGAGAGAGGAATAAGAAGAGAGAGAAAGGCAGAGAGAGAGAATTGAGAAAGAGAAATGGAACCTACAAATTATGAGAGACCAAACTAATA
The DNA here is from genome assembly GCF_030020395.1 of Manis pentadactyla. Classification (NCBI taxonomy): domain Eukaryota; kingdom Metazoa; phylum Chordata; class Mammalia; order Pholidota; family Manidae; genus Manis; species Manis pentadactyla. The sequence continues at coordinate 96,090,815 of NC_080023.1, forward strand.
ACAAAATCATTAGACAAACAGGCAAACAGCAAAAATTACTAGATATTTGGTGACCTTAAGCAATTATTATTACATTCATTAAAAAAATACTGCTCTTACTGTCATGCTTTTAAAAGAGTCCTTTTCTTTTAGGGATGCACATTACACTGTTCGTAGATATATTGATATGTTTGGATTTGATGAAACAAATCTTGGGGTAGAGTAATGAGGGGTGTGGTATAGATGAAGTAAGGTCAGCCATCAGTTCATTATATTATTCTCTCTACTTTTGTATGTTTCAAATTTTTCATAACAAAAAGATAAAAACTATTTTGACACAGTTCTATGTAACATTTAAAAATAAAAGCTAAAACTAGTTTTCATTATCTTATGTATGTATTTGTACTTGGGAGAGGTTAGAGATGTTTGATTAATAAGAGTTGAAAAGCACTGATTACTGATTAGGTGGAAAGACTACATTATCAAGAACATTCAAAACTCACTTTAATAAAAGCTAGAGTTAGAATAATGATTAATCCTATAATCACATTAATGATTAAAACATTCTAAAGGCTGTTCTTATGAAAGAAGAGATGAAGAAGCAATGTTGAAAAACTCTCAGAAGTCAGTGAAAGTTAATGGAACAATCTAACAGGACATCTATTTTATGTTCTCAGTAAATAAAAGGCATATTATGAGCTTGCACAATTTGAAAAGCACAACTAAGTATAAGAAGGATACGTATGGCTCTCTTTTATCTTGTTGTTATATCTTATGCAAAAAATTCACCATATATTCAAATAAAAGAAGTGTCCAACCAACACTCTGAGACTTAATAGGGCCAAGAACAAAGATCTAGAAAATCATGACTTGTAAGGTAGGAAGCTACTTTTCAGATGACGAAACTTATCTATGCCATGTAATTGGGGCAGCAAACTGACAGGCCTCCTAGCACCGGGCAGGGATGAATGCCTGTGCCTGCACTGTGCATGATGTGGCGTGGTACCAGCAGAGAGCATGAGCATGTGTCCGTCTGTCTGACAGGTGCAGCTGCTATATAAGGACAAAAGCATCTTGTTACTCTTTTGATATAAAAACAGAAATGGGCAGTTTTTAAAGAAATCTTCTGATAACAAATTATAAAGATAAATAATAAATGTCAATGTCCAACTATCTGGCCAAGACATCTGTAGACCACCCGTCTGTAACCTCTGCTATATTGCATGATAATCCTCAAATTTGCTCCCCTAAAGGAATTTGCACCTAGCTAGGGTAATGCTACTCAATGTTGGTGTGCATAAGAATCATCTGGCAAGTTTGTTAAAATGTGAATTCCTGATTTCAATGATTCTCCAGTGCATCCCAGAAAACTGAATTTTTGATAAGCAGTCTGGTCACTCTGAAGCATGTTGTCTGTGGTCCACAGTTTGAAAAGCACCGAGTTAAGAAAACCGCAAATACTGTATCTAGAGAAATGTAAGGCAGTATATAAATTCCTAGTAAGAAGATACTGGTAGAGACCATGATTGGGAGTAAAGCTCCATGGCTGAAGACCGAGGATGTAGGCCATAAAGATGAAGCCAGGGAGCTTCCAACTGTGGAGCATGCCTGAGACGGTCCTGGGTAAGGTGGCCACAGGACTGGTGGCAGCAACAAATTGTCTAGTAGGCTTGAGATTTCAAAGTGGTAAATACTTTTTAAAAAGTGCTTGATGCTGATTTCTCCCAGCTGAAATATGAAGAGGCTAAGGCCCAAATGCTGAACCTAAAATGACTATGCAAGAAAAGAAGAAATAAATTACAGAGTATTCCAGCGGTCTGTCAACAGTCCTGGCACAATTTGTGACAGCCATTAAGTTATTATCACTCATAACTGTTCTGAGTGTTATCTAAGTTCAGGTAGATATCTACTGCACACATTGGCTATGTTCACAGGCTTATATTTAGTACTTTTTAAAGCCAAGATGTAGATGGAAGTTCTGTTGAAAACTATTGATTCACTGACATCTATAAACAACATTTGCTCATCCCATTAAGGAATCATGGAAATTGGCTATATATGCAAGAAAACCATCAAAGTCAATTTCCTGTTGTTAATGGAAAACCACAAGAATATATTTTTGCTTCACTAATGTGTATTGTTTACTTTCCAGTAATGGACTAGGTGCTTTCAAAGACTGAGTACAGGTCAGTCTATATACTGTGTGAGATCACAAAAGCAAAGTAGTGGTGGTTAAGTATTTAAAATATCCTGTGTAAGGATAACTGCATATTTCTAATAGAAATAGTATACAGACTTCTTTTAGCTATTTTAGCAATGCTGTGCTTCACTGTGCTGTGTCAACTGCTAAAAAGACAAAGAATCTCCTGTAGTGAATGCTCATAGTTTAATTCACACAGAGATTAGCTGCCATTCTGCTAAATGGCTTGTTCTCCATTTCTCTAGTTACCTGCATAGTGTCATTTCTTACCATGCTACCCAATGTCTAGCTCTGAAAAGAAGTAATGATTCAGTTGGGAAGAGCTAGTACTGATGGAGAGTAGAAAAGGAGTTTCTCTCAAGATATGCCATACTCTAAAAGCAATCAAGTAATGTGTACATTACTTTGGTAGTTATTACAGTGAGGATGAGGAAGGGTGCATTGTCAAATAAAGTGAATCAGCAGTAACTCAGAAATGTAACAAAAGAAGAATCTATTATGGTGTTTCTGGTAGTGGGTGGTGGGGGTCATTTCTCCAAAATATGTGATATTAGAAAATCTAAGGCATTTGTGTAGTTAGCTGTGTGACCCCAAGTGCACTTCTAGGCACACAATTAAAAGGTGCCACCATCTTGAAAGAAATTAGAGGCTGGCAGCAAATATATGCTCTAAGTGGGGCCTGGTTTGTCACAATGGGAGTTGACTATTTGTAGACAACTGTGTAGAGAAAGCAAAGGAAGGACGGAACTGAGCAAAATGAAAGTTGTCTCTGGCCACAGCAAGACAGGTTGAAATCCATGAGATGCTCTATGGCTCCAAGTTCCTAGAGAGTCATTCCAGAGATCTGGGTGTGTACATATATATTTGTACTTATACTTCTATCTATCTACTTACTTGTGGTTTTTAAGAATATTATATAGCTCAGACAACAAGGAGGAAAAAAACTCTTTACCTGTCTTCCCTCTTCTAGCCAAGAAAGTTAGAGCGTCTACCCTGTAAGTTACCTCACATTGCACAGATGCCATTATTTAAAAGGGCGAGCCATACAAACCACATAGTGGAAGTGCATACAAACAGAAAATCCCAAAACCAATTATGTTCAAATGTACCAAAGTAATATTAAAATTGAGCATAGTTTGTCTGTTGAATCTAAACTCTGGTGATGTCTCTCAGTTACTGAAAATACAGCTGCCCTGCTCTTAGCTCAGAACCATGAAAGCAGAAGGCCCATGCAGGGACTGGTCCCTTCTATATATGGAAGTTTCATCATTGATTCTGCTCCACAGCCACAAAAAGAATCCTCAGCATAAAATATCAGGATTTTTGGTTTATTTTTAAAGGATCTGATATTCTTCAACAGCAATAAAACTGATGCATTGAGAAAAAAAATATTTTTAATGCAAGAACCAAATAAAAGATTTATTTATTTGGTGTGAAACTGGTCCACAACAACATGTTTTGCAGAATAAAAGGCACACAAGAAAAAGTGAAACAATGTTTAAAAGTGAACAAAGGAAGCAGACAGAGTATTTAGTTTTTGTCTATTAAAATGCATTATTTGATTCTCTTATAAGGCTACACATCAGTTATCTGAAAAACTTCACTTATAATGAAACCCTCTCTAATAATAATAGTAATAATAACCAAAACTTATTGTATTAAAAAATCCTCGGCAATCCTAGGAGGCCAGTATGATCAGTATCTCCCTTTTACGTGAGGAAGCTGAGACAGGGAGACTGGATGATTTGTGCTGGGTCCGAGAGCAAGAGGACTGAGCAGCTGGGTCGGTGAGGGCTCTTAACCACCACACATACTGCCTCCTACTTAAGAAAAACATGGGAGGGAGGAGGAAAAGGAGGAAAAAATGGGAAGGAGATGAGGTAAAAGAAGAAGGGATAAAGGAAAGTGGAGGTGGGGGAGGCTGGAGATGACTTTCCCATGACAGAGGCAGAGAACGGCCCTGATGGGCTCTCAGCTGGAGTCCTCCTGGCCCTGCTGACTGACTACTATCCCTCCAGTGTTCAAAGTCCCAGGGCAGTGCTCTGGCTTCACGCCCCTCAACTCTACCCTCCATAAGCCTATTTGTGTCAGCCTGCCTCCCAGGACACTCTTTGCTGCTTTTTAAATATCAGCAGAAATAGATCACTGATGGGAACTGATTAATTGCAAGGGAAATATTTGAGTTATCCGCTGTTAACATTTAGATTTGAACAAGGACATTTTTTGACAATGTTCTAACCCTAAGGCATTTTAGAGTTCATGCTGAGAAGATATTCTCAGGTAGGCAGGAGAAAGAGCTTGGGTCACACCAAAGACCTCACCATTTAATTAGGTGACAATTTAAAACTTTTAGAATAATAATGTTTGCATTTTAAAATTCTTTGCAAACTATAAAATGTCTTAATTTGAAGTATACCTACCTCATACAATTCTATGAAGGTAATACATTCCTGTTTTACAGGTAAAGAAACCAACTCAGAGATAGTAGAGTTAGGGTTAGTGGGTGCAAAGCAAAGACTTGAAATCAGGCATTGTGACTCCAAATACGGTGCTCTCCTATCACTGCTTTCCTAGGCATGGACATAATCTTAAAAGCCCATCATGTGTCTAGTTTAAGATCAAACACCAAGTTGCTGTTAATGAAATAAAGCCAACAAGAAATACAGTGTGGGGTAATCTACCACTACTATTAAGCAGTGGTAATGAATTTATCAATTTTTTAAAATTTGATTTCATAATCAAATAAAGTTTATCTACTCTCTTCAGGCTTACTGACAAACACCGAAGGCAACCAAGTCTGTCTGCAGCACTCTGAAGCCAAACTCTAGACTGGAAGCAATGACACAGTGTCAGGAACCTGGAGGATGAGCTCATGTCAAGAACCCTAGTAGAAAAATATTTCAGAGCATCCTCTAGTACCCCTTTAATTTCAGTCTCTCACTTGAAGTATATGTTAGGACTTGGAAATTCCATTGTAAAAACTGTGATCTCTGAGCCTGCATGGGATATGTACTTGATTAGGGTTGTTTGCTAAGGGCGTAAATCAGAGTTCAGTCCCTACAGGAAAGTCAGTTTCATTCTTTTCCAAGATCCACTGTTTCCCTCTTAATCCCTGCCGTGCATCTTGTGCAAACACAGTATTTGTTATGAGGGCTGCTTGAATAAGGTGAGAGGACAGTAGCATAAATGCATGACCACAATGGAATGCTCTGTGTCCCCAATCTCAAAGTGCTTACCCTGAACTGGAGCATTAGCATCACTGAGAGCTTCTAAAAAATGAAGATGCTCCCACCCCAGACCTACTGCATCAGAAACAGCCATCTGTGCTTTAACCAGCCCTCCACATGCTCTTATTGTAGGATAATGTTTGAAAACTACTTAAGTTCATCACTACGGAGCATACATTTCAAATTTAAAAGACATTATTTTACACCAGACATGGGGAGTTGATGTCAAGATGAATCTATACAAACAAATCTTCTATTTTTAATTGTAACAATACTGGTGTACTATAAAACATGTATAGAAAAATGATTCCTTACCGCATGCCCACATATCCACTGGCTTTCCATAAGGATCTTTACGTAAAACTTCTGGAGAAAGATACCCAGGTGTGCCAGCAAAACCTATGGAAAACAGAGGTTAATGAGTCAGAGTTGAGTTGACAAAACCAATAGGAAATGGGAAACTAGGAAGAAAACAATTTGGGGGCATTTTTTTTTTTGTCTGATGATATATCTGTCAAAACAAGTAAAACAAGGCTCTCAGAGTACTAAAGTAATGTGGACTAGTTTCTCTCTATAGCAATAGCAACACAAATCTGTCCTGCTTCATAGGTTTTTAGAAAAAAATAGTGTTTTACAGATATGAAGGCCACTATTGCATTGTGAAGTCATTGTGTATGCTTAAGGCCACTTGGTTAGCAGTTCTTATTCTCACTTAACTTACAAGGGAGTTGAAAGTAAACTTGTGAGGGGGATCAGAACATGTCACCCCAAAACATGCCACTGTTGCATATTGATAATTTTGAGCTGAAGGCACTGAGAAATGGCAGATGCTGGAAGAGCTCTGCATCTTCCTTCAAGTAGGGCATGAATTTCTTGTGAGAAGGGTGCCCTCTTTGCATCAGAAAGAGATGAATTGTCTTATCACCAGACATGGGGAGCTGATGTCAGGATGAATCTATACAAACAATTCTCACCAGAATAACCCTGATCTTCTGTTAGTTTCCCCTATGTATTTCTTAGTTGCTTCCCCATAATTTAATGCCCCAGCCTACTCTCTTTTTCCAGTGTCCTTCTCTTTATCTCCACAATTTATCACTCTTTGTTACAATGGAATATAAGTCCTTGGGTCTAGCCTTTCTTTAAGTCTTCATTTCTTTTCGAGGAAGGCCTCTGTGTGCATTTAAAAAATAAAATATTAACATCAAATAAAATTTCTATACTTTTCTCCTGTAAATTTAACTTCTGTCAGTTCAGCTCACAGTCCCAGCCACAGACCTAAGAGGGGAGAGGAAAAGACTTCTCTTTCCTACACCTGGGAAGAACTGAAGGAGAAAATTGAAGCTAGGGTTCGATTCTTGCCAAAGATGATAGTTATCATGAAACCTACAGAACTATATTATAGGAATCATTCACTTATAAAACAGAAGGACCCAAAACACAGACCCTAGGGACAAATTCAAAGTAAATATTTTTGAAAGTAAGATAGTGTTGTGGCATGGGGGTTGGGGCTGAGACTAACTGAAGAACTCATTAGGAGAAGAAATAAGCCCCAAATACATCAAAGATTCACTGTGTACTAATAAATGGTCTGTGTGTGTTTATAACTGGCAACTAAAGAGGAGCCTCAGGAATACTCAGATGAATCACTATGGAACACATATCAAACAGCCTTTTAAGAGATGAGGCAAGAGAAACCAGATGGCAAAAGAAAGTTTCATATTAGATCATTCAATACAGAACCCAATATGGTACACTTAAATAACAATTTATACTGAGAATCTAGAGTAAAATATTTCTTATTTCTGAAAATAATAGTTTTCAAACAAAAATATTTATTTTAAGAAAATACCAAAAATAACTACTCTCATTTGGAGGTTTTCTTTAAAGGCACACTCAAAAAATGGAAAAACTCCCTTAAAAGGATATATAATCAGGAATTCCTCTGACCACAAAGCAACAGATGAAGCATATTACACATTTCCTGGGAAATGCACCCCCCTCATATTTGTGACAAATGTATGTGCAAACACAATGTGCAAAAAAAGGTATAAAAACAAGCATATATATGATAGCATGTTACTTCTCTGAGTTCCTTCAAAGTTACTTCTCTGAACAAAATCACAGTAGAAAATGAGACAAATGATTTTGGACACCCACTCCCTTCATTACGTTTCCTTTTCTTTGTTTTGGAGTAAGATGGTGGACAATGAGAGGAGACTCTAAGAAATACCTGCGTGTTTTTGTTTAAGCTTACATGGGCCATTATGGACCTACTTCTACCTTGAAACTGACTTGAAAGAAATGTTTGCTTGGTAGTTGTGAGGTGACAGAATCACTGAGCAGGAATCTATTGCCTAAAGTTTGAGGATGACCTCAAGCAGTGATGCAGTCGGATGGCACAACAATTTTAAAGGGCTTCTGGTGTTTCTGGAGGCCATTCCTGCTCTTGCTATCTTCTCATTCCAACCCCTCCCAAGTGGACACACAGACAAAGGGAATCCAAGAGGAACTGATGCCACAGTCCAGATTAAAGACCAAGGTTTGAGCCTACAGTTTAAGGTCCTTTATCAACTGGTTCCCCTTCATTCATCCAACCTGATTTCTTTCTACTCCTGAGCACTTGACCTGCTTCATCTCTTTAAATTCTCCTGCAAATAGAGCTGTCATTCTTGTCCTTGAGGTTACTTTTCTGTTCCTTGAATCTTCGATTTTTTTCTCTACATTTTCTCTACCAGAGGGCAGCTCTAAATTATTTCCATTTTAGAGTTCTTCTTAGCTAACTACAGTTCTCAGGGGTCCTTTCGAACTCTGAATTTCGACAACACTTTTATATACAATCTGTACCCTTCTATCTATAATTGCTAAACTTTAATGTATTTTTAAAAATAACTTAGTAGAATACACAGCTTAGAGGAAGAAATGTTAATGATATTTCATCTAGCTAGAAAAGAGGGCAGTAAGTTGCTATGTAAGAAAGGAAAAGATAATCTTAAAGGTAAATTATTATTAGCCTGTTCTGGAAACTAAAATGCTAAGAGAACACCCATTACAGTTATTCTTATTCAGGACAACTACCATCCGAGCAGCCAGTGGTGTCCTTATCCATATGAATACTGAAGCATACATTTAAATGCATGAATATTAAAAAACAATATGCTGTTCACTATGTTCTCATGAATACAGAAATACTAAGGGTAAAATGGATAGGGACTTCTTTGGCAAATTAAGCTCATGAGAATCTAGTTTATCATGATATATGTCACCTGCAGGAAAATTAATGAGAGCTTGCCTTCTTTAGAGATAGCATGTGTTTCTTACTCTGAAAATCCAATAGGAATACAAAGAAAATAGAATTACTTACTGTTGAAAATGTATCCTTGCAACAAATTGCCATTAAAAAAAACCTTAATATTTAAAAAATGAGATGTGATAGCAACCAAGCAAAATAATTCTTCCAGGAAGCAAGATGGTGGTAGTTATCCTTTTCTCCTAGAGGCAACAAAAAACTAGAAACTTACTGCAAGTAGCATTTTGAACCCCACACAAGAAACAAGCTGTATTCGGATAGTTCTCTTTGGTATGTTTTCTAGCCATCTTAACAGGTGTAGTGACATAGGGTAATATTTCTAGAATTTTTGGCTAGTATTCAAATGGATTAGGGCTGGGAGGACAGAAAAAAATGAACATGAGAAAAACAAACATCTGGACTTGAAAATGAGAATTAAAAAAGATTAACAATAAACTTCCACAATGCCTTGTATAGGTTTTTATTATTTGCAATAGACTTCATATTTGTTAAAATAAAATTATGTGAAAGCCTTAAACTCTGAAATTATGCATAATGAAGAAAGAGTTCTGTTCTTTTCTTATTAACATACAAGGGTTTCTGTTCCCCCAACATTGATACTACATTTCAAAAGACAAAGTTAATCAGCCGAATACATAAGACTAAGATGACAGATAATGAATAAATACCAAGACAAGTCATTCATAGTAAAACATACCTTTACTCCTAAAACCTATAATATATCTGGCACTACACCCAAAAGAAATGTAGTTTCTTAGGATACCATTAAGATCCACTTGAACTTGAATAGAATAAACTAAAACAGCTAAAGGAAAAGAACAAGAAACATATGTATTCTCTTGAACTTAGAAACTGTTCTATATTTTTGAAATGCTGAATCACCTTAGAACTTAAATGAACCTCTTAGAAGTTATTCTCTAATAGGTACTTTAGCAAGAACTCAACTATTGATAGCACCACACTGAAGAGGAAATGGAATTTTAATTCCTGATCTGTCATTATTCTCTGGGACCAGCTTGCTTCTAGAAATGAATGACGACAATTAGAGATGTTGTGTACTAGTATTTGGATGCTATTGCTTTCACTAACTTGATACTCAGGCTTCCATTCACTGAGTCACTCAACAACTTTGACTGAGTAGGCAAAGAACTGTGACAATGTGTTGCACACCAAGATGGGTTTGAAAACTTATTCAATATCTTTCATGTTCCTGTGGACTTATAACAGCCTTGTGAAGCAGTGTTTATCATCTCTACTTACAGAGAGGACATGAACTTCACGGAGTTAAAGTGACTTGCCAACATCATAAAGCTATTAAATATCCATATCTTATATTAGGGTATAAGATCAGGTATTCTAACTCAACAAGCAGATTTTTTCCCACTCTACACAGCCCTGCCCTCAAACAGCTTGTGATCTAGCAAAGGAGAAAAAATATAGAACTTAATTCCATCATTCTTATAAGAACCAAGCTAAGTTACTGATGTTAATTTTGAGCCTCAACTCTGATAGTAAGGCTGGCCTTTCTCCTGATATCCAGTCAGCATCTTGTACCCTGTGCTGGCAAGTACATCTCTGAGCCTCCCTCCCTATCTTGGAATTCTGCTTCATACCTCAAATTTTGTGAAGTAGGGCCCTGTTTTGCTCTAGACAGGACTGCAGAACCCAATCTCTGGGGCTTTGATTTCCTCTAAACAGACTCTGGTAGAGTTCAGAGTCCCTGTCCACTCCGCATTTATGTCTGGAACTTGCTTGCTCCTATTTAAGCTATAATCATGCATAACGTGAATTAGTGCATTAGCCTAACTGGTTCTTTGCCTTCAGGGTAACTATCCTTATGCCCCCCTCCCATTGGTACCCAGATCACTGACATAGCATAAACCCAATTACGTCACTCTCTACTTAAAATCTTTTACCAGATCCCTGAAACTGCTAAGACAAAAGCCTTCAAAAAGACATAATGTCCTTTCCTACCACATTAGCATGCATCCCAGTATACTTTTTACTTTAGCTATGTCAAATTTCCTACTTTTCCTGAAATAAAAAAAAATAGTTCGTCCCTGGGTTTTTGCAGGTCTGATCCCTATGACCGGTGTGCCTTTATCTGCTTGCAGATGAACAAACCCTCATTCACTCATTAGAGAAGCAGAGGTGTTACCCCAAATAACTGAAACTCCCCAGAGGCAGAATTTCATCTCTTTTGCTCCAGAGCACCTCATGCGTGCCTCTGTTGAGGTGCTCCCACACTGCCTGGTAGGTAGTTATTGACATGGAAATGTAGGACCTCCTATTTATGTATCCCATTAATGGCTCTGCATATCTTAGTGATAGCCTGTTGCTTCTTGTTGGACCCCAACTCCTGTTACTGTATGTTCCTTATCTGTGTTAACCATGGTCTTACCCAGGCTACAAAGATGTCTCTGAATCTTCAACTTAGAGAATTCTATGCCCTGCCCTTCTGTTTGCCATTAACAGGAACAAGCTTATTCATATGTCAAAATATGCCAACCCAATGCCAAGTTTGTAGATATTAAACTCATCCAGTGGATAACGAGAGACAACATAAAAGGCAGGAATCACAGACAAGGATAATAGTCAGTTACTCCTGAAACAGGTTAGGAAGCAGAATATGAGGTCCTAAATTAAGCTGCTGGCAAGGGAGATGAGGGAGACTGGCATGCCACCCACTCCAATTAGCGAGCTGGGGCAGATTAGACATATGTTGAGTCCTGGGAGCTCTGTGTACATTTTAAGAGATATGTATGTTTAGGGATACAGAGAAGTGTTTGCAGATAAAACAAACGAACTAACCATTTTTTGAGTTTGCTTTCTTTTGTTGTTCAGAGGAAAAGCAATTAGAAGTGAAGGACATTTAAAAGAATTACCTAATCTCAATACATTGAAAGTCAGAAAAGGAGTAAGACTGAGGCATGGGGAAACATATTTCTAGACATGACATGAAAAATTGGTTAATACCAGGCAATGGCAGAAAGAGAGGCATGAGAAAATCAGTGGATAAAATAATTTAACAGGTTAAATATTGAAGTAATCCGTAAGCTAGGTCAGAAATACTCTAAATTTATTTAGAATTCATTTCTTCCTCAATTGTAAAGAAACAGGAATTTCATCATATAGAAATTTCAAAATGAAAATTTTGAAAAGGAAACTAGCAGTTTAGAGAAATAGAATATAATTAAGATGAAACACTATATATATAGAGAGATTACATCTATCTTTCTACCTATAAATACATTTAAAAAATATTTTTAAAAGCTCTAATTTGTTACTTACAAAATATGTGAAATATTCTGTATTTCCTGAGTATCTACTATTTACATAGCAGTTTTTGACACCAAGTGAGGTTGTAAGTGAACAATCAATTTTCTCTCAAATAAAAAAAATTCTCTTAGAATACTGCAAACCTCCTATTAATTATTAGTATAAGATCTATTTTCTCATCCACTGTTGAAGAAAAAAATCTCTGTGTTATTGCTTTCCTGTAAAATATTGTCCCTTAAATTGTTTCTACATTATATATCCCTTAATGTCAATAAAATTAAGTAAGTGCTTATAAAGGTCTAATATCTTAAAGTTAGTCAAATTGGTGCTAGAATGAACATTTCTGTTTTGTTTTGGCTGGGAAGTGGAATCTGACTGGTCCTAGCGGAGTGTGAATAGCATGAAGGAGAGAGAGGCCCGACTCACCGAACCACGCCTGCTGGTCTCCTTGAACTTCTATGGCTAAGCCAAAGTCTGCCAGTTTCACAGCTGCTCCCTTGGATTTGCTAGCTAAAAGCAAATTCTCAGGCTTTATTTAGGAAGAAAAAAAGAAGAGACTGAAGTGAGAACCTATTTTACTTGACTATTCAAAACTAACATTTTATAACATCAGGGAAAAAAAGTCATGCACTATCCTCTTTCCCGGACACTGTCATTCCTAAATCCCAAGGAAAATGTGGTTAGAAAATGATTAAAAATTAGCATGTGTGCAGGCTTCAGACAGCTGCATACATGTACTGGGGGGATACAAGGCAGAAGAGAATGAATTTGGGGAGATCAAATGAATGGGAGCACCTGTCTTGACCTGCTCACATGTTTTCATGGACCACTTGAGGTCCAGACTTGGCCAAAGACATCCACTTAGAAGCCTAACAGAGCATAGACATTTTCAGCAGAAGGAAACTTGGCAAAATGATAACAAGAGTTGGACCAATCTACAGTCATTTGGCAAATGAAACTGTGCAAATTAAATCTTGGTTAACTTCAAGAGTTTGGACCCAAATGTAGTGATTTTGATTCTAGAATGTTTCCAAACAATTTTTGACAAATTTTGGACTCTTATTCTGAATTATATATTGCAATTGCTGTCTTTAAGAATCTGTTTATTCTTAAAGGCAGAGAGAGTATACTACTATTTGCCAAATGTTATAGTTAGCTTTTTTTTCTTCAGAAGCCAGTTCTTAAAATGTAATTTACATGTCTACAAAGTATGATTTAAAGCATTACTTATATATTTATTCTCACATCTCAGAATACTTTGAGAAAGATACATTTTTATTTTCTTGGGTACTTATCATTACTCAAAGACTGATAAGTCAGTCTTGGAATAAGGCTGTGTCTGTATCACTGTTTCCCAACCAAGGCATCGAGACACACTGGCACTCTGAAGCTAAGCCTCAGGGCAATCTTGGATGTCCTTGTATCATCTTTGTGGGTTTTAAGAAATGAAGGGAGAAGGTTAGGAAAAGAAGGCCAATCACTACATATAGTGAAGTCTATCATTTCCCAGTATCTGGAAAAACATATGCCTGTGTTGGTATATACATAATGGGAGAGTCACTCAACATCTTACCTTGGGATAAGACCCAAAAAATTTAGAGGTGTGTCTCAGACAGAAGAAAGTTGGGGAACAATGGACTCTACAAGTGCCAAAACGATTGTCTGATAAATCTAAAATTCCAATCAGTCAAATTGGTTTTGTTTCTGTGTTGATAAACAACAAATATTTTTTCATGAAATTGCTTACTTTTTTCTTATCAATTAGTCAATTCTGTTGGTTGTTTTGACCTTGCGTAAACACAGCCTAAACCAATTTTTAATGTATTAATTAAGCCAGCCATGCAAATTAGCAAAGACTCATAACCAGAACTTGGAAGAAATTAGGTTAAGTCTATAAGAAATAAAAGAGTGTAGGCAAATAAGTTTTAATCAAGTACCAGAATTCTTCAGGCTATTGCTGCTCACTGCCATCAGATTCATCGCTATTATGAGAATTGGTAATTGCAAGGAAATCTTTGTTTTTTTTTGGGCTGGTGGGGTTTTTGAATTACCTTAACACTAAATACATGATAATTTACTTTGGACACTGGGATGAAGATGTCTCAAGAAAATGGAAGATCTCCATGTTGAAATAACTTTTAGTAAAACCTAACGTTTGAAATTATACTTGGATCTCTAGTTATCTATCAATATACTATAGTATATAGCCATGTTACATTATTAATAGTGACATTTTATTTTCACATGGTCTACTATATTCATGCATTTTCTAATTTAATCAAGAAGTGATCTCTAGCTATTAATTAATGTTATAAATGACTTGGAAAAACCACATCAAACTATTAGCAATAGTTTATTTCTTTGTAACCTTCACATTCAAAAGCATTGAGATGTCAGAGATCTCTGCTAATACCCATCTGTTCTAATTTGTCAACCACAGACTCATTGAAGGGAGTTTCAATACTTTACAAATCACAATCATTTTAGGTCTTTTAAATGAACTGGAACTGAAGTTTGTTCAGCAAATGCCAGTGTCATCAGTGAATAAACTTTTAAAAAACTTAATGTGCTTTTATTCTTTTCACTAAATTCAAAAGCTTCTGGGCAGTGTTGTGTGCATAATGCCCTGAAACACCAAGAATCTGCCAATTCAGAAGAAATGGGACCCCTCAGAGTTTTATCATGCATGGCTTCTGAATGACTGGTGCAAACACTCACACCTAGAGACAAGCTAGAAGACCTCTCTGAAGGGCCTTGTGAGTCATCCAGGAAAATAGTAAGTCCATCTGGATCAGTGTTTCACCTTATAACCATGAAGACTGTTCAGCTGTAGTCATGTATAAGAAAAGGCAGGGATCTTTCAAGGTTATTGCACAGATTTAAAAGTTAATAGCACTGAAATGGCTTCATCTTTACATATACCTTTTAGGCCAACCTAAAATATAGGATTATGAAAGGCAAACTGAAAAATTAAGATGATTATTTACTTTGTTGAAGGATTATTTGCTTTATAAAATGTTTCATCACAAGCTTGCTTCTAATGGTCAGTTTCAGTACGATATTCAAAATATCATACAAATTTTATTTTTATACAACTCTTTGGAATATATCCAAAGTTTGAATGATCCTATTATCATGTTCTACCATTCATACAGCCTCCAACTTAAAAATACACTGTATACAAAAGTTTGTTGGCAAGTAGGTTAGTTCATATTCTGAATGCCCATAGAAAGAAGATAAATATGTGGTTATATTAAAGCTTAAATAGCAGAATCTCTCAGCTAATCAGTGGCTGCTTCCTTAAAAAGGATCACCACTATACTCTTATCTGCTACTAATCAACTATTTTGATAAAGGAAAGATCAGAAATACAGGTGTTCCAAAGCAATTAGTTGAACATGGGGGAGTAACACTCTGAGGGAAATGGGAAACATTATCTAGAAAGAGAGTGAAGGTCTAGGCTTATGTCTAGGGCCTGTTCTCGACTATGTGAATGGAAACTCATAGACTTTTGGAGCTACTTAGTTTTTTCATTTCTCAAATGAACATTATAGGTACATATTGTATCTCATACCAGTATATATGCAATTATAAAATCTCACTGGATTTTATCACAGAAGCTCTGTCCTAAGACAATGTATAAAGTAGTGATTAGCAGTTACACACCATTGTAGCTGGCCATTTCAATGTGCAGAACATTGAATATTTGCGATGAATGTTCATAATTTGATGAATGTCTGCATTCCTAAATTTAATGCAATCTATTATGGTAATCTTTATATATTGAAATTCTCTCTAAATTCTTTGAATGCAATCACATTTTAGGTTGGTTTTTAAATAGATTCTACTGCCGTTCTCACACTGAGGTTCCTTCCCCACCCCATTGCTTCCTAATGATGCAGGATTTTCCATGACATCTGGTCCTAGTGTCAACAACCATTTATAGCATATCAGCTGTAATGAGCAGCAACTGTTTGCAAGTTTTGTTCTGTACTTCCATATGGACACAATGGCAACTTTTTTCATTGTGATTTGAGATTTTCTTGAAACTATTCAGATATCTCAAAGTACCCAGGCAAGTTGTTAGGATCACTTTTAGGACTGGAAGAGACTTGGAAGATAAAACAACTCAAACTCCTCAGTTTCTAAAGGAGGCAGGGAGATCCAGAAAGATGAAGCCAGGACTTAGAGCCAGATTTCCTGACTCCTTCTTTTAAAGATGTGATACTGAAGAAACTCCTCTGATGGCATACAGATCGTTCATTTTCAAAAGGTGCTCCATTCAGTAGATATTGGTAGAATTTGAAGTACTTCCCCAAATTTTCTACCCATATTCAAATAAAACAAGGGGAAAACTTATAAAAAAGACATAGTTTTAATTTGTTTCTCAAAAATCCCATAAACATATCACAAGACTTTCCAAATTAGTATGATCTTTATTAAGGAATGCTACAGCAAAGGTGATAATTATCTTCAGCATTAGTCTGTGTGTAGATTTATCTGTGCTCATATGGGGTAACTACAGAGCTAAAACAGCTCAAACATTAGGAACATATATTTGGGTAGTTAAAACATGTTTTACTTAATTGTTATGCTTTCTTTATGATCATAATACCAAGTTACTAGCTTTCTTATTCCATATGTTACATTCCCTTGGATATTGGTTGTTAAGTGAAATTCTTTTTAGGACTTCTTTCCTTTATTGGAGAGTCACTGTATTTCACATGAAGTCAACCACTCTGTGCTTTGGTGTGTTTTCAGTCACTTTTCCTTTGCCAAAGAAGGTGTGAACAAAGCTCCTAGAAATAAACTTGATGAAGTTTTGCATGAATTGAAAAGCTTGAATACCAAGCTCACTCATGCATATGGTAGTTCTTTTGTACAATGGTACAAGTACTTTTGCTTTTATTTTTATATGGACTGGATGCCTGAATTTATGTACTTAGCATAGTTTTCAGCTGACTCACGTGCTGTAAGTTTGTGATTAGGAAGTACTATTTTTACCACCATGCATGTATGAGAAAGTTTGTAAGAAATCACTGTGTATTCCATTCCTGTTTCTTGATTTACTCCTACATTAGCAGCATGCACTATCAGGTGGATGGAAGCGCCAGAGCGTACCCAGAGCAAGACTGTTACCAATTACCTGCTGTTTCTCCACAGCCTGACATACTGGGCACTCAATATAGCAGCATTAGAATGATGACATGAATTCTGGAATTTACCACATACGTAGTTGTTTCTGAAATACCTAGACATACATTATATGCAAATGATAAGTTGTTTAAACTTTTATTTAAATATGGTTCTGAGAAAAGTGGAATAATTGAGATTATGTGATTGTTTACAATGTAGAATTCAATTTGATAAATCTACTACCCACAGTTAAACAAGAATTTGCTGCATGTGTGTTGTTTCCTCTCCCACCCCCAAACCAAGTCCTTTCTTTTCTGGCTATAAATTAAATTTTATTCCTATGAAACAGTCTTTAAAATACTCCCAAATTTTCAGAATTATGACCTTCATCAAAATAAATCTATCTATCTATCTATCTATCTATCTATCTATCTATCTATCTATCTATCTATCTATCTATCTATCTATCTATCTACCTATTTATCTATCTATCTACCTATCTATCTATCTACTCTCCATCCATCCATCCATCCATCCATCCATCCATCCATCCATCCATCCATCCATCCATCCATCCATCCATCCCTCTAATGATTTTTCCATTAAATAATGCTGTTTTTCAGGAGGTAGGCTCATAAGAAAAGCAGCATTCTCTGCTGAGGCCATGCACAGGTGCTGATGCATCCAGATTGCTGTTCATGAAGTAGTTCAGTAACCATTTCTGATGTAGTCTGAACTAAAGACATCATACTGCTTTGAGTGAAGTACAGCTATTTGAAAAAACACAGCTATTAACTACCTCCTTTTACCTGCTTCTGTCAACTGGCTCACAGAAACTGTGTTCTCCAGGCTCTTAAGTGAAAGAACACATCTGACTCATTATTCCTTTATTTCTTGTGACATCAAGACCTGTGGCTTGTTACCGCAACTTCTTGACCTGACAACTGTTTGGATGCAGCACTTGTCAGATGTACTTCTTTCTTTCAGGGAGAAAGGGCACTGACACATTTTCTACATATTTTCAAGGGATCTTTTCAGTGACCTGCAGGTTCTCTCCACATGAGGTCTGTTCTTGTTCTGCTCTCTTGTTTATGTCCACAGCTGAGACAGTGCTTCAGTAGGTGCTCAAGAAATGTTTGATGAGTGTTTGTTCTGCTCTTTATATCTGAATTTTCAATCAGTTCACAAATATCCAACACTGAGTTAACAGTAATCCACTCTATATAAGCAATCTATTTTAAGTATTCCAAAATGATTGCCTTGATGTGACATAAATTAAGCATGGCAAATGTATTTCATTCTTCTCTATGTCTCATTTGCCAAAGGCTGTGGTCAATGCCACCTTACTTATTTCGTACATCAGAATTTTTTACTTCATACATCAGTCTATTGCCAAATGATGCTGCCCCCCTACTCCACATATTATCTTAAACATACCTTTTTTTCTTATTCCTAATGATATAGGTTTTGTACAGTTCTGGAAGACCCATAGGAAGGACTATTTTAATCTTTTGATTCACTAAACTTTGAACCATATCCCAAACAGTTGTTAATGTTGCTGGCAAAATTACTTTCCCATCATTGTTTGACCTATTCTTTGGTCTCCATAAAGATTTTCAATTTATTAAACTAACTGAATTGAGAAGTGGTAGCAATCAAGCACACAGACTATTAAACTAACTGAATTGAGAAGTGGTAGCAATCAAGCATACAGACTCTGCTTAGACACAAATTATATCTTACTAGCTGAGTGACCTTCAATAAGTTCTTTTACTTATAGTTGCTGAATCTCCCTTTAGGCAACACGGTACAATCAAAGCACCTTCCTCATAAAGTTGTTGCGAAGATTCATACAATAACACAATGCAGGGTACCTGTAACTGCTTGAGAAATGGCAGCTATTACTATTTTTATTAGTAAGGTCCTGCCTTGATCCAACCCCCCCGAAGACTACAGTCACGTTGCTGAACTATAGTACTATAATAATGTCACCACTGCTAGATCTCCTTAAAACTGCTTGGATCTATGTCAGTTGGCCTGATGCTAGACGCACCTTAGACAAAAGGTTGTGGTTCATGTATCTGCTGGACACTGCCTGGTGCTGGCTGATGTATTTCCTTGATACTAATATCCAACCACACTGAACCTTTTCCTATTGATTGTTTCTGGGACATCCTCCAACTGCCTCAGCTTTGTCTCTAGGTCCTGGTAATTTTTTATCTAATAAATTCGACTGTCTAATAAGCCCCCAATTGTGGCAGTTATTCAAATATTCAAATAATGATCTTTATGCTATCAATATATCATAGAAGATATACTTACGCTCTTTATCTTATTCAACTTTAATAACATACATAACAATCTATGTTATTCAATGTTGCTTATATATTATAAATGTATTTCAGGTTGAACTTCATTCATTCCTAAATTGAAGGAATATGCTGCAAGTATTTATTAGGTAAAAGGTCCTATTAGGACTGTAGAGTAATGCAATATATCAAACAACTATTGTTCTAGGAGCAGCTTATAAACAAATTGTACAGCACTCATATGCTCATGGGTGCCTTTGATAATGATAAAACATAACACGTTCTGTGTTTTGCTCTCATTGATGGATAAATTAAACTGTGAATCAAACACCTCTATTGTGTATGAATTAGCATATGAGTCAGAATGGCCTAAGAATAGTAAGGACAACATTTTGTTTAAAAACCTGGTGAAAAGAAATTTCAGCCTTTGATATTTTTTATTTTAATATATTGGTAAACATGTTATTACAAGCAGTGTATCAGATAGCATATACATGGTTGTATAAAAGACATACAACACAGCCAGGGATTTAGCACACTCAAGGTGCACATAAATTGCCTCTAATACACATGTTTTGGACTCTCTCAGTGTGTTTATGACATGGCCTACTGAAATAAGCACTGAGAAATAGACTCCACTGAAGTCTACACAAGTCAGCAATTTGACAGAAACTAAGACAGTTATTGAAATTGCAACATTGTCTATCAAAAGCTCATCTCTGTCCTCTCCTAAAATCAATAACAATGGAAAGCAAAAACACTTATCCCCTGTGAAAGAAATCCGATAGGTGATACAGCATGCTATTTTCTTTTGGTAGTAAGCCTCCCTAGAAATCACCTGCCTGAGTTTTTAGTGTCTTTAGCTCACATGTCATTTTTCTTCACAGCTCATATCCTTGGCTCACTGTTATCTCTGATTAACCTTCCAGTCTTTGAAGGGCTCAGCTGAGTCTGGACGCTCATACAAGTCCAATATCATGACTCCACAAGAAATATTTCAAAAGTCATGGAAGAGAATTCACATTTTTCATCTTTGGTTTTTTGAGTATACTTACAATGACCAAACATAGAGTAAAAATGTTTCAAATGATTAATTTATTAACTAGGGTATCTGATAAAATAACAAATTATATGCATGTCCATGTATGTTCACTCAAAAAGGAAATAGTACTGTGAGTTCTGAGAAGTAACAAAAGGAGCTCTGTCTACACATGGCTAGTAAGGAATTTTTAGGTGATCACCAAAGATGTGAATTTTCAAAGGAACATACTGTTTTTCCTTTATCCTGATGGGTACATTTTGGAATAAGTGTTGCACATGAGCACAGTCCTACTTCAGCTCTCCAAAAGATAATGCCATTAACCATACATTTGCTTTTGACATTTCAAACTCTGAGATGCAAACTAAAATCAAAGGAAGTTCCGGAGATCTAAGGTGATGTTTTGCTTACCAAGCACAGCTTCATGTAACTTGCTGTAGATCTTTAAAGATATACTTTTCTAGAACACACTAAATCAATGGAGCTATAGATTTATAATTTATTACAACTAGAGAAGTCTGCACTTGAGAAACCAGTGTAGGTCTTTTCACTGAACACAAAGTTCAAGATTTTCTAAATTACCCTTTGCCAGCTTTCTACTAATGCCTGGAAAAGGCTTTGTTTCAGACAAAGAATCTCAGCTACATAGTGCTCACATTTGCTACTTGGCCCACCCAGTAGTGTTTCCATTTACATTTCTAGGCCTTCACTACATCTCTGAAATCCCATAAGTAAAATTAGAATGCTTAAAAAAGGAGACATAAAGTTTAAAAAGAGTAGCCCCCTGAATTATTGCATTTCCAAATGATCAAACAGTTCTCATCCTTGATGGTATCAGAAACTGTGTGAAGTCTTAAAAGTATTGGTATGTATAAATGTTACATAAATATTATTTGATAATAAAATTTGTTTTACTTTTTTCCCCATCTATTTTAAAAGGCACTAGTATCTCGGTCTCTATGAACATAAATAAGTAAAGAACCAGGAGTTTCCAATGTCCTCAGAATTCTAGGGACTAAAGGCAAGGAAAAGAGACTTCGTAGTCCAAAAGGGGGGTCTTTAGCATCATCACTTGGGCCAAAAATCTACTTAATAGCTTTACCTCTAACCATTCTATAATTTTGATAACTATTTACATAATATTGGGTATATATGGTACGACTATACAATGTTTGATCAAGGTCCACAGAACAGGTTAAGAATGAAGAGGTCATCAGTCCTACTCACAGTCATATTAAATGCTATATCCACACTGAAGAGGAAGTAAATGTAGCAACCTATTTATTGTTAATGTCAGGAAATTATTTCTCTGGATGAAATGGGATTTATATAAGTCTCAAGTGAATATTAGAGAAGAAGATGAAATAAGAGATTGTGGTAAGGGAGTGTTTTCGTAATGTGTTGGAATGAGTCCACACAATTTTATTGCTCATATTTTCGCCTTTACAGGCATAACTGCAGCTGAACAGTCATTAGGAATTGTGTGGTGGTTTATCTTCTCCAACAGCATTACTCACCTTCAGGTCCCGATGGACTACGCCCATCTGATGGCAGTGTAGCACAGCCTCCAGGATCTGCTGAATGCAATGACTGCATGCAAACACCAGGGGGCGTGTGTTAGTTCCAAGCTTACACTCACTATCTGTATACCCTCAGAGAGACTGGGTTGAAGTGCAAAACTAGCAGACAACTGGGGTTATATTTTACCATCTTCAGGAACGTAGACATATTGCTCAAGTAGAGTGACTACTACCTCAGAACAATCAGGACCTTGCCATATGTAGGCCAGAATGTGGATTCACTTATTCTAGAAAATCCATCTTAAAAATATTTTTCAGAAGCTCATTTCCTGCTATAAATTCTTACAAGAAATGACTTAGAGCACAAATATAATTTTTATAGCTGTTGTGCTTTACCTCCACCCCATACACAAAAAACGGTTTCCTTATTCTCTCCCATTTTTCTAGTATTGTTACAAAGCTGTCACATTGGCAGCCAAGGCACCATTAAGGTTAAATTAAGATACGTAATGATTTTTTGATAAATCATTAACTTCTTGTGTTTTAATTTAGCTGGCAATTATTATCTCTTGCCTGAGGGATCATCAGACTCAAATGGAGCAATGTGTAACCAGTTGTTTTGCTACAGCAACCCACGGTCTCAGAACAGAAGTGGTGTTTAAATCTACAGGCGGACATACATCACAGGTCCAGTTTATCTCCAGGTGAATGCTGGCCATTTCAGGAAAGCCTGAGCCCAAACCACCTCTGGTGGCTTACTGCTTGGAAACTGAACAGGCTGTGTTCTTAATACTGTCCTTCCCTTTCTGCTATGATGTATATTTAGCCTGTAGATGAGCAAACTGAAAGAGGCATCATGCATTATCATTTCATCACTGAGTCATTTTAAGGAAAAGTTGGGAAAGGCAAGGGAACCGTTTTAAGAACCCACCCTCTGCCCTTTCCCCAGAGAAGAACAGAGCAAAAGGACTCCTTGATTCAGATTTATGGACTCCATATACTGACCTTTAGGTCCCTGTGAACTATGCCATTTAGGTGACAATGATTTACACTTTCTAGAATCTGCTGTATACAATGACTGTAAAGATACAAGGGCAAAATGGAAGGGAGAACATTTTAAAGGTACATAGTCACATTGAATATAAAATAAAATGAAAGCTCAAATGAAACAAACAAACAAAAAAACTTATATTATTCACTCTTTTTTTTAGCTTTACGCTGGAATTAAATAATGCTGAATAAAGCTAATTCTGGTTCTAACAAAAATGACATCCAACACAGAATTTGTGACATGTTCAGACAAAACAATTTGAGCTGTGTTTTTTATCTTTTTTTTTAAAAATTTAATCGCTTGTTTACAGAAGTCAAAATTTCCATATTTGGGGAGAAAAATTTATAGATAATTTCCATAATGTTCTGGGGAAATTCTTCAGAGATATTAAATTTATGGGTTATTTCTCATACACATCTAAACTGTTTAAAATCTGAGGTCACAATTAAACATAAGGTGTTGAAACAAGAGGGTAAACACAGATGAAGTGGCAAGTGAAACATGGGTTAAATAAAAGTAGGGACACATTTATCATTTTGACTTAGAAATGGTACTTGTATAATATATTAAGAGGAAAACTAATGCAAGTCTCCACTGACAGAGGGAGAATTCAAAACAAATGACATAAAATAAACCCTCTTCAGTGTAGGCATATTGTGGGGAGAGGCTGGGAACTTGCTAAATAAATAAATAAATGAAAATGTAAAGTCCCCTACAGCACTGGTAATTGTTAAACATATTTCCATATACCTATTACTAGATTGCAATGTATAATTTATACTATTTTTATTAAAAGCACACTGATGTCAAATAGACTGCTAATGAAATTAGAGGGGAAAAATCATTGATTGGCACCTATGAGGTCCCATGAGCTGTCATCTATCATACAGTAACACAGAACATATCACATTGATTAATTTTGTACAAATTCACTGTGTGATTTAAACGAAGCTATATACAGAACTACATTTATTCATTCATTTAAAGATTAAGCAAACATTTTAGTGAGGACATTTTTCAACCATTTAATGTATAAAATAATATGACTAAACTATTGAATTAAAAAAGTAATCACCATCTGCTTTATTACAATGTACATGTCAAAAAAAGTGATCATGACTGATTTTTTAGCTTTAACTCTATTAAGAGTACCATAAGAAGCACCTCACATTGGTTGCTTTTGACTATATAGCTTGAGTGTTGGTAATTATTTTTTAAATCATATGACTTTTTCCTTCTACATAATATCTACTTTGAACTATTTTAAAAAAATATTTCACTTTCTCTTCTCAAGCCACACATATGTTATTAGGCCTAATGAATAACAGAAAATAAACAATTCTTATTAAACAAATGTCACCATTTTTTACTAGTGAGAATGGATTCAATTCTTCTTGAGGAATAATGAGAAAACAGACTTTTACAAATTATTTGTAGAATATGCTCTGTATGCTTGTAGTTGGGAAGAGAATGATCTCCTCCTTGGTTTTGTGTGGGTGCTATCCTAAAATATAACCCATAGCAAACTCCAAAACTTAATATAAGCATGTATGTGAAGTGATCCAACCATTAGGGTCTATCCTGTTATCTGAAGGGCTCTTGGATTGTAAAAGAGGTCTCTATTTTAATTTCAACCAGTACTTTTCAAACATAATAATAGCCTGTTTAACATAACTTTGAAAAGCAAAATAAATGAAATCCCTTAACTTGTTTACTACCTTGATTAAAATTACTACTCTTTGTGGCAAGTGGGCAGAATAGCTACTTCTGAGCTGCTCGGAAGCCCGTTTTCAGGAGCCTATGATAAGAATTTGGGGTAGATTCAGCAAGTAATGATTCATTCCTCATGTAAGTGACAGAGAACTTTCTATATGACTGTGGCAGTAAAAATTCCATTAAAAAATCATAGTGTAGTCCTGTACAGATATGGTTTACAGAATGTCATAAACTGGCATTAAGACAAGATTAATTAATGATTTACAGGTTAGCCTATGTATACATGTACTACTTTGGAGGGGAGGGAAAATACTGTCAGCTGACTATATGCTGAGGGCTACAGTGGGATTAGCAAGCTTTAGGAAGCTCTGGAAACATTAGAGAATGCAGGCAGGCAATTTTCAAAACATCTAATTTACCTTGCTAATAATGAGCCAAATGTTCATGGCCAGATTTCACAAAACAAGTGCCAAATATATATATATATATATACATATATGCATCTAAGGAATGCCAAGGAAAACTGACACCATACAGTCTAAGTAATATCTAAGCAAGTGGGTTAATGTTACTTCACTTCAAAAACATGCTTTTGTGTAGCTCAGAAGTCTTAAATTGACAAAATGTCAACCATTTTTAACTTTGGTAAAGATTTTGCCAATTAATAAATTGGGAAATTCTCTTGAACCCTCTGAAATACATGAATAAATATTTCAAGTGAGAGTTCCAGGGCTTTAAAGAAATTTCCAGAGTTAAACAGCTAATGATGCTGTAAGAGCATGGGGGTTTTTGGAGTCTGTTTCTTTTTATGTTCTCTGATTAGACATGGACTATGCAGTGAAACTTTCTGTGAAGACAGAAATGCTCTCTGCTATGCCCAGTCCATAGCCACTAGCCACTTGTGGCTGGCTATCAGGCACCCAAAGTGTGGCTGGTGCAACTGAGGAAGTGAACTTTTTATTTTAATTAATTGCAATTGAAATTAAAATAGCCATATGTGACTAGTAGCTAGCATACTAGGCAGCTCAGGATCTAGACACTAAAGGATCTTACTCTTTGATCTCTTTGATAAAAAAAAACGTCTGTTTCTTTAGCCAAAGTCTCTCTGTTAGGCTTTAAAAAAAAAAAAAAAATATATATATATATACACTCTAACTATAGAGGCTAGATAAAAACAAAATTTTGACCGGATTCATAGATTTTTTTCTTCAGAGAATCCTCTTGGAAATCCTTGAGAGAGAAAAATATCACTTGAGAAATGAAAAATATCAAGCCTCATTTGAATGAGTCTTGTATCTTGCCCAGGGCAAGTCACTTACCTGGCATCGGCTTCACTGTAATATTCTCTCGCCACTATGTCTTCAAACAGCTCACCTCCAGTAACTCTACAAAGACAAACAAGATATTCCATTAAAAAAGAAGAAAAGAATTAGGCACCAATAGAGTTGCATCAGTGTTCATACAGAATTTTTATCTTCAGATTCTTTTAAAAATTATCAAAACATAAAGTACTTTAAAATATTGAGACATAGTTTTCGTAACAGTCAACTACCTTAATCTAAACCTCTCCATCTATTCTATATGTGTTTTTATCACTAGATTCTAGGACACAATTTTCTGTAAACCCATAAATATATTCAGTGGTACCTCTTACAGAAAATGGTTCCTATGAAACTCATTTCAATTCTCCAAATATTAACTGAGGTCTGACAGAGTGTGTGGAACAATTTAGGAACATTTTCTGAAGAACAAGATGATTGATATGAAGGCTACAGAGTATACATTTGCAGACTGTATCTTTTTGGAGGGGCTCACTTTATAACTGTAGTGAACATGCTTTTATGGGCTGGAGGTAGCCTTCCAAAACACATACTGCTTTTGGGCTGGGAGCTTGATATTCTTTGTAAAGCACCCCAATTTCCTTTAAGTTCCATATATTTGCCAGTAAACAAAGACTTAGGCCTTTTGGCAATATCCTGGGAACCAGCAGTCATAGGGAGAAGTCATATCTGTCTGCCTTCTTTAAATGAAGACTTTCCCACAACTGGATGCACTTATTCATTCAAACCACGGCTTTAAAGGCTCTCTAAATAAGAGATGTAATTATCTTGGGTATTCATTTCTTCCCCAGGTCCAAAAGATTACTGTTTTGGGGCTAGAATTCCCTAACTAGAGATTCTCTGGCTTAGGCTTTTTTTTCCCCTAAAAAAACATGTTCTAAATTTCAAAGTAATATATAGTTTTGTAGTAAAACTCAAAAAATATGGAAGTGTAGCAAGTATTCCCCTATCTTTCAAACCCAATTCTACTCTCTGGAATAAACTAATTTTAACTTCATGCATTTCCTTTCAGCTTTGTGTATCTTTAAACATTTATACTTTTCCCCTTGCAAGCACAAAGAAACACATATTTTTCTTGCAAAAGTAAAATTATACAATATGTCTAATTATTAGGCTAATTGTGTTTTTCATTTTACATTAAATCCTGGGCATCACTTCATATCAGAAGCATTTTTCCCTATTTAAAATAAATAATAATTGGAGAACACATGTGTGTGTATGAAGACAGGGCAAACTGTGTCCAAATTGTAAAGGTGCCCACAAGTCCAGATTATTACTAATTATGGTTAGTATTGATAAACAAAAGTGCCTACTTAATCCAATTGGAAAAAAGTTATCTAATTTTAACATGCATTTCTTGGTTATTAGTGAAGTGAACTATTTTCTCATGTATTTATCAGGCATTTCTTCCTCTATTACAATCTGGCTTGATTTTCAATGGAAATTTCAGCTTTGGTGTTCAATCTTATAATAGCTAACATTTACTGAGTACTTACCATGTGCAGACAGTACACTAAGCATTGTTTTAATTCATAAAATTTTACAGTTACTCTATGAAGTGGGTTTTACCACTGGCCCAGTTTATTGATGAAAAAATGGAGGTACAGAGAAGCTAAGTAACTAGCCCAAGATTACACAGCCTTAAGTGGCCCAGGTGGCCACTCACAGAGCACACTCTCCATTGCTACAGGGTGCAGCCTTTCCAGTAATAACACTGCCAATCTTTCCAGAAATTTAGAAGGTACGAGTTATTTGGAAAAGCATTTGGCAAAGGTATTTAAAAAAATACACATTCCAGAGTAAGATAAAGTTACTCTTAAGATAGCTTTTTTGTTCTCATTTTTTTGTGTTTTAGTAAGTTCTGAAACATCATCAAAGGATAACGTGTTCAAGATGACCAGTTACTGTTCTTTTCTATATTCTCCTTTCCTAAAGGAAAAGATGTGATACTAGAAACTATATTTGTCTTTAATTTTTTTACCTCCTTCTCTCTATTGCATTCTGGATACTTATAAGTCCTCTAACACTGGAGTCATTATTTTCAGCCCTTTCGTTTTTACATATAAACTGTGCATCTAAAATTATCATTGAAAGCATTAAATGGACTGGTTCTGAAAACCATGGTTACATGTACAGGTAATTTCATTTAATAGCACAGCTTGTTCTTTTTACCTATTAGAATCTATATTAATAATGCAATCAGACAATGTTCCCTAAATTATAATACAAAATAATTAGATATTAGAAAGTACTTCCAACAAATCCATTACCTTCTCTATAATCACAAGTCTTGTGGGTTTTCTTCCTTTGAATGTAACTAATGTAGACAGAATATATATTCACATTTATCTTTGTTTTTGTACACAAGTACTTATCTGTCACCAACAACTGAGGATGGTTAAAGTGTATATAAAATATTGATTAAAAAGCTCACTGTCATTAATAAAATTGCTGCTTCTTATAATAGCTCCACAGTATACTGTAAATCCCATGAGGATTGTCTGTTCCTAAGTCACTGGGATCATGATTTACTGATCTTTGTTATCTTAGCACTTAATCTAGCACCTAACACATGATATTTGCTCAATAAATAAGTTGAAACAATGGTTAAATGAATTAACCAAGCCAGAAAATCATGCTATCCATTTACTGCAAGTTTGGACTTTAAATGCACTTAATAAGGAAAAAGAAAACATTAAAATTTAGCTATACGTGGCATTAGGTTTTATTTCTTAAAGAGTCTGTGTTTAAAGAAGAATATTAAAAAGTCAGAGGGCTTCTCATTCTGGTAATTTTGAGTTAACTGTTACAGCTATTAAAGGGGTATAGAATTTTATGGGGTATATATAGAGAATTATGGTGTGTCTTAGATCATGTAGTTAATTGTCTCTGAGAGCACTCTTTCTCATTTTCTAGCATTCATTCTTCCCATTATTTAAAAATATCTCTGTGCAAATGAAACCATTTTATCATTTTTGCTACATGTATGATAAATATCCAGGAAGAGAAAAAATGGAGTCCTAATAGAACACACTGCCTTAAAAAGAAACTACTGAATTTTCTAACTTTAACATTATTTCTCTACTCACATTATTGCTTAATAGTGCACAGAATTAAGCAGTAGTTATTAAAGATTTTAAAAAAATTTTAGTGTGCTATGTGAAATCTCACAGTCACAAATTATCAGTCTCATGAATAAGCTGTTAATTAACTAGAGAGTTTGTGAATAATTTGATGTTAGAGTTCTGCTATGATATGAAGCATATCAATTATATATTTGAAGCATTAATCACCATTTATGAATCTCTAGAACACTAAGGCTTACAGGGAAATAAAAAAGATAATTCTAGGACCCTGAAAAGAAGAGGTTCAAAAATGTATATTAAAAAGATAAATATTTTTGTTGGTGCTGTTATTTATGGGAATGTTGATTCATTCTGTGTTATCCAGTAGAATGAACCGTTCTTTTGTTCCCAGTCTGTATATTTGTGACATATCAGAAACGTTAAAAGTGGTTTCACTATAAACAAAATATTTATAAAATTTCATGAGGATCATAGCATTGACTGTGAGTCTAAGCAGCTGGTAGAGTCTAAGATTAGACTTTGAAAGATAAAATGATGCCACATTGACCCAGGAATCAGCACTGACATAGAGATTAGAGCTGGTGCCTTAGGTGGTGGGGAAAACCCAGGAACCACAAGGCTGCAGCCCAGCGGGTAAAACACTTGGCAACTAACTCACAGTGAGGGTGCAATCAGCCAGGAAAGGGCCAGAGATGTCCTCTGGAATAAGGAGTAATTCCTCCCAAACCAATACAAAGATAATGAGCAAACCCAATGGGCAGAGGTCACTAGACCTGTGAAAGCAGTAGACCCAGGCTCTGAGCAGAGGCAACAGGAGTCATGTTAGCAAAGAACCACCACAGTCAGATTGGTGTGTGTTTGTCAAAAAACATACTAGGGGCTGGCTTGCTCTTGGGTGGCTAGTATGCCTTCTTCCAGTGATGTCCTCTAGGGCAGAAGTTGTGCTAGTAATGCACTCATCAGTGATACCTGCATGGTGCCCAGCACACTGCCTTCCATGCTGCTGAACAGTAATAGCCAGTACCTGTTGGGTGCTTCACGTGTCAAGCTCAAGCACTGTTCTAAGTCTCTATGGGTTGTAACAGAACAGCCCCGTGAGATGGATACTAGTGCTGTTTCCATTTTACAGGTAAGGAAACTAAATTAATAAAGATTAAGGACTTTTCCCAAGAACACACAGCACAAGACAGACAAGGGGTTTGTCTATTCTCAAGTGTGCTGCCTTAACAGCCACGCCCTGGACACAATCTGGAGAGCAGAATGGTGAGTCGAGTGGCTCTGGAGAGCCCAAGGGACCAGGCGGAAAGACTGGGAAGAAAACTCACCCTTAGGCAGATTCAGTACTCTGATTAAAGTCAGACACATTGCTGGCAAGGGCTGGAGACCAGTCACTGTTAGAGTGAAGCTGACCAGGGTTCATTAACAGGAGTGTTACTGGCTTTTGTTTTGCCAAATAGTCCTCACCATATGGGTCGGTCCCTTGCATGACAAGACTGTCAGCATCAGAGTTTTCACGAGGTGCCGGCTGCACTTCCAGCGTGCCAGTCCCATCAGCCCAAGGGGCCCCTAGGAATCTCTGGTGAGGACCATGGAGCTATTGGAAAAAAGGCTATGGAGATACCATTAAGAATGCAGGTCTTCTTAGCACCATGTTCTAACATACACAGTTAAGTTAAGCACTGGTACAAGGATTCTTCTGGCAAATACCTGTGGGGGAATGCTTTATGTTCAGTACCTTACAGAGTGACTGGCATGAAGAAGGATCTTAATCAGTCTTTGCTGAATGAATAAATGATTAAATAATTAAATTGGTGAATGAAACCATAAGTATCAGTCCACAGTTTTATGGTTTCACCCGTATTTAAGCTAGAATCTGAAGATGAAGAGGCTTAACTGCATTTCAGGTTATGACCAATCTCTAGTAGCCAAATCCTGTTGATTATACTCCCAAATGCATCTGGAATCAAGACTTCTTTCCAGTTCCACTACAGTGTCACCAGCCCAGGTCACCACTGTCTGCACCTGCACTGTGGCAATCGCCTCCTAATTGGCCTTACTTCCTCTTGCCCCTCTGCCATCCATACTCCAGAGGACAGCTTTAAATGCACTACAAATTCTGTCTCATGCCTACATGAAATTCTTAAATAGCTGTTCACTGCCTTTCTAGGCAAAATCCTTCCATGACCTAAGTCTCTGCCTAATTAGTACTTCACCTGTCTTCTGACCCTCTTGGGAGCTCTTCTCTGTCCTGCTCAACCACAGAGGCCTTCCTCCAGTTCAAGTGCACCTAGCATCTTCCTGTCCCTGGGCCTTTCCACACGCTCCTCTTTTCCAGAACACTTCTAACTGGCCTACCTCTATTTGGTGAGAAAATCCCCCTCTCTTACCCATCAAAATTTGGCTTACATTTTTTATCCTCAGATTCCTCCTCATTTATCTTATCCCCCCTAGAGCCCTGTGTTATAATTATGTGTTTGTTTGTATACTCATTTGTTTAGTGTTTATATTTCTACGATAGCTCTGGGAGGGTAGAATCTGTTCCTGCTTTTTCACTGTAAAATAACCAGTGCTGAGTCAGTTCTGCGACAAGCTCATTAAATGCTTGTTAAGTGAGTGATCCCAGAGTTTTATTTCACAGAAAGCCAGACGTGTGGGATGATCATGTCAGTGCCGTAATGTTGAGATTCCTGATATGACATCATTTACATAACATTTTGCTATGAAGATAAGAATCTCTCAGGCAGTTTTTCCCTAGACATTATATATTTCAGTTTTGCATCTCATAGTATCTTTCCCATATGACATAATTTGTCTGTGAATTAATCATGTCTGATCATAAGTATAGGAAGTATTTATTGAATTCATTATCAAGCACATGTTTGGATTAGAGACTGAGAAGGGAAAAAAAGCGTGGTGCTTTATAACCCTGGGAAGATAACTAGCTATGATTATGTTTCATTTTTTGAAGAGCTGAACCCATGATTCTTTTTCCTATAACTGAATACAGAGACAAAGAACATCTCCATGTCCAACTTCTAATTGACATTATGACTCCTTCATGTTTAGAAACTTCCAAAGTTCTCAGTGAATGATCAGAGTTTTAAGATGAACCAATACTGTAACCATGACATGAGCCAAATCAAATGTGTTGGCCAGTCCTGTTAAAGCTGCAGTTGTGGGCATAGGTGCAGTGGATGCAAACTGGGGATGGAGGGATTCAGAACACAACTCTGGCTTCACTGTTAATACCATTTTTAGTATCTTACTTAGCTAAGGTCAGTTTCTGACATAAGTTGTTTTCTAGATGAATACCTAGTATTTGATGACATCATCTGAATGAAGTAGTGGATTTTCTGAGGTTGGCCAAAAATGATTTCCTGAATGGATTCCAAATCAGATGATGGAAATCAGAAACAACTGAGTTGCTTTAATAGACGGTCTAAAGAGTTTCTTATTGATCCTGATGTAGATGGATTTGTTGAGTCATACTAATAATTACAGTGAAGATGATAAAACTGACACAGGCCATTGGAATTGTTCCATTCAATCTCCCGATCCAGGTCAGGAGAGAGACAACACGCTGGAGGAGACACAGTGTGGGATTTTAGAAGCAGGGCAGTATATTCCTGGGCACTGTCTGTGGCCATTAAGCAGCTTGGGCAAGTAGAGTGGGGTGGCAGTGTCCTAAATTCCTCAGAGGAGCAGTTAGTTAGTTTACTCCTGCTTTTCTGCGTAATCTCTGCTGAATCTAGCCCTTCAATAGCATTCTGGATTTTACATTCTCTCATCTTCCTCTATTCTATTTTTGATCCCTACTGTATCTCCCATCAATTCTAAAACTCATATCAATTCTACAATTCCCTTCTCATTCCATCTATATTTCATAAATGCATGTGAAAAATATGAAGAACTAAAAAGTTCATATTCTTAAAATTGTTTTTCCTATTCTATAGCTAAGAGAAACACAGAAAGTTAGGAAATTGCAATATTTATTTCTATATTCTTAGCTATTCACTGCACGGCTAACGATAATTAATGGAACATGGAATAAAGCAAAAACCGAAAGGAGGTGGGTTCTTTTTGTTCTATTAATATTACAGGCCTCCTCCAGTGAACAAATCAGCCATTAAGCTTATTATATAATATTTTTGTGTGTGTGGTTTAACAAGAAGGTTTAATCTAAGATTAAATGCTCAGGCAATGTTTTTTACAAAGATGTGCATACAAAAACAAATGCTTCCTGAAGGCAAGGAATAGAGTGCAATGTTATACATTAAAAACAAAAAGTTTGATACAAATTAAAACTTCAGTGAAGTACTGACTCATACCTACAGGATGCCTACTATATAAAAAATGGTGAAGATGTACAGAAAATGCAAGGTTTGTGCATTATCGGTGGGAATGTAAAATGGCACATCTGCTGTGAAAAATATGACAGTTGCCCCAAAATTAAAAATAGAACTACTATATGACTCAGCAATTCTACTGCATATAGAGCCAAAAGAATTGAAAAGCAGGGTCTCAGAAAAAAATTTAAAAAAAGAAAGAAAGCAGGGTCTCAAAGAGATATTTGTACACCAGTGTTCATAGCAGCACTATTCACAATACATAAAACATGGAAGCAACTCAAGTGTTGATCAGATGAATGGATAAGCAGCATGTGGTATATATAGACAATGACATATTGTTCTGCCTTCCAAAGGAAGAACTGCTGACACACAATACAACATGGATGAACCTGGACGACATGCTAAATTAAACAAGCCAGTCATAAAAGTGCAAATATTGTACAATTTCACTTATATGAGATACTTAGCCAAAATCATAGAGACAGAAAGTAGAACAGTGGTTGCCAGGAACTCAAAGCAGGGAGAATCAGGGAGTTACTGCTCAATGAGGGTATAGTTTCAGTTTTGCAAGATGAAAAGAGTTCTTTGTGATGTTGTGATGGTTGCACAATGAATACATGCAATTCCATTTAACTGTACGCTTTTAAATGCTTACAATAGCGAATTTTGTTACAAGCATTTTATCACAATATTTTTTCCTAATCAAAATAAAATATTTGATGATAATGTTGAAAATTGAAAAAAATTGAGTATACTCTAATTAAGACTAAATAAATATTACAATTTCCTAACTTTGCAGGTTCCACAGGGCTTTGGAAAATTATCCACACCACAAACTTGAAAGTTAATAAACAGTTCTACATCAGCCAGTTATTAAAACTGATAACTTGTTTCACTTTCATTTTTCACTTTTAGGAAGCATAGTCAAATAAAGAAGTGTACTCAGCTTTCTGGTTTGCTATTAGCTTAATGTGTGAAGTCAGGTCAGGTCAGGTCAAACCTATTGTATTTTGCCTATTCATAAAATGCAAAGAGAACAGACAGCATTTCTGCCTCCTCAGAGTACCAGATAAGGATTATACAATTTGTGTTGTACACAAAGGCGCAAGCCCAGGGGGCAAGGGAGGACTATAATCCAGCCCTATTGTAACTGTAAGTAAAGTGCCACACCAGGAGCTTTTCCTCATGGTACTGAAACACCAAACAGGCTAATGGTGGCTCTATGCATAGACAACAAAGTTCTGTGAGTAATTCAATGCATTACCCCTTGCTCACCAACAGTGACTACCTCAGCCCCCCAGAACCACTCTGGAATACCCAAGGACACTCCCTGAGGCAGCCAAACTTTTCTTATCCTGGGAATACCAGATTTGAAAGTAAATGGTTTTCCTGTAATATCTGTGAGGTGTGAGCCACTTATAGACTCCTTTTTAAGTCCTAATGCAAATCTTGAAGTTGAATTTAGGGCTGTGCAAGCTGTTTTGGACCAGCAGAATTGTTCACCTCTCTCATGTCTCATAATGGTACTTATCTTTTTGATTTGGGGGTGGTCTGCTAAGGGGCAGCTAGTTACCTCCTTGGCAACTCATGAGCTGCATTGCTTTGCACTAGCCCTACTCTAAACTCGCCAAAATCCTGTTGGACACACACATGTTTATTATGAGGATGATAAACTGACAGAGTAATACACTCAGCTCTTCAGAAAGAGACACAGCAATTGACATTCCAGTGCCTGTGTATATATAAAACAGAAAAACCGAAAAAAACTGATGATCCATCTGGATAGACTGTGGTGAGCACCCTGCTGAGGCCTCAGGCCCCCCGGCCACACAGGGCTCTGGTTCCTTAGACTTCTAGTCCCTGGAAGTGAAGCTAGGCCCAGACACAAATGTGTGAGACGCTCTTTTGGAGGCAAATGATTTGGCTGAAGAGAGTTGGTTACAGCCTGTAAACGTGGCTGGAAATAAAAATCTTCAGTTCAAGATGGGACACCAAAGGAGAAATACCCTTCAACATGCTCAGGCAATTTTCAGTGTAAATAAAACATATGGAAATTCCATTCTTATAATTTATTACATGATTTTCTGCTTCATCTATCCAAGCTAACTGCATATCCTAGCCACATTTTAAAAAGATGCTAGTTTTTATTTATTTATAGTGTTTTTTAACAGTGAAGTCATCAATCTTTATTTGATGATCTCAGTATTTTTAGTAACCTGCTATCATTACATATTACATATGTGTGTACATATAGGGCTTGTTTTATACATAATATTATTTATACAGAATCTCATAAAAATGTGGATGCTAATTTTAAGAAGTGAAAATTTCTAACATATATCAAACATCTCAAGATACCTGATTTCTATACTCTAATGTGCATAAAAAAAAACAAAAAACAAAAATAGAACATCAGCCACTATTTATAGATTTACAAATACTACAGATATTCTAAAGATTCACAAAAGAATATTTACAAAATATGTTTTAAAAAGAGTGGAAAAGTCCACCTGATTAGAAACAACTTGAATACTATGGAGAAATTATCTATTAATTTGCACGATTGGAATGCAGTAAATCAGAAGTACTGCTACATAGTAAGCTAAAACTTTGATACCTGTGTTGTCACTCACTAGACTATGTTAAGCAATACAATATGGACATGATTATTTTTAACTTATCTGCATATTAAAATAGTTGCCATTTAAAAAGTATCTTGTATTACCACAATTTCTGCTATTGTGTTATTTATTATGCCTGAGTAACCCTTAGAGAAAAATTATAATCACTTTAAAAAAGAATACCTGCCATTATGTTTCTGATGAATGTTATTAGCTGATTATCATCACCTTATAAACTACACATCATTAATCTTTTTACTGATTACTGAGCACCCTAGGAGTCCTGGCAAGGTCATGCTGAATCTCCCTGTGAGTAGAAGTTTTCATTGTTAATGCCAAGGCAATTGTCTTTGACTGACATCACCATTGCAGCTAAATTTGTTTTGCAAGTTAATACAGAAACAGTTTCTGTATCTCAGTAATTCATCTACAAGTCACCTTTAGTCACCAGAGGAATATTCCTGTATTTAGCCACAAAATATTCTGATGTTATGAAAGCAGCAAGACCACTGGAAATGATGGGCCAATGTATACCCGAAAGCAGAGACTCTAACATATTTCTGACAAACAATACTCCAGAAAGAATCCTGGCATAGAGTGACAGTGAAGTCTGTGATTTGAT
The DNA here is from genome assembly GCF_030020395.1 of Manis pentadactyla. Lineage (NCBI taxonomy): Eukaryota > Metazoa > Chordata > Mammalia > Pholidota > Manidae > Manis > Manis pentadactyla. Next base: position 96,127,596 of record NC_080023.1, read on the forward strand.
GATACATTCCTGTAAGACATCAGGTTTTCCAGGTTCAGGAACGCCGAGGTTTTCCAAGATGACAGGCAGGAGGAGATGCTACCATTGATCAGCTTTGAATATTCAGGTGACCAAAGGGCTCTATGGCAGGGGACATACTGTTATTGTTGAGCCCTGTGGGTGTACAGATGTTTACAAAGGAAAGGCTCAAGCTGTGAGCTGTTAACTGGTGCTAGTTTTGAGAATTGGGGGATAACAGGAGTACCCCCCAACTAAGTTCTTCTGTTAAAGATGCATTTGATCTCATGGCTTTCTTCCTAACGATACAAATAACTTCATGGAGAGTTAAGTTTGTTACCTATATACCAGTGTCATTTATATACTAATTCTACAAATATTACTGAATTGTATTCCTAATATATGAGGCTTGCACATACTATCAGAGATATAAAGAATAGAGTTGTAAGTTCTATGATCAAGCATTTGCAAAGTGAAGAAAGCAGAAACATAAATAAAAAACTATGTTTCTGTGGAGCATGCTTTGGCTAAAGCATAGGTCTGCTTTTAAAGCCAGGATTCTTATGACCTGGCAAATCCTAATAACTAGGGAATCTTCTCATTTACAGAGGACATATGTGTACCTGTAGTAAAATAGTTTTGCCCAACACTCATCTTTTTAGCATGAGAAAAAGAAGAAAAATGATCACAAATGTGACATATGTGGACTTTGTAAGAGTTCACTGATGAATAAATTGTAACATCCACACTGGAGCATTACCCAATCAATGCCCAGTGCCAGTAAGGTTGGGAGTCCTTTTCCATCTTGTCACCTACTGCAGTTTGAGGAATTCCTGCTACTTTCTTCATTTCCTGTGCTTCAGAGGGCTCCAGAGACCACTACTATATGAATTTAAAAGTTACACTGTTTATAAAAAGGACAAGCAAAAAGAGAGGAGGGAAAACATTCTTTCAGAGCCGGAGGTGCAGAGAAACCTTTACAGAGGAGGTGCTGTTGAAGAAGGAATTGATGTAAATGGGAAGAGTTGGCCAGGAGGAAACATGGGATGGGAATGTCCAGACAGAAATGGGAGTTGAACTGGAGAAAGGAGAGAGAAGAGAAAAGAATGGGTGAAGCAGGAGTCTCAATCTCTTATTTGGTACCAATATTATTTCTTTCCATTATTCACAGTAACTACTCAGGATATTCCTTATACCAAAGAGATGTCCAGAAACTACCTTCTCCCAAATGCCACCTACCATCTACTTTCTACCAACATTCTTTTGGTATGCTCTACTCACTATGAAACTAGTCACTGGAAACTAGTAGTAAGTTAGTTTCCAGTATCACATTTCCCAAATACCTGAATAAAGAATGATCAAACAAGAATCAATCTAGTGTTTTTTTTCCTAAGATGATGCTAACTACTTTTCACACAGGGTTACAGAAACAATACTTCTTGAAGGGCTGTCTAACAGACTAGTCTCATTTTTAAAAATATCAAACATTACTCCTGGTTTTACTCCCAAACTTTTGATTTAGTCAATAGCGAATAAATAATTTAGTATGTGTTTCTAGGTTTAGATTGATAATCATAAATTCTTCTCCAGGTTTCAGCTTGAGTATTCTATTGCCAATCCAATACACTTATTATCAGTCAACAAATTTTATTTTTTACTTGCATTTTTAGTTGGGTCTCTAGAATATTACTGAATAGCTTATTACTGAATATGTACTGATGAGCTTATGCATATATTTATACCACACCCACTTACTTAGATAAGAAAGGGTGAAAAAATACAGGCCCACTAACTCTGTAATTTTACTTAACTTTTCAATATCAATGAATTTCAAAATAAAAAATAAGCATTACAGTAAAGCTGTAGTAATTCATATTAATTGGCTGGCCTGAATAGCCATATTTCTCTTTTTTTTTAAATTGAAGTATTATTGACATACAATATCCTCTCAGGTGTATATCATACTGATTTGAAATTTTTATACATTACAAAGTGATCCCCTTGATGTCTAACTACCATTTGTGACCATACAGAGTTATTATAATATTATTTGCTATATTCTCTATGCAGTACATTATATCCTCATGACTTTATTTTACAACTGGAAGTTTGTATCTCTTAATGAATAGCCATTTTTCTGGATTATGGAATAGTTTTCTAAGGGAATGAAGCTATAGGTCTTCTAAATAAAAGTTAATAAAGCTTTCTTTGACTCCTTTGCAAGTTAGAGGTTCAGCCAGAGCACCATTAAGAAGTAGCTAAGAATCTTACATCAGCATGCTACATGCAAATTTTTATGTTAAGCACTTACTTGAAATTTTATTTATATTCACTTTCTTAGCATATTGCCTATCTACACTAGCAAGACAGACCTAGGCCTAGATCATTAAAGTTTATTAAATTGAAAAAGGATTTAAAAAATTATTCATTTATTTGTATATAACTTATACTACTGTCCAAAATGGATGTGAGACAGCTTATTATGTGCCAAATTATCAAAGTTCTCAAATTTCCTCACCTGAATTCTAAGTGCGTATACCTATGTTTTTTATTCAGGCTAACATACAGAAGAAGGAATAACAAATTTGTATGTAATTGCTACCTACAAAAGCCTATATGATCAATTAGATTACCCCCATTTTATTTTATTTTATTTTGTTATCATTAATATACAATTACATGAGCAACATGGTGGTTACTACTAGACTACCCCCATTGTCAAGTCTCCACCACATACCCATTACAGTCACTACTTGTCTTCTCTGTGCTATACTGCCTTCCCCGTGCACTCCCTCTACCTTATGTGTGCTAATCATAATGCCCCTTATTCCCCTTCTCCCTCCTTTCCCACCACCCCCTGCCTAGTCCCTTTCCTTTTGGCAACTGTTAGTCCATTCTTGGGTTCTGTGAGTCTGCTGCTGTTTTGTTCCTTCAGTTTTTGCTTTGTTCTTACGCTCCACAAATGAGTGAGATCATTTGGTACTTGTCTTTCTCTGCCTGGCTTATTTCACTGAGCATAATACCCTCTAGCTTCATCCAGGCTGTTGCAAATGGTAGGATTTGTTTTCTTCTTATGTCTGAATAATACTCCATTGTGTATATGTACCACATCTTCTTTATCCATTCATCTACTGATGGACACTTAGGTTGCTTCCATTTCTTGGCTATTGTAAATAGTGCTGTGATAAACATATGGGAGCATATGTCTTTTTGAAACTGGAGTGCTGCATCCTTAGGGTAAATTCCTAGAAGTGGAATTCCTGGGTCAAATGGTATTTCTATTTTTAGGTTTTTGAGGAACCTCCATACTGCTTTCCACAATGGTTGAACTAATTTACATTCCCACCAGCAGTGTAGGAGGGCTCCCCTTTCTCCGCATCCTGGCCAGCTTTTGTTGTTGTTTGTCTTTTGGATGGTGGTCATTCTAACTGGTGTGAGGTGATATCTCATTGTAGTTTTAATTTGCATTTCTCTGATAATCAGCGATGTGGAGCATCTTTTCAGGTGCCTGTTGGCTATCTGAATTTCTTCTTTGGAGAAGTGTCTGTTCATATCCTCCGCCCATTTTTAAATAGGGTTATTTGCTTTGTGGGTGTTGAGGTGTGTGAGTTCTTTATATATTTTGGATGTAACCCCTTGTTGGATATGTCATTTACAAATATATTCTCCCATACTGTAGGATAGTTTTTTGTTCTGTTGATGGTGTCCTTTGCTGTATAGAAGCTTTTTAGCATAATGTAGTCCCATTTGTTCATTTTTTATTTTGTTTCCCTTGCCGGAGGAGATGCGTTCAGGAAAAAATTGCTCATGTTCATATTCAAGAGATTTTTGCCTATGCTTTCTTCTAAGAGTTCTATGGTTTCATGACTTACATTCAGGTCTTTGATCCATTTTGATTTTACTTTTGTGTATGGGGTTAGACAATGATCCAGTTTCATTCTCTTACATGTAGCTGTCCAGTTTTGCCAACACCAGCTGTTGAAGAGGCTGTCCTCTCCCCATTGTATATCCATGGCTCCTTTATCATATATTAATTGACCATATATGCTTGGGTTAATGTCTGGACTTTCTATTCTGTTCCACTGGTCTATGGGTCTGTTCTTGTCCCAGTACCAAATTGTCTTGATTACTGTGGCTTTGTAGTAGAACTTGAAGTCAAGGAGCGTAATCCCTCCTGCTTTATTCTTCCTTCTCAGGATTGCTTTGGCTGTTTGGGGTCTTTTGTGGTTAGAACTATTTGCTCTAGTTTGTTGAAGAATGTTGTTGGTATTTTGATAGGAATTGCAATGAATCTGTAGATTGTTTCAGGCAGGATGGTCATTTTGAAAATATTAATTCTTCCTTTCCATGAGCACAGAATGTCTTTCCATTTATTGGTATCTTCTTTAATTTCTCTCATGAGTGTCTTGTAGTTTTCAGAGTATAGGTCTTTCACTTCCTTGGTTAGGTTTATTCCTACGTATTTTATTATTTTTGATGCAATTGTGAATGGAATTGTTTTCCTGATTTCTCTTTCTGCTAGTTCATTGTTAGTGTATAGGAATGCAACAGATTTCTGTGTATTAATTTTGTATCCTGAAACTTGGCTGAATTCAGTTATTAGATCTAGTAGTTTTGGAGTGGATTCTTTAGGGTTTTTTATGTACAATATCATGTCATCTGCAAACAGGGACAGTTTGACTTCTTCCTTGCCAACTGGATGCCTTGTATTTCTTTGTGCTGTCTGATTGCCGTGGCTAGGACCTCCAGTATATGTTGAATAGAAGTGCAGAGAGTGGGCATCCCGGTCCTGTTCCTGATCTTAAAGGAAAAGCTTTCAGCTTCTCACTGATAAGCATAAGGTTGGTTGTTGGGTTTGTCATATATGGCCTTTATTATGTTGAGATACTTGCCCTCTGTACACATTTTATTGAGAATTTTTATCATGAATGGATGTTGAATTTTGTCGAATGCTTTTTCAGCATCTATGGAGGTGATCATGTGGGTTTTGTCCTTCTTTTTTTGATGTGGTGGATGATGTTGATAGATTTTCGAATGTTGTACCGTCCTTGCATCCCTAGGATGAATTCCACTTGATCTTGATGAATGATCTTTCTGATATATTTTTGAATATGGTTTGCTAATATTTTGTTGAGTATTTTTGCACCTATGTTCATGAGGGATATTAGTCTGTAATTTTCTTTTTTGTGGTGTATTTGCCTGGTTTTGGTATTAGAGTGAAGCTAGATTGCCCCATTTTTTATCACAACTGCTAGGGAAAACAAAATGTGCTTGATGTTAATAATTAATTGTTCACTGAGTCAAAAATATTTATTTGTGGCTTATTGTGTGCAGGCCACCATGTTAAACACTTGATTTACTGAACCTTGGTTTAGTTATTTGGTTCAATGGAATTTTTTTAATAGAAAACTAGGTTCTCAGGAATGAAGTCTGTATTTAATTCATTACTTCAGATCTACAAACTCCCAATTCATAGTTAGTAGTGGTTTTAACACTATTCAACAATAAGAAAAAAGGTGTCTAGATGTTAATTTAAAAATAAAATATACTCTTACATATATATTTAACAGAATGTTTGTAGGTATTGCTGCTGATAGCAATCCATCCCTGGAATATAAATTAAGGTAGTGTAACAAATCTGATTTAGCATGATGCCAGGTGTAAAGAATGCTCACATGCTCTGGATCTGGGTATCTTAAGTCTACTGTGTGAGTTTTCTTTCAATGAAAGCTTTCTTTCAGTTTGTCTCTCAAGCTTTCTTTCACTTTGTCTCTTGACAGACAGACTCTCTCTCAAAAGTGAGAAGTGACAACCTCACTTTTGGTTCCTCTTGTATATTTTTCCCCTCTCTGTGCCTCCAACCCTACAGGGAAGTGGCTGTTGTAGACATAATGAACCATTTTGTGGGACCCTTAAAAAGGAAACCCTAGGGTGTTTCAGTGTTTTATTGCATCTCCAACTGTAATGTGATGAGTTGCCAGACGGATAGATTGATAGACGGTGCTATTCTGCAGATGCCTAATGTTTCAGAAAGAAAGATGATTCTCTAAGAGGCACTTCTTGGGATTAAAGTGAGAGGAGGTGGTGGGAGAATTCTATTTTAATTGATCACCTGGAGGTTGTCTATTTAACATTACTGAAATCTGGAGTATACCTGTACTCAACTCCTTATCATATAAAGAACAGTAAAAATAAGCAAAGTCAGCACAGTATCCTATATCCCTCAAATACACTCAATATCAAAATTTGTATTTTGGTTAAGCAAATTTTTAACAGTAGCAATCCTTGGCCAGAAAAGGGGTAGGAGAGAATTTGGTGAAAAATATTACAGATTGTGACAACGTAAAAGGAATTTGGCCAGGAATTTGAACGTTCCTTGGTGAATCAATGAAATAGAGATTCTTTGTGCAGATAATTAAGCTTCTTTTAAACTCCAATTTGTATCTATTGAATGTCTACTTTTCCTTTTATAAAATGTTTCCTATGAATTCTTTTTATTGAGGCAAATTTACTGCTTGGTACTCAACCTGAAACAGCTGGGCATCAAATGGGACGGCTTTCACACCTATATAAATTCTTCCCTTCTTTTTAAGAAAAGCATCTTTTTCCCCCAGATCCTTTGAATTTGAACATTCCAAGTCCTTATTTTGCATGTGATTTTTTTCTCTGTGCCCTTTACTCTTGTCAGCATCCTTGATTCTGTGACCTGAATCATACTGTGCTTAGATTATCATTTGTTAGATAAAAATGGGGCTATTAGATTTACAAAAGTAACTTTAAGTGATCGTTGAACTTTCCCATTAGGAATTTACATTTTATGATGCTTGACAAGCTGCAAAATCACTAAACTCTGCATTTGAGGTAAATTAGACATTCAAAGCTGTATAATAAGAGCTATTTAACATAGCATTCACTATCCCTAATTGCAAAAATATAGAAACAACCTACATGACCATCTTTGCAAGAATGGGTCAATAATTATGATGCAACAATAAAATGAGATGGTAGACTGAAACTAAAATTATAATAATGAGGATGATGTGTGAACATGAAAAATGTATTTATAGTATAAATGAAACTATTAGAACACAAAATAATTAGGTACATGCATACAATTGCAAAAATGTAAATCACATTAATTTTGTTTTTTTTACCTATAGACCATTCTCCTTCGAGGCTTATGTCACCTGCCATATTAACATCCATTACCCTTCATCGCTGTTACCCTTACCATTATATGTGGTCACCTCCAGCCCCCTCTCCCCACTATATATTATTTTCACTGATTTCACTGTCCATTTGGTCAGCCCTTCCCACACTCTGCCCTTTAGTTCCTTGAAGCAGTTCTGGGAGATGACAAGGCCAAAGATGTGGCCAAGAGTACGAGCAGCCGACATGAATTTAAAGTATATGTAACTAAATACATACACCAAAGACTGGGTCTCTTCACTATGTCTGACATACTCTGTTCTTGGGAATTTTCTTCTGTCTCATTCATAGACACTTTTTTCTCAGCTGCTTCCTTAAGCATTTGACAATAAGGTAATTCCCTCATGAAAATGATACTTCTTATAATTTAAACTGGCATATGCATGCCAATGAATATGGAATTCGGATGTCCCATGAGCACCACAAATTCAATTAACTTTACAGTCTTTATCCCAATGCCTGTATCTCTTCCCATATCCCAAATCTTATTTAACAGTACAATAGTCCACAATGTCAACCAAGCCAAAGTCCTGGCCAACTATCCTTGACTAATTTTACCCATGTTTCTCCATCAAGTAACAAAGCTCTATTAAATCTGTCTTCTAAATATTTCAATTCACTCTACTTTTTTTCATCCCTTCTGCTGCTGCCATGGAGACATACTCTCTCAGTTGGAGAAATAAATTGTTTCCATGACTGATTACCCTCCTTCCAATTTTATTCTCCCTCCACATTGCAACCAGCATGATCATGCTAAAAAGCCAACTGACCATGTGACTCCCTTGCTAAAAACACTTCCATTTCTACCATCACCTATGCCAAGGCTCTTACTGGGTCCATTTTGCACAGACATACTTCAAGTGCAGTGTCAAGGCATCAGTGACCTTCTCCCATAAAGCTAAGTTGGCCTGGGGAGTATAGTTTCAAATCCTTACCATGATATACACAGACCTCCAGGACCCAGCTCTTGCAGAGATCTCATTTTTATTACAAATAAATTGTCTTGGACTTTGGCTACTTGAATTATGTCTCCATACATTTTTAATATGATTCCCTGTGGACAATGACTAGTTAGTATTGATTTTGCTTTCTTTACGCTTACACTTTCTTCAAGAGAGAAGTATAGGAAGCCTTCTCAGAAAGTCACTTACAACACACTGCGCTTGTTTGATTTAAATTTCGCATGGCACTGAGATCATCTGTTATACATCAAAATCCCTACCTATACTACAAAGTCAGGATGGCAGGATCATGCATTGCTCATTTTGTTTGTTTGTTTCCCCTATGCCTAACACAATGACTGAGACATACTAGTAGCTCAATAAACATTACTTGAAAGAAGCAACTCAATAAACTGAAAGAGAAGATGTAAATATGAAATCAGTTAAAACAGGTAAGTGGAATTATGGATAATTTTTACTATTAAAATTCTCCTTTAAAGGGGGGATTTAAAACTCCTGTCCTTCTAGCCATTTGCACATTTATCCTTTCACAAGTATTTACCAAGTGTCTATGTATTAGAGTCTATGTTATGTGAGGGATAAGATAGCTCCTTACCTTAAAAAAACTAGAAAACATGTAATATATAATAAGACATCATCAAGGATAAGCAAATATTCATGTGATATATAAAAGGGTATTAGTTTAACATTTAAAAAGCATAAATATTTAACTATTACTACAAATAAGTCAGTGGAAACACTAGAAGAAAGTACTCATGACAAAGAGTCTTCAAAAATGTAACCACAGGATGTGGTCAATCCCCAGTCAGACCACAAATATCTTGCCACTTGGTTACTAGATGGAGATAAGACTATGATTACAATTGTTTTTCACCAGTGTCCTATTGTGCTGGCTTGTGAAAAAGAACCACCATGGTACGGGGTTGGTGATTACATAGGGTCATGGTGCCAGAAACTTTTCAATATAACAAACTAAAACGGGTTCATGTCATACTGTTGTTTTTTTTTCTTTTGGCTGGCAAATGCTTAGCAGAATGTCTTTCACACAGAAATTACATGATGAATGAATACATGAACGTGTGCATGTGAGATAAATGCCACTGGTCATGATCCTTGCCACCTGGATAATAAGATTCACTTTAATTTGAGGTCTAAATTACTTCTAGAATGTTGAAACATTTGAGGAAAGATAGAGAAGCAGAGAAAGGAGCTTTTCTATTTCTGCAGAATAGCAAAATTTTTGCAGAGACCTGTAATGACCCCAGATGCCCCTGTGGATGATTCAGTCGTGTGATTTGATATTCTGAAATACTAAATGTAATTTCCTCATTGTAAAATATGTTTTAATCTCTATTAGTGATTCTGTGAGTTGTCATATTTTCCTTTCAATACTACCTTCAGTTCTGACCACGAATAGGAGAGATTCAGTCAGAAGAGGGAAGGGAGAAGAGGAAAGACCCTCCCAGGGAAAAGTAATTAAAGACGTCATCTTGTAAGAGTAAAATCAGCTCTGAAATTTTGGCCCAGAATAAGGAGCAGGAATCCCTTTTGTTTAAATCCATGTCTTTTCCTAAAGCTCTGAATGTGCAATATACTTAATACATTTGTGATATATATGTACAGTTCATTTTAAAAAGTCCAATTTACCTCCTCAAGATGACACTTAAATTTGTCTTCTCACCTACCCGCCCCAACCCTTGCCCAAATCATGATCATTTTTTTTCTTGAACTCCTGAAATATCCATTTTCCCTGCTTCCATTCTGGTCTCTTATAATCCCTTCACCACACCACAGCAGGAGAGCACTTTGTAAAATGAAGTTAGATCATTTAATTCCTGGCTTTAATTCTCAGTGGTTTCCCACATCAGGCAGTCTAACATCCAACCTCCTTTTCTTGGTCTACAAGGCCTTTTGAGCTCTAGTCCCTACTTATGTGTTATTTTACATCCCTGTCTCCCAGTCCTTGTGATGTTTTAAACCACCCTGGCCTGCCTCTGCTCCTCACCAAGGGCACTCTTTCTTACAGCTGTACCTGATGTTCACAGTGGGTGGAATCTCTGCTTCTGGATCTTTCCAATATTTAGTTTTCTGCCCCTGACACCTCACAGCAGCCCTTCCCTGATCTTCCCTTAAACCAGCCATCAGACCCTCTAAGTCATTCACCAGATACCATCCTGTTTTCTTCACAGCACTAAAAATGATGTGAAATGATCTTGCTAGATTTACTTGTTTACTCACTTTTTTTCTATCTCCTCCTTTCCTGATTATGACACTGTAAGTTCTATCTTGTCCATCACTCTGTTTCCAGGGCTTGGAAGAGTATATGGGTATTGGAGGCATGAAATAAATATCTGATTGATTTAATGGATGAAAAATCAGATTCACATTCAGTGTTAGTTTCTCATCTTTTTGTTTATTTTCCCTGTGGAACATGAGCTCCACAAGGGCAGCGACCCACACACACACACACACACACACACACACACACACGGTGATGGAGGTGTTGATCAACACGACAGTGGTGATTACTGCATCATGCAGCCAAATATATACAGTTGTCATTGTCAGCTGTGCCTTGGTAAGGCCAGGAGACGTGACAGAGCACTTCCCTGCATACCTCAGACTGTGATGGACACAGTCACTCCCATTGGCTGCTGTGCACCCAGCACCTGACTCAGGGCTCAGCCTTCAAGGACTCTCGGTGGGCACTCATTAAATGAGTAAGAGAATGAACTATGGTGCAATGGATGGGATGAGCTCTTTCACTGGCTTTCAGGCTCAGCCCCTGCCATGACCTGAATGCCACCTTTTTCATGCTGCAGTGAACAGAACACCAATGAACACCAGTGGGAGAAAATCAGAGACAAACTCCCCGCCTTTCCAAATGTATATAGAAAACTGGACAAGTCCCACAATAGTAAATACATTTGGCTCAGGAGAAAAAAAAAAAAATTCACTATCCTTAAGATAAACCAAAAAGCAGATCAGAGCTAAAGAATGAACATTATACCAAATGCTGGATGGAATTTGAAATTGGTTAAAATGACAAGTTTAGAAGTTAGCCATCTTGTGTTAAAATTTTGGTCTGTATTAGCTATTAGCTGTGTTACTTAAGAGAGTCACATAACCTCTCTGAGCTTTAGTGTCCTCATCTATGAAATCACAGAAAGTAGTATCATAGTACTGAAGTCAGAATTAGAGGAGTTAAAACAGTTGAAGAACATAAACAGTGTTAGGTGCACAGTAGGTACCCAATGCATATTAACTATAATTATTATGTCAAAAGGTGAGTCCACTTTGATTAATATAGATCACCAATACAACAGGCATCATTATATTGGGAACCAGGTCTGGAAACTTAGAAGATTAGTAAAACTTGATACTTAAACCACAAGATTTATAAATAGAATATATCCATGCAGTGTCTTTAGAAATCTCTTAACAATTTTTTTTGAGGCAAAGTGATTTTTTTAATTGTGGTAAAATACACATAACATAAAATTTGTCCTTTTATCCATTTTCAAGTGTACAATCCAGGGGCATGAAGCACATTCACAATGTGTGACTTTCACCACTATCCATTTCCAAAATGTTTTTATCCTCTCTAACAGAACTCATTATCTATTAAACAAAAATTCCCCATTCCCTCCAGCCCCTGAGGCCCTGGTAACCTCTACTTTTTATTCTTATAAATTTTCCTATTGGAGGTACTTCATATAAAGTGGAACTATATATCCCTTTTGTGTCTGTCGTATTTCACTTAAGATGTTTTCACAGTTCATCCATGTTGTGCAAGTATCAAAATTTCCTTTCTGTCTCAGGCTGAATAATATTTTATTATATGTATATAAATAATTTTATCCATCCATTTATCTATTGATGGACATCTGGCTTGCTTCCATTGTTTGACTATTGTAAATATTACTGCTATGAACCCTGGTATATAACTGTCTTAGTCCCTGCTTTCAATTTTTTTTGGTATGTACCAAAAAAATTAATTGCTGGATCATGTGGCAATTCTATCTTTAACTTTTTGAGAAACTGCCAAATTATTTTCTGCAGTGGCTGCACCACTTTGCATTCCCACCAGCAATGCACAAGGGTATCAAATTCTCCACATCCTTGACAGCAGTAGTTATTCTGCTTTGTTATTGTATTTCTAATGAGTATAAACTAGTATCTCATAGTGGTTTTGATTCCTATTTTCCCTAAGGATTAGTAATGCTCATGTGCTTATTGGCCATTAGCATATCTTCTTAGAGAAAAATGTCCACTCAAGTGCTTGGCCCATTTTTGAGTTAGGTTGTTTTTTTGCTATAGAGCTGTAGGAGTTCTTTACATATTCTGGGTATTAATCCCTCATCAGATACATGATTTGTAAATATTTCCCTCCTTTCTGTGGGTCTTGTTACTCTCTTGATAGTGTCCTTGTTCTTTGATGCATAAAAGGTTTTCATTTTGATGGAGTCCAATTTATCTGTTTTCTTTTGTTGCCACTGCTTTTGTTGTCATATCCAGGAATTCATTAACAAATCCAATGTCATGAAGGTTTTCTCCTGTTTTCTTCTAAGACCTTTATAGTTTTAACTCTTATATTAAGTCTTTGATCGGTTTTGAGTTAACTTTGAGTTAATATAATATAAAGTAAGGGTCAATTCATTTATTTAGCATGTGGATGTCTAGTTATTCTCTAATGATTTTGGTGTGATGTAAGAAAATGGCTGAAAGGGCCATTAAAATTTGTATATGTCTATAGAGATTAATTTAAAATGCATTCAAAGTTACCTTTAGATACAGACTATAAACTATACAATATATATGTTACCGGAATTTTAAGCAGTTTACTTCTAAATATCTCGGACAATAATTTGGGAGAACTGGCTCATATTTAATCTTAACCATTATAACCCAAGACCCTATCTCCAAAGGGGCAGAATTCATGCAATTCTACCCTCTCTAGGCTGTCTCTATAGGCAATATTAAATTGGCTTTTATATTGTTGAAGTTTAGAAAAACCATCTGTAGCAACAGTAAAATACACATGTATAAATAGATTCTCCTAAATTGTAAATATTTAAAAATGTACCAGTGAAGTAAGTTTATTCTGTTTTAGAGTGAATATAATCTAATTAGTTAAAAATGCATTTTTAAATAGATTGGAAAATTCCCTATTCTTGCATATATATCTATTTTCCCATAATTTACTATTTGAAGCCTAGCTCACAATTCTCCACAATTTCAAAAGAGCTGAAACAACTTGCTGACATAACAAGGTACACATCAAACCTTTTCATTGGATGAATTGCCCCTATTGCAAACTTATAGGTATACTGTTAAGAGATCCATGTTTCCACCCATATATCTCTTTACAGGGCATTGAAGTATTATAAAAAATAAGGCTGTGATATTCCATTCTCTGTAATCAAATTGATTTTGGAATAATGTTAATTACATTTTTATGAAAAGACTTTAAATAATTATTCCTGTATGAATAACAAGAGAATCAACACCTATTTTGAGATGTTTTATGAAATGCAGTGCTCTCTATTAACTAGGAGAAAGCATTCATGTTCAGAGTGACACAAGTTTAAGGAAGAATTGAATAGAAAATAGAAGGATGAATGCAATCTAGAAATAATGCAATAGAAAGACTTCAGATACCCTGAGTAGTTTACAGAAAAATGTTTGTCATCCATGGCATACTACTCAGACTTTGAATTTTTGCTCTATCATTTACTGTTCTTGGGGAAGTTTAACTTCTTTATCCATCATCTATATAGTATGAAACCAATAGTTAGAGTTTACAGATGATAAATCTTATAATATACTCAGTGAAATACTTAGCATATATTAAAACTCAACAACGTTATCTATTTATATTATTATTATAATAGAAAAGCATGGACTTCTGTTGTATCAACTGTTTTTATGCTTTGCTTCTACTCTCGAAGGCAAGAAGCATGAATAGATATTTGCAATAAAAAGCCTATATATAAACTGAAGAGAATACATTTGTGTGAAAGAAAGATTTCAAAAGAACATTGCATCTTGCTCTAGATAAAAATACAGAGAGCTATACATTTTTAGAGGTTTCACCTGGGATATAATTTATTCCAATTGCCTTATTTATTTAGTTAGAGTCACTACGGAACAGGGTTGGTACATCCAAGGTCATATAAATAGGCTATACTAAGCAAATTTATTAAACTCTCAAGATTTCAAACTTTTACAGTCTTTTTTTTTGGTCTCATTACTGCAAAATAAAAGCAAAAAATGCAAATACTTATACTCCCTGAGTTCCATCAACAAGGAAAATCATAAATGGATATACAAACTTGGTAATTTAAAGCATGTACCACATAGCATAAGAATTCATCTTTCCTAGGTCTCACCATCATTCTTTTTTTTTCATATCCAACACTACATATTTGTATCCAGACACATCTTTCTGTTTTGTTCTTTTAAGACTGATCAGCTACTGAGAGACCAGATGGCTTGAATAGTTTAAAAGAAAAATACAACTGAAACTCGGTCTTTTGAAAATAGCCTAGTCTTGTTTCGTTTGTCTTTGACCTCCTATCTCTTGCGTCCATAATGGGAGATACACGTACTTGCACTCCCATAGTTGAAAAACTGAGCTGGAAATGTCAAGTATCAACCGTGACTTTTTACCCTGAGAATATCTATCATAATAGGTGACATTTGAAAAAATAGATAAAACTTATCAAGCACCTGCTTTGCTGAGCACTTTGTGAACCTTGTTTTATTTAATCCATCCAGATAATATTATGTCCACTTTAGAGATGAAAAACACGAAGCTTGGAACAGCTATGTTGCAGAAAATCACATAGCTAGAAAGTGGCTGATCTGGAACACAAATGGATCTGAATTATATACTATGTAAGAGCATGCTCTTAACAATGCCTACCTACTGCATCCTACAATGGTAATGGACTGAATAAAGCATATTTAGCTTTTGCTGTATTTCTAGTCATGGATTGTTATCATAGGTTATATCTAATATTTATTTTATATCAATTATGTGGAATTATATTTGACACTAGAAAAATACAGAAAATAAAAAAGAAACAGCTGTAAATGTGTCCCTAAAATGAACACATAGGCAGAGAAATTATAGGACAGTAATGGGCATTTATCCCGATAGCCTGAGCCAATCGAAAAAAAATTTCAATGTCTGAAAAAGAGAAATAAAAAGTAATTATTTATCAATGGTGTACTGTAAACAGATTTCTATATAGTTTTGCTCATGTTTGGGGAGGGAGTTTGGTTTTGGAAAAGAGGACATGTAAAGAAGGCTCCCCAGACTTAGCTATTGGTGATTTGCCTTTAAGGGTGAGGTTGATTTTGATAACCACCTGTTCTTCAACCCTCCTTACTGAGAAAGCTTCTGGGTTTCAAAGGGATCACATGCCCAGTGACATCATACAGACATTTGTTCTCTGTAACCTGTCTTATTCCCTTCATATTTGCAGTGAAAGGCATATTTATATAAACTTCTAGGTCAGTTGCTTCAAAATTGCCTTGGAGAAAATGCCAGTCAGACAAATTGAAAAGATTTCAGATTCAAATCCTTATAGAAATACAAATGAAAAATATACATTTGTACTTCATTATAAATGAACAGAGATAACTAGTTGTTCTGAGATCTAGCCTCTGGTATCAAAGTGTCAATGATAAAAGACTTATAATAATAAGAAAAGTATGTTAATCAGAAGTCTGTAATTTGCATTAAAATGCTTTCTCTCATTAAATTTATTCTTTCCTTTTAGGTAAAGAGCTCGAAGTTGCTAATAGCTCATCATCTAAGTTAAGAGAGAATTAGAAAATTCAATCTGTTAAAAAAATTAGTTAAAAAAATTCCTGGAAACTACATGAAGCTACACCAAATTAAAAATCAATAATTTCCCCAATAATATTCTCAAAAGCAGAAATGACAAGAAAGTTATGTGATTTTAATATTTTAATTACTATTTATTGATAGGTTTCTGATTTTTTTTGGTATAATCTATTGATAGCTATCTGCCTGTCTGTTGGTCTAGCTATCTATCTATCTATCTTACACTTTTCCTATGTGAGATGTTAGTTCATAAATGTTATTAACAGAACACAGACTGCACTAGAGAACTGTGAAAAAATTCGGACACAATATATTTAATTAACTAAAAAAATATACTTTTATAAAACTTCAAAACCTACATCAATCTTGTTTATGTGGAAAGATATGATGACCCTGATTCCTGCAAGATTATTTTAATTTAAGACAGGTAAAAACTAGGACTGTGACAACAGTCCTTGAATAAAAAATAAAAAGTCTCAATATTTGTTATTTTTAAAGAAATCTTTGGCTACAGTACCCTTTAGG
This sequence comes from Manis pentadactyla, assembly GCF_030020395.1. NCBI lineage: Eukaryota > Metazoa > Chordata > Mammalia > Pholidota > Manidae > Manis > Manis pentadactyla. The sequence continues at coordinate 96,144,147 of NC_080023.1, forward strand.
AGATGGTCCCTTCTTCCTCTCCACAGTATGGGTTTCTAACTGGAGACTGAACTGTTTAAATACAGCACATTTACATATCAACTGTTTTACTATAAATGTTAGCAAGTAAGGGGAAAAGTGCCTGGAAATACATCATTAGCTGACAAGGACTGACTGACGTTCAAGTCTTATTTTACATTGAAAGTTCTCTGCGACCATTTAGAAGATTCAAAAAACATGGTAAAAGTGACCGTACCTCTTATAAAGAAAGAAAAGGATGCTTAAAATACACTGGTAGCAACTGCAATCTGGTAGACTGAGATGACATTTCCATTAACACACACACAAATACACCAAGACAAGTTCTCTAAGGAAGTTGATTTTACTACAGGGAACCGGATTTTCTGAGGTGATCTTTTGAACACTAATTTATTCAGAAATGACAACTATGTTTTTAATTTGTCCTAGCTGTTTGATATTGACTTCAATTTTCTTTTTCAAGAAAAACACAACATATGAGAGTTCAAAGGAATTACCAACCATTTCCTTAACTGAATTCAGATCCACTTGGCTTACCCTGGGTACTATAATAAAATACATTAGGCCTGTGGAGAACTTGCAGGTGAAGAGGCACAGAAATAGTGAAGACCTTGGCTCAGCAGTGTAATGAATAGTGATTTCAAGTATAACCTTTAGACACTACAATTAAGCAACCAGAAGCTTCCAGGTAATAAATTGAGAGGCTTTACAGAACTATCTGCATAAATTTTCTAACTCCTACATTGGAACTGATGTAAATCCAGACTTACTCTTCCCTACTACTTCAGAGAAAGAAGTCCCCCTCTTTTGAAGGCAAAGGGTCCTGCTATGATTTTACTTTGTTCCTGCTCTTTCCTTCTGAACCTTAGACTTCAGTTCCCCCTAACTCTTACCTCTTTTTCATGGGTCTCCAAAAATCCCCTTCTTCATTAGCTTCTAAATAGCCTACAAATTAGCCTCCCATCAAAATTTCTTGTCTACCTTCATTTGTTCTGCTATTCACCTCTCATATTTTAGCTAGCTCTAGGCAATGTCTCATAGACATAACAAAGGCATTTCAACTTGTGCAAAAATATATTCAGTTTCATCTGTATCCTCACATTATAACAGAATCAGTACATAGCCTGCACCCAAGTCAAGCTAAATTTCATGTTCTTTCTGTAGACATCCAGCAGTTTACCATCCTGCCAAATTCTAGCTCCAAAACACTTTAGGGCTTGATCCTCTCCTCTGCATCTCTTAGTCCACAGTTTGTGTTTCACCGTCTCTCATATAAATGACCAGACTGCTTTTCATCTCCAAATTCATCTCTCTCTATAAATATATTCTCCACATTGATGCTACAGTTATTGTTCTAAAATTCAGAATGAGCATATTAGATCCCATGAATAGCATGTGAATAACCTATAAGGTTTTAGAGCCCAGAAAGGACTGCTGAGATAACCTCTTGTAGCACAGAATAATAGAGTAATGTTTCCAAAGGTATTAATCACTAATATCTAATGTTAGAATCAGGATTCCTCACTGTCAAAGTTTATTTCCAAGTTTGAGTTTTGGTTTATAAATTAAGACACTTATTTTCCTTTTCAAAATTATGTAATCATACAGTATGGAAGAATATATTTGTAAATGACAGATCCGATAAAGGCTTGATGTCCAAAATATATAAAGAGCTTATCCACCTCAACAAACAAAAAACAAATAATCCAATTAAAAAATGGGAAGAGGAACTGAACAGACAGGTCTCCAAAAAAGAAATTCAGATGGCCAACAGACACATGAAAAGATGCTCCACATTGCTAATTATCAGAGAAATGCAAATTAAAACTACAATGAGGTATCACCTCACACCAGTAAGGATGGCTGCCATCCAAAAGACAAACAACAACAAATGTTGGCGAGGCTGTGGAGAAAGGGGAACCCTCCTACACTGCTGGTGGGAATGTAAATTAGTTCAACCATTGTGGAAAGCACTATGGAGGTTCCTCAAAATGCTCAAAATAGACTTACCATTTGACCCAGGGATTCCACTCCTAGGAATTTACCCTAAGAATGCAGCACTCAAGTTTGAAAAAGACAGATGCACCCCTATGTTTATCACAGCACTATTTACAATAGCCAAGAATTGGAAGCAACCTAAGTGTCCATCAGTAGATGAATGGATAAAGAGGTGGTACATATACACAATGGAATATTATTCAGCCATAAGAAGAAAACAAATCCTACCATTTGCAACAACATGGATGGAGCTGGAGGGTATTATGCTCAGTGAAATAAGCCAAGAGGAGAAAGAGAAATACCAAATGATTTCACTCATCTGTGGAGTATAAGAACAAAGGAAAAACTGAAGGAACAAAACAGTAGCAGAATCACAGAACCCAAGAATGGACTAACAGGTACCAAAGGGAAAGGGACTGGGTGGGTAGGGAGGGATGGGGGGAGAAGAAAGGGGGTATTATGATTAGCATGCATAATGGGGGGGAAAGGGGAGGGCTGTACAACACAGAGAAGACAAGTAGTGATTCTATAACATTTTGCTATGTTGATGGACAGTGACTGTAAAGGGGTTTGTGGGGGGGACCTGATATAGGGGAGAGCCTAGTAAACATAATATTCTTCATGTTATTGTAGATTAACGATAACAAAAAAAAAAAGAAAGAAAGAAAAGGGGGATTACTCCATGATAGGATAAAACTAACTATAAATCAATGATTAATGCATGCTTTAAATATCCTTAATTTTGATCACTTAAAGGGTGTCAGATGATCGGCTATGGAGGTACACTTCTCTGATAATATTCCTTTCTCTTAAAAAAAAAAAAAGCAGTTCCTGTGTGGTAACCTCCAATGAGTTCTACACAATGGCACAAAGGGCAGATCAAAGTGTGGGCAAAGGGTCTGCTTGTGTTTATACAGAGGATCAAAGCCTAATTTGGCTACCCAGAAAACGAATTAAGATACGATATGAAGAAGAACTTCCAACATCAATATTCTCTGGAAGAGTCATTCCAGAAGATGATCATCAAAAAACTTCAACAAAGATCCTGGCGCTGTTGCAGTTGTAGCTGCATTCATCCCACTGGTTCCTGGACTTGCCGTTGGAATGAAGAAGGAGATATCTACGCTGTCCTGTGCATACAGTAAAATAACAAATTTGACTGGATCTATACTGTCAGAACTCAACCAAGAATTAGGAGAAGTGCCAGTTGCAGCACACCAAAATCTTGCAACTATAGACTATCTACTGTTAAAAGAACATATGGGATGTGAACAGTTCCCAGGAATGTGTTGTTTTAATTTGTCTGATTTTTCTCAAACTATTCAAATTCAGTAAGACAATATCCATCATATCTTTGATAAGTTTTCACAAATGCCTAGGGTGCCTAACTGGTTTTCTTGGTTTCACGGGATATGGCTGGTAATTGTAGGTCTGCTTTGGTTATGTAGCTGTATTCCTATTATGTTAATGTGTGCATGCAATTTAATTAGTAGTTTAAAACCTATACATGCTTATGTTACTTCACAAGAAGATATGTCAAAGAAATAATCAATCTTCCCATGTTTTCTTCCATCTGCTACTTCTATAGCTTTTCTTCTTCCTTCCTAATTACAACCCTTAAGTAGAATTCGTGCCTCATATCGAAATTACCGAGTATCATAATTCTTCCAAGTGGTAAAGATACCTCAAGACAAATGCTGGGCATAGAAGCCACAGGGCATAAATATGCAAAGTAAAAAGCTAACCTTTTCAAACAATAAGGCTTCTCTCTCACTTACCAACTTTACATTTCCCTGTATGGCCCTGGAAGATGACTGGTTAGCCAGAGATGGGTAAGATTCCTCAAGGGAGGAACAACCTAAGACAGGCACAGTCGCAGGGGGGCCATTAGGTGAGAAATTTGGGATCAACAGAGGTGAGGCTTAGAACCACACTTCCCTGTTCTGAGAGAAATCTTCTGCATACGTGGATGTTTTATTGCCCTTGTCTAGCTTGGATTAACACATAGTCTACAGGCACACACCTGATCATCTACATTTGCCCTCTTACAGCACTGAACTATGTTTTCAACCTTTATCTTGCATCTTCCTACCACTTCAGCATTTTATTAAAAAAAAATAATAATAATAATAAGGGAGAAATGTGGGATTCACATATAAATCTAGTATAAAAATCAAACAAATAATCATATTTGACCTGATTGTTTATAGTTGATGATGCGTGATCAAAACCGAAAGTTTCTGTGATGACTGCCCTTGCACTGTTCACCATGTAAGAACTTATTCACTATGTCAGAACTTGTTCACCATGTAAGAACTTGTTCATTATGCTTCAGAAGATTGGAGACTGTTGAGAATTAGGCTTGGGGTTGATTAATGATTGTGCATTGAGTCCCCTATACAGAATTTTATTGTTGTTAACAACCATTTGATCAATAAATATGAGAGATGCCCTCCTAAGAAAACAACAAACAAAAAAACAGAAACTATGTAATCATTAAGTGCACTTTCAACCATGTGTCTACATTATAAGGAATTTGTGAAGCAAAATATGCTCCAGATCTCAGAAAGGTTTTGCATGGACAAAAGTGCTTCACTGGACAATTCTCATTGAGAGAATGATATTTCTCTCTGTTGACACCAGTGGAAAAAATGCTGGGCCTATTTGCCAACCCTCAAACTCTGTTAAATGTTAAATATGCGTTCAAGTTTGGCTAGAGAACATTGTAAATGAAAACATTAATCCAAAAGGCAGCAGAAAAAAGCTGTCATTCACGGCTACTAGATTCAAGAACTCCAGAAAAGTTCGTATAAACTAGTTCTTCCAGGATATGTCTTCTTTTGTCAACAGCATATGGTATGATACATAGGTGGAACAAGTTGGAGAAAAAAATAAACGGAGCATCTGTGCACTCACTTCTTCAAGTTTTAATGGCCAATTAGGATTTCTACAGTAATATTTATAGCTCCATAAAACTCAGGTAATAAATGGAATTATTTTTTTCCTTTGGAGAATATAGGCTGTTAAACTAGAGAGGTAAGGGTGTATATTCTCTGCATTTGTTGTCTCAAGGAACTTAAAAAGAAGGGTAATTGTTTATTGGAGGATTATCATCCACTCTTTGGGTACAAAGAAAATAGACTAATGCTGTGTGCCTGTATGCTAATTGCAGTGTTTTCATGCAACAAAATGTAAAACAACAATTAGAGAAACACCTCATTTGCCTGGCATCATTAGGAAAATGGAGGTATTTTCTTAAGATATTTTTCCAAATAACTAAAATTTATTTTTTAAATACCAGAACTCTATTTTGAGAGATAACATAAAAGTTTAAATGCCTCTGAATTATTAATTTAAATATATAAAATATTTTTTAAATGACTCAAGACATAAATATGACTATAGAATTCTATGTTCTATGCAGTTTTTTGTGCTTAAGAACTACAGAGGCAAGCAGAAAAATGTGCTCTCACACACTAAATCCTCTCAAACCATCATGTTCTTCTGGCTCTGGATTCTTTGTTTTTCTTCTCATTTAAAATTTGCTTATTTCTTCCTCAGTCAAGGCAGTCAGCTTTCCTGGTTACTGCAATCACTCTATCAGCTTCCTAGTACTCTTTAGTCTGTATTTCTCATCTCAAATTTCCAGCTCTGATTTAGACGATTTGGACATTAGATAATAAAGCCTCTAAGAATATATGAAAGTCAAAATATTCTGAGGGAGGTATGACATTCCTTATGGAATAAAGTGCATGAGTTTTTGTGAATATGTTTTTGACAAAAATTTTAGTTACATAAAGCCCTTTCTTGCTCACTGACTTCCTAGTATGGGAATTTACAGCATTAATTGTTTTGTTGTTACACTCCACAGATGAGTGAAATCATTTGGAAGGAACAAAACAGCAGCAGACTCAAAAAACCCCAAACTGGACTAACAGTTACCAAAAGGAAAGGGGCTGGGGAAGGTGGGTGGGGATGGAGGGATAAGGGGATAAAGGGGTATTATGATTAGCACACATAATATAGGGGGGACACAGGGAAGGCAGACCGCACAGAAAAGACAAGTAGTGACCCTATAGCATCTTACTATGCTGATGGACAGTGACTGCAATGGGGTATGTGGTGGAGACTTGATAATAGGGGGGAATGTAGTAACCACAGTGTTGCTCATGTGAAACCTGAGCATTAGATTGTATATCAATGATACCTTAATTTTTTTTTTTTTTTAGATAATTATTTTTTATTGAAGGGTAGTTGACACACAGTATTACATTAGTTTCAGGTGTACAACACAGTGATTCATCATTTATATACATGATAATTCTAGGTACCAGCTATCACCATACCAAGTTGTTACAATATTTTGACTATGTTCCTTATGCTATACACTACATCCCGGTTACTTATTTATTTTACAATTGGAAGTGTGTATTTTTTTGTTTTGTTTTGTTTTGTTTTTTTTGTGAGGGCATCTCTCATATTTATTGATCAAATGGTTGTTAACAACAATAAAATTCTGTATAGGGGACTCAATGCTCAATGCACAATCATTAATCCACCCCAAGCCTAATTTTCATCAGTCTCCAATCTTCTGAAGCATAACGAACAGGTTCTTACATGGAGAACAAATTCTTACATAGTGAATAAGTTACATGGTGAACAGTACAAGGGCGGTCATCACAGAAACTTTCGGTTTTGCTCATGCATTATGAACTATAAACAGTCAGTTCAAATATGAATACTCATTTGATTTTTATACTTGATTTATATGTGGATACCACATTTCTCTCTTTATTATTATTATTTTTAATAAAATGCTGAAGTGGTAGGAAGATGCAAGATAAAGGTTGAAAACATAGTTCAGTGCTGTAAGAGGGCAAATGTAGATGATCAGGTGTGTGCCTGTAGACTATGTGTTAATCCAAGCTAGACAAGGGCAATAAAACATCCACGTATGCAGAAGATTTCTCTCAGAACAGGGAAGTGTGGTTCTAAGCCTCACCTCTGTTGATCCCAAATTTCTCACCTAATGGCCCCCCTGCGACTGTGCCTGTCTTAGGTTGTTCCTCCCTTGAGGAATCTTACCCGTCTCTGGCTAACCAGTCATCTTCCGGGGCCATACAGGGAAATGTAAAGTTAGTAAGTGAGAGAGAAGCCTTATTGTTTGAAAAGGTTAGCTTTTTACTTTGCATATTTATGCCCTGTGGCTTCTATGCCCAGCATTTGTCTTGAGGTATCTTTACCACTTGGAAGAATTATGATACTAGGTAAATTCCATATGAGGCATGAATTCTATTTAGGGGTTGTAATTAGGAAGGAAGAAGAAAAGCTATAGAAGTAGCAGGCGGAAGAAATCATGGGAAGATTGATTATTTCTTTGACATATCTTCTTGTGGAGTAACTTTAGCATGTATAGGTTTTAAACTACTAATTAAATTGCTCACGCACATTAACATAATAGGAGTACAGTTACATAACCAAAGCATACCTGTAATTACCAGTCATCTCCAGTGAAACCAAGAAAACCAGCAATGATACCTTAATTTAAAAAATTAAAAATAAATAAATAAAGTATAAACTGTATTTCTTTTTTAAGAGAAGTGCTGTGGGTCTCTAATAGGTTTCTTCTAGCTAGAGTAAATAGATACCTAGACATAAACTACTACATTTTTAAAATATTTTAATGTTGGACCTTTAAGAATTTACAGGAAAGAAAACTATATTCAGAGCCTCACAAGTTTAATCATATTAATATATTGGCACATTTGCTTCCAATCTCTCTTCTCTTTTCTTTCAAAAAGGAAAAAAAAACAACTTGATTATTTTTATATAAAAATTAGATATTCTCAGTATAGAGAATTAAAACAATGAAGAATAGTGAAAAAAAAAAGGAAAAAGAAGAAAACATTCCAAATCCACAGAACAGAAACTGTATGTGTATGTTCACAGGTGCGTTGCTCCAGAAGTATATACAGATGACAGAAACAGGGACATTTTTAAAAATGGGGTTTATCTGGTCATTAATTGTAATTTACAAAATATGAAATTTGAAATTAATAGAAGAAAAAGTAAATGAATCTTCAAGATAGTTAGCTAGTATATTTTTTAAAGATCACTCTGGATTTTTTGAAAAACAATTTTGAAAAAAACTAACAGACTATTATCATTTTAACCACATGCTATAATTTAGATGGTATCAACTGATGCCCTACTTTCAAAGAAAGATGAGGACAAAAATATTCTCATGCTCCCCTACAATTCCCCTCCCTCACCTCTCTAGTTTGTTAATTATAATTTTTAAGTTGTCCAGATTTATACATTCACTTTCTCCTGGTTGTCAATGATTCCCAGGATTGCTTAGTACTCCTGTCATCTCAGAGAGGATTAATTCTCATAGTCAGACCTTTTACCACAGCCTTTTTCATTTGCGAATTTTTCAATTTAATTGACTTGCCAGATTTTAATTTTTCAAGTATTTCCTGCAGTCCCATTCTCCCCACTCCCAAGTAAGAGCCCACTGAATTTTCTATTTTTGGAGTTATTTTCATATTTGAGAATTTTACCACTGTATTTTCACTTGGGTAGTATCTTGCTGTCTTGATGCTAAAATAATTCTTTCTTCATCTTACAAGTATATCAGCTTAACTAGGACACATTTTGGATTCATGTTTTGATTTAAAATTTCCTGGAATATACTATGCTTTTTAAATACATATATTAATTCCTTTTTCATTTTCTAGAAGTTCTCTTGAGTTATATATTCTGTTCCATATTTTGGGTTTTCTATTCAGGAACACCAATTACTCTTATGTTGAATTAGCTGTATCTCTGTTCCAATCTATTAGATTCTCTAAAACTATTCACACCTCTTTCATCCACATACACTTTAATTATCACAGCCTTTTTTACTATGTCACTAATTAGGTAATTAGTAGTGTTTATCAACCTTATATTTTGTCAGTCACTTATTTGATAATCATGTCCATTTGGTCCTCAGTTTTTTTCCTCAGATATATAATAGACCTTTTATCTTCTGGGCTTCCAGCTCTTAATGTGTTATTATTAAGTTGCTCTTTAGTAGGAAGCAACTGCAAGATTTTCTTTGCAATATTAGTGTTAGAGTTTTTTTTTTGTTTTTTTTGGCGTATACTATGTTTACTTTCTCATTTAGCTTTAACAGGTTTGTATGTTTGCATAAGTCCTGCGCCACAGCACTTTTATTCTCTCACATGTTTCAGCATCTCTGTTAATATCTGTATTTACTCTGACAGAGTGTAGCCTGGTTTGAGTCTCTCCTAGCCATAAACAAGACCATATGCTTTCCCCCTCACTCTGAGCCACTGATTAAAGGCTGACTGTGGTGTTTCACAGTCCCACCATCTTCCTGTAGCTTGAGAGACTGGTAGGGTGGAGAGGATTGCAGAATTTGGGTGGTGTGTATTCTTTCTTAGAATACCTGAGTTCTCTGAAGTTAAGGTGATTGCTTTGTACCAAAGTTGAATCCACCTGACTGAGGAAAGATACTTTCTTCCCAAGAAAAGATAGCCCATACTTTGGATCATTTTCCCAAAAATGAAATGCCAGTTCAACTGTGTCACAGTCAGCCCCCTTTTTACACATTTCCTCTTTCATTCACTTCTCCTAGGCCTCTGCTTTTAATACTTCTAAGAAGCGCAAAAAGATGAAGACCCACTAAGTTTGTTTCCCCACAGGTTTTGGGTATTTGTGAAAATTTTCAGGATTGGGTCAACTTGGTGGTATAGTTCTAAAAGTACAGAGTGAGTTCAAGAACCTAGCCATACTATGTCTCTCTATTCCAATTCAGAATCACTTATTTTTTATATTGGAGGCAAGGTTTTCAGATACATTGCTTTAAGTTACGCTGCATTCCTTATTTGGTTCATGATAGTTTTTTTAAAAAAGCTAGTTTTTCGTATCTGTTGGTATGGAGATGGAGTAGATAGATTTTATGGTGCAGTTTCAGTATGCCATCTTAGTTTTTAATGAAAGAACTTTTTGTAGATCTAAAGAGAGAATTAAAAAAGACAGCAACACTGCGTTACAGCTCGCTACCACTGTTAAATGATAGTTTAATTACCATTGCAATCAAATTCTTCCATAAAACTGAGTTCATTTGAAGAATGAAAAGTAATTTTTAAAAAGAAAGAATATCTTAGAAAATGAAAAACCCCTTCCTCTGATAAGCAGGGAACAAACGCTGCTTAATTTTAATTATGGAAGAAACAGAAAAAGCAAACTAAAAATCAGGATACAGGTCTGAGTGTAGCAACCATGTACCTCCTCTGCCCTCCTAAATCTGGTGTAAGAAAAGGTCAGTTCAAACATATGTGTGTTCTCCAGTGAATGTTTCTGGAGATAAGAGCTCTGAATGTAAAGTTTTCTGTGGACAGGAATAGCTACCCAAGAGGTATCCAGTAGTTCTGAGTCTTTCCTAGAATTGTTTCATCTTTTCCAGGTTTGCCTGCTTCTTTTCTCTGGAATTACCACACCCATCCTTAAAGCAGTTCCATGCTTTCCCTTTACTTCCTCCTGAGTTCTCCCTTAGCATGTAGGAAATAGCCTGACATCTTCAAATGGAATTTTATTAAAAGCCAGGAAATGTTTCATTAAAATATTAACTGAAAATACAGTCACTATTTTAAAAAATCAACTTCTCAACCTATAGGTTTCCCATCTCCAGATTGCCAGTTGACAGCACAGAACAGTTTTTCTTCATCTGACAGTTTCTTATCCTACACATAGTTAAGGCTACATATGACCAACATAGCTGCTAAAATACCTATTTTTTTCCTTCCCTCCTTGGTCAGGAGACCCACAGTAGAAGATACTATCTTATTTTCCAAAACAAGGGAGTAATCTCCTGGTCAGTTCGCTGTATTTTAAGGCAAATACCTTAAAATAGTTATTAAATTTTTTTTCATTCAAGTTTCTTTGACATACTTAGTCAATTCAAAAACCAGTAGAAAATGGCATCTTTAATGCTCAATGAATAATCTAATGTCCCTTGGTTTGGTTATTTAACTTTTGGGATACTCTATAATGCCAGAGTTGATGAGTGTTCTCTAAGAATGTAGTTTATATACATAACTGAACATAAATAGAAATGGTCTTTCATAGCATGTTCATTAAACTTCTATAACATATGAATATTTTAACCATACCATAGAGATAATATAAATTTACTACTGGTGCTATATGATTTACCACATTTTCTTCAGCCTGGATATTATGAACTCTTTATTTAGAAAGAGGTTCAGAAAATATATAAAATCCAGAAATAATCTGATGATTCCTTCCTTAGTTCTAACACAGTTATACACTCTGTGTTGTGGTTAAGAGAGTAGACTCAGGAATAGGTCTCTTTGGGCTCAAATTCAGGTTTTAAAAATTTATGACTGTGGAGCTGTTAAGTAATTTCACTAAGGCTTATTGCCTATAAAATGATGATAATAATTATTTCATCAGATTATATGAGGATTAAATGAAATAATGTATTCAAGGCACTGAGTGCAGTGGCTAGCACTTAATAAGCACTTAATTCAAGTTGGCTATAATTAATTTTTAAAACTAGACTCCATTTTCTAGCAGAAGAATTTTTTTAAAATCTTGTTTTGTTTTTTATGAAATAGATCAGTCATCAAAAACTCAAGTGTGACAGTAGAGGTAAAATAGTTTCTTCACAAAAAGGATGATTTTATCAATAGAAGGAGCTAGAATCAATCACTATGATCTCTTTCACCTTTTCATATCTAAATAGTTTTCCAGGAAGGAAGAAAAAAAGAAAGGCCAAGTGTCAAATTCTTAGAAGGTACCTGATTTAAAAAAAAAAGTGAAATTTCCAGATGAAAACAGAACTAACAGAAATAGTTCAGACTTCTGTGAGATTCCATTTCTCTTTCCCCTACCAGAGTCATTTTAGAAATAAAAGAGATGATGTTATAAAAAACTTGGTATTTGTCTCATAATTCTGGATGAAGAATATCAAATATCATTGGATAATCATCCTGTTCTTTATATGAACACCAGAACTCACACTGGCTGTATTGAGTAAAAGTAGATTTATAGGGGAAGAAAGTCAGAGAAACCAATTACAAGTTCAGTCAAATCTCAGAGAAACTGGGAAGACATCAGGGGACTATGTCAATCTCTTTTCCCATGAAGACACAAATGTTTTGCTCAGTACTTTTCCACGTACCTGCTCAATCCTCCTTCTATAATACTGACTTCTTTGCATAACTCTTAGTTTCTGCAACTACTAATGACTCACCTGTCTGTGGCTTTCTGAGAGCATATTTTGACTCTGGCTACAGATCTACAAACATTTACAGCTTCAGTCCATGTCTTGGTTCCAAATTCAGGTTAACCTGGCTCCAGTTGGGTGTCCACACCTAATCCAATAAACTGTGTCCAGAAGGACAGAATCATGTGACATGCAGACTAGCTCGGTCAGGGATGTGGGTGGGATTTGCTCTCCAAGAATAGGATGAGGGTAGGAAGGAAATTTGTATATAAACAATGAAGCAAAGCATTTAAATCTAGGACACATGGTTCCATTTAGTATAGCTATCTCTCTGACCTGCATTTATCAAGGTATAATTTACATTTAGTAAAATTCACCCTTTTTAACATACATTTTATGAGTTTTGACAAACACATATAGTTATGGAACCATCACATGTGATTGATAATACCAAAAACAGGCAAAGACCCCACCAAAAAAGAAAACTACAGACCAATATCACTGATGAACGTAGATGCAAAAATACTCAACAAAATATTAGCAAACCAAATTCAAAAATACATCAAAAGGATCATACACCATGACCAAGTGGGATTCATCCCAGGGATGCAAGGATGGTACAACATTCAAAAATCCATCAACATCATCCACCACATCAACATGTGATTGAGACAGAGAAGGTTTCCATCATTAACCAGCATCTAAAAATTCTCAAAATAATATATTTTAAGGATCCTTCTTTTTGTCCAAGAAACAAGCTTTTAAGCTACCATTTCTTAGCTTTCATTAAAAAAGCTTTGTCTTTAAGAAGTAATATAAAAATTATATATACTGATACTGGAACTTTAGCAATTGAATCATATGTAGACTGAATACAGAGACTATTTCTACTCAGAGCTTACTTCAGGCTGTTAGTTAAATAAATAATGAACAGACTTCCTTAATCTAGGACTTCATGAAACCTGGAAAGTATAAGAGATGCCCAATCTCTAGGGATTGACAGGATGTCTCCTAGGTAAAAAGTCTGTACAGTACATACAGTAGACCCTATTGTTATAAAGCTTAAGACAATGTCTGAATTTAAACTACAGCTTGTTGATAAATATACACTATCCCATGGCACTCTGCCACTGGAGAGGTAGAAAAGCTTGGGAGATAATCAAAGGTCACAGCTTTATTTAACACCATCACACACCCAATAGGAAGACAGATATTTCCTACTGGGCCAGAGACAGTGTCCTCCCGTGACTGCTCAGCTCTTCAGCAGAATCAAATCCTGCCTTTAAAAGGTGGGGCTCTCCAAGTAGCCTAAAACAGGTCTCATCTTTCATCAAGGGCTTCTAATTTTAAATTGCTGCCATGCTAAATTTTATCTTGAGTGTCTCCTGAGTCTCCACCCAGTTTGTTCAGACATACCACTGGTTTTAGACAAAAATTTCCCAGGGCTGTGCATTCCAATCTATGTTAATACACAGCTTGCATGGGGCACAAAACAATGCAAGCTGATTAGGAATTTGAATAAAATCTCATATATCAGTTTTTATATACTTCATATGGGTATAATTAAGTTAACTAACAAAAATACTAATTTTTATTGACATCACTCTCTGCTATCCAGAATTCACTAGGAAGAAAATAAAAACAACTGTTTCCCAGGAATCAAGTTAGAAGTCCTATTTAAATGCTACTGAGAAATGCACTGCAGCATCATTATGGACTGCGACCTGGACTCAAATGGTAAAAGTGGGTAATCCGGCCCATTTGGAAACTCAATTCCTCTAAAGCAGGATTACTATGCTGACAACCAACATGTCTCTGGTGAGACTGCCAGTAGGAAAATCCAAGTGATAATTGCTGTTAAAGCAATTATGGTTTGCAAAAGGACCATTTAGGAGAAAATGAAATTTCCAGTTTTACTTGCTACAGCTAAATTTATATAAGACAGGGCTACAAGCAAAATGAACTTATAAAGATATAGTTCATATGATCAGCTACCTGTTACATCATTTTCCATGTGTTACAGAATTCAGATGCCTATACATAGATTTTCTTCACCTGAGAGTGCATTTTATTCCCATTGTGGACTGAGCTCCCAGAGGCTCAGTGTATACTGATGACAGACTGAAATGCCTGAAATACTTGAATCAGGGCCACCACTGCTCTGAGGGTAGATGCCAAATGAGCCCTTACAGACCTGAAAGACCTAAACTACTCCTCCATAAAGCTTAATCATTAGCTGGGACATGGAGAAACCTAATTCTTGCATTTGCATTATAAATCCAGCTTAATGTAAGAGTATACATGGGTATCTCAAGTATTTCCAGCAATATCTCTCCATTGTCAGTAGAAAGGAGCTCCTTATCTATAGAATGGGGATCAAGAGTTGCTGCAGTCTTTCATAGCTCAGTGGAATGCGTCTCCTGGGATCTCATGCTCTCAGCATCAGAGCAGAGTAAGGCCATACAAAACCTCAGGGGAAGTAAGGAGTGACCTGGGAAGGGGGTTCCTGGGGTGACTGACCAAAGCAGAACTGAGGAGCCTACTCAAGTGAGCCAAGCGAATCAAAAGCACCAAGGCCGTGTGAGTTGTAGGATGTGGAGGGTGGGGGTAGGGGCAGCTGAGGTTCTAGGCCTCCTTCTTTACCCCTGATAATGGGGCTAGAAAACACAGGAGCAGGCGTGCTCTTTGCTGGCAGGCCTTCTGATTCCAGATGAAGGGGGTCAAAGGTCTCCTGACAAACCAGGTTATGCACTATCATCCATATAATATACACTTCAACTCTCACTTTTGCTCAAACTGATCTCTGACTACAATTTTTATACTATGTGTGAAAATTTATACATATTTAAGATCAAGTATAGGTAATGTTTTTTTATCCCCTGTTGGGAAACAAAACAAAACAATACAATACTCTTCTTTCTCCAAACTCCCCAAGCACCTTTTACACATTTCTCATGGCATCTTTCTGTCTTACGTTATGTATCATTGCATCAACTACATCAACTAGCAACATGAGACTGTGAGCAATTTGCTGGCCAAGAACAGTGCCATCTTTGTATTCCCTATAGCACCTAGCACAATAACATCACACACTGGTTGTTCAATAAATATTTACTAACTGACATATGAGGTATAAATTAGGTAGTTACAATAGAAACTATTTTTCCTTACTGCGTAGAGCTCAGATTTATAGTCACAGATAACACCTATTTAAGTGCTTACTCTCTATCAAGCACAGTTTTACATCCATCAAATCATTTGATTCACATAGTAATCATAGGGGTTGTATGGTCCTGCTATTTCTGTTTAATAACTGAGGAAACTGAGGCCCTGAGAGGTTAAACAAACTGTTCAAAGTCAGACAGGAAGTAAATGGCAGAGCTGGGGCTAAAACTAAACAAGTGGGTTGCTGGACTCAAGAGTCTTGTACATTTACCTCATGGTCTGGTTGGTAGAATAAGGGTGGAGTTGGAGGTAAAAGAATTATTTCTGGAGAAAAGATGCAAGAGACAGAGAGTGCCTTGAGATAACATTTACTTATTTACTTATTCTCTTCTTTCTCAGTTTACTTATTCTCTTCTTTCCTTTTCCTTTCTATCCTGAACTCTTTTCTTTCTACATTTCCTTCTGTTTCAACTAGGGCTTTGGTTTAAAGGCCACAGAACTTATGGCTTTTAAACCACAACAACACTGCCTTATGAAGGAAGGAAAGGGGTTTATTGGTGAAATGTGGGGTAGCTCACAGAATGAGAGGGAGGCCTGAGTAAGCAGGCTCAGAAGGCAAGAACAAGGGGAGCTTCCTGTCCCAGGCCAGAGGTCTGCTGTGTCTCCTCTAGGCATCTCCACCATGAGTCCCTTCCTACCATTTTAGTCTTTAGTTCCTTGGTTCGGGTTTCACATTCCAGAGAGAAGAGGAGCACCTGTTCAGCTTAGCTCGGGACATCTTCTAGGTCAGACCCACCAGGCTACATATAATGGAGAAGGGTAAGTGGTCCCTAAGTTAAACTGTGTTTTTTACCAAAGGAGAGCAGAATAGATACTGGGCAAAAAAAAAGGATTCATGATACCTATCTTTTATCTTAAAAAAAAAAAGTCCTTTAGGTCTTTTTCCATTCTGCCTAATCACCCATTAAAGCCAGGGCCAGGCTCCCTCACGACTCTCAGACCCCTGCCGAAGTGGGGACCCATGGCCAAGTCACTCTTTCCTGCTGTTTATCTGGGTTCCATACTGTCTCGTGGTCCTTTCTCATCATCTCACTCCAGCGCAGACATTAACTAGGGACTTCACACTTATGTTTAGCAACTGTTAGTTAAAACACACTGTTTTCAATTCTTTCGTCAATAGTCTCCACAACTTTTCATCTGAGGAAATAAAACAGGTTAGAAATTTGGCCTATTTGTTCATATAGGTATAAAGTATAAAGTATAAAGTATAAAGTAAGACCATGTACTGCTTGAATTTCAAACTTAGAAACTGAGTATAAATAAAAAAATTAACAGAAAGATTAATATTTTGGTATAATCAACATAAGAAATTTCAAGTTTTAAGTTGAAACTCTAACATGAATTTTTTTTCCCTAAGCCTCACTGTATATCCCTCTCCAGCTTCATGTATGTGTATATACACATACATACTCGCATATGCATTTATACATGTATGTATAGATGTATACACATATACACCCATATACAAATACTCTTTGTGTATGATAAAACATATATAACATACACAGGATAATTCCCAAGTGTTACCTGATTTCATAAAACTTTATGTTACTTTATGCATTATTATTCTTTTTGACACTTTGATCAGAAAGTCATATGATAAGAGGAAAACTCATTAAGCAGAGATCCAAGATTTGTCTGAGTTTATCAGGTAATGACTGAATTAAATATGCAAGATTTTAAGTTTCCAGTATAGATTAGCATACAGACCCTTATGCTTTAAAAAAACAATTAGAAAAGCATTTAGTTCCTGTTTTGTAAAGATAACTTTTAAATATTACGTCTACTATTAAGCCGGAGGTAATTGAGTTTAAGATGTGAATGGTAACTAGCATGTAGTGGGCCTTGCTCCCCTTCTTCCAGATTACCAAATTCTGGCCGTCGTTTCCTTCTCTTCAAAGACAGTTCTCCCTTTGGTTTGATTCCTCTTGGCCTCTTCTTTTTATCTGCCTAAAGTGGACCTCTGTTGTTTCCTGAATATATTTCTTTTCTGATAAACTGCACCCTTTCTTTGGGTAAAGTGTCTTAATCATATCTTTTTGAGCTATTGTGTAATTCCCCTGGTCAGAGCAATTGGCTCAGGGTTGGACAGAACAGCTCAATTTGGGTACAACTATTGGAATTAACTGGATAAAGAGGCTTTGTTTGCAATAAGTCTTGTTGCTAGATGAAAACTATAAGCCTGGAATTGCTAGGGGCCACTGGATTGGGAGAATGTGCCTAATAATAAAGAGTATATGGGATCAAGTGGACTTGGAACACTCCTGAGCAAATTTGAAACCAGATCTACCCATGAACTGTTCATTTGCTTGAGGAAAAAAATTAATTTTTTGGCTGAAGCTATTTTGGACTTCTGTCCCTTGCAACATAAAGAATTATGAAGAATACATCATTTTTCACATGTTATTGTCACTGTTTTCCAGCAAAACTCAAATCTGTCTACCAGTGGTTCTGTCTGTTGGGATTCTAGCTCCAAAGGTTTTATTCCCATTTGTCATAACAGAACAACCTAGAATGTGAGGCTTAGCTCAATTCCCATTTACCCAAATACTTTCTGATTATGCAGATTTGCATTTAGTTTAAAAAGGCCCAGCTATTTAGTCTAGGGTTTATTTCTGTATTCAACAAATAAGTCATCTCCAATACTACTGATTGAGGGTCTGTAATACCCAGAAGCTTACAGAAAAACCTTTTCTCTATGAACATTTGCTAGTTGTTTTAAGAAAGAGATGAAATTAACATTCTGTTAGTTCTATGCTTAGGGCATTCAGTTAAAGAGCAGGTCCATGGAGTGGGGGAGGGGTGTGAAAGGTGAACAGAGTTTGAGTGAAAACAGACTTCACAAAGCCCCAGATTAACATTCAGCCTGATGGGGAGAAAATAAAAATAAATCATTCAAAACTGAATGCTAGTACATGATACTTCACTACTTAAAGTTTTGTAAATACAAAGCATTATTTCACACTAGTTTGTAGCATTGTCCTTGTTGTAGGGGAAGTCTAAGTTTAAGTCCTAGCACTGTGACCTTAGACAATGTAATTAACCTGTCCTGCCTCAATTTCCTTATCTGTGAAGAGGAATCAAATAACACTATACACCTCATAGAGTCACTGTGCAAAATAAATAAGACAATGAATAATACTAATATACTGTGTCATAGTTTGGGAAGGAGGGCTAACAGAACTTAACAAATAGGAGCTCTGATTAAGGTCAGACATTCCTTTGCAAAAATCAAATAATTTTCCAACAATCTAGTTTGTTGACAACATTCATCTAAGCAAATTTCATTTGAGCATTATCTTTTTTCATGGGTTTTACTCACATACTCAGAAACTTGGTTTCATATACATATTTATTCTTCTACTCAACAGAGACCAAGTCAACATTGCTGTCCCTAAAACTCTCTTTACACTGCAACACCAAAAAGGAAGAGTGTGATGTTTAATTACTTTCTGCTTTCTTTAGGTAAAGAGATTACCTAAACAACCCAAGAGAATTACCATGTTGAGGTGGCCATTGAGAGAGTTAACAATGAAGCACAAAGTTATAAAAACAAAAGTTTAAGTCTGAGCATATAAGGAAAGTATTCTTCCTTCTCTAGAATATCAGTAACTATCACTTATAAAATCTTTCCAAATGAAAGGCATAAATTTTAAGGATTTAAATACTGCAGGTCCTAAGGCACCATGCCCTATCTATTCATTTTACTTTTATTCATAGTCTCCAAGTGTTTGGTTTTATGACTGTCGGCTACCCTAGCCCTTAGAAAAGGCCCATGTCATCACCAATACTAGAACAAGAAACCAAATGCTGATGGTGTAGTTCATCCAGATCAGTACTTTCTTTGTTCAAGTAAGGGTAGGCAGAAAGGATTTCTTTCACCCATGAAAATGCCCCAAGTTCGGTCAACATTTCTGGAAAGGATTGAATAGTTTTCAAATTCCAAAATAAGTGATTAAAAAGCAAACAAAAGAGGCTTTCTTTCCTTAGACTCCACTGAAGAATGTGACCACTAAAGAAATGTATTAGGCCATGTATGCACTGCGTGTTTCAATCTCAGCACCTTGCAGTCTGAGAACAAGAATATCAGGAATGATTTCAATTGTCTAAATAATTACAGTCATTAGCATCATGCTCCCAGGGCAGTTGAATAACCCAGCTCGCTTGTTGGCTAAAAATAAGTACCAAAATGTCCCCAAGAAAAAGTCAAGGCAGAAGGTAAGTATCCTAATTAAAAACACTTAATGAAGCATCATCATAATCAAGAAAAATCAGTATTTGAATTTAAGTATATTATAATTATCATGCTTGAGAACATTACATCCATCTTGACCATAAAGATGTAACTACTTTGTATATCTTAAAACGTGTCCAATGATGTCACATTTTGCTCCAAAGTAGATATTTGGCTAAAAATCCATTTTTATAATTTTCAGCATGCTAATTAACCAGTATTTAGGTAACTGGACCTTCAAATAGCTGACACTGTGGCACCATATGTACCTCAAGTAGCAAATAAATGAAAGACCTAAAATATTCACTTCAAACTCTCTAAACTCTTTACAAAATAAGTCTGTATTCTTTCCAGAAGCTTCTACATAGGCTGTTATGCAAAAATATTTATTGAATGCCTACTATGCTAGTACTATTCTGGGCCCTAGGGACAAAAAAAGTGAATACAAGAGAAAAAAGTCCCTGCATTCATGGAACTTATATCCTAGTGGATGAAACAGATAATTAACCAGATAAATTAAGTTTAATTTATGATAGGTTAGGTAGTGATAAGTATCAAGGAAGAAAGAAAAAACATAAAGAAGTAGTTGGGAAGAGTTGTTGAAGAAAAAAGGGCAACTTTTAGATGGAGGACAAGGGGAAGGCCTCTCTGCAAGGGTGACCTGTGAGCCAAGCCCTGCAGAGAAGGAGACGCAATTTTCTGGGAGAACACTTGGAGCCAAGAGATCAGGAAGTGTGAATGCCTAGCGTGTTCTAAGCTGTGAGGAGGGCAGTGTGGCCAAGCTGAGTAGGCAGGAGGAGAGAGCTAAGACAGGAGACAATGCAGAGGTGTGACATGCTCTTGGATTTTGACAGGATCTCCCTGGCTGCTGTGTTGAGAATGGATGTAGGCAGGTGAAGGCAGAAACAGGGAGACTAGTTAGGATGTTTTTACAGTGATTAGGCAAGAGATGACAATGGTTTGGGTCAAGGTGGTGTTGAAGACATGGTGATGAATTACATAATTCTGAATATATTTTGAAACTATCAGGAATTTCTGATAAATCAGAGTAGGTAAGAAAACGAAATGAGTCAATAACTCCAATGTTTTTGGCCTGAGCAACTGTAAAGATGGAGCTGCCACTAACTGATAGGAGCAAGTTTGGTTATAAGGAGATGAGGAAGTCAATTTTAGACATTTTAAATCTGAAAGGCCAATTAGACATCCAAGAGGAGATGGTGAGTGAGCAACAGGTAAACAAGTCTGGAATCCAGGTAGAGGTCTGAGCTTTAGTTATAAACCTGGGTGCCATAGTTTATAGGTGGAATTTGTAGCCAAGATACTAGATTAGATACTTAGGAAGTAAATATAAACAGGAAATATAAGATACTCAAGTTCCAAGCTCTTGGATGTTGAGATGTCTAGGAGGTAAGGAAGAACTAGCAAAGAAGACACAGAAGGGTAGAAGTAAATTACCTATACGGTAGATCTGAATCACTTCTATGGTATTTTTAATATATGCATGTTGTTTAGTGAATAGCTAAGAAAACTTGAAATGCCTCACAGAACAAAATCTAACTCACTGTGAGCCCCAGGGACCAGCACTGTACCAACTATATAATAAACACTAAACATATTTGTTAAATGAATAAATTCAGGATCTTGAGGGTTCAATTTAGCTGAACAAATATTTATTGAACATATTGTAGTTCCAGAAATTGAGCAAGACATTGGGAATACAAAGATAAGTAAATAGATACCTGTCCAACAGAGGTAACAGATAGGTTAATTTGGTAGTAAATTGTTTTAATCTTTTGTCAAGGGTAGCATCAAACCAGTAAATATACCAGGTATAGATAAAAACAGTATGTTCTTTAAAGAGAATGATAGGTCTCCCTTTAAGAAAAAAAAACATTTTTTGTTAAGACCTGATTTTCTACCCTCCCTTTTAGCAAGATGTATAAGAAATTACAGTGAAAATTTTGGAAAATTCATGATTCAAGAGTATATGTAAATGAGCTAGATTATAAACTATAATTTTCTTCAAAATTCTGTATTAAAGACTTTTTTTGAGGGTTCAATAAAAGTCTGATGTCAGGATACTAATTTGGAGTTTAATACATAAAATTCAAAAACATTTATAAAAAATCAGATGTTCTCCCTCAAATATTTTTTAAACAAAAGAACTATCTTCCTTAAAGCAATTATTTTTGTTTGCCAAAATCATTAACAAATTTATACTCATACCAACACATGTAAAACTCATAAATCAAACACACACACACACACACACACACACAGTTTGATGGATGGCTAGAGAAATCAGTGGTTAAATAGGGAGGCAGGTGGGCTAGAAGACTGACAGACATACAGGCATAATAAATAATAAAAAAGCTAAATGTTTAAATACTGACTTTGTTGAAATTATAATATTAGTCAAATATTACCCACAAGATTATTACTAAATCATGAGTGGCCATTTTTAATATTCTAAATATTTCAGTTCTACCTTTCTAAATCAAACCATTAACAAATCAGTAATCCAGACTACTGTGAAAGAATAACGCTCCTCAGTTAGATATTTGCCTTACCCCCTCACAGAACGTGCACACGTCATACAATATGAGTATATGTCATATATGAATACATCAAGAATGCATATATACAATTGAAATTGCTATAACCTCAATAACTGCTTCTATTTTTTCTGAGTTATTTAAAATGTCAAATAATTCAAGTTCTTTATTCAACAAATTTTTCCATTTTAGTGCTCTTTACAACCTTGCTTTTAGTAACCTAGTTAGTAAAGAGTCATTTTTCAAAACCTGCTTGTTTGTCAAAAGTCACATACTTTTAGATGTTTTACTTATGTTATTCACATAGTTAAAATTCCAAAACACTGAAGTGCTAACAATTTCTGAGTCTGCTAAGTGTCTATGAACAACATGTCATTGTTTTAACTGTTCTTAATTACACAGCTATCAATTAACTAGTCAAGCCATTGAAGAGATAAAATATTTTTTTCTCTAATCAGATTATTGTACTTATTTTAGAAATGGAATGTTCTGGACAGAAGGCCTCAAAAAAAGTTTCAGGTCCAATTAATCATCATACCTATTACTTTTACTGCTTAAACTACTCTCAAAGCTTTTCATTTTTCTTCATTCTTACTGCACTGCTTAGTTCCAGAAATTAGTATCTCATGCTAGGATGCCAATATGTTCCCCAACTTGTAACTGGAATGATTTTTCTAAACACATATCTCATGATGTCATTCCCCCTAACTCTACTTCTTAAAAATCAGGTTTTAATCCAAGAAATTGTAAATTAGGAAGGGGCTTTGGGAATTGGTCCCTGCCTGCTTCTCAGTCACATAGCCTCACCATGCTTACTTTCTCTGCCCAAACTTAGTGGCTCATCCACACTGATGTATAAATGTCTACAACTGGCTACAGTCTCTCTCTTCTGGGGGTGCTGCACATGTCTGTTGTTCCTCTTGCCACTGCATAGAGAAGTCAAAATCTATGACTAACTAAATTCTACGTATCCTTGAAACCTCAGATATAGTCTCCTCTTCCCAAACTCTCACCTCTGCTTTCATTAGACACCATTCCTGACCACAAGTTCAGCCTGTCTTAGAGCTCACCATACTTAACTATCTCTCTTCCCTAATAGGCTGTAAGCTCCTAGTGGGCAGGAACTATGTCTTATTCATGGTTTTACCTCTACTATTTAGCAGAGTGTTTGGCATATAATTAGCACCCAATGAGCATTCTAGTCATTGGATGAATGTATTATAATAGCACATCTATTTAGAGAGAATGTCTAAAGTACCAAAGCTTGGGGGAAAATGAACTGCAAGCCAGTAGTAGCACCTGCCAACATTGGGTGTTTCAAGTAGAAGTGAAAAGTAAGCAGGGACCAAGTGGGACTTGGGCTTCCTGCCTATGAAGTCCAGGCTGTGAGATGGAATGGATGACAGCATGGCAGGAAATATCATCATAGACTGAAGAAGCTGACTGCTAAACTTAGTCCAACATTTTTTAAATTGTAACTTTTCAGATTCTCTTACATTGCAGAATGTCACTGACAGTTCACAGACCTGTCTCTAAAATGACAATTAATACCCAAGATAGCAATTCTAGCCATTTCCAAGGAGAACCATCTGACCCATTTACTTAGGAAGGCAGAACTTTCATAAGCATCCATGATTTTATATGTAATTAACTGTTTGAGAAAACTGTGCTTTCAAAATATGGTTGAACAAAAGAGGTAGTAAATCTCTTTAATGACTCTCAAGGGCAAATTCCAATGGAATTTATATTAAGAATAGTTTCAGTTGTTTTCTGAGAAATATTCAAACTACTTATTCTATCAGTCTTGGTGGCCTATAGTATATGAGAAACACATAGGTCAGACTTCTAATTATCTTAAAACATGCCTTAAAAATTTTAATGTCTAGCCTTGGTTTCTTACCTCCAACTAATAAATGACTATGTCTTACTTGTTCTTCAATTTCAGTTAGGAGTTTTAATTGAATTTTATAAAACTTGATTCAAAAAAAACATTGTAGGGATTCTAGCTTCTGGTCTGGCATGTAAGGAGCTTTAAAGTCACTACTCTGTTCTAACAAGTAGAAAGTTGAACAAACTAAAAGATTAACAGTTCTTTATAGATCTGTCAAAGAAGATCATAGGATGAACAACTGCCCCCCAAACTGAAGAGACAGTCAGGCAGAAACAGAATATCATAACTTACTAGAGCAGAAACTTCTACAGGAATTCCAGGGGGGCCTAGTCATGCGGGAATCCTTTTTACCTGCAGGAGCCCACAATGAATATCAGAGAAAAATCTCCTTGTGCTTCTAGCAATAAGTGGGAAAAAGGAACCATTATGAAATATGGCCAAGCATTCTGTTCTTTTTTAACAAGGCTTGCCTTAAGAAGAAAGTATTTTACCAGAGCCTAAACTTCTGGGTTATTAACAGCACTTAACTGACCTGGGGGAATAGAAATGCCCAATTTACTCAGCTCCCGCCTTTCAAGTGGAAGAAGGGAAATATCCAAATGTAGCTCCCTCTAATCATCTGTCCCATCCTAAGGGGAGGAAAAAAAACAAAAAGAAAGCAGAACCAAGAAATACTGCTCAAGTTCACAGTCCAAGGGCAGAGGCTCACCAAAAGACTGAGACCTAATCATAGGACTGTACCTACTTCCCCTACCTCAACACCTTACCACTACATTACTGAAGGCCTATGTACTACAGGTCCTATTATCCAGTACATCATTTCCACCTTTCAACAAAAAATTAAAAGACATACTAACAGATGAAAAGCAAGCTTTGAAGAAACTTAACAAGTATCAGAGCCACAGTCAGATATGGCAGGAATGTCGGAATTATCAGACCATGAATTTTAAAAGCTATAATTAGTAAGCTAAGGGAATTAATTGGTAAAGTAGATAACTTACAAGAACATATGGGTAATGTAAATAGAGAGATAGATGGAAATTCTAAGAATCAAAAAGAAATGCAGAAAAAAAATAACATAAAGGAAGAATGCCACTGATGAGCTCATTAGCAGACTGGACATGGCTGAGGAAAGAATCTCTGAGCTTGAGGAAATGACAATAGAAACTTAAAAAAAACTGTATAATAAAACAATAAGAATATAGAACAAGGGAAACAAAGAGAAAACAGAAACAAATATGGTAGATATTAATCCAGCTATATCAACAATCACTTGAAACATCAATGAACTAAATATCCCAAATGAAAGAGATTGTCAAAGTGGATAAAAAAAAAAGACCCAACTGTAAATTGTCAGTAAGAAACTTGCTTTAATTATAAAGACACATATACATTAAGAATAAAGAGATGGAGAAAGATATACCTTCATACTACTCAAAAGAAAGTTGGAGTAGCTATGTAATTTACATACAGAGCAGACTTCAGAGCAAGGAAAGTTATCAGGGAGAAAGAGGAGCATTACTTAATGATAAAAGGATCAATACTGCAAGAAGATATAACAATCCCTAATGTGCATGTGCCTAACAACACAACATCAAAGTATGTAAAGGCAAATAGTGATAGAACTGTAAGAAGAAGGTAAATCTATTATCATAATTCAGGACTTTAACATCCTCCATCAAAAATGAACTGATCCAGAACTCAGGGGAAAGATGGTGGTGTGAGCAGTGTTGTGGAAATCTCTTCCCAAAACCACATATATTTTGAAAATATAGCAAATGCAACTATTCCTAAAAGAGTGACCAGAAGTAAAAGTACACCAGCCAGTCTACATATGGGAAAGGTGAACATCTCATGGAAAAGGGTAAGGTAAAAACCTGCGACCTGGCAGAACCCGAGCACTGAGCACTCCCCCCACCCCAGCTCAAAGGCAGGAGGAAGAGAATCAGAGCGGGGAAGGAGTAAAAGCACAGGGTTGCTAAATACCCAGCCCTAGAAATCTTCCCAGAGAGCGCAGATCCAAATTGCTTGGTGTTCTGGAGATTAGAGTAGCTGAAAAGCAAAGTCTAAGACTAAGACTGTGAATGGTTTCCCACAACTGGCTGCCATGGCACAAAAGAAAAGTAGGCACTTTAAAAATCTTAAAGGGGCAAGGGTTTAGGAGAAGGAACAGGTGGACACAATTGTCCTGGCACACTCAGCCCAGCAGGCTGGGAATATTCAGAGCTTCAGGCACCCTAGACCACTGGTTGACAATGCAGGCCCAAGGCCCTGCACTGTGATAAGAAGCCTGCTGTTCCTTCCTCCCCTGCCAGCACCTGAGCCCAAACCGGGTGTCCCTGCCTTTGCTGTAGATCAGCCAGAGAGCAACCCTGCCTACAGCAGCTACACAGCTTAATGCAGAGGCTTCTCCCTACTCACAGCCAACCAGCCCAGACTCAGAGGCTGCTCCCTGCATGTGGCTGACTGGCACAAACAGGCAAGATGGGTGCCGAGACCAGGAGTCATGAAGGAGCTTTGTTCTCATGGCAGAACACATGCCGCTCGACTGCGACCCCTGCCAGTGCCCTAGGCTTATCCCAAGGGCCACCCCACCCATGGCAGCTCAGGGGATTAATCCAGAAGCCGCTCATTGTGGGCAGTTAAGTGG
Source organism: Manis pentadactyla (assembly GCF_030020395.1). Lineage (NCBI taxonomy): Eukaryota > Metazoa > Chordata > Mammalia > Pholidota > Manidae > Manis > Manis pentadactyla. The sequence continues at coordinate 96,170,979 of NC_080023.1, forward strand.
CACAGACAACGGAGACAGGCATGGTGAACAGCAAGCAGGAAGGGACTTTGTCCTCCCAGCTAACATCTGCACCACTTGCCAGCGACCACTCCCATCACACCATGACTATAAAAGGAAGAAGAACCTTCTTCAATCCAAAATCCCTCAAACACCAGAAAGAGGGCTCAGTGAGACTGAAATCACCAAATGTCCTGAAAAAGATTTCAAAATAAAAGACATAAGCATGCTGATGGAGCTATAGAATAATATTCAAGAGTTAAGGGATGAATTCAGGATGGAGATAACAGAAATGAAACAAACAATAGATGGATTTAAAAGCAGATTAGATGAGGTGGAGGGGACAGTTAACGGGATAGAAATCAGAGAATAGGAAAACAGAGAAGCTGGGGCAGAGAGAGAAAAGAGATCTGTAGGAATGAAAGAATATTAAGAGAACTATGTGACCAATAAAAACAGAACAATATTCACATTATAGGGAACCAGAGGTAGAAGAGAGAGAAAAATGTACAGAAAGTATCTTTGAATAAATAATTGCTGAAAACTTCCCCAATCTGGGGAAGGAAATTGTCTTTCAGGCCATGGAAGTTAACAGATCTCCCAACACAAAAGACCCAAGGAGGACAACACCAAGACATATAATAATTAAAATGGCAAAGATCAAAGACAAGGACAGAGTATTAAAAGCAGCCAGAGAGAGAAAAAAGATGACATACAAAGGAAAACCCATCAGGCTATCATAAGACTTCTCAGAAGAAACCTTACAGGCCAGAAGAGAGTGACATGATATATTTAATGCAATGAAACAGAAGGACCTCAAACCAAGAATACTCGACCCAGCAAGATTGTCATTTAAATTTGAAGGAGGGATTAAACAATTCCCAGATAAGCAAAAGTTAAGGGAATTTACCTCCCTCAAACCATCAAGGAAGTGCTCTAGATGGAAGTGTACCTAAGGTTAAATAGAAGTCACCAGAGAAAATAAAACCACAGCAAAGGAAGTAGACCAATTTAATGCTAATCAAATGAAAAATTAAATCAGCTACCCACAAAGTCAGTTAAGGGATACACAAAGAGTATAGTATATGACACCTAACAGATAAAGAGTGGAGGAGGAAGAAAAAGAAGGGAGAGAAAAAGGAACCATCAGACTGCATTTACAATAGTGTAATAAGTGAGTTAAGAAATAGATAGTAAAGAAGCTGCCCTCGAACCTTTGTTAACCATGAATCCAAAGCCTGCAATGGCAATAAGTACATACCTAATGATAATCACCCTAAATGTAAATGGACTGAATATACCAATCAAAAGACACAAAGTTACAGAATGGATAAAAAGCAAGACCCATCTTAATGCTGCCTACAAAAGACTCACTCCAAACCCAAAGACATACACAGACTAAAAGTGATTGGATGGAAAAAGATACTGCATGCAGGTGAAAAAAAGCAGGTGTTGTAGTACTTGTATCAGACAAAATAGACATCAAAACAAAGAATGTAACAAGAGACAAAGAAGGACATTACATAATGATAAAGGGGTCAGTCCAAGAAGGGGATATAACCATTATAAATATATATGCACCCAACACAGGAAAGCCTACATATGTGAAACAAATACTAACAGAATAAAAGGGGGAAATAGAATGCAATGTGTTCACTTTAGGAGACTTCAACACACTACTCACTCCAAAGGACACATAAACCAGACAGAAAATAAGATAGGACACAGAGGTACCAAACAACACATTAGAAAAGATGGACCTAACAGTCATCTATAGAATACTCCACTCAAAGGCTGCAGAATAAACGTTATTCTCAAGTGCATATGGAACATTTTCCAGAATAGACAACATACTAGGCCACAAAAGGAGCCTCAGTAAATTCAAAAAGATTGAAATTCTACAAACCAACTTCTCAGACCACAAAGGTAGAAAACTAGAAATAAATTGTACAAAGAAAGAAAAAAGGCTCACAAACACATGGAGGCTTAACAACATGCTCCTAAATAATCAATAGATCAATGATCAAATTAAAATAGAGATCAAGCAATATATGGAGACGAATGACAACAACAGTACAAAGCCCCAATTTCTGTGGGACACAGTGAAGGCAGTTCTAAGAGGAAAGTATATAGCAATCTAGGCCTATTTAAAGAAGGAAGAACAATCCCAAATGAATAGTCTAAATTCACAATTACTGAAACTGGAAAAAGAACAAATGAGGCCCAAAGGCAGTAGAAGGAGAGACATAATAAAGATCAGAGAAGAAATAAATAAATTGAGAAGAATAAAACAATAGAAAAAATTAATAAAACCAACATATTTTTCTTTCAGAAAATAAACAAAATAGATAAACCCCTAGCCAGACTTATCAAGAAAAAAAGAGAATCCACACACATAAACAAAATCAGAAATGACAAAGAAAAAATCACTATGAACATTACAAAATACAAAGAATTATTAGAAAATAGTATAAAAAATTGTATGCTAACAAACTGGATAACCTAGAAGAAATGGACAACTTTCCAGGAAAATACAACCTTCCAAGACTGACCCAGGAAGAAACAGAAAATCTAAACGGACCAATAGTAGCAACAAAATTGAATCAGTAATCAAAAACTACCCAAGAACAAAATCCCTGGACCAGATGGATTCACCACTGAATTTTATCATGCCTTTAGAGAAGACATAATACCCATAATACTTAAAGTTTTCCAAAAAGTAGAAGAAGAGGGAATGCTTACAAACATTCTACAAAGCCAGCACCACTCTAATACCAAAACCAGGCAAAGACACCACACAAAAAGAAAACTACAGACCAATATCCTTGATGACTATAGATGCAAAAATACTCAACAAAATATTAGCAAACTGAATTAAAAAATACATCAATAGGATCATGTATCATGATCAAGTTGGATTTATGCCAGGGATGCAAGGATGGTACATTAAAAAATGCATCAACATCATCCACTATATCAATAAAAAGAAGGACAAAAATCACATAATCATCTCCATAGATGCAGAAAAAGAATTTGACCAAATTCAGCATCCATTCATGATAAAAACTCTCATCAAAATGGATAGAGGGCTAGTACCTCTACATAATAAAGGCCATATATGAAAAACCCATAGCCAACATCATACTTAACAGTGAAAAGCTGAAAGCTTTTTCTCTAAGATCAAGAACAAGACAATGATGCCCACTCTCTCTACTTTTATTCAACATAGTTCTGGAGGTCCTAGCCATGGCAATCAGAAAACACAAAGAAATAAAAGCCATCCAGATTGTTAAGGAAGAAGTCAAACTGTAACTGTTTGCAGATGGCATGATATTGTCCATAAAAAACCCTAAAGAATCCATTCCAAAACTACCTGATCTAATATCTGAATTCGGCACAGTTGCAGGATAAAAAATTAACACACAGAAATCTGTTGCATTCCTATACACTAACAATGAACTAGCAGAAAGAGAAATCAGGAAAACAATTCCATTCACAATTGCATCAAAAAGAATAAAAAAGCTAGGAATAAACCTAATGAAGAAAGCGAAAGACCCATACCCTGAAAACTACAAGACACTCATGAGAGAAATTAAAGAGGACACTAATAATGGAAATTCATCCCATGCTCTTGGGTAGGAAGAATTAATATTGTCAAAATGGCCATCCTGCCTAAAGCAATCTAAGGATTCAGTGTAATCCCTATCAAAAGACTGGCAGCATTCTTCAATGAACTGGAACAAATAGTTCTAAAACTCATATGGAACCACAAAAAACCCCTAATATCCAAAGCAATACTGAGAAGGAAGAATAAAGCAGGGGGGGATTATGCTTCCCAACTTCAAGCTCTACTACAAAGCCACAGTAATCAAGACAATTTGGTACTCACCCAAAAACAAACCCATTGATGAATGAAACAGAATAAAGAGTCCAGATATTAACCTTAGCATACATGGCCAATTAATAAATGATAAAGTAGCCATGGTTATACAATGAGAAGTGACAGCCTCTTCAACAGCTGGTGTTGGCAAAACTGGACAGCTACAAGCAAGAGAATGAAACTGGATTACTGTCTAACTCCATACACAAAAGTGAAGTTGAAATGGATCAAAGACCTGACTGTAAGTCATGAAGCCATAAAACTCTTACAAGAAAGCATAGGCAAAACTGTCTTGAGTATAAACATGAGCAACTTCTTCATGAGCATATCTTCCCAGGCATGGGGAACAAAAGCAAAAATGAATAAGTGGGGCTATATCAAACTAAAAAGTTTCTGTACATCAAAGCACACCATCAGTAGAATAAAAAGCCATCCTACAGTATGGGAGAATATATTCATAAAGGACATATCCAATAAAGGGTTGACGTCCAAAATATATAATGAGCTCATACGCTTTAACAACCAAAGAGCAAATAATCCAATTAAAAAATGGGCAGAGGATCTGAACAGACACATCTCCAAAGAAGAAATTCAGATGGCCAACAGGCGCATGAAAAGATGCTCCACATCGCTAGTCATCAGAGAAATGCAAATTAAAACCACAATGAGATATCACCTCACACCAGTTAGGATGGCCACCATCCAAGATAAACAACAGCAAATGCTGGCCAGGATGTGGACAAAGGGGAACCCTCCTACGCTGCTGGTGGGAATGTAAATTAATTCAACCATTGTAGAAAGCAGTATGAAGGTTCCTCAAAAAACTCAAAATAGAAATAATGTTTGACCCAGGAATTCCACTTCTAGGAATTTACCCTAAGAATGCAGCAGCCCAGTTTGAAAAAGACAGATGCACCCCTATGTTTATCACAGCACTATTTACAATAGCCAAGAAATGGAAGCAACCTAAGTGTCCATCAGTAGATGAATGGATAAAGAAGATGTGGTACATATACACAACAGAATATTATTCAGCCCTAAGAAGAAAACAAATCGTACCATTTGCAACAACATGGATGAAGCTAGAAGGTATTATGCTCAGTGAAATAAGCCAGGCAGAGAAAGACAAGTACCAAATGATTTCACTCATCTGTGGAGCATAAGAACAAAGCTCAAACTGAAGGAACAAAACAGCAGCAGACTCACAGAATCCAAGAATGGACTTAGAGGCACCAAAAGGAAAGGGACTGGGGAGGGTGGGTGGGAAGGGAAGGATAAGGGGATTAAGGAGCATTATGATTAGCACACATAATGTAGGAGGGTGCTCAGGGAAAGCAGTATAAAAAGTAGTGACTCTGTAGCATATTTCTATGCAGATGGACAGTGACGGTAATGGGGTATGTGGTGGGGACTTGATAATGGGGGGAATCTAGTAACCATAATGTTGCTTATGTGATTTTCTATTAATGATACTATAGTAAAAAAAAATAAATGAATTGATCCAGCATGCAGAAAATTACTAAGGACATAGTTGAAGTCAAGAGCACCATAAATTAACTGGATAAAATTGATGTCCATAGACTAAATCAACCAGATATAACTGACATCTGTAGACTACTTCATCTAACAAAAGCAGAATAAACACTCTTTTCAAACTCAAATGGATCATTCACCAGGACAGACTACATTCTGAGTCATAAAACATACCTTAAGTTTAGAAGAATGCAAATCATACATCTGTTCTCAGATCACTCATAATTAAACTAGAAATCAATAATAAAAAGATAGCTGAAAAATTGAAAATACTTAGAGATTAAAACAAAACATGGTTAAAAGAAGTAATTCAAGTGGAAATTTAAAAGTATTTTGAATTATATGAAAAGGAAAAATACAACTTATCAAAACTTGTGGGATGTAGGACACACAAGAAAATTCATAGCACTGAATGCACACATTAGAAAAGAAGATATTAAATCTTGCTTCCACTAGGAAACAAGAAAAAAAAGTACAAATTAAAAAGTAGGAAGAGAAAAAGAAATAATAAAAATGAGAGCAGAAATCAGTGAAATTGAAAACAGAAAATTGAGAACAATCAACAAAATCAAAAAAGCTAGTTCTTAAAAAAATATAAATAAAATGGATAACCCTATATCCTGGAATGAAATTAAACTAAAATAAAAAGAAAGAAGAATAGTTTCTAAGTTATTCTGAGAAAACTAACAATAAAGTGAAGACACAAATTACAAATATCAGAAATGAAAAAGGAGTTACCATGGACATTAAAAAGATAATAAAGGAACCTTATGAATAACTCTTTACCCATATGTTTGATAACCTAGATAAATGAGTCAATTCCTTGAAAAACAAAATTTGAAAAAATCACACAAGAAGAAATAGATAAACCTATTAGGTCTATCAAAAAATCAGTAAGTAATAACCTATCAATACAGAAGGGACCAAGTGAAGTCATTGGTAAAGTATACCGAACAGTTAAGGAAGAAATGATAGCAGTTCATCACAATTTAATCCAGAAAATAGAAGCAGAGTGAACACATGCCAACACACTCTATGAAGCCAGCATGTCACTCTAAAACCAAAACCAGACAAAGACACTACAAGAAGGGCTTATACAACAATATCTTTCATGAACAGAGACACAAAAATCCTTAACAAAATATTAACAAATGGATTCAGTGGTGTATTAGAAGAATTATACACCATTAACAAAAGGGACTTATTTCAGGTATGTAAGGCTGGTGTAACATTTGAAAAATAAATGTTATTCATCACACCAACAGGCCAAACTAGAAAGATCACATGATCATATTAGTTGATAAAGGGAAAACATTCCACAGAATTCAACACCCACTCAGGACAATAACCCTCAGTAAACTAGGAATAGAAGTGACCGTCCTCACTTGATAAAGAACAGCTACAAAAAAACCATAAGGTAACATCATATTTAATAGTGAGAAATTTGAAGCTTTCCCACTAAATTCAGAAATAAGGCAAGATGTCCCCTTTCACCACTCCTTTCCAACATCATGCTGAAAGTTCTAATGCAGTAACAAGACAAGGAAATAAAAGGTATACAAATTGGGATGAAAGAAATAAAATGGTCTTTGTCATAGATGACATGATTGTGTAGAAAATCCTAAAGACTCAACAACAAACTAAGTATTAAGGAATTACAACAAATTGTAGGATTCAAGGTTAATATACAAAAGTCTATGACTTTCCTATATACTAGAAATGTTCAAGTGAAATTGAAATTAAAAAGTTTATCATTTACATTATACTTCCCCCAAAATGAAATACTTAGTTCTAAGTCTAACAGAACATAAAAAAGATCTATATGAGAAAAACTACAAAACTTCAAAGAACTCAAAAAAGAACTGAGTAAATGAAGAGATATTCCATGTCCATGGAAAGAAAGATTCAATATTGTAAAGATGCCAGTTCTGACCAATTTGGTCTACGGATTCAGTACAATAGCAATCAAAATCTTGTGAAGTTATCGTGTAGGTATGGACAAACTGATTCTAAAGCTTATATGGCAAGCCAAAAGACCCAGAATAACCAATGGAATATTGAAAGAGAAGAATAAAAGCAGCAGACTAACACTACCTGACTTCAAGATTTACTATTAGGCTATAGTAATCAAGAAAAGGATAAACTGATCAATGGTACAGAATAGAGAGCCCAGAACTAGACCCCCATAAATAATAGTTACTGATCATTGACAATGAAATAAAGGTAATACAATGGAGCAAAGGCAGACCTTCAACAAATGCTGCTGAAAAAAATTGAACAGCCACATCTAAGGAAAAAAATGAATCTAGACATAGACATAATACCCTTCACAAAAATTAACTCAAATTGGACCATAAGCCTAAATGTAAAACACAAAACTATAAAAATCCTAGAAGATAACATAAGAGAATATCCAGGTAATCTTGGTTATGTGATGACTTTTAGATACAATATCAAAGTTACAATCCATGAAAGAAAGAATTGATAGGTGAATTACATTGAAATTAAAAACTTCTGCTCTGTGAAAGATGCGGTCAAGAGAATAAGAAGACAAGTCACATATTGGGAGAAAATATTTGCAAAAACATCTGACTGTTATCCAAACTACACAAAGAATTCTTAAAATTCAACAAAATGAAGAATACAATTAAAAAATAGACAACATGCCCAAAGAGACACCTCATCAAAGAAGATATAGATGGCAAATAAGCATATTAAAAGATGCTCTACATCACATGTCATCAGGCAATTGCAAATTAAAACAATGTGATATCACTATGCATCTATTAGGATGGCCAAAGTCCAAAGCACTGACAAGTCTGTAGACCAAAATGAAACTCTCACTGATTGCTGGTGTGAATGCAAAATGGTACAGCGTCTTTGGAAGATAGTCTGATGGTTGCTTACAAAGCTAAACACACTCTTACCATGCAATCCAGTGATCATTCTCCTTGGTATTTACCCAATGGAGTCAAAAGCTCATGTCCACACAAAAACCTGTACACAGATGTTTATAGTAGCTTTATTCATAACTGTCAAAACTTGGACACAAACAAGATGTCCTTCAGTAAGTTAGTGGATAAAGACTGGTTCTTCTGAGGAATGGAATATTATTCAGTGCTAAAAAGAAGAAAGCTATCAAGACATGGAAGGGTATGGAGCAAACTTAATTGCATCTTGATAAGTAAAACAAACCAATCTGAAAAGACTACATACTGTATAATTCCAACAATATGACATGGTCTGGGAAAGACAGAACTATTGAGATGGTAAAAAGACTAGTAATTTCCAAGGGTTAAGGAGAAGGGTGAGATCAATAGTTGCAGAAAAGAGGGTTTCTGTTTTTATTGAGATGATATACAATATTACTTTCAGGTATACAAAATAGTGGTTTGATATTTATATATATTAAGAAATGCTCACCATAATAAGTATACTTACAATCTATCACCATATAACATTACTGTATTATTCATTAAATTCCCTATGCTGTATTTCACATTCCTGTGACTTATTTATTTTGTATCTGGAAGTTTATACCTCTTAATAACTTTTACCTATTTCACCAATCTTCCCTACCTCCCTACCTGCTGGCAACCACAAGTTTGTCCTCTGAATCTGAGTCTGGTTCCATTTTGTTTTGTTTGTTCATTTGTTTTGTTAGATTCTACATATAAGCAAAACAATATGGGTATTTGTCCTGCTCAGTCTGACTTATGTCATTTAGCATAATACCCTCTGTGTCCACCCATGTGTGGCAAGTGGCAAGATTTCATTTTTTAATGGCTGAGTAATATTCCATTGTAATGCCACACATTCTTTACCCATTCCTCTATTGATGGACACTTATGTTGCATCCATATTGTGGCCACCTTAAGTATTGCTGAATGAACACAAGGATGAATATGTTTTTTTCAAATCAGTGTTTTCATTTGCTTTGTGTAAATACCCAGAAGTGAAAATGCTGGATCATATGATTTAAAAAAAATTTTTGAGGAATCTCCATACTGTTTTCCATGGAGCTATACAAATTTACATTGGTTCCTTTTTCCTCACATCCTTGTCAACACTTGTTACTTCCTTTTTTTTTCTGTAATAGTCAGTCTGAAAGTTGTGAAGTGATATCTCATTGTGGTTTTTATTTGCATTGCCCTGATGATCATTAGTGAAGTTGAGCATCTTTTCATGTGTCTATTATCATCTGTATGTCTTTGGAAAACGTCTGTTTGCATCTTCTGCCCATTTATTAATTGGATAGTTTGTGTTTTTTTTGGCATTATATAAGTCCTTTAAATATTTTGGATTTCAACCTCTTATTAGATATATCATTTGCAAATATCTTCTCTCATTCAGTAGGGTGCCTTTGGTTTTGTTGAAGACTTCCTTACTTGTGCAGAAGTTTCTTGGTTTTAGTCCCAATTGTTTACTTCTGCCTTTGTTGCCCTTGCCCTAGGAGATATATCCCCCCCAAAAAAATGTCAGCTAAGACTGATGTCCAAGAGTTTACTTCCTATGTTACCTTTCAGGAAGTTTATAGTCAGGTCTTACATTTAGGTCTTTAGTTCATTTTGAGTGAATTTTTTTATATGGTGTAAGAAAGCGGCCCAGTTTCATTATTTTTCATGTAGCTGTATAGTTTTTACACCACCATTTATTGAAGAGACTGTCTTTTCCCCATTATATATTCTTACTTCCTTTTTCATTAACTATGTAAGTGTGGGTTTATTTCTAGACTCTATATTCTGTTCCATTAATCTATGTGTCTATTTTTGTGCCAGTACCATACTGTTTTTATGACTATAGCTTTGTAGTATAGCTTGAAATCAAGGAGCATGATATCATCAGCTTTATTCTTTCTCATGATTACTTGGGCTATTCTGTGTATTTTGTAGTTCTATACAAATTTTATGATCATTTCCTCTTGTTATGTGAAAAATGCTACTGTTAATTGATAGGGATTGCACTGAATCTGTAGATGGCTTTGGGTAGTATGAACATTTTAACAATAATAATTCTTCTAATCCACGACCATGTTATTTTTTCCATTTATTTATGTATACTTTAATTTCTTTCATCAATATTTTGTAGTTTTCAGAGTATAGGTCTTTTACACCACTGGTAAATTCACTCCTAAGTATTTTATTATTTCTTAAGTAGTTGTAAATTGGAATGTTTTCTTAATTTATTTGTACTACTCCACTATTTAATGCATGGAAATGCAAAATATTTCTGTATATTAATTTTGTACCCTGCAAATTTACTGAATTCATTTATCAGTCCTGATAGTTTTTTTGCAGTGTCTTTAGAGTGCTTGGAGTACATTGTGTCGTGTACAAATAGGACCAGTTTTACTTCTTACCAATTTTGATGCCTTTTAATCCTTTTTCTTGTCTGATTGCTGTGGCTAGGACTTCCAGTACTTTATTGAATAAAACTGATAGGAATGGGCATACTTTTCTTATTCTTAATCTTAAAAGATTTCATCTTTCACCAATGAGTATGCTGTTAGCTATGAGTTTGTCATACATAGCCTCTATTACGTTGAGGTATATTCTCTCAGTTCACATTTTGTTGTTGTTTTTTAATCATAAATGGATGTTAAATTTTGTCATAAGGTTTTTTTTGCATCTCGAGAAAAGTCAATTTTTATTCTTCATTTTGTTAATATGGTGGATCACATTGATTTGTATATATTGAAACATTCTTGCATGCCTGGAATAAATCCCACTTGATTTGTTGTGAATGATCCTTACCATGTATTGCTGAATTCAGTTTAGAGATTTTTGTTAAGGATTTTTTTGTATCTGTGTTCATCAGAGACATTGGCCTGTAAGTTTTTGTATGTGTGTCTTTTTTAGTGTCCTCTGGTTCTGGTATCAAGGTGATTCTGGCCTTGTAGAATAAATTTGGAAGCTTTCCTTCCTTTTCATTTTTTAGAACAGTTTGAGGATGGTATTAACTCTTCTTTAAATGTTTGGTGGGTTCACCTTTGAAGCTGTCTGTCCTAGACTTTTGTTTGTTGGGAGTTTTTTTAATGCTGATTCAATTTCATTATTACTAATCATTGTGTCCATATTTTCTATTTCTTCCTATTCCAGTCTTTGGATATTCTATGCTTATAGAAATTTATCTATTTCTTATAGGTTATCCAATTTGTTGGCTATAATTTTTCATAGTAGTCTCATAATCCTTTGTATTTCTGTGTTGTTTGCTATAACATCTCTTCTTTGGCTTCTGATTTTATATATTTGAGTCCTCTCTCTTGATGAGCCTGGCTAAAATTTTGTTATTTTATCTTTATGATTAAGGAGCTTTTAGTTTCATTGATCTTTAAATATATATGTGAAAAAGTATTTTAATATGTCTGTGTGTGTGTGTGTATATATATAAGTATAGTTAATCTCATTAATTTCCACTCTAACCTTTATTATTCCTTACCTCTACTAACTTTGGACTTTGCTCTTTTTCTAGTTCCTTTAGGTATAAGTTTAAATTATTTATTTGAGAAATTTCTTGTTTCTTTTGGTAGGCCTTTATGCTATAAACTTCCCTCTTAGAACTGCTTTTGCAATGTCCCAATGATTGTAGAATATGGTCTTTCCATTTTCATTTCTCTCAAGATATTTTTTATTTCCTTTTTGGTTTCGTTGTTGATCCACTGGTTGTTTAGTACCATATTGTTTAGCCTCTCTGTGTTTCTGTTTTCCAGGTTATTTCTTATAATTGACTTCTAGTTTCATGCTGCTGTGGTTGGAAAAGATGCTTTACATGATTTACATATCTTTAAATTTACTGAGACTTGTTTTGTGACCTAACATGCTCCAGGATGCACTTGAAAAGAACGTGTGTTCTGCTGCTTTTGGATGAAATAGTCTGTAAATTCGGTCAAGTCCATCAGGTCTAATGTATTGTTCAAAGCCACTGTTTCCTTCTTTCCTGTCTTGACAATCTATGCATTGATATAAATGGGGCATTAAAATCCCCTACTATTGTGTTATGGTCAATTTTTCCTTTCATGTCTGTTAATTTTTGCTTTATATACTTAGGTCCTCTAAAGTGTAAATATTTACAATTGCTGTATCTTCTTGTTGAGCCGATCCCTTTATTATTATGCAATACACTCGTCTATCTTTTTTTTCTATTTAAGTATCATTGACATACAATCTGACGATCACATAAACAACACTGTGGTTTCATCATTCACCCATATTATCAAGTTCTCACCCTCTCTATTGTGGTTATTGTCTATCAGCATAATAAGATGCTATTACTTTTCTTTCCTGGGCTGTACTGACTTCCCCATGACCTACCTATATAACAGTGGTTGTGAATAATAGTGCCCCTTAATCACCTTCTCCCTCTCCACCCCTCCACAATACTCCCCTTTAGTAACTACTAGCCCCTTCTTGGTGTCTGTGAGTCTGCTGCTATTTTGTTCCATCAGTTTTGCTTTGTCTTTATATTCCACAAATGAGTGAAGTCATTTGGTAGTCTTTCTTTGCCTGGCTTATTTGACTGAGCGTAATACCCTCCAGATCCATCCATGTTATGGCAAATGGAAGGATTTCTTTTCTTTTTATGGCTCAATAATATTCCATTGTGTATATGTACATCTTCTTTATCTATTCATCTATTGTTGGACACTTAGGCTGCTTCCATATCTTGGCTATTGTAATAGTGCAGCAATAGACATAGGGGTGCATATATCTTTTTGAATCAGGGATCTTGTTTCCTTTGGGTAAATTCCTAGGAGTGGAATTCCTGGGCCAAATGTTATTTCTATTTTTAGTTTTTTGAGGAACCTCCATATTGCTTTCCACAATGGTTGAACTAATTTACATTCCCACCAACAGTGTAGGAGGTTTCCCTTTCTCTGCATCCTCGCCAGCATTTGTTGTTTCTTGTCTTTTTGATGTTGGCCATCCTAACTGGTGTGAGGTGATATATCATTGTGGTTTTAATTTGTATTTCTCTGATGATTAGCAATGTGGAGGATCTTTTCATGTGCTTGTTGGCCATCTGTTTCTTCTTTGGAGAACTGTCTATTCAGATTCTCTGCCCATTTTCTTAATCAGGTTATTTGTTTTTTGGTTGTTGAGGCATGTGAGTTCTTTATATAATTTTGGATGTGAACACCTTATAGGGTAAATCATTTATGAATATATTCTCATATTATAGGATGACTTTTTGTTCTGCTGATGGTGTCCTTTGCTGTACAGAAGCTTTTTAGTTTGATGTAGTCTCACTTGTTCATTTTTTATTTTGTTTCCTTTATCCAAGGAGATGTGTTCAGGAAGAAGTTGATCATGTCTATATTCAAGAGATTTTTGCCTATGTTTTCTTCTAAGAGTTTTATGGTTTCATGACTTACATTGAGGTTTTTGATCCATTTTGAATTTACTTTTGTGAATGGAGTTAGACAATAACCCAGTTTCATTCTTTTATCTATAGCTGTCCAGTATTCCCAGCCCCAGTTGTTGAAGAGGCTGTCATTTCCCCATTGCAGATCCATGGGTCCTTTATTGTATATTAATTGGCCATTTATGCTTTGGTTTATATCTGGGCTCTTTATTCTGTTCCACTGATCTGTGGATATGTTCCTGTGCCAGTACCAAACTATTTTGATTACTGTGGCTTTGTAGTAGAGCTTGAAGTCAGGGACTATAAGCCCCCTAGCTTTGTCCTTCTTCTTCAGGATTTCTTTGGCTATTCAGGTTCTTTTGTGGTTTCATATGAATTTTAAAACAATTTTTTTCTAGTTCATTGAAAAATGCTGTTGGTATTTTTATAGGGATTGCTTTGAATCTGTAGATTTCTTTAGGCAGGATGGCTATTTTGGCAATATTAATTCTTCCTCTTCATGAGCATGGTATAATTTCCATTTATTGGTGCCTTCTTTAATTTCTTTCATGAGTATCTTGTAGTTTTCAGAGTAAAGGTTTTTTACCTCCTTGGTTAGGTTTATTCATAGGTATTTTGTTGTTGTTGTTGCAATTGTAAATGGAGTTGTTTTCCTGATTTCTCTTTCTGCTAATCTGTTGTTTGTATATAGGAATACAACAGATGTCTCCTGCAACTTTGCTGAAATAAATTATTGGTTCTAGTAGTTTTTCAGTGGAGTCTTTAGGGTTTTCTATGTATAATATCATGTCATCTACAAACAGTGGCAGTTTAATTTCTTCCTTACCAATCTGGATGCCTTTTATTTCTTTGTGTTGTCTGATTTCTGTGGCTAGGACCTCCATAACTATGTTGAATAAAAGTGGGGAAAGTGGGCATCCTTGTCTTTTTCCCGATCTTAGAGGAAAAGCTTTCAGCTTTTCACCATTCAGTATGATGTTAGCTGTGGGTTTGGCTATAATATATAACTTTTATTATGTTGAGGTACTTGCCCTCTATACCCATTTTTTTGAGACTTTAATCATGAATGGACATTGAATTTTCTCAAATGCTTTTCCAGCATGTATTGAGATGATCATGTGATTTTGTCCTTCTTTTTGTTGATGTGATATATATTGATTGATTTTTGAATACACCCTTGTTTCTTGATATACTCTTTGTTTTATGCCTATTTTGTATTACTATCCCCAGCTTTGTTTTTTCTCAATCCTTTTGTATAGAATATCTTTTTCCATCTCTTCATTCTCAGTTGATATGTGTCTTTAAGTCATAAGTGAATAGGTAGCATACAGATAGATCTTCTTTTTTACCCACTTAGTAACCCTGTCTTTTGAATAGCCCATTAGTCTACTCACATTCAGAGTAAGTATTGAAAGGTATGTATTTATTACCATTTTGTTAATTGTGTTCTGGTTATTTTTGTATTTCTTCTATGTTTCTTCTTCTGTTTTCTTCCCATGTCATTTCATGATAATTTTTAGTGTTATGTTAGGATTCCTTTCTCTTCATGTGTATCTATCATGGGTTTTTGGTTTGTGGTTACCATGAGTTTCATATATAACATCCTAAGTATATAGCAGTTTATTTTAAGTTGATGGTTACTTAAGTTTGAACACGTTCTAAAGCACTACATTTTTACTCCCCTCCCCACATATTGTTCGACATATATTTATAACTTTTTATTTTGTGTATCCCTTAATTATTGTAGATATAGTTGATTTTTCTATTTTTTTGTCTTTTAACGTTCATAATAGTTTTATAAGTGATTGATCTATTATCTTTACTAAATGCTTGCTTTTACGAGTGAAATTTTCCTTTCATAATTTTCTAACTTTCTGGCCTTTTCTTTTGGAAAAGAAATGCTAAAGGAAGTCCCTTTAGCATTTCTTGTAAAGCCTGTTTAGTGGTGATGAACTCCTTTTACTTCTGTTTATCTGGGAAACTTTATTTCTCCTTCATTTCTGAATGATAACTTTTCTGAGTAAAGTATTCTTGTTTATCAGTTTTTTTCCTTTCAGCACTTTGAATATATCAAGCCACTTCCTTCTGACTTGTGAAGTTTCTGAAAGCTGAAAAATTAGCTGATAGTTTTATGGGTTTTTCTCTTTTCCTTAACTAGCTGCTTTTCTCTTGCTACTTTTAAGATAGTCTCCTTAATTTTTGACATTTTAATTATGTGTCTTAGTGTGGACTTCCTTGGGTTCATTTGGTTTGGGCTTTCTGTGATTCTGAGAATTGGATGTCCATTTCCTTCCCAAAGTAAGGGAAGTTTTCAGCAATTATTTCTTCAAATGAGTTTTCTACCTCTTTCTCTGTTCTTCTAATACCCCTATAATGTGAATGTTAGTATACTTAATGTTGTCACAAAGTCGCTTTACCTATCCTCAGTTTTAAAACTCTTTTTGGCTGTTAGCTTGATTTCCATTACCTGTCTTCCAGATTTCTGATCCATTCTTCTCCATCCTCTAATCTGCTGTTGATTCTCTCTACTGTATTTTTCATTTCAATTATGTTATTCTTTTGCTCTGACTTTTTAAAAAAATATTTTCTATCTGTTTTAAAGTTCTTATTGAATTCATCCACTCTTTTCCCAAGTTCAGTGGGCATCTTTATGACAATTACATTGAACTCTTTATCAGGTAGGTTGCTTACCTCCATCTAATTTGGTTCTTTTTCTGAGGTTTTTTTCTTATTTTTTAATTTGGAACACATTCCTTTGTCTCTTGATTTTGTCTGACTCTTTGTGTTTGTTTCTATGTATTAGGTATGTTAGCTACATCTCCTGGTCTTGAAGGTACTGGCCTCACACAAAAGGCATCTTGAGGGGCCCAGATGCACAATTCCACTTTGTCACTAGATCCAGGTGCTCCAGGTTATCCCCATGTGGGCTGCAAGCACCCTCCTTTTGTGACTGGGTAGGACTGCTGTGGGCATGCTAGTGCACAGGGCTTCTCCCCTCGTCTAGACAGTAGTCTCTTTGGATGTGTGCTGGTCCTGGCTGAGTCTGCCACACTGGATATGGCAAGGTGGTAGCCACTATGGGGGAGCACTGGTCCCAAACAAGGCTGCCCACCAGGTGTGGTGGGACAGGAGCTATTTCAGAGGTATGCTTGTCAGGGTGGATCCACAGGGAAACAGCAAGGTGAGTGTTGCTAGCAAGATAGATGGAGACATACCAGCATGGGCCTCCTAGGCTGAGGGGCAAGAATGTACCCATCAAAACTTGCATTCCCAGAGAAGTTGTTACCAATCCCTGTCCCTCTACAGATACCCAAAATTAGTCAATAAATCTCCTTCCTGCATGGCCTGGGTGAATTTCAAATTGCTGCCTCTGCTGGTCTCTGAGCAAGTGAGGTTGTTCATGGGCCCTTTAAGAGTGGAGTCTTGGTCTCCTACAGCCCTCTGGCCCTCCCTGAATTAGGCATCGCTAATTTTCAAAGCCAAACATCATGGGGGCTCATCCTCCCAGCGCAGATCCCTGCCCAGTGTGGGGCTTCATCCCTTGCTCCTCAGTCAGGACCTCCATGCCTTGATATCCCTTCCACCTGTGGGTTGCCATGCCAGGATTTGGTTCCTATCATGTCTTTGCTCCTCCTATCCTTCTTCTCTTTCTGTCTCTCTCTAACTTTGGAAGAACTGCTCTGTTAGTCTTCAGGCCATTTTCAGAGAGAGTTGCTCTATGTGTTGTTGCAGCCTTGGTTGGCCCATGGGAGGAGGTGAGCTCAGGATCTTCCTATTCTGCCATCCTCTGCCCACCTTTGAGCACAAAGTCTGTCTAGGGCAGTAAAGCTATTCCTTAGGGTACTACATTGGTGGATACATGTCATTATACATTTGTAAAATCGCTTTCAATGTACAATACCAAGAGTAAACTCTAATGTAAACTATGGACTTTGAGCGATAATGACATTCAAATGCATTACATTGATTGTAATAAATAGCAACCTATGATGTGGGAAGCCAGCAGTGGTGAGGTTGTACATATCTGGGGATGGGGTATATGGGAATTCTCTATACTTTCCATTTAATTTTACACTGAACCTAAAACTACTTAAAAAAAAATAAAGTTTATTAAAAGTGAAAAAAATTTAAAAACATGGTAAGTTTCAAAAAGTTCTAAATTTCATTTTCTTCTACTTCATAAAGATGAATGTGGGAATTGATGTAATATCAAGAAATCCAGATTTACATTAAAGAATGAAAATTACTAAATAAAAGTAAAAAAACTACTAAAGTGAACTAAAGTAAATGAAACAGAAATTTGCCTTCCAGAATTTAAGACAATTATCCCTGATGAAATTCTAAAGAAGCCATTATATAACATTCATCATGAAGAGCCTCTTTCCTCTTGTATGTTATCAACTAAAGAGTACTCTTTAGACGAGGTTGCATGTTATGCCACACAAACTGAAAGTGCCTATTAATATAACAAAACTGTGATGTGTGGGTGGAAGCCTTTAGTTTGCCACCTTGGAGCAGCACCAAAATAAATGTGAAAAGTTGAGTGTTTATTTTGCCTTTTATTCAGAAAGGAATCAAAAGGATATTATTAATCTATCCCTTTCTATTAAAAGTACAGGATGTCATAGTCACTGAAAATGTTTTCCTTAGAAAAATAACAGAATCATTACCATTTTATTGATTTTCCAATTATACTGAAATTGTTTAGTAAACCTTGTGAAAGCAGTATTTTCCTATCAGTAACCTATAATTCTAGATTTATAGATTTCCTCTGTATTGGACATTAAATTTCACTTCAACAATAGCCAAGATGTTTTGATTCGAACAGTTATGTTTTCTAAAAACAAGAAATACTTTGCAGCATCAGGGTTTCTTTGTTATTTGAAATAGCCTCCATTTTATGTAGATTGACTATTTGTTGCATATAAATTACCAACTAAAAACAAAATTTATAGATTCAACTTTGTTTTAAAAAGTATTTTAAGAGGGATAATACTTTTCACTGCACCTGGTACAGATTAAGTAAATACTAAGTGTATGTTTTTTGAAAGAAGGAATATCCCCAAAGACATAATTATGTCTGCCTTAACTTCGGTTCTTTCCAATCTGTTCCTGAGATCCCTGAGTAAATTAATGTTGCCTTTCTCTCCCAAACCCTGTGTAACTCTTACAACTTCGACTATGTTAGGTCTATACCATAGATTATTTTGAAGCTGTCGCATCTCCTTTCTGAACTATAAAATTTTGAAAAGGGATACTGTCTGATTTACCTTTTAGTCCTGATATACCAAAAAAATATTAGCTCCCCAGTCCAAAGCATGTTGTTTGAAAAAAGTATTTTTAATAGTATGATAGGATTTATTTTGTAAGTGAAAAATATACATTTTCCTAATAACCACAAAACACACAACTTGACCATGCTTTACGGCTGCTACAAATATGATAAAATGGGGCAGGGGGGCAGCAACATGTCGGATATTCTCAGAGTATTCCTTTATGAATTTCTCAAACAGACATTTATTTCAAAGTACTCAGAAACACTGCTTTTTTCCCTAAAGCTTTAAGCATAGTGTCTTGTATTTAGTAGGTACCCATTATATATTTGATGAATACAATTTCTTATCTGGGCACAAAAACACAAACACTTTGAAACAGAGGGAAAAAAGTTTGTCACATACCATGATGTGTTTTTGCTAAGGGATAGCAAAATTGTTTTTATAATGTAATAAATTGTGAGAAATTTTCTAATATTTAAAAATGACATCAGGAGTCCCATTAATTTGAATAGAAATATCAAATTGATGAGGACAGCATCTTGGCCTCACAGAATAATAAAGAATTTGAGAGATGTTTTAACAAATTCTTCATCTGGTCCCACAGCCTCATTTTACATGAGAAAAAAAATGAAGCTTAGAGAAAAGATAATGCTTAATGTTTAGCCTTGCATAGCTTTGAGACTGAAATGTAAATCTTTTGATTCTGGGTCAGAACTCTTTTCAATAAACCTTAATCTAATCTTTTTTAGTTTTCTATTGAGATTACAAAATTTAACTCATGTGTTATTCACTTATACCTTTACTTAGAGCTGTGATATTTCCACTTTTCATTGAATGTATTCACCTAACATGCACATCATGCAGATCTTCTCTGACATATGTACAGTTCCTGAAATATTATGTCACATTCAGATGACTGCCTTTGTCAAGGATTTATTGCTCACCGGCCCTAGAAATGGACTGGAGCTGCCTTAATGCCTAAGGCCAATGGTCCTTCTTTTAAGCTTCTCCCTTGAGAACTACAATTCTAGCTCCATTGTTTCACTTCAATTTCCCTTAGATTTCAGATAAATCTACATCTCTTGCCTCCCAGAGATGCTGAGATGTGCCTGAAAATCCTAATAGGCAAAAACCTGGAGGAAGGATGATTCTAAAAATCAGGCAGTTCATTATTTGCTGTGCAGATGTCTGCACCTTCATGAAGGCTTTGTCCACTGATTCCTGAGTCTATTTGTGTGACTATAAATGCTTTGCAGTTGGAAATGGTGGATAAATATCTGAGTAAAATATGTAAATTTAAAATAGCAAGAAGCAGCTATTTTTTTCATAGAACTCATAGCCTCTTCTGTTTTGCTTTTCAGGAAGGGAAAACTATTCCATTAGAAGACTCAATGCACCTATAAAAACAGAACTTCCTATCAGATTCTGAATAGCTGACATTCCACAGGAAATATGCACAAGTACCACACTGCCAAAACCATCATCAAAAGGACAAACGCAGACAGTGTTCCTTCTTTAGGAATTCAAATAATTATTTTATCTTGAAATTGATTTGCTAAGTGACTTCCAGTTTTCCATTATGAGTATTTCATTGATATCTTTAAGATCATACTTTTCTTAACTATGCTTATAGTGTGCATTTTTTTCTAAACCTTAGTTTTCCCCTTCATAGAACACCACCACAAAAATTAGATAATTTAGAACAAGTATCCATTTATATCTGTCACGATCGTTTTTAGTCATTGAAAATCTACACTTTTAACCACTGTTTTCCAATTATCTGGAAAACTGGTTGCTTTATTGGATTGTATTTTTCACTAGTTTATTAATCTTCTTTACTGGTAAACCATTTTGATGAAAACTGCTGAAAACTCCCCTCTTAAACACTAAAGAATAATTGTGTACTCTTCAATCTAGAAGCAAAGGTTCAATTGCCTAATACACCTTTGTTACTATGTTCCAAATGTAAACTTCCACCTTCAGAAGTCTCTACACTTGGTTTCAGATATATTAATAACACAAGTATCATTGCTACAGATACGATCTACTGTAATTGAAAATCTTATTTTGTTTTCACTGAACTACTTTATTTATTTTGCATCAATCATTAAATATTAAGCTTTTTAAATGGTGCATGAAAAAATAAACTTTATTCTAAACTCTGTGATTCTTATCATGTACTCCATTTAGTCTAGCTAAAGACAATTGAGAATCAATAAATATAGGAAGAGTTCTCTACCCTCCCCTTATGTGCCTAAAAGCAAGGTATAAATTTTCCTTTGAGGAAGGTGTTCACTCCATGTACCAAGGAAAATGATACTTATCAACTAAGACAGGGAGTTGACAACCTGAGCCTAACTACTTCTTTTAGTTTTATACTTTTCTATAACTCTTGTGCATGCAAATATTAATAAAAGTTGTGTGCCTTCTTTCCTGTTAATCTGTCTTTTGTTAGTTTAATTTACATGGCTTCATGCATTAAACATAAGAGGGTAGAGGGAAAGCTTTCCTCTCTGATAGAGCCATGATCAAACCTCATTCTACCTGATGGCACACTTAGGTAATGAACACTATCAAAAAGTGCTTTCATTCCACTGTTCATCATAGTATGAGGGACATATCCCAGTTTATTAATACCATACCCTTGATTTATATAGCAAAGGGGATCTGACAAATTAAATCTATCAAGGAGTCAGTCATTCTGGAAAAAAAAAAAAGAGTAGGTGCATTTCTCTCACTAAACAATAGGGAAATAAATTCCCTGTGCTCTCAGTCCTACCCAGCAGCAAGGAGGCACTCCCTTGAGGTGACAATGCAGGCTGAACAGCAAATCTGGACTCCTAACCCCACCTGTCAGTAATAAGATGGCAACTACTTACCCCTGCTAGTGTTGTATCAGAGGAGTCCTGATAAAGATTTAAATTAAATTCACAGTCTCATAATATAATATCCAAAATATCCAGGATACAAAGTCATTCATACATATCAGGAAAATCTCAATATAAATGAGGAAAAAACCAATGCTGTTGGAATTATCTGACAAGGATGTTTAATCAGCCATAATAAAGATGTTTCAGTGAGCAATTATGAACAGACTTAAACAAAGAAAATAGTCTCAGCAAAGACAGAACTTAACAGAAGAATCAAAAGTCTACAGTAGAACTGAAAATAATAACTGAAATGAAATCCCAATGGCTGTGGCATGAAAAAAAGAGGAGAAAAGGAGCCGTGAACTTGAACAGAGAACAACATGAATTACTCAATCTGAACAAAAGAAATTGAAAACAAAATTAACAGTGCTCCAGGGACTTATAGGACCATAACACAGGCTCAGCTAACACTCACATCATCAGAGTCTCAGGAAAGGAGAGAGAAGTCAAGGCTGGAAAAGTATTCAAAGAAACAATGTTTAGAGTACTTCTAAGTTTGGCAGAAGACATAAACCTGTATGTTCAAGAAGACATACACCTATATATTCAAGAGGTTAAGTGAACACCAAGTAAGTTAAACTCCAAGCCAAGGCATAGCATAATAAAACTTCTAAAACCTACAAAGGAAAGATCTTTAAAGCAACCAGAGAGAAATAACACCTTACTTTTAGGGTAAAAACAATTAGAATGACAGAAGATTTCTCATCAAAACCAAAGAATCCAGAAAGAATTGGCACAGCTTGAAAGAAAGTTAACTGTCAACCTAGAATTCTTTATCTGGCAAAAATATCCCTTGGGAATGAAGGGGAAAATCAAGACATTCTCAGAAAAGGAAAACTACTATAAAAGAATGACTAAATGGAGTTCTTAAAGAAGAAGGGAAATTATAAAAGAAGGAATCAGGAAGGAATAAAGAACAATGGAAAAAGTAAAAATAATGAGCTCTGAGAAAGGACTGAATAGAAAGGACCAGTGCGACATGGAGTGGTGCCAAATTAGAGCCATTTGAACAAGCCATGGATGGACTGTGATTGTGGAGAGCAGCCTGTGCAGTAGGACTGTGCATAACCAGAGCACTTATCTCTACTTCGAGCACATACCTGGATCACCAGTACAGCACACATGCTTGGCTTCCTACCCAAAACACAAATCTCCCCTTTTTTTTTTGATAAGGAAAATCATGATTTAGTTCTTATGAGAATTCATATGATGATTCAAGGGCTTCTAGTTCCCTCCTCAGAACTACAGATTGAGTTTATGATTGGTCAAAACCAATTGTTGTAGTTCCATTCCCTTAACCAATAGTTGGTTCAGACATGGGCATGAGAAGCAATTCTAAACAAGAATTCACTAATAGATACCCTCTGAGGGACTCCTGAGAAAGGTTTTCCCTATAGATAAAAACAAATGCAACAGACTTAATCCGTCCTTTTTCCACCTATCTTTGGAAGTCACTGTGGTACTTGAAAAGGAGGCAGCCAAGCAGAGACCATAAGGGGAGACTGAGCAGGAAGACAAGCCCACATACTACAGAGAACAGACAGAAAGGTGGGAAGAACTTGATTTCTTAATGACATCATTGAAGGGATAGATTAACTAAAGCTGCATTAAGCTACCTTTAGACCCATATTTTATGAAATAATTTTTTCTTATCTATTTCCCAAATATCATGTTAAAATGCTAGAGAGTAGTCCATTACATGAATTTACTGTAATTATGCAACTGTTTCTCTGGGATTCGATCTCTAAGTTGGTTTTCTTTCTTTTCTTTTTTCCCCACTATACAGGATGATGCAAGGAACATCTTTCAGCATGAAGCTTTATGGTGTACTTTCCATGCACTTTGTTCTTAGAAGAAAAATAACCACCAAATGATATGGACATTTCTGGTCGGTAGTATCAAACTGATTTCCAGAAAGTGTGTTCTTATTAAATCTCCCACCCACCATGTATGTGGCCTGTCTCACTATATCCCATCCAGCTAGACCAGATACCATGGATTTCTCCCCAAGAGTCATTATTGTCCCTTCATTCTTATTGATAGAACCTTGATTTATAAATCTTGATGAGTCTGAATCAATCTTGGTAATCACATTCCTCCTGCCAGTGATGTTTAGTGGGTGGGTATAATAATCCAATGCTGGCCAATGAGAAGAAATGGGAGGTTTACTGGGTAAATTTTTCATTCTAAAAAGAACAAGAGACAATGTTTCCCACTGCACGCCACCATATACAATAACTTGAAGCAAGCCTGTATGAAAACACAGCCAATGAACTGGACTAAGAGATGGGAGCTTGATGATGCTGAACCCCTGAATTAACTAATGTCAAGGATCCTTCCTTGAATCTTCTTTTTATA
This sequence comes from Manis pentadactyla, assembly GCF_030020395.1. Lineage (NCBI taxonomy): Eukaryota > Metazoa > Chordata > Mammalia > Pholidota > Manidae > Manis > Manis pentadactyla. Next base: position 96,195,314 of record NC_080023.1, read on the forward strand.
TAAGATAACATATTACACATACTCATTTAAAAAATTCAATGGAAAATTAGCTTTTGTCAGTCATTTTTGTATTCCAAGGTAAAACTGAGAACTACTTATGCTATTATAATGAACAATCCAAAAGGAAACAGACTCATAAGTGTTTCACTTATGAAGATTAACAAGTTTTAAATAAACACTGCCATGCAGTCACCTCTTTTCAAAAGTATTAGAGTTGAATATTATTTGAAGAATATTTTTTAAAATTATAGGTTCATTAATTTGAACTATAAGTTAGAAAAAATCATGTTTAATTCAAAATGGTCTTCAAACAATAGCAAAAATAAATGAACACAAAGTATGCTGTACTTACAAATCAAACACCAAGTAATGGAAGCCCTCTTCTGATATGCTGTCATGAAGTCGCACTAAAAAAAGGAAAATGGATAAAGAGAGGTTTCTATTATACATATGCCAACGATTAACACTAAGCCAGACTTCTAAAGGGTATCTGTCTCCTAACTAAAAATGTTAGCAACACTATTTATTTACCCTCTGATAGGTCGGTATCCTTTACAACAGGGCTTGGGTTCAGAGAGACCCAGGGTTTAGGCTCTGGTTCTGATAATTATTAACTATGTGATCTTAGTAAAATTAAATAACTTGTAATGAAAATTGTACCTACACTTTATAAAATGATTGAGAAGGTTAAAAGAGACAAGAGTAAAATAATCCACATATTGCTGGGTGAATACTAAATAAATGTTAGTGATTGCTGCATATCTGTATGTCCAAAGTCACCAGGTCCCAGCAATTCTTCCACTGAGAGTCTCTTCCTTGCCATTCTCTTTGCTGTGACCCAAGTCCAGGTTTTCACAAACTCATGCCTTGACCACACAAAAAGCAACAAATAGGATTATTTTAAGATTCTACAAAATGGTTTCCTTGCCTCTCTGCTCTCCCCTTTTTCCCTAGAAATTTCTATATAGCACTCCCTGGCTAACCTGTCAAAACAGTTTTTATTATGCTACTTTTAAACTCAACTCATCAAAATCCATTTACCAAATCAACAGCCAAAAATGTAAAGTTTATTTTTTAATAAAAAAATCTGCTAGTTCCTTAAAAAGTACTCCAAACTTTCCAATGAGCTAGATTTTCACTAATAACAAGCTGAAACAAATGTTTCTTCCTCTTTTGAGTGGAAAACACTTACTGTCTAAACCCTACTGTAAGCCACACGTGTAGAACAAACTTATTGCCTTTTCTATCTATTTTTGCATAAGTCCCCACTGTTCTCCATCTCACCCCCACAGATGGGAAACTCTTCCTATTTATCCAAATCACTTGGGGTGGCTTGGTCTTCACTGGAAGAAATCAAGGGCAGGGAAAGCAACAAACTGGTAGGACACAACTGCTGTTGAATAGTTATCACAAAAAGGTAATGATTTCTACCACAGCCTGTCCTTAGCAGGCTCCCCATGCAGGGACGACCACCACATGGAAAATGTGGTTTCAAAAACACATTTAGATTGTGACACAAAGTACAATCATCTGTACAGGTAATCCGTAGTACCCCCAAGCTCCGACTTAATATAATATCCATTCTTTACAGTTCAATTCCAAACCTTCAGATATAATCCTTGGCCCACTACTGAAATCTTTCCCAAATCCTTCTTCAGAAATTTCTAAGTTAGGGAAAGAGAGACTTTTGCTTCATCCATAATCACAGATTATCATTTGTAAAATGTGGATTTTCTCACTTATCATTAAAATGAGGAGGAGATCCGTAATGTAGGCAACAGGGAGTGTGGCCAGTGCAGTTCAGGCGCAGAGCCCCTATCTGTCTCCCAAGTGCATGAAATGTAAGCACACTGCAGACTCCCTCCCATTTACTTGTTTCTCATGGTGTCACACTTGAATTCATGGATACTGCACAGCTTTATTAACTAACTCTAATATGTGTCCTTTCTTCAGTACATAGAATTTCTTTCTCATCAATACTTCCAAAAAGGAACCATATTTCATGAGTCTCTGCATCCCTCACAGAAACTTGGCACATAGTAGTTGGTCTTTCATTTTTGAGCATTTACTATACCAGGTGCTAGGCATTTGTCCAAGTTTTTGGACAGAAACTTTTACCAAAGCTCATTATACCTATATATATCTACCACAAAATGATTGACAAACAATTCTCCTGTAACTTTAATTGTGTGAAGGATATTCTTCAATTTGCCCATATCAGAGATTCCTGATACCTTTATTTAAACATATGCTGCCAAAGAAAATTAAAAGTTTGGCTAAATATGTAGCTTCTGTTCATAGGCATTCAGTACAGCAGAGAAAGGCAGGTCATGACTGATAATGCAGTGCCTTTCTTAAATGACAGTGTCACAGATACTTCACTGAGCAGCTATAACACCATCTATGTTTAAAAGAGCTCGAATAACATATGTCTATTTAAATAAATTGATTATTCTGTGAAAATAAAATATATTTCCATGCTATCAAACCTAAGTGAATAGTAAAATTCCCAAGGAAACAGGAAGAAATGATTATTACTTCTTTTTTCAACTGTCTCAAGGTAAACGCTTCAAGTAGAGGTGGGATCTCAGGTTTCCGGATCAAACAGTTGTAGAGCTAAACAAAGGTGAGAATTTCAGGTACAACCAGAGAAGAGATATTAATTCCTGGTTATGTCTGGAATAAAATTTTCTTAGTATGATTACCAGTACCTTACTAATACGTGGAAATAATCACCATTTGGAAGTGAATTATATTTGAACAGGACAAGAGTTGCTCAGATACAAGCCTGATGATCAAACATATGATACATCGAAACCAGTGTCACAAATGCACTTAGCCAGCAAGCGCATGACAAAGGTTAAAAACAAACCGTTTGGCCAAGTTTACTCCTTTGCCCTATACAATTCCAAAATAATCTCCAATATTTCTTCCTAAGCATCTGACCAGGTGAGTTCAATTCTGAATGAGTGATGTTATAGACATGGCAGAAAAAGCTAGCATCATCTTTACTTGGGATAAATACATATACATTTACTTCCTTTATTTCTCATGACCCTCTTTACTTCCTTTCATTTTTTTTTTTAATAACGAACTGGAAAAACAAAACTAAATGAAATTATCACAGTTTTCATTTATTAACCAGTCTATGTAATATAGTTTTACAGGGATATTTCACATATTTACAATCACTTTGAGGATGGGTTTGTTTTCTTTTAAAACTTCTATCTATTATTCTCAGAGTTGATTATATGTCTATATAGTCTTGAAGATAGTATCTTACACAGTTACAGACACCATCTTTTTTGCTTTAAGCCTTTTCTGTCCATCAGAAATATCCATTTTCCATTTTAACGGTTTGTCAAGAGTTAAAAATTGTGTTCATTTACACAAAAATTTACATTAAATATTCTCTATAAATAACTGTCAGTTCATTTTTACATGGAAGGAAATACAGGATGTTCTGTTCAACCACAGCTGTTAGCCTAAGACTGACTGCATGAGCAGCCTTGAGAGGACTGTGGCTACTACATGTTGAAATGCACTGCACCATGTTCTTGCCCTAAGCTGCACACTTGGGTGCTCACAATTAACCTAACTGCAGTCATCACTAAGATGCTTTTAGAAACAAATGTTAAAGAAGATAATAAGAAGAGCATTTGAGAAAACAGGTTATAATAGATCTTGGCAGCCATTTTTTTTCTGAAGTTTGTTCAAAGGTAAAATCAAGTCTATGCATGAATACATTTTCATGAGCTAAAACAGTTCAACAGCTCTCATCTAGAATAAAAGTTTAAATTCTAGGGTACAAAGCATGGGATTTATAAGGTGTAAAAAGGTGTTTCTGAGGCTAAAATATTTCCAAAGTTTAGTAGGCCCAAGGTCCAATCCTTTTCCTCTTTCTCCTGTATGTATTATCAATCTGGTAGTTTGCATTCAAATTATCATGGGATCACTACTTTCTCTTTCTGTCCTATGTCCTTGTATAATTTTGCTGCAGTTTCTAGCTAAGTACTAGCTCCAAGAAGGGCCAGTGAGTAGTGATCTAAGATACAAAAGTTATAAAATGACAATAGCACTTACTATGTCAAGCACTATTCAAATAATTTTTACATGAGTTATTTTAGTTAATTTATATAACCACCATAAGGATACTTTCCCATCACCTTTTACAAATAAGTACACAGGTTTAGAGAGGTCAAGAAAACTCCCAAAGCTTAACAGCTAGTAACTGGCCAGGCTCAGACCATAATCCCCAGCTGGAGGATTCCAAAGTTCTGGTTCTTGCTCAGAATACTATATGGACTCTCTAAAATACATTTGTCAACAAACTACTCTTCAGTCACATTGCAGAGTATGAACTGGTTTGTCAGGGTAAAATAGTATTTAAAAGAGGGAAAAATAGCTATAGTGAATAGAGAAAGAAAAGAAGTGCTACTAAAAATACTCCACAAAAAGAACAATATTTTCTAGGTAGAAAGTTTAAAATGTGATGCCGTAATTTGGGGACTGGAGAGACACTTACAAAATTTCTAAGATACAGAGCCAACACCAGACACCTCTGTCATTCTATACAGTTCCTAAATCCCTAGAAAATTGTTAATTCTCCTCTTCACTTCAAATTGGGTATGTTAGCAGTTCCAGTGACTCTACTCTTTTACCTGATATGACATTTAATGTACTAAACAAATCTTAATTAGTTTAATAATCTGGAAAAGTTATGTGACATGTAAAATATCATAAATTTATTTTCATTTTCAAAATTAACATTCCATGTCACGGACATTATGATTGCATGGAAGAGAAAAGGTATGTGTGCACTGTATTGGGAAGTTGAAGTGGTGTGCAAGAAAGAAGAGGGACAGAGTAAGAGAATTAAACTCTAGAAGCCATGTCAAAATTGCTCATTAGGTACATCTTACATATTTTAATGATACATATTTGCAACATTTCTGTCAAAAGGAAGTGAACATATTCTTTTATGTTGATTTATTAGCTTTCAAAAAAGACTAATAGAATACATAGTCTTTTGTTTCAATTTCAGCATCCTTCCTTCCGCCTCCATTTCCCAAAGGCATCCTCCAAATGAAATCATGGTTTGTAATTACAGTTTTGTGAAATTATTTATACAACATATTATTTCACTCATTTTATACTTCTTACTTTTCCATTCAACCAAACTCACTTCCAATTGTTTCCTACTAGAATTTATTATGGGGATGTGACAACTGGCAAGTTATTACATCAGTGGTCCCAGTGGAACATGTTGGTCAATATTTATGTCCTGTGCAGTCTCCTCCAACACTGACTCTGTACCTGGCCATGTGATTTGCTTTGAGAGACTGGCATGTGTGATGAAGGCAAAGACCCAATAAACCTTTGTACAGTGAAGTTGTCTTTTGGAGACCACATGATATGCTAAAATAAATTTCTGGTTGGACTATGACAAGAGGCCACACAGAGATCCTGGAGAATGAGAGGCTATCTTGACATTCCATCACTAGTAGAGCTCATAGATGAATGCAACTGCATGAGTGACCTCAGTTACACCACATGCAGTAGGACAACTAAGCTCAGTCAGTCCATAGAATCATGGGAAATAACAAATTGATGTGGTTTTAAGCCATCACATTTAGATTGGGAGTTGTTAGCCAGGAGTAGATAATTAAAACAGGAAAGACAATGTGAAATTTGTGATTGACCCATTGTCCTCAAATCATTCGTTCATTACTATAAGCAATTTTTATAAAAGCATAAAAAGAATCAGTTTCACCTCAACATGAGAAAGAATAATTATAAACCTCTAAAGCTGAACATGGTAGGGCAATACTGCCAATGTTATCATAATACCAACAGTAATGTCATACAGAACAGATTGTATTGAATCCTCATAATCACTGTTTGTCAGGTCTGAGCAATAATTCTGGTTATAAATGTGGTAGATATTGCATGTTCAGCTTTGCTGTGTTCTAAGGATTGAGGTAGTTGGATTGGGTTCACATCCTGGGATGCAAAAACAGCAATTTGTAAGTTAGACACTTTTTATATTCCCATCAGCAATTAATTATATTTCACAGCTAGAGCAAACACTAGCCAAGTCACGCCATGTGATGGGCCAAGGCTTCTCAAAAGAGGAATGCCAACATTGAGTTCATTTGTTAATTAAAAAAAAATTTACTAGGCTCAGGCATTATGATAGTCAAATGGTAGCATCTAGAGAGAAATTTCAGCTAACCTATTACTATGGCTTTTTTTGTGACAAAGCTGATCATTTCTAGAAATAAAAGTTTTCAAATAGAAAACACAGTAGCACTGAGAACCAAATTCAAAGTCAGAATAACATTTCTAGAAAACTGAAAGTGAACCTGCATGTGCACTTTATTTCCTTACTCTCTGTTTTTTACAACACAAATAATACAGCTAATAAAACTACACCATTCTTTTTTTAAGTCTTCTAGTATAAAATATATTAATTTAGGTTCATATATTTGAAAAATATATGTGTTCCTTTGCTTTGAAACATGGATCCAGTATACTTTTTTTCTGAGTAGGAAGATAGGCAAATTATACAGTTATTTTTTTTGTTATTGTTATCAAAGTCAGTAGTCTTACAGTATTTATACTTTGACTTTTCTTTACTTAATATGATACTTTTTAAACTGGAGCATAGAAAGTTTGGGAATTTGACTTAGATGGCTGAGGCAACAAACTGATCAGGTACAGAAACCATGGTCTCTCCTAATTTTAGATATTTAAGCACATAAATTTCTAAAGTTGCATAGGGATAGTATTTTTGACAAGAAATTTAGCAGTATGCCCCTCTAATAAATGCCAAATAAGCCACTATCCACTACTCAAAAATTAAAATAACCTTAATGTCAGAAACACAAAAATATTTTAAGAAAGTCTCAAATATTTTTCCTGTAATGACAAGAAAAACTTTTTAAACTTAATATTAACTAATATTAAATAACATTTAAAAGCAATCCGCTGCTGATGCTTAAAAAAGGTAAGTAAAATAAGAACTTATAGAAAAAGAGCAAATATAATTGTTACATGAAAACTCAGTGGGGAATACCATCCATGTTAGTTCTTAAAATATTCTGAGAGTACATAAAAATGTCATAGGATCCTAAGATCAATCCTGAAAGTAAAAGCATATCAACTCTGCTGTCCATGATCTCCATCCTTACTCCCAATTTCCCTCCACTTTCCTAATTCCCCATTAAAAGTCAAGTTTACATTAACTTCAATATTTGTAGGATCATGTTACTAACATGTCAATAACACAGAATAAGATATGACATCTTCTAGTGGGCCAGAGTTAGTTATAAACCCAGATTATTCAAAGGGGCTTCTGGCTGGTCAAAATACTTACTACTTAGGAGAATTTCAACTTGGGAAGTTGGTAGAAAATGAGGAGATACATCAGTGACTGCTAACTATATGGTTACCAGCTATACCAAACACAAGATACCACTAACAACATAAGTGAGCAAGCAATCCTTTTGCTTAAAATAAAGAAGTCATAAGTAAACGGCTAACTAAAAAATTTGAGGTGATTAATGAAGTAGAAAAGTAAATGGATAATTCAATAAACATACTTTCCTGCTCTTTTTAAATAAAATTATATATATAAGAGGAAATTAAATTATAGGTTCATTACTAAGCCTAGTAATACCTGGAAATATTCTTTGCTTTCTTTGAGAAGTGAGATTATGTTGTTGCATAGTTCAATTATGTGATTCCATTTTACTTATTATAATTTGTTTTTTTGAAAAGTTAATATTCATTTCAAGTTTCCTTTATTAAATAAATAACTTTCCTCTCTTAATTCTGCATCAATATCACTTAAGTATTTCAATAGGTGATTCCAAATTTCATTTTTTTTCTTGCCTTATCTTTTAGTTATCCCATTTGCCAATACTTATTTAAAGCTACTCAGTGATCACTCACAGATAATATCCTTCAGCATTAGGAATATTAAAAAAGAAGAGAAAGTACTGTCATCAGATGAGTTGCTTATTACAGAAATCTCAAGATAGTGTACTTTCATATTGCAGTTTAATTACAAGGACTTCACAGAGCTTTGTGCTAATGCCATCTTTCTGTTAAACTGAGACAAAATGCACACACCTATTTGCTATGTACTAAATGTGTAGACGTGTCTGGTTAAGAAGACAAAAAAGGGCTGTAAGTAATTTCTCTGCTCTTTGTATGTGAATAGCATCACCATAGTTCCAATTGTAGAATCCAATGGGGTTTCACCCCTCTGCCTTCTATAATCGGGGTCAAAAAGAGAAGCCCCATTGTTGATAACTGCACGGCAGGCTGCTCAGCTGGCTCCACATTTATCAGCAAGACACAAACACATTAAATATGTTAAAGTCGTACAATACTTAGCTACATTATAATATTAAACAAAGGCTATGTGACTTATGATATATGATAAACTAGGGATATCACCCAGGAAGGAGACTATCATACCAAAACACATACCAGTTAAGGATCTTTTTTCAAAGGGAGATCAAGGTAGCATTTAACACAGGATAAAATTTTGAAATGAGTTTTACATTTAGGGTAATTATATAGATTTGTGAAGCTTTTATTTGAGTTTTATTCATGTATATTGTACACTAGGTCAGGATAAAAGACCCCCCCCTGCCTTTTTTTTCTACTGTAAATCACAGGAAAAGAACACTTGCTAAGCACTGGGTTACATGACCCTTTAATAGGATCCTACAAAGTCCTTCTGAACTTTTAGTTTTTACATTTCTTCATTTTTGGATGGTTATTTGGCTAACAAACAGTACAGAAAATAAATAATACAGTTATTACCAATACAAGGGTGAAATCAATCTCCTAAATGTGAGACTTCTCCCTCTTCAACATTCCAACAAATTTAAATTTAAAACATACTTCATTTTATTTTGGATTTGTTTTTAATGAATAACTAGAAAGAATACTTAAAATATTTATCTTGCCAAAATAAAAATATGCCCTTTTCAAAATTTTACCAAGCAAATGAGTTGCTTTTCTGACAAAAGCCCATGGAGAATAGAGTGAATGGAAAAACTTATTAGATCATTCTCTCTTTGAAGCTTACTATCATATTATTTTAACACTTGCAACTGAAATTTTCCCTAGAGACATACCAGCCCAAATACTCTTTCCAACCTTTTTTCTGAAAATTCATTTCTTGCACATTTTTCCAAACTTGATTTATCCTATGAAGAAATATATGAGTTTACAATTCTACTACAATGATAAGAAATGCAATGTAAAATTGTAGATGATATCCATATCATATTACTTCATAATATTTTTCAATTAACTATTAAAAATATCAAGTTTATTTCCTCTAGATAATATATCTAAACATGAAGCACATGAAAAAAAGCATACTATAATCTCAGGTTCACAACTGAGGAAAAACATGGAAAGTTATTTATGAATTGAATTAGGTATCATTGGAATAATAAAGGATATTAATAAATACAGTTACAGGCACTGTTAAACTAGTCAGCATCAGGTACCTGATAATACATTTTTGGAAAAACACTTAATGGAAAAACACTTAGTTCACCTAGATCAATGATTTATTTTTTGAGGTGAAGAATAAATGTCTATTATGAAATCAAGGAAGTTATAATGAATGTCAGATACCTCAAATATTTGGTGCACTTACCTGCCTCACAGATATCTTAAACCTAACAAGCCCAAAGTATTCATGATCTTCCCCTTAAAACCTGTTCTACCCAGTGTCTTCCATATCATTCCAGTTGCCCAGGATAAAAACCTCAACTCCTTTCTCTCATACCCAAAATCCAATCTGAAAGCAAATCCTTTAAAATACATATTGGAAAAAAAATTTGTTTCTACCCTGTTCCCTTACTGTCCTTAACACAGCAGCCGGAATAAACCTGTTAAAACTTAAATCTGACTATTGCCCCTCCGCTCAGAGCCCTTCAATGGCTCTCCAACTGTCTCTGAGTAAAAGCCAAAATCCTATTCATGGCTGAGAAGGTCCCACGGAGTCTACCCTCTACCCATTATCTCCCACCTCACTCCTCCCTGAGTCGCCGTGCTCCAACCACACTGGCCTTCCGGCTGCTTCTGGAGAACTCCAGGCAAACTCCTGCCTCAGTTTTCACACTTGTATTTCCTTTGCCTGGAACTCTCCTTCCTGTTTCCTTGCCTGGAATTTCTCACTATCTCATCTCTTTCCAGTCCCTACTCAGCTTTTCACCTGTTTTTGTCACAAAGTTTTGCTGGAACTTAGACCCATTCGTTTGTGTATGTGTCACTGATGGCTGCTTTCAAGTGAGGACTACAGTATTGCCACAAAGATCCCACAGCCAGGGACCCGGAAATACTTACTATTTGGCTCTTTGCAGAAGAAGGTTGCTGACCCCTGGAGTAGAAGAAAAGATTGTTGAAAGGGAGAAGATAGGTTGTAAGAGTCCAGGACATGGCACAGATCATCTGCGTTGCTAGTTAGAGCCACCAGAGTGACTGTTAGAAGCAAGGAAGAGAGAAGGTAGCAGGGCAGTTCCTGCATGACACAGCACATGAGGGAGGACCAAGAAAATGGTGGGACACTGCTGTACTACGAAGTGTAGGATGTTACCATCTGAGAAATGTACCCCAATGTTTCAAAGATGGGGTGGTGAAAGTTTGGAGGTGGGGAATACTGTGGGAAGAGACATTAACAGGGGTTGTATAAGAGCAATGAAGAGCAAGAACACACCTACCTACCCCCAGGTTCAGTGGTATGGAAAGGACAGAGAAAACAGCCAGCCAGCACTTCTCAGTACTACAGCACATTCAAGAAAGTCAGACCACAGTTAGGGCAAGAAGAAAGAAACACTCAGAGACCGTTGGGAGAACAGAGGGCATTTTACAAATATTATGGCGTCAGATTTATTATTTCACAATTAAAGAGAAAAAGAAATCTAGTAAGTACTAGAAGCTGGCAATTTTCTTGCAGTCTAGATGTTAACCCAATGGTTAATCAAACTGCTGAAGATTTCTCTTTGATAACTTTTCATATTTACTTTCCTTTTTTAGAAGTGACATTGTTACATAAATATATTAATTTTTAAAGACCAAATTTAAGGAATATGATTTTCTGCCATTTTATTATGATCATACTCCTGGAAAGGTTTTAAATCTTATTGAAGTATTACTGTGATTTTAAATGTTTATGCACATGTCCTGTATTTACAGGTAAATTACAGAATAGTTAATATGATTTTATTCACTCACAGTTTTAGTTATCTTCGTACTCAGTTTAAATTAAGTTTTTCTTCCTAGTTTTTATTTGCCAGATAGGAATATTGGAAAAAATGAATGAATTTTCATATATTTTTAAATTTTTTCTCTATAAAAAAGCAATTATATGACATTCTTTTTTTGATAGAAATTGGTTTTGCCATCTCTATTCATGAGCAAAACATGTCAAACTGTCCTCTAATCCTGTACAAAAAACATTAATAGGAAATACATTTCAGATTTATTGGTAAATATTTTTACCTCTTCAATCTTGACCGTAGTCTTCATTCAGAGATTAAGCCTAAGATATAAATGTTCAAGAACCTTTATATAAACACTGTATCTAATATTTTTAAGAAACAATGGGAGGTGGGTAGTTCAGTCTTTCAGTCATTCAGCCAATTGTCTCGAATGCTACATGATGGGGATATAACTGGGAACTAGTCAGTCTTGGGGGCAAAATCCCCTTGCTAATTTTGTGATTCTGTATACTAGATAATCAGATTCACAGTTTAAACCTATCCCAGTAGATTTGTTTTATAGTCTCATTGTCCACACCTATGGAAACATATAAACACAACTATGTGGCAAGCAAATCTAAACAACCCATCAGTTAACTTTAAGTGTCTATAAAATGTCTTCCTCTATATGGGGCTACTAAAACAAAAAGTCTTTATTCACCAACTGATTTTATCAAAACAACATATATCCCTGATTTTTGTTTCTTTCTGAATTGACTTGCCATTAAGAAATTTTATCAAGTTGTTTAACCTGGAAGATAACTTTCCTAATGAGTAATTGGCAATGTCACTCTTGCCAGGCTTAAAATTGTTCAAAGGCTTCCTATTGATTTTATGTCAGGGAGCAAACTCCTTAATATGAGCCATTTATTGTATAATTTATAATTAAACTGGAACAGTTTTGAGAATAAAAGAGGGTGATTAATTTTTACACCAGTAAACCAGGGCAGCCCTTGGAAAAGATGTTAAAGTGGTCAGCCCATCCATAAGGCTCTACCTACCTCTTCAAATTCCTCATATTTTCCCTCCCCGTTCTCTCCAGTTCCCTCCAGTAACAAGCCACATCATCTCCACTGTTAATTCTTTGGCTTGACATTCTCTTTCCCCCTCTCCAGGTTACCTCTGTCTATCCTTTAGAACTTACTTGAAGCATCACTTTGTCAGCAAAGTCCCCTCTGGCCTCCCCAATGATCACACACCCTCTCTCTGTCACAGAACTGGACACCCTTGCCACAAGACCTTTGACTGTGGGGTCATAATCTGACTAGCACTGTCTCTGCACTTAATTGATGTCCTTGAAGGACTAGATTCATATGCCCTTAGAAAATACTTCCATAGCATCAGACATGCTCTATTAAGAATATATATATACTTATATATATACATATATATATATGTGTGTATGAATATATATACTTACATATATACATTTATATGTGTGTGTATGTATATCTATGCATGTGCATATATATATATATATATATATATATATACCAAACCTGCAAATGGACAAAAGATACATATATATAATGCTTTGATTGGTGTATAGCATTCCACTATATTTAACCAGTCCCTGACAGAAGGATATTTGGATTGTTTTGTTCTTCAGCCCTATTGCTCTCACTCAGCCTCAGTGATCTTCTCATTGTATTAAAGGCTTATATAACAACACAGGAGCCAGGATTTCAAGGTCTTCTATGGTCCAGATATATTTAACTGACAATCTGTTGTTTGTATTTCATACTGCAGACAAGCAGGGCTTCTTCTTGCTGTTTCCTAAAGGACTTTTACTTTTTGACTTTTGACATCCAAGAGCTTCCTTTCCTGTTTCAGTCTTGGCATGGAAATCCTACTGATCCTTTAAGCTCAAATGATGCATGGACCTGACATGGCCTCTCCTTCATTTTCTGTAGTCCTTCGAACCATACTTCAGGTAAATTTAAGGAAACAGCAAAGTAAAAATTATCCATTAAAATATAAAAATATGAAACTTAATCAATCTTGAATAAGTTTAATCATTTTGGAAGTAACACATTCTAAGGTTTTTTTGATACATAATCAGGTAGAGAAAAATCAGAAATTATATCAAATTTCCATCTGGAGCCAAGGTGTACAATGGAAATATGGCTTGAATATAACTGAAGCAAAACAGAACCAAAACAGAATAGAATCTTTTCAGTCACCATGTAACATGCTTGGTTTAATAATAATATTTTTGCAATTGTTGAAAAAGAAATGCAGAATATAAATTGCTATTGTCCCTAAGTGCTTTAATTGGTTGAAATGAACACTCCTGCTGAATTAGCAGAAAAGTTGGTCACATTCTTTTCCCCTGATTTTATATAATTAAGCAAATTTCTCTTTTTAATGTGCCTTCCAATGTGACCTCTCTTACAAATAAGACAACACACTGAGCAGTCAACAAGGTGTTGTCCCAGGAGGTACTGGGCTCCTTGAAATCTGGTGCTCTATTTCTGGCCTTTGTTTTTACTGTGACCAGTATACTCTGGCATATGGAAAAAACTAGGTATATGCTTATTAAAGGAATGAGCAGATTCTAGGTATCAGTATATCAATAGGTTGGCTTAAGCTAAGTCAGTCTCACAAATCATCAGTTAGTGAATGATAAGCACACTTTTCTGTAATAACAAAATAAAGAGAAAGTCAAACTTTGGACATGTGGTAACCCCTCATCAGCACAGAGTCATCCTAAGAATTGTAGGGAAAGCTTTTAACTTCCTACAAAAGAAATAGCATCTTCTTAGTTATAATAATACTGATTAAACGCTGCCCTGTCCTGAAGTTCTGTGTATGTCCTTGATAGAAGTGAAATCCTCTCTTTTCTCTGACCAGGTATGTGGAATACTAAGGAAGGGACCATGTGCCTCGTCAGCCAGATGTTTGATGATCAAAAGAGCATGCATAGGAGGTTGCATTGAGACCAGACTTATCATCTAGTTATTTATACATACCTTCTTTAAGTCATGGAATGTTGAAGGCAAGGAACAGGCACTCAAAAAATAGTTAATGATAAATTAATTCATTTTTCCAGTAAATATTTACTAAGTTCCTACTCTGTGTAAAGTGCTGTAGGTAGTAAGAATGAAGCAGAGAACAAAACAATGTGTCTGACCTCACAAAGCTAAGGTTCAAATGTGGGAAGATAGACCAATGTCAAAAAAGAAAAGGCAAATATACATGTAAGAGAGTAGTAAGTGCTCTTTAAAACAATTAAGCAGAGTAAAAGAGAAGTGAATATGAGGAGAAGGGAGAGAGAAGGTATTTGGGAAAAGCTTCCCTGAAAAGGTAAATTTTGAGGGGAGACCAGAAGGAAATGGGCAAATTATGGGGATGGCTCAGAGAAGATCCAGTGGAAGACAGAGGGACTAGCAGTCCTAAGTCTAGACTCTACTTGATATGTTTGAGAAACAGTATGTCTGCAGTAGAGTGGACAAGATAAAAGGTTGCAGGACATGAGGTCAGAGGTGTGCATATGGGGGTGGAGGGCACGGATTCATACAGGGCTTGAAAGGAGACCATTTTTAAGGCTTTAACTTTTCCTCTGCACCACATGGGAATTCACTGTAGGGTTTGAAGAGGTGGTGAGGTGTTCTGTTTGTTTTAAAAACAATGCCTAACTAATGTGATGAAAATACAGTGTAAGAAAGCAAAGGCAGAAACACAGAGAAACTAATGTAAAAAGCCAGGTGAATGATGGAGTTTCAGATGACAGCAGTGGCACTGAAGGTGCAGAGGTGGTCAGATTCTGTATATACTTTGAAAGTATAGCTGACAGGGATTGCTGAGAAGTTAGATGTGGGATATAAAAACAGGAGGGAAATAAAGCATGATTTCAAGGGTTTTGTTCTGAGTAGCTGGTATTTTAGAATAGGTGAAGGAGGAGGAGGAGCAGGTCGAGGAGAAGGGAGTAAAGTGGAAATGCCAAATATGTATCTAAATGGAGAAATCACAAAAGCAGTAGACAAACAAATTCATTTTCTGGTGAATGAAATCTACTCTTGGCCTCCTTGAATACAGTCCATTAAAACCAGGTATCTGAACATTACACATTGTGTTTAAGAGCAAGAGCTCCAAAGTCGGAATGCCTATGTTCTAATCTTGTTCTGTCACTTATTAATCATGTGAGTTTGGACACTTACTTAACCTCCCAGTTTCTCAGTTGTAAACTGGGAAAAATAACAGAATCCCTTCATTACCTTGTTGTGCCAATTAAAGGAGATATCTGTTGAAAGCTCAAAACAGTTCATGGTACATAAAAAGCACTGAATGAATGTCATATACTATCACCATTAAATGACTAATTATTAAATTTAATGGAATTTTTACTAAATAAAAGTTTTGTTACAATTTTGTGTCAAGTAAATTTGATTAGTCTATTTGTGTGAATAAGTTGTATGAAATAAAGTCTTTCATACTTGTAGTAACTAGACAGTTACTGTAGGATGTATGTATGAAAAGAGGGTTTCAGGGAACGGATAGCTCGAGGAAGAACAGAAGCATTTGACTGCATCAGCAGCTCTAGTTCAGGCCCTGACTCCCAAGAGCTTGCTCTTCAATCCTGGTGAAGTGCAGAAAGGATCTAGGCCTCCATTCTCATCTGCAAATTAGGACTGGCATTAGGTGGGCCTTACCTGTCTCCTTCAGCTAAAACTATTCACCAGCATCTAACTTTAAGCAACATTTCTCATAACATTGATTACACAAATAATGGTAAAGCTTTCTCATGGGGATTTGTAAAAATTGTGATTTATTTTTTTAAATAATAGGCTTTAGTTTTACCAATGAATAAAACAGCAAATTGCAATCTGGAAACTTTCCCTTATTTCTCTGTAATCACTGATTGCCACGTGATGCTCTCTGAATCTCTGAAGCTAAAGGAAGTAGAGAAAAATGCCTTTCAAATAATTATGCTATTATTCTATGAGTAGAAAAAAGAGTTCCCTTAAAGGTAAAGGTAAACTTGATTCTTTCAGGGCAAATCCTTGTTTTCCATCATTTTTCAGTATAAAAGATTTCACATTGCTTAGTACAGTCAATTCTCATTATTTGTGGTAGTTAACCTCTATAAAATTGTCACAAACACCGAATTACCAAATACTAAACCATCGCTCCTGTGGGAAATAGTTAGCTTCCTGAAAGCTTCCAGTCACATTTTTGTCTATTTGTCAATACATAATGGGAAATACAGTTGGCTTCCTGAAAGTTTCCAGTCACATTTTTGTCTATTTGTTAATACATAATTTAAAGATACCTCATATTCTATATATTGTTGATTCATTAACATTGAATCCATGGCCCACAGCACTGTAACTCACAGTACAAGGAAGCTTCTCTATGAAACTTATATAATACATGTCTTTTCTCATATTTTCCCAAGATACATTACAGACTTTCTGAGCTTAGATACACTAGACATTACTTCAGATCTATCCTTGGGGACCATTTAAACAGCAAAAGCCCCAGCAAAAAGGACAAGAGAGCGGCACTGAACACAGGGTGAAAGGGACACCTGTTTTGAGTTTGAGAGCTGACGCAGGAAGGCAGAGCATCACCTTGTTAGCCTGCAGCTGCAAAGCCCACCCACAGCAGGCAACTCTGACTTCTTGCTGCTCTGCACTTGTCTGTGAACGACTAAGAATGACCACAGAAGCATCCCAAGTATTGTCGGGATTACCAGTAGATTTTAGATTTTAGCAAGTGGGTGAATTCGCAAATACAGAATCCACAAATAATAAGGACCAACTGTATTCATATTTTGTGCACAGTTGATTGTGTGTGGCTATTAGGTCCTTAATTACATTTAAATGCTCCTCAGTGCTATCAATATTATCAATAAGCACAAATATTTATGTAGATGAAAAAAATCAAGCCCATGTGGTTAACTATTTATAAAGTAAAACTTTTATATGTCAGTTACCATCTGTTCCATCTACTTTATAAGCTTACATTTTCCAGATAGTCTTCCTAAATATTTAATTATCTATGTGTAATTATAAACACTATGAAAAGACTATTTATAACACAACAGTGTGTTAGACACTACAATAGAAAATTATACTGCAGTTTATAACCTATAAACTGGAAAGAAAATAAGAGAGAAAAGGTGAGACATAGCTTCATTAATTTTAAAAAGCCATCTTTAATATTAATATGAATTATGATAAACACTAATATGAAAATTATACTTCAAACTGAGCATTAAAACCAGAAGTCCAGGTGACTTTCTTTCTGGATCACTGTGTTGGAACAGGGGAGTCTGAATAGAGTTTGATACCTATCACCTTCTCTGATCCTCTCAAAGGATTTATCTTCCCTGCTACAAAGCCTCTGGGCATTCAGATTATTCATCACTTAATGAAATATTTGGGGCTTCCTGGCAGAAACAACTCTCTAAAGATAAATAAAAAGAGTGGAAAATAAAGCTATTTTATTACACAATGAATGGTAATGCTTTCTTTCTGGTAAAGGTGAATGTCTTTTATTTTTCTACTTTTTTAAGGGCAATAAAATCTTAGAAAATGTTATTTCCTTTTAGAAAAGTTACAATTCTTACTATCTCCTAAACAGCAGTATTTTTGAACTAGGTTGAAGGTTTATCTGAACAATCATTGAACTGAAAAAAATAGCGGCTGTACCTGTTCTTGCTTACACACAAAAAAACAACCTCCAACAAGGTCAAATGCATTTGGAAGAACATTTCCACCAATCTAAAATAACCTTAATTTCTAGAATTGGGCAAAACAAAATCTAAAAAGTAAAAAAATCTGTAAATGAATTATACACTGTAAAAGGACTAATATTTATTTCAAGCATATTCTTTCATTTTCATGATTCATTAAATACAAAAACAATGAAGAAGAAACTGTGTTAAGTGCCAAACTGAACAGAACTACCCATTGGCTGAATCTTGGAAAAATATATAGAATCATCTGAATAAGTTTGTATCAGAAATTCCTAGATCCTGCCAATTTCTGTCAATTTCTTATGACCATTTGTGCCTTAGTCAATTTTGAAAACCAAAACTGGACTCAAAACAGTTTTAATAATTTGGTGTTTTAAGGAAAAACAGATAGTATTAGATGATTAAAAGTTAGCTTTTGGTCTTTTCAACTTTCTCAATGAGAAATGGCTCAGTAAAAATTATATTCTACATAGTGTGTATATACATATATATATATATATAAACAAAAATACACAAACACAACTGCAACATGTTACATAAAATTATACTTAACCTTACTACATGTGAGACACACTGATACCTTCTATTTATTTCATTACATTTAGTGTCACTAATGAGTTATGATGTAAAATTTGAAAAAGATTGGATGACAGTATGTGTCATATCTTTTCCAGTTCCAGGACTTGGTGCTAATAGTGAATTGATTTAATAGTGAAAAATAATTAAATCTCTAAAGTTCCTTAAGTGGCAGTATGTTATATAAATTTATGCTTGTTGATTAGATTATGTTCTCAGCAAAAAATAGGAAGGCTGGAAAAACAAATTCCCCATTCTGTCATTTTACTTTGATAGCTTTCAAGTACAACTTCCCTCAGGCAGACTTACATAAAGGAAATGATGCATGATTCACAATGTTAAAAAAGCTCTTCAGTGGACTTTTAAGATACTGACTAAGAAGAGCAATTTAATTTAGCAGCATGATGAATCAGGCCCACTTTAACCAAGACCATGCAAATTAGACATAAATTTAATGCTTTACCTAGGTTCACCTTTATCTTCCTTCCAATTACATCTAACTCAAATCACTATACTAAATACCCATTTGTTGGGTAGCAAGAAATGTATGTTATTTTCAATAGAGAGAAATATTTATAGAGTTGGGTTGTGAGGGAATATAGGACAAAGCATAAATAGAGCCAGTCTTTTTTGTTAAACTGCCTTGAAAACATTAATGTGTGTTCTGTAATGCTATTGACAAGATATTTCACAAGTACATATCTATGTCTACTTTTCTAATCTGTTCATTCCCACTAAAAGTAATGAATTACTAGAAATGGGATATGTGGTCTTAGAGAAAAATGACTTCCTAGGATTATGAACTGAAAACATCTGAATCCCTTCTATCTATTCTAATAGCTTCTAAGAAATCTATTAAAGCAATATCAAGTAGCTTCCAGAACTGTTGGGAGGGCACAGAACTAAGTTTCTAGAAAAAAATTAATAAACCCAAAACCAAGCTCCAAACCTAGCCTGATAAGAAAACAGCTGCCAGTATACCTGCCACAATTATTTATCAATACTGTACCACACCTGCCAGTGCCTCCAGGATCAATGTCAATTCATGGAAAAAATTAGATATTATTCTGTTGACCCCTCTATCCAGAGCCATCTACTACCACACTCACTGACAAATGGGAGGTCTGTGCAAGACTTGTTTCCTGACATTGATTAATCCCCTATGTAAGTATACATTTGTCAGACTGGACAATCCTACGTAATATGCCTGCATCCTACCTGCATGGAAGGCTAGGAATTTGATTTCTGACTTTTAAATTGGTAAGACAGGATGCATAATTTTGTGATTTTACAACTTTAGAAAGGATATTTAAAAGATCATGGGGTATGACAATCGTCAGCCTTTCCTGTATTTTGTGTAACATATCTTAAGTAAAATTTATTAAAAAAAAAAAGTCCCAGCACATAGCACAGCATGACGAATACTGTAACATCTTCATTGATAGTGACCACACTACAGGGAACTAGGTTTAATAATGCAGGTAACTGTTGAAACCCTGTGTTGATATATTTGAAACCAACATAAGATTGTATATCAATGTTGTTTACGTTAAAAAAACAACAACATAAAAACAAGATGGAGACTATGTAGTGCTTGGCAAATGGAAGGCTCTGGATAAACAATATCTGCCACCATTACTAATATCATCATCATTATGTTATTGCTAATTTCCTAGAACCCTTTTCCATGTCTGCTATCTATTACGTACTCAGTTTAAGTGTGTGACGAATGACTAATACACATCTATATATATATATAGGTTATAGAGCATATATGACTAATTTATTTTACTGTTGTGTCACCATTAATAGACTCCCACCCCAAAAAAATATCAAGTTCAGAATTTCAGACTTGACAAGAACCTCAAAAGGAACTACAATCCGGCCAATTTGTTGTACAAATGGAGTCTAGCGGCTATTGACTCATTTACACCAGAGCCACACACAGTAACTCCAAAGCAGGTGATAGTTTCTGTAGTGGGCCATTAAAAAATTAGCACTTATCTTATACTGCCCCCAGTGATATTTATGAGCAGAGAATGGCTCGATTGAAAACATAGGGAATTACACTGAAGATGGTGTATTTGAGGATGTTAAACAATGACATCCAGACTGGTTGCAGTCGACAACTCCAACATCCAAGTAACATTCCCTTTCCCTGACAGAACCTGCCAGCCAATGATTTTGTGAGTTGTTACCCATGAATTAGAAGGCTCTTGGAACACTTCTGCTCCCCTTCCCACCAACATCCAAAATAACCAGTCAAATACCTTAGAGAAAACCAATCAGTTGGAACTGGGCTATTGCTTCAGGGAGATGAGTGAGGGAAGGGTACAGTGGGGACATTGTGGGCCAAGAGCCTGCTTGCACTTACCCAGAAAATCTAAAAAGAAATTTAGAAAACTGACACACACCCACAGTGAGTGGAGAAACAAGTGTCTGGATTATGGTGATGCTTTCTTTCTATGATGGTGAAGTTAGGATGTTTTCATTGACTTTTATTCAATTTGAAAGTTAAAAGAAAATAGAAAAGGATAGCAGTCTCCAATGATGGAACTGCAGATACAAGTCTACTTTTGTTAGTTAAAAGAGTATTATGTAGAATTGGGAGAATAATAAGCATATGTATTTATTATCCTTTCTTAGGGGATTTGGCATTAAGTGACAGAATAGTATTGCGGCTATAATTTATTATCCAATCATAGCTTATATGATGTAAATAGGGAGGTTCCTGAGCAAACTGAAAATCTCCCCAAAAGCCAAATCTATGAATTTCTTATCAAACTTCTTATTGTTTCCTTCTCAATCTTGACATTAAGTCCTCATATTTCTCTCAGATCTTTTCCTTTGCTATCAACTTCAGCATTAATTCTAATAAAACAAGGTTGGTCTTATTTCTAAGTTAAAACAGAACTCTTAGAGCAAAGAAAAAGGAAATAGTCTATCACTCATTATTCTGTGTGTTAGCATTAGCTTTTATAGTTACAGAATTAAAATCTTTAATTTGCAATAATTTGATTCACACAGTTTCAAATCATAGAAGTATAACTTTAAAACATTTTGGAATACTTCAATATGAAAACAGTCAACCAAATACATTCCCTTTAAAATAAATCAGAGGAGATAGAGCTAATAAAAGTACTCATATGACTTTTGAGTTATCCTCCTGCCAAAGTATAATACAAAATACAGTCACTAAATGGTACCCTCCCTACTAGATCTTGGTTTGAAGGTCTAGAGAAAGGAGGCAGTCCAAGATGATAATGTAGGAAGACCTTGAACTCACCTCCACCCAAGGACGCAAGAAATCTACAGCTATATATGGAGCAGTTCCTTCTGAAAAGACATAGAAGAGCTCCCTCAATATCAAACAAGAAAGGGTACATCGAGGTGGGTAGGAGAGGCTGAGACGCAGTCTTGCCATAAACCCCACCCTTGGTGTAGACACCCATGGCCAGGAGGGAACTCACAAATTGAAGCTTCCCTCTGAGGGGCATAGGGTTTGTACCCTGTATCAGGCACCCAACTCTTAAGCTCTGCACCTGAGAGATGAACACCCTTTGAAAAACAATAGGGCCTGCATCTACAAGACCCAAAGGGCTTAGCAAACTGAAAAATTGCTCTTAAAGGGCTGACACACAGATCCACTCACTCCAGGGTCTAGCAGAGTAACAGCAGTTTAAAAAGTGCTCAGACCAACTGTGAAGGAGATTCATTTCCTAATCTTAAAAAAACTGCTGGAGGGCAGGGCCTGTTGAGATTCTCTCTGGGTATGGAGGTGATGGGTGGGGGGCATGTCATTTTTGTGCTTTCCCTTTCCCTTGCTAAAGCCAACAGGCACCATCCTGGCACTCTGGGTAGCCCCCAACTCTCCCTCTGCCTTGCTCAAGCTTGCCAGTATCTGCCAGAAAGAGGCTTATACCCTTGTCTGGCACCCGGATTTCTGTTGCTGCTGCCAAGGCACACTTCTGCAAAATCCAGCTCTGGAGGCCAGTGGGACATACGCTCACAAGTCTCATAGGACTATAGCCAACAGAGAAAGAGTTCTTAAATAGCTACCACCCTCACTGCACAGTAAGAGGAGAGACCCGGAAGCTCAGTCCTTCTGTGAAAGAGGTCTATTAACTTGTAAACATCACTGCAGCCTGAAGGTCAGGCTTCTAATTGAACATACATCTATGGATGGCTGTAAACCTTTCCAGTGGAAAGCAGGCACTGTCTTCATGTCCTCCTTCTATCATGCTCCAAAGCACAGGAGTCTCTTTAGAGAGGATGTGGGTAAAATTGTAATATTTTCAGAATATCTCACCTGGCTTTAGTATATCTGCATATCAATAGGTGTTCAGAGGTGGAAAGATGTATGGCTTTAGTGCATTTGCATCATTGAAGTTCATCTCCATATCACTGGGCAATTACCTGGGAATGGAGGGCTTATCTGTACCTGAGAGGTGAGGAGGAGGGCTGGTTTTGCTTCTGCTGGAGCAGGAAAAACAGAGAAGGGCCCGGACTGCAGTTTGTAAGCAATAAGCAGATTTTAAACTTTATTTCTCCCTTTGACTGATTTCGGTTTTTAGAGGTATTTTGCTCCAGAATTTCCACTCCCTGGACATACAGAGGAGATCTTACACAAATACCCAAGTCTTTGTGTCTGGTGCCCCAATTCTCACAGCAGCCACACAAGAGATGCTGCTTGATCAGCTGGATCCAGTGGCCAGTGCAATGTGTATTTATGGTCCCACAGGACTATAACAATCAGAAAGACAGTCTGACAGGCTGCACAGTCAGCAGCCTGAAGCACACCCTTAGCATTATAAAAAAAAGGCCTATTTAGTTGTCCTGAAGCTTCAGCCTGAGGGGCAGGCTTCAGGTTTACCATACATCTAGAGGCCTGTGATGGTGCTCTCAGGGAACACAGGCCAAGGGCTGCCATCTCTGCATTCTCCTTCTGCCTCACTACATCTTACTAGTACCTCCCAGGAAGGAATTTATACATTCATCTGGGGCTCCAATTCTATCAATGGTCACCCAGGGACATCTTCATATTGTCTACAGAGATTATAAACACTGTCGCACAGGCCTGTATATATATGCATAATTTAAAAGCTACTCTCTGAAGGTCTGACTTCCAACCAGCCTGAATGTAAGTGCTAAAATCCCTCCCTTTGGGACATTAACAGGTCTTGGCACAACCTCAACAACTAGAAGTTATTAAAAATAAAATAGGCTATTTAGACATCAGAAAGGTTCAAACAACCAAGACCTAGGGCAAGGTTCAATGATAAGGTTTATCTCCTATATGAGGTCACTCCTTCAAGACTGGGAGAGGTAGGTGTTTCACCTAATATATAGAAACAAATACAGAGAGTCATGCAAAATGAGAAAACAGAGGAATATATTCCAAATGAAAGAAAAACATGAACCTCAGGTAAAAACAATGAAACAGAGATAAGCAAGCAATATGCCTGACAAAGAGTTCAAAGTAATGATCATAAAGATGCTCACCAAACTGGGGAGAAGAAGGGAGGAACACAGTGAAAACATCAAAAGAGAGGCAGAAAATATCAGTTCAAAACAAAGTCACAAAGCCGAAGAATAACTGGATGAAAATACACTTAGAAGAGTCCAAAAACAAACTAGATGAAGCAGAAGAAAGGATCAGTGATATTGAAGACAGTGCAGTGGAACTCACAAACACAGAGCATTAAAAAAAAAAAGAATTTAAAAAAGTGAAGATAGTTTAAGGGACTTAAAAGACAACATCAAATAGACTAACATTCATATTAATAGGGAAGAAGAACAGAGAAAGGGGCAAAAACCTATGTGAAGAAACAATGTCTGAAAAACTTCCCTAACTTGGGCAAGGAAATAGACATATAGATCTAGGAAGCTCATAAAGTTCCAAATAAGATGAGTCAAAGAGATCCACATTAAGACACATTATAATTAAATGTTAAGAGTTAAAGAGAGAATCTTAAAAGCAGCAAGAGAAGAACAACTTATTATGTACAAAATAATCCTCATAAGACTATCAGCACATTTTTCAGCAGACACTTTGCAGATCAAAAGGAGTGGCACAATATATTAAAAAAAAAAAAAGTCCAACCAAGAATACTCTACCCAGCAAAGTTATTATTCAAAATTGAAGACAGATAAGGGGTTTTCCATGCAAGCAAACGCTAAAGGAGTTCATCACTACTAAACCAGCCTTACCATAAATGTTAAGGGAACTTCTTTAAGCTGAAAAGAAAGGGTGTTAATTAGTAACAAGAAAACATATGAAAGTATAAATCTTACTTATAATGGTAAAAATATATAGTAAAGGAATGGATTAGTCACTTATAAAGCTAGTGTGAAGTTCAAAGAGCAAGATAGTAAAAATAACTATAACTAGAATAATTAAAGGATATAAAAGATTAAAAGAAATAAGGTATGACATCAAAAATATAAAATGTGGAGAGGGTAAAATTCACAGAGTTTTAGAATGGATTCAAACTTAAACTGTTATCAACTTAAAATAGACTGTTATAAATATAGATTGTTATATATAAGCCTTACAGTATTCACAAAGCAGAACTCTATAGTAGATACAAAAAAAATAATAATAATAATGGGGAAGGAATCTAAGCATACCACTAAGGAAAGACATAAAACCACAAAGGAAGAGAGCAAGAGAAAAAGAAAGGAACAGAGAGGAACTACAAAACAGCTGGTATACTATAAACAAAAAATGGCAGTAAGTACATACCTATCATAAGTACTTTAAAAATGTAAATGGACTAAATTCTCCAATAAAAATATACAGAGTGGCTGAATGGATGCAAAAAAATAAAAGACCCATATATATGCTGCCTAATAGAGATCTACTTCAAATGTAAGAAAACCCTCAGACTGAAAGTAAAGGTATAGAAAAAAATATTCCATGCACATGGAAACTAAAAGACAGCTGGGGTAGCTGTACTTATGTCAGATAAAATAGGCTTTAAAACAAAGACTTTAATAAGAGACAATGAAGGGCATTACATAACGATAAAGAGGTCAATCCAGCAAGAGGATATAACATTTATAATATTTATGCACCCAACATAGGAGCAACTAAATACATGAAACAAACATTAACAAACCTAAGGAACAAATAGAAAGCAAGAAAATAATAGCAGGGGACTTTATACTCACATCAATGGATAGATCATCCACACAGAAAATCAATGAGGAAACATTGGCCTTAAATGCCACATTAGACCAGCTGGACTTTATTAATACATACAGAACATTCCATCGAAAAGTAGCCATATACACATTCTTCTCCCTGGTTTCAAACTATATTAACAAAGCTATACACACACACAAGAATATTATTCAGCCATAAAAAAGAATGGAATCTTTCCATTTGCAACAACACAGAAGGACCATGAAGACATTATAAGTGAAACAGGCAGAGACAGAGACACAAATGCTGTATTATCTCACTTTTATGTGGAATCTAAAAAATAAAACAAAACAAAACAAAAACCAAGCTCCCAGAATCAGAGAACAGATCAGTCGTTGCACAGGTGGGGAGTATATATGGTGGGGGAAAAAGGCAAAGTACAAACTCACCATTAGAAATAAAGTCATGGGGGTATAATGCACAGTATGGTCATTATGGTTAATAATAATATATTTTATATTTAGAAGTTGCAAGGAGAGTAAATCTTAAAAGTCCTTATCATAAAAAAATATTTTTTTGTAAAAAAAAACCAAAAATATCTATAGTCACTGAAAAATGAATTTAGGAAGAAACAGAATAGAATATGAGCAACTTTAGGTCCAAATATCTATCTAGGTCCTTCTCAGCTTGAATTGGAAAGTGACAAGAGTGGCACAGAACCTCAAAGTACTAAAAGTATCACAAAGTAAAGTTCAGTGTGTATTTCCCTAGGAATGGAAAATAATCTATTCCTAGGCATGAGGTCAGCCATATGCATTTAAAAAGTAGCTTGGTTCCTACAACCATCTGCTCGAAATGGAAGAACAGTTGCTTTCTCTTACAAAGACTAAAGTCAGGAACTGTGGCCACAAACAATAAAATAAATGCTATTGAAGAATACTTAGCAGTTTTACAAACAAATCAACAGGAGGAAACTAAATATAGGCATTAAAAGTATGGTATGTTACGAGTTTTAATGGGTTATAAGAATGTGTATAAAATACATTTTTAAAAAGTTATCTATTTATTCATTTGTCAGTCTCTGTCAGTTTAACCAAAAGGTAATTCTCATTGCATGTGAGAGTTTTGGTTGTTTCCACTCAAAGGCTACATCACCACGGTTGCTACATTTACTTAGTTCTCTTAAGAAGGCTACTTTCAAAGGACATAATTAAAATTGCCTAACAGAAAACAGTGTCAATGTAGGGAGGGGGGGAAAAAGGAGCACTGCTACAGGACAGCAAGTCACATACCAGCAGTCAACAGCTCCAAACAATGTCATTTGTAAATCAATTAAAAGCTGTGTTCATAGAAATCTGGCACTCATTCAGTTTTTCAAACATAATCAAATTACACTTCCAGTGGGAATTAATGTCACAGTACATTTGATCATTACTACAACTGTCATTTCCAGCAGGATAAACAAAATAATCTGGGTCTCCATAGCTGTCATTGAGAGACAGTATAAAGGTGGGTGGGGGCTCTGCAGGCAGAAAGACTGGTGGGCGGGCCCAGCGTGGCTGCTCGCTGGATAACTGCAGAAGGTGCTTAGTACATCCTCCCTGTTTACTCTGTTTACTTCCTTTGTAAAAATGAACAATAATGTACCTAACTCAGAGGGTTACTATGAGTATTAAGATAACGTATACAGAGCATTTAGCAGCATGCCTGGCATGTGATGTACATGCAATAAAATTTCAGTTGTTATAATTTCAAGAATTAGGTTAAAAAGTGTACAATCACTTAACAGTTGGAAAGGGCAGGGGGCTGTAAGCATTTTATTAGAAATACTTCTGGAGAAAGTCTTTGCTTTCAAAAATAGGGCAGAAAGCACAGTCTGACCTACGGTGGAGTCCCACGGAAACAAAAAATCTTTTGCCAGCCTTCCAGAGTGTTGACGACACAGCTGCCTTCAAGATTTCTCTGTTCTTCTCTTTTCTGATCCTTTGTAAGCTGTCTATATCTTCATTTTCATATAGTGGGGAATAGGCAGTTTCAATCAGGGCTGTGTCCACTGCTAGCTTCTAATGTTTTTATTGAGGTTGGTCTGACAAATTAGAAAAGGGGTCCACTTAATAAAGAGCCTGATATTCATCTAAGGAAGAACTCTTTCCAAAAGAAGAGAGCTGGACAATTGATACTGAATCAGTGACAAAATGGACATTACAGTATATTTTATGTCTCTTTGGTGGGGAGAGAAAAATTGGTAAGTAAAACACATACTGTTAGTGAGAGGAGGAATAAACCAGCAACATCAAGTACAACAGGACACTAAGTCCAATAGGGCAGTCGTAGCTTCAAGTAATACCATTTGTAAATCAATTAAAAGCTGCATTCACAGAGATGAGATACACATTCAATGTTTGACCCCCTCAAAATTCTACATGACACTGAGGTACAATTAGCACTACATTGCTAGGCTTCTATGCATTAATTTAACAAATATTTAAGCACCGATTTGCACTAGGAAACTTTCTAGGTATTAAGGAATCAACAGCAAACAAAACAGTTTCTGACTTCACCTCCCCTGTCTGGGAAGGCAGCCAAGGCATTCTCCACACATCTGCCCAGAGCAAGGAAGCATTAAGGATTGGAACGTACAGGATCTTCCGAAGTTTAGAAGGCCAGACTCTCCTCTATACAACACATATGTGTCTGGCCCTATAATGTCCTCATATAATGACACACTGTATTGGGCTCTGAGAAATCAGAGCAAGAAAGAAACAGATATCCTGTCCTTATAGGAGTTTATCAACAAAACTGAGGGAGTCACAATCACTTGGCAATGGTGGGACAAGCAAATATTTATATAAATATATAATTATGCAGGAGGAGAAAGCACTTTCTGATAGATTTTTCAAGTCTGTCATGTGAGAAAGAACTAATCAAAATCAGGGTCTTTCCTTTGATAATCACTTATACTTCCTTTTGGTGAATAAGGTTGTCCAAATGCATACAAATCTAAGCTCAAACATTTCTGAATATAGATTAGATTCTCAATCCAATTTAGTTGGTATGAATATTGTCATAACAAATGAACTAGTTATTAGTAAGAACACAATAGAAGGTAAGTTCCCTTTAAACTCTAAAAGTTTATGATTTACATAGGGAATTGTATTGTAATGGGCACTGCAATAGGTCCTTTACATGTAGAATTTATAAACTTCATAGCAACATAAAGTAGTCTTATTTTGTTTTACAGATAGTGTTCTCAGAAAAAAGAAGAAAAAGTAACTTGTTTCTGCAAATGTAAGTAGTAAAATGGAAGATCTGAGACTCCAAATTGATCTATTATACTCAAAAACCAGTACTTTCAAACCAGCCTTCAAAAATTTGTTAATACATTAAATATTTGTATTTAACCTCTGAAGGAAAATAGAGTGGATATAATGTGAATCAGAGAGTGGAAAAATGAGAATATAAATCTACTGTCCTTATGCTTTCTAGTTAGTATCTTTTTGGTTTTTATAGGTAATTTGCATTTATGGTTTATCTGTTAAGTTTAGAATTTATCCAGAAAGAATGGCCAAAGTGGGAAGGGACATCTTCAGCTAATGTGATGCATGTTGGACTGATGTCTGCTGCTAGGGAGCTGTGCAGCCATGATTGTTAAGGCTGGTACCCATCCTGACGAGCTGGTACTCAGACCATACTAGTTGTTAAATATTTTAAATATCATTCCTGGTTGCATGCTGTAAACTCCTGATTGTCCATTTCAAGCCCTGACTTCCAACTGAACTTTAGACTCATATGCAATAATTTACTTGACATCTGTTGGAGGTCTAGTTGGCATTTTTAAATTTATATGCCAATAACGAATTCTCTCATCTTCCTTCACAACACAGCCCCACCCTGAGCTATTCCCATCTCTGCCTGAGGCAACTCCATCCTTCCAATTTGTCAGGATTTATCCTTGACTCCCCTCTGTCTGTGACAAGCAGTCCACCATATACTCAGTTCTACGTCCTGAATCTGACCACGGTGTTCCATCTGCACTGCAGCTACCCAGATTCAAGCCACTGATTCCACTGAACGCCTCCTAACGGGTCACCTAGCTTCTGCTTTTGCCCTTGCAGTCCTCCAGCAACACAAATTCAGATTGAGCCTCTTCAGACAGAAGTCAGATCAGCTCACTTCTCTCCTCAGAACTTTCCAAACCCTTCCCATCTTGAGCTGCCATAATGAACTATCACAGGCTTGAGTGGCTCAAACAGCTGACATTCATTTCTCACAGTTGCGGTGGCTGGGGAGTCCTAGATCAAGGTGCTGGTGGGCTGGTTTCTGGTGAGAGTTCTCTTCCTGGCTTGTACCTTCCCACTGTGCCCTAACATGAAGGGTGCTTAGGGGTGGATGTGGGGGGAGGGGCAGGTCTCTCCTCTTCTTATAAGAGCATTAAACTCAACATGAGGGCCCTCCCTCTCATGAGCTCCTATAAACCTAATTACCTCACAATTAGGCAAACATAATTACATAATTGCCACCTCAAACACTATTCCATTGGGAGTTAGGGGTTCAACATATGAATCTGAGGGAGACACAAACATTCTGTCCATAATACCACCACACAAGGAGGGTAAGTGAAGGTCTTCATCACAACTCAGAGACCCCGGTCACCTCTCTGGTGGCATCACCCACAACCTCCTTTCCCCTCTCTCTGCACCGCATCATGCCACACTGGCCTGTGTCCAGCACCCTCCCTGAAAGGCTCTTCCCTCAGGAGTCTGCAAAGTCTGGTCCCTCACTTTCTTCCGGCATGGCTCACTTACCACAATTTGCTCATCCCCAACTCCTGCCCCCAGAGTAGAAGCAGTCTAAGGGCAAGGGATTTTGTCAGCTTTATTCACTGCTGTATCTCCAATGTGTCAGAAGAGTATAGCATGATAAATATTCAACAAATATTTGCTAAGTGGATGAATGAATGAATGAATTCATAGGCCTGATTTCATAGCCCAAGCATAATTCTAAATCAGCAATGATTCTTCTACAATTCTTGAAATAGTTCTAGATCCAAAAATGTAGCATATCGTCAGTGGTTTGTGATGTTTCTCAAAAAGAACCCAAAATATATTAAGTGGAATAAGAAGGTTGAGTGAGAGTAAAGTATAAAAGGGAGTTATTTAAAGTCCCATTAGCAAGTTTCAAAAACATGTGAGCCCTTATCTTTCTGCTGTTGGTTTCATTTGTGTTTGGTTACAGAAACTCTCATTGAAGAAGCTAAATGCTTTCTTTTGTTCTGTTTTGGGCACATAATCAACAATCCTTAGCAGCAAATAAACAATTGAACTATTCAGGAGATTGCCTTGAAGTCAATTATCTATAAATTTAGTATGGTATAAAACATGGATGCAAATTGCCACAAAATATTTATCAAGTAAAATATAAAGTGAATTTTTTTCCAGAAACTACAAAAGTATAAGTTCTTTTCTATGTGGGTTGGTTACTAGACTTACTGTGTAGACCTAGGCTGCATGGAAAAACCAGAGTTGAAATGTTGTTGAAATAATAATATATTCTAAATCCTCAGGCAAGGACTCCAAGTCTCTGAACTGGTTCTCTAGGGTCTACAACAGTTTGTGGACCAAAAGCAAGAAAGAATAGCAACCATTTCCTTGCCCACCTTTAACTGGATATATAGCTCTCCATCCTCCCTAACCCAAATCTGCTTTTATGCAAGCACTCTTAGTGCCTCCTGATTTGTAGCTGAAGAGCCAGACCCACCAGTGTCTCTTCTAATTTCTGAATCCTGTAAGCAGACTGTATGTGCTAGTAGTGTACTAAAATAATTCTGTATTACATTTCGTTTGGCATAGTATAAAGAAACAAATTCAGATGAAGGGAAGCCTGATTCGAAAGATGAGGTTGAAAACTATGGAGCTGAACAGAAACAGAGAAAACAGTTCTGATTAGAAAGACAGGGGTGTGTGTGTGTGAGAGAGAGAGAAAAAAAAACCGAGAGAGAGAGAGAGAGAGTGCCAGAGAGACACAGAGACAGAAAAGAGAGAGAGTGGATATGAGAGCAAGAGTTGAGAACCATGGTGTGTGAAGCAAACTGAGGTAGGTACTTGGAGAATGTGGCCTGAGGATGGGAGAACTAGGCAGAAAGTATATTCTGTTCTAAGATGTGCTTCCTACAGGGGTATCTCCCTACCGAAAGGTTAGGTACTTACACAGTGCAGAATACAATGTTCTCCCAGTTCTGCCAGGTGTGCATTTAGGAGAACAGCTTGGAGTAGGAGGTGGATAGGAGGCAATCTGATCAGTGTATGACCTTAGCAAAAAGGGATTTAAGAAAATAGAGGAATTTCACCCTCACTAAGCAGATAGATACCTGCTTCTAAAAAAAGTAAACTCATTCTGGCTATGCTCTCATCCAGCTTTTGTTCAAGCAACTCTAGAGAAAGTACTCCTCAAATATCCCCCAAATATGCCCCCAAATCAACCTTGATTCAGCCAAATAGGCAAGGCACTATTCCAAGAAATGCAGAGACAATCCTAAATGCCCTGTTAGGAGGAGAACTGTGGTAAAGGCAGAGCTTCCCATGTGAAGTAAAAAGTAACTACTTCTTTCCCTTCCTAGGTGGCTAACAGCTTAGCCTTATTGGGAATCAGAAAAAAGAAAAAAATATATATATATATGCATAGCAAATTGTGAAAACAACTCGAACAGGCATGATTATTATGCCTAGTTTGTGCTAGATATAATGCCTACTTGTGTCCTACACCCTGAAGATAAAATGTGAATGAAGTCCCTAAAGCCACGGAGATCTGTTTTGGGGGAAATAGGAATATGTAAATGGGTCATGTGGTAGCAGAGCAACTGCTGGCCTGAACTGGGCCTCCATGCAAATTAGCAAAAGGTAGCCTTGTAGCAGCCCCCATAAGCCCCTTCACATAGGCACCTTGCACACTCCATGACCTTCCCTGGACTACTAACTAGGGGGTATTAAGGAAGACCAACGGCTGATATCAGAGAGTAGAGAACAATTAAGAAAACTTAAATGTATGATTTTGTAAAGTTGGTAATTTAGAATTTAACATGAGAAACTAGGGAACCACCAAAAGATTTAAGGAGAGGAGTGACAGAACCAATTTGCGTTCTTAGAAGACCCCTTTCTCAGCAGCAAAGGGAAGAACTGAGAAGAGGAAAGGTTTATTAAAGCCTGACCTATGGTATGTGGGTAAAGAGAAGGCAACAGACTTAGTTATTAAGGAAGTAAGAGTAATTGTTAAGTGATTATATTAGTTGGCAAAGGGAAGAGAGGTGGACAGGGTCACACTAGATTTCTGGCTTAGGCAAGACTATCAGGTAAGGCAGGAAAGACAAGCACAGTGGCAACTTTGGGTGGGGCAGGGGTGGAAACGACGTCCATTTTATGCATGGTATTACTATTAAGGTACCAGTACCGCATTCAAGGGAATATTCCAGTAGGTAGTGGGAAAGTGTCTAAAGAGAAAGGCTTAACTGTAAAAAATAGGTTTGGGAATAAACAGTATATTCATGAAAGGCCTTGGGTAGATTTAAGAGATAGACAAAGGAAAAGGAACTCAGGAAGGAGATTGAGTTGTTAGAGATAAAGAAGAAATCTAGAAAACATAAGTGTTACAAAAGCCAATGCAGGTGACTCACATTTTCAACTGCAGCGAGGTAACTAGACCAGAACCTAAAAGTTCTACTGAACTCAGAAATCAGAGACCATCAGTAATCATGAGGAGAGCACTTCTGTTGGACACATGATCAGGAACCTGAATGCAGAGGCTGAGGGAATGGAAGCAGTGTGCTTCTTTTTAAAATAATGTTCACTGAGAAAGGAATGAGCAGAAATTATTTAAATGGCTGATTGTTAGTAATTTTTAAAATGTAGAAGGTTGATGTACCCAGCACTATCCCCTGAACTGACTCATTTCAACTTCTACAGTTTGGAGGCAATATTGTTCCCTCCTTAAATCTTGTCCTTTGAGATATTCAAATCTGTTCAATATCCTGCAGAAAACATTTCACAGCGTGAGCCCCTGTCCTCTCTGTGTATCTAATTTGGGCATTTAATTGCATGCTCCTTTTAACTATTGAGTATTTTCATGTGTACACATCCTAACTTCCCACACAAATAGGAAGCCCCTTACATGTCAACAATATTTTATACCATATTGGTCACATTCTAGTGCTCTATTTAAATAGAAAGTAATGCAGCTGCACAGAGCTCTCACAGCTTTGAGCTGAGGAGGAAGTGAAGAACAGAATGCTTGTATAGTAGAAATGTGGACTTTGGAATCAAACAGTGTATTTGAATCCTGGTTCCACCCTCCATAAACTAAGTCATCTCAGGCAAATTAATTAATCTCTCTGAGACTTGGCTTCTTCAGCCATGTGCTGAAGGTGCTCAATATTTATTGCATTGAGTTGAAAAATGGAAATAATATTAATACCCACACAGTAGCTATTGGTATCATTAAATAATTACAGTAAGCGTTTGGACACAATAGGTTTCAGTTTGCAAAATGAACATGGGGTAAGGTTAAAAATATATGAAATAAGAGACACACAATTTAAAATTAAGAACAAGAAAAAGAGAACATTACAGCAGTATTATAAAAATCATCTAAAAATAGATCTATAACCAAATTATGTGTGTGTGTATGTGTGCATGTATCAGGAATTATTTCTATATAACTCAAGGATTGGAAATTAATCAAAATACCTAATAAATGAATTCATAAAAGTGAAAATCTTTCTCAGAAGACCAGTTATATTTATTCAGCCTATATCCACTCAAATACACGCTTAAAAATGTAATGTTCCAGTGGAAAGAGATAATCTGATCTTCCAGGATATTAGAGGCAAGCAGGATAGAAAAGTCAACAAGGGCAGACACATTAGCGTGGAGAGACAGAAGCAGGGGTCAGCATGGAAAGTCAGAGGATGGAAGGTCCAGGACAGAAGTGACTCTCAGAGGTTGAGGTCACATACAGGGCTGTCTGCAGAGCCACGCAAGGGGCTCATGAGCTCAGATTTCAGGTGTGCACAACAAATGGTCTGGGACGCAGGAAGAGCAAGTCAAAAAACCATAGCCAAGTCAGTATTCTGTCACTGGCAGTAGGACAGGATCTGGGACTGGGTTAATGGTCTTTTGAGGCCAGGGAATTCAGATAAGCTGTTTGCACAAAGTAAGAATTGTTCACCATTGCTGGCAGCTCATGGTCTACATTTATAGAGAAAAAGTAAATGAGAGTGGGTCAGTATCTCCAGGCTTCACAGGAGAAACTAGCAGTCTTTCCTTCCACTGACCATCTTGATAACCTGCTGGAATGGCTCTGTGCCTAGATGTGATTTGTTCACTTCCCTCACCTGGGGAAGTTTCTGTTATGGACTGAGGGCCAACATGTTCAGAGTACACTGTCCGCTCTCTGAGTACTATCAGACTCCTCATCAGAGCTCACATTACACTGCCCCATTCTGATTAAACCAGGCAGAGTATTTAAGGGGATTGGGTCAGCTTTACAAGTGCAAATAGCTCTAAAGGACAAAGTGAATTTCCATAGAAGAAATTTGCAAATGAAGATGACTATATGTTCTCTTCCGTATTCTCATAGAAAGGGTCCTCTATTACATCAAAATTAGTCTATTCTAGTTTATACCCATTATTGTCAGAATGGTTCTGTGTTATTAAGAAAGCCAAGCTCTCAACCAAGGTCATTCATAAGAGGTGCAGACCCTGGTTGACTCAGGGTGTTTTGGGAAGGATGTGGGAAAGATTAGGTTCAAAAAGAAGAACACCTCAATAATATCAGAATAAACATAAAAAAATAACATCCCATCAAATTCATAATTTAGAGAGCAGTAAATCTATAAATGAAGACAGATCTAGCCTAGGTTTTAGATAAGCCAAAAGTTTAAAAGTAGGAGAAAATGTCAAGTGTCAAAATTATCCTAGAAATGGCAAGTGTAAATTCAGAGGCAATCTGAAACAGACAATTATCAAGTAACAAAAAATAAAGTTTTGAGTTATATCAACTCAAGTTCTCAGCCAAATCCAACATCACAGGTTACGTAGGTGGGCAGCTGGCTGAGAGCAGAAAGAGAGGGCAGCAACTACCTAGAACCTCACTTATGAAAGCCTATGGCTACTTTGTGCAACAACAGCGAAGCGGAATAGTCAGACAAGGAAAATAAAGCCTAACTACTTACTACTGAGTGCTTTACAGGAAAAGTTTGCCAGTCCTTGCTCCAGAACAGGGACCTCAGGGGCCTTTAAAGGAGTCAATGGGGATAGGACAAGACTATTAAGAAGCAGGAGGGAGAGAGACAACCAACCCTCTTTCTTTTCCTCAGTCATTTGGTAATCTCATCTAAAAAGTAGGCTCTTGCTTTGAAGAGTGAAGTCGTCAAACTAAGGGCTATCCCATAAATGTCTAGAATTAGGCCCATGAACCAGATCGGAGAATTATCTGGCAAGGGGGGAAATCAGGGACATTTACTAGTGGTACGATTCTGCTCCCTGGAGGATCACTGAAATGTTCCCTAGGAAGGTGGGGAAGCAGCCTGCAATTTTCAGTGTCTGCCAGATAGAAAGACAGTGAGATCTAGGTGCTCCTAACAAAAATGCCTCAGATTCTCCAAGCTGCATGAGAAATACACCAGAGAACACCAACAGGGGTCTGGGCCAAGATTCCAGCCAGCAGGATGGGCATTCCAAACTAAGTGATAGAGATTGTTGAAGAACAGGCAGTGAAAAGAGGTGCGCTGACTCACATGGTTTACTGACCTGCCAAGTCAGGGAGAAGCCGTCTGTTTGCGCTCCTGTTTTACAGTCTTTGTTCAGGTGTGGTCTTGCCCGAGGCCACCGATACTCATTTCAGCCAGAGGGAAAACAAAGTTCTACAGATGAATTCTCTGCTTCAATAAAAGAGCTATTTCATAAGTTGAAATTTATGTTTTTCTTCTAATCATATTCATAGGGGTGTTTGTTCCCTTAAGATTATCTAAATTTAATAAAAATACACATACCTGTGCATTGTTAGTCCCGGCAACATTTACTTATTGGACACAGACTCTATGCCAGACCCTACTTTAGGGACAGAGGATATGATAGTTAATGAGCAAAGTTCCTGCCTTCATGGGGTTTTACATGCTAGTGGGTATAAATAAAACAAGTTCATACACAGTATCATGACAAGTGCTACAGAGAAAAACCAAAGCAAAGAAGGTTGATAGGAAGGATGAGGAGGGCATGGGGGAGGGCGTGGGGGAGGGAGGTGCCCTTTCACCCAGAGCTGCCAGGGCAAGGCTTCTGCATTAGGTGATGGGTGAGCAGAGGCCTGAAGGAAGTGACCCAGCAGCCCTGCTGGGGAGGAACAGTGCCCTCGAACAGACACAGGGTTCATTTATTGTCTCAAAAAATAGTATCTAGTTCATGGAAAACCTCAGGAGAGTGTCACATCTTTTTTCTTCCATTTTAGATTACTGAAACAGGGAAAATACAGATTTACAGAACTAATTATATTTTAATGACAGTAGGCTTTAGTAACCTGGTGAAAAATCTAAGTGGTCATATTTGACCCTGAATTAGATTTCAGTAATCTAATGCTGATACTTCCTCCCTGGAGTAAGTACTAAAGATAAATAGTAAAGTTATGTAATGTCTCTAGGAAAGGATCTCAGTCCACTGTTATCTTAACTAATCTTCATAAAATTTTGTGATTCTTTTCTCTACTTATAAAACAACAGTGTGACCAATCTAGAGTTATGCAGCTACCAGGTGCAATATAATGTAAGGCTGAAGAGTATAAATTGAGATACCCAAATACACAGGTTTGAATCCCAGCTATATATACCACGTGCTAGCTGTCTGACCTTTCTCTTTGGGCTTTAGATTCCTTGTCTGTAAAATGGAGACAAGAATGGCACTTATTTCCTCTGAAGAAAAGGTTGACTGCATGGAAAGCACTTGGACCAGTGCCTTCTAACAGTTAGCAGCTTTGTAAATTCTAGTGACAAAGTTCACTGGAATTCCAACCGTTAGGAATTTTCACTAGAAAATTCCAATATTTTCTTTTGTTCAGCCCATCTTCAAATCTTAACACAATAGCTTACTGCATGTAAGTTTGTTTTTATTACCAAAGCTATCAGTAGAAAGGGAAAAGAACAATGATTTTGAAGTGATTAAAATGCTCCTCAGCTCTTTTGGCTATATGAGCTGTTCTTGCCTAGGGTGAGGTAAGAGAGTGGAGAAGGGATTTTGTGTAACTCAAGCCCCAATAAAACAAAGAAACGAAAAAAAAGTGCTGGTAAAGTTTGGAATTTTTTTTCAAGTTTCAGTTTAGGGCATAATTCTAAGTGCAAGAAACTATTATAAATTTCCAATATTGTTAGAAAATTCTACCCCAAACATAGCAAAGAAAGGACAAGACTGAAACAGGTTTAGTAGAACAAATCAAGGATATATTTGAATAAATACTATACACTGATAGATCAAAGTATGCTATCCAGTATATCTAAAACACAAACTGGCCTTCATTTGTAACAAAAGGACTATTTTTCCCTGTAGTTTTATATGAATTCCAACTACTTCTAATATAACATAGGGAAGTGGCTGTTTCATTGATACATGGTAAAAACATTTACAAAGGAACCAGTAACAAATCTCAGATCCAAACTCATCAAGTAAAAGATAACTTAAAATAATATCTTGAATCTATAATTTTTATATCCATATTTTATCTTTCTACTAGTTTACTTAAAAAGACGAATTTAACTTTTAGTAAAAAGTTATAAAGAATACATCACTAACACCATATTAAAGGAACAAAAGAAAAAGCTAGAGTATATAATGACAAATTTTGAAAATATTTACTGGGGAAAAAAAATCTCTGCTACTTCTCACATTTGTTAAAAGAGGGTAATCAATTCTGCAGGGAATAAGATACTCTAAGAAGTAATTTAACCTTCACACCAAATAATCAAGACAAAGAAATGTGATTTAATCAAATAAAAGGTGAATATTAAACAAGATTACTTTGCTTTTTACTACTGAATACTGTTAAATTACCTTTCACCTGTTGGAAAGTCACTAAAGAAGTTGTTTAGCAAAAAAAATTACTTATTGTTGTTTAATTTACAAACTTTTATAAATATTAGGCATAACTGACAATAATGGGGCAGGTCCTAGAGAAAAGCTGTAAGTATCACCTTTGAAATGTTGAATTTCTTGCAAGTTTGAAACAGACTTTTCACTCTCACTCATTAAGACTGTCAACTTTGTTTCCTCAGCACATCAATTAACCTCTACACTATCTCTGTTCTTCCCCATGTGACTCTTTCTTTCAAAGGGTTCAAAACTGGAATATTGTAGCAATAGACATTTAAGGAAACTTAATCGTTTGATAAATAATTAAGGGAAATTTTCAAGATCAATATTTATTGAATTTAAACTTACATAATGTGATTGGATTGGTTCCTATGAATTCTAGGATCCTGTAAGAGGACTCAATACAGAGTAGAAGAGAAAGGTAAAATTTTGTTTAAAAGCAATGAACAAACAAAAATGACTACTCATTTTGTCTTGTAAAATTAAAGGGATGATATTTGACTGAAGGCGTTTTTGCAAGATTAGGGAGATCTAAGATCAAAGTTAAAATATTGCTTTTACATATGACACCATACTTCCAAAGACAGGGAAAAGAGGATAAAGTACATGCAAAATGAATAAGCAGGTTGTGCATTTCCCCTCCCTTCGGAGATCTGTGTATAACCTTGAGCATATTACTTCCCTATTGAAACCTCCAATCTTTATTGCAGAATCTAGTTTGGGTTTAGATAATTCCTCAAGGTTCTTCTAGTTTTACGTTTTAGGAAAAGGAAATTATATAAATCCTAGATCTCATAAATTAACACTCAAAGGCATGGGAAACCTGCTTATAAATAAGGTAAAGGCTTTATTTAGTCTAATCTCTACCGTTTAGCATATATAATTTTGTGCTGCTATATATGTCAAACTATAAAACTTGTTCAAACAGAGCATCTTTCTGAAATATAATGGTTCCATATCAGGGTTACTATGAAATCTAGGTAGGTATTACCTACACTGTCCAAAACTTACAAAGTTTTCTTTTCTTGTATTGGTATTAGAAGTTTTTAACTTAATGTTTGTTCTACATGAGGGGAGGATTGCTTTGAACCAAATACAACTTCAAAATTATCATTGAAAGGGAGCACAGATACCAACACCTTTTCAATCTTGCTGCTGCTCTAAGTCAGGTTCCCTAAGTATCAGTACCTCTTTACACAGAGTGTATCAAGAATTTAAGTGTGGCAATGTCATGAAAGAATTGTGACTTCAGATAAGTCATATAAATTTTAAAAAGTTGGCTTTCCTCAATAATTAAAACAAAAGAAATTAAGAGTTTATATTAGAGTTCATATAAGATCTCTGTTACATTATGATTTTCTGATCATTTATATATAATACATATTGCATGTAATATATATAAATACTTTATATATTACATATATATATATAAATAAAATATATAAAGGTTTCTGAAACATGTTTTCCCAATGTTGAGTATGTTGAGATACATACTAAACATTAAGAAATGATTAAAGAGGTAGTATTTGTTAAGTAATGCCCCATAATAATTTATACAACTGTTAATTTACATTAAATAGCTTCCAAAGTTTATTAACTCCTCACCAAAACTGTAAGATGCATCATCTAACTCTAATAATTCTCAGAGGTAAATAAAACGGTAAATATTTTCTCTGCTTTACAAAGAAAGTTAATGAACTTAAGAGATTCAGCAGTTCACATAAAAGACCAGGGTCAGAAGCCCACTGTGTCTATAGAATTTTCCATTAATAGTATGTTTATAATTTTCTATTATATCTTATAATAATGTGTGAATGCATGTGTTTATGTGTTTTCAGGTAATGGCTGAAATTGGAAGGAGGCAATCATTAAGATGTGATCTCAGGAAGGCTAGCTAACTCACCATACCAGGAGTCCCAGGGTACTAATACAGACTAGATTAAAAAAAAAAAGCCCTTCCATTGGCTCTCCAGATACTGGGATTCACTAAGCCTTATCAGTAAAGGATTACCTTACAAAGGCAGGGTGATGATCTACAGATAGAAATGTTCCTTTACCCTTTCAAAAAACTGTCTTGCTCTTTCTAAAGTCCAAACAAAGTATAAGTTCAGGTCTTTACAGAATGGACTAGCCCAGCAATAAAATTCATCATCCTGCAAACTGCAAAGCTGTCTCAAATACTGATCTCCTCACAAATAAAAGATCAC
Source organism: Manis pentadactyla (assembly GCF_030020395.1). NCBI lineage: Eukaryota > Metazoa > Chordata > Mammalia > Pholidota > Manidae > Manis > Manis pentadactyla. The sequence goes on from NC_080023.1 coordinate 96,236,362, forward strand.
AAGTGGTTATCTTCCCACCTGGGCCATCAGATGAGTCAGATCAAAGCTCTTGGTATTTTCTCTTTCCCTTTCTACATCTTTTCAGACTCATATAGTTGGATCAAATGAGTATATTGCCCATCTTTCTAGTTCTCCTTACTGTTTTGAATTATTTGAACTTGAATTTATAGTTTAATAAATTCCTCAATACTAATACTTATCAAAGATCAAGCACAAAAAAATGGTAATATAAAATAATTTTGAGAACAATGTGGCTATTACCTCAAATAATTTATTTCACTACATTTTATTTATTTTTCCCTTAGTAGAATAAGTTGATATACAGCTCAAACTATTTGGTTTACCACAAATTTGTTTATACCTCAAGAGATAATAAGCCCATTTTATTAAAACAAAAGACAAACATAATGATAAAAGATAAACTAATGAACAGAAGCTTGAAGTAAGATGTTCTCTCTGAACTGCTTCAACACCTGAATGTTAATTCAGAGTTAGCTATAATCTTTCCAGTTTGGCATTCAAACAAAATTGTCTGGCTAGCTGCTCTGAAGGCAGAGCAAAAAGGCGGCTCCTTAGGAAACTGCCTGCTCCACAAATTTGTTGAGCCGAAAGATGCATAATGCTTCTTCATGGACTAGGTGGACCACACAGGAGAGAGAGCCAGTCTGGAGCTCTTTAAATTCTTACCCAAGAATATGGAGCCACAGGGAAATAGGGTGATAAACTCTCCTCTAATGACCTAAAGGAGAACTATCATCCCTGATTTGCTCCTATGACCACAATCCTTTTTACACACAGCAGACAGAAGTCAGATTGTGACACACACTTGCATAAAATCCTGCCATTGGCTTCCCACTGCTGTTAGAATGAAATCCAATTGTTCTGACCTGGTCCACAAAGCCCCAGGTGATCAGACAGCTACTCCCTTCTGACTCATCGCGGGTCAACTCCCTGTAACTCCCAGCAGGCTACATGCTGATCCTCTGACTCTACCCCTCATAAGGGAAGCTCCCTCTACCTGTAATCCTTTCTCCCCAAGCCATTTCATGATGATTTTTTCCTGTTATTTACATATATGTGACCTCTACAGACATATCTTGCCTGACAAGCCACTCTAGAGTAATGATAGACTGTCTCCTTGACCAAACTTCAGACAGGCTTCTCTGTCCTCTTTTTGAGGCCTTGTCCTTGGACCTTATCTTCAAACTGCCTAAACTAGTCTTAGCAAAGAATCAAAAATCCTACCAAGTACTCCCCTCACCTTTGATACATGATCAGCCTCAATATCTGATCAAGTTCTTCATCCCCCACCCTTGATGTTTCAGTCCTTCACCTGACTTTAACATGAATTTTATTGGCCAAATTTAGTAAGAAGCCCCCTACCCTTGATATCTTTTCTTAGCAGTTTTCCATTCACTGACCCTCATTCTGCTCCTAGGCTATAAAAATTGTTTTGCTGTATTCTGAACTGGGCACAGCTTTTTCCCCATTGCACTAATATTGAATAAAATCTATTGTCTTTAACTAATGTCTGATTCTGTTTCTCTTTGACAGTGGCCACTCTGTAACTCCGGGAGGGAAAAATATATTCCCAGCATGGGGCAAATTACCTTTGAAACCAAAAATAGTCAAAGGGAGAATTAAAGTGGGAGAAACCCATTTATCGCTTACAAGCAGTCATCCACTTCTGCTCACCCGTGTCTCTCACAACCTGGCTGCAAAAAGGGGCCCCCCTAAACCTCTCCAATCCAGCTATACCCTTGCTTCCCCTTGTAATCACCTATTGATATGGAAATAGCTACTTCTCTCCTCCCCTTAGAAACACCTATTGATACGGAGATGAACTAAGGCCAGGTGAGAGATTTTGGAAATATTGCAATTTTACCCACAACCCAATTCCCTGGTATCAAACTACTCTATTTAATTATCTGCATAGAACTAATCCTCATGGCATTATTATGATGGCCTATTTGTTTATGGCATATCTACTTACACTAGGATGCAAGTCTCTGGGAAAACAGGGCATTGTCTTTCTTGAACACAGCTTAACATCATGTTAACACCAGTGTGTTAAGCCTAGAACATGGCCTGGCAATAGCTACATACACAATAAATTTTGTTGAGATAATTTTTAAGGTTATCTAAAGGAGTATGAAAATGTGCACAAGAGAATACTTGAATGTTAACATACACATCAGATTTATTATCAAATGACAGAAATGAATAAATATTAAAAATTGTCTCCCCTCATTTCTCCTTCATATAGCCCTGTTTTTCAAATTTTCCACTTTGTATTACTCTGAAAATCAGAAAAACTTAAGAAAAAAACACTTTAGAAAAAAAGTGAGCTGGCTAAAAATGTGTTTCTTTGGGAGAAAGCTTTCACTTGCTGTAAATTCTCAGATTATTGATTCTGTGCTGAGAGAAAAATCACATAAAAACAAATGAAAAGAGCAAATTTTCATGGGGAAAAAATGGTCAAAAATAGTATTTCCTCCCTTGAAGTTCTAAAACCTGAGAGATTTTAAGAAAACCTAGCAAATAACAAAATGGAGGAAGGGGAAGAAGAGGATAAGAGTCTCATAGTGCTTAGGTACAGCATTATCTGCTTTAAAGAAATCAAGATCAAATGCTGTTCTCCCTGCATCACCTGAACCGGCAGTGAATAAGTGCAAGTAATCTCTGTGGAACTGTTCATTACGTGCAGCAATCTCAACAGGAACGGCAGCATTCTACGCCCAACGCTGCCCACCCCTTGCTAGCGTGCTCTCAGATGTCCACACACGTCAGGTTTACAACACCCCTCGGTTTGCTGCTACTTACTTATTTATGGCAGTTACTGTTGTTGTTTGATCATTTTTCTTTACATAAGCAAGATTACATGAAATGGAGATCCATCTATTAAGGTTAGATAAAATGAAAAATCAATCATTCTCATTTCCCAAGTTGGAAAAAAAGCTTTGGTGGAATCCATGCTGGGCAAGCTCCTGCCTCTGGGCCTTTATACAGGCTGTTTGTTTCCTCTGCTTAGGATGCTTTTTTCTCCAGAGAGCCAAATAACTTGTTAATTTCTGTTTTTTACATCTTTATTCAAATTTCATTCTTAATAAAGTCATCCTGACCAATGTTTAAAAACGAAATCCCTAGCATTCCCAATTTCCTTTCCCTGCTTTCTTTTCTCCTTAGTAATTATCACAATCTAACATCCCATATTTTCTTTATGGTCTGACCACCCCAAAAATGCAAGCACCATGAGGGCAGGAACACAGTCTTCTGTGTTTCTACTGTATTCTTAGAAAATTAATTTGTTGAGTGAATGAATGATATGTAAGTAAACTTGCCACTGCTAAGACTTTTTGAGTGTCTTAGAAGTTTATCTATACTTCATACCCTGAAGTATAAGATCGCTAGAAATCTCTCTTGTGGCTAGAAATGGGTTCCAGAGTTAAAGAACCTGGAATTTCCACAGCTGCTGTTGTACTCCTAAAATCCTGAGAGATGGAAGACAACCTCAAGTGAGGCAACCAGGGAGTCACGATGTTGGCTGCTATGGGCCTCTCAGAAAGTTGCATGTTATGTCAGCGTGTGTTGATGGTGCCATCCAAGTCTGAACTTCAGAACTTTCCCCAGTGTACAATTTCACTTTTCCTGGCAAAATTATTCTGCATGGGGTGTCAAAATGAAAGCTGTTCTTGTTTTAGTTTGGGTGTCTTTAGAATGTTTGACTTTGGTCTCTTAGAGGAAGTGGAAGCAACTAGTTTCATTAATACAAATTGAGTTTCACAGAAAGACCTAATTAAAAACAAAACAAGTAACTCTCCCTCACAAGAATAACAAGTTCACTAATCAGAGACTTCATTCTATCTTAAACCTGAGCAAGAAAAGTGAACTATATAAAGAACTTTTAACAGTAGTGAGTCATACTGTAGAATTTCTCTTGAGCCAGTATTATGGGCTGAATTATGTCCCTTCAAACTTCATATGGAAGCCCTAACTCCAAGTACATCAGAATGTGGCTCTTAATTAGAGAGTCTTTAAAAGGATAATTAAGTTAAAATGAAGTCATTAGGGTGGACCCTAATCCAACATGAGTGGTGTCCTTATAAAAAGAAGGAATTACAACAGAAACATCATACCGAGGGAAGACCATGTCAAGGCACAGGGAGAAAAGACAGATCCCTACAGGCCACAGAGAGACGTCTCAGAAAAAAAAACAACCCTGCCAACACCTTGATCTCAGGTTTGTTGTTCCAGAATTGTGAGAAAATAAATTTCTCTGTTTAAGCCACCCAGACTGTTGTAGTTGTTACAGCAGCCTAGCAAAATAATATAAACAACCAAGAAATGCCACAGACTTTTATCAGGACAAATACTGTAAAGAGGTAGATTGACATTTCAGAGTTGTTTTGTTCTTTCTCCAAACCATAAGGTTCCTTTTAGACAGCCGCTGGTTTGTTAATGCTTCAGATTTACTTGGTAGTTGTCTATTCATTTACTTAAGAACCCAAGAAGTAGCCACAAATGCAGGATACTAAAAACTTCAAGTCAAGAATGTACATAAAAATAAAAGAACTATAAACCTTCTCAGTGAATGAGCTTGCAAATTCTAATGAATTATCACTCCCTCTCTTACTCCTTCTATGTCAGAAATAGTTTGGTTGACAACAAAACTTACAGTTAGGAGAGTATAACATTTTTCCAAAATAATTAAAACTATTGCCACAGAATCTAGTGCATATATATGTCTTTAATCTTTTTCTTTCCTTTATTTCTTCTGTTTTTCTTATACTCATCTATTTTTTTAACATTATCATACTATTTTATAATTCATGAGTGATAATATTCTAAAATAATTATACTACTTTCTGGAATAGAATCAATAATTATAAGGAAAACTCTTTACAATAAGTGAAAAGTAATTTAGCTAAGATTAATAATGCCCTAAGTTCTTTCTCTCCATACTTCAGCAGCAGGTGAACAATCCTTAAAGACACAAAAGAGCACTATTCAACTAATATCACCTTATGTTATTTTGAAAGTGTTAATATATACAGAACTCATACATTTTTAAAAACTTTACAGAAACCTTAATCAAATATAACCAAGACCAAAATTAGGAATCTATTTGTTAAAAGTTGTCAGTATTCTACATTATTAAAATTTTTTTAAATTATAAAAAATACACAACATAAAACTCTAACATTTACAATACACTGAAAAGATTTCCTTACCAATATTGGGGTGCTTCAAGAGACGGCAGATTCTAGCTTCTCTTTCCAGTTTCTGATGATCTGTTACAAGAAAAAACAAACAAAAATAATTCACAAAATTTAGTTAGCAAAAAAGATTAAGACAGTAAACAGCTAACCAAAATGACAGAAAGCCTTTTACGCTTACTTATCTTGGGATTTCTTTTTAAAGAAATGATCAGTTTTATTTGGAATCAGATGAACACAACATTGTTTAACAATCTAATTTTTTTTCCATTGGCTTGATGCCTTATAGAGTGAGATACAGAAGTGAATTTAGACTTAGTGAAAAGGGCACAAAACAACAGCATTCTTTCTTATCTTTACTCCAAGTATATATTGTTACAACAACTTAAGTTAACCCAACATTGACATACACATTAAAGCAAACAATGCCTATCTGGAAACAGGTATGCCAATGGAATTAGTGTGAAATAGGGTTAGTAGTGGTTTATCCTTAATGGAGAAGTGCTCCCTGTCCAGTCAAACTTTCTATTAGCAAGCCTTCATGCAATTGTTGGTCCACCTTCCTAGGTTCATGATGCCCTTTCTTCTATCAAGGATTTCCAAAAATCCCAAATTGCTTGCTCATCCTTACCCTTCAGTTTCCCTAACCATTTTGTTGAAGGGGCATGTTCCACTGTAACTTACATTTTAAGAACTAAGACAGACACTTCTTTGGTTTCTTTGTATTTTATGTGCAAATAACTTTAATCAAAACAACTAGCTAAAGCACAAAATAAACTGAGACAAGAGAGAGGCAAGAACAGAGAAGGAACATGTGCTGCACCATAGAGCGGTCATTAGTTGAGAGCCCTTACGTTGGTAACTGATTTAAACTTTACAGTAGCCCACTGAGATAGGCAATGTTATTATCCCTATTTTACAAATAGGGAAGCTAAGACAGAGAGAGGCTAAATGCCTTGCCCTACATTATAAAGTTAATAAATGGGATCTACCAAATCCTAGTATCAATGGTCCTCAAATTCTGTGGTTTCAGAACCCCTTAACACTTAAAAATTATTGAGGATCCCTAAGAGCTTTTGTTTATAAGAATTATACCTATTAATGCCTACTCTATTAGGAATAAAACTGAGAAAACTTTCAAATATACATGTATTAATTCACTTAAAATAATGAACCTATTACATTAATCTAAGTTACTACATTTAATTTTTAAACATTATTTGAAATAGCTGAAACTTACAGAAAATTTGAATAGTACAAAAAATACCTGCATATCAATTTATTCAGATCTATTAATATTTTACCCTTTATAATCACTTATGCACTCTTCCTCCTGATGTATATATGTGCATGTGTATACACATATTTATCTAATTCACACACATATGTATATACAAATGTATAAATGTATATTTATATTTATACCCAAAATAATTTTTTTCTTAAGCATTTGAAGGTAAGTTATAAACATCAAGGCCCTTCACCCCTAACATTTTCCAAAATTATTTTTTTAAGCTTTAATTGTATTATTGATAATAAATGATGTCAGTTGTTTTTCTTGAAGTGATAGGCTCACTTTATTCATTTTTGAGAAAATTCCTGTCAAAAACTCAAGTAAATGAATAATCATAGCTAGCTTTTCAGTTGTTATTTCAAAGTAAAATGGTGTTCCATGAAAGAGTAGCTAGTTCAGCTTCCAATTCAAACAACTTCAAGGTTCTTTTCCTGAGACAACCATTGTGCTTTGGTATGGAGCAGAGGTGCTTTATGCATTCTTCCCATTTAGTCATGCAGAATGTTGCAAAGATGTGTGACCAAAAGTCAAAACTTAATAACAATAATTTTAATTGGTTCACCAAGGACAATCTTAAGTGAAATGAGGTTTTTTCCTTTTTTATTTTTGGTCTATACAAAGACTAATAATACAGTTTGATCCACTGCCTAGATTCATGCAAAGGCCCCAGCAATTTATCCACTATTTCTTTCACATTTTAAGTACAAATGTCACACATGCACAAAAGGCAGAAAATGTCTCAGTTTTATTATGCAATTAGTTTTGACCTTGTAGATTCCATAAGAAGAATTCTGGGACTCCTGGATCTACAGATTATACTTTTGAGAACCACTGGTATTTTCTATAAAGAACTGTTTAATACAATACCTTTTTTTTCTTTTTTTGCAATTTAGGAAGATATTTTAAACATATATAATGTTATAATTAGCTCAGAGAGAAATAGTGTTTTAAAGAATCAGCACAATGTCGAATAAGATCTAACTGTGTACCCATTATATTTGCATTATCAAATATAAAGACAGATATTCTCTGGCCTTACCATTGTCTAAAACTAAGTTCTTCAAATAAATTCTTTAAACTCCCCCTGTCTCTTTAATAGGTTCTCATTCTTAGGACAAACTACTTCTAGAATATTCTTATGTGGAAATATACAAGTAGACACAAAAGGTTAAACCAGATTTTGAAAATGCATCTAATACCATCTTAAATACTGTAAAGTATTATATGTAAAGCATATGAAAAACATATAGGAATTACAATTTCACTATAGTGACAGGAATACACAAATATATGCCCATGTGATATATATATACAATATATGTAACTTTTATATATATATCATCTGATACATATATAATTATGTTAAGAAAAAGAAAAATGAGGTATCAAAAGATCTTTATTGACAGTAAGTGGTATAGAGTTATTAGTTATAGAGATGAATAAATTAACAAAATTTTATATAGCCTATTCTTATAGGCTGAACTGTATACTTGTAAAATTCATAAGATGAGCTCCTGGTGCTCAGTACCTCAGAACAGCACTATATTTGGGGATAGGGCCTTTAAAAGAGAAATAACATAAGCCAAGGAGAGAGGCCTCAGATAAAACCAACCCTGCTGACTCCACACTGACCTTGGACTTTAAGCCTCCAGAATTTCAGAAAACACATTTCTGTTTTTGAATCACCTAGTCTGAGGTACTTTGATACAGCAGCCTTAGCTAACTAATATGCTAAGTATTAGTTTTCTATTGTTATATAATAAATTGCTACAAACTTAAAAGCTCAAAACAGCACACATTTATAATCCCACAGTTTCTGTATTTCAGGAACCTAGTCATGGTTTAACTGAGCTTTTTGCTTTGGGGTCTCTCACAAGGCTGCAGTGAAGAATGATCTGCTTCTAAGCCCACACGTTTGGTGGCAGTATTCAGTTCCTCAAGAGCTGTTAAGCTGAGGGTCTTAGTACCTAGCTGCCTATTGCCTGGAAGCTGTCCTCACTTCCTTACTATGTGCCAATATGTCAAGTGCTCGTCAAAGCCACCAGAGGAGTCTGGTAGCAAAAGGGAATTGACTCTTATCTAGCCTAATCATGGAAGTGGCACCCCATCACATTTGCCATGTTTGGTTAGAAGCAAGTCACTAAGCTGGCTCACTTCTCAGCAGGCAGGCACACCAGAAGGCAAGGACCACTGGGGCTCATAGACCTTGCCCGCACATCTGGCATTTCAACAGTACTGAAGTTTTAGACTCCAGGAAAATGGCAAAGTAGGGAGAACTTGAACCCACCTCCTGCCTTTATAGCAAATCTACACCTACACACAGAGTAATTCATCTTGAGGAAGAAGCAGTCACTCAGTGAGCACCTACTGCACCACCACAAGGGACAGAAAGACAGAAGTGGCAGGAGACACGGAGACAGTAACCAAGAGAACCCCATTCCCAGTGCAACAACCCACTGGGGAGGGATATTGCCAAGGGACTGGGATGCAGGTTCCCTGCCCTGGGACATAGTAAAAAAGCCACACATTAAAGTGCATCTAGTATAAGTGAAAAACCCAATTTATACAACTAGAGCATCCACCATTTGGTGGGGGAATAGCTGGAACTCTCTCAAATTGGAGGTCTGGTGAGCACCATTGTTTGGACTCCTTCCCCACATTGACAATGATGCAGCGAGCAGGGTTAGGGTGCACACACCAATTTCAGACTTGGTCTAGACAGCTATGTAGCCCCCACTCACATGCAGATGTGTCAGCTGGAAAGCACATTTAGGCCACAGCTCCTCCACAGGAACAGAGCTAGGAGCCAATCACCCCCGACCCTGGGAGAGTGTACCCTGGCACTGTTGCACTGCAGGTGCTCACCCAGCAGCTATGCAGCCAGACATCACTGCATACCAGAGCCACTGCTGCACCTCAGACTTGGAGGCAGTATCTACAGGGGCAAGGGTGGAAGATTCCTAGAGGCTGTGCCTGGGCCAGTGGCTGTACTGTGGCTGACTAGCTGGTCACTGTCCAACCTTGGAGAGAACACCACAGCAACTGCTGTACTGCAGGTATGGAGCTGGGAGCTGCAGAAGCTCACACCTGGACCTACTGTCTCCCAGCCAGCCCACTGGTATGCACTCAGAAGCCCTTCTGACTAGACTCCTCCAACTACATACTCTGAGAGCCCTGACACCAGGATACACCCAACTCATGCTTACTAGGCCTCCAGCAAATCATCCAAAACCACCAGGCACACAGTCAAGCCAGGGGCCTTCCCTATGCAAGTCCAACTCTTCAAGACTGGGAGAGGCAGCCTTTTCTACTAATTCAACAGAATCAAGAACAGAAAGTCAAACAAAATGAAGAGACAGAGGAATATGCTTGAAACAAAAGAACATGACAAAACTAGTAAAAGAACACTAGAAGGAATCAACAGCAGGAATCATTCATGCAGAAGAACAGATCAGCAACTTGGAAGGCAGAGCAATGGAAAGTACTCAAGCTGAAGAGCAGAAAGAAGAAAGAAAAAAAAAGGAATGAGGACAGGATAAGGGAGCTCTGGAACAATATCAAATGTCCAAGCATTTGCATGAAAGAGTTCCAGAAGGAGAAGAGAGAGAGAGAAAGGACTAGAAAACTTATTTGAAGAAATAATACCTGAAAACTTCCCTAACATAGGGAAGAAAACAGACATGCAGGTCCAGGAAGCAGAGAGAGACCCATACAACATAAACCCAAAGAGATCCACATCAAGACACATCATAATTAAAATGACAAAGATAAAAGACAAAGAGAAAATCTTAAAAGCAGTGAGAGAAAAGCAATGAGTTAAGGGAAACCCCATAAGGCTATCAGCTGACTTTTCAGCACTGACTCTGCAGTCTGGAAGGGTGGCATGATATATTCAAAGTGCTGAAAGGGAGAAACTTCTAACGAAGGATGCTCTACCCAGCAAGGTTATCATTTAGAATGGAAGGAGAGATAAAGATCTTCACAGATAAACACAAATTAAGAGTTTTCCACCTCTAAGCAGGCCTTACAAGAAATGTTAAAGGGACTTCTTTTAGAGGAAAAGACAAGACTCTAAACAAGAGGTACTCCAAAAAAGAGGTACAAACTTCAAGAAGAAAAATATGAAAGTGAAAATTTCACTGGTAAAAGCAACCATATACCAAAACCCTCATATATTCCTGGTGGGATTGAAAATTGGTACATCCACTATGGAAAGAAGTATGGAGGTTTCTCAAAAAACTAAAATAGAAGTACCACACGAGCCAGCAATTCCACTTTTGGGAGTCTATCCAAAGAAAAAAAAAATCATTTATTCAACAAGATATATGTACCCTATATTATTTAACAAGATATATGCACCCCTATATTTATTGCAACATTATTTACAACAGCCAAGATATTGCAGCAACTGTCCATCAATAGAGAAGTGGATGATGAAGATGTGGTGCACAAACACAATGGAATATTACTCAGCCACAAAAAAGAAATCTTGCCATTTTTGACAACATGGATAGACTTAGAGGCTATTTGCTAAGTGAACTAAGTCAATCAGAGAAAGATGAATACCATATGGTTTCTTATATGTGGATTCAGAAAAACAAAACAAATGAACAGAACAGAAATAGACTCATAAACACAGAGAACAGATGGTTGGTAACCATGGTAGGGGGGTGGGGCTGCGTGAAACAGGTAAAGGGGATAAAGAGGTACAAACTTCAATTACACAATAAATTAGTCACATGGATGGAAGTATAGATAGGGAATATAACTCATAAGATTGTAGTATCTTTGTATTGTGACAGATGGTAATTACACTATGGTGAGCATTTAGTAATGTATATAATTGATGAATCACTAAGTTGTTTATCTGAACCATTATAATATTGTATATAAGCTACATATCAATAAAAAAATTTTTTTAGTACTGATGTTTTCATGAGTTTTCTGTCTGATAAACAACTTTGCTGACTTTTTCTTCCATACAATCACATAACTTAAGCAATCTCCTATGACTCATAAGGCATTCTGTACTCTCCCATTGGAGCATGTTTTGCCATCCCAAACATGATGACAGAACTAAAGTTTTCATGAAAACCAGACTTTAGCCGTAATAGAAATGCACATCAGTTGGTGTACTTCACATTCAACATCAAGCTCACAACTTTAGAGGGAGCAGGCAGGTGAGGAGGCGTGATCAAGCATCTATGATTACCAAAAGCACATTTCTGTATTTATCCTGCTGAAGAATGAATTAGGTTTACATTTAAAATTTCCTCTTTTAATTCAGTTGGCAACAAAAAAATCATACATCCTAACTCATCATTCCCAGTTCTTACAACTACAATAAATGGCCATATAAACAATGCCTTAAGGAAAACATATTATCGCTCAGTTTTGACATGTAACCAGTAGGAAACAGTATTACCGAGTACAGAGACTGGTGGATTTTAAAATAGCTTCTGAGAATTTTGAGAAAATGTAATTATTTCTTCCCAGCTTTAAGATACTGTTAGATACTTTATTAACTACAATAAGGTGAAAAATGTGAACTCGGAGCTAATGAAGTAAATTCTTCACTCTCTTACCAAATCTTTAATCTTCATGCAGAATAACTCTGATCACAGATGGAAATTAAAGTGCTAGCCCTAAGTCACTTAGGAAATCAAGGTTATAAAAATATAAAATAATCACAAATAAACTAGCAGAGAGAACATACAAGAGATTTCTGAATAAAAGTACAATCTTTAGTGCATGGATTCTGGAGCACTATAATATGGCTAATCAGAGGTCCTATTCCTAAATGGTTTGGAATTACATTCTGAATATCTTTCTTGTTAGAGAAATTGCTTCTAGCTAAATGAGGCAATCGTTGAGTAGGGTTATAGATCCTGTCCATTTAAGTAGGTGACATTGAAAACCACACTGTAAGATAGAAGGAGCTATTTAAAGGGTCACTCCATTACAAAACCTGAGCATGATGTGTATGGATTTAAAGCTGTTATATTCACTTATCAAAAGGATATTTAGTCAGATTCTATAACTATACAGGATGATGTTTCCCTTTCATGGTAATGTAGAGTTACATGTATGTGCTAAGAGTTCATGTATATTAATTTAGAAGTGAAGCCTCTGATTATTTTTTTCTGTGTGGAAGTTCATACAAATGTTAAATTCTGATTATGTCAATCCAACCTCAATTCTATATGGACTGGAACCATGGTTTATTATTTCTTTTTTATGGAAAACCTTTTCTCTCCTCATTTTTCTAACTCCCATCACATGGAAGGTGAAGCAGGCCTCTGCATCATTCTACCTTCCTTCTGTAGCTCCATCCGTGGAAGAAGATGAAATTGTCCACTAGTGACAGAGAAATAAAGGTCCATAATGGACCTTCCTGACTTTGTATAACCCTACACACAGGGACAACCCAGAGGGATGGAAAAATCTCAGGCTGCAGAGCAGACAAGAGTTGTTACCTGGTTCTACCAATTACTACTAGCTGGGAGACAAATTGCCCTGACTGCTTCAAAAGATTCATCTACAACAGTGGGCATAAAATATCTAGCACCAGTCACTGTATCTGGAACAAAGGAGGTACTCAATAAATTATAGTATCATTATTATCATTACTAAAAATCAATTTAATTTTAAAAGAACTAAATTCCTAAAATATACATTAAAAAGTATATTAGTCCCATCAAATATTATTCATTTCACATGTACTCTAATATACTATAAAAATAACTCTTTTCTAGAAATTCATGATTATGCTACTCAGGCCATTCATTGTTAATAGTGGGAGAATCACCATGTGATAGAAAAAGACAAATCAATACAGTAAAATTTGGACAAAAACTTAAGAGTTACTTATCTTTACGGTATACTCTAAATACCTCAAAAATAAAATACAGGAAAATTTTTTATTTGAGTGTAAAATTTTTAAGCAAATTAAATTGATCAGTGTTATATATAAACTAGCAATATTCTTTTATTCATCCATTCCACACATCCAAAATGAATGGTATTCTAATATGCAATATCGTTTCAGAGAGAGCTTCTGGATAATATATTTATCCTATTCCCTAGGATTGTAAACAAATAGTGAAATTTGATGGCACCATTTTATGCTGTCCTACAGGAGAAATATTTTCTCTCTTCCACCACAATAATGGCATTCATTGAGAGATACATTGTATTTGCTATGAAAATAATGCTTTACACAAAATTATGTAAATGTAAAACAAAGTATCTTATAAGGCTTCTGTTCAGTAGAGATTTAAACAAGGACGCAACACGGTATAGACCTTTCAAAATTGCAAATAATAGGGAACATCAGCTTGTATAAACACTTTTATAATATAAATCTGATTATATAGATTATCTACAAACCAAGAAAGTAATGAGGAGAGGGAAGCACTCTGGACCTACGAAGACTCTCAGGAGATTCTCTGAGTAAACCTCTCCCTAGTTCTAGGTGATGGGCTGAGGGAATTTGAACTGAGCTTTTATCCTCTGGGAGGCGAAGCAGGAGCATAACAGTGCAGAACGCAGGCACAGGGCTTATAATGGTGAGAAGGAGACTCTTGTTGGAGTGCAGATTTCCTCTAGATGATAAGTACCCGGTGAATTAGCCAGCTCTCCTCCCAGGTTCACAGCCTCTGATGGTGTTGCCCTCTTCCTCTTTCAGGGGTGTGTCTGCTTGCCTGTGTGTCTAACATCTGCTAACATGGTGGCATCACTCGCTGCATGTTCTAGGGCAGAGAAGTTGTACTGGGAGGGTCCCCGGAGGACTGTGTCAGGAGGAGCATACCAGGAAGCATGAGAATAGGAGGGTGACAGCCAGGACAAGGACCCACAGCAGACCACAGTCAAGGCCTGTCCACAGCAGGGGCCCAGACTTTCCAAGATGACATTTAGATCACAAGGTGTCCAACCAAGAGTTCACACAGAACCCTTAGATGATGGTCCATAGTACCATTTTCAGCTGTTACATCTCAAATGGTTGTTAATATCATAAAAAACAAGCCCTTATATAAACAAGTTACAAGGATATTCATTATTCATCATTCATATTCATCATTATATCTATTAAGCATTAAAGATATTCCTATTTACCTATCTCATTAACCTCTTTATCTCAATAATTGAATCCATACCAAATTTTTAAAAATTTCCACAATTTGGTTTATATAGTACTCTCCCCTAGCTGTAATTTTACTTGTGATTTTGGAAGAATTTGCCACACGATCCCATTTTTGTGTTTAGGCAGAATAGAGCTAAGTTACTTGAGACACTTAGTATTAAAATCTTTCAAACTTATTACCTAGGGACTAAAAGGACCCAGAGTGGAAACAAAACATACTAAAGATAAATATAATATATGCTTTACTCTTTTTTCCAGAGACCCAGATGATTTTTAAAGGCAGTTGCATAGTAACAGGAGAGAGCATTTACTTCAGGGATTTTGCTCTTCGTTTTAAATGTTTCTTATTGTTGTAAACATATTTTGCCATTCTTATGTTTTTTTAATAAATTACACGGAATTTATTAAAAACATGAAAAGTATAAAACACATGGTTTTCCACAGACATTTTTCCTTATCTAGTTTAATATTACCACATTAAAAATAGAGATATAAGAATAACTTTGGCTAATAATTTAGAAGAATGAAGGAAATAAATGTAAGATGGATTTTTATGGTTCTTTGAGTATCCAGAACATCCAGTTATTCATTTCTCTGTGAATGAGTTTTCCTCAAAGGCAACTGTGAAGTTAACAAAGCTTAAACTTCAGGGCCTCTCAGATGCATGGGATCTTGGTTGTATAATTGTATGTTTTCATGAAGCTTGCAAAACAAGATGTTTTAACACAAGCAGTTGAGATCATTATTTTGGCCCCCCACTTTTTCTCCTCCATCATCCAGTGATACTGGAGTGGCCATGAACATTTTTATTTTTGAGATCTAGCTGGGGGAAGGTGAGTTGATGATACAATTTAGTTTGGATTGAATGAAACCATTGCTGGTTCACAGTCACTTTTGGTTATTGCAGTGTTATCTCAAGTCATGGGGTTTGGTGATGCTCCAGAGGTGGTATCATGATGTGAATTCATACTACAGGTCGCCCCACAAGTGTGTGCTAGAGGAGGAAGAGCAACACTTACTTTTGCTATTTTTTCGGGATTATGTTGTGCTTTGCAATATCTGGAAGCTTCTTGAAATTTATAATTTCTTGTGACTATTTTCATTCTAAATATATATATATTTACTTTTCAGTTTAATTTTGCATTTGTGATTTTGTTTTCTTTTCCTTAGAATCCTCCAAATTACATTAAGTTCAGGCCTTACTGAACCTGGACCCACACTCCTTATTATACTTAAGAAAAAAAGTAGAAGATAATTA
Organism: Manis pentadactyla; assembly: GCF_030020395.1. Lineage (NCBI taxonomy): Eukaryota > Metazoa > Chordata > Mammalia > Pholidota > Manidae > Manis > Manis pentadactyla. The sequence continues at coordinate 96,252,273 of NC_080023.1, forward strand.
TTTAACTTCTAAACATAAAAAATAATAATAATAATAAAATGCTTCATAAAATTTGTAATACTGAAGGGGCGGAAGATGGCGGCGTGAGTAGAGCAGCGGAAATCTCCTCCCAAAACAACATATATCTATGAAAATATAACAAAGACAACCCTTCCTAGAATAAAGACCAGAGGACACAGGACAATATCCAGACCACATCCGCACCTGAGAGAACCCAGCGCCTCGCGAAGGGGGTAAGATACAAGCCCCGGCCCGGCGGGAGCCGAGCGCCCCTCCCCCCAGCTCCCGGCGGGAGAAGAGCAGGCAGAGCGGGAGGGAGACGGAGCCCAGGACTGCTGAACACCCAGCCCCAGCCATCCGGGCCAGAGTGCAGGGCGCTCGATACTAGGAAAACAGGGCAGCAAGAACAGTGAGCAGGCACTGGAGGCTGGGCGACAGAGGACATAAGAAAAGCGCGCGACCATTTTTTTTTGCTTTTTTGCTGTTTTGTTTTGGCGAGCGCTTTTTGGAATTCTTAAAGGGATAGGGACCCCAATACTAGGGAAACAGGGCAGAAAGACCGACCGGTGAGCAGAGGCCTGAGGCTGGCACCGGAGAATAAAGAAAAACGAACGACCACCTTTTTTTTTAATTAAAAACTTTTTTTTTTTTTTTAATTAAAAAAATTTTTTTTCTTTTTTTTTGGTGGGCGTTGTTTTGTTTTGGCGGGTGCTTTTTGGAAGTCTTAAAGGGGCAGGGCGGGTCACTTAATCCAGAGGTAGGGATCCGGGATCTCTGGGCACCCTAACCCCTGGGCTGCAGGGAGCAGGGAGGACCCTTACGGAGATAAATAGCCTCCCAGCAGCTCCTGCTCCAACGCGACTCCACCATTTTGGAGTAGCTGCCCGAGCCAGGCCACGCCCACAGCAACAGCGGAGATTAACTCCATAGCAGCCAGGCAGGAAGCAGAAACCCTGTCTGCGCGCAGCTGCGCAGCACAAGCCACTAGAGGTCGCTGTTCTCCCAGGAGAGGAGGGCCACAAACCAACAAGAAAGGAAGTCCTTCCAGCCGTCACTCGTCCCAGTTCTGCAGACTATTCCTATCACCATGAAAAGGCAAAGCTACAGGCAGACAAAGATCACAGAGACAACACCAGAGAAGGAGACAGACCTAACCAGTCTTCCTGACAAAGAATTCAAAATAAGAATCATAAACATGCTGACAGAGATGCAGAGAAATACGCAAGAGAAATGGGATGAAGTCCGGAAGGAGATCACAGATGCCAGAAAGGAGATCGCAGAAATGAAACAAACTCTGGAAGGGTTTATAAGCAGAATGGATAGAATGCAAGAGGCCATTGATGGAATTGAAATCAGAGAACAGGAACGCATAGAAGCTGACATAGAGAGAGACAAAAGGATCTCCAGGAATGAAACAATATTAAGAGAACTGTGTGACCAATCCAAAAGGAACAATATCCGTATTATAGGGGTCCCAGAAGAAGAAGAGAGAGGAAAAGACATGGAAAGTATCTTAGAAGAAATAATTGCTGAAAACTTCCCCACACTGGGGGAGGAAGTAATCGAACAGACCACGGAAATACACAGAACCCCCAACAGAAAGGATCCAAGAAGGGCAACACCAAGACACATAATAATTAAAATGGCAAAGATCAAGGACAAGGAAAGAGTGTTAAAGGCAGCTAGAGAGAAAAAGGTCACCTATAAAGGGAAACCCATCAGGCTAACGTCAGATTTCTCAACAGAAACCCTACAGGCCAGAAGAGAATGGCATGATATATTTAATACAATGAAACAGAAGGGCCTTGAACCAAGGATACTGTATCCAGCACGACTATCATTCAAATATGACGGTAGGATTAAACAATTCCCACACAAACAAAAGCTGAGGGAATTTGCTTTCCACAAACCACCTCTACAGAACATCTTACAGGGACTGCTCTAGATGGGAGCACTCCTAGAAAGAGCACAGCACAAAACACCCAACATATGAAGAATCGAGGAGAAGGAAGAAGAAGGGAGAGAAGAAAAGAATCTCCAGATAGTGTATATAACAGCTCAATAAGCGAGCTAAGTTAGGCAGTAAGATACTAAAGAGGCTAACCTTGAACCTTTGGTAACCACAAATTTAAAGCCTGCAATGGCAGTAAGTACATATCTTTCAATAGTCACCCTAAATGTTAATGGGTTGAATGCACCAATCAAAAGACACAGAGTAACAGAATGGATAAAAAAGCAAGACCCATCTATATGCTGCTTACAAGAAACTCACCTCAAACCCAAAGACATGTACAGACTAAAAGTCAAGGGATGGAAAAACATATTTCAAGCAAACAACAGTGAGAAGAAAGCAGGGGTTGCAGTACTAATATCAGACAAAATAGACTTCAAAACAAAGAAAGTAACAAGAGATAAAGAAGGACACTACATAATGATAAAGGGCTCAGTCAAACAAGAGGATATAACCATTCTAAATATATATGCACCCAACACAGGAGCACCAGCATATGTGAAACAAATACTAACAGAACTAAAGGGGGATATAGACTGCAATGCATTCATTCTAGGAGACTTCAACACACCACTCACCCCAAAGGATAGATCCACTGGGCAGAAAATAAGGACACGGAGGCACTGAACAACACAGTAGAGCAGATGGAACTAATAGACATCTATAGAACTCTACATCCAAAAGCAGCGGGATATACATTCTTCTCAAGTGCACATGGAACATTCTCCAGAATAGACCACATACTAGGCCACAAAAAGAGCCTCAGAAAATTCCAAAAGATTGAAATCCTACCAACCAACTTTTCAGACCACAAAGGCATAAAACTAGAAATAAACTGTACAAAGAAAGCAAAGAGGCTCACAAACACATGGAGGCTTAACAACACGCTCCTAAATAATCAATGGATCAATGACCAAATCAAAATGGAGATCCAGCAATATATGGAAACAAATGACAACAACAACACTAAGCCCCAACTTCTGTGGGACACAGCAAAAGCAGTCTTAAGAGGAAAGTATATAGCAATCCAAGCATATTTAAAAAAGGAAGAGCAATCCCAAATGAATGGTCTAATGTCACAATTATCGAAATTGGAAAAAGAAGAACAGATGAGGCCTAAGGTCAGCAGAAGGAGGGACATAATAAAGATCAGAGAAGAAATAAATAAAATTGAGAAGAATAAAACAATAGCAAAAATCAATGAAACCAAGAGCTGGTTCTTCGAGAAAATAAACAAAATAGATAAGCCTCTAGCCAGACTTATTAAGAAGAAAAGAGAGTCAACACAAATCAACAGTATCAGAAACGAGAAAGGAAAAATCACGACGGACCCCACGGAAATGCAAAGAATTATTGGAGAATACTATGAAAACCTATATGCTAACAAGCTGGGAAACCTAGGAGAAATGGACAACTTCCTAGAAAAATATAACCTTCCAAGATTGACCCAGGAAGAAACAGAAAATCTAAACAGACCAATTACCAGCAACGAAATTGAAGCGGTAATCAAAAAACTACCAAAGAACAAAACCCCCGGGCCAGATGGATTTACCTCGGAATTTTATCAGACATACAAGGAAGACATAATACCCATTCTCCTTAAAGTTTTCCAAAAAATAGAGGAGGAGGGGATACTCCCAAACTCATTCTATGAAGCTAACATCACCCTAATACCAAAACCAGGCAAAGACACCACCAAAAAAGAAAACTACAGACCAATATCCCTGATGAACGTAGATGCAAAAATACTCAACAAAATATTAGCAAACCGAATTCAAAAATACATCAAAAGGATCATACACCATGACCAAGTGGGATTCATCCCAGGGATGCAAGGATGGTACAACATTCGAAAGTCCATCAACATCATCCACCACATCAACAAAAAGAAAGACAAAAACCACATGATCATCTCCATAGATGCTGAAAAAGCATTTGACAAAGTTCAACATCCATTCATGTTAAAAACTCTCAGCAAAATGGGAATAGAGGGCAAGTACCTCAACATAATAAAGGCCATCTATGAAAAACCCACAGCCAACATTATATTGAACAGCGAGAAGCTGAAAGCATTTCTGCTGAGATCGGGAACTAGACAGGGATGCCCACTCTCTCCACTGTTATTTAACATAGTACTGGAGGTCCTAGCCACGGCAATCAGACAAAATAAAGAAATACAAGGAATCCAGATTGGTAAAGAAGAAGTCAAACTGTCAGTATTTGCAGATGACATGATACTGTACATAAAAAACCCTAAAGACTCCACCCCAAAACTACTAGAACTGATATCGGAATACAGTAAAGTTGCAGGATACAAAATCAACACACAGAAATCTGTGGCTTTCCTATATACTAACAATGAACCAACAGAAAGAGAAATCAGGAAAACAACTCCATTCACAATTGCATCAAAAAAAATAAAATACCTAGGAATAAACCTAACCAAAGAAGTGAAAGACTTATACTCTGAAAACTACAAGTCACTCTTAAGAGAAATTAAAGGGGACACTAACAGATGGAAACACATCCCATGCTCGTGGCTAGGAAGAATTAATATCGTTAAAATGGTCATCCTGCCCAAAGCAATATACAGATTTGATGCAATCCCTATGAAACTAAAAGCAACATTCTTCAATGAACTGGAACAAATAATTCAAAAATTCATATGGAAACACCAAAGACCCCGAATAGCCAAAGCAATCCTGAGAAAGAAGAATAAAGTAGGGGGGATCTCACTCCCCAACTTCAAGCTCTACTATAAAGCCATAGTAATCAAGACAATTTGGTACTGGCACAAGAGGAGAGCCACAGACCAATGGAACAGACTAGAGAATCCAGACATTAACCCAGACATATATGGTCAATTAATATTTGATAAAGGAGCCATGGACCTACAATGGCGAAATGACAGTCTCTTCAACAGGTGGTGCTGGCAAAACTGGACAGCTACATGTAGGAGAATGAAACTGGACCATTGTCTAACCCCATATACAAAAGTAAACTCAAAATGGATCAAAGACCTGAATGTAAGCCATGAAACCATTAAACTCTTGGAAGAAAACATAGGCGAAAACCTCTTAGCCATAAACATGAGTGACCTCTTCTTGAACATATCTCCCCGGGCAAGGAAAACAACAGCAAAAATGAGTAAGTGGGACTATATTAAGCTGAAAAGCTTCTGTACAGCAAAAGACACCATCAATAGAACAAGAAGGATCCCTACAGTATGGGAGAATATATTTGAAAATGACACATCCGATAAAGGCTTGACGTCCAGAATATATAAGGAGCTCACACGCCTCAACAAACAAAAAACAAATAACCCAATTAAAAAATGGGCAGAGGAACTGAACAGACAGTTCTCCAAAAAAGAAATACAGATGGCCAACAGACACATGAAAAGATGCTCCACATCGCTAATTATCAGAGAAATGCAAATTAAAACTACAATGAGGTATCACCTCACACCAGTAAGGATGGCTGCCATCCAAAAGACAAACAACAACAAATGTTGGCGAGGCTGTGGAGAAAGGGGAACCCTCCTACACTGCTGGTGGGAATGTAAGTTAGTTCAACCATTGTGGAAAGCAGTATGGAGGTTCCTCAAAATGCTCAAAACAGACTTACCATTTGACCCAGGAATTGCACTCCTACGAATTTACCCTAAGAAGGCAGCAATCAAGTTTGAGAAAGACAGATGCACCCCTATGTTTATCGCAGCGCTATTTACAATAGCCAAGAATTGGAGGCAACCTAAGTGTTCATCAGTAGATGAATGGATAAAGAAGATGTGGTACATATACACAATGGAATAGTACTCTGCCATAAGAAAAGGGCAAATCCAATCATTTGCAGCAACATGGATGGAGCTGGAGGGTATTATGCTCAGCGAAACAAGCCAAGCGGAGAAAGAGAAATACCAAATGATTTCACTCATCTGTGGAATATAAGAACAAAGGAAAAACTGAAGGAACAAAACAGCACCAGAATCACAGAACTCAACAATGGACTAACAGGTACCAAAGGGAAAGGGACTGGGGAGGATGGGTGGGTAGGGAGGGATAAGGGGGGGAGAAGTAGGGGGTATTAAGATTAACATGCATGGGGGGGTAGGAGAAAAGGGAGGGCTGTACAACACAGAGAAGGCAAGTAGTGATTCTACAACATTTTGCTATGCTGATGGACAGTGACTGTAAAGGGGTTTATGGGGGGACCTGGTATAGGGGAGAGCCTAGTAAACATAATATTCGTCATGTAAGTGTAGATTAGTGATACCAAAAACAAAGCAAAAAAAAAAAAAAGGGCAGTTCCTGTGTGGTAACCTCAAACGAGTTCTACACAAGGGTATAAAGGGCATATAAAAGTGTAGGCAAAGGGTCTGTTTGTGTTTATACAGAGGATCAAAGCCTAATTGGGCTACCCCGAAAATGAACTAAGATACGATATGAAAAAGAACTTCCAAAATCTGCACTCTCTGGAAGACTCATGCCAGAAGATGATCATCAAAAAACCCCAACAAAGATCCACGCACTGCTACAGCTGTAGATGCACTCATCCCACCAGTTCCTGGACTTGCCATGGGAATGAGGAAGGAGATATCTAAGCTGGCCTGTGCATACAGTAAAACAACAAATTTGACTGGATCTATACTGTTGGAACTCAACCAAGAATTTGGAGAAGTGCAAATTGTAGCGCTCCAAACTCTTACAACTACAGACTATTTACTGTTAAAAGAACATATGGCATGTGAACAGTCCCCAGGAATGGGTTGTTTTAATTTGTCTGATTTCTCTCAGACTGTTCAAGTTCAGTTGGACAATATCCACCATATCATAGATAAGTTTTCACAAATGCCTAAGGTGCCTTAATGGTTTTCTTGGTTTCACTGGAGATGGCTGGTAATTACAGATATGCTTTGGTTATGTAACTATACTCCTATTATGTTAATGTGTGTGCGCAATTTAAGTAGTAGCTTAAAACCTATACATGCTGAAGTTACTCTACAAGAAGATATGTCAAAGAAATAATCAATCTTCCCATGTTTTCTTCCGCTTGCTACTTCTATAGCTTTTCTTCTTCCTTCCTAATTACAACCCTTAAATAGAATTCGTGCCTCATATCAAATTTACCGAGTATCATAACTCCTCCAAGTGGTAAAGATACCTCAAGACAAATGCTGGGCATAGAAGCCACAGGGCATAAATATGTAAAGAAGTAAAAAGCGAACCTTTTCAAACAATAAGGCTTCCCTCTCACTTACCAACTTCACATTTCCCTGTATGGCCCCGGAAGATGACTGGTTAGCCAGAGACGGGTAAGATTCCTCAAGGGAGGAACAACCTAAGAAAGGCACAGTCGCAGGGGGGGCCATCAGGTGAGAAATTGGGGATCAACAGAGGTGAGGCTTAGAACCTCACCCCCCCTGTTCTGAGAGAAATCTTCTGCATATGTGGATGTTTTATTGCCCTGGTCTAGCTTGGATTAACACATAGTCTACAGGCACACACCTGATCATCTACGTTTGCTCTCTTACAACACTAAACTATGTTTTCTACCTTTATCTTGCATCTACCTACCACTTAAGCATTTTATTAAAAATAATAATAATAAAGAGAGAAATGTGGTATCCACATATAAATCAAGTATAAAAACCAAATGAGTATTCATATTTGAACTGACTGTTTAGAGTTCATAATGCATGAGCAAAACCGAAAGTTTCTGTGATGACTGCCCTTGTACTGTTCACTATGTAACTTATTCATTATGTAAGAATTTGTTCTACATGTAAGAACTTGTTTGTTATGCCTCAGAAGATTGGAGACTGACGAAAATTAGGTTTGGGGTGGATTAATGATTGTGCATTGAGCACTGACTCCCCTATACAGAATTTTATTGTCGTTAACAACCATTTGATCAATAAATATGAGAGATGCCCTCACAAAAAAAAAAAAAAAAAAAAAAAGGACAGACTTCCAATGGTAAAATAAATAAGTAACCGGGATGTAATGTATAGCATAAGGAATATAGTCAAGATATTGTAACAGCTTGGTAGGGTGATAGCTGGAACCTAGAATTATGTATATAAAAGTTCTACCACTGTGTTGTACACTTGAAACTAATGTAATGTAATACTGTGCGTCAACTATCCTTCAATAAAAAATAATTATTTAAAAAAAAAATTTGTAATACTAACTTTCTTCCTTAAGTAAACAGGCACTTATTTATATTGCTAAAAATAGTCATTAAAAAGCCATACATAGCTTATATTGTATCAGTCATAAGTGACCAACCATAGCAAAAAGAATACCAAATTTAAAGTGAAAGGGCAAAAAAAAAAAATGACTTCCAGTATAGGCTCTGCCAAGAATTAATAGCAAAATGGAGCAAATCTTATAAATGTGAAAAACTATGCTCATTACTCTCCTATGAGAATACTATAAATGTGAGATATTTCTTCTTTATATTTAGGGGAAAAAAATTCCTATATCAGAGATGATACTTACACGTATTTATTATTAACATAGTTATTAAGCATTTTATTAATCAGACATAAGGACATTAATGTTTTGGAAGATAACATAACTTATTCCAGTATAGCCACTCATGTACTGGTAATTAAACTGGAAATTATGGCTTTCAATAATAATTGAAATACTCCTTCAAATTGGAGAAGGAACTATCATTTATTGAACTGTATTCTCAAAGTTAAAAAAATCCAAGACTCTTAAAGTCTTGCCTCTACATAATTATATATTCCTTTAAATACATTTTGTGGATGCTTTCATTTCCTACGTGCACATGTGCATGCACACACACACACACACATACACACACACAAATATGTGGTTTAATGTGGCCACCTAAAAATAAATGAAAAAAAAAACCACTACTGAAACAAGATATTAAAATAAAAGTGTCTATTTAGCTGAAATCCTGCAGGCTGAGAACAAAAGACTTGTCAGGTACAGGGTACTAAAAGCATATATCCAGTACTTCTCAAGAGGTCAGTCAAGGCCATTCTGCCATCATGAAGCCACTGCTCGCTTCCAGCTGCACAGAAGTCAGTAATGAAACCATCAAGGAGGGCTGCTCTGGACAGAGACCTCAGAACATTTGGCATCTCCCCACCCCCACGTTGGAAAGGAGCTTACAGAAGGGTACCAAAGAGGGGGAGGGAAGAGGTGTCTGAGAGAAATATTTGAAGAGGTATATCCCTTGGAGTTTGAGAAAAATAAGAATAGCTACCTATTTTAAACCTGACTCTAGTGGTATGAAACTGTGCCTAAGTTAGTTGCCCTTGAACTGCAAAGTAAATCAGGCTCTATTGCGATCAGGCTGCACATCCTCCAGTGGCAAGACAAAGATGCACATGTTCATGAAACCATATGGGCAGCCCAAGGAGGGACAGCTTTTTTTACTAGGGACAACTCCCAAGAGGACCACCCAATGTGATGGTCTCAAAAGAATGTGACATTGAGGCAATGCTATCACGAACGAAGGGTGGAATTCCAGAAGCTGGAAAGGCAGTTAAAAACATCCAGGCCGGGAGGCATGGCCATCATCAGTATAACTGTCGTGGAGATCCCTAGGAGGAACTGTCTAAAAACCCACAAAAATGTCCCACGAGTCAGCAGTCGCGCATGCTGCAGACAGAAGCAGTGCCAGTGAAATCAGCCTCGTCCTGAAGAGCCACAAATAGCAGCCAGTGAAGGGGAGAGGAAGGAGGTGACCAGGAGTTTTGGGTGCACAGCCCTCACTGTTGCACAGAGGCGCTCAAGCCTGAAACAGGCTGGCCTGGCACTGGGGAGAACTTTTAAACCATATTACACTGGTAGAACTTTTTGATTTCTGAAGTGAGACTGTGCTTCTGATTAAAAGGAACTGCAAAGTTCTGAGATCTGACCATGACTTCATCAAGGGCAGGAGTGAGTATGTACAGCTGGTTTGAGGGAGCTAAGGATGGGTAAGTTCAGGAGGGTGCAAATGATCTGATTATAGTGTTTTAATACAATAGGCATAGATATAAATACTTGCTGTAACAAATCTGTAACAGTCTAGCATTTGAATTTACTCAGTATTATTGTTTCCTTCACATCACTTTCTTCAGCTTTCAGAGTTCCGTGTTCAATTTCCTTTGGGAGCAGAGCTCTGATGAACAGTCTGGGTAGATTACATTAGAGCACCTTTTAAATATGCTTGTGTACTTTCCAATCACCTAAAATTTTTCTAGGTACTTTACACTTTAGGAGTGTGTCATCTAAATTATGATGCATCTGAAATGCAGGCTAATATTCCCTGGACTTAAGAGAGTAGCATTCTTACTTCTTTTCATTTTAGATGTCATCCTTCATCATTCATTGGAAATGAATATTTATCTTTTACCTAGAATGCTCTATCTCAAGTAAGTGCTGTATCATTTAGAACATGTATTTAGTATTGGCATGGCATTACAAACTGGGCCAGCTCTAAAGCCAGGGCTTTTTGCAATCTTGCCTGGTCCAATGCCCATAGTTAACACACAGGCATATTAAATGCCACCTTAATTGACTGTGATTCCTTCTAACCTTGGAAAGAGGAAGATGTGTGCTTCTTTGTAGCAAACCTTAAGCCCTCCAGCAAAAATCTGTCCTGTACTGACATATGAAATTAACTTCTATGCCCACATAACATGAAAAGACCCACTGCCCTGCTACTAAGTGTCTGTCTGTAAAGTGACACTGAAAACAAGTTCTTATTTGTGTTAATCCACAGGTATTACCAGAATCAAAACAAGGCACCCGAACAGCTGGAAAGGGAGCAAGGGAAGCCCTGGGAGCTTTTTTGGTTTGTTTGTTTCACAGTTAAAAGAAGTCAATGGCTACTTCTCCCCAGGGAATAAAACACCAGTGGCACTAGGGAGAAACCCACACCTTCTGCTCCTTACAACCTGAGACTCTGGGAATTCTGCCAAGTGACCTGGAAATATGGGACTGTGACCAGAGGCCTTTGAAAAGAGCATCCTACAGTAGTTTCTCGTAGTAGAATCAAATAAGCAGCTGTAGTCCACCCTGCATATTCCATCCTTGACAACTCAACTATCTCCTACACAATAAGTCTCCTCCCTTTCACATAACCCAATTTCTGACTTGTTCTGTCCTTGTCCTTGTTTTACCTTCCCCTTTACCCTAATACTATTTTTAAAAATCCTACTGTAAAAATGATAGACTCCAACTGGAAAATATATATAGGACACATTTCAGTTAAAGAAATAAATATAATTCTAAAGTGCTACTACTACCCAAATATACCATCATTTACATTTTGATGCATGTCCTGTCAGTCTTTTCCTTTGCATATACAATAACATTCTGCTTTTGGCTTTGAAAGCTTACATACTTTTGAAACTGTCTGAATCCCTCAGGCAATTGCTTAGTACAGAGAGACTGCTTGACTGGCTAGCCAAATGAATGAGTGATAAAAACTTACAAACCTGAATTTGGGGAGGGGTCGGAAGATCCTTTCCAGATAAAATATACCCTAATCATATTGCAGGATGCCTCTCCATGCAAATTCTGTCATAAGGATGTGCCTAATTGGCTCCTCAAAATATCTGCCTAAATGGTAACATTCTCATGGAATCAGAGGAAATTTAATTACTCTGATTAAAAGGTTTACTTTGAAAGAAAAAACCTGAGACTACCATGTAAATAATGTACATAACAAAGGTAACTGTAGTCACAGAAGTAAAATGCCATATAAAGTTTATATAACTTGCAGACGTGCATGAAAATAAAAACAGTGAAACCTTTCATCTAAAATAGCTGTGCTACTTCATCCATAATTTATCACTATGCTTTATTCATCAACATCTACCCCTTGTCTAAGCCAAGAAGAGCTAAACAGGTTTTACACAAGTGATTAAGATACAATTCCTGTCATCTTGGAATTTGCAACTCATATGGGGATCTGATTTTTATATATCTATATACTGGCCAAAATATAATGAAAATTTGGAAAAAAATTACTCAAAATCCAGGCTATCTCTATCATACAAACCAGTCAAATCTTATAAAAAGTTTATTTGGCTTAAGTGGTTCTCCTTCCTGTCCCTTCCATTCAATCTAGTGTATTTATTAAAGCCTCGGCACCAAGTCAGTCTCCCACTTCACCCAAAGCCTGCCAGTATGTTGGCTCACTTCAACAAACACATGGATAACTGGTCCAACACAGACTCTCAGGTTCTTGACCTCTTTGTCGCCAGTGATTTTTATTTCTAGGCTATTTCAGTCACCACTCTTGTGATCATACCTTGAAACCTGGTCATCCTCCTCCAGAATCAGGAAGTTAAAAATCCCAATCTCCAATCACCAACTGCTCACTTTTCAAATTGTTTGTACAGTGTCTCACAGGCAACTTTTTTCAAACCATGAGGACCACCGGTCCATGACTATTCCACTTTTCCCAATTTCTAAGTCCTTTTATTTACTTCCCTCCACATCCCTATGCATTCTCTCCTCCAGCCATTCTCAAATGTGCCCTGAATTCTCCCATCTCTGAACCTCTGTGCTTGCTGGAACACTCACTCCTCTCGGTCTGATTTATACCTACTCACTCTTCATATTATAAAACAAAAGTTTTCTCTTGAAAGAAGCCATTTCTAACATGCTCCAATCCCCTATTATTGGCTCTCACACAGAGCACAAGTTCTGCTTCACAGTTAAGTGCCACATTTGGTTTTTTTTAATTCAGTTATAAGATGTTTTTAAAAGATGTATCTCTTCAATAAACTGTAACATGTAGGACAACAGGACCTGTTGATTTTTTGTTCACTATTTTATATCCTACACCTAAGACAGGCCTGGCACATACAAATAAGCAATGAATATTTATCAAATGAATTCATGAACAGGAAAAACAATGGTACAGACAGGAAAGTAGAAGTAAAAAAAGAATGGAGACTACTCTTGATACAACTAGGCTTCCTTCCTTCTCTAGGGGGCCTCGGAGATAATGAGCATAACCTGGTCAATCAATTCAAGGCTGCTTGCTGTTAAGAGTGCAACAAGACAAAACTATCTGAATAGGAAGGCCATGTGCCCCCAGCACTGGCCACTGGGTGAGAACTCAACCTAGATTCTAGAAAATTCAATGCTTGGTGGGTTGACAAAAACGGCATTACCCGCTAGATTATCAGAAAGCTAAAATCAAATTTATTTCTCATATATAATAAATGTATAATATGTATATTTACATATATTAAGTGTTACATATTTATATATTAAATGTATAATATATATAAATAATATATAATATTTATTACATTTATATATATTAAATGTATGTTGTATATTTATTAACTATGATTATAATTATATATATGTGTGTGTGTGTTTATATATAAACACACACACACACATATATACATACAAATCTGAACTCTGAGCTATAGGCCTTGAATTATGGAGAATAATCAGTCAAGTAAAACTAGCCTCATATACACAGAGAAAAAAGTGGCTTTTCGTGATGGTGGCAGAATACATACAAATCTGAAGGAGATATGTTAATAGTGTTATATAGGAAATTTGTATAAATATGCATAAAAGGGTAGTAGCATCTTGATTTAAACTTCAAAGACCAACCAAAACTGTTTTTTTTAAATTGCTATGCAATAACAGCTAATTGATAGAATAATTTTCATGAAAGTAAAAATTTTAAAAGCTATGGTAAAAACTTCAAATCATTCCATTTCTATGATTCGATACTTGGTTCCAGGATTCCTAAAAGTCTAGGTGTAAGCAAAGTACATCTAACCCAAGGGCATCTCCCTAGTCTGAAATTTTTAAAAATATTTATTTAGGTGTAAAGCATGAATATAAAATTGTGTGCCATAAGTATATTGTGAAAATGATATGCCATAAGTATATTGTGCAATGGTCTTTCACAAAATGAACACACCTATGTAACTAACACTCAGATCAAAAAACATTACCAGCCCTCAGCAGCCCCTTGTTACCTGCCCCTCTCTCTCACAACAGGGTAACCACTATCCTGACTTTTAATAACATAGTTTAGCTTGTTCTGGTACTTTACATAAAAGGTATAATATTGTATATACTGTATCTTGGTTTTATTTCATCCCTGGAACACATTGCATTCATATAATACTTCTTTGGTGGTCTGGTGTAGCAAGGTCATTAAGAGGTGAAAATTTGTTAAAATGTATGAATGGGTAGATGAGAAAACAAATAAGAAAGTGTGAAAAGTTGTTAATGCTAAAGAGCTAATTAAAATTATAAAGGCTTAGTATAACTGATATAATTTATTTCATGACTACAACGTTAAAAATAATGGGTAAAATCAAAAGCAGTTTAGGTTTATTAATACACATATGTCAGAATTTACTCTCTTAAACTTCTTCTCTACTAATATATACCATTTTTTAAACACTTGCTTCTCCCATGTCCCCTTTCTTTAACTCTTCTCTAGTGTCTGCCTTCCAGACTACAACATATTTCCCAATCTCTACTCTTCTGTTCTGTGTTAAAAAGTCCACAATCACATAAAAGAAAAAAGAGAAATACCACATGATATTCCTTAACCACAGATGAGGAGAAATCAAATTTTTTAGAAGTTACATAACTGAGTTTTGACAACTCTTATTTCAAAATGCATATTAAAAAAATTAAGCCACATCTATAAATGCAAATTTGAAGTAAAAGTGGAATCAAGGAAACATCCTCCATTACAATATAAAATCAGTTTCTTAGAAAGAGCATACATTCTTTATAATGCAATTGATTTCATAGGAGCTATCAGACTTACTAGTATTTTAGGACAAAGATAGCCAAATCCCAATCACTTAGGAAGAAATAAAGAAAAAAGAGAGAAGGAAGGAAGGGAAGACCTCTGTTACACTCAAAATGGTGTATTTGAACACTAGCTAAAAACATTTTAAAGTATGTATATTGAATGCATACTGGAAAGAGTTATAAAATTTGATATATGATCTTTCTTTCCAAAGACTGATAAAAGTCAAACAAAGAGTTAATGAACATTTATTTAAGGATAAAGAATGGTGATTTTAAAAAAACACTATGCATGCTACTAATAGAACTAAGAACTTTATCTGTCAAAGGTTTCATGTCCAGTGGAAAAATCCTATACAACCCTATACAAAATTGTATAAAAAAATTCTATCACAAACTTAATAGGGACTGAACTTTTCCTTTTTGGGTGTGCGTTGTTCTACTATGAAATATTATTTCCAAATTAATGGACTACAGAATATGACACAATCCTATTACAAAGAAGTCGATTCATCTGTGGCTCGAGAAATTCCCTTCTACTAGTCCTATTTCCTCATTATAGTTAATTTCTCACTAGTCAGATTACAAAGAAGTAGAGCTGAGAATGAGTATAGGGTGCAAGACATTTATAGGGCTGAATATTTGTAAAGAAGGGGAAAGAAAGAATATCAGGCAGAGGGAGAAAGTGAATTGTGATGCAAACCCAACAAAGCCTCAGCCACTGGACCCCGGGAGAGCCTGCGCTCTGCAGCCAAGGCCACCCTGACTGCCCGAGGCTCTGCTGCCTGCCTGCCTCCCTTCCCACAGCAAGGCATCCCTTGGAGAGGACAGGAATGGCCTATCTCAGAGTCTGCCAACATCCCTTAATAGCACATGAGCTTAAAAGAAAATATTGTTGAACAGGCTCAAGAAGCTGGGTGGGACAAGAGAAACAAAAGGACAGATGAATTAAAGCAAGTGTAGGGTAGGTTCCCTCAGGGAATTATCTGCCTGGACTGCGGCCTTTATAGATGAGGACACCAAGACCTGCAGAGGTTGGATCCGCCTGGTTACGCAGCAGTAGAAGAAAAAGAAATGCTCTTTGTGTCATGGGAAAACCTGCCCTTAGCCTGAGTGTGGGTGACTCCTGTAAGGAAAGGAGTGACAGCCCCAGCCTGTGCAGAGATCTGAGACCCAAGAAGGCCTCCTAGTGATAGGTTTGATTTATGGAGCGCCTTTCTCTGGGGCAGCGCTGGGCAGGTGGCCAGCATGGTCTAATTCATCTTCACCATCTCCCTTGGAGAAAGGCAGGACACAAAGGGTGTTACCCTATATTAAGAGTCAGAGAGAATGAAGCACAAAATTTATTTAATATTCTCATAATCATTCCATAAATTAAGGAAATACCAGTAGAAGATGAGGTATCAGCTCCTGTTGACTGTATTTACTAAAGCAAATACTTAATTTTATTGCTAGCTGTATTTAAGCTTAAGTTGTATGTCTGCTCTTTCCTTCTTCCCATCATGTATGATACTTCTACATTAAACATGAAAAATGAGATATACTGATACTCTATTTTTAGTGCAAAGACAGTAACATGGGAAATTCTAATCATTTGGTAGCTAAGGAAAACTTCAAGATTGTTCTGAGAAACAAAATCTGATCTCAAATTTATCCTAAGTTTGGTCCAAGACAGAGATACAAGTGATCATATATTGAGGGGCAAAAACCATATATAAATACCTTGCTAGCCCCATTTAATCAAACCCTCTGCTGAGACTTACATGATAATTGAAATATGCATAAATCTTTTACTTAGATGACTTCTGCTTAAAATATGCCAAATGACACATCCAATATAAAAAACCCCATACACAAAAGTAAATTCAAAATGGATCAAAGAGTTACTGAACAAAGATGGTGGCGTGAGTAGAGTAGCGGGAATCTCCTCCCAAAATCACATATATTTAGGAAAATATCACAAAGACAACTCTTCCTAGAATAGAGACCAGAGGACACAGGACAACATCGAGACCACATCCACACCTGCGAGAACCCAGCGCTTCGCGAAGGGGGTAAGATACAAGCCCCGGCCCGGCAGGACCCGAGCGCCCCTCCCCCAGCTCCCGGCGGGAGGAGAGGAGTCGGAGTGGGGAGGGAGAGGGAGCCCAGGACTGCTGAACACCCAGCCCTAGCCATCCGCACCGGAGCACAGACACAGTGCATGCGTAGGGTCCTGGATACTAGGGAAACAGGACAGTAAGACCTGTGAGTGGGTCCCTGAGGCCAGAACCTGGGGACAAAGAAAAGCGAACGACTTTTTGGAAGTCTTAAAGGGACAGGGACCCCAAAACCGGACAGAAACGTCCCGGGACACTTAGTACAGCAGCAGGGAATCTGGGGATCTCTGGGCACTCTAACCCCCTGGGCACCAGGGAGCACGGAGGCCCTTAAAAAGATAAATAGCCTCCTGGCCGTTCCCCTCCAACACAGCTCCACCATACCGGAGCGGCAGCCTGAGGCAGGCCACACACACAGCAGCAGCGGAGAAAAGCTCCATAGCAACCGAGCAAGAATCTGAAGCTGTTTCTGCATGCAGCTTCCCAGCACAAGCCACTAGAGGTCGCTGTTCTCCCAGGAGAGGAGGGCCACAAACCAACAAGAAGGGAATTTCTACCAGCCGTCACTCGTGCCAGCTCCGCAAACTATCTCTGTCACCATGAAAAGGCAAAATTACAGGCAGACAAAGATCACAGAGACAACAGCAGAGAAGGAGAGAGACCTAACCAGACTTCCTGAAAAAGAATTCAAAATAAAAATCATAAACATGCTGACGGAGATGCAGAGAAATATACAAGAGCTAAGGGATGAAATCCAGAGGGAGATTACAGATGCCTGGAAAGAGATTACAGAAATGAAACAAAATCTGGAAGGGTTTATAAGCAGAATGGATAAGATGCAAGAGGCCACTGATGGACTAGAAACCAGAGAACAGGAACGCATCAAAGCTGACACAGAGAGAGATAAAAGGATCTCCAGGAATGAAACAATATTAAGAGAATTGTGTGACCAATCCAAAAGGAACAATATCCATATTATAGGGGTACCAGAAGAAGAAGAGAGAGGAAAAGGGATAGAAAGTGTCTTTGAAGAAATAATTGCTGAAAACTTCCCCAAACTGGGGGAGAAAATAATCGAACAGACAACGGAAATACACAGAACTCCCAACAGAAAGGACACAAGGAGGACAACACCAAGACACATAATAATGAAAATGGCAAAGATCAAGGACAAGGAAAGAGTTTTAAAGGCAGCTGGAGAGAAAAAGGTCACCTATAAAGGAAAACCCATCAGGCTATCATCAGACTTCTCAACAGAAACCTTACAGGCCAGAAGAGAATGGCATGATATATTTAATGCAATGAAACATAAGGCCCTTGAACCAAGGATACTGTATCCAGCACAATTATCATTTAAATATGATGGAGGGATTAAACAATTCCCAGACAAGCAAAAGTTGAGGGAATTTGCCTCCCACAAACCACCTCTACAGAGTATCTTAGAGGGACTGTTCTAGATGGGAGCACTCCTAAAACTAAACAGATGTCACCAGAGAAAATAAAATCAAAGCAAAGAAAGCAGACCAATGAAATACTAACTAAAGGCAATAAAAAAAAATCAACTACCCACTAAAAGCAGTTAAAGGTAACAAGAAACTCACATCAAACGCAAAGACATGCACAGACTAAAAGTCAAGGGATGGAAAAACACATTTCAGGTAAACAACAGAGAGAAGAAAGCAGGGGTTGCAGTACTAGTATCAGACAAAATAGACTTCAAAACAAAGAAAGTAACAAGAGATAAAGAAGGACATTACATAATGATAAAGGGCTCAGTCCAACAAGAGGATATAACCATTCTAAATATATATGCACCCAACACAGGAGCACCAGCATATGTGAAACAAATACTAACAGAACTAAAGGGGGAAATAGACTGCAATGCATTCATTTTAGGAGACTTCAACATGCCACTCACCCCAAAGGATAGATCCACTGGGCAGAAAATAAGTAAGGACACGGAGGCACTGAACAACACAGTAGAACAGATGGACCTAATAGACATCTACAGAACTCTACATCCAAAAGCAACAGGATATACATTCTTCTCAAGTGCACATGAAACAATCTCCAGAAAAGACCACATACTAGCTCACAAAAAGAGCCTCAGTAAATTCCAAAATACTGAAATTCTACCAACCAACTTTTCAGACACAAAGGTATAAAACTAGAAATAAATTCTACAAAGAAAACAAAAAGGCTCACAAACACATGGAGGCTTATAAACATGCACTTAAATAACCAATGGATCAATGAACAAATTAAAATAGAGATCAAGGAATATATGGAAACAAATGACAACAACAACACAAAGTCCAAACTTCTGTGGGATGCAGCGAAAGCAGTCTTAAGAGGAAAGTATATAGCAATCCAGGCACACTTGAAGAAGGAAGAACAATCCCAAATGAATAGTCTAACATCACAATTATCGAAACTGGAAAAAGAAGAACAAATGAGGCCTGAAGTCAGCAGAAGGAGGGACATAATAAAGATCGGAGAAGAAATAAACAAAATTGAGAAGAATAAAACAATAGCAAAAATCAATGAAACCAAGAGCTGGTTCTTTGAGAAAATAAACAAAATAGATAAGTCTCTAGCCAAACTAATTAAGAGAAAAAGAGAATGAACACAAATCAACAGAATCACAAATGAGAAAGGAAAAATCACGACAGACTCCATAGAAATACAAAGAATTATTAAAGACTACTATGAAAACCTATATGCTAACAAGCTGGAAAACCTAGAAGAAATGGACAACCTCGTAGAAAAATACAACCTTTCAAGACTGACCAAAGAAGAAACACAAAAGTTAAACAAACCAATTACGAGTAAAGAAATTAAAACGGTAATCAAAAAACTACCCAAGAACAAAACCCCGGGGCCAGAAGGATTTACCTTGGAATTTTATCAGACACACAGAGAAGACACAATACCCATTCTCCTTAAACTTTTCCAAAAAATAGAAGAGGAGGAAATACTCCCAAATTCATTCTATGAAGCCAACATCACCCTAATACCAAAACCAGGCAAAGAACCCACCAAAAAAGAAAATTACAGACCAATATCCCTGATGAACGTAGATGCAAAAATACTCAATAAAATATTACCAAACCGAATTCAAAAATACATCAAAAGGATCATACACCATGACCAAGTGGGATTCATTCCAGGGATGCAAGGATGGTACAACATTCGAAAATCCATCAACATCATCCACCACATCAACAAAAAGAAAGACAAAAACCACATGATCATCTCCATAGATGCTGAAAATGCATTTGATAAAATTCAACATCCATTCATGATAAAAACTCTCAGCAGAATGGGTATAGAGGGCAACTACCTCAACATAATTAAGGCCATATATGATAAACCCACAGCCAACATTATACTGAACAGCGAGAAGCTGAAAGCTTTTCCTCTGAGATTGGGAACAAGACAGGGATGCCCACTCTCCACACTGTTATTCAACATAGTACTGGAGGTCGTAGCCACCGCAATCAGAAAAAAACAAAGAAATACAAGGAATCCAAACTGGTAAAGAAGAAGTTAAACTGTCACTATTTGCAGATGACATGATATCGTACATAAAAAACCCTAAAGACTCCACTCCAAAACTACTAGAACTGATATCAGAATACAGCAAAGTTGCAGGATACAAAATTAACACACTGAAATCTGTGGCTTTCCTACATACTAACAATTAACCAGTAGAAAGAGAAATCAGGAAAACAACTACATTCACAATTGCATCAAAAAGAATAAAATACCTAAGAATAAACCTAACCAAAGAAGTGAAAGACCTATACCCTGAAAACTACAAGTCACTCTTAAGAGAAATTAAAGGGGACACTAACAAATGGAAACTCATCCCATGCTGGTGGCTAGGAAGAATTAATATCATCAAAATGGCCATCCTGCCCAAACCAATATACAGATTTGATGGAATCCCTATCAAATTACCAGTGACATTCTTCAACAAACTGGAGCAAATAGTTCAAAAATTCATATGTAAACACCAAAGACCCCGAATAGCCAAAGAAATCCTGAGAAAGAAGAATGAAGTGGGCGGGCATCTCACTCCCCAACTTCAAGCTCTACTATAAAGCCATAATAATCAAGACAATTTGGTACTGGCACAAGAACAGAGCCACAGACCAGTGGAAGAGATTAGAGACTGCGGACATTAACCCAAACATACATGGTCAATTAATATTTGATAAAGGAGCCAGGGACATACAATGGCGAAATGAGAGTCTCTTCAACAGATGGTGCTGGCAAAACTGGACATCTACATGTATGGGAGTATGAAACTGGACCATTATCTAACCCCATACAGAAAGTAAATACAAAATGGATCAAAGACCTGAATGTAAGTCACAAAACCATAAAACTCTTAGAAAAAAACATAGGCAAAAATCTCTTGGACATAAACATGAGCAACTTCTTCATGAACATATCTCCCCAGGCATGTGAAACAAAAGCAAAAATGAACAAGTGGAACTATGTCAGGCTGAAAAGCTTCTGTACAGCAAAGGACACCATCAATAGAACAAAAAGGTACCCTACAGTATGGTAGAACATATTCGTAAATGACAGATCCGATAAAGGCTTGACGTCCAAAATATATAAAGAGCTCACCTACCTCAACAAACAAAAAACAAATAATCCAATTAAAAAATGTCAGAGGAACTGAACAGACAGTTCTCCAAAAAAGAAATACAGATCGCCAACAGACACATGAAAAGATGCTCCACATTGCTAATTATCAGAGAAATGCAAATTAAAACCACAATGAGGTATCACCTCACACCAGTAAGGATGGTTACCATCCAAAAGACAAACAACAACAAATGTTGCTGAGGTTGTGGAGAAAGGGGAACCCTCCTACACTGCTGGTGGGAATGTAAATTAGTTCAACCATTGTGGAAAGCACTATGGAGGTTCCTCAAAATGCTCAAAATAGACTTACCATTTGACCCAGGAATTCAACTCCTAGGAATTTACCCTAAGAACGCAGCACTCAAGTTTGAAAAAGACAGATGCACCCCTATGTTTATTGCAGCACTATTTACAATAGCCAAGAATTGGAAGCAACCTAAGTGTCCATCAGTAGATGAATGGATAAAAAAGAAGTGGTACATATACACAATGGAATATTATTCAGCCATAAGAAGAAAACAAATCCTACCATTTGCAACAACATGGATGGAGCTAGAGGGTATTATGCTCCGTGAAATAAGCCAAGCAGAGAAATAGAAATACCAAATGATATCACTCATCTGTGGAGTATAAGAACAAAGGAAAAACTGAAGGAACAAAACAGCAGTGGAATCACAGAACTCAAGAATGGACTAACAGGTACCAAAGGGAAAGGGACTGGGGAGGATGGGTGGGTAGGGAGGGATAAGGGGGGGGAGAAGTAGGGGGGTATTAAGATTAACATGCATGGGGGGGTAGGAGAAAAGGGAGGGCTGTACAACACAGAGAAGGCAAGTAGTGATTCTACAACATTTTGCTATGCTGATGGACAGTGACTGTAAAGGGGTTTATAGGGGACACCTGGTATAGGGGAGAGCCTAGTAAACATAATATTCGTCATGTAAGTGTAGATTAGTGATACCAAAAACAAAGCAAAAAAAAAAAAAAAAAGGGCAGTTCCTGTGTGGTAACCTCCAATGAGTTCTACACAATGGTATAAAGGGCATATAAAAGTGTAGGCAAAGGGTCTGTTTGCGTTTATACAGAAGATCAAAGCCTAATTGGGCTACCCCGAAAATGAACTAAGATACGATATGAAAGAGAACTTCCAACATCAGCACTCTCTGGAAGATCATGCCAGAAGATGATCATCAAAAAACCCCAACAAAGATCCACGCACTGCTACACTGTAGATGCACTCATCCCACCAGTTCCTGGACTTGCCATGGGAATGAGGAAGGAGATATCTAAGCTGGCCTGTGCATACAGTAAAACAACAAATTTGACTGGATCTATACTGTTGGAACTCAACCAAGAATTGGGAGAAGTGTGCAAATTGTAGCGCTCCAAAATCTTACAACTACAGACTGTTTACTGTTAAAAGAACATAAGGGATGTGAACATTCCCCAGGAATGGGTTGTTTTAATTTGTCTGATTTCTCTCAGACTGTTCAAGTTCAGTTGGACAATATTCACCATATCATAGATAAGTTTTCACAAATGCCTAAGGTGCCTAACTGGTTTTCTTGGTTTCACTGGAGATGGCTGGTAATTACAGATATGTTTTGGTTATGTAACTATACTCCTGTTATGTTAATGTGTGTGCGCAATTTAAGTAGTAGCTTAAAACCTATACATGCTGAAGTTACTCTACAAGAAGATATGTCAAAGAAATATTCAATCTTCCCATGTTTTCTTCCGCCTGCTACTTCTATAGCTTTTCTTCTTCCTTCCTAATTACAACCCTTAAATAGAATTCATGCCTCATATCAAATTTACCGAGTATCATAATTCTTCCAAGTGGTAAAGATACCTCAAGACAAATGCTGGGCATAGAAGCTACAGGGCATAAATATGCAAAGAAATAAAAAGCTAACCATTTCAAACAATAAGGCCTCTCTCTCACTTACCAACTTCACATTTCCCTGTATGGCCCCGGAAGATGACTGGTTAGCCAGAGACGGGTAAGATTCCTCAAGGGAGGAACAACCTAAGACAGGCACAGTCGCAGGGGGGGTCATCAGGTGAGAAACTGGGGATCAACAGAGGTGAGGCTTAGAACCCCACCGCCCCGTTCTGAGAGAAATCTTCTGCATACGTGGATGTTTTATTGCCCTTGTCTAGCTTGGATTAACACATAGTCTACAGGCACACACCTGATCATCTACATTTGCTCTCTTACAACACTAAACTATGTTTTCTACCTTTATCTTGTATCTACCCACCACTTCAGCATTTTATTAAAAATAATAATAATAAAGAGAGAAATGTGGTATCCACATATAAATCAAGTATAAAAACCAAATGAGTATTCATATTTGAACTGACTGTTTAGAGTTCATAATGCATGAGCAAAACCAAAAGTTTCTGTGATGACTGCCCTTGTACTGTTCACTATGTAACTTATTCATTATGCAAGAATTTGTTCTCCATGTAAGAACTTGTTTGTTATGCCTCAGAAGATTGGAGACTGACGAAAATTAGGCTTGGGGTGGATTAATGATTGTGCATTGAGCATTGACTCCCCTATACAGAATTTTATTGTCGTTAACAACCATTTGATCAATAAATATGAGAGATGCCCTCACAAAAAAAAAAAAAAAAAAAAGGACAGACTTCCAATGGTAAAATAAATAAGTAACCGGGATGTAATGTATAGCATAAGGAATATAGTCAAGATATTGTAACAGCTTGGTAGGGTGATAGCTGGAACCTAGAATTATGTATATAAATGTTTTATCACTGTGTTGTACACTTGAAACTAATGTAATGTAATACTGTGTGTCAACTACCCTTCAATAAAAAATAATTATCTAAAAAAAAAAAGAATGGACTAACAGTTACCAAAGGGACTGGGGAGGATGGGTGGGTAGGGAGGGATAAGGGGGTGGGAGAAGAAAGGAGGTATTATGATTAGCATGCATAATGGGGGGGTGGAAGAAAGGGGAGGGCTGTGCAACACAGAGAAGACAAATAGTGATTCTACAACATTTTGCTATGCTGATGGACAGTGACTGTAAGGGGCTTTGTGGGGGGGACCTGGTATAGGGGAGAGCCTAGTAAACATAATGTTGTTCATGTAATTGTAGATTAATGATGACAAAAAAAAAAAAAAGAAAGAAAAAGAAAGAAAAGGGGGATTACTCCCTGATAGGATGAAACTAACTGCAAATCACCGATTAATGCATATTTTAAATATTCTTAATTTTGATCATTTAAAGGGTGTCAGATGATCAGCTATGTAAGTACATTTTTCTGATAATATTCCTTTCCCTTAAAAGAAAAGCAGTTCCTGTGTGGTGATCTCCAATAAGTTCTTCACAATGGTATAAATGGCATATAAAGTGTGGGCAAAGGGTTTGTTTGTGTTTATACAGAGGATCAAAGTCTAATTTGGCTACCCAGAAAACGAATTAAGATATAACATGAAGAAGAACTTCCAACATCAACATTCTCTCGAAGAGTCATTCCATAAGATGATCATCAAAAAACTTCAATAAAGATCCTGGTGCTGTTGCAATTGTATCTGCATTCATCCCACTGGTTCCTGGACTTGCCTTTGGAATGAAGAAGGAGATATCTAAGCTTGCCTGTGCATACAGTAAAATAACAAATTTGACTGGAACTATACTGTCGGAACTCAACCAAGAATTAGGAGAAGTGCAAGTTGCAGTGCTCCAAAATCTTGCGACTATAGACTATCTACTGTTAAAAGAACATATGGGATGTGAACCGTTCCCAGGAATGTGTTGTTTTAATTTGTCTCATTTTTCTCAAAATATTCAAATTCAGTTAGACAATATCCATCATATCATTGACAAGTTTTCACAAATGCCTAGGGTGCCTAACTGGTTTTCTTGGTTTCACTGGATATGGCTGGTAATTGTAGGTCTGCTTTGGTTATGTAGCTGTATTTCTATTATGTTAATGTGTGCACGCAATTTAATTAGTAATTTAAAACCTATACACGCTTAAGGTACACTACAAGAAGATATGTCAAAGAAAGAAATAATCAATCTTCCCATGTTTTCTTTCGTCTGCTACTTCTATAGCTTCTCTTCTTCCTTCATAATTACAACCCCTAAGCAGAATTTGTGCCTCATATCGAAATTAACGAGTATCATAATTCTTCCAAGTGGTAAAGATACCTCAAGACAAATGCTGGGCATAGAAGCCACAGGGCATAAATCTGCAAAAAAGTAAAAAGCTAACCTTTTCAAACAATAAGGCTTCCCTCTCACTTACCAACTTCACATTTCCCTGTATGGCCCCGGAAGATGACTGGTTAGCCAGAGACGGGTAAGATTCCTCAAGGGAGGAACAACCTAAGAAAGGCACAGTCGCAGGGGGGGCCATCAGGTGAGAAATTGGGGATCAACAGAGGTGAGGCTTAGAACCTCACCCCCCCTGTTTTGAGAGAAATCTTCTGCATCCGTGGATGTTTTGTTGCCCTTGTCTAGCTTGGATTAATACTTAGTCTATAGGCACACACCTGATCATCTACATTTGCCCTCTTACAGCACTAAACTATGTTTTCTACCTTTATCTTGCATCTACCTACCATTTCAGCATTTTATTTAAAAAAATAATAATAATAATAATAAGGGAGAAATGTGGGATTCACATATAAATCACGTATAGAAATCAAACGAATAATCATAATTGACCTGATTGTTTATGGTTCATGATGCGTGATCAAAACCGAAGGTTTCTGTGATGACTGCCCTTGCACTGTTCACCATGTAAGAACTTATTCACTATGTAAGAACTTGTTCACCATGTAAAAACTTGTTCGTTATGCTTCAGAAGATTGGAGACTGTTGAGAATTAGGCTTGGGGTTGATTGATGATTGTGCATTGAGTCCCCTATACAGAATTTTATTGTTGTTAACAACCGTATGGTCAATAAATATGGGAGATGACCTCTCAAAATAAATAAATAGATAAATAAAAATAAAGGCTTACTTTGCTAAGAAAAAAAAAGAAATAGATCAAAGACCTGAATGTAAGTCATGAAACCATAAAACTCTTAGAAAAAAACATTGGCAAAAATCTCTTGGACATAAACATGAGCGACTTCATGAACATATCTCCCTGGGCAAGGGAAAGAAAAGCAAAAATGAACAAGTGGGACTATATCAAGCTAAAACGCTTCTGTACAGCAAAGGACACCATCAATAGAACAAAAAGGCATCCTACAGTATGGGAGAATATATTCATAAATGACAGATCCGATAAAGGGTTGACATCCAAAATATATAAAGAGCTCATGCACCTCAACAAAGAAAAAGCAAATAATCCAATTAAAAAATGGGCAGAGGAGATGAACAGAGAGTAAAAAAAAAAGGCATTTCAAAAGCCTTTTCCAGTTTGATATTTTATTAGTTCTGTAATTTCAGTGTGTTTGTTTTCCTAGCTCAAGGGAGATCTGAAGTCAAAACTGAAATTCTCAACCCAGTGAAAAAAGTATGGGATATAGAAGCAGTGGGCCCCAGCTTGAATCCTGCTCTGCCACTCCTGTCTGGGGCAACTGCTAATTGCCAAGCTTCCTTTTCTGTGCCTTCATGATGGAAGACAACACAGGGTTCTTGCAAGAATTAGATTACATACATGGAACCTTCCATCATAAAATATGAACTAAATGTTTTAGATGTTTTGCTATAAGAGGAAGAACAATATATTTTATTATGTTAAGTTTTCTCTTACTAATTTCTAAATGTAAACTGCTTTAAAAACAGAATAAGATATGAGGGAATTATACCCTCAGATTTTTATAAATTCAATTAAAATAGTGGTTTTATTAATTTCCCTAATTGCATATTCTTTCATCATTTTGATTCATTTTCAAAATGTGTAAGTTTTAAAATTCAAATGCCTAATTTATGTCAATGTATTGAGACTTCAACTTCTAGTCCAACACTGAATAAAATTACAGTGCAATTATGAGTAGACCAAGCTGTCTTCTTATATCCTTTATCCTCCTCTACTCCATCTCAAGTGACTAGAATCCTCATATAATCTCCAACTTTCATCCTCTATTTTGCTGAAACCATGAAAAAGTCTTTAATTTGACATTTATCTTATTTAAAATAAGAAATTATATCATTTTAGTATTTAGTAAACAAGAAAAGAGTTCCTCTACTATAATTAAAGTAAATGTTTTAATTCTAACATTCTTCAATTAAGTCAAATTGAGTCATCAAAGTTTTGCTGGATCAAAGAACAGCTCAAATACATAGTGCTATGACTGTAAAAACCTTAACTGAATTCACTGTTTTTCTTAGAGAAATAAAAGGCTCTTAGTTTCACCACATTCAAATCACCTGTCAGTTTCCCTAAATACACTTGGAGTCAGATGATACACAGCGTCAAAGAGGTACTAGGGAATTTGTCAATGCTCATCCAACATCAGGAAAGTGACTTTCTAAATTGAAGTGAACAGAAGAAAGAGGAGCAAAATATTTTAGACACATCTCATATGTGTTATTTTACCCCATTCACGACTTTTAATTGGCAATCTCATTTTCAAAAAATGAGCTATATGCACTACTTTTTTCCCACCCACCTCTTATCATACACAGACGACAGAAACTATTTTAAGTGGGTGTAATGGTTTGGTTTCAGGCATTTCAAAATCCTCCACCACCTGCACAGGAAACTCTGACTGCAATCTGGGCAGGGCCCCTCAGTGCAGCACCCAGGACATGGCAGCATGCCCGAGGGTTGAGTCTGGTTACCAGATGGTCACATGAAATCAGCAGTGGGGACATGGTAGTCGGTGAAAGGCATGTGACACAATTCCTCCTCAACAGAGGTTTGCAGCCAGATTCACGTTGCCTCTACCTTCTTGCATTTTGAGGATGCAAACTGATTCAATGTTGAATTCAATAAATATTGACATTATTTCCTAAGTGCCAACTATGAATTGGGCAGTGTGCTAAGGGTATAACAATGAGGAAAACAGATGCCTGACATCAAGAAGCCCTTCAGGTGAAAAAGGAAAAACAGATAGAACACCATAAATGATAGGAGGACCAGGACAGTTACATATTAAGTATTGTGGGAACACAGATGAAAGGGAAAACAATTTTACCACAACACATAAAAGAAGTGAAGTTTGACCTGGGCTTTGAGGAATAAATATGGATTTCCCAGTTAGACAATGATAAAGTAAATTCTAAATTCAAAAGAAAAATTTGGATTGTTTGAATTAGAACAAATAGTCTAATGTATCTGACTATGGACAATGACCTCAAACATGAGCAGGGGAGAAACTTACAGAGCTAACACATTAATCCTATACTAACTAGTCAGGACATCCTGCTGAAGAGAATGTGGGTTTAAATAAGAAGGGTGAGATAACAAGTTTTTGTTTGCAAGGCGGTATATTATAGTGGTTAAGTGTATGGCTTCTAGAGTTAGAATGCCTGGGTTCAAAAACCAGCTCTACCACTTAGAAGGCTTGAGGTCTAGGGCAAGCTCCTTGACCTCTCCATGCCTCAGTTTCTTCTATAAAATGAGGATACTAATAGTATCTCAATACAGAGTTGTTGAGAAATGTATACATAAAACCAGAACAGTGTCTGGCATATAGTAAGCAATGCAAAAGTGCTGGCTATTATTATTTTAGAAAAATAAAAGTTAATGATATTATGGAGTACGGAACCAGTGAAGGAAAGATTATAGGCAAGGATTTCAATTAGGAGGATAATGAAATTGCATCTGTAAAAAATTGAGTATATCTGTGAAACAATTTTCTGTGTAGATTTCCAAATAGAATAACCATGTATCATATAAATTCACACATAGTCCAAAATATATATATACATTAAAAAGTTGCTATTCATACACTCCAAGTAAGGTGTGTGTGTGTGTGTGTGTGTCTAAATCTTAGGAAAACTAATAAAAATGCTAGATTATTAATTATAAATACAAATATACTCCCTATAGTCTACCTGGTAGGTATTGCATGTATAATTATAATTTAAGATTTAGTAACTTGGAAAGTAGATGACTGAAAAAGATTAATAATTCTTTCACTGTATATTAGGGACTTGCTCAAAATGAGGGTCAAGGAAGATTATGCACCCCTTCCAAGACACCCTTCTAGTCCTAGTGTCAAAGCTCAGCAGGAATAGAGGAAGCACACTGCTTCCTCTCTCTTTCTGCCAAGAAAGTCCCATTTACTGTAAAAGCTTCAGAAATCTTTAACAAAAGAACTCCATTTAAAGTCCCCAAATTCTGTTTCTCAAAAAATAATATTACTCTACAGTCTAGAAACAACATCCAGGCCTCAAAGTGCTATACTGTCATTACTTCTAAAAATAAACTGAGTAGATCAAAGTCTTGAGGTCAGTTTCAAATAATGCACTGCAGCAGCTGTACAAACAGTAGCTCCACTCCACCCTCTGCAGACAGTGCTTCCCCGAAAGGACAAGCCTGCTTTTCCTAGGCTCTGCTGCTCACCCCTGCAGAGAGCTGGCAGCAGTTAACCGGTCACACCTCCAAGACGGAAGAAGCTGAGCAAAGCCCCTCATTCTTTATTGATCGCCTTTAATAAGGCCCCCTGAGAGAGCAAACCAATGAAAGGAGAGATTCTCCAACTCCAGCAGCTTTTCCAAATGGAATCTCAACCTATGTCCTAGGATTCCGTAAATGATGTTGTGAACCTGATGTCATGTGCAGGAGCCCTAAAACCACCGTACATTATATGCATATGAACAGATATATGTAACTTGTTCCATATTTTACAAGGAAGCTCATAAGCCTACAGAGGATAGTAGACTATTTACTATGTCTCTAAATTATAAAAATAAACAAAAATAGGTAAAAAGTGTTGAGTAAAGACATTTTAATTTTATGTCAATGTAGTCATGAAAATCATCCACTTATTAATATAAATAATATATATCTTTGAGAACAAGAAGACATATACAGTTGATTAATACTTCCTCATAATTTTTTTAAAATTATAATTTAAAAAGGATAAATTACACAAATGAATAATCAATGAATGCCAAGTCACTAAAATGTACTTGATGCTAAACAATGTCTGTGATACTAATATTTAAAATGACTTTTGTTTTGAAGGTAATGGGAAAAACTTAGCTAAATATTTTCAAATAACAAGGCTAAATAATTGAAATTTATCTCTATGAAAAGGTATCATCTGGTATACCTCTGTAGTATTAGTCTCTGTACATTTTCTCAATGCTCTGTAAAAATATCTAAACAATGGTACTAAAGAGAACACTTTACCTCTCATTTTTTGCTAATGACAAAACTGCCAAAATCTTGTTATTTTTCTAAATGCTGTAATGATTTAACATTTCTTTGGTATCTCTAAATTCCTTAAAAGAGGATTCTTATTACACTCTTGATGTGTTTTCTTTTAAATTTAAGAAAGAAATACAAAGCTTATTTCTGGAATCATTTTCTTCACCAAGTAATTAGGAATTTGGGGAACTAAATCCACAAAAATTTTGAGCCACAGTCCATGTATGTGGAGTCTTGTAATGTTTTATATTTTAAATATGATCATTGAGAAAAAAAGATTTCAGCCCTGATTTCTCAATAAGAGAACCATTCTCAAACATCTTAGTCTGAGATTTTATGCCACAACTTTTAATGCAAACGTATTAAGTACCTTTGCAAGTTTTTAATACATGTGTGTATAATATGCACACCAGACTGCTCAAATGATTAACACTTAAAGCTACCTTTAAAAA
This sequence comes from Manis pentadactyla, assembly GCF_030020395.1. Taxonomy (NCBI): domain Eukaryota; kingdom Metazoa; phylum Chordata; class Mammalia; order Pholidota; family Manidae; genus Manis; species Manis pentadactyla. The sequence goes on from NC_080023.1 coordinate 96,283,597, forward strand.
AATAACATCAGTGGAAGGGAACAAAAAAAGAAGTTTCAGAAAACAAAAAAAAAATTAATGGATGTAAATTTCCCAGAAGGGGAAAAAATTAGATTATGTATATAATAAAATGTTTGCAAAATTCACCTGGAAAATAGCCAGGAGCACTGGTGTTCTCTTCTTTGCATCTGCTTCTACTGTGACCTTTCCTAAACTGAGCACAGGAAATTATTAAAATTATTAATAATCTTAATCCCAGGTAATCTGTTACAAATCATTACTTAGCTATGATCAACAGTTAGAAAACCTCTAGCAGTATAATGTCCACACAAATCAATGATATATAAATGTTTCTTCATTGAATAAACATCAATTGGCCTTATATGTCATTTTTATGTGGTCTGTGGTCACAAACCATCTCCATATGAGCAAGCCAGCTCATTAATCAAATCAAATTCAAGTGGTTTAAACAACAAAAGGTTGATAGCCTAAAAACCTCAGTCCCTTTATCAGGAGAACCAGTGACTATTGTCTATTGCCATCCAAAGCAGCACGAGGCAAGTTAAGCGGATCTCTCCTTTACATTATGTGTATCTGCCAACCATGTGCCCTTCACAAGGCTGTCTGCATGTTCTCAGAATTTCAGCTGGAAAGCAACCTTATTCAAAAGAGCTTAGAAGCTCTGGGGAGAGGAAGGTTGCATTCTCCTTTCAAACCATACCCAGTCTTTAAATACATGAGAATAAACTACTTTCCAGTTAAATGACATGGTTTCTGTTACATGTACTCGACATTAGAAATAGCATTGTAAACCATCTATTTTTACAATTATCTTCCCTATATAGATGTTTCTAAAATCTTCAAACATCTCCAGCTGCCAGAGGTTCCTCTTCATAGGACATCCTAGGAGGTGCTTCAGAAACATTCCCCTCAGAACAGGGCCCTCCTCTTCTAGTTCCTGCTGCCCAAACTGGCTCCTTCACCTTTTATGACTCTGTGGAGACAGTGGAACTTTATGACCAGGATTCCCACCTAGCCTTAATTCCTATATACACACCCATTGTGTATATAAGAGCCTGTTTACACATTTACAGGATGTTTATCAGCTACAGAGCTGCTGGTGGGTTGTAGGAGGGCCAGCCCAGGAGAGGTAGGGAGAGGAAACATCCACTCTCTCCTCTCCTCGGTTCTAGCATGTAATTGGTCAGGCATCTGCCAGTCACCAGAGACCCACCCACAGAGTTCCTCCCAGAGTGTGGGAGCAGGGAGCTTATTACACCACCAGGAGCATGGGGTGGGAGCCGTGGATCCCCAGTGCGCCTTGAGGATTAAGGTCGTGCCGGGGAGTAGCACCTACAGCCAGCCTGGGGAGCACGTGTGAGCCAGCCATGTGTACTGAGCTATCTGTGACAGCCGTGGGAATAAAAGTGGGGCCCCTTTTACCCCCAGCTTCTTGCCCCTGCCTTTATTTGGTCTCATTACATTCATAGAGAACTAGGCCAGGTGGGGAACCCCCTCCTCCAGAGCTACAACCTCACTTTCCTTCGCTCATGTATTCCGTCATGGAACCGTCAACTTTCTGACCCCGAAATGTCTTTCAAACACATCTCATCCTTGCCGTCCAACTTCTGCTGCCCTAAGCCACATCATCACTTCCTCTCTGGACATTTATGATGGATTTCTAATGCTGTCCTCGGTCTCTTTCAAAATTGGACCTATACAAAAAAGTGACCATGGAAGAAAAAAAGGGCAAAAACAGGTTGACATACAAAGCAGGATGAACACATCTGAAAAAAATAGTTAAAAGGATAAATGAGAATAAACAAAGAGAGGTGAGAAGATGGAAAGAAGATTCCTTCCCAGTCCTGACTGCCTTCCTGACCTCCTTCAGCCCCACCATGAATGAGAACAAAACTGTTTGATACAGAATCCCCTCCATTCCAAGTTATCTTTAAAACACACAAGTATACACATACATGTCAATGACAGAATTTTCTGTCTGTGTATGTAACGGGGTCTGCTATCATTATGATTATTTATCAAGTGTTTAAAAACGTAAATGTAAAAAGTGTTCTGAAAAACAGGCAGAACCCTCAATATCGAACACTTCCATGGTGTGATATAAGCGGTACCCTCCGCCCTCCTTCAGGATCAAGGCATTTGAGCTAAGGTAACATTTGATCAAAGGCCTGAATGATGAGAAGGAGCTACCTTCACTTAAGGAGAAACATTACCTTAAGCTGGAATACTGTGGTGAGGTAAGAGGTAACATGGGAAAACATCCATATACAAATGACTAAAGGAAGCCAGATCAAAAATAATCAGTTGAGTTCCTAAGCTGCTGGGTTCATTTGAGGTGGCTGGCTCTCTGCTGAGTCTTTCTGGCATTTTGGGCTGCCTCAGCTAGAGAAAGCAACCTCAGAGTCATACCTGCATCTATTGATGGCCTATGTACAGGTAAAAAGACCTGGCCTCCTTGCCTAAGGATGAGACAATTTTGAAGGTCCAATCCCACTCTGGAGTCTGTCAGAAGATAGACTGAGGCCTCTCTTGGAATGTGTTACTATTTCAACTCCTGACTCTGCCCAGTCCACTGTTTTCACTTCCTCACATGTTGATCCTGAGATAAGTCCCGAATAACGTCCCTTCATGCAAATCTGCACCTTTGGAGTGCTTCGAGGAACTCAACCTAAGACTCAAGGCCTATAGTTCCACATAAACCAGTTCCTCCCTATCTCTTCAAGTTCATTTCATTCCATTCTTCTTTTGCTCATTATACTCCAGATACACGGCTTTTTCTCTTCCTCCATCATGCCCTTATGCTTGTCTCAGAGACTCTGCACTTCTTTTTCCTCTGCTTCAGATGTTTTTCCCTTGGCTTTTTCAATGATAGCTCCTTCTCATCATTCCGGCCTCTGCTCAAGTGTTACCAGAACAACTTTTCTATCTACTACTCTTTCCCAAACAGCCCCACTATCATGCCATTAATCTGAATCAGATCACCCTATTTATTACCTTCATAGCACTTAACACAATCTAAAACCATCCTATGTGTTTATTTGATTACTTGCTTAAAAGAAATTTCCTACCATTCTTTCACTCCAAATGAAGGCAGGGAACTTATCTTGTTCACCACTATTTCTTCAAAGTCTAGAAAGAGTACCAAGCACATAATGGACGCTCAATATCAACTGAGTGGATCGCAAAGCTACTGCACAAGCATTAACATTAGCTCCAATTGGAATACCACAGTGGGCGTAGGGGTGACATGGGAGAATGTCCATGTACCAATGATAAAAGGAAACCAGATCAAGAATGATAATAAGATGAACCAAAAGTAGCTAAACCAAAGAAAAGAGTACAACCTTACAAAGTTCAAAATGTGATGACCAAGCAAAACAACAGAAAATTCTGGCACATGGTTAACATGATTTATAATTCACCTCCAATGCAACCACACCCCCATATTGAAGCTATAGTGAATATCAGTATGAGTCCCAAATTCATACTGGTGAAGGTGTGGAGAAAATTCTGAGAAGAGAACAAAAGTTCACATGTCTACAACCCCTGCCATCCTGACCAATAGAATATCTCATCTTAATTTCTACATCTACCACCCAGCAAGGAATCTGTGCTGTAAGGTTCCAGGAAGATGGTTAAGGAGGTGATTTGTGAAGTAAAGGAAGATTATTTTACTGCACCAAATAAGTTATTACAAGCACAAAGTGAAAGAAGAGAGGGGATGCAAATTCAACAGTCCAAGCAGGTTTATTGCTGAGCCTGAGAGGGCCCCCTCTGTCCTGGCCAGCAGAACAAAGGAAAGAGAGGGTCTCTAACAGGCCAAGAGGCTTTTCATGGCCAGGGATTTGGTGGGCTCTTTGAGGGGAGGGGTCAGGGGAAAGGTGGGCTTGTGGCTTGCTGACGTGTCTTCTGGAGAATGCTTGTAGCCTAGGAAAGATGACACCTAGGTCTCTCTGAGATGGTGGGTGGGCTTATTTGAAAGGCAGTATTCAGGTCTGGATTCCATCACAAAGTAGTTAAGATTCACAATTGTCTTGGGATTTACAACACAGAATATTTCCTAAGAGAGTACTCTGCATTCACAACAACCCAAAAGCATTACAGCAATTCACCATCATCACTGCCACAAAAAATGATACTCCTAAAGAATGGAACGCCCTCCATTAATATTAAAAAGATACAGTTTATCCATCACGACACTTTTAAAAACTCGAGAACTGAAAACCCTATCTGCTCTACATAGATTCTTAGCCTTGGGTACCATGCCTGCTCTACCAGCAGTTCAGAACATGAAGGTGAATACTTCCTAAGATTAAAACTATGCATCCTAATTGGAAAATCAAGTGGAAAGAAATGCATAGTGTGATGGTGGGAATAAAAGAGATGCCATCAGATTGAGTAGACTTTCCTGGGCTACTACTCATTCTATGCCTGAACTGCATTTAGAAAGATTTATAGATGTCCTGAATGACTGAGGAAATCCCAATTACATTTGCCTCACTGCTTAAATGGGTGGTGAAGGCAACTGGCCAAATTATACAATGACTCTTTTGTGAAGTGTGGCCAATGAATTTTGTTTTCTGCTTTAATAAAATTTCCCCTTACTCCTCAGAAAAGGACAAAGAAAAATAGCTGCACATGGGAAGAATAAACTCAACCTTTGAACAATTACATAAGCAAGACTTAAAATGCTCTTGAGGAAATCACTGAATAATAATATATGAGTTGTTGCTAAGTGTCTCAATCTTCACTCTTATTCTCTAAGAAAAGATTATTTCTAGCACTCAAAGTTCTTCATGAATTCCAGCTTCTTTCTGCATTAGAGTTCTCTGTTGACCATTTCCTTACATTCCTACACCAAAATACCAATTTAACCCTATATGAGAAGATGAAAATAAGTATCCTTAGTCCTCCTGATAAAATGTATTTAAAATAAGTAATATCAGTTTGATATCATTCACTAAATAAAAATATACTTGTAATCTTCAGTATGTGAGCTTTTGAGTAATATTCAATTTTGATGATTTGCAATTACAGTGTGAATTCCTTTTGCACTAAATTTTTGTAGAAAACAACCATGTATAAAACATCTGTGTATATACTAATATATTCCCTGAATACAAGTGAACGAATTTTACATTATTCTTAGGAATATTATCTTCAATGACTATCATTTAAAACAAATCTTGTTTTCAAATTCTGTATCTTGTAGAACTGCTTGTAATGGTTTTCACAGAGTAACAGGGTACAGGAAAGCTTTTACTTCCTTATTCAAGCAGAAACCCACAGGAAGTCATTTATATTCCCTCTGACCCTTAAAAGATGTGAAAAATAAGTAAAACAAGTCTGCAGCAGCTCGCTGTAAACTGATTCTGAGTTAATCTTTCTGAGGCATACCAGCTACAGAACAGAACAATGAGCAAGGAAGAATTCTGAGTAAGGGGTCAGGATAAGAAAGCCAATCCTAAATAATCTCCTTAGGTAGCAGTCCTTCCCAATGTGGTTTCATTATGTTGACAGAAGCAACATTTGTAAAGTTTATGGGCTCCAAAACTCCCATAAAAAAATTCCTAGGAGACTAGCCTGGAAGTCAGGAAAATCAAAGAAAGACTTAGCTAGTTCGGCTGAATTCCAAAATGTTAACAGATTTTTTGAGACTTTACTTGTGCAAGGTATTTGGATGTGATCCAGTAAAATACTGACTTTTATTGGTAGCTTCAGTTAAGTCCTTGCGAAAGACCAGTTACTCACTTCCTAAGATTCAAATACTCCTCTGCTCCTGATCCTTATATAGAAAATGGAAATAAATGAAGGCAGCAAGTGGCAGAGGAGAAAGAATTAATGTTCTGTTTCCCTTCTGCTTGGGTCTGTTACTGATATTCCTTGCATTCCAAATGGGATGGAAATGTTTGGTTTTTGAAAGGTTAATGGAGCTCTGTGGGAAATTTTTGCTCAGGACCTAAGAATTTTAAAGTATGTCCTGTGAATTCTAAGGTCAGATATGGCTATAACCAAATATTAGTACAAAAATAAAACAATCTTACTATCAGTAAAAACATTTTCACTTTTCTATGAAAGCTGTTTGGGGATTATCCACAGGAAATGTGAATAATATTAGACTTTCTTATACTACTTAAATAATATTTTCTAATTTTAATATTGACTAAAATGAAACCAGTTAGGAAGACAGTATCTGCTACAAAACCATTGTATTAAATAAGCATTGCAAAACTAACTGGAAATGACTTTTAATGTATCCACTCTCCCTTATTTACTCTAGAGTAGCATTACCAAACAAAAGCCAAAACTCCCCCACTATACAGACAAACCTCCCATGTTAGTCTTTAAGAACAGTATATGAAAATAAAAGATGCCTTCATTATCCACATCAGCTAGCTACTTTATCTGGGAGTAAGTGGGCTAATCCAGGGGTGTAAAAATCAGCCAATCTGTCCAGAGAATGGAAATGCCATATGATATCATCTAACCTCAAACTTTAGGTGTTTTCTAACCTTTAGACCAATGAAGCATGGGGATACATTAAAGTCTTCAGGAAAAGGAAGATCTAGTTTCTTACCCACTGCTGATTTATTAATGAAGCATTAATACAAGCTTTCATGAATGCTTTCAGTTCTTGCAGTGAAGCTGTTCTCCAAGTGCCACCAATGTGTTTATATTTTGAGAAATTAGTACTCAAGGATAAGAGGCAACCTACAACTCAAAAATGCTTTATTTCCCAAAGAGCCAGTGTCTCTATAAATGTAAAAGTCAGCACTTGAGTTTACAAAAGCTCTTCTTTTGGGAATGTGGGCCACATGCTCATTATCCTTAGAAGGAGCAAGCAGTTTTGACTCTAATATCTCTCAAGGGCATCATCAAGACCCATTGAATACTGGACAGACAGGAGGCACAGTCTCCTCTGCTGTGCACTTCACCTTGCCCTGTGTGTCATCCTATCCACATATGAGGAAAAGAAAGTAATTTACTGGAACACTGTCAAAAATATCAAAAGGTAAATTTTAATAAGCTTTTCTTCATACAGCTACCTACACAAACTTAGGTGCAATTAAATGTTTTCTTACATTGCACACTCACTGATGTACCTGTGAGTGTCTAAGCTTTTAAGTGATTGGCAAAGTTTCTTGAGGCTAGAAACTTGTAGCAACACTTCTATTATCCACAGCACAGGTACACAGTGTTCCACATGTTTATGGACTGATTCACAGATGGGCAGGCCTTGATTGGCACACAGTTGATACAAAACTAAAGACTGCTAACAAGAGGAACACAAAAATAAGTTTCCAATTTTCCATTTAGAACATGATCTGATCACAAGTAGAGAGTCATCAAGAAGAATCCTTCATATCATTAAAATGAGTATTTATTCTGACTACATCTCAAAATGAGAAAAGCAGAATGCTCCTCAAGATTTATTCTTGACTCTTCTCTTTTCCTCATACTCCATATTCAGTTATCAGCAGCTCCTATTGACCCTGCTTTCAAAATGTAACCAGAATCCACCACTTCTTACCAACTCCACCGCAATCACCCAGGTCCAAGCCAATCAGGCTTCACCTGGATACGTGCAATAGCCTCCAATTTGTCTCCCTGCTCCTGCTCCTTCAACACAGCAGCCAGAGTAAGTTCGTTGCAACCTAAGTCAGATAACATTACTCGTTCACACAAAACCTTCCATAGGCCATCTCACACAGCATAAAAGACACAGGTCTTACTCTATGATCTGCAGTATCCTGTGTGACTCCTATGCTCCTGCCCACTTTACCTCACCTCCTAAAATCTCTGACTACTCACTTCGCTCTAAACACACTAGTCTCCTTGCTGTTCCTTGAACATACTAGCTTTGCTACTAACTCAGGACCTTTGCACTTCCTGATCCCTCTGCTTAGAAAGCTCTTCCCACAGGTATGCACATGGTTAGGCCTTTACCTCCTTCACAGCTTTTCCTAAATGTGCCAAACTGAGGCCAACCCTAACCATCATATGCACAATTGCAACACACAACCCCAGACAGATGCACACCCACACTTACATACTCCTTAGCCCCCTTCTCTTGCTTCATTTTTTCCACAGACCTTATTACCATCTCACATACTTATATCTTATGGATGACTAAAGTGTAAGCTCCATGAAAGCAGGCATTTTCTTCTATTTTAGTCCCTGCCGCATCACCCCAGTCTAGAGTGGTGCCTGGCACATAGTAAGCAGAAAAATTACTATTTGTTTAATAACTTAGTGGACCCACTAAGAAAGAAGAATTAGTATCTCCACACAATCACTTAGAATGGTTTCAGGCACCACTCTCACCTTCTCAAGGGTATTTATCATCCACCATACTATTAATCTATTAACAACAGCTATTAAGTGACTGTATTTGTGTACTGGACTACAAAGTCCGGGAGCAGCCCCTACCTTCTCATTGTCATCACAGATGAGACAAAATATACACTGAAGCAATCCAGTCACCTGGCTAACATTTATTAGGTGCTTAAAATATGCTGGGCACTGTACTAAGCATTTTAATAGATTATTCAATAATCACAACATTCTAAGATACAGCTTCCTATTACTTTCCTTCTTTTCAAAAGGAGGGAACTGAGGCTCAGAGGATTTAAGGAAATTTAACACAGCTAAAAAATGAAATTCAGGTCACCTGTCTAGAGGCCTTGTTCTTAACTCTTCTATCTAACAGAAAGGTGGTTCCATCATGGCATACAGAAAAGGTAATGTGTAAGTATGTTTTGAGGTAGTCTGAAAAACAGCCTAAAAAGAAATAACACTTGGATGTACAAGGAAGCACAGCGTTCCTTAATTCAAAGGAGTCTTGTTTCGGTACAGGAGGCAGTAGGGACCTAGTACATCTGAAACAGGAAGTTGGAGATACTGATGGAGGGTCTCTTCATAAGTGCACTGTCTCTGGTCTAAGGGGCATGAAGAACAATTAGATGATCCCTGTGCTTGAGGAGTTCAGCCCCTGACAAAGACAATTACAGGGGAATGATGAAGAAGCCTGAATAGGCCAGGTGATGCAGAGTGTGATGCAGAACAGTGACAAAAGTAACAGATTGAAGAGAAGAGATTACAGAGGATTTTGAGAGTCAGAGGAATTTCAATTTGGTTGTAAAAATACATTAATTATAGGTTTTTTGAGGTATACAATAAATACCTGTTGAATGAAAGATTCTAAAATGCATTCAAAGCCCTGGCCTAGAAGCAATTTCTCTTCTTGTATACTTGGATAAGAGGAAAAAATCATTTGTTAGTATCTCTCAACTCACCAATAATCTTGGAAAAAATGAGTATTCTTTTGTGCTATACTAGGCCGGTTCTTATGAGAAATGACTCATTTACTACTTCTCTGTTTTGAAATACCTATAAAAAATTCCAAAGCATAGCTTATTTTTTCCTCTAGAAATAACTCCCTCAAATAGAAGTCCTCAAAATTTATCAAATAGCCCATTTTCCCCTGGAATTAAACTCCTAAGAACCATTGCAGAAGTTGTAGTGTAAAAGAACCCGCCTTCCCTTCCCTTCCTGTTGACAAAGCTGGCAAGCCACAATGCCTACATGGGAGAGATTATTTCTAAATGGTAATACTCATTCAATATCTATATTCATTACTTTTATTTTACTCTTTCCTCACCCACAGACTTGAACATAAAACTATACATCTCTCTGTGCCTCAGATTCATCATCTACAAAACATGGATCACAACAGATCTACCTGGTAAGGTTTTATGATAATTCACTGACTAAATATATGCCACATATATACAATAGTGCCTGGCCCACCGTTAAGTACTCAATAAATATTATCTATCATCACTGTTATTATTGTATGCATTTTTATTTTTTTATCAGTGCTTTAAATTTAAAATATTTTACAATACATTTACTGCTAAAATAATTCAAACCGTACAAAAAAGAAAAAGTAAAATGAAAATCCTCCTTCTCCACTACTGGCTCGGCTCCCTCAGCCCCACTCTCCACAAGTATCACTGTCTTCATGTCTTTGCAGACAAAATTTGTGACAGGAAACATAGCTACATACTCAGGTATTTTTACTTTTTATTTACATAAGTTAGACCTCCCTACATAAACTGCTCTATTTGCTTTTCTTTCATCTAATGATATGTCATATACACCTTTCCATGTATGGGTACATTAACCTTTTTAACATGGCAGTCAATAATTTGTATATTTTTATTTAATTTACTAAATTAAATATTTTTTCATAATTTATTTAATCAGTCTCCAGTTGATAGACATGGATAATGTATCCAGTTTTTAATATTACCAAACAATGCTTCAGTAAATATTTTATGTCTACACACACACTTCTGGGATTACATAATTCTGGAAGTGTGTCTGCTGGATAAATGGCTAAATCTACATTTCAATTACACAGATATTGTCAAACTACCTTTAGGAAATGATAGACCTTGGTGGTATATTTTTAAAGTCTTAAAGTTTACATTAATCTAAAAAAGTAGAAATACAGATTGCACAAACTAAAACAAACATGTTATGATCCCTGTGCTTTTAGGAGATTATGCTGAAGGATCCCACACTGGAGGCACAGAAGATGCCATGCCATGAAATTAAAAAGCTATTATGTAAAACGCTACTTTTATTCTCCTTCTCTGCTGTTCTTTTCTTCCTTTATTGTCTGCCAACATTACTCACACACTTGAGTTATCAAGATTTCATCTTCCAGACAACATAGTCTCAAAAAAACATTGACTTATTTAAGTACTGTTATATTCCTTTTAATATTATGTCACTGATACTCAAGCATACAATCTAAGGCTTATCAAGAGGTTAACTGATCATCAACCTGAAAGCTCTAGAAGACAGGTGACACAACTACATTCTTTCTTCCTCCATAGTGCCCCACTTTCCAATCTCCTTAAAAAGTGACTTACATAATCCATCATCATCTTATCCTTGTCCCCAACAAAGATAATAAGATTTAAGGGAAATAAAAAATTTGTTCCATATAAAACAAAACAAAACACACTTTGGGAACTCCAATATGGAAGCAAACATAAACTATTCTGAATGTAGATACCAAATTGTTCTGATGCAAATTTAAATTAAGAAACTCATTTCTATGCATTGCATTCATTAAAACATATCCATGTATTAGCTTTTGCTAAAGGTCTCAACTTTTAAAAACATTTATGAGCAAGAGACAGTTATTCTTTTAAGAAAACTACTAGGCACTTTTATAATGCAAACGTTGCTTGGGAATTATGAATCATGTTAAGAAGCTAGTTCTATTATTTGTTTATTTCATTTCAAATGACTATGTACTTAAGCATGCTACATTCCTGCTTGTCCATATCTCCATCTGGTACTTTCTGAATATTGAATTTTACAAAATTTTTTCTGTGGAAACAGAAACATACAATACTCAATGGGCAACTGAAACTGAATTTACTCAGAGCCAAGCCAGATCAAAGCCAGAGCCAAGACTGAGGCTATTTTTTATAAAACACCCGAAGAAAAGATGCCAACTTTAAACAGGCAACCATTTCACTATCCTGTCAAGGGGTTATTTTTAAAAAGCTCATGATTCTATGTTGCCCATCTTTGCTTTTGTCACTGAAATTTAAGAAAAGTAAATCTTACCAATAACAAAAGCCAAGGAAGTATAAATCTTTACATGTTGAGAAAATTACCATATAATTTTATATTTATTTATATGTATATTTATAATTACATGTAATATATTTTTATGTAGAGAATATAATACTACTTGTTCCTGCTGGTTCTTGGAGGGGCAATGTACTCTTGGTAAGAGAATAGGCTGCTTCAACTTCAGAAGAGTTACTGATCCTGACTTGGTGTGCATAATTCTAAGGTCTATTCTTGTGCCACACTTCCCAGGCCTGCTAACAAAGCCATCTCCCACTTGGCTCTAAATATGAGTATCAAATAACCAACTCTTTTAGATCAAGAGAAAACTAAAAACATAAAAATACTTCCCTCCAAACCAGACAAGAGTGGTGTAAAACTGTGAAGGAAACTCAGGGAGCCCCAGTAAATTTTGCTATCTATAGATTGAAGAAGGCCACCCAATTCAGTTTTCCTTTCCTGATTCCAGTTGTGGGCAACTCTATTTTCCCTGTAGAAGAACAGAAAGTGGTTACAGCAAACTCAACTGGCTAGACTAGGCTCAGCTAGGCCAGCTGTTATTTGGAAAAACTGGAAGCTAAAATGCCAGGTTCATCCCTTTAGATGAGCCCAGGATACTCGAGAAAGGCATTCTTCCCACGCTCTTCAGGTATAGACTAAAGGAAGGGAACCTGGTCCTGCCTTCAGAAACTTCAGAAAAAAATCAGAAACAGCACAATGCCAGAATTTTAAGTTCTCAAATCTCACCTAATACAATTTCAGTTAAACAGGTCAGTCATCACTTACTGAGGACCCACAAAATAAGACACAGATGAAAAATTAGAATAGAAATAGATGTATTTTCTTTAGCAATTTTGTTCCCTATAATCCATACTTCTCTTTACTAGCTTAATTCCCCTAACACACTGTTTTCTTCCTATCACATCCCTCATAGAAGAAGCTTCCTGTTCTCCCCAGGGAAAAGCCCTTTTGGCAATCACAGAACCTACCATTGCAAACATGAATACTGCACTATTGCCCAACAGAGCTTTTATTTATATTTGCCTCTGTTCTTTTTTGCCACTGTTTCCTCAACTCTTCACAAGGATACTATTTACCTTTCTGCCTGAGGCAGGATGGATACTCCGGGTAGCTGACTGAGACCGCATTTAGTATGCAGAACATTGATTAGAGAATGCTCTTGGCATCAAAACCTAAGGAAAGGGGAGTAAGGATGCAGAAGTGGGCAGAGGGAGAAGCTGAACTATGAAACAGCTATAACAGCCTCAGCCAACACTTCGGGGAGCTCTGTAGCTGAAAGTCCCTTCAGAACTGTCTCAGGTTTGCTGAAACGGTGAGGCCCTTATACTCCACTCACTGCCTATTAGCCACCCTGGGAGAGGTGGCACCTGGGATGAAGCAGCTCTCTGCAAAGGCAGCTTTTGAAGAGGATGACAGCACCCCCAGCAGCTGAGATGGTGAGACTCTTTGAAGGGAGGTCTGGGAAGCCCATCACCATACCCACCATTCTTCCTGCCCAAGCCTTCCCATTCTCCCAGTCCTCCTCCAGTCCAGTTCTACATCACAGAGAGCCTGACTGGTACAACCGCAGTTGTGTTAGATAACATTTCCAAAATGTTCCTTCCACTGAACTCTAAGCTGCTGTGGGAGATTAAGAACCATGAGTTATCCTCTTAACTTCTTTAGAATGGGGATAGTCAAACTTTTATATTAAAGGACAGAAAGAAGGCTTTGCATGTCACATATGGTCTCTGTTGCCTATTCTTTAAAAAACAAAGACGTTTTTAAAAATGTAAAAATGATTTTTAGCTCACTGGCCATACAAAAATAGGCTAGATATGGCCCATGGGCCATCACTCACCAACTTTTGCCTCAGACAGCATTGTCAAATGGAAATTAATGCAAGTCAGCAGATGCAAATCATAAATGTAATTTTAAATTGTCTAGCAACTACATTTACAAAAGCAAAAAGAAATATGTCGGCTAATTTTAATGATATATTTTACTTAATGAATAGTACAAAAGATACTTGCATTTTGGCATAGAATCAATACAAAAATATTAATCAACTATTTTACATTCTAAGTCTTTGAAATCTAGTGTGTATTTTATATTTATATCAAATTTCAATTCAGACTAGCCACATTTCCTCAAAATACATTTTAAACTTCTATTTTAGGTACAGCACTCTATTTCTTATAACATTAGGTTTTTTTAAGGACCAGGTGCTTCATGTGTTAAAATGATGCTTTCTGAAATTTCAAATAGTTAAGAAGCTTTTTTCTTGCTTTTGTACACATCTTATGATTCTGCAGATAATACAACTGATGTAAAATAGCCATAGAAACACAGTAATATTCTTATGGAGATAAGATAGGGTCTTTCTCTGTGGTATTTATCTGGGAGTCAGAAGGGACAAAAAAAAATGAAATTTGAGTATCTTCTGAAAAAATACAACATTAGCATATCCATGCTTTTCCCTCATTAATCCAACAAGTTTCCCAAACTTTTTGTCCTTAAGACTTCTAGCATAAAAGTAATAAAATCTGTAATTTTTTTTCTTTGCACCTACTGTAATTTCATGGTTTTAAGCTATTTGATTATACTGCAATATTCCAGTATATTTTACTAATTATAAAATTGAACTTTACTGTTATAATAAAAAAGAGGAAAATTAATTTTCTTGACTAGCAGTTTAAATTTAAATTTTATTAATCTAAATTAATTTGTTTCAAGCAAGTCCAGAATTAAATTTTGTTAATAGAAAGATGTGTATTCTAACACATACTGATAGACAATAAATACACATTTAAAATCCCATTAACAATGTGGAATGTTAGTCTAATTTACTGGACATTTTCTATGCTATCTTTCTCACAATAGAGCAGAAGGGTTATTAATTTGGGGGAAAAAAGGAGAAGGCAGGGATTGATTATACATATTCCTGAAAAATCTCATAGAGTCAGTCTATAGACCCTCTTCTCAGAAAAATCCAAATCCTCCAACACACTATAAAACCCATAATGAATCCATAAAACTTCATTTACTCCAGGTTAAGAACCTTTCTCCTGAAAGTAGATCAATCAATGGAAAATATACTCTAAAATTAAATGACCAGGAAGATATCATCAATGAGGCTTTCATATTACTCAAGTTAATGTCATGTGAGAATAAGTCGCCTTGATTAAATAAGAGTGTCTAAGTAGGGGTCAAACAAAGCACAGCAGGTAAAATAAATCATGATGAGCACATTAGTGGCATTCACTTACTGCTCCCAGGCTATTTGATTAGAGATAGAGGAGCTTCCAGAAATAATTTCTACCTTCTTAAAAAGTGGTAGATGGAGCCGAGCACTCCCTACTTCAAAAGTTTGCTAAAATGTTTCAACTCCTCTCATGCCTGCTCAGTGTCAACTGTCCAGCAGCTAAGTACTTCTTCACACTACCATCAACCACCCAAAGGCCTTTGCACATACCTTTATAAAACAGCCAGTATTTGATCTTTAAGCATGAGGAACTGTAACCTAGGCTGCCTTGTAAAGTTTTAGCTCTGAACTAAATGGTGGGCATATGAGAATTTTCTGTACTACCTTTAAAACTCCTGTAAATGTAGAATTATTTCAAAATCTAAAAGTTCTAACAATGGTGTGCTTCTGATAGACTATGTAGTAGTTTCTGTTTTCTCTATAGACTTGCTTAGACTGAAGACTGAATTTTCTTAAAAATTGATGGGGAATGGAATTTAAAGGGAAGAAATATTGCATCTGTCTTGCTAATAAGCCTCCCCAACATATTAAGGAGATAAGGAATTATGCACCAAGAATTCAAAGAGGAAAACCATTCTATCAGTCTGAGCAGGGCCTTCTCAGAGAAGAGGATGCTAGCACAGTCACCAGGATGAGCTCTGCACACCTGTGTCATGGTCTGTCATTGCCCAGTGTGGCTGGAGAGGAGACAAGGAGCAGACACAGATCATAGGTATCTCAGGTCAAGATCAAGGCTAAAATGAGTAAACAGATACTTAAAAAAAACTGTCCAGTGGGTCATTCATAAGTTTATGTCATTCATAAAGAAGATGCTATTAATTGGTGAAGAAAAGATTTTGTTAGTTGCACAGGACTGTAATTTTTTTTCTGTACAAAATGGCTGATTTCATGGATACATTTTTATAGAAAGAAGCTGACTTTTATCAAGGATTGAGTCAATGTTATTAAACCAGTGATGAACATCCTCTCAAACATTTCACATAATACTGAGTGAGCATAAACTTTTAATTAAACTCAAACATTTTATGCAATACTGAGTGAGTAGGTGTGAAGAACTACAATTCTAAAGTGGCCAATTTACAACAGTGTAACAGATGAACACGGTAGGTCCACTAACAGAAACTGCCCAGCTTAAGTTGGAGAAAACAAGACACTCCCTAGCTAAACAAAATATAAATTTGACCCATTACCCAGGACAGGAAAGGTAAATTATTAGAATAAAACTGAGCGACAAAACAAGCAAACTAAAAGAAAAGAGTGTTCCAAGTAATAACACCTTCCAGAAGCAAAGTGGTTTTATAAACTACAAATGTTCCTAAGTTGCCAGGGAAAAGGCCTAGCTATTTTAACAAAGAGAGAGTATTTTTGAGTGAGTTCTGAAGGATCATATAGCTAAAACTTGGCCTGGTACTTTGTACTATTTAATATTTCCTCAGTAAAATAGGTAATATAAAAGATAGCAAGCTTCTTAAGTTCCCACTAGTAAATAAACTAGAAATAAAGACAGAAACTTGGTGGATCTGAATAGCATTCAAATGAATGGTGTTGGTAGATTTAAAAAGCCATATTAATTAATTACATGATTGAGGCAAAGCTGCATTCTCTTTGGCATAAAGGAAGAATATATCAACATCCCACTGTATATAAAGAACCAAGCATTTTTAACAACACCATCACTTTGAACACTTTAATATATTTTAAAAGCTTTTTCTTCCATCAAAATATTCTTCATACTTATGCAGGCCTTCTCTGTCATTTTGCAAAATAACATGTTTTGGAATATAACCTATACCATACACAGGTAAGACTATGTGAAATAAGTGTAATACAGCAGAGAGAAAAAACATACTGTCCCACAGCAGACCTATAAGTGAAATATGATAGCAAGCCACCATTCTTGTTGTGTTTTTAAGCAAGCACATTACTGGGGTTCATAAATAGAAAATTAGTTCAGGAACTCTGAGGTAAGCTTCTTATTTTATTCTCTCTTGCTTGACTCATGCTGGATATCCATGCCCAGTTATGATCTCTACATCTGAAAGGGAATACAGAGAAAGAAAAAGGAAGGAAGCCCACACAGATGATGAAAGGGTTGGAAAAGGAAGAAAGATCAAAAGTATAGAAAGTATTCAGGCTGTAAAGAAAGAGCTGAGGGGATATTTTTTAATGTCCTTGAAATGTATGGGT
The DNA here is from genome assembly GCF_030020395.1 of Manis pentadactyla. Taxonomy (NCBI): domain Eukaryota; kingdom Metazoa; phylum Chordata; class Mammalia; order Pholidota; family Manidae; genus Manis; species Manis pentadactyla. Next base: position 96,300,707 of record NC_080023.1, read on the forward strand.
TATTGTATTGAGAATGGTAACCAGCTGTCTCCATCTCTATTTAGGACAAACCAGAAGAAAATAGTTTAAATCAAAGCAATGACAGATTTAGGTTACTAAAGGAAATCACAGAATCTTTTCCAGAATTATTTAAAACTAGACAGATATTTAATTTATCTGAGGTGGTTAAGGTGCAGGAGAACTACAATCTGATTTGCAAGATCCTTTTAAACTCTAATTTCCAAATATTCTCTATCAAGAAATACACTTAAATGCATAGAGACCACAGTCAATTACTCAGTAATAGGAGGCAATGGAAAGAAAATTGCTTTGGATTAAACCATAATGTGAAACATTAGGCAAGATTTTTAGATTCTGACTGTTTCAGCTCTGTGGAAACATTCATCTGTAGTAGGGAGTTGTAACAGTATTTGCCTTGTAAAAGTACTGTGATGATAAAAAATGAGATATTCTGTGTAAAGGATCTGGTACAGTTTCCTAGACATATCATATGCTCATTTAATGTTAGTTCCTTTCCATTCCCCAATAGATGCACCACATGAGGTTTTGAATTTCCCAAGAGAAAATATATAATTTATCATATATTTTTTAATCACATCATAATGTATCATGAGATATAATATCATGAAAAATCCCTGAACTTTTGCTTCATATTATTCATAGAACTGAAGAGTAGGAAAGCACAAGCACCAACCTTCAAAAAATACTCTCCCGGTCTAAACTCTCCCACTTTCTCATTCTCTCTCCTCTTCATCTCTCACTCTTTCCCTGGAGTTCTCAGGCCTGAGCCTTACTTTAACATCACCATGTTGCTGTATCATAGGGAAACTGTGGTTAGTCAAAGGGGCTCCAAATTCTCCATTACAGGTCATCACAGCCCACTTTCTAAGTGGTCCACAATGAGGTCAATGCAGGTGCCGTCTGAAGGATTCCAAGGTGCTTCACGGCATTCAAAAAACAAAATTTGGGGACAAATTCTCCATAAGCAACTAAATCTATAAACAACTCCCAGGAATTGGGCTGTATGGCTGGAGAGTCTCTTTACTGACAAGTAAATGGTGGAACTGCAGCTTAGCTCCCTCTGGCCTGCTCTCTGTTGCCTGGTGACTAAGCTCACTTCTGCGCTCTGACCACGTCAGAGACACTATAGTAAAATTACTCCAACATGCATATCACCTAGAAATTTTCACATCAAGAGTATGGGAAAGTTAACTTCACAGCTTTAGGGATAATCTTTTTTAAAAGCTAAGCCTTCCTGACAATGTATAACCTACCCATAAACCATGTTACTAAACTGAGCATGTTTTATGCCCTTCAAAATAAAAGGGTTTTGGGGTATTTGTGGAGTCTTTTTTATGGAACCAAATTACATGAAATTTTAAGGACAGAAAAATATTGATATAGTAAGCTGATCTGGCTACAACAATAGGAAATTATTTTCATTTATTTTTTAAGAATAAATTACCCTGTTATCTCTGAAACAAATTACATTCTCTCAAAATCATCTTATTTCTCCAGGCACCAACATAAGAGTCTAACTTCTTCCTTAAAGAAATTTTATATGTTGTCTAAAGTATTTTTTTCCAATTCTAGAGATGTGAAAAAAGATAATTTTTTTTGCAATTTAAGAGTACTATGTATTTTTAATTTAAATATATTGATATTCAATGAATTACATCAGGCTCAGAATTGAAAGATGTGCTTAAAATATTGGTCCCATACCTTCCAATTCAATTAGAACATAGGACAAGCAGAAAAACTTGTAAAGAGGAGACTGTTTTTAAATATGGGTATATGTACCTAAAAAGTAAAAGATATAGGGTGGAATGATTTGAATATTTTGGGAACTGATTATCTGAATCTAACTAGAGTACTAAATAATTACTATAGAAAGATATAAGCATATATAAGAGAGTCTTCAGAACCAAATATAAATGTCCCAGAAAATAAACAGGAATTAACTAGGCAGAACTCCATTTTCTATTGTGAGCAAAAGCAGCCTGGTGTTTCAGGATGGCACTTATTTTTACTCTAATGTCATGTTGGGAAAGGGGTGAACCTGCACTTTTATATTTAACTCTATATTTCCATAGTCTGATGCTGCTATGAGAAGTAAAATATAGACAGAAATTAGGATATTTGGAGGCAACAGTTTAAAGTTCCAACCTTTCTTAGTATACCAGATCTCAGAATTACAGATTTAAGGAGATACGTATATTTCAGGATGTTTAAAAACTAGGATACTTTGACAAGACTTATTCATATTATTTGTGAATAAATTCCTGTCACTTTTAAAAAGTCAAAATATTTAATGACATATACATCTTTAGCAAGTTAAACTGTATTTATTTAATACGGGACCCAGGAAATAAGATAGAAAAGCATCACAAATTATCCTGATGAAAAAGGACAACTATAGAGCTTTTAGGATATGGTAACTAATGAGTCCTTGTCAAGATTTTGATTCCCATCAGATCTCTGGCACAAAGTCAAGAGATGAAGACAGTTCTTTAAGGCTGGAGGTACAAAAGTCAAGGAACTAAACCTGTAAATGTAGAGACATTCTGAGCTCCCAGGACTATTTGAGGCCAAGGGTTTCTAACCCCTGAAGAAGACAATAAACACCTTCCTCTTTGGCACTTGAAATTACTGTTCAAAATACACACACACACACACAAAATCAGTCCCAAGTGTCAGTTACTCCTCTTCCTTATTTATTCAGGGAAGATGAAAATAGAAGGATTATAATTAAAGGATAAATATTTTAATTGGTAAAATATGCCAGTACTAACCAAACCTTAAATAAGTCAAAATTTCTTGTGTGGCTGTAGAGTTCCATCCCCGCGGACTATTTCTCCCTCCATATGGCTGCTGTCTCAGCTGTTGCTTCTCCTACAGCTTCGGCAGCTCGGTGAGGCAATGCAGAAGGGAAAGGCAAGTCTGTGCTATTTTCAGAGAAAATACAGAATCAAAGGCTCTTGGCTGAAAGTATACTAAATTCATAGTGAGAAACAGGAAACTGCCTTCATAAGCACTTGGGTATTGATCAAGTACACAACTACAGTAAGAGATCAAATGTTTCTCTAATGCATATGTTCTTTGGATTAACTCTAAAATGTGTTTTACATAATACTTTCTAATTCACACTCTACAAATTTGAATCCTGTGGAACTGACAAAGTTTGTTTATTGCAGTTTTAACTTGGAATTTTAAACGAATGAATTTACCAAAAAAATTTTATTAAATATAAATACTTACTACATAAATATCTCTATATAAACATATTTGTAAATATTCCATTTTATCATGTATATTTACAGTTGACATGTGCACATATGTAAAATATACTTACATATTAGAAGTTCAACATATCCTTGGCAATACTTTTTAAAATACTAACATACCATGGATAATGCCATTAAATCTCCCATTTTTACACAAACTGCCTCAACAGAAACTGTAACAAGCTTAAAAGAGAAAATATTTAATACTAAGGAATTCAAAATCTATTCTAAAGCAAAAATATCTGCTTATAAAGGTGTGAACATATTTCTACTTAGTGGTTTGTGCCTGTGTGAACTAAAAGAGAAAAAGAGAGCTGATGGAGCTTGGCTTCAAGGCAACTGCAAAACTAAATTGAAATAATAATATCAATTTACAATGAAATACTTACTCATCAAATATTCATATCAGTATGCAACTAGCCTTTATGTTTACCTATGAAAATAAATGATCTAAGAATGTATTTATAGAATGTCTACTGCAGTGAAATGGACCCTATAGTCAATGAATTAGAAGCTTATCACTGGGCCTTCACTAACTCTCCCCTACATCATCTCCTAAGCTTATATTTTATACAATACATATAAAGAGTATCTGAAGACTAAATACTTTTCAGGGCAAACAGATTGTGTGATTTCTAATTTGTCTCTAATTTTTTACAATTGAAAAAAATAACATTATTATTTCCAATTAATACACTTTTCCCTCATTTTATTTTCCTAGTTAAAACGAAGTATTCTCAAGTATAGCATATACTCTAGGTGATGGATTTGTGAGGTCATATGAAGGACCTTGTCAAATCATCTACCCCCAACTCTACTAAAGGAAGCCTTAACTTCCACTTTTAGAAATTCATTATTATGGTGTCATTCAATGTCCTTAAAATGCAAGTATTATTTGGAAATGTAACTCAATATTCATCCTTAGGCACTTACATTATATTGCATGTGAAATTGTCAGCTCATGACAGATTTTTGTAGAAGATGATGTAGTCACCTCTATCCTCAGGGATAGAGGCAAGCTTGAGGGAAACCGCGGCAGCGGGGTGGGGGTGGTAATCAACAATTAACTTGGTCCTATTTGAAAATATATCTAAGAACAACTCTGGGGGACTATGGTTGATTGTAGTTATTTTAAAGTTACTAAACTGGATATTGTACAAGTAAGTATCCTCCTACTTAAAGACTACCTACTCCTGGCTCACTTAAATATAACTACCAGCAAACACTAAATGCCATTACTTCTTTCACCTCAGAGTTTTAGCAAGTGTGCATTCAAACATCATGAAAGCACTAGGTATCTTTAAAGTAATTGCAAAAGGCTCCTCTTCTGTTTCTCTAATTCTAAAATTGCAAAAACTCAAATCTAGGTGAATACTTAATTTTTCTGTGATAGTTTAATTATATAGAAAATAATGAACACAAACATTTACGCATCACCCCATTTAAATCAATATTAACATTTCACCATTCTTGTTTCCAATCGCTTTTCTTACAAGAAAAGAAAGTCATATTTAAAAATATTTCTCAATTTCTATGAAGCACTTCTAGGTGTTATCATCCTTCTAGTGTTTTCCATGATTAAGTGGGTTTGGGAAAAAGATTAACTGTATACCTCTTTCTTAGAAATTCACAACATACGTCATTCCTTATTTGCTTTGAGATATTCCACAGTTAAAAAAATAATTGATTGCTTTAAAAAGTTTCTCAAATTCACTTGATAAAAATAACTCTTTTCTCAGAACAACTTATTGGCATTTCCAGGGCATTACTCTTTCACAAAACACTGACTGGGAGACCTTGCTTTGGAGTAATTTCAAGAGTCAGTAAGCTTTGTCACACACATGGATAGACATTATTCCCATTACTTTCTCTGAAAAACTAAAGACTAAGAAATAGAGAAAGGGCCATACTAGTGCCACATCACAAGAGACTAAAGTCACTGAAAATCTTGTTCTCTGGTTTGTTTCAGGTATAAGTCCTGTAAATATGTACTGTACAATTTTCTCTGCAATTGCTCCAGTTCATTTACTGTGATAATAGTTAAAAAAAAAAAGTACATATATGTATATGTATATATGGATCACACCTGAATCTATTATACTAGTTAAACTTGGTCTACATTTTTTATCAAGAACTCAGCTTTTATCAACCAAAACACAAATTTGAAGAGCCAAATACCATTCTATGATACGCCATAAGAAAGTGTTTTGTCATTTGATTAACATGGTCTTGTCATTTGATCAATCTTCAACAGATATCAAGACTGCAGAACTCACCTCTAAACCAAAAATTTTAAAATATATTTAATAAAATGACTGCGTAAAAGTAATGATGTCTAGCAAAGTGTACTAGTAACATAAGGAAGGACACATATTAAATAGTAAAACGTTTAGATTTATGTGTTTCTAAAACTGAATCCCTACAAATTCATGTGTAGTACTATTTAGTGGTATTTTGCCAGCCAAAAGAAAAACAACCCAATAATACTGCAATGAACATGTAAAAGTGAACAGAACAGCAGTGTTAACATTCCAATTATTTTCATTTAGCTTTCAGAATTATAAGTTTAAAAGGATTCCTTTAATCTTAATAAAAGATTACATTTTTCCAACATATGTGATCTTTTCCTAACTTATAAAAATGATCAGGTCCAAATAAATCTTTTAGTAATTTTTCCCAATAAACCACTGGGATATTTTTCCTGTCTCTCTCAGAATAGCACTTACTGTTACTAATTAAGAGGAAAAGATACATGTCTCAGAAAGCAATAAATTCTAATTTGTAGGTAGTTTATATTTTTCACAATTGTCTATCATTTATATTTATTTTCAAGATCAATTAGAAATAGTATCCATACCTAAAGAAAATAGTTGTAAAAACAAAGTAAAATGTCAGAAACAACAAAAATCTCATCTCACTGGCAGAAAAAATTGTTTTTTGCTGTTTTCTACCTAATATTAATTTAAAAATATATAGATGATTAAATAAATGGTTTAAAATTAGTAAAAACCCTATGGAGAATATAGCATAGTGAATTTTCATAGCATGCTCACAATTAAATTCTCAAAAATTCAGGCACTTGGTACTCCCTGAAACTTGTGTTAAAAATATCTCTCTCAAGTGTACTTTTAATATATGCATAAGCATAAGCAAAACAAAATCTTTGTCTTAAAAATGAGTGTTGATGTTGGTGGGAATGTAAATTAGTTCAACCATTGTGGAAAGCAATATGGAAGTTCCTCAAAAAACTAAAAAATAGAAATACCATTTGACCCAGGAATTCCAGTCCTGGGAATTTATCCAAAGAAAATAAGATCCCTGATTCAAAAAGACATGCATCCCTCTGTTTATCACAGCATTATTTACAACAGCCAAGACATGGAAGCAACCTAAGTGTCCATCAGTAGATGAATGGATAAAAAAGATGTGGTACATATACACAAGGGATTATTCAGTGATAAGAAGAAAACAAATCCTACCATTTGCAACAACATGGATGGCGCTAAGGGTATTATGCTCAGTGGAATAAGCCAGGAAGAGAAAGACAAGTACCAAGTAATTTCATTCATTTGTGGAGTATAACAACAAAGCAAAACTGAAGAAACAAAACAGCAGCAGACTCACAGATTCCAAGAAGGGACTAGCAGTTACCAAAGAGAAGGGGTTGGGAAGGGTAGGGAGGGAGGGAAGGAGAAAGGGTTTAAGGGGTAGTATGATTAACACACATAATAGAGGGAGGGCATGGGGAAGGCAGTATAGCACAGAGAGGACAAGTAGTGACTCTACATCATCTTACTATGCTGATGGACAGTGACTGCAATGGGGTATGGGGTGGGGGGACTTGACTGATATGGGTGAATGTTGTAACCATAATGTTGCTCCTGTGAAACCTTCATAAGATTGTACACCAATGATACCTTAGTTAAAAAAAATTAAAAAGAGAATGTTGAGGTAAAGCCAAATGCCTTTTTTATGAATTTAACTTTTAAATGATTCCACTAAATCTCTGTGTTCTAATTTTACATTGACGAAAGGGGAGGGGAGGACTGAATTTGCATTCCTAAAATCACTGATTGTTGGATAGAGAACTGTTTATATGCTTAACTAAGAATCTTCTACTTCCTTCTGAAGTTAATAATTCAGTTAAATAACTACATCTTGATGTATTAGTTATATAACTATATTAAACTTATATTCGGACTATGACCTTAATTATAATACAGAACTCAAAGTATTACATATTACATTACATAAAATATTATATCTTGCCCTTGAGCTTCCATTAACATTTTACAAAACAATCTTCGATAAAATTAAAGTTTATGAGTATAACCTAGAGAGAACTTACATTTTTAAAGCAAATCTGTGGAATTATTTTTCAAGCAAAATAGAAATTAAAGATACAAACTCAATTTTAGACAAAAGCACATAGTAACAAATTATTTCTTTTTAGAATATTAAGAAAAGCAGTGAAGACCTACATCAAAATAAATAAAATGAACATGTAACACTTTAGGAAAATTACATGCTAACGTTTATCCTCAAGCCAAAAACGAGGTGATAACAAAGTAAGCACAAGATATATAAACAAAAACTGATTATGAACAGTTAAAAATGACTACCTTACTCATCTGTCATTGTGGAATCTTCCAGCATATTTTATCCATTAATCCTCCTAGCACTATTTTGAAATACGACGGAAGGCAACACAACTCAGTTGACTAAATAGATACAGTTTACAAAACTTCACCAAGCTAACCATCCCCCCTACAGGGGATGAGGGAGGAAGGAACCTCTAATATCCCTGCTCTCATTTTTTAATGTCACTTTAATATGTAGTTCAAATCCTAAATTTTGTCAACATTATGCTGGTTCTTCTTTTTAGAGCAGCTTTGGTTAATATAAATATTCTTTTATAATTTTTTGATTTTAAAATTTCTTTTACCAATGCAGTGTCAAAATTATTAGCTTTTCAGACTTTGACATGCTGAATCTGTTTTTCCATTCATTTTATTCTATTTCGCACTTAAAGACTATGTCTTCTTCCTTAGAGTCTAATTTCCAAAAGATCCATTTCTGAGAAAATTTAGAAGTAGGAATGGGTCATAAAATCCTCTTTAATTTGATAAACTTAAGATATGGGATTAATTGAATTACAACAAATGAAAATAAACCAGGTAAGAATTCTGAAGATAGAAACTGGTAAAGAGAGTCTCAGGTTGAATAGCATCAACACCCTGTGTAAATTTAACTACTTATTTCTTTGAAATTAATGGCTATAAAAGATGAATGCACATCACAATTCTGGAAAAATACACAGGTAGCTACTAACAGATAAACAGTAATTATTTTTCCAAAGTGGAAACAAGGTTCAATGAACAATCTTTGAAGTTTACACTCTGTAACTCCAGCCTGTTAATTTTATTTACAAAGATAAACTAACCTTTATATATATTTTAAAATATGCATATACCAATTCTGTTCTGCATCAAATTCACTTTGCCCAGAAAGGAACGAGTCCTTCTGCCTTTCTAAGCCACTAATGTGAAGTAAAGCTTTCTTGTCCTAAATAGTTCACAAGTAGCTTCTAGTAGCTACTAGTAGGCTTAATCTGCTTATAACAAATCACTTTAAAATGAACCTATCAACAATTCTTTCTAGATGGGCTATGAAACACCGGAAACAGTTTTTGGCATTTGTATTACCATTAATTCTTTTATAATGGTCCTAAGAACTCTTAAAAAATTGAAGGATAATGTCCTTGTATCCAATTACATTTGTATACATTGATGTTTTCCTACCTGTAGAGAAGACATTTTAAAATAATAACGATATAATAATAGTAAAATTAAAAATTCTATAGGTTGGAGAACCATTAGCAACTCTTTTTCTCTCACTAAAGATTCCCATGAATTCTGTCTTCAAAATATATCAAAGTCAAACCATGTCTTTCTACTGAATGACTACTCTATATAAAATCTCCATCATCTCTTGTCTAGATTATGTTAATAGCTTCCTAACTGTGCTTGTTGTTATGTCCTTGGCCCAATATAATTTATCTTCCACAGGTCAGATCATAGAAAATATCAAGGAATCTACCAAAAAAAAAGGAAGGTCACAGGACATAAGAGCAATACACAAAAATCAATCATATTTCCATATACTAGCAGGAACATGTGGAAACTGAAATTAAGAACACAATACCATTTACAATTCCTTAAGAAGAAAAATGGATCCCCTAGTACAAATATAACAAAACTTGTACAGGATCTGTATGAAGTTACAAAACACTGATGGGAGAAATCACAGATCATATTGTATTCATAGAGTAGAAAACTCAATAAAGATGTAAACTCTCCCCAAAGTGATCTACAAATTTAATGTAATTCTATCAAAATTCCAGTAGGATTTTTTTATAGATATAGACAAGATTACTCTAAAATTTATATGGAAATACAAAGGAACTAGACTAGCTGAAAGAATTTTCAAAAAGAAGAATGTAATGGGGGAAGATTTTGATAAAGATGCAAAAGCAATTCGAAGGAAGCACAGCCTCTTCAACAAATGGTACTTGAGCAATGAAATATACATGTCATAAAATGAATCTTAACCTAAACATCACACCTTTTTAAAAAATTAATTCAAAATGGAAAACTTTTTTTAAAAAATTAAAAGAAAACTTTCAAGATCTAAGACTAGAAAAAGAATTTTAAGACTCAAGACAAAAAACACAATCCATAAAAGAAAAAATTGAAAACTGGACCGCATCATACTTAAAATCTTTTGCTCTGTAAAAGACCCTGTTAAGAGGGTAAGAAAACAAGCTATAGAGGTGGGAGAATATATTTGTAAATCACATATCCAATAGACTAGTAACTCTAATATATAAAGAACTCTCAAAGCTTAAGAGTAAAAACCAAAAAATCCAATTAGAAAAAAGGGCAAAAGAAATAAATAGACATTTCACCGAAGAAATACAGATGTTAAACACATGAAAACATATTCAACATTATTAGCCATTAATGAAGTGCAAATTAAAACCAAAATGAAATATCACTACACATTTTCAGAATGGCTAATATAAAAGGTGGCAACAAATGTTCTTAAAATGCAGAGAAACTAGATCACTCACTTGTGGCTGGTGGGAATTTTAAATGGCTCAGCCACTCTGGAAAACATCTGGCAGTTTCTTATAAACATTAGTACATATTTATGGTAGACATGGCAATATCTACCATATACCTAGCATTTGCACTCCTGGGCACTTACCCCAGAGAAGTGAAAATTTATGCTCATATACAAACGTACATATTTTGTTCATAGCAGCTCTTTTCTTATCAGCCAAAAGTTGTAATAATAGGAATGTCCTTCAACAAGTGAGTGCTTAAACAAACTGTGATTGATCCATACCAAAGAATAAAAATGAATGAAATATTGATATGTAATAATTGGATGAATCTTAAAGAAATTAACTGAGTTTTTAAAAAGACCATTGTACTATATGATTCCACTTACAGATAGCCTTCAAATGACAAAATTACAGAGACTGAAAAAAAGATTATCAGTTACCAAGGGTTAGGCATGGGATGTGGGAATTAGGCAAGGGCATTGGGGGATTAGGAACATTATAAAAGGACAATAGGAAAGACCTTTGCTATTCAATGTTAATGTGGTGGCAAATATAAGAACCTACATAGGTGATAAAATTGCCTAGAATTCAACACACACATGAGTAAACATAAAATTGCTAAAGTAAGATCGGTAGATCGTACCAGTGTTAATTTCCTGGTTGCAATATTATTTTAAAGTTTTTTGGTATTGCCATTGGAAGAAACTGGATAAAAGGTACATGGAATCTCTCAATATTACTTCTTAGTACTGCATGTGAATCTATAATTATGCCCAAATAAAGTATATATTTTTAATATACATTTATATAACTCAATGTTCAGAGGGAAATTTGTATGTTTAAATATTAGGAAAAGAAGTATTAAAATCAACAATCTAGGTTTCTGCTTTAAGAAGCTAGAAAAATATGAGGACAGTAATCCCAAAATAAGCAGGAAGAAGAGCAAAAGTCAATGAAACAGAAAAAGCAAAAACTAAGAAAAATTAATGAAACTAAAAATTTGTTCTTTGATTAGATTAATAAAATTGATAAACCTGATTGCTAGACTAAGAAAAAAGAGAACACAAAGTACTAACATCAGGTATTAAAAGTGACATCATTATATAAAGATACTTAAACTTTATTCCAACAAGTCCTATAATATAAATAAAATGGATACATTCCTTAAAAGAAAAATCACAAAAGTGACACAAAAAGCAGAAAATATGAATAGCCCCTCATCTATTAGGAAATTTAATTCATAATGAAAACCTTCATATGTGGATGGCTTCAGGGCCCAGATGTTTTTACTGGTGAATTATATTAATATTGACAGAAAAAAATATAATATCAATTCATGTGGAGGAGGAGGGAGGGAGTGGGAGGATGAGCAAAAGTGAGTGAGGAGGAGAAAACTACAGCAAACTAGGAATAGAAAAACTTCCTCAGTCTGAGAAAGGGTATTAAAAAAAACTAGCTCACATCGTTTTCAATGGTGAAAAGCTGAATGCTTTTCCTTTTGCATCAGAAGCAAGACAAGGATGCACACTCCCTCCATTTCTGTCACTTTTATTTAACATGGAACTGGAGGTCCTAGCTAGTGTAATACAATAAGAAAAAGAAATAGAGCATAAAGTTGGGAAAGGAAGAAGTAAAAGGACTTTTATTCATAGGTAAGTTGGTACATACATAAGAAATTACTATGATACCTATCAAAAAATGCTAGAAGAAGTGAGTTTGGCAAGTTTGAAAGAAGATAAGGCAGCATACAAAACTCAAATTAATTTCTATTTTATATACTAAAAGTGAATGATTAGAAAATTAAATTCAAAACACAGTATCATTTAAATAAAAATAAAATGCTTTGGAATATAGTGAATGAAAATGAGTAAAATTGCTATAATGAAAACTACAAAACATTGCTGATTTAAAGAGGACCTTAAAAATAAGACCTGTCAATTGCAACAACATGGACAGACCTAGAGGGTATTATGCTAAGTGAAGTAAGTTACAGAAAGACAAATACTGTAGGATTTCACTTTTATGTGCAATCTCAAAATTATCAAAAAATGAACAAACAGGAACAAATTGATAGGACAATCTGGTGGCCAGAGGGGAGGGGTTTGGAGAAATAAGCAAAATAGGGGAAGAGAACTAAAAGATACAAACTTTAGTTGTAAATTAATAAGACATGAAGATACAATGTGCAGCGTAGGGAATACAGTTTATAATACTGTAATAATAATAATACTGTAAGAACTTTGTACAGTGACAGATTTATCACAGTGATCACTTTATAACATACATAAATGTTGAATGATTACATTGTACACCTAAAACTAACACATCATATGTCAATTACATTTCATTAAAAGGAAGAAAAGAGACCTTAAAAAAACTGTTATATGTCATGTTTATGGATTGGAAAACACAATATTGTTAAGAAGGAAATTTTCCCATATTGCTATATAAATTCATTGCTGGCCAAATAAAATCCCAGCACATATTGTCATAGATATTTACAAATTCTGAAATTTACAATGAAATACAAAAGATCTAGACAATGAAAAGGAAGAACAAACTTAAGAGGATTATGTGACTTCAAGGCTTACTGTATACTTACAGTAATAAGACAATATGGAGTCAGCATAAGGCTAGATAAACAAAATATATGTCAGAACCCAAAAATTGTTCCATACATACTGTGACAGATTAATTTTAAACAAAGATGACTGTGGGTAAAACTGCAATATTTCCAGAATCTCTTGCCTGGCTTTAGTGCATCTCCATATCAATAGTGTTTCCAAGGGGTGGAGAGAAGTAGTCCATCTCCACATCAGTAGGTGATTACAGGGCCAGCAAGGGACCAGAGTGATTGGGTGGAGTTTTTTGCTCTGCTGCAGGAGCCAGGTTGAGAGAGATATAGGACGACTGCTTGTAAGCAATAAATGGGTTTCTTAAACTATATTTCTCCCTTTGAATGATTTCAGTTTCAAAGGTATTTTGCCCCTGGATTTTCCCCCCTGGAGTTATAATGACAAATTCAATAAAGAAAAAGTGGTAGGATAACTGGCTATGCATATGGTATAAAATACACCTTGAACTTTACACCATAATCAAAAATTACATCTAAAATAGATAGATCTAAACTTAAAAGTTAAAACTATAAACTTCCTAGAGGAAAGCATGAGTTCTTTCTGTTCTTGATGTAAGCAGATTTCTTAGGACACATATCAATGGAACAGAATAGACAGCCCAGACTCATAAGTACAGCCAACTAATTTCTGACAAATACAATGGAAAAAAGACAGTTCTCAAAATAAGGGAGATGGAATAACTGGCCATCCAAATACAAAAATAGAATGCAGACACAGACTTTACATCCTTCACAAAATCAACTCAATAACTGACCATAAACCTAAATATAAAATGGAAACTATAAAACTCCTAGACAACACCATGGGAGAAAATCTAGGTGACCTCGGTATGGTCATGACCTTTTAGCTACAATAGCAAAGGCATAATCCATGAAAGCAGTAATTGATAAGCTAGATGTCATTAAAATTAAGAACTTCTGCTCTATGAAAGACACTGCTAATTAGAAGATAAGCCACAAACTGGGAGAAAATATTTACAAAAGCTAATAAAAGGCTACTATTCAAAACACACCAAAAACTGTTAAAACTCAGTTTTATACTCAATTTATACTCAGTAAAATACTGAATTCAATTAAAAAACAATTCAATTAGAAAGCTGAACAGACATCTCACCAAAGAAAATATACAGACGACAAATAAGCAAATGAAAAAATTCCCCAAATCATATCTCACTAGGGAATTGCAAATTAAAACAACAAGGAAATACTACTACACAACTATTAGAATGGCCTAAGTCCAAAACAGTGACAACACAAATTGCTGGCAAGGATGTGGAGCAAGAGGAACTCTAATTTATTGGTGGTGGGAATACAAAATGGCACTGCCACTTTGGAAGACAGTTTGGTGGTTTCTCACAAAACTAAGCATACTCTTATCACATAATCCAGCAATTACATTCCTTGGTACTTACCCAAATAAGCTGAAAACTCATATCCAAACAAAAACCTGCACACAGATATTTCTAAGCAGCTTTAATCCCATCTGCCAAAACTGAGAAGCAACCAAGATGTCTTTCAGTAGGTGAATGAATGAATGGAATGAAACTGGGGTTCATCCCTTGAAATATCATTCAGCACAAAAAAGAAATGAGCTATCAAGCCATGAAAAGATGTGGAGGAAACTTAAAAGCATACTGCTAGGTAGAAGAAGCCAACCTAAAAAGGCTACACACTATAGGATTCTAACTATATGACACTGTGAACGAAAACAAAACTATGGAGACAGTAAAATGATTAGAAGTTTCCAGAGTTTGGGGGGAGGGAGGATGAATAAGCAGAGCACAAAGGATTTCTAGGGCAATGGAACTACTCTGTACGATACCATGGAAATGGACATATGTCATTATTCATTTGTCCAAACCCACAGAATGTACAACACCAACACTGAACCCTAAAATAAATCACGGACTTTAGTTATGATGTGCTCATGTGAGTCCATCAATTATAACATATGTACCACTCTGGTGGGGTATGTTGATAGTTGCTGAGGATGTGCATGTAAGGACAAAATATATATGGGAAATATCTGAACTTTGGCTGTGAACCTAAAACTACTCTAAAAAATAAGGTTAACAGATAAAAAGAACATTCACCTTGTGAAGCCAAAGATTTTTAAACCAAAAAAAAAAATGTCTTTTTTTCAATAGCACCATATACTATACACCCAGAAATCAGGTTATTTTCTCACAGTTTATATTGATAAAATGAATTCTAATACTTCAAAGAAAATTTTACTCAGTCCTCTGACTTTTGTTATCTCAGATATTAATAATACCACATTCTCAGACACTCCACTTCTTTGGTTTTAACTAAAAGCAAGCAAGTAAATTTTTAATGATAAAAAGGTATTACCTGTTAAAAACTGCAGATTTTCAAAACTCGCTATTTCAAAGTAATTTTAGTAATATGTACAACATATATAGACCACAGCCATACACAGACACACACACACACACACACACACAAATACACAGTGTCCTTTTCCTTTTATTTCCCAGTGGAGGAGTGAAGGAGCTTCAGTTATCAATATATTCAATCAGTTAAGGTAAAAATGTTGGATTATTATCTTGACAAGAATTTTTTATTCTCAAGGAAAGGTATGATAATGTGAAAAGACAACTACTGCTTATTTATAAAATTTAATAATTTTAATGCCAGCACCTAGCATGTGAAGCATGCTAAATTGCTCTTCATTTAGATCACCTTCCTCCAAAAATACCTAGTTAGACATATTTGATGAGACTGAAAACATCTGTTTTTGAATATGTAAATCATAGTGAATCTAATTTTATTATTTGATCTTTTTATTTTTATCAATTTTTCTTAACTTAAAAACAATTATAAAAATTGAAGTTAAACTATGCTTAGATAGCCAAAACCCAAATAAGAAACAAAGAACCTCCTAATAAGGTAAATGAGCTCAAGTGGAATGTTGAGTATTATAGTGGGCATGTTTGTTAGGAGATCTTAGGAAAACATTTCTTTGAAAGACATGTTTTATCATCTGGAATTATATCTTATGTTTTTCGAAATAAGGACGCAATAAAGCCTCTGGGAATCACGAATATCATGAACACTTCTGTCACTGGCTAACTGATCTACACGTAGGAAAGATCACCCTGTTGCCTGACTGAAACTTGCCTCGGGAAACAAAAAAAAGACTGTGTGTCTGTCTCTGCAATGTTGCAAGTGAAACTCTTTAGCCACTAAAGAAAATCCCAATCCAAACAGGATCTCTGGGCTTCTAGGTATCTTCCCAACTTAGAACCATATGACATTGATATATCAACTCAGAATTTAGCAATAAATAGTCCGAGTCCCCTGGCAAACTGCCAAAGGGAGACTATTTAATCCACATATTACTTCAATTTGCAAAGATACACACACACACACACACACACACACACACACACACACACACACACACTCATATCCTAGATAGTTAAAAAAAAAAAGGACACCTAAGTCTGAGTTCAATGGTAAAGCATAACGTTAAGCAAAGTATTTGTAATAAAATTCTATTTTTCATAAATATTTAAAATAAATCATCTCCTTACCAATTACTTGTTCACTTAAATATGAGATTAAAAGCATTAAACTACATTCCCATGCATTCCTTCCTCTTTGCCAGCTTTCTATTTCCATCTGTCTTGTATTGATAGCTGATATGTAGACTAATAGTCTCTTATGTTTACAGAGGGGTAGCAATTTATATTAGCTAGCTACACATACAAAACAACATCATGAAAGATGATGTGATAGATACCTCACATAATAAATACAATAAAACCCAGCTATCAAATGCTATAGATCCAGAAATTAACCTCTACCACTGGATTCAGAAAAAAATTGTAGAATTTCATTATCCTGAATTAGCAATAGTTTCAAGTCCATTAAAAGGAAGAAAATCCTTTAAGTAAAATGGACATTAGTTATGTATATAAGTAAGGTATTATTTACTTGATTACGAGGTAGGATCGAAACCAAATTAGTATTTGAAAAGAGAAGCACTTTTACAAAAAGTCTGAACACTAAGATCTACAATAGCATTCTAAAGCAAAATCATAAAAGATTAAACAGGTTGAACACCTGCACCTAGAACTCGTCCTGGATCTAGATAAAGATAAATAAATAAATAAAAGTTTATTGAGAACTTACTTTATGCCAGGCAATGTGCTTGGTACTTGATGTGTATTTCCTGTTCTAATCATCACAATAACCCTTTGAGGTGCATATTATGTTACTCCTCCAATATTATGTATTGAAAGATGAATATTCTGAATCACTATTTATTACCACTGGAAAATTCAAATCCCTGAAACTGTTATTTTCATTAGTTCTATTGTACCTCTAAGGCAAACATTGTTTTCCCTAGACTTAGAAAATGTAGCCATACTCACTTTAAGAGGTTTCCTGACAGATTTCACATAAGATGGTTCATTCTACATGCAATATTTCATGATAATACTTGTTAGCACAGACAAGTTTATTACTTGAATTAAATCATAAGAAATCATACTTTCATTAGTATAAAAATATTTTAGTAGCCAAAAGACTACATATTTTTTGGAAAGCAATGTTTCTTCAGAACCATATACAAATGATGAAGTTTGACCACTCCTCATAATACAGTGAAGTATTCACTGCTCACCCACTACACTAGATAGCCTCACCAAACATCAAATGTGTATTTTCTGAGAATTGTTGTTTTAATACACTTAGACAAGGGAGAACAAATTTCCTACATTTGCTAGAGTTCAGTGATCATACAGTGTGGGCTATGAAATGAATGGAGAAATAATACCATGTGCATAGGTTAGAAGAGTCTGTATGCATAGGTCCATTCTCACAAAATTATAAATTCATTCCATTCAAACAAAAATTTTCGGTTATTTTTATAAGAAATTGATAAGTTATTTCTAAAAGTTCTATGAAAATGAAAGAACCTAGGATAAATAAAACTAGGTTGAAAAATAACGAAATTAAACAACATGGACTACCTGATTAAGCTATATAGTGAACAAAATACTTTGGCACTGACCTAGAGATAGACGAATGCATCAGCACAGTGCCCAGACTGGCCTGCACATACATGCTGAATTCACTTGACAAAAGCACCAAAGCAATTCATTGCATAAAAGAAAGTCTTTTCAACAGAGGTGCTGGAACAATGAAATAAACATGAAAAAAATCAACCTTTCCCTTTTCCCCATGTCATATACAATAATAACTTCTAAATGGATCAAAGATAGTTATCTAAAATTAAAGTAAAATATTCTAAAAGAAAGCACAAGAGAAAGTATTTGTGACTGACACAAAGATTTCTTAGGATACAGAAAGCAGTAACTATGAAAGATGAAACTGATAAATTAAACTTCCATCAAAATCATTTCCATTCATCAAAAGACACTGCTAAGGAAATGAACAGGCAAACTACAATTTGGGAGAAAATATTCACAATATATAATCTGACAAAGATATGTGTATTGGGCTTATACCAAGAAACCTCAGAAATATGCAATACAATTAATAATAATCCACAAAATTTTTAAAGGTGAAAGTCTTAAGCACTTCACCAAAAGACAGACAAACATACAAATGGCCAATAAACACATTTTAAAAGCCCCAAATCATTTCCTATTAGGGAAATGTAAATGAAAACCACATTGAGATACCACTTCATACCCACTAGAATGGCTAAAGTAGAAACACCGACAATACCAAATGTTAGCATGGATGTCCAGGAACTGAAATTTCCATACACTTCTGGTGGGAGAGTAAAATGGTACAAAAACCCCAGGGAACTGTTTGGCAGCTTCTTAACAAGGCAAATATAATCTTACTTCATGATCCAGCACTTCTACTCCTTCCTAAGTATTTACCTAATAGAAATGAAAACATGTTCTTGTACACAAATGCTCACAGCAGTTTCATTCATAAATGGCAAAAAACTGAAAGAATCTAAATGTTCCTAAACAGGTAAATAGACTGATATATTATGATATATTGATATAATGAAATACTAGTGCTTGACAGTGAGAAAAAACAAGCAATAAGTAACAACATAGATGAATGTCTAAAATGTTACGATGGGAAAAAGAAACAAAAGAGTATACATTGTTTTTTTCTAACATGAAGTCCAAGAGGTAAAACAAACAGATTGTGATAGAAGCCAGAGTACTTGTTTCTGGGGTGAAAAAGCATTGGGAGAACACCTGATTTGGAAGGGACATAGGAACTTTCTGCAGTGAAACAAATTTTGTTTGGGGAGTTGGTTACATGGGTGGATACCAGTGACAAAATCTATCAAATTACATACTTAAGATACATGCATTTCATGATATGTAAATTATTTTTCAATGAAAGAGATGATAGTTTTTTTCTAAAAAGTGTTTTAGCTGAGGTATCAGAAAGAACAAGATTCAAATTCTGATTGCATCATGTCTTTTGTGTGTGACCTTGGGAAAGTTCCTTAATTTCTCAGTCCCTTTGTTTCCTATTTTCAAAATGGAGATAATAAATGCACTTTACATCATCGGTTAATTGTAAAGAGTAAATGAGATAATGAATTAGAAAACATTACAGCACATGATATAAGAGTCAGCTCAAAAACCTTCACTATTATTATTCATTCATTATTAATCAAAGCTTTCCAAAGAATATGCCTGATACAATAATTGGTAAGTATCGACACAATTCTCCACCTAAAACTAATTTCTTGCTGCAGTAGGTGACAACAAAAAGCCTCTTATGATACTGAATTACGATAAAAATAAAAAATGGCGATTATTATTAAACTGCTTTCCAACAAGCAATGGAAAAACACAGGATTGAATTTGCAGCCATAACAACTGTAAATTATGGGAGAAAAAACCCCTCAAACCCACAACTAAGTCATCAACATCCTTTCCCTACACTATTTCATTAGCCTCTAGTCTCACAGCTTCTCCTCTTGCACCTTTCCTCAATCTTTCATCCTAGAGAAGCCAGAGAGATTGTTTTACAAACATTATTTACATCATGTCATGCCCCTGCTTCAATTAGTTCAGTGGCTAAGCATGCGTCTAAGATAAAATCCACATTTCTTACCATGGCCCACAAGAGCCTCCAGGACATAACTTTTCCTCTCCTGTCCAGCTCCAGTCAGTCCCCTCACCCCTCACCAACAGCATTTGAACCACACTGGCCCTTCCTGCTGTTCCAGCATGCGAAATCCAATCCTGTCCTATCTCCTAGCATTTGCAGTTTCCATTTCTTATGCCTCAAGTGCTCTTCTTGCCCAGCTTTCCTCTTCCCCTAAGCCTCAGTTCAAATATCTTATCTTCAGAGAAACCTTTTCTGGCCACTGTGTCTAATGACAGCCTTACAAGATCAGTTTCTATTACATCACTTGCTAACACTTATTAACTCCTGCACCTACCTTATGTGTCTGTTTGCTGTCCATCTCCCAACACTAGACTGCAAGCTTCATGAAGACAGAAAAACTTTTGTTCACTTAGCATCCTCAGTTAGTGCTCAATACAGAGTCATTATATTAAGGAACCCACAAGGGTGACTATAATTTTTTCTTAACTTCTCAACCAGTATTAATAGAAAATTCATTTCATCAATGTACTCACTGTCAACTTTTTTTTTTTCTAAGCTCTTCATTTTATCATTCTGTTCACTTCTCATTCTCACGACTTTTGTTTGGTAATAGCTTCTTCTAAATGGCATCATGAAATAAAAAGATGAGGGCAATAATACAAAGTCCTCTAAGATGGAAGAATCTCAGGTAAATGGCAGAAAGTCCTTTCTATTTCTTACAAAGATATTTTACCAAGGTACTCATAAATAATATTAGCCATATATTCTGCATTTCATTTGCTTTAAAGACCTCTTCAACTAAACTACAAACACATATTGTAGAAGAGCATTTACCTTAGATTTTTCAAGGACTCAACTACAAAGGGACCACAACATTAAGAGGGCCAGGCCTACAGCTGAGCTCCCTTTTCCATTACATGATGTTTCCTTACTCCAATTCATGGTATTCTGGACTTTATTGTAATTCATTTAGCTGGCTATAGACAGGGTTTAAATCGTTGCTATTTAAATCACTTTTCTCATTACAACTTTCTTCTTGCTCCCTAGTTGAACTCACTGGCTTGGCCCACCTTCTGCAGAGTGAATGCATGACTGAACTTTTTCTACTCTTGTTTATTCTTATATCACTTATACACACAGTGTGCAAGAAACCACGTTTATATCTTCTTTTTCCAACTTACATGACAAGACTTACCACTGAACTACTAGTCTTATGATCAGAAACAGAAAGTCACTTATTCAGCAGTTATTGTAATGCCAAGTATTTCAAATCACTGACAAAAAATGCAGCACACCTAACTCTTAGATGTTATTTAAGTCACCAATTTCAATACTTTCACCAAACTGATTCTTTTCAAAAAATGGTAGCAAAATGCCAAATCGACTGCCTAGCATTTTAACCTTTTTCCCTGTAAATCTGCTCCCTCTCTAAAGGAACATAGAAAAGCAAAGACCACAAAGTTAAAACTGAGATAATGGGCATAAAATAAAACTGAGGGTTAGGAGTCCTAGATTCAAAGAATAAGAAGTCCATGATCACAAGTCACTCACTTAATTTCTCTGTGCATTAATATTCCCAGGCCTTAAATGGGGCTCACCAAACCTTCCCTAATTATTTCCCAGGCTTTATAAAGATATAAAATTATAATTATAAAAGTGATTTCAAAAAGCTTTAAAGTACTATCAAAATGACTTGCTATTATTGATGAGTTTCTAAGGGGTCAAAAATTAACAGCATAATAGATTAAGCCATTTTCATAAGTAGCATATAACATTATCATCATTAATCAGGTAATTCCTTGCCTCTCATCTCCTAATGGTGAAAAAAAGGCCACTTCAAATTATTGAGAGTAATCAATGAAAGGGTTATTGCTCTCTTTATACCACCCACTCTCACAAATTCCATTACCCTTTGTTATATCTATAGCTCTATAGAGAAGCACTATGATTACAGGGCCATAGAACACCAGCACTGTGCTCTAGTCTTAAATCTGACACTCTCTGGATAATGTCGGGTGGGGCACTTCACTTCCTTGGTCCCAAATACCTCATCTTTATTATTAGGCAACTGGACTCCAGCAGTGCTGCACAGACTTTAGGGCATCAGCACTCCCTTTCAGCATCAAAACACTGACTGTCATGTGGACAGTAGCGGTGTTTCTAGTGCTACTGGTCAAGCTTTTATGAATTCAGTAGAACTTTTAAATGAATTTGCCTTTAATCAAAATGGCATTAATTCACAATGATATTGTTACATGGTAATTGCCATAATGTCACATATGTTAAGTAGGGTTCATGAATACAAAGAACTCTAGGAGTAATTAAATGACAAGGGTCCTGGGTGTATGATCTGGGAACATCTGCTGCAGGAGCTTTATGAACTTCCCCTCCCTGCTCCATGCCCAGTTACTGCATATCATTCTAGACAATGGGGAACATAAGCTAAAGATATAATATCAATATTCACTTTAGAATTTTTATTCTTATATTCACCAGGTAGGTTAATGGTTCAAAGCAAATGCTAGGTTTTCTAGAGCTTTCATGTAATACATCACTTTTAAAAGACTTGACATTTTTTCTTTCTATAGCAATCTTTCTTTGGTTGTCTTTGAAGTGTGACTTTTCATACAATATTCAAACAAAAGAAGCTAAATTTGAGTTTTCATTAGCTACACTGACTGACTTAAACAGTTCATGCCTATTTGTTTTGAATTTCTTGAGTATCTTGTCTATGTAATGCATTATATCAAAAAATACATGTTAGGAAGCCATTCTCTACAATAAGTGCTGTACAATGCAAATGAAAAAGACATACAAGTAGTTATTCCATGATTTCAAAATATTTCAAATGATCATAGAGTAAAGATTAAATATATAATGAATATAAAGTAAAAAAGAGTCCACATGGGACAAATTTATCAAGAAGCTGGCCACTGAAGAATCTGAGGGTTAAGCTTTGGAGGCACTGGAGGTAGATGGGTGGAAAGGAGTGAGAAAGGAGTTTCAGGTACTGAGAGTTCATGTGCAAACAGGCAGAGACTGAAATGCTATGATGAAGCAACATACTAATACTGCCAGTGGTGTCCAGCAAACCAGAATCAAGGTACATAGCATTTCGTGGGGCATCTGGACAAACTCAAAAATACTCTGGGACTCTCCCATGTACCTATAATACTTGCCTTGTATTTGTGGAAGGAGTCTCAGTCATCAACGTCTTTTCTCCATTGGCATTTGTCTTTAGATAGCTTTAAAATGACAGCATGAACACCACAAATGAAAAATCAAAGAGTAACTAAATGCTGGTCTGATTTAAAAAACTGTTCTCAGCAAGTACAGATCTTTTTTAATTGCTAAACTGAACATCTGTTCTATTTCTACTTTCCCTTCAGTCTCTTTTGTTTTAAATGTTAAAAATCCCTAAGTAAAGAGAAGTCAAATGAACAAGTGTAAGCATAAATTCAAAAAAAATACCAATAATGTTGAAATTATCAAAAGTTAATCTGTCACTCTATTGGAAGCATGGCTATCATTCCAAAAGAAGAGCTATGGAAAAAAAGAGTTGTTACACATGTTTTTACATAAAATTTGTAAAAGGCCATTTCATTTCTTAAATGCAGAAATATAGGCTCTGCTCAAGCATGTGGCTTTTAAAGTATGAAATTATATAAATGACATTTTGTTCATGAGTAAACCGTGATGCACACATCTAATTATAATGGGACTCTTTATAAGGTAATTACTTGACATCTGCCTTTTAAAATACGTACACAAAGTTACTTTGTCCATGACTCAACCACTGGTTAAGTCAAAGGGCAAGCCAAATATGTACAAATGAGAACAAGTTTCCATTCTGCTTCTAAACAGAACTGACAAGAAAAATGTTTTTAATAAGGAAAAAAATTACTTCAATTTTTAAATATCAGAAAGATTCTCACCTGCCTTTCATAATAAAATGAAATAACAGGGATTTCATTGGAAATTCTCATATTTAACACCCTTTTTAAAAAATAATAATAAGGGTAATCTGATGTGCTTTAAGCTTTCAGCTGAGAGTATAAAATAAAATCTTTGCACACAAAATCTCTAAGAAACACAGAAGATCAAGAGTAATATAAAAGCCTTATTTAGGTGTTTGTTAAAAAAGATCACTTTGGTTGTTGAAACTTCCCATTTTTTCCCTGTTAGTTCTTTCTAAAACACAATATTACAGACCTGGAGAATCCTGAGTTGATTCTCACTTACTCTAACTCAGAGTTGATACCTTAAAGAAAAGGTCACAGAGCCACTTACTGAATCATGACTAACAAATTACAGAATAATGTTCTACTATATTTTAATACAGCAAAATAGTTTATGCTGTTCTTTTACATTTCTATAGTAATCTCTTGGATTTAGCCTTTTCAAAAATAATTTTTTTCAAATGAATGGCTTATATACAAATTACTTAATGATAATGTGAATCGAACAATTCAAATTGTTCAGTATCCCTCTAGTTCTTCTTAACTAATTATATCACATTACCATACACTTAAGAGGTAAAAACGCAAATGAGTTTAGAATGGGCCCACCCCATCAGAATGTCAAATGTGCATATTAGGAACTCCATTTTTCTCTTACTACGCATTATAATATTTACTGCAACACTGCTTTTCATATGGAATGTTCAAGGTAAGCAGTCTATCAAATGACAAAAGTAGGAGAAAAATGGCCTCACACATTCCTGTGTACAATAAAGAAACCAAAATTATAAAATATATATACAATATATATTCCTACCTCCCTTCCCTCCTTTATTTGCCCCATTAGAACATTCAACTAAATAATCATATATAGCTTTTTAGATAGAATTCTTAAAAACCCCTACTAATCACAACTGCCAAAAAATGAAAGAAATCTAAGTATCTACCAACAGATGAATGGATAAACAAAATGCATATATGTGAAGCAAATTCTGACACATGCTACAACATGGATGAACTCTGAGGACATCATGCTAAGTAAACTATGCCAGTCACAAAGGACAAGTAATGCAGGAGTCCACTTATATGAGGCACCCAGCGTAGTCAAATTCATAGAGACAGAAAGTATAATGGTTGTTTATAGGCGGGGGTGGGAAAAGAGAGAATGGGGAGCTATTGTTTAGTGAGTGTAGAGTTTCAGTTAGGGAAGATGAAAAAATTCTAGAAATGGATACTGTTGATGGCTACACAACAGTGGGAATATACTTAAAGCCACTGAACTGTATACTTAAAAATGGTTAAAATGGTCGATTTTAGCAAAATGTGCCTTGCAGTTTCCTTCAGTTATTTCCGACAACTCCAAATTAGGCTTTCAAATAATAAAACATTAAGCAAATTGCCTCAGGTCATCTTGCTGATGTTCGAGGCAATGTTTCCAACTCAGTGTAAAAGAACTGATTAACCACAGCTTTTATATATTGCACACCCACAAGAATGAGTAAAGAATCAAAGCTTTTCTTTGAAAATCACTTTATGAGGAGGAAATATTAAGTCAGATAAAAAATAACTTAAAAACTCCTATTTATGAAATCACTATACTTTGTTTACTGATATTCCCTAAATTAGTTCTGAATATTATACAAGACAGTCTGTACATGTTCCCTTCCAACCCACCTTCCACAAAAAAATGGTTTCATGTGGCTTTTTAAATATACCCATATAAAAACTCACAAGGGAGAAAGAATATGTGGGAAAGTGAGCCAGTCTCTGGAGAAAATATTTCCAGCTGACTTACCAATATGATTTTTAAAATTAAAATACTATAATGTACAATGAGTGAACCAAGAAATATTTCTAATATGTGGTCATCTTATTCAGATTCTGGCAAAACGTAAGTGGTACTTTTCATAATTCCTCTATCTCCTTGTTTGGAATCCTTTCTATGCATGTGTGTGTGTGTGTGCATGCACGTATATGTGTATTCACAAAAGACTCCATAATGTATAATTCTACTATACTTTCATTCAAGCCATATGTGTATATGGCTTGAATGAAAGTATAATGCTAAAAAACATAATGAAGTAATATTAGTAGATATTTGCTATTTCAAATATGAAGACAAACTTTTCCAATATGGATTTCTCCATGCTGCCAATAATTTCTTGAGGAAAATCAACTCTGAGAGGCTTAAATGGATATTAATCCAACCTAATCTTTAATTACAGCATTGTATAAAAGATGTAATGTGGGAAACAATACTTATTAATTCCCTTGGAAATACACATTACATTTTAAATATATATGCCAATCCATCCGAGATGTCCTGCACTAGTGCAAAGTAGGGTTTATAATGTTGTAACAATATATACTAACTGTGGGTTAAAACATCCCTCAAAAAAAAGTAACTTTCTTGGTTCTTTTCCATTTCTAAACTGTTCATAGCGCTTAGAAGTACGGTACATGGAGAAAGTCCTCAGGTGGATTAATCTTGCATTGTTAAACAGACCAAGGAAATACAATGCTACAATAAAGAACTGAAATTAACCACTCAAATTTCCTGGGAAAGAAAAGACAGGTCATTGCATTCTTAGGCCTTCAATGTAAATTTACTCTTCAACTAAAAAGATGAAAATGGAAATTTCTCACAGATTATCAAGTTGTTCTGGGGTGTTTATGAAAGACAACTCTGCCTACTTCTCCTCCTCAGTCCCCACTACCTCCACTGCATTAATTGCTTCTCAAAACAGCTCCCCAACCCAAAGCAAGAAGTTTAGCATATTTTATGTCAGAGTCAATAGACTATGGTTGCCCATCACAGGCTAGGAAGTAATATACAGAAAGAGGCACGTCTCTGACAAAGGGAGACAGGAATGGGTGGATCTAGTATAAGAATATTATCATCCTTTCCATTCAATTAATAGAAAAATACTCATCTGCATCAATATTCTAACAAAAATCCATGGAACAAATAATGATCCTCATACCAAATTTTTGGAAGTAACGGTTGACAAGAGTAAGGAGATGATACAAAAATAGGTTGGGCTAATGATTCCTTGACATGAAACAGATGTTCCTTTTAACTTGGGACTTATTTAAAATAATGGTTAAATAGGTTAAATAAAGACTTCTACTTGGTGTGATGTCTCTATTCCTTTACGCAAAGGGAAAACAGCCATAATACACTTTCTTACATTGAAACCCTACTTTCATTTCTTTTTCACACATCAAAATAAATTACTAAATGCTTACCTACTCGTTACATGCACATGTGTTATAATACAAATTAATCAGGTTAGTAATCAGTAATTCCAATATACACTATAGAATATTGTGTATGTCATGAACTATTTTGTATTTCTTCAACATGTATGTTTATATGTAGTATTTCTAGGTATATACTCTATAAAAACATTCTGTATTCCACTTGTAGGTATATACTCTATAAAAACATAGATCTACACAAAAAACTTGGACACAAATGTTCACAGTAGCATTTTTATAATAGCCAAATGTGCAAATAACTCAAATGCCCATCAGCTGATGAATGGACATACAATGGAACATTACTCAACAAGAAAATGTGCTTCGACATGGATGAACCTTGAAAATATGCTAAATGAAAGCAGCCAGTCATAGGAGACTACATAATACATGATTCTACTTATGTGAAATGTCCAGAAAAAAGCCAATCTACAGAGATAAAGTAGATTCGTGGTTGCCTGGAGCTGTGAGGAGAGAGGGTAGAAATGGGAAATAACTGCTAGTAGGTGAGAGGTTTCTCACGGGGGAAGATGAGTCTTAACATTTAACATGTCAAACCTGAACTCTTGATATCCCACCCCAATCTAATTCTATTCCACTATTTCCCATCTCAGTTAATAGCACCTCCATTAGATAGGTGATTTAGCCATAAATCTAGTAGCCACGTGCCTCTTCACTTTCCTTCATACCTCACAGCCTTTCAATCAGCAAGTCCTGTATTTTCTTCTTCCAAAATATATCCTTCTCACTATTCCTACAGCCACTTTCACATCTCCCACAGACAGCAAGAGTCCCCTAACTAGTCTTCTTCACTCACGTCCTTACAATTTATCCTCAACATGGCTCCCAGAGATTTTTTAAAACAAAATCTGATCACATAACATCCCTGCTTCACCTCCTCAAAATGGCTTACTATAACTTTTAAAATAAGATCCCAATTCCTTAACTTTAGCTAAAAGGCTCTACCCAACTTATCCTTGCCAGCCTCCCAAGATCATTGTGCACTTCTTTCTGCTTTGCTAATTTATACTCCAGCTAAGACGACTTTCTACGGCTGTGTAAGCCCATTGTCACCTTGGTCCTTCAGCCTGGCATTTTTTTCCCTCATGGTCTCTCATGGTCTGTTTCTTCTCATCATTAACATTTCAGCTAAAACGTGACATCCTCAGAGGCCTAATTAGCCCCACCTGAGGTCATTAACTTATAGCCCTGTCTTACTTCCAAGCACTTCTTAACACTTAACTATCCAAGTGCTCTTTCAGCCTCTCCCATACCAACTTTGTTCACCCTATTTCCCCAGAATCAAGAACTGTGTCTGCACATGGTAGCTGCTCAATAAATATTTGTTAAATAAATGAATGAATGAATGAATGATAAAATGAGGGTAATATAAGACATGAGATCCCTTGGGAACTCAAGAAACTAAATCCAGAGCTACAAAATTTTCAGCATAAAATCGAATCCAGATTTCCACTTCTTAGATAAAAGCTAATGAAGGTATAAAGATGTCTTCTTTTCTAGAACTTGTAAGTCTGAACTCAAGATATAATTGGTTTGTGGGAAACTGGGTGATAAAGGGAGGGAAAGCAGGAATAATTAAATATTAAACATCAATACAAGCATTCTTTGTTTTACTGTACTTCACTTTATTGCACTTTGCAGACATTGCATACCTTTTATAGACTGAAGGTTTGAGGCAAGTCTACTGGTGCCATTTTCCAATAGCATTAATTACTTTGTGTCTCTATATCACATTTTGTAATTCTTTCAAGATTTCAAACTTTTTCATTATTATTAATATTTGTTATGGTGATTTGTGACCTTTGATGTTACTATTATAATTGTTTTGGCAGTCCAAAAACTGTACCCAGATAAGACAGTAAACCTAATAAATGTGTGTTCTGATCACTCCACTGACCCGCAGTTCCTACCCTCTCTCCCTCTCCTTAGGCTTCCCTATTCCCTAAGATCCAACAATGTTAATTTAGGCCAGTTAATAACCCTTTTGTGGTCTCTACCCAAGAGGAAGGGTCACAGTAACCCTTCTCTCATTTTAAATGAAAAGTAGAAATGATGAACCTTAGTAAGGAAGGCATGTTGAAAGTCAAGTTGTGACTGCAAAGGAAAAATTCTTGAAGGAAATTAAAAGTGCTCCTCCAGTGAACCCATGGGTGATAATAAAGCAAAACAGCCTTATTGCTGATATGGAGAAAGTCTTAGTCATCTGGATAGAACAAACCAGCCACAGCATTCTCTTAAGCCAAAGCCTAGTGCAGAGCACCCTCTCTTCAATTCTGTGAAGGCCAACAGAGGTGAGGAGACTGCAGAAGGAAATTTAGAGGCTAGCAGAGGTTGGTTCATGAGGTTTAAGGAAGGAAGCTGTGTCCGTAACAGAAAACTACAAGGTGAAGCAGCATGTGCTGACGCAGAAGCTGCACCAAGTTATCCAGAAGATGTAGCTAAGATAATGAATGAAGGTGGGCTACACTAAACAACAGATTTTCAATGTAGGTGAAACAGCTTTATATTGGAAGAAGATGCCATTTAGGACTTCCATAGCCAGAGAGAAGTCAATGCCTGGCTTCAAAGCTTCAAAGGGCAGGCCTCTAGTTAGGGGCTAATGCAGCTGTTGACTACAACTCGAAGCCAATGCTCATTTACTAATCTGAAAATCCTGGGGACCTTATAAATTACTAAATCTAATCTGCTGTGTTCTGTAAATGGAACAACAAAGCTTGGATGACAGCACATCTGTTTACAACATGGTTTACTGAATATTTTAAGCCCACTGCTGAGAACTACTGCTCCTTCCAAAATAGCAATCCAAAAAAGACTCCTTTCAAAATATTAATCCTCACTGACAATGTACCTGGTCACCTAAGGAATCTGATGGAAATGTTTGCGATGAATGCTGTTTTCATGCCTGCTAACACAACATCCATTCTGCAGCCTATGGATCAAGGAGTCATTTCCTTTCCAGTCTTTCAAGTCTTACTATTTAAGAATGAATTTTTGTAAGGCTACAGCTGCCATAGATTGTGATTCCTCTGATGCATCTGGGCAAAGTATATTGAAAAACTTCCAGAAAGGATTCACTATTCTAGATGCCACTAAGAACATTCATGATTCCTGGAAAGAGGTCAAAATACCAACATTACTAGGAATTTGGAAGAAGTTGATTCCAACACTCATGGATGACTTTGAGGGGTTCAAGACTTCAGTGGAGGAAGTAACTGCAGATGTGGTGGAAACAGCAAGAGAACCAGAATTAGAAATGGACCCAGAAGATGTGACTGAATTGCTGCACTCTCATGATAAAACCTGAACAGATGAGAAGCTCCTTCTTATGGATGAGCAAAAAGGTGTTTTCTTGAGATGGAAACCATGCCTGGTGGAGATAATGTGAAGATAGAAATAACAAGGAATTTAGAATATTGCATAAATTTAGTTGTTAAGACAGCAGCTGGGTTCAAGAAGAAAGACTCCAACTTTGAAAGAATTTCTATTAAGGATAAAATGCAAACAACATCCCATGCTACAGAGAAATTGTTCATGAAAGGAAGAATCCATTGGTACAGCAAACTTTATTGTTGTCCTGTTTTTTGTAATTGCCACAGCCACTCCAACCTTCAGCCACCAACACCCTGATCAGCTAGCAGCCATCAATATCAAGGCAATACCCTTCAATATAAAAAGGTTATGACTAGCTGAAAGCTCAAATAATGGTTAACATTTTTTAGCAATGAAGTACACGTTAATTAAGAAATGTAGTTTTGACATGATGCTATTGCACACTTATTAGACTACAGTGTAAAGATAACTTTTATAAGCGCTGGGAAACCAAAAAATTCACTTGACTGGCTCTATTGCAATATTCACTTTATTGCTGTGGTCAGGAACAAAACCCACAATTATTTCCAAGGTATCCATAGGAATAGCAAAGACAGAAAGAATGGGGAAATGAATCAGGGAGTGGGAAATCACTTTATGTGAAAAGAAAAGAATTAAACACATTTGGATCACATCTACCTCAATAACAGTCTGTAGCTTCATTGCTTTTCTCAGGAAGCTAAGTAAGCCCCTACAGTCAATTTGGGAAAACAAATTGAAAAATGACACAGACTTTCAAGAAAATTATTAAGAATACCACTGCTTTTAGGAAACCTTATCAAATCAAAAGTCCTTATCATCATTGTCAGTGAACCAGAAATATGTAGATAGAAAGTAAGCAAGATGCATGAAATAAAAGTATCACAATGACAAACCTTATTAAACTTTGACAATAAAGCATACAGGATGAACTAGTTTCTGTCTTTACAATATCTATTTCACATTCTTGATGCTTTCCTACTGATGAAATTATGTACAACTCTGATGCATTAAAAGCTGCCTGCAGAGTCTTTTGTTTATGCAGAGAGATTGAATGAAATTGAATAGAAATGAGAGAAATAGCCAATTTAGACTATGAACTGAAGATTCCCCAGGCTTTCTTTTCAGGTAGAAAAAGAAATCTGCCAAACATTCAAAATGGTATCATTCTGGCTGTCACTCCTGAAGAGTAAAAATTTCTTCCCAATTTTCTACTAACTGCCTCTCTACCTCATCTTTCCTGCTAGATGTACCCCTAAAAGAACAACAGAATTACAACAGCAAGGGTTTTTGCTATTCCTAGGGTTGGGTTTTAAATGTTTACAAGCTTTATCAATTTAGGAAAATCAATGCAAAATGAACCTCCCTCCTTAAATCTTTAAAAAGTGTTGGAATCCCTGTCTCACTTTGCCAAGCCCTAGGTTCCCAGAGACCTCCCGGCACTCAGGGCTAGAGTCAAGGTCTTGTTTGCTGAACCTGCTAACAAGCCACTGAGCTGTGCTTTTGGTGGACTCCATTCCGCAGCATCCAGAGACCATAACAATCTGCTCTCTCCAAGCTCTCAATCCTACTTCTATTTCTTATTCTCAGCTGAACTGTAACTGCTTCTGTATTCCAAAACGTTTCAACTATGTGCTCTCTTCTCACTCTCCTGCTTCCCCAAGGAAGAAAAATGTCCTTTTTCCCAAACTTCTATCGAGTTCCCACTCACACCCAATAGTCTCTGAGACTCTGCCTAATAAATTTTACCCTCTTCCCTTGCATTATCTTTCCATCCCTGATTCTTCTTCGTCTTCCTCCAAATAAGCTTCAGTTTTATCTATCACCGGTGTATTCCCTTAACCTGGTTAATCACTGAAATTACTCCTGAATGTGCCTGTCTCTTTCTTTTCCTATTTTATTAAACAAGCAAGGTTTTACATGTTAGCTCCATTTGTTCTTTCATGTCAAGAAACAGTTTTTTTCTTCATCCATTTGGCAAATACTTATTAAGTACCTAATGTATTTCATGCCAGAAACTCCTTTAACAGGACGTGAAGATGATTAACACACTGGCTCAATCCTCATGATCTCTTCCAGAACGTTACTGAAATACTACTATGTGGGAAACCATGGCCTTTTCTGTCTTTATTTCTGCTTCTCTGAAACATTAAACATGACTAGTCATCCTCTCCTTTGCAAAAATTCTCTCCCTCTTCAAAGCACTGCATTATCCTAGTCCCCCCTTCCCCCTCCTCTTCTGACCTATCCTTCTGTTTCTCTTCAACTAGCCTGACTTCCTCCTTTCAGCTATGAAAACACAGGTATCCCCCACACTATATCCTAGCCTCTCTTCTTTCCTTTCTATATTCTCTTTGGTGATCTTTTCCACAAATAACAGCTTTTACCATCATCTCTGTGCAGAAAAATCACAAGTAATGGCAGCTAAATTGATTATGGCATTTTAGAGGTAAGAAAACACAGGCTTGTAAAAGCTAGAAAGTTTGCCCAAGGTCACAAGTACTAGGAAATAGCAGAGCCAGGTCTTTGAAGCCTGGCAATCCCATTTCAGAGTTGACACTCAACCTACCCAGTACCTTGCCCTGCTTTCTGAGGCCTTTTCTCAAGCCACACCCAACTTTGAATGGTCTCTTAGATATTTCAACATGAATATGCTGTTTGTACCTCAAATATATGTCAGTTCATCATTTCCTTCATCCAAATCAGTTATTGATTCTGACTTCTCAATTTGTTACATGAAAATTATAATTTCCCCCATGATTCAGCCTGGAAACCTCTGTTATCCCTGAGTCCTCACTCTTCATCCTTTATTATCTTAAGGTTTCAGAATCTCAGTATCACATACTCTCTACCAATCCACCATGCCCTAGAAGCCCTCTGTAATGTATCTCCACCATATTTAAGACAATATTCTCAACTTGGCAATCAAAGACTTTACATGTTTTTAGGTTTTTATTCCTGTTCCCACAGATTCTCTATCTTTTGCCAAAATAGGCTTTTTTGGTTCTTCCTTGAACACTATGTGACTTCCTGTATCAGTATCTTTTTTTTCATTTTTTCCCTGTTTCTTTGTTCTTTTTCCTTTCTTCCATCCTAGCTTCTACTTCCTCAGTGTTACTTTTTTTGCTTCCACAACTAAATGTCATTAGTAGGTACACTGGATTGTCATAGTCTGTTCTTCTGTTACTCATCTTTATCTTCTCTATTATTATGTGTCTCCTGTTCTCCAAACCAGGCTATAATGTTTTTGTGGGAACTGACTATATTTTATTATTATTATGCCTCATACAGCCTGCTTTTGAAGGAATACAAATGGTTCTCTTCTAATATCTTTTACAGAAAATGCTAACCTTGCTTTTCCTCAATAGCATATAGATATAGGTCACCACATTCCTCACTGGTAAATGTTAAGTTCCCAATGGTACATAATCACCCAGATAAAAGTGTTCATTCTCAAGGGGATAAAGCAGGATACAAAGTGTTTTAAAGACAGAATATTTTTATAGGAATAGGGGTGTTGATCATAGACCTAGCCAAATTCCAATCCAGGGAATTCACTCCTTGCTCCTTAAGTCCCTCTGCTATTTCAGCTGGGTAATACTGCCTCCTCTATTCCCTGGTCTGGAAGGGAATATGATGTGCTTTATGAAACAGCTGCAACATGCCACTTGAGGAAGGCAGGCCTTATAGCTCTGGGCACCAGAATCCTTGAATGTCCCTTACCTACAGCCCAGAAGTACTATGGAACTTCATTAGGGAATGTCTAAAGATTCTTGAATCAAGATGCTAACTAAGCATTAGTGTTGAGCTACAAGAATTTTTCAGAAGACTTATTTCACCCTTTTTTTTTTTTCTTCAAAGCTTGTTACAGAAAGTCTGCGTAAAACATTTAGATGCAGGGTGGAGTCCTCTCAGGGCTAAGTGCTATTTTTAAAACTGACATTGTATGTATGTATGTGTGTGTGTGTGTGTGTGTGTGTGTGTGTGTGTGTGTGTGTGTGTGTGTGTGTGTGTGTGTGTGCGCGCGTGCTCACTGTATACTTCTAACACTGGTGTTTCTAAATTTGGATTTATTCAATTTGGATTATTCTAGAACATACGCCTTCAAGAACGTATCCTTAAAAAAAAAATGATCCTTTAGCCATCCTATTCATACCTTAGGGGCTCCTCCTTATATGTCACTGGCAGATTACAGACACTGTGATTATCAGCACTAAATGGAGGATACAGTGCTACAGGTAATCCCATAATTGGTTTTCTCTCAACATAAATTATATTTTTTTCTTTCAGAGTTAAGATTAACAATTAAACTAACTTCTCATTTTCTTGAACCTAAAGATGGACAGGAAGCAGGGGTTGAAGTCAACCCAAAGATTTTTTTCCCAAAAATAATTTCCAAATTGCATAAATATTACAGAAAAGTAGGCCTCAATTCTATTTACAGGAGCCAAATTGTTCTCTTTGACACATTTTTCTTTTCTCTCCCCAATTCTACTACAATGAAAAATGGCCTGAAATCACACCTACCCTCAGGAATAGGAGTGGACTTTGACCCTGAAATTCTACTTGCGATATGAAATTAGAATTTTTCACAACCTGCTTTCTAATGATTATACCAACCTTAAGTCACTGCTTTTAAAGTCAATGGAAGGTGTTCTGCTCTACAAAGTTCCTACCTCTACTCCAGAAAATGCTACTATATATTACATATATTGAATAAAACATTTCCCTTTAAATTATGTTATACAGTCTTTAATATGAATAAAACTAGGGAGCTATTACAACTTTTTTTTTGTAGCTGCTACAATCCTTTCAAAAATGGGAAACACTGCATGGCTGAGCCTAGCTAGGGTGGTTGAATATTTAAGCTGAAGATGTCTAAGTAAATAAGAGACTTTTCCATTACCCAGGCAATAGTAATAAATGACTATTTTCCAAATACCACTTTGTGAAAATTATAAATCATATCACAGAATTAATCTGAATCTAATTTTGAGCTTTTCTTTAAAATTTTTTTGAAAAGCAAAAGTTAGGCATAATGTATACAAATTCTACTGCTAAAAGTTCAAGGCCCCTAAATGTGTATTCATTAATGATAAAGTGATGTAGTTTAGGAGTCATTTATTCATTGACTTATTCAGTAAGTTATCTGTGAAGGGTGGCAGGTACTATCTAGACACTGGGAATTCAGGCAGTAAATAATGTCAACACCATTTTTAGACATCTTACTTTTGGATTTGAATAGAAACCTACTTTTCTTGAAACATTCATTAATCCACGATTACATCTACACAGACTACAGTAGCTCTGTAGCTGTGTTTCAGTTACCCACAGCCAACCATAGTCTGAAAACAGATGATCCTCCTTCTGATGTTTGGTCAGAAGGTCAACAGTAGCCTAAAGCTACATCACAGTGCCCACATCATTCACCTCATTTCATCTCATCACGTGGGCATTTTATCATCTTATGTATCATCACAAGAACTGTGAGTACAGAACAAGAAGGTTGTCTGAGAGACAGAGACCACTTCACATAGCTTTTATTAGAGTATTTGGTATAATTGTGCTATTTTATTATTGTTGTTGTTATCTTATAAATTGCACCCAATTTATAAATGAAACTTTGACAGGTATGTATATATAGAAAAAAAAAAGCATAGACCTTCCTCAACTTACAATGGGGTTACATCCTGATAAACCCAACATAAACTGAAAATATTGTACATCAAAACTGTGTTGAACACAGCTAACCTACCAAATATCACAGCTTTGCCATGCCTACCTTAAACATACTCAGAACACTTACATTAACTTACAGTTGAGCAAAATCATTAAAACAAAGCCTGTTATTATAATAAAGTGTTGAATATCTCCTACAATTTATTGAATACTGTATGTGAAAGTGAAAAGTAGAATGGCTGTATAGGTAGAATAGCTGAGCATACCCATTTAGCCTTGTCATCCTGTGGCTGTGGCTCAGGCCACTGCCGTACCCAGTTTTTTTTGTTTATAAACACAAACAGGATTTCCGTAAGGCACTTTTACAATATTGGTTGACTCAAAAAAATCTTTTAATTATCCTGTCTTTTACCTTATACTTAGTCACTTAATTTTTTTTTTTTCTATTGTCCCAAAGCTAAAGAAAGTCTGAGGTTGATAAGAAGTTGCTATTTCTCTCTTATCAGCTGATGATCCCTAATGACTCAGGGCTATAAAATCCCATAATCCCCTTATTTAATACCCTCCAGTACATCTTGCTGCATTTAATGATTCACTGGAATGAAAAGTTTCCACCTCAAAAAAACTTTCATCAGTTTTTGTATGCTTTCATGAAACTGCATGGTAAGTCAATCACTCCCAGTTAAAAGATACTTACCTATTTTCAAGTTCACTCTTTTGTGGCACTTCTGATTTCCTTTCTTCTCACTATATTTTTTTAATAATACCCTATTAATTTTTATCTTTTCTACCCCTCTTTTGAATTCAAAAATGGTTAATTTCAAAACCCAGTTCAGATGCCAACTCCTTTAGGAAGTCTTCCCTTACCTTTCAGCAACCCAACAGTTACCTCCTTTTGTCTCAGAATGAGTAGACACTTCCATTGTGATATTTATCAACCTGTATGGTAATTTACTTGCCTCCACATCTATTTCACCTTGAGATAAAGGACCTTATCTTTGTAACCTTTGTTTATCCTGCACCTAGCAGAGGGTCTGAAACAAGGTAAGTAAACTGAAATTTAGAATCATGCTCCTCAGAATTGATTCAGCTAGCATACTTAAATGTCATCGGTAGAAATGTCTGAAACTTGCTCAGTGCAATCTGGCAATTTATCAAGACTTTTGATCCTATTCAATCCTCTAACCCATTAATTGTCCTTAACAAATATTTCCTTTAAAAAATCAGAAATATGGAAAAGTTTTACAAAACAAATGGTTCCTATTATATCAATCATCATAGCAAAAGGTAAAATTTTTTTAAAAACTAGCAATACTAAAATAAACTGGTGTTTTACTCAATGAAGTATAATTCAGTTACTATGAATCCAAAGAATTTATAGAAACATAGGGAAATTTTTTAATTTTAAGCAAGAAAGACAGATGCAAAATTGCATATTTTAGTTCTGTGTCCTGCCAAAGTAAAAACAAAACAAATTGTTAACAATGATTAGGGGAATTGAACTATGAATATGTTGTCTTCTTTCTTTTTTCTGTATTTTCCCAAATTCTGTAATTAGAATATATATTTTTATGATACAATTTTTAATGTATTTATAC
This sequence comes from Manis pentadactyla, assembly GCF_030020395.1. Lineage (NCBI taxonomy): Eukaryota > Metazoa > Chordata > Mammalia > Pholidota > Manidae > Manis > Manis pentadactyla. The sequence continues at coordinate 96,338,707 of NC_080023.1, forward strand.
AAGTTGGTAATCTTGTTAATTAAGTTATTTCAGAGGCAGGTCCAAAGTGTACAATTTTCTCTGTACCTAATGTATAGAATCTTTAATATAAAGCATATACAATTTGCTTTATTAAAATAATAAAAGATTCATCATGGATAGTTTCTACAAAAGGCCAAAATATTCAGCTGAACTAGATTCACAAATCACTTTTGTCACCACGATTAAAGTCTTTCAGCTACCATCTAAAAATGTGATTGGAATGCTTTTATGAAAAATATAGCATATTCTATATATATATACATATGTATATATGTACACACACTATAAAGTTTTAGAATTATAAAATCCCTGATTTCCTACAAAATATCACACAAGAAAAGTTCCTCTTGAGGAGGGAACACAAATAAGTGCTTTAAAACATGCATTCTGTTTTAAGGGCCTTCCAATACTGAAACAGGTCCACCTTCAGACCCTTTGCCCAAGTTTTGAATTGACAGACAAAACCGTTATAACAGTTGGCCTCCAATTGCCTTACTGAAAGAATCAAATAATCTCTATAAGCAAGTATCAGCCATTATTTGTATATCTAAAACTCTATAAAGTATAACCAAAATGCTTTTAAAAATGAACTTCGTTAAAAAAAAATAAGTGAAAAAGCACCTCTGGAGAATGGATACAAATTAAAAAACCCAAACATTGAAAAATAATTTAATGATCACATGAGTCTAGCATTACTGAAGCAGTACTGATGGACACAGACCATAAAAATGTGATCCCTTATTATTGAGCCACTTTACACTTCATGGTAAAACAAAAGAAGAACAAACCAGTAATAAATTTGCACGTAAGAGCAGTAAGAAATTTGCTCACAAATTTACTGAGTTATATGCAAGTCATTCCAAGAAAGCATAATTTCTCATCCAGGAATTAATGAAATAATTTGTGAATCAGAAATTAATTCATAAAGTTGGTGCTTTCCATGCTCAATTTTCATTTATTTTATTTGTCATGGATCTTTGTTAAGCATATGTCAGTTTCAGGAGACAAAATCTTATTTGCTCACTCATTCACCTGTCCACTCATTCAACAAACATTTACAAGTATCTGCTCTATTGTAATTACTGCGTCGGGCACAGATTCGAAGTTTAAGAATGTCCACAAGATGCTTGAAAGCATCGACATACATAACAGCAATATAAGGGGAGAAATGTGATAAGCCCCTTAAGAAACATGAAAAAGCTACTCAAAGGATGAGAAAAAAAAATACTTCTGGCTACAGAAGGGAAGCAAGGGTGGAGAAGAAGAGACAGCTTCCTGGAGGACGCAGCACCTGAATGGTGTCTTAAAGGAGAAAGGATTTCAACAGCATTAGGTGTATTCATTCCACTTAGAGGGTTGAGCTGGAACTTTCTCCCTCCTTAGAACATGCTGCTTACTGTGCCTGGACAACCATTTCTCCATTCTCTACTAGGCTTACTTAATTTGTCCTTCAAAACAAAATCACACACATAGATCTCTTCAGAAAATCTGTGACACCAATTCTCTCTAGCCCACATCGACATGAAGGCCTGTTACAGCCCTCAAAAACTATACTGTACTGGCCAGGCTGTCGACCACATTAATAGACCATGAAAAACTTGAAGGCAGAATCTCTTTCACCTCTGTATCCCTACAATTTATCAAGATGCCCAGCACAGTGGGTAGTAAAAGGTCTAAAGATGAACTGAATAAATGAATAAAAAAATGTGTCAATTGTCAGCTGGAAAACCTGTTTAGCAAGCTATTTAAAAGAGTTGAAGCAAGAAGAAAAGGAAGCTCAAGTGAGAATAGTTTTAAAAAAAGTTAAATTGAGATGGGTTAAGCATGGTTGAAACACTGGGGAAAATATGGAACCATTGACAGAGGGGAAAATTTGCTGAGTACACTGGGGACATGCAGAGTTTAGACCTGGATTACTAATGAATACGCTTTAGTGGAAATTCAAGTTATCCAGAACTTAAGTCTCCAAAAATCACTAGAGTATTTCCTCACCAAAACATCAAAATTTAAACACTAATGTCATAATGTGGCATGTATTAATTCTGTCACTTCTCTGTGACAGAATAAAAATCTGATTTTCACTTACTATTTACCTTTCATAAGGTAGTTTTATATAACTTACTCTTACTTTACTTCAATGTATATACATCCTTACTAATGAAATTTCTTCAAAAAGTCATGAGGAAAACAATTTCCCATTACTAAAAAATTTCAAATTTAAGCCTTCCATACCCTTAAAGGACAGAGTAGAATTATTCTAATATATGAGAATTAATGCTATTCCATGAATTTATACAGATACAAGACAGATAAAATGAAATACAATTTACCTAGATCATGAGGGTAAATTTTCATTGGTAAATGACTGGTCAACTGAGACCAACTAGGATTAAAAAGCCCCAGAGTATGGGAAAATAAAAAGTTTTCTCTCCTAAAAAAGTTAGGGGTTGTGATTCACTCTCGGTGAAAATCAAGGGATGGGGATCAGCAAGGAGCCCAATAACTTCAAAAGTATCAGGAAGTATTCTGGGTGAGTAGAGGTCTATTGGGTGTTTGATTACTGTTTTATAATTAAATATGTGATTTTTTTCCATATATCAAATTTATGTAATAAAAAATATTTAATCCCTATGTGAACTAAAAAAGTAGAGAATCTTAGGTAGAACAATTAACTGTACATAAATATACATGACACTATCATCTGTATATCTTTATGCTAATTGTTGTGCCTAAGAACTATTTTTCTAACAAATATAAAGCTCAAGTTTTAACCCTGATAGTTTTATTTTTTCTTTTAGTTGCCACATTTTGCTAAATTATGGATTTGACACATACAACAGCATGGTCCACGAAGAAACAAAAAACACTCATCTTCCATTCTTCATTGGTTAAACAAGATGAGCCAGAGAAGTATGATGTCTTTCTGAGTAGATTTATCTGGACTTTGTTTTGGTTAAGGGCTTTGGTTAAGCATCAGGTAAGTCATTTAGAAGTAATTCTAGGAACTTAGTGTATATTGGAATATTTTAATTATTTTCTTACCATTTTAATAAGTTTTTCACTACATTGTTTTCCTTCCAGAAAACAGCACAAAGGGGATATCAACTTCAATTTGATTTTGTTACTGCAGCAATTAAAACACTCTTCTCTCAACAACTGAAACTGTAAACATATTTTTCCAAAGAAATACACAATTCTATACACTACACTGCAAACACAGACATGTGTAAGACATAGTCCTTTTAAATGAGGACCCTAAGTTTAGTGGGGAGATCAGTCAAGCACATACAGATAAGTACAGAAAGCTTAAGGTAAGTTCTAACAATGATCAAAGGGATGTGATAGTGGAAAGAGCTAGCCTTTAGAGCTAGAAAAAACTGGCTTGAAATTCTAATTATACCACTTACTAATATTGAGGCTCTTAGTAACTCAGAGCCTCAGTTTTCTCTATTTAAACTGGAGATAATATTTGTGACCTGTTGAGGCTGCAGTGTGATTAAATAAAACCAAGTGTTTTGTAAATATACACCCATCCTTCAGAAGGTCCTTGTTAAATAATGGCTGTTATTATTATTATTGATTTTGGTAATAATAAGCCAAGTTCTAAGAAGTTAAAAGGAGACTGTAGTACCAGAAAAGGGGTTCACCTAACTAAAAAAATTAATGATGTTGTTGTTCTGTGGCTGTGTATAATTATAATGATAGTTAAGATATTTAAAAATCAAAGCCCAAAAACAAAGCTTTCCTCTCTCTCCTCCAAATCTACCAGTTTCCTCAACCTAGAGTAAAAGTGAGGTTATGGCACATGAAAGTCTATAAATTCACCTTAAGAAGTACTGTTATATCTACCTTAATTGGAATCATAGGAATTTTGTCCTCTAAAATATTTTCTACTACATTTAAAATGTTTATTCTAAAAATAACTTTATGCTGATAGTTGCAACAAATTTACCATATGAATAAAATAACATTTTCATTGCAAGCAGATATTAAACTATTTGAACAGTCTCTCCAAATTGTTTTTGTAGTCTTTGGTACTTGAACCCCACTGCACTATGGTTTTGAAAATTTAAATCCATAGTATATAAAAGCCTTCTATCTCCCCAGACAGAAATAATATTTCCCTTCTTTGAAAATGCACAGCACTTTATTCGACTTACAGCACCCTGTATGTCTTCTATTATGTCTTCTGTTTATGTCTATTTGCATAGCTTTATTTTTCCTAATACTCTGCCCATTGTAATCATTCAATATTTATTAAATAAAACATAAAATGAGGTCACAAATTTGAATGCTTAGTAATCTATAAAGTAGTATGAAATACACGTTGTTGTAAAGGTATTATATTTTATAGTAAAAGTATTGCAAAGATACCATTTAATGTATCCCAGTACAGTTTACTAAATGATACTAAAATTAAAAGCTGTAACTCAGCCTCCTATGTAAATTAATTGCCAATAATTTATAAAAACTCTGTATACACTATTCCTAATAAATGGAGAGGAACAGATGTATAAAAATATACCAACCCAGTCCTAGAGACACTAGGAGTGGGCCTGCCTCAGTATCAGCCCAAGGAAAAGACTTAAAAATTAAAATTCTAATTAACAGAAGAAGTTAAATGCCCAAGAAAATCCTAGCATGTGCTTTTTAGTAATTCATGATGGTCAACATTAAGAGGACCCATAGAAATTTACAACTAAATTTTAATTTTTACATTGTGTTGATTCATTATTTCAGTGGAAATGAAAAGTATTAACCTAATTATATAAACATTCAAGGTTCTCAGGATATTCAGTTCCTATTGCATGATCAGTCAGGTAGAGATTGACACTAGTTATTAATATCACAGTATGGTACCTGACAACCACATTCTTTATTAAGTTCATCTTATTTAATGATGCTGGAATACATAAAGAATTTTTATTATCTCTGGAAACATAGAAATGCATTTTTTATTTTTATCTAACTAGTTTTAAACATCAATAATATTCTCATTCACTGAAAGAGAAAAATAAATGTCTGATATCAAAGCCCATGTGAGAATGTAAATATTACTAAATATTGCTAAATGACACTGAATTATAAGGATGGTAAGTGCCACGTGGAGGCCCAGTGATTGAAAAGTTGTAGAGAACATGTACAAAAATAAAAATGATTTAATAATTTTTCTTAAAAAATTGTTTGAGCCAACAAACTTTTAAAATAGTAATTTGCCCAATTAGTTCCAACTGCCAAATCAATAATGTACAATCAGAACAATTTGATTCATCTATATTGTCTCAGTTCTATTTCCAACTCAAGTAACCATAAAGCTAAGAAATTACAGTAATTTCTTCACTACTCAGATGCCAAAAAGAAGACAAAAAGTAGCAAGAGTTAGTTATTGACACCCCATTATAATATAAAAGACTACTTAGGGACATATACGCAACATGGGACTTAATAGTGGAGACCTAATTTTGTGTTCATGGTCAAGCAGTTTTACAAAGTCCTGATTCATGTTCTAATATCAATAATTTAGGAATTAACTAGCAAAATCAAAGAATACCAAAATGACTTTATTGCATTATACCTCAAGTTTTACAGAAATAAAAAAATCAAACACTTTCTTTAGCAATGGATCAGAGATAAAATATACTTGTAATAGCATGTATTATTTCACGCTGTTACTGTAATTTCTTATATTTTACAAAAACAGTGACTTGTGGCATATCAGATTGTGTAACAATTTCAAACAGAAAATACACAGGGAGAAGTCACTACTACCATAATACAATCTCTTACCAGGGAGAGGCTTTGAAATGCAAAATACATCACACATACTATTTCTGAAGATACCTGCCATCAAAACCATCAGTACACTGGATTCTGAACTGTAGTCACAGCCCTTCATGGACTTTACATACCCTGACAATACCTTATAGTTATAAACAGGTCAAAATAGACAAAATATCAAAACAGCAGAGTAAATTAGCATTTGTTAATTACTAACCTGTTTGGCATCAAAATGATATAAAATCTAATCCTCATGGTAAAAATATGAGATAAAAATTCTATTGTCACTATCCACCACTTACTAAGCTTGACTTCTATGTATAAAAAACTTTTAGAAGACAGAAATTACCTATAAAAATCAGATGTTTGAAATGTTTCTACACTATTTTAAAAACAAGCCAAATCATATACGTGTATACCTATCTAAACAGTATCGTATAATGAATGCTCTGAGAATGCACATGTTAAAGCAAAAGGAAAGATATTTTTCAACAGACTCTGAGTCTCCCAAATATGGTGTCTGTGACTAACAGCTGAGAGGAAATGCAACTGAAACTTCTGCTGGAAATCCATTAAAATCTAGACACAGAAAAATGCAAGGGTGACAGTATAGTTGAATATACAAGTTTGTGCAAGAATGTAGCCAAATTTTTGGCAATTCCCTCATGGCCTCAGATGTACTGACAATGGTCTATTTTAGTCCTAATGTTAGATTTAAAGAACATCATCTGAGTTGGAGGACCTGCCTGGTTTTTAAAACAAATAGGCTTAAAACTTGGCTTTATAAAAGCATGGTATTTCAAATAATACAAAAATTTACACAAAATATTATGCTTCACAAAATCTGTCAAATGCAGCAAAAAAGAAAAAAAATAAGTATATTAGAAAAAATCAGCATGCTATTTTGCATTTCATTCTGTATTTCCCTTTAAACATATTGAACTTAGTTCTGCAAAGGTAGTTTTTTAGGATCATATTCTGAAAAGGAACTTTTTAAAGAATTCATATTTTAAAGCATATGCTCTTAATTCACTACTTTACAGATTACTGTGTAACCAATATTTGCTTTTTCTTAGGAATATTTAATAGGTATTGAACTCCTTAAAACAAACCATTTAATAGCCACATTGGATCCTAGTCACTCTGTACTGAGCCTCTCCTATGTCCTCAATGTTGTGGAATGTTATATTAAAAAATTAGAGCATATTTTTCCTTTAAGAGTTTATAACTTAATATTGTTATTAAACAAATATTCAAATTGGAGGCATGCATATTCTATAACTAGCTTTAATTGAGATATAAAATAAATTTAACATTTTAACGGAAAAGTACTATAATATTTCACAAGTGAGCAGTAATAAGTAAAACTGCTGCAGCAATTTTGTGATTTAAAAAGTGACTCACACAGAATTCACTGAATCCTCAAAACAATCCATGATACCCTACGGGTATTCTTCCCCCATTTTATTAACAAAGAACCGGTGACCAAACCAAATTTATACACTAGTAGAGCCAAGATTCAGATTGGATTCTCATGGCTAAATCAAGGTTGCCACTGGATTTATAATTTCACATTCTTTGATGTGTGATCTCATTTGATCCTTACAATAATCTAATGAGATAATAATGGCAGCTAATGTTCACAGAATGTACATTATGTAGCAGGAGCTGTTTCATCCTATATTAATTCATCCCTCACAAACCCTATGAAAGGGTTATATTATTACCGCATTTTACTGATGAGAAAACGGAGGCTCACAAAAATACATAAACTGCTATGATTACACAGCTTATAGGTAGGGTAATCAGAATTTAAACCCAGGGCATCTAGTTCCAGCACCAGCTTCTTTTAACACCTCACTCTTCAGCAGATTAAGAAACTCGCCCAAAGTCACAAGGAAAGAAAATTTCAGGAGAACAAGAATCATGTCTTCTAATTCCCACGCTAACTACTTTCCCTAAATGTAACTGGAGTAATTAGAATCATTAAATCCAGAAGGGGCAAGGCAGCTTTGGGTGTAAATTGCTCTTTAAAGTAGAGTGTGAGCACATGAGGAACACTGGCAGCCAGAAGGAATCCCATCAGGCTAGACAAGACTTAACTTCCATAGATTGGAGGCAGAAGAAAGTAAAATAAATTGTGAGTAGACACAAGTGCACTTGCCATTATGATGTAGGGAGTATGAATTGGGGCAGATGAAGAGGTATGACTCTAAGGAAATAAGTGAAAGTGAAGCAAAAAAATGGATTCATTTTGAGAGAAAATTTAAAGTCACTGAAAGGTTTGGGACAGCTGTTGTTAATACCACCAAAAGAACAGATACCCTCACTCTTCCCAAAATGTACCTAGCACCCAGGCAGAAATCATGTAAGCACTGACAGAATTGTGCCTACATGCCTTCATTTTTTTTTTTAAACTAAAATGTCACTTACAGTTCAGCAATTTTCTTTTCTCTGTTAAAAACCTGCCTGCAGAGTAGAGAAGAGGAGAAGGTGGCCATAACTAAGCATAACATGTTTCTTTTTTGTTCTCCTGCCATGACTCTATAGCACTGGTTACTTCGGCATATAGCTCTTCCCCAGAATCATGTTAAAATCAGTTGAAGGACATGACAACAAAATCCCATTCAAGTAACAAACTGAAAGCCAAGCTCAACCCAAACTACATTTTAAAAGCAGAATTTGCAAATAGAGGGAAAAAAAATAATGGCCGAGACCAAACACAGTGATACCAGGATGCTAGAAAGCAGCGCTTTATAGAAGACATATTAGATGAAGAATACTAATCCTAATGGAATTTCTTCTCTCATTACTTAAAATAAACCAGGTCACTGAAATGGGCTTACACCATGGCATTTTGTTCATTTTAATTTCATTAAACCATGAATTCCTAGGGAAATATCTTAGACACGTGTTCACAATAGTTGGAATGCCTAACATAACTACTTTTGCATGAGGTCAACAACAACAAAAAGAATGCAATGAGACCACTCCAAGTTTTTTGCTTATGTCAACAGCTATTTTATGAGTATGAATTATCTCTGTGGCTATAAAGCCTGTGTAAAATACATTACACGAGTCTGTGAGAAGCCTTAATGCTGAAGAAGTAAAGATCTGAACTGCACATAGAAACATCAAAGTCAAGTTGAACTTCCTAGAATATAGCAATCATAAAGTTTTCCTCCCAAAGCAATTACTGTTAAATATACCTTCATGAATTAAGTTCAAGTGTAACTACAAGTGAAATATATGATTCAACTGAGCTGTGACCTATTCTTCCTCTCAAAAGTAGAGAATAATGACAGTTGTGAGACTTACATTTTTCCATTCCAGGGTTTTTCTGAAAGTTATTTCACAGTAGAGCTAAAGGCAAAATGCACTTAGTGATATTAATTTTTTTAAAAATATAAGTTATTTATGCTATTGCTCATAGGACAGATAGAATTTTAATAACAATTTATTAAATGATTATATTTCTTCATTTATTTTTAAACTGTACAGATCAAGAGGTATTCAGGAAGGAAATAATTATATATATATATGTATATATTATATCTAAGTCTACAATTTGATTATAGCTATGTGATATATTAATACACAGCAGAATCACCAATCAACATGACAAATACAAGATTAACATATATATGTGGTTGAAAATACCCACCCCGAGCAGAAAGCTTTTTGGTGTTGATAATTTTGGCAGCGTATTCTTGTCCAGTAGGGATTTTCATACATCTTCTCACCACTGAGAAAGCCCCCCTGAAAACCAATAATTAGCATGTGATCAATATAATCAGCTCTGACATTCTATTAAAAATGCAACAATCTGAGCATTTTTATTGAATTTAGGGCATTGTCAAATATCAGTGCACTACAGAAAAATGAATTCTTGGAAATCCCGACCTCCTTCAATGTTGAAAAATAGAAGTTAAATTTTTATTTAACCAGGAACACACATTATTAATCAACAAAATGAAAGGAACTGCCAATTATGATGGCTCTTGTTTACACATGAAATTTGAAAACATTTTACAATTCACACACAGCACCAAATGCTCTGAGAAAAAAACTGCAAAGAGCAGAGCTGAGGAGGAGCAGCTAAAATCTGCTGTTTATCATGGTAGGAAAATAAAATTAATGTGGCTCCACAAAAGTAAATATGGCGATTAGTTTTCATTAAAATATAAATCTTGGGTCCATTTGTGTGGTTTAAAATCCTGGTATGGAGATTCTTCTGTGTCCTGGATTGGGCTGGGGGAGGGGGGAGGAGCGATTTGAATTAAGCTGCTCTTCCGACATATTCTCCATGTTTTAACAACAGACAACATATAAATATATAAGGATGTAATTTTCATTACATTTAAAATATTTACATTTCCTTTAATTCAACTGTATAAAACAACAGCATACACATAAACGTACCCCTTTCATAAGTAATAGCCGAAACTAGTCAGAGGAACTGGGTTTGGGTTAGATGCTACATAAAGCAACATTCACAGCGCGGCCACTAGGTCCTTATGCACACAAGGTCCTCCAGTAGGTCTCCTTCCCCTTCCTTAACATCTCCAAGTTGTCCTGCCAGGTGGACGCAGGAGACCGTTGTACACAACGCTAGGCTACCCTTAGGAAGCTCTCTCCTGGTATCCAGAGGACTTTTCCGCTGCCTGTATAAATAACCCTGCCAGAGAATGTGAAGATGCCCACGTAAACCTAGGAAGGAGGACGACGAGCGAGTAATCCAGTGCAAATAATAGTGGATGTGGGGCAGGGGGCCGGGTTCCTTTGGATGGCCCTTTTCCTGGACAGAACAACTACTGGATGCGAAATAGACTCTACGCCAAGTTGAACTTTCGGCATCAATAAATATGGCACCGTCTATGGCAGTGAGTTCTCATCCGTACGTGGGTCGTACGGCCGACACGCCAGCTAAACAGGAGGCATCTCTATGTACAGAAAATATGATCTATGTTGCATTTTACATGGTTTCTTGTTTCCTCTACACACACACTCGCACACTTCTCTGGATGACAGCTACAACTGCAAGGATCGTAAATCCACTAAGTCTCTAGGGCAGGAGGGTGGGGGAACGAGAGAAGGTGGGTTAAAGACTACAGGAATGGACCACAGCCGGAGTGGAGGGTCTTTCTCTTCCTTCGTCCCCTCCCCTTACTAAGACAGCACCTAACTCAGAGCTGCCATTTCGGGGGACCTCCGCCCTCCTGTCCGGTCTCCCAAAACTCCCTCGCCCCACGCGGCAGGCCGGTGGGTCGGGGGCAACGCGACCCGCCCTCTGCTGGAAAGGGGACGTGCCGGTGCCCGGCAAAGGCGCTTACTTTCCGAGCTCCTCGAAAAGCTGATACTCGTCCGTGAACCTGGTGCAGGTTGTGGTCGAAGCCATCCTCGGTCGGTGCTGTGCCCCCGGCGGGAAGCGCGGCGGAGGAGACGCGAACAGACGCGCGACTTCCCCGGCACTGGCGCCGCGGCGCTGTCACCCAGGGCCGCCCTCACTTTGCTGGTCTGAAAGTAGCTCTCCCGCGAGGGAGTGTGCGCAGGGGCGGGGCAGGAGGAGGATGACCAGAAAGGGTGGCGTGGGGTCCCCTCCCCACGGCCCGCCGATCCTCCTCCTCCGGGCTTCACTTCTTCCTCCTCCGGACGCTCTATCCGCCCCCTTTCCAGTCCTTCTTCCCAAATTTAGGGGGAAAAGTGCTTCAGAGAAGGGGCCGGGCAATGAAAAACAGCCGGGCACGGGGCGAGAGGCGAGCAATTGCGAAACGGTCCGCACCGGGATAGCAAGGGTAGGGGCGAAGGGGAGGGAGCCCGAGGGGACGAGACCGCGGAGCCGGGAGCGGACAGCTCGAGCTCAGCTGCAGCTGTCAGCAGGCGCGGGCGCGGGGCGCGCCGGGGCTCAGCCGAGTGTGCGCGCCCGGAGCCGACCTCCCTCCCGCGGGCACCTCCGCAGGCGCGCGCACCCCACGAACCCGCGCCGCTGCGAAACTGCGCGGCAAGAGAAAGAGCGCTCGGCACGGGCGAAGCCTCGCTGGCGGTCCCCAGCCTCCGCCTCCTCCTCCTGCGGCGTCTCCTCCCGCCGCTCCCTCCGCCCGGCAGCGCCCCCTCCCACGCTAAGCCCCCTGCTCGCCGGTCCCACACCCCCGCCTAGCGACTTCAACCCTGTCCCTTCCTGGTCTTAGATGCGCGCACACCCGTCTAGGGAGACCGGGTGGGTGGAGGATGTGCGGGTAGAAGACTGGAAAGGATTTAGGTGAATGAAACGAGACGTCAAAATTACCCAGTTAAACTCTCAGTCAGGTTTCTGCTTAAATCTAGGGTTTATTTAGAGCGCAGATGCGGGGTAACTCTGGATTGCTCGGGAGGCCGCCGGCCCTCTTGGCGCCCGGCAGAGACTGCTCCACGCCGGCTTCCGAGCCGCGGAGCCCGGAGTGGCAGGGCGAGCAGCGCGACCACACCTCGGCGCCGCTCCGCATCGGCAGAGCGCGGGCCGGATGTGGGCCAGAGAAGGGTCCTGGCCTCCCACAGCCCGCAGCGACGGGTCGACCCGGCGGAAGCCGCGCCGCGGGCTCCGCGCGCCTGGTGCGGGTTTTCTGCCTCGCCCGCAGCCCATGGAGCGAGGGGCGACGCCCACCGTGCGCCACGTTTCCCTTCTGGTATGACTGCCACCTCACTCCCCGCCTCCCCCGCTGATTTCTAGGTTGGGTTGCTCAGACTCCGGCAATCCCCAACGGCCTCTGCCTCGGTCATGAACATTCACAGAAGACAGCAAAAATACTCTGCCACCGAGCCACATCTTTCCTTCAGAGTAACTCCCCCGTAACCTCTTAAATTCTGAGAGTAAGACGATTTCTCGCGAGATTTTCTGCTCGGGCAGCGGGGGAGGGGTAGCGGGAAGGTTGGGTGTCGGTCATGCGGCCTGGTAGGAGCCTGACGTCACCCCATCACGTGAACACGTCTAGCCTGTTTCGCTTTGCAAAGGGAAAACGGAAAAGAGGTCGCCTGTGCTTTGCTGTGTACTCAAGAGGTCTGTCCAGGTAGTGGCACGTGAGTGTACTCCGAAAATGGCTATCTGAAAAGCCACTTAACAGGTCAAGAATACGTCCGACTCGTTAGCATAGCTGTCATTCTTTACAGTAAATACAAGAAAAATTAATTATTCATCACATTTAAAACAAATTGCTGATTACTAAAACAACCCCTAGCCTTCCTTCCAGTACTCGTCTTTAATAAACTACGCTATTGCAAATGTAGAAGCAGACCAAAAGCAAAAGGGTTATAAACAATCCTTGCTAAAGTATCTGCCTTTAGCTTTACAGCACAGGACCCTAAACACCTCGCAATCCTAATGCTATTTGTTCAACGTTAGCATTACGTTATGGACACAGGATTTCTCAACGCTGGATGACAAAAGATAACTTGGAGATATGAAGAATCTTAAGATTTAAAGGAGTTGTTGCTTGCTTCCAGAGACAATTACTAAATTACCTTGTCCACAGCCACACATAACCCTTATTCCCTTATTTCCTGATCCGGGGAATACTATTCTTGTCGAAAACTGAGCTTTCACCAAAGTTATCAAAAATATTCAAATTTTAACGATTATTGTAACAAAATTAAACTTTGTACATATTTTTACTCCCATCCATAAAGAGCACATAAATTGTGTGAAATCTAGTAATACATAAAATAATATTTAAAAACTATATAAAGGAATGAAACAATGTCTAGATATTAATAATTGAACCATAAAATTGCAAAAAAACCTCAATTTGGTCTGGGTTAAAGATCTTTATATCTTACATGTTTAGCAATATGGCCCCCAAGTTCTAATGCAATAATCTAATATTCTCTGAATCTAAAAGTGAAACAGAAAAAGTAAAATTAAAACCATAAATAAAGCTAATACAAAATTTTACAACTATGGGAAAGAAAATTGTTTTTTAAATAGTCAAGTAATGAGACTACATAATTACAGTATTTATCTCAGTTATTTAAACTACCAGTAATTGTAAATGGTTATGATAATGGTGATACAATAATGGAAATGTAACTGAATTTTAATATTGATGTATTATTAGACAATGTGTACTTCTTAAGCAAACACTGCTAAATCTATATTTTCACTATTCCCTAATCTGTGTCTTGGACTAATATATTCCTTTTACTGAAAAAAATATTGATAGTTATTTCTGAAGTTCGTACATCCTTAAGACAATAATCCTTCTAAAGTTATGCAGAAATTCCATTTGGAATATTATATCTTGCCTCCTTCCTGGTCTCCTGCTTCTGCCTTTGTCCACCTTCATTCTATTCTCATCACAACAGCCAGAATGACCCCTTTAAAATCTCAGTCAAAATAAATCATGCCTTTGCTCAAAACCTTCTATAGACTTCCTATCTAAATTAGACTAAAAACCAAAATTCTGAAAGTGGCTTTTAATGTTCTAGGGGATGTGCACTCCACTCCTACTCCATTAGCTTTTTTAACTTAATTTGTGCCCTGCCTCATTCTACTCCAGTCACACTGGCCTCTACTCTTCCTGGAATATGACTGGCATGTTCCTGACTAGGGACTGTTCATTTGCTAGTTCCGCCTTACCAGAATGTTCATCTCTTAGTTATCGTCCTATCTTCATTTCTTCACCTATTTCCAATATTTTCTCAAATATCACCCTATCTATGTAGCCATCCCTGGCACTTCTTTCAGACATGGTTTCTATTCCCATTCCCTACTTTATCCCCCCCAACACTTGAATACCTATTACCATCTAGTATTCCATAACTTTTTTTTCCTTGTTAATTGTTTATACTTCCCAACTATAATATAAATTCCCCAAGGGTATGTGTTATTATCTGTTTTGTTTGCTGCTCTTGCTAGCAACTAGAATATGTGCCTGTCACATACTAGCTCTCAATGAATTTTTTTGAATGGCAAATTATTGGGGGTTTTTAGATAATCTAATCACAATCTTTAAAGTTGGTTTTGATAACATACCAATAAAACTTCTTAATTTAAGGGTGAACATTTTCAATCAAATGGTCACAGTATTATCCCATGATTAAAAGTGCTTATGCAGAGAAATGGATTTTTAAAATACACTAATAACTGACACCAAGGGGAAAGGATGTAGTGCTAATTTTCTTGCCACTGAAGTCCATAAAGAAAGGAGGAATTTCTGTTTCTTTAGACATATTGGCTTTACTAAATTTTATGTTGCAATAAAAGATAGATGCCAAAAGTTTCAAATGCTTAGATCACATTGTGAAGATACAAGTCAATGTAAGGAAATGAAAAATGTGGCTTTAAAATGAGTTTTAGAGGTACAAAATGGAAAAGAAATGTATAAACAGTGTATTTGGCTTCTCAATTGATATTAATCACACAAAAATCAAGATTTGCCAATGTATTGCTTCCAGCTCTTGTCTGCTTTTCTAAAATGGAAGCAAAGCATGCATAATTTTATCCTCTTTTAAAATGTACCTTTTAACACCGGAAGGCTGTAAAAGCAAAAAAAGGAGGAAGGATGAGGGGGTGGGGAGGTGCGGAGGGACATGAAAAGTAGTAAGCAGAGCCCTAGCACTACCTAGATTGATCAAATGAAGTCATGTTAGTGCCAAGACCAGGTAGATCTTGCTCTAAATGTACCCTATCCTTTTTGTGTGTGTGTGTGATTATCATCAACTGACAAATAGTAGCAAAGAGATTGAGACAGACTGGAAATGATCACTACATACAAATACAACATGAGAATTGAAGATGGAAAGTATCTTCTTTCTCCATTGGCCACTTCAAATTAAAAATTACAAGACTTCAGTAGTCCCACAAAGGGATTGTTTCTAATACTTAAGTAAACAAAGCAGATATTGACAATCATTGACTTCCCTTGCTACAAAGTTACAAGAAACAATGAAGAGAAAAATGCTATCTCCGTATCTCCCCAAACTGCAGAATCAATCAGTAATAAGGAGATTTCTGTGAAAATTTTTGCAGGGTCTGTATTATAGTCACTCTTTACTGCAGACACACTGACAAGCCAAAGAAACTTGCTCTTGTTTTTTCCAGTTTGCTTGCCCAAGGTGCGATAACTTAACCTTGTGGAGCCAGAGATAAATACAGTCTACTAGTGAGCAGGTAATGATTCACCACACCACCCATTCATGCAAGGTGAATCTGCAGATAAAGGAATGGACTATTCATACAGCAAAAGCTAACAACAGAAAAGATTTTCTTTGTTTCATCAGATGCTGAAAGAAGTAAATTTTTTTCCTATGTGTAATTGAACAAGGAAATAAGTGATACCACATAATGAAAAAGCACCTCTCTTACTATTACTTCCAAATATTATTAGCACATTATTCTTCACGAACATGCCTGCATACCTAACACTCTGCTAAAAGGACTGCAGCAGAAAATTACATGAAACATGATGTAGAAATCAAAACAACTGTTTAAGAGGTAGTGGAGTCATTAATAAAGTAGAGAAAATGGATTAGCAAATGATGAGTCTCCCTGTGGGCACCAGTAATGACTTTCACTGACCACTGTTGCAATCCATCCCACTGGACCATAATCAGGCTATTGGCCACTTCATTGGAGGAACTGTCATTCAGTCCCCTACCTGGGCTTTAGCACAGGGCTTATACCAAAATAGGTGCTCAAAATACCTTTTATTATCTTAAAAAATGAATATATGTTATCACTAGTCTTTGTCTTTCAAAATATTAAAAATGCCCAGTTTTCATCAGGGTGCAATGAAGCCTCTTTGCTGCTATACATAATGGATCCTTAAATAATTTGACTTGTCTGTGTTGTCTCATATTCTTGACCCTGAATTTTCTCTGCTGCTTTCATGTCTGAACCATATTCTCCATTCACAGTCCCAGTGCCACCTACAAACATTTCTGTCTCCTCTTTTCTTCAGACTCCTTCCTGGGCTCTTCTGTTTTTCCTCCAACCTTCATGGTAAAAGGTTTGTGCTCAGGATTCCATCTTATGCTATCGTTTTTATTTTACATGCCTTTTCTGGGCCAGTAACTTAATAACTCTCATAATCTTGATTATTGTCTGTCTTAAATTTGGCTCTCCAGATGGAGATCCTCAGACAAGGGTGTCTGGACAAGTGTTTTACTGAGGCAGAGCTCTCAGGGAGAAGGGGTAAAGAAGTGAAGGAAGCAGGACAAAAGCAAAATAAAAACAAGAAACAGTGTGTGCCTCCAGGCGTAGTCCTGGTCTCAAGCCTGATCTGCATGCGGCTCTGGCGCAGAAATTACAAGCCTGTGTTCCCCCTCACAGGCAGAGACTTCCATCCCTTTACCAGTCAGACCTAGACCACCAGCCATAGAGGAGGGAAGGAGAAAGGACAGAATCTCCCAAGGGGTTGCATAGGCCCCCCCCTTCCTTGCAGGATTTAGAGAATGGAGAGGGGGAAGAACAAGACTCAGCTGGGTATCAAAATGCTAATGACTGAAATCTTATCTTTGACTCTGGTCTCTCCCTGAGCTTCTCCCCTCTCAGATATTCTGCCTCTACCTCTGATTCAACTTGTCAAAAATTAACCTCCTGCATTCCCTCTCGACCTGCACCTTCTCCACATCTTGGTGAAACGTGAGGGTCACCTATTACAGTCCCTGTCCCTCATTCTCACAGTTAACCTCAAGTGCATACACCACATCCCATTTCCACTACAAATGCCTTCCTTTAGGTCACCACTTTTCCTTACTGGGTTAAGGCATTAAGTCACCCTTCTATAGTGAATTCACTGCCCTGGCATAGATACCATTATTAGCTCATCATATATTTTTAGAAAAAAGGTCCAAAATCTATATGCCCTACCAGGCATGTTCTGGTCTCAGTTCTGCTTAATTGCATAGATTCATCTCTCTTGTCCCCACCCCATACCATGACTCCTAAACATTTCTCAAATTATCAATCCACTTCTCTCCATTCTTCATCACTGGCATTATAAATGAAACTCATCATCTCTCAACCAGGCTGGCCAAAACAGCCTCCTAACTTCATTAACTCTGATGCTCTCTTCCATCCCTTCCACATACCAGAGAGAAGGATCTTTTGAAAACAATCTGACCACACCGTTCCTTTGCTAGAGTATTTCAATCACTTCTCTGGTCATCTTGAAATAGAGACCAAAATAGTTTACATGTTTTTAAAGGCCTTGCATGTTCTGTTTTTGTCTGTTTCTTATATTTTAAGAAGCCTTTTTATTCCTAAGGTTGTAAATATATTTACCTATATTTTCTTCTAATATTTTTATTCTTTTATGATTAATATTTTAACCTATTTAAAATGTACTGTTATGAATGATACAAAGCAGGTTTGCCAATGCTTTAACTGAAGAGTTAATTTTTCCCACTTATTTAAAAAACTTTTTTGTTAAAAAATCATATATCCATTTATACATGGGATTGCATAATTACTCTCTATTATGTTCTATTAATCTGTCTATTCCTGTGCCAGTTTTCTTCTTAATTCATGTAGCTTTAGAGGAGGACTGCACCCTTCCCCATCATTCTTTATTTTCAAAACTTAGTACAAGTTATTATTCAGATTTTACTATTTCATTTTCTAAATCATCAAGGATTCTGATATGCCTTATTTTCTCTCTGTTTATTTGCCTCCCAGAAGTTGGTTATAGATGTACTCATTCATTCCTTCAAAAAGCAGAATGAGAAGAGGTTTTAGAAAAATCCATTTGCCTAATGAGATGCATGTGGCTAAACCTACTCACCTAAATCTGCTCTATCCTTTTTCTACAGAAATAGGTTGGAGCTGATCACATAGGTAGGATACATCTACCAGACTCCCCTGCCTCCAGATTAAGTTCTTGGCAAAGGAAGTGAGGAGAAGTGATGTATACCACTTAGGTTTCCCCTACAATCCCTGCCCCATGCATGTTCTTTAGTGTACTTCACATATCCTGAAAAACTGGACTGGCAGTTCCTAAGGCAGTCTTGTAAATACCGCAGGAGTCACTCTCTGAATGACTTCATTAAGAGCAGAGCTGACAATAAACTGGAACCCCTGGTGTAGACCAAAGAAATAAGCTTCTTGTTCTTAAAGGAACTGAATTTTGAGGCTCCTGTTTGTTTCTGTAGGTTAGCCTACCCTATCCAAAACAAAATATGTAAAAATTCTTAAATCAAAAATCCTGTACAAATATCAAGTATCACTAAAACTCAAAGCTTATTAATGAAATTACAATTCATGAGTGAATGGGAATAAGTGATTTGGGTTATGAACATAAATTATTTTTCTATATTATGCCAGTTTTCATTAGTTTGGTAATTGAGAGTTAGCTATGCTGTAGAATGGACCAACTCCAGCCAGAAAAAGTAAAAGTTAACACACACACACACACACACACACGAGTTCCCATTCAGTATGAGAAACAGATCTTTAGAGATTCTGGAAGCTAAAGCAATACTATTGCAAAGGGCCATGCATGTTTCTCTCTAAACTCCCGTTTTTTAATACTTTTCTATTTCATTATTATGTCTGAAAAAGAAAAAACAAACACACTTCAATTAGGAGTTTATTTGTGAGCAACACTTATGTTCCACAAGTACTTGGTTCATGTAACAAAGAAATGGTGTCCTCAAATTAAGAGTGATAAGGTGTTTTTGAAGGTGGAGGCAATTGGGTGGGTTATCAAAGTACATAGAAAACAAAACAAAGAACTCTTGCAGTTTAAATGTAAATTGTACCATTAATTTTCCAACATTTATTCTATAAATTGTGTTTGTGCATTAGGCCAGGCACAATGTAGAAAAAAATTAATTGTGTACCTACTTTTAATAGGGCTTACTTTTGAGTAGGGTAGATAGGCATTAAATTAATTATTTGTTTAAAATATTAAATAATATAAACAAATAGGGAGCTATGAGAATATATAATATTTGTCTTGGTAGGGTAAGCAAAGGATGAACAAAATGAGATCTGAAGGGTAAATAGGAATTAAATAGATAAAAGCTAGAAAGTACAGGGAAAACATTCTGGAAATGGAACATGGCAAATTCAAGGAACCAAAAGAGGTTCAGTGTGCTTAGGGTACAGTGAGCAAAATGAGGTTGTAGGAGTGTCCCAAAGAGGCTATCTGAAGAAGAGTATGGAAACACTAAAAGGATTTAAAAATGAATATGATACTCTGTATCAAAAAGTTCATTCTAGCTGCCTTGTAGAAAAATGAATGTTAGCAAATTTGAAGCAATCAGTTTAAAAGACAAGGTAAGAAAAAGTGACAGGCTGGATTTAGGTGGTTGTGCTGAAACAAGAGATAAATGAATATTTAAAATATATTTAGGGAATTATTATTAAGATAATACAAAATGCATTGACAATTGAGGCTATCTGTCTTGATATGAATTAATTAAAACTGTAGGACTATGTTGGTGTGACTTAGATTTTGTTTCCTGTTTTTTAGGAAAACTGCCCAGGAAATATAGTACTATAAATCAATAAATAACTTTACAGTTTGCTTTAGGAAATTTCTTCAGATCAAGTTATTAAAGACAATAGTCTGCTCACCTGGCCAAATAACTTGCTCATCAGTTGAGTTTTCAAAACTTATTTCACAGTATCCACCAACTTGAAACTATTGTATCACGAATGTTGTCCACTTACCAACCCCTTCTTGAAAGACTTAAGCCTCTTGAGGCCAGACTCCAAATTCTATAAATATTTCACCCCTGACTTCCTAATGCTGAAATACTGCTAAGATTCTGTCAAGGTGGTATTCTCCCTATTGTAATGAGTTTGTAGTGCTTTATTAACAGGTTGCCTGAAGATATTTTGAGGAGTTCAATAACATAAACACAGGAAATGGTTTCCAAAATACTGGCATAATCATACAATGAAATATGTGCAGCTATTATTGCATTCAATTATGCTGTAGCAAAGTACTGGCATAGAAAAATGTCACAATATGTTAACTAAAAATTCAAGCTACTAAGAGTTTATTTTAACCCAGTTTAGTTTAGTTTAGCTAATCCAGGTTTTTATGTTTGGTTTGGATGGATGGATGGATAGACAATTCTCAAAGGACAACTTCCTAAATTTTCATTTTAATTATCTTTGGGAGTAGGAATATGAATGATTTTTTTTCCAGTATTTTTGGATGTCCCCTCACTTAATACATTTTATTTGCATAATAAAAGCAACGAATGCTATAAGAGATTAAACGTTTGCATTTGTATTTGGGAATTGGAATGTAGGTTCCAAAATCAAAAGGAGGTTTAGAATTTATTAACTCTGTGTCTCTATCTTGAGATTTCCTTGTTTTGTGATGGGGTAATAGGATGGAGGAATAGTAATAAAAATTCTTTGTTTGACATAATTTCATAGTAATCATGTAAGAAACATGGTACTTCTGATCTTATGGATGAGAAAACTGGGTCAGTAAATGTTTAAATAACTTTATTTCTCACTGGAAACAAGGACCAATTCAAATATTGTACTCAGGAGGGTCTAACATAATAATAATAGGCAGCATTTGTTGTGTGTTCACTATGTGACTCACACCCCACTGGGATGGTTTTCTGTTACTTCAATTTACAGATGAGGAAACAGAAACAGACCTGTGTGTGTCCAAAGGAATCAAACCCAGGTAAGCAATGTCCCAGAGCCTGTATTTCTAATTACTATATATTATCTTCCATATTTTTATTCATTTTACATGCCATAGCTAGAAACTCATATAGATACACTTTATATTTTTCAAGTGGATAACTGAAAATACTTAGCTTCTTAGGTTTGGCTGCTTTTTAATGGGAGGAGCAGTGTGGAGTGAACAAATGGACTGCAGAAGTCATTAGTCTTCAGGGAAAAACAAGCTGAATTTCCTACTTCACTAATTAGCTACACTAATTTCCTAAGTGGAAAATAATATTAGCCAGTCAACAACTGCTTTTCCAGAGAGCTAGGTGGCTCTTTTTTAACTTTACTGCTTATTAGCTATCACCTCCTGCTCAGAGATTTGGCTAAACCAGTCTTGCCTCTCTCCCTTGTAGACCTCATTTTCAGTTTTTGCTTTACCCTGATTCTGGCATCCCATTCTCCAAATTAGTTTCTTCTTTAATCTCAGGGCTTCTCTGGGTTACGATCTGCAAATATGACTCAATTTTTAGGCAGAGGGGAAATTAATGATAAAGTCTTAAATTCTCACTAGATATTCCAGTGATGAAAGGCAAGCACTTTCCCTTAAATGTTTCCAGCCGTTCTCATTTCCTAAGCACATTTTCAAATTCTACTTCTTGAATTTCATTCCAGGCACTTCCAACAAAGCCAGATTCCAGGTAAACCTCAGAAATATAAAGGAATTCAACATAAAATATGAACTCACATTCATATGGCTTCTATCAGTAGCCACAACTGCCATCTGTTTAAGTCTGTGCAACTGGCTTCCATTTCTCTACCACTCTAAGGATCCTGCTAATAACAAAGGACTCCCAGCAACCAAATCCAGGGACCTTGATCCAAACCTTGCCACCATGGGAATTTGTAGAAATTTACAGAGCCAATAACCTCCCTTTCTTGAAACAGTCTTCCTTGGACCTCGATTCCAGTTCTCCTGGTTTTCCTAATGTTATGAACTGTTCCTACATTACTGATTTTTCTGCCTCGTTTTTCCTTCCTTTTCTCTTTCAACTCTAGTCCTTACCTACTACGTTAGAATAGACAGCACTGCCAAAACCCCTGTCTCTTGTCTGCACACACATAGCGCTCACGTCATGGTCCCTAGCCCCCCTAGCTCTCCAGAGTTGCTCATTCTTATATCGCACTTCCTGCTTTGATGCCAAAGCATATCCTTCCCAAAGTTTCAATTTCTGTTAATGGTACTACTTCCCCGTTTATTCACATTTAATCCTTGGAGTACTGTTTGATCTCTTTGTTATATACCCCATTTTCAACAGTACCACATACTACAGATTCTGTTTTTAAAAATCTGTACTAAAAATGCCTGTTAAATTAATTCATTCCCAGTTATATGCCTTTATCATAGAGGGAATCTATTATCTCAGTGCTCAGTGACTAAAATGGTCTCCTAATTGTTTCACCTACCGAGACTTTTTCTCCAAACCACCAGCTCGCTTCTCCAGTCTTCTAGGTTACTGTTAGTCACCTTCTATGTTAAAAATTAGGCCAAATTAAAAAACGAGTCCCTAAAATAAATTTCCAGGCTCATCTATACTCCTCCCATAACAACTATTGTTTATTTAGCATCTGTTATGTGCCAAACACTTTGCTAATCACTATATATATCATTTATAATCCTTTCAACAACCTTGAAAAGTCTTCTTATATCTATTGTACATTTGAGCAAATATGATTCACTTAACAGTGTGGGTACCTTCGTAAGGTCATACTACTAGAAGGCAGAGAGAGCTGTCATTTGATTCAGGTCTCTTGGATTCTAAAGCCTGTGCTAAGAATAGAATATAATATAAGATACCACCAAAGATGCATAAATTAGACAGTTGCCACCACAAAGATGCATAAATTAGACAGTCACCAGCAAAAAATTAAAATTTTTGTTTCATGTGTGACTATGTATCAATCCAATGAAGTTAAACTTATTCTTGGGATTTTTGTTGATACAGAATGAGGTCAAGTATATGCACAAAAATATACATATTGATATGTTAACCCATTCTAAATTTCTTAGCTCAGATTCAAGAAATGATCATTTCTGTTAGCCACATATTTCTTTATGCCCAAACTATGATTGTCACTTTAAGAAGGAAAACTATCTACCCCACACCAAACAATGGTGGGGACATCCTCTGGACAATCTTGTGTAAAATAGGCACTTGTCAACATATGACCATTCAAAAGACATCTGCAGTGAACTGTGGGCTAGAATGAGTTTGCCCCTCACACAAAAGCATAGAAAGACATCATCAGAAAAACACAACTCCCTATTTCACCAGCTGGAAGGAAAGTATGTCTGTGAAAGTGGCTTTGTGAAGATCCAAGATGCCACAGTTTATGAAAAAGCAGAGCTGTTTCTCACAATCAGAAACACAAAACAAAATGTTTGATCAGCTATAGGCTGCTGCCCAGGGAGGTCTTATTAACACATTAAGTAGTTTCATTCTTGTTCTTGTTTATTCCTCTGTTCCTTTGTTTCTTTAATGTCATTAGGCTGTTTTTATATAAAAGCTTCTGATTCTTGTCTACTACCTCTCCAATTCTATGTTTACAAATTGCTCTAAAGAAAGAAGAGGCATTTTATATCAAACAACACAGCTTGTAGTCTGACCTGTAGAACTTATTATACCTAGTAAGTGAATGAAAATTAAATTCATTCTGAATGCTACTGAAAGCAATCCTTTTTGTTCACTGAAGGATATGTCAGCTTCTGAAATAGATAAGTCAGAAGTAAAAGGAAGGCACTATGGTGTATCCAAGTGTAAATTCAATATAGATTATTGCTAGAATCTTCTCAGGATCTGCCGATTAAGTACTTTAAAACCTGTATTTATGTAATTAAGTAAATTTTTTTTTCAAGTGTAGAGGAATGAGCTTGACCTACCATAAGTAAAATGGAGTAATTTACTATAAAGATTCAATAATATTTTACGACACACAATGATAAAAATAAACCTCTGTCTCAGAGATTTGAAATTTAGAAATGGAGTAACGCAAGAGAGCTAATATAATCTTACTCCTTCTCTCAACTTGCTATATACTCACTTGCTCTACTTCTGTTTTGCTTGGCATAAAATGGCCCGACAATCTCGTATCATTATATAGCTTGCTCACCACACAAGGAGGTCAAGCCAAGGAAGTTAATATACACTTTAGTTCTGTTAGCCAGGCATGTGATCTCTTAAGGTTAAGTTGTCCTAGAAGGGTGACTTTTTCTAGTTTCTCAAAGGCAGCGCATGGGCAAGTGCAAACCCAACCAAATGGCCATGGTTTTGCATATTTCAGGTCCAGTCCCACAAAGAAAATGAATATGGTTCAAACTCCAAATATCTAGAGAAGAAATTTTGGTTGAATGTGGTACCCCCATCCACTTCAATTAGCTATTAATCAGAAGGTAAGGATATATATATATATATATATATATATATATATATATATATATATATATATATATATATATATATGTTTATTTATTTTAATATGAATTTGTTAGACCTCTGGTGGGTAGGGCAGTTGTTCACAATGCCTCCAACTTTTTATATTTAACACTACCTCCTAACCTGTAACTCTTAGAGATTTCCTAAGAGTCAGTTACTTATGAGATTTATATCAGAATGGAAAACATGCCAAGAGCAGTAGATACAATCTAGATTTGGAGGAAGATAGAATTCTTTTTAATTTCCATATACATAAAATTCTCTGTGGGTTAGCCTTGCCTTCCTAGGGGACTGGAGAGCCATTTATTTTTCAATTGAAATATAAGGTATAATTGTTGAAATATTTGTGTGTTTCCTTCAGAATAATGTCTGTATTCCTTTCATAGTTACTAGATTTTGCAAATAAAAATGCAGGGTACCCAGTTAAGTTTGAATTTCAGATAAATAATGATTAATTATGTAGTATATAAGTATGCTCCACATAATGCTTGGGACATGGATATACTAAAAATATTTTGCATAGGATATAGCTACAATAAATAGGTATTCATTGTTTATCAGAGACATATTGAACTTGGTATCCCTTATTTTATCTGCCAAACATTTCTTTTTTATTGTAACTTGAGCCCTATAGAACCTATTTTAGACATTTCTGCATCTAAGTTTGGCAGTGATGGAGTCAAGAAATAGAAGTAGATGTATATCCTTATATATGTAAAGAACATTAAAGCTTGACTTGGTAATTTACACTGAGATATGATATATGATCACCTGCTCTATATAAGTGAAAAGGTCTATGTTTTCTTTGGTAGAAGAACATGAATGAAGAATATATTGTATTATTTTCATAGTAGTATATATGTACTCAATCACACAATGGAGCAAGGATATTTTATAAGTAAATATAACTAGATAGCACATAATTTCATCAGAAAACTAACTTTATAGCTGAAATAAGTCAGATGATATTTACATATATGAATATTGTCAAATCTCATTTTAGTTTTCATTTTTATTTAAAACATTTATAATAGTCCTAAATTAACTATACAGCATCCCAGCAATATTTACAGTTAGTCATTTTATAAAAAAACACCCAATGTTTCCCTTAGTCCTTAAGACTTAGTCTTGCTTTTAAAAAATGATACACTATGTGTGTGTGTTAAACTTAATAACTTAAGTCATACAGTTTTGCAAAAGGGAAACTATCTTATTAAGTCATACACAATTTAAAAAGATGGAATACTCAGTATCTAGGTGCATGTAAAAGGTACTTAGGTTTAGACTTACTAAGGTAATTTCAATAAGTGGATGGTTTTGTAAGAAATTAGAGAAATATATTAATATTTCTTCATTACTTAAAAGTAATACCACCATGATTATTTTAGGGATTTGATAAACATCTATTCTGTTCCATGCAGCATATTAGTCAAGGTATCCATTTTAGTCTTGTTTCCTTTTCATAATTCTTGTAAGGAAGATATAATTTTAAAAAAGATATTAGAAACTGAAACCTATACATATTATTAGCTCCTCTAAGCCATACATATAAGTAATAAATGGTCATATCATATTTGTCTGAATCCTGTATGATAAACCATAATAAAAAATAAATTTATTTTGTTACTATATTGTTTGATTCACCCACAAGGCAGGAAGTACTGATAATTTATCTTGGTTTCTTGATTACCTTTCATTACTAATGAAGGTAAATATATGATTTTAATAATTAACATTGGTTTTCAACAGATTTCCTTTGAGGTAGTAAATTATTCAGCTTCAACTGTGTGACATTGTGTAGGGAATATGGGTACTGACCTGTCATCTTTTGAAAGAAGTATTTTTATAGAATACAGTAATTTTTTAATCTTTGAAGAGTACTGTCAGTCTTAGACAATGAGCAACATGATGTTGACCACCAGAGGGCTGGAAATTCCTAATCCCTGTTAATGATCTTGTGGTACTGATGGACATTTCATTAAAGGCTTCTGGTAAATTTTGAAAATGGAAATAGACACACTGACTCAGTGGATTTCATATGACTAACAAATGTTAAAATTAACTTCAGTGTACCTTGGAATCTTTACTTCTAAACAATTGTACCAATAGGGTGGTTATTTTACATTATTATTCGATAAATTTCCCAGAGAACCTTAATGAATTGGAACACAATGTAACTGAAGAGAAGTAATAGACTTAACAATAAGGAGAGGCCCTTAGAATACCTGCTGGGAAGAGAAGCCAACTGGGAGGAGACTGGGAGAGATCCTCTGGAGAGAAGAAAAGATGACAAAGGGGCAGAGAGAGCCAGCGTCCCCAAAACTGAGTATTCTTTCCTTGGAAAAATTGCCATGCACGGGCAGTGGGAAGCCAGGGGATGAGAGAATGGCCTAGGTAATAATAATAATTATTATAAAAGTGACAGTTTTGGAATTTTACTGTGTGTCAGAACTCTACTAAGACATTTACTTATATTAACTCATTGAAATGTCACAAAAAACCTCATGATATTTGTTCTATTCTTATTATTTTACAAATAAGGAAACAGAGCCTTACTTCATAGACTGTTATCCTGCACCCCCTTAAAAAAAAAAACAGCATTCAATGAAGGCTGTGGCAGATACAAAATAGCTTTCCTAAATCAAGTAGGTTCTGAAGAGACTCAAGATTTGGAGCTTACTGAGTTCAAGATCTAGGACAAAAATCAGTGATCCCAGATGAGGATGCAGCCTTCATGAGCTTTGGGAGAACTGTCGGTGCATTTAATAGTACCTGATAGTAGGAAGTTAAATGCTGTTTTAAAATATATGATAGTTGGAAGTTGGGAAATTACACATGGTCCAAAATCTTGTATGGGGGACCAGAATGAGAGAAAGTGTTAGTTGACTATATTATTATATGATGAGATATTTAAAGGCTGATCAGAGGAAAATTAATAGGTTCTTCCTGGCTCCAGCAATGAAACAAACCAAAACATAATAGAAAACAAATGCTTGATGTACTAACTGTGTGTTTTGTAGCAATTTCTGGCAATTAAATTTCTTGGCCTAGCTAGTTCTGAGGAAATCCTGTATTTTGGATACTCTCTGAAGGACTGAAAAAAAGATGGTAGGAGATCATGCCACCGACCTATGGAATCCTACCTAGAGGAAATTCTGTGTAAAATGCACTTACGATGGTTTTAAACACAAACACACTCCAGGCTGTAACACACGATCATAAGTAATATACCTGGAGAAAAAAAACATGAAGACATTGAATTAGCCATTGTCTTTGGCAAGATGTTGTTCCTGTGTGACGCCAATAAGCATAATTATATAATATTCTCTAGCGGTATTCAACCACTTGAGTGTAGGAACTGATTAAAAAATAGTTGGATTTGATCAGAGTTTAAGTTTTGACAGGAAAAAATGCATGAAGGGAAAAAAGGGAGTTAAGGACATGTGTTGGGAAGTACTTAGAGGGCAGAACCATGAAAAACAAACTGGATAGAGTGACATGTGAAGACAGAGTTGTGATGAATAAAAATACATTATAGGGTCAATGAATTGGTGTTCTTGATGAAAGGGAAAATCGCATGAGTAGAATACTAGAGCTGGAAGAGGAGGGCATGACATTCAGAATGAGATGCTTGGAACTGACATTCAGAGATGAAACACTTGGGTGGTGACATGGTACGCCATGTGAGTTGGTCATGGTATGTAGGAAAAGATTATTGAAACTAAGAAAACAAAATAGAGGCCAACGTGGTGATGGTATCACCTAGTTGGATCTTGAAGTAGATAATCATGATGACAGGGAAGGCATAAATGAGTGAACAGCAGTGACTCAGAGGTCCACAAGTGTTCTAACAAGGAAGGATAGAGGGTGGCAGTGGGTGAGAATGTATGTCTTAAAAGACATGAGACTTTTGAAAGGGGAAAGAGGGTTGTCATTTGGAAGTAGAAACAGGGAGCAGAGAGGATACTACCTCAAGCTCTGGGGATATACAGTACTTAGAGTATGAGAAGGAAAAATAAAAGTAAATCCTTCACTTGAAGGGCTCCAGGAAAAGCAGTGTTTTCAGGAGACAAGTTAAATTTCAGCAAATCTCAAGGAAATGTTCACTGAAGAGGTTAAAAAAGGAAAGGAGTTTTCTGATGACAGGAAACAAGTTTGGGAGGAAGGCAAGAGTGTGGGAGATGTGGTCAGATTAGCAGAGGCTGAGGGCAGGGTGGTGGTGAATATCTGTGTGAAGCTGGGTGATCTGGGAAACCTGACTTCTATTGGTAGTGATATAGGAGAACTTGTGTTGGAGGCATGATGGGATTTGTTTCAGAATCCACAGAACACAGTGATTAAAGGTCATAGGGTGGCTGGTATTACCTGCAGCTGGAGTTGGGTTGTTTGTGAAGATGCAGTCACATCCCTGGGAGTTCAGAGCAAGGGATAACTGGAAATTTGGGCCCTATGTTGCTGGAGAAAGGGCAGTAATTCACTGCCCTTTGCTTCCCCTTAAGGCTCTCTCTATTAAGTAATTCTACTGGAAAAACTCCTACAGAATCTCTAAGCCCAAAAGTCCCCTGCTCTGTGAACCCTTTCCAGACCTCCACATCTCATAGTTGAGATGCATCCTCTATACCCGAAGCACTTTGTACAAGCAGCTCTCTGGACCTGTGTGGTATTTCATTGTAATTATGTATGTGTTGGTCTCTCACAGTACACACTGAACTCCTTGACCCACAAATTGTGGCTTATTTTTTATCGGTGTGGCAAAGTGAATCATATCCACAACTGGGTGACAAACTTAGGGCCTATGAAGAGCTCAGTAGTTTCTGAGGATGGACTCAAAGTGAACTGAAAGACTGCTTCAGCAGTACACTATATGTATGACTAGCTGTTGAGCTTCCTATGGGTATGCACTGTACTCAATGTTGAAGAGACCCAGTCCTGATTTTGTAGGTGTCTTAGTCAGCTCGGCTGCTGTAACAAACGTACCACAGCCTGCGCGGCTTAAACAGCCAGCATTTATTTGTCACAGTTCTGGGGGTTGGAAGTGTGCGCTCTGGGTGCCGGCATGGTTAGGGTCTTGGTGAATGCCCTTTTTCCTGGTTTACAGATAGCTCTTTGTATCCTCACATGGGGAAGAGCAGAGAGAAAAAGCAAGCAAGCTGTTTTGTATGAGTCTCTTCTTATTAGAGCACCCATCCCATTCATGAGAGCTCCATCCTCATGATGGAATTACCTCCCAAGGGCCCTGCCTCCTAACATAATCACCCTGGGGGTTAGAATTTTAACGCATTAATTTAAAGGAGACATACACATTCAGTTCATAACAGCAGATGATACCATAGACATTTGATAAGCAAGAAAGCTGGGACTCAGTCTCAAAGGCTATACAGTCAGGAGGATGTAAACCCAGGACTCAGCCCTTGTTTATCTGATACTAATGCCTTTCAATTCTTCACTATTGCTCTCCTGATTCTGCTTATGCTCTCATCCTAAGATATAGGAGTTTAATTATTGCCAATGCAGATTTAATACTGCAATGACAAAAATAAAATAAAGGTTGTTAATTGGATTATGAGATTTACTGTTTATTAATATGAATTTTTTTTAAGGAAACCAAAAATATCTTTCTGGAGAGTAAAGTGATAGAAATGAAAAAATGGCTTATATAATTAAGAGCCAATCAAAACTTACTTTGGTTTAAAGGAGAAAACATGGAAATTATGCTCTGTGTGAGAGTGAGCTCAGCTAGGAATATGCAAAGAACTCCCGAACATTAATTCCACCCAGACAGAAAGAAATATGGAAATGTCCCAGGATGTCACAAAGTTTCACAGAAATTCTGACATAGGTAATGAAATATGAAACTCTGTTTTGCATTTAAATTATCTAAGTTATAGCATACTTTTTAGAAAAGGAGAGAGAGCCCATGTAACCTCACTTTCTTTTAACTTTGTAACACTCTTCTTCCCTAAATTGAATGCTGTTGAATATCCAGGATCCATGTTGGTCTTGCCCAAGGCAGTATCACAGGGGATCCCTGATGTGAATCTTATGCCCTAAGCTGCACAAGAAAAATCATAAAAACTTCCTTCATTGGAAATAGCTTAGGTGTGCAAAACTACAGTAGGATCTCTCTGTCATTCTGGAGGATGATGTAAGCACTTCCTCAGTTCTTGCAAGCAATAAATAATTCTTTCTCTTTATTCATAGCTTCCCAGGCATTCATAACAGCATCAATTCAATCTGGACACATGAAAGGATTCCAACCAGAGATCAAAACACACAGTCATTGTTACTGTACATGTGACAGTAACTCAATTGTATCTGGGAGACAAGTAGAAGTAACAGCACCAGAAGCAAGATTTGTTGGAACAAAGAATGGTTGCAAGGGTTGGCGTCCATGAGTAAGTGCTTAATAGATAAAGCACTAATTTAATTAACTTGATCCAAATGGCTGGCTAAATCAGATGATTCAGTAAAACAACTAAAGCCAGTAAAACGCAAGGTCCTGAATTATATCTCTTGGTGGATCACATCCAAATACGCAGATAATTTTCAAATCTTCACTTCATTTGATGCTTCATAAGCATATCTTGAGGTTTATGGGCACAGAGCAGTAGTTGGTTCATTATATAATAAGGTCCATTGAAGAGGGCACACTGGCAAAATTGGAATTTAACTCTATGGGTCACAATCTCTGAAAGAATGGCACTTAAGTTTCATTGGCTCATTTGTCAGAACTGGGGGACTTTACATGAAACTTCAAGTACTTACCCAAGTTTAACTATTTTAACAGCTAACACTTTCAGTCACATCTAAATCACATTAGGCTGGTTCTCTGGCATAACTCCTGGATACATCTCAATAGAATTTAATCCTGTTGAGTGAAAATTTGAAAAGAAAAGAGAAACAAGAGTTAATAACTATTCTTAGGTGTTACTAAATTTAATAATACTATCATCTTAGAAATCCTATTTTTACCTCTAACTTTTATTTTCTCACTTTATTAACCAAAACTTTAGGCCTTTTCCTAAAATCAACTATCCTGCTAAAAGTTAGATACTGAAGGTACAGGGGAAGTTAGAAGAAGTTAAGTTTGGGGTTTGGCCATGTAAGAATGATACTGGCTGATACAGTAAATCAGAATGGCAAGAGACTGTGTTCAGAGGCGTTAGCTAGGAAACCAAGAGACAATACGAAAAATTCAGAGTTAGAACTGTCACACTGAAGGGATCAGAATGCTGGGCTGAGATACTGGTATGAAAAGGGTCAGAAACCTAGGAGGGATGGGAGGTAAGATAGGTCAGGTACTTAATGAGTGTGTGTAGCAGGAGACTAGAATCTAAACCACAGAGTCTAAGTAGTTGTAGATCATTATTAGTAGTAGTAGTAACTATTCTTTGGTATTTTTATTTGCTTTATGTTAAAACTACTAAGGTAGAGATTCTTACAGAGTTCTCATGGAAGGCCTAAAATGTTACTCAGCTATTGAGCTTGAGTGAACAGGTAGTTTGAGGTAAGTGAGACAGCCCTGCATGGAGTGGGAGCATGAGCAGTAGGGAGCCAGGCAGTTTTCCTACCAACAGGATTCCAAAAGAAGTGGACTTAGGTTTGCATTTCAGCTCCATCGTGTACACCGGTATGATTAAATTAAAGCCATCTAAGGTTTCTCATAATACTTTATATATATGGTTGCTCTGATAATAAATGAAATAACACAAGTGCCTGACAGCATGTCTAATTCAGAGTAGCCACTCAGTAATATTAAATTCCATCTTTGTTCACCTATCTCTTAAACATACCTTTGCAGCACTCAGTATATTCTTGTACATCTCACTTGACTACTTCTTGACAATAGGAAAAGTGTGTTGTCTCTGTATCACCAGTATTGCATTGTACATACTAGATGCTCGAAAACACGTTCCACAAACACAGCATGTCTCAAAAGCATTCTCCTCCTAAAGGATACCAGGACAACATCTAAAATTTAAGACATTCAAGATTTATCAAGGAATTAAAAATATGCATCACTTATATTTTTTTAGGATAGATGGCTGTGAGATTTATGTATAAAAAAGAAGACTTATGGAACTGTAGTGGTAGGAATCAGAAATATGGTATAAAGTCAATTAAAATACTCTAAAATGGGCCTACTCCCAATTACAGTAGTTGATAATATTAGACACTTGCTTTCCTAGTCTCCTTTGATGCTGATGTGGAATTCACTAAAAAGATATATATCCCCAAACGCCAACCATGTAAGAATTCACTCTGAGATGGAAGGAACTTGAGGAAGTCAGCATTGCTGGGACTAGCAGTGGCCTTCGGTCAAGGTCCAGCACCAGTGTGGGCACATTGGTGGCATAGTGGTGTCCTCCACAGATTAATCAGTTGTGCAGCTTCCTTTTGGACATTCTCTCTCAATCTTTTTTCAACCTTCCCTAGAGATTCTGTGAGCAATCAATATCCTTTAAAAATACTCAATTCCACTTGCAACAGAATGAAAAAAGTAGTCTTCATGTTCTCACCCAGGATGCCCAGGATATATTATTTTCTTGATGGTGACATAGTAAAGGAAAAGGTGCTGGGGTGAGGGATATCTTGCAGGGAATGGGGAGGAAAGATTTATGTTAGTACTTAAAATGAATTAAAATGTATTTCCAACAATATTGACAGGGACATAAAAACAGCTATAGCAAGGAAAGTGTGGGTAATAGATAAAAAATTGAAGGTGGAATACTAATATGCTGCCAGAATTTGAATTCGATACTCTATAAGACTGAAACATGGCTGGTTAAGATGCTCTGATGTAATTCAAACGATATAATGATGTTTCATATAAATGTGAATGAGAGTTTATAGCATCAGGAATAGGGCTGAAGTAGGAAATTATTATTCAAGAAGGAAAGAGTTTAATTGGTTTTCAATAAATACTAAATTAAAGCATGATGACTCATATTAATATTCCCAGATTATATAAACTTAGAAATAGCATGCAAGTGTATTTATTAGGTTGGAAAATCTATATGGTGTTCATAGTGATTTTAAGTTTAAAGATAATGTGCAAATGGAAAGTCAGAATAACAAAGGTTTTTAAAAATGCTGATCAAGAAGAGAGATTTCAAGAAAATTAGATGAAATAAATTCAGATATTTTTAAGGCCCAAATCCCTTTACCATTGTTGTTTGAATAGCCATTTCAGTGTTTTTTTCTGTTAGTATCATTATTCTCTCTCAGCAAACAGTGGTTTGTCTAAAACACGACACTGCCTTGCCTAAACGCATCAGCTGCCTTCCAGCTCCCAAAGAATCAAGCTCAAAATTCATTGCATTGCCTGCAGACTCTTACTTTTTTAAGATTCATCCCTGACCACTTATCAACTTCTATACTTTCAGGGGTTCCAACTGTCCCGGCAGCTTTACTCTTCCAGGCCTTTGCTTGAGTTATCTTCTCGTCCAGCAATGCCTTTATCCTCCTTTCCTGGCTGGGAGGATCCTGCATATTTTTTAAATCCAGATCAAAATTCACTGCTATGGAAGGTACTTACTCTCACTCAAGCAGGGTTTTAAAAAACTTTTCTCACTGAATAAGGTGAATTTTAGTGAAGGTGATAAAACATATAAAACTAGTATTTGCAGCATAAAGGACACACAGCACGCTTACATTGAGTTTCTGAGTTCAAAAGCTTAAGTTGTTTTATAAATACAAAGAATGAATTGTCTTTACCTTCAGAACAGGAAAATAAAATGAGGTTAAATGTGATGATACGATCAAGAATACACATTTAAACTCCATTCATATTTAACACACCAATAGTCCCTAGGAATCATTATGCTTATCCAATGTTTTAAGGGCCAGAAACAAACTAAGAACATGGAAGGAATTTCTTGCTTTTAGAAGTGTTAAAAAATATTTGTAAGAACAGTTTTTTCATGTGTGTGTGTGTGTGTGTTGGACGGGGGTGGTCGTTTGGCGCTTAAAGGTTCTCAGACACTGGTAAGTTTTTCTGAAGTGCCATATAGGTAAAGGACACACTGGTAGACCTGGATGTGCCACAGTCGGTTTTGAAGCCCGGCTGTTAAAGTGAACTGATACTGCTTGCTAGCGTGGTCAAAGGGGAACAATTCTGATAACCTCTTAAGAGCTGAGTAGCAAATCCAGAAGCCATCCCAATGTTTTGCCCTGATGATTGTTGTTTTAGAGCTAGAGTTATGAAAAGCCAGACATTCAAATAGTAGGCCTACATCCTGTGCACACTGGAAGGCTCTGGTTAGGTGGCAGGCAGGCCTCTCTGGAAAAACCCAACCTCTCGTGTTCTAGAGAAGGAAAATGTGTGGATGGCTGACCCACAAGACCTGATTCAGAAAGAGTCTGATTCATGAAAGATCTATTATTTTAAAAATTACGCTAGCGTTAGTCATCTAATTCAAAACTGTACAAAAGGAAGGCACAGAAGCCAAAGGAGAGCTTTAATGACATCTGTTACCTTGAACAGACCAGGCATTACCCATCTGTTGTTTTTCCTTGTTCAAAGGAAAAGCCCATCAGGCAAAACCATGACAAAGTAAAGGAAATCCTGATGTGAATTAATGAGTTCATTGGTAATTTTCATCTTAGATGATACTCTATTCAACCGAGTTGGGAAAAATGTCAGAAGATATACAGAGCTTTAGGTGGGATTGTTTCCATTAAATTTAATGGTTATGTTTTATGATTCAGAATATTTATAATAATCATTGTAATAATCATTGCAGTAAATATTTATAACAATAAGGTTTAGCTCACTCCCGTACTTATTTTCCCTTCCCAGGCTTATTATTCATCACCTTATATTCTTAGGAATTGTATGTCTGTAAATATTCAAAGGAATCATATGCATTACATATTTGAAACATTATTGTTTATCAGTGTTAGTCTAAAAATTTAATTAAAAATGTAAAATATCTTCAGTCTAAAAAAGGAGGTGTTTATAAATTTAAAAAAATACATTGCTTAGGGAAGGAAAAAAAAAAAACTAAATAAAAGTGGGATGAGACCAAATTACTTTTGGGTAGACAGGACATAAAGAAAACAACCAGTATGTCGTAAATAAATGGGATTAAATTTAAACCTAACAGTCAATGGTTTGATGGAAAAAAATAACTATGGCTCTAGGATATATAAAGAAAACCACAGCATGAAGAAGCTATGAGTTTCTATTTATATAATGACTATTAATCAGGTTTTGTACCAGAGTCATGATAGATCTGGGTTCGGCAGTTGCTTTTGTAATATGGAGAACTTGCAATTTCAAAGAAAAACCCATTTACAGATTAATCTTGGGGAAAAATTTCTTGCTTTAATGCCACAATCAAATGGATCCAGTGGTGAGATTGGGATGGTTACCTGGAGTTTACGCAGCAGCTCCCTCCTTTAAAATTAGGAAAATTTCTTGTACTGCAGCTATTTCTGGTATTTAAAAGTGCAGATGTTCAGAAGGTCACTTCAACACTCTGGGGGTCAGAGATTATATTACCTACTCCATTATCCGAATCCTTTTTTTTACTGAATTCTCAGTGCTGTGCAAAATCAATAAAACTTCATCAACCAACTAACTAGCACTATCGAATGCCTGTTGAGGGAGACATACTCTGTGGTGGATTATTTATGTAGTATAATAAACATTTATTGCTTCCTAGTTTCTGTGTGTCAGGCATCATGGGTGGCCTAGCTCTGTGCTTTTGCTATATAGCCTGTAACAAGACTATGATCAGAATGGAAGCCATGGCTGTGATCTCTTCTGAAGGCCTGACTTGGGGAGAATGTACTTTCAAACTCATGTATGTGGTTATTGGCAAGATTCAGTCCCTCTAGACTTTTTCATTGAGGTCCCTTTGTGGAGAACTCACTGGCTATTGGCTGGTGCTACATGAGCCTTTATAGGGCAGCTCACAACCTGGCTGCTGCTTCCATCAGAATGAGTAAAAAGCTGAGCAAGAGAGACCATCAAGACAGAAGCCACAGTCTGTTTGTATTCTGACACTGAAAATATCATACCATTATTTTTGCCATACTCTATTCATTAGAAGAAGTCCTATGTCCATCCCACTTTCAAGAGGAGGTTGCATTACAAAAGGACATGACTATCACTAGGCGGATATCATTAGGGGTCATTTTAGAAGTTCCTCACCACATGCCCATTTAGAGATGAGGAAACACTCTGAGAGTTTTAGTAACATTTTCAGGCAAAACAATAAATTTGGGAGCTAGAAGCAAAATTGATTTCAAAGCCCAGAGTGTTTCCATTGCAACATATTGTACCCTGTGGTAATGAAAGAATAAGTTCGAGTGACTTTGGAAAGAACTGGGAAGAGTCAGAGCAGCAGTATTAACACAAATTTCTAAAAGAACGTGGGTTATAACTCAAGACGTCAGCCCAGAGATAGGATATTATTTTTGTTTGTAGAACATAAACCAAATGTATCTGGGTGACACAGTTGTATATATAAATATTTCAAATGAATCCAATATATAAATATTAGAATTTAGTAAAGGCATTTTGAAGGTTTATTCAGAAATTTAAAAAATCAAATTCTAATTCCTAATTTAAAATGTTAAGAAAATAAATACAATACTATTTAGAGAGTCATGGAAATCAAACACCTAGGAATAAATATAATGAAATATGCAAGACCTATACTCAGGAACTACCAAACCATGGAGAAAAATTCAAGAAGACCAAAATAAATGGAGTGATATACCATGCTCATAGCTTGGAAGACTCCATATTGTAAGGAAGCTAATTCCTCCCAAATTGGTTTATAGATTAAATGCGTTCCAAATCACAATTCCAATGATTTGTAACTGTGTGTGTGCATTCAAACTGAGCAACTGTTAAAAAACTTACATAAACTTCTGTGGGACACAGCAAAAACAGTCTTAAGAGGAAAGTATATAGCAATCCAAGCATATTTAAAAAAGGACGAACAAGCCCAAATGAATGGTCTAATGTCACAATTATCGAAATTGGAAAAAGAAGAACAAATGAGGCCTAAGGTCAGCAGAAGGAGGGACATAATAAAGATCAGAGAAGAAATAAATAAAATTGAGAAGAATAAAACAATAGCAAAAATCAACAAAACCAAGAGCTGGTTCTTCGAGAAAATAAACAAAATAGATAAGCCTCTAGCCAGACTTATTAAGAGGAAAAGAGAGTCAACACAATCAACAGTATCAGAAACAAGAAAGGAAAAATCACGACGGATCCCACAGAAGTACAAAGAATTATTAGAGAATATTATGAAAACCTATATGCTAACAAGCTGGGAAACCTAGGAGAAATGGACAACTTCCTAGAAAAATACAACCTTCCAAGACTGACCCAGAAAGAAACAGAAAATCTAAACACACCAATCACCAGCAACGAAATTGAAGCGGTAATCAAAAAACTACCAAAGAACAAAATCCCCGGGCCAGAAGGATTTACCTCGGAATTTTATCATACATACAGGGAAGACATAATACCCATTCTCCTTAAAGTTTTCCAAAAAATAGAGGAGGAGGGGATACTCCCAAACTCATTCTATGAAGCTAACATCACCCT
The DNA here is from genome assembly GCF_030020395.1 of Manis pentadactyla. Classification (NCBI taxonomy): domain Eukaryota; kingdom Metazoa; phylum Chordata; class Mammalia; order Pholidota; family Manidae; genus Manis; species Manis pentadactyla. The sequence goes on from NC_080023.1 coordinate 96,377,189, forward strand.
AATACCAAAACCAGGCAAAGACACCACCAAAAAAGAAAACTACAGACCAATATCCCTGATGAACGTAGACGCAAAAATACTCAACAAAATTTTAGCAAACCGAATTCAAAAATACATCAAAAGGATCATACACCATGACCAAGTGGGATTCATCCCAGGGATGCAAGGATGGCACAACATTCGAAAGTCCATCAACATCATCCACCACATCAACAAAAAGAAAGACAAAAACCACATGATCATCTCCATAGATGCTGAAAAAGCAATTGACAAAGTTCAACATCCATTCATGATAAAAACTCTCAGCAAAATGGGAATAGAGGGCAAGTACCTCAACATAATAAAGGCCATCTATGAAAAACCCACAGCCAACATTATATTGAACAGCGAGAAGCTGAAAGCATTTCCTCTGAGATCGGGAACTAGACAGGGATGCCCACTCTCCGCACTGTTATTTAACATAGTACTGGAGGTCCTAGCCACGGCAATCAGACAAAACAAAAAAATACAAGGAATCCAGATTGGTAAAGAAGAAGTTAAACTGTCACTATTTGCAGATGACATGATACTGTACATAAAAAACCCTAAAGACTCCACCCCAAAACTACTAGAACTGATATCGGAATACAGCAAAGTTGCAGGATACAAAATCAATACACAGAAATCTGTGGCTTTCCTATACACTAACAATGAACCAACAGAAAGAGAAATCAGGAAAACAACTCCATTCACAATTGCATCAAAAAAAATAAAATACCTAGGAATAAAACTAACCAAAAAAGTGAAAGACTTATACTCTGAAAACTACAAGTCACTCTTTAAAGAAATTAAAGGGGACACTAACAGGTGGAAACACATCCCATGCTCATGGCTAGGAAGAATTAATATCGTCAAAATGGCCATCCTGCCCAAAGCAATATACAGATTTGATGCAATCCCTATGAAACTACCAGCAACATTCTTCAATGAACTGGAACAAATAATTCAAAAATTCATATGGAAACTCCAAAGACCCCGAATAGCCAAAGCAATCCTGAGAAAGAAGAATAAAGTAGGGGGGATCTCACTCCCCAACTTCAAGCTCTACTATAAAGCCATAGTAATCAAGACAATTTGGTACTGGCACAAGAAAAGAGCCACAGACCAATGGAACAGACTAAACAATCCAGACGTTAACCCAGACAAATATGGTCAATTAATATTTGATAAAGGAGCCATGGACATACAATGGCGAAATGACAGTCTCTTCAACAGATGGTGCTGGCAAAACTGGACAGCTACATGTGGGAGAATGAAACTGGACCATTGTCTAACCCCATATACAAAAGTAAACTCAAAATGGATCAAAGACCTGAATGTAAGTCACGAAACCATTAAACTCTTGGAAAAAAACATAAGCAAAAACCTCTTAGACACAAACATGAGTGACCTCTTCTTGAACATATCTCCCCGGGCAAGGAAAACAACAGCAAAAATGAACATGTGGGACTATATTAAGCTGAAAAGCTTCTGTACAGCAAAAGACACCATCAATAGAACAAAAAGGAACCCTACAGTATGGGAGAATATATTTGAAAATGACACATCCGATAAAGGCTTAACGTCCAGAATATATAAAGAGCTCACACACCTCAACAAACAAAAAACAAATAACCCAGTTAAAAAATGGGCAGAGGAACTGAACAGACGGTTCTCCAAAAAAGAAATACAGATGGCCAACAGACACATGAAAAGATGCTCCACATTGCTAATTATCAGAGAAATGCAAATTAAAACTACAATGAGGTATCACCTCACACCAGTAAGGATGGCTGCCGTCCAAAAGACAGAGAACAACAAATGTTGGCGAGGCTGTGGAGAAAGGGGAACCCTCCTACACTGCTGGTGGGAATGTAAATTAGTTCAACCATTGTGGAAAGCAGTATGGAGGTAAATCAAAATGCTCAAAACAGACATACCATTTGACCCAGGAATTGCACTCATAGGAATTTACCCTAAGAATGCAGCAATCAAGTATGAGAAAGACCGATGCACCCCTATGTTTATCGCAGCACTATTTACAATAGCCAAGAATTGGAAGCAACCTAAATGTTCATCTATAGATGAATGGATAAAGAAGAGGTGGTACATATACACAATGGAATACTACTCAGCCATAAGAAAAGGGCAAATCCTACCATTTGCAGCAACATGGATGGAGCTGGAGGGTATTATGCTCAGTGAAACAAGCCAAGCAGAGAAGGAGAAATACCAAATGATTTCACTCATCTGTGGAGTATAAGAACAAAGGAAAATCTGAAGGAACAAAACAGCAGCAGAATCACAGAACTCAAGAATGGACTAACCGGTACCAAAGGGAAAGGGACTGGGGAGGATGGGTGGGTAGGGAGGGATAAGGGTGGGGAGAATAAGGGGGGTATTAAGATTAGCATCCATAGGGGGGGTGGTAGAAAGGGGAGGGCTGTACAACACAGAGAAGACAAGTAGTGATTCTACAACATTTTGCTACGCTGATGGACAATGACTGTAAAGGAGTATATAGGGAGACCTGGTATAGGGGAGAGTCTAGTAAACAAAGTATTCATCATGTAAGTGTAGATTAATGATAAAAAAAAAAAAAAAAAGCAGTTCCTGTGTGGTGACCTCCAATGAGTTCTACACAATGATATAAAGGGCATATAAAAGTGTAGGCAAAGGGTCTGTTTGTGTTTATACAGAGGATCAAAGCCTAATTTGGCTACCCCGAAAATGAACTAAGATACGATATGAAAAAGAACTTCCAACATCAGCACTCTCGGGAAGACTCATGCCAGAAGATGATCAGCAAAAAAACCCCAACAAAGATTCATGCACTGCCACAGGTGTAGATGCCCTCATCCCACCAATTCCTGGACTTGCCATGGGAATGATGAAGGATATATCTAAGCTGGCCTGTGCATATAGTAAAACAACAAACTTGACTGGATCTATACTGTTGGATCTCAACCAAGAATTAGGAAAAATGCAAATTGTAGCACTCCAAAATCTTACAACCACAGACTATTTACTGTTAAAAGAACATATGGGATGTGAACAGTCCCCAGGAATGGGTTGTTTTAATTTATCTGAATTGTCTCAGACTGTTCAAGTTCAGTTGGACAATATCCACCATATCATAGATAAGTTTTCTCAAATGCCTAAGGTGCCTAACTGGTTTTCTTGGTTTCACTGGAGATGGCTGGTAATTACAGGTATGCTTTGGTTACATAACTGTACTCCTATTATGTTAATGTGTGCACACAATTAAATTAGTAGTTTAAAACCTATCCATGCTGAAGTTGCTCTACAAGAAGATATGTCAAAGAAATAATCAATCTTCCCATGTTTTCTTCTGCCTGCTACTTCTATAGCTTTTCTTCTTCCTACCTAATTACAACCCTTAAATAGAATTCGTGCCACATGTCGAATTTACCGAGTATCATAATTCTTCCAAGTGGTAAAGACACCTCAAGAAAAATGCTGGGCATAGAAGCCACAGGGCATAAATCTGCAAAGAAGTAAAAAGCTAACCTTTTCAAACAATAAGGCTTCTCTCTCACTTACCAACTTAACATTTCCCTGTATGGCTCCAGAAGATGACTGGTTAGCCAGAGACGGGTAAGATTCCTCAAGGGAGGAACAACCTAAGACAGGCACAGTCGCAGGGGGGCCATCAGGTGAGAAATTGGGGATCAACAGAGGTGAGGCTTAGAACCTCACCCCCCCTGTTCTGAGAGAAATCTTCTGCATACGTGGATGTTTTATTGCCCTTGTCTAGCTCAGATTAACACATAGTCTACAGGCACACACCTGATCATCTACATTTGCTCTCTTACAACACTAAACTATGTTTTCTACCTTTATCTCGTATCTACCTACCACTTCAGCATTTTATTAAAATAATAATAATAGAGAAATGTGGTATCCACATATAAATCAAGTATAAAAATCAAATGAATATTCATATTTGAACTGACTGTTTATAGTTCATAATGCATGAACAAAACCGAAAGCTTCTGTGATGACTGCCCTTGTAATGTTCACCATGTAACTTATTCACTATGTAAGAATTTGTACTCCATGTAAGAACTTGTTCATTATGCATCAGAAGATTGGAGACTGACGAAAATTAGGCTTGGGGTGGATTAATGATTGTGCATTGAGCATTGACCCCCCTATACAGAATTTTATTGTTGTTAATAACCATTTGATCAATAAATAAATATGAGAGATGCCCTCAAATATATATATATATATATATATATATATATATATATATATAAACACACTTCCAATTGTAAAATAAATAAGTAACCAAGATGTAATGTATAACATAAGGAATATAGTCAAAATATTGTAACAACTTGGTATGGTGATAGCTGGTACCTAGAATTATCATGTATATAAATGTTGAATCACTGTGTTGTACACCTGAAACTAATGTAATACTGTGTGTCAACTACCCTTCAATAAAAAATAATTATCCAGGAAAAAAATAAATAAATAAAACTTACATAGAAATACAAAGGTCCAAGAATGACCATGATAACCTGGAGAAAGGAGAATAAGTTGGAGGATTTGAAACTCATAAAACTACATGTGGGACTGGTCTCATGTTACACAAATAAATCAAGTGACAAGTCTCAAAACAAACCCACACATACATCCTCACTAGGTTTTTAATGATGTTGGCACTTCAGGGCAATGGATAAAGGAATATCTTTTTAGCAAATGGTACTGGGTCAATTGGATAGCCATAGGAGACAAAGTGAATTACACCATGCATAAATAACAATTTGTAAGTGTAAATCTGAATAATGAAACTCTAACTTTTAGAGGAAGACATAGAAAAATATCTTCACAAATTTGAAATAGGCAAAGATTTCTCTGAAGGGATACTAAAAGCACTGAAAGGATAGGGAGTTTAATTGGACTACAATAGAATTTAAAATGTCTATTAATAAAAAAAAACACCAGGATGTAAAAAGACAAACCACAAAGTGGAGAACATATTTACAATATTTGTAACTAACAAAAGACTTATATCTAGGATACATTATAGATTCCTTACAAATGAATGTGAGCATAAAAGACAGCGCCATTAAAAATATGGGCAAGAGAATTAAGCAGGCTCTTCAGAATAGGATACCCTAGTGATGAATAAATAGATGAAAAAGAGAATTAACTGCACTGGTAATCAGAAAAAGTGAATTAAAACTATACAATGAGATATAACCACATGCCTGTACAATGATTAAAAGTAATCAAGACTAAACTCATAATCACAAGTGTTAGCAAGAATATAAAACTGATAGGGTTGTATGTATGTAGTATCAGCACTTTTGGAAACCCTTTGACATTATCTACTAATGGCAAGTATATATTACCTTATGACCTAGAAATCCCAGGTTTACACCAAACCAAAGTGGGACAAAACAAATACCCAAGAATACCCTTATCAGTATAATTTTAATATCCCCAAACTGGAGACAATCCAAATATCCATAAGCAGTAGAATGAGCAATAAGTAGAATACAGCCATGAAAGAGAATAAACTACTACTATTGAAAACAACATGCATGATTCTACAAACATCATATTGAAGCCAAATATAAAAGAATATGTGCTATGTGATTCCCTCTGTATAAAGTTCAATAAGAGGTGCTGACATTGGGTAAAAAGATGACCTATATAATAGATATCCAGTAAGATATTTCAGAGGTCACGTTTTTAATCACACTGTAGAAGAAAAATGAGTTCCACCAGAAAAAGTACTGTTACAGAAAAGAAAAATATAAATTAATGAATTGAAGAAAATTAAGTTGATAAAAATTTTTTTTAATGTCTTACTCATTTAAGTAGTTGATGTATTCTGAATTTTGTCACTTCTTAACAGTAGCATTTCAAACTGTCTTGACATCTCTCCTTTGTAGTGGTAAATTTTTATCCATATAGCTAAGTCTGATGAATACACTTGGAGAATAAAAAAATATCTAAAATGTTAGCTACCCACAAATTAAATGAAGTGAATATTCTAAAATAAGTTTTAAATTAAATGAGCTTTTAATGACAATTAATGTAGTCCTAAGATTTGAGAGCAAACCTTTTAGTAAATTTCACGAATGCAAGTGTAGGGACAGGGCATACAAATGGCTACAATGACTAGTATACAATGTTATCTATTGTGCATATGTAATGGGTGATTATGGGGTGGCAGTTTATTATGGAAAATTGAATTTATTTTAAGATAAAAAAAACTAGGTGCTGACAATGTTCTATCATACTTTAAATATTACTGGAAATAAATTACTTTAATTAGAATATTAGATAATTGCAACTCAGTAATCCGATTTTCTAACACCTCTGTAACTCTCTATATGAAAACTTATACCTTGGCTAAACAAAGGAAAAAAAATACTTATTAATTTAAAACTAATGCCTATTTGCATATGGCATTTTATCTCAACAAAGATGATATGATTGTGCACATAAGTATTATTTAAGATCCTGCAGAGCCTCCTAGAAAGAGAGCAGTAAGGAAAACATGCTCTGTTGTAGTCATCTTAGGTCTCGCTAAACACAGAATGAAGGGGCCTTTTACTTCTACATTTTATTTCCAAATATCGTTAGTTCCCATGCATGAAAACACCAACATAATTAAGAGGGGAGTGGATATGCTTTATTTATCATAAATATACTTAATGCATCAGACTATGCTGTCAGATAAATGGCATCTAAATGCCCATTGTCTTTAAAGTCCAGGTCAATATGACTAGCTAACATAATGTTTATTATGTGAATGCGAGGAGTGGACTGAGAATCTGACATGTGGTCTCTGATCTTGAACATCATCTAGCTCTGTTCATCTGGGCAAATCACCTAACATCTCTGAACCTTATGTTTCTCACATTAAAAATGAGGGTGTTAAAAAAATGAGGGTGTTGAGCTCATTTAAACAAAAGTCATCTTGCTTTATAAAATTATGTGGCAGCCATGTGAGGAACATGTTGTCTTTAGGACTAAAAGGGCAAAAATTATATGGAAGCCCACAGCTTGCTAGATACCTGTAAGAAAATAGAAAACAGAATATTAAAGTATTGGGCCTGAAATCAAGAAGCAGTGAGTCCCAGCTCTGTTGTTACTGGCTTTGGAATGTCAAGAAAGTCACTACCCTCTTTAAAACTTTTTGTTCTCTTTAACATTTCCACCCCTGGGAGTGTTCGCTGTGCATATCTTAAAGCAGGTTCCCCCAGACTTAGCTGAATCTCAGTACTACACACCTACAATTGAGATTTACTTACTCTTTTGCTATTTGAGGTATTTTGAGAAATTTGTGTCATCCTTCCCACTTTTCCACTCTTTACCAGCTTAATTTACTGTCATAGATAAGAATCAGAGTCTGCCATCCTTCCATTTAAATCTCTAAATCTTCACATTTCTGTTTTTGAAGAATGTTTCTGGTACCCAATTTCGCCCCCATGTCAGCACATTCAGTGGTAGGCAGCGTTCTAGGCTATCCAGTTGTCCCTGTAGCAGCCTCAGGACTGCCACTGCAGATGGCCTGAATGTGACCTGTGATATAGTCAGTGCACATTAAAGAAAAACAAAGTCAACTCCAACTGAAAGCATATTCGAGAAGTAAACTAGGAGAAACCAACAGCAAATGTGCTGGTCCCAGGAGTGTTAAGAAATTAACATATATATATAACATATATATATACATCCAAGTCTTTAAAATCTTGTTTTTTTCATAGGACTTACAATTTTGTAAGTCCTTAGAATGAAAAAACACACAATTAAACCCAAGTGAGTTAAATATATCTTAATCATTTCTTTTTTCTTCCTATCTTTTTTTAAATTAAGTTATCATTGATAAAGAATCTTACGAAGGTTTCACATGAGCAACATTGTGGTTTCAACATTCACCCATAATATCAAGTCCCCCCCACAACCCCATTGCAGTCACTGTCCATCAGCATAGTAAGATGCTATAGAGTCATAACTTATCTTTTCCATGCTATACTGCCTTCCCCATGACCTATCTATATTGTGTGTGCTAATCATAATGCTTCTTAATCCCCTTCTCCCTCTCTCCCCACCCACTCCCCCAATCCCTCTCCTTTGGTAACCTCTCATCCCTTCTTGGAGTCTGTGAGTCCACTGCTGTTTTGTTCCTTCAGTTTTACTTTGTTGTTATACTCCACAAATGAGTGAAATCATTTGGTACTTGTCTTTTCCCACCTAGCTTACTTCACTGAGCATAATACTTCCTAGCTCCATCCATGTTGTTGCAAATGGTAGGATTTGTTTTCCTCTTATGGCTGAATAATATTCCATTGTGTATATGTACTACATCTTCTTTGTCCATTCATCTACTGATGGACACGTAGGTTGCTTCCATATCTTGGCTATTGTAAATAGTGCTGCGATAAATGTAGGGGTGCATATGTCTTATTTCTTCAAATAAATTCCCAGGACTGAAATTCCTGGGTCAAATGGTATTTCTATTGTTAGTTTTTGAGGAACCTCAATATTGTTTTCCACAATGGTTGAACTAATTTACATTCCCACCAACAGTGTAGGAGGGCTCCCCTTTCTCTGCATCCTCGCCAGTATTTGTTGTTTCTTGTCTTTTGGATGTTGGCCATCCTACCTGGTGTGAGGCGACAGCTCATTGTGGTTTTAATTTGCATTTCCATGATAATTAGCATTGTGGAGCATCTTTTCATGTGCTTGTTGGCCATCTGAATTTTTTCTTTGGAGAATTGTCTGTTCATATCCTCCACCTATTTTTTAATCGGGTTCTTTGTATTTTGGGTGTTGAGGTATGTGAGCTCTTTATATATTCTTGATGTTAACCCCTTATTAGATAAGTCATTTACAGATATATTCTTCCTTTCTGTAGGATGCCTTTTTCTTCTACTGATGGTGTCCTTTGTTGTACAGAAGCTTTTTAGTTTGATGTAGTCCCATTTGTTCATTTTTGCTTTTGTTTCCCTTGCCTGAGGGTATATGTTCAGGAAAAAGTTGCTTATATTTATATTCAAGAGATTTTTGCCTATGTTTTCTTCTATGAGGTTTATGGTTTCATGACTTACATTCAGGTCTTTGATCCGTTTCAAGATTACTTTTATGTATGGAGTTAGACAGTAATCTAGTTTCATTCTCTTACATGTAGCTGTCCCATTTTGCCAACACCAGTTGTTAAAGAGGCTGTCATTTCCCCATTGTATATGCATGACTCCTTTATCATTTATTAATTGGCCATATATGTGTGGGTTTATATCTGGGCCCTCTAGTCTGTTCCATTGTTCTATGGGTCTGTTCTTGTGCCTGTACCAAATTGTCCTTATTACTGTGGCTTTGTAGTAGAGCTTGAAGTTAGGAAGCGTAATCCCCCCAGCTTTGTTCTTCCTTCTCAGAATTGCTTTGGCTATTCAGGGTCTTTTATGGTTCCATATGAATTTTAGAACTATTTGTTCTAGTTTGTTGAAGAATGCTGTTGGTATTTTGATAGGGATTGCATTGAGTCTGTAGATTGCTTTAGTCAGGATAGCCATTTTTACTTTGTAATTCTTCCTATCCATGAGCATGGGATCTATTTCCATTTATTGGTGTCTTCTTTAATTTCTCCCATGAGTGTCTTATAGTTTTCAGGGTATAGGTCTTTCACTTCCTTGGTTAGGTTTATTCCTAGGTATTTTATTCTTTTTGATGTAATTGTAAATGGAGTTGTTTTCCTGATTTCTCTTTCTGCTAGTTCATCATAAGTATATAGGAATGCAACACATTTGTGTATATTAATTTTGTATTTTGGAATTTTGCTGAATTCAGTTATTAGTTCTAGTAGTTTTGGAGTGGATTCTTTAGGGTTTTTTATGTACAATATCATGTCATCTGCAAACAGTGTCAGTTTAACTTCTTCCTTACCAGTCTGGATGCCTTTTGTCTCTTTGTGTTGTCTGATTGCCATGGCTAGTACCTCTAGTACTATGTTGAATGAAAGTGAGGAAGGTGTGTATCCTTGTCTTGTTCCCAGTCTTAGAGGAAAAACTTTCAACTTTGCCCTGTTAAGTATGATGTTGGCTGTGGGTTTGTCATATATGGCCTTTGTTATGTTGGGGTACCTGCCCTCTATACCAATTTTGTTGAGAGTTTTCCTCATGAACGGATGTTGAATTTTGTCAAATGCTTTTTTAGCATCTAGTGAGATGATCATGTGAGTTTTGTCCTATTTGTTGATGTGGTGGATTATGTTGATGGATTTTTTGAATATTGTTTCATCCTTGCATCCCTGGAATAAATCCCACTTGATCATGATGGATGATCTTTTTGATGTATTTTTGAATTTGGTTTGCTAATATTTTGTTAAGTATTTTTGCATCTTTGTTCATCAGGGATATCAGTCTGTAATTTTTTTTTTGTGGTGTCTTTGTTTTTGGTATTAGAGTTTAATAATATACCAAAGTCCAATTTAAGGTAATGGTCTGAGTGGAATATATTACTGATTTTGATACATTTACTGGTTTTCATAGATAGGGTATTTTAGCATCTGTTTGATTTTGAAATCTGGGAAAATAAAATGAAGAAGATTGTTTCTCCTAGGGTAACTGCATAACAACAAACTATGCCTGGTATCACCAAAATGTTGACTTCCTCTGTGTGAATTTAGAATTGCCCTAAATAGCTCAAATAAAAAAAACTTAAAAAACTTTTTTTCATAGCTACCAGCTGCTTCCATAATGTTGCCCTTTAAAAGGGAGGTAGAGAAAAGCCGTAGAGTGAAGGAATAAGGCTGCTGAAGGAAGATAGGGAGGCTACGCTGTCCTCAGCTTGGGCAGCTCTGCTCTGCCAGGGTCACGCTCTGATGCTGGTCCAATGGTGAAATGTCACATCACCACACAAGTGAACTGTGCTTGCCACCACTGTAAAGCCTTGACTAGTTCAAAGTTGGCATTATCTTAATGAGCCATTGCTAGAGCATGGAGGTGTCTCATCTGCACACCAAATTTGCATCTGCAACCACTTCCTCCTCCCCCAGTCGTTGCCCTTTAAAGAAGAATAGCAGTTCTGAAAGCCACCAAGATAAGCACGATGTTCCAGGGAATTTTTTTTCATTCATGTCGTTTAAAAAAAAATTTCTAAGATGAATGAATTTAGGAAAAAGTTATAAATTCACTATAAGATATTATTATATGAACCAGAACTCTTAGTGTCTGAATTCCTACTATTAGTTATTACTGTTATAGATACCAAGCTTTAAAATACATTATAATTTATTCCTTTTTTGTTGTTGAATTTTGACAGAATTCTTTATGACTGATGTTTTTTAGGGAAAAAAAAGATCTCTGCCTTTAGAGTATTTTATAACAAAAACCTTTCCATTATTCTGAGAACTGGTAAGTATAACATTCAAATTACAGCTGTTTTCATAATAGCACAGAATCACCTCATTAGTAGTGATTATCTGGATATTAATAGAACTTCCTGACCCACAGATTCTTTTTGCAAATGTTTAGTATGATTTGCAACAATGTGCTACAAAATGTAGTAATATATTTTTCACTTTGCCTTTGTATTGAAGGGATGAGTCCCATGAAGGTTTATGAGATCCTGAATGATGTAAAATATATTGACTGTCAGAGATCTTGTCTTAAGAAAATGCATTTCTTTTTTCCTTCTGGTTATATTCTAAATCGGAGTGTGTGTGCATGTGTCTTTCTTCATCATTTATTTTCTCGTGTTGTATTATTACATATTGAATAAATATTACATACTACAATGGATACTTGCCTTAGTAGAAGCAATTTTGGTGGTGAGTGATTTTGCATGTTATAAATGATTGGTGGTAACCAGTGGTATTATTGAAGATCTATCCCTGTATTCCTATGATGAAGATATATTTCTATATCTGAAATTTTAAGTTATCAAATGCTGAGAGTCAGAATTTCTTTTCCTCCTATTTTCTATTGCTTTTTTTTTTTTTTAAACACTTGCTTTAGTTGTCCAAATTTCTCTTTGTTTATTGCCTTGGTAGAAATAATTTGGTAAAAAATGTGAGTATTTTGTGTACTAAAAACATTTTTCCCATTTAAATAATTAAGAAATTCAACTGGATACTGTTAGGCTGCAGGCATCAGGGGAAGGGGTGAGCCTGCTAGACAAGCTCAGGCCTCCCCAGAAGAGGCAAAGAGACCAACAGGTTCCGGTCTGACAACATTCCAGAGCCTGATCAGATAACCCTCCCAACTAGAGCCCTTCCCCCAAGCTAAAGGATTAGTGGTAACTTTCCAGTACCTGGCTAAAGGCCAATGAGAGACCCCCATGTACCCTAGACGAGCCAATCCTCGCGCCAATGTACACCTTTGCTCTCCCTCCCCCTGCCTTCTTTAAAAACTTGCCTGCCCTGCTGAGTGTGACTTCCCTGGCCTGTGTTTCAGACCATGCATGGAACATCACCCGGGTGTGCATTCAAATAAACTACCTGGCCCTTTGTTGCCTCTCTTCGCCTGCTTACTTCGGTCGGAATTTATTGGAATTTATCTTACAGATACTTGTTAAAGTTGAGAGATAAAAATTAAAACACACCATTTGTTAGCCAAGAAAAGATAATGTTGAAATCTTCATCCTCTACTCATAAGAGATAGTTCTTGTGCTTGGGCCAAATTTTAATACACTTTTTTTATGATGTTATTACTCATGGCCTGAACTAAATAAATACACAGTAAAAAAACAACTAAGAGGTAAAAATACCTAGTCATCTCATTTCTAATACATTTCTTACATGTTATTTGCTAGAAGCAAAAGCCAAGAATCAAACCTTTCTTCTTTGAAATTTGTTTAGAATAAAATGTTTTTATGAGTCAAATTAGTACTTCCAAAGGGATTCTGGAATCATTTCAGTTCCCCTCTACATGAACCCTGGAGTCATCCCCACAGTTGGTTGAAATGAATACTTATTGTGCGGAAAGTGTTTTGGAACAAATGTGTTAGAAAGATGCATTTCAGAGAGATAGCTGGCAAGGCACGCAGCATTACATAATCAAAGCTTCTCCTTAAATGTATTCTTATTCTGCCAGTTCTATCATATAAAATTATAAATGTCTCTTTACAGAACCAGTTCATCATATTTCCCCTTGTACTATCTTTGGATATAAGGTGACAAGACTATCAAACGACTCCAACACAGCTCTGTAGGTAGCTTTCTGAAAATTAGATAGTATTCTGCCATCCTTCAAAATCAATCTGGTCTAGGAGATAATTCCACAGCAAAGTCGTCTTTATGATGACAGAATTCTCTGAGTTCCCCTTTCATACCTTCTGGTTTCTAGTTTCTTGTGATATTTTTGGAGAAAATCTGGTGAGAATAACGTTCAGCATAGGAAATGTAAGTGATGAAAACTCTTCACGAGAACCTTTTAGCAATGAATCAAGTCACTTCTGGAGGAAGACATTGTCTGGGCAGTTTGCAAACAGAGCAAGCGTGTCGTAAGTTATTTGTTGTCTTTTGTCTTAGTGATGCAAGAAATATGAACTAATACTGGTGCTAATCAGCAGCAGTTAGCGAAACCTCAAACTGTTTGAGTGTTCTGGTTAAACAAGGAAGAGATTACAATGAAAGAAAGAGATTACAGTGCTGGGGGAGATTCCACAAAGATAAGCCTTTGTATGTGTTTTGATATTTAACGAACCACTTACAAAGCACTTCAGAACCTTCTGGACTGTTACATACATTTATAAATTAAGTTGAATCATAGTTCTATTGATGCGGACAATATGTAGCATTTAAGAATTAAGACTTTTGGCACGCTTGTAATAAGAACACAAGTTGTGCCCTCTGAAGTGGAAAGTTACAACATCCGATTATTGATTTTCTGCCTTTTGTTGAAAAGAGTTGAAGTCTGGGGAAAGCTACAATTGAAACATCAGTTCTTGGGTTTCTAGATCATTGTAGAAATTTAGTTTCTACAATGATGAGCATGTTTCACTTCAGGTCTGAGTTTTCTTACGTATTTTTAATGCTTAAATATTCCTTCGTTAATTAAAGAATGGATATGCATTCACATATGCAAGTAGGCATGGAAAAACTGAATAGAGATCAGACAGAAAAATTAATATTCTCAAAAAGAAGCAAGATGAAGCACAAGGATCTCATGCATTGATTAGTTACAAGAGTTGTGGCAAGGTGTGCATTGAATTATTAGTTTTCCGTAATATTTTCTAGTCCTCTGTCATCTTCTTTGTATTTTTCTGGACACACACAAACAAACAACCACAACAGAACAGCTATCCAACTCCAGACTCTGGTTAGTTTTGCAATGTTCCTTATCTCAATATTTTGATTTCTAGTAAATGCAATATTAAGTAATTTTCCTTTGTACAGCAAATTTGTATTAGGCATTAGGACTCATAGGCAGCTGTATTACCTTTGTTTTGATTACTGGAATGTTTCAGAAGATTCTGATATTCATTGGATAAGTATAAGGATAATTTGAGGGACAATTAGTGCTTTTGAGTCACATGATTCTACATGTAACCTTTTATGATGTTTAATATGTTGCTTCAATTAAATACTCATGAACTGTTTTTGCAACTAAAGCATTTGAAAAGAGGAATGAAACTTCAATATGATTCTCCATTTCGTTTATTTTCTATATGAAGAAAAATGAGCACTCCCCAGACTTGTCAAAAAAAGGAAAGCTGATGCATCATTCAAAATAAACATGATCCTGCAACAACTTGGATAGAGCTAGAAGGTATTATGCCCAGTGAAATAAGCCAGGCAGAGAAAGACAAGTATCAAATGATTTCACTCATCTGTGGAGTGTAAGAACAAAGCAAAACTGAAGGAACAAAACAGCAACAGACTCACAGAACCCAAGAATGGACTAATAGTTATCAAAGGGAAAGGGACAGGGGAGGATGGGTGGGAAGGGAGGGATAAGGTGGAAAAAGGGGCATTACGATTAGCACACATAAGGTAGTGGGGGGCACAGAGAAGGCAGTATAGCACAGAGAAGACAAGTAGTGATTTTATAGCATCTTACTATGCTGATAGACAGTGACTGTAAAGGGGTATGTGACGGGGACTTGATTATGGGAGGAATCTAGTAACCATAATGTTGTTCATGTAAGGGTATATTAATGGTACCAAAATAAAAAAATAAATAAAATAACATGATCTTAATGCTTAAAGCACTTGCTGAAGAAAAACAACCAATCAGCCAACCAGCCAAAGAGCTTTTGTGGAGACACTATAATGATTATTTATTGACATGTGAACTTCATGCAGGTGATTTCAACTCTTTGACCACAGCTTCTTTATTGGTAAAAGAAAAATTAGAATCTACTTCACTGGATCATCATCACAAGGATTAAATGAGATAAGGCATGTAAAGTAAGTTATGTATATAGTAAGCACGTTACAGCTGTGAGCATGATGCTTATGATCACAGGAAAAAAAGTATCTGGACTCTATATGGAGGCCCTAGTCTCCATTTTCCCTTGATTCATTACTTTGTTATGCTAATTAATGACTTATACTATTCTCTGAAAAGAGGTACTTACTTCTTTCACTCTACTGTGTTCCACAATGTGTAACCCAAGTTTTGCCTGCAATGGATGTTTAAATTATAAATAAAAAAGTGATTTGGGGCTAGCTTGAAAATTGGACTTTGTTAAAATACAAAATTCAACTGAATAAATATGAAGATTGTATTGGCTTTATTCAACAGTTCACGAATTGGGCAACATCTCATCTAGCAAATAGAAAAAAGCTTCAAAAAGCTGTACAAAATGGAACCTTTTTATGGGTGGATGGAGGTGAGATGAGAAAGTTTCAAGCAAAAATATTCTAGCAAAGAGCTGATTGTTTCAGGCAAGGTCACCTTCTTATGTGGGACATCAGGGGTCCATCAAGCAAATTACCTCACTAGTGTTGACCAGGAAATTCCAGATTCACTAGTTAAGATTACATTCCTGGAAGAAGCTGAAACTGCAGTTAGGCTAAGTATTCTCAGTTTGGTGGCCTGGGCTTAACACAAGTGATTCCACTGTGGGCTTGTCTCTTTTAACTATATTTCCTTGGATTGGCTGCTTGACCCACCTATCCCATAGCTTTTCTGTATTTCTGTGTTATTATTTTAGCCATTTTTTATACCTATTTTATATTAATTTTATGTCAAATTTTAAAGAGAAAAAATTTGTTCATCAAATTTTCTATATATGAGTATGTACATTGCATTTTAACCTACTGGGCTACAACAAATGTATGATTTTTTTATCAGGGTCAAGTGAAAGGAGCTTTAGTTCTGATGAAAATGCATGGAGTATGCTGGCTTTACTTTAGTAAATTTTATTCTTCAGATGATTTTGTCTATCCACAAAGCTGATTAAATTTAAGTATTGAAAGAATAAACATTCTAAATATTTGATTAGGTCCTCACTGTGCAAATGAAAGAGATGAGAAAGCTTTATCTTACCTAAAGTATAGATATGGAAGTGATAATTTAAAAATATCATTCACTGAAAATGTCTTTTTAAAATAAGAATGATGCACCTCACCTGTCTACAATATGACAGACTGTAGATTATAAAAAATATTTTTATTTTAAATCCCCATATATAGATAAAATCAAATGCCCAATTTCTCTTGCTCTTCCTTTCCTATTCTCTAACACCAAATGCAACAATATTGTGGGCTAAGAAAGAACATATTAGAGAGGATCTAGTCTGTGTTCTCACAAAAGGATATTCAGCCAACCATTAATAATAGTTCATTAATAGCCACAACAACTACCAGGTAGTATTTACTGGGTGTCTTCTGTGTGCAAAGCTCACAGTGAAGAGTTAAGGTGATAGAAACTTAATTTCCATAAGTTCAATAATATTATACCCATTTACACATAAGGAAACTAAGGTGTAGAGAGATTAAGTAATTTGTCCAAGTCATACAAAGTGTGAATTGATTTGAATATGGGCTGTGTGTTTGTAAATCCAGCCCACAGGAAGCCAACTGTCTAGCAGTTGACATAAAATAGGCACATGAAAAGATGCCACAAAGAGCCCAGGGGGATTTTGCTAGCAGTGTTCCCTTTGCTGTGCATACCTCCATCCAGGCCACGTAAGCATAGGAATCCTATATTGGACAATTCTTTTCTTTTTTCTAGCAAATATGCATAAATAATTAAATAGGATATATATCACATATTTAGCAAACATCTGTGAGTTCTATACCTTCTAGGCATATCTCAATGTAGAAAGGCATAGTAGCATAGTGGTTAAAAGCATGATCTCAGAAGTCAGTCCGTCACCTATTAGCCTGGGCAAGTTACTTAACATCTGTGGGCATCAGTTTTCTAATCTGTTAACATGGGCATACCAATAGCACTTACTCACAGAGTCATTAAATAAGTAAGGTATAGTACTGGCACATGATGAATACTTAATAAAAATTTTTATGTTGTATTATCACCATTGTATCTAATAAATTATAGGAAATACAGAATCTTGTTT
The DNA here is from genome assembly GCF_030020395.1 of Manis pentadactyla. NCBI lineage: Eukaryota > Metazoa > Chordata > Mammalia > Pholidota > Manidae > Manis > Manis pentadactyla. Next base: position 96,394,721 of record NC_080023.1, read on the forward strand.
TTCTTAGTGTTTCTTCCCTTGCCAGAAGCCATAGTGAATGCTCTTCCAGATTTCCAGAACCAATATTTGGGATGTGGTCATCCTGGTGACATTGCTCTTCTGTTTTCCTGTGCCTCATTTCCTCTCCTGGTTAATTTCATTTTTCTTTTCTTCCCCCCCTCCACTGACCTATTATCTGACAACTTCTCTCTGCTGCCTTTCTCTCCCAGGGTCCTCCTGCTCACCAGCTCAGCTATGCTCTCCCAGTGGTGGCCTTTGAATTCTCCCTCTCCTCCTCAGGTTCCTGCATTTCACACAGTGGTTAGGGAGAAATGCCCATGGGAAATCCAGTAAAGTGCTGTAGTAACCCAGATAGAGGAGAAGCTATTTCCAACTGGGAATTTTAAGAAAGGTTTTCATGGGGAGATAGATCTGAGCAAAAAGGAAGGAAGCAGATCATGGAAAGTGGACAGAAAAAGCAAATGAGCTGCAAGACACAGCATCCATGACAGTGCATTTGGAAAGAATCTTTACCAGTAACTGGCAGGCAATCCCATAGATTTCGAGTACTATGACTGATCTAAAATTGATTGGAAAAATGATCAAGTGTTATTCCACATGGAAATTGTACAACTAATAATAGTCCTATAGATTTGGGATAGGTTTAGGGCTAAATCTTGGCAAACTGCTATATATTAATAGCTATTAGTACTCATATTAATTAGATAACATTACTAAACTATTGACAGCTGTAGTGTAAATAACATTACTATTCCACATTCCAATCACAAAATGATTTTATGTAACATCTTATTTGCTCTTTAAATAATGCCACTGAAAAGTTAGGCAGCTCAGCATTGTTTTCTCATTTTGTAATGAGGAAACAAAAGGCTAATAATTTTTAAAATAGCACTTGGCTATTCAGTGGCTGATCTGTGATGTAAATTGAGGTATTTTGAGTTTATCCTCATGCTTTACTACTGTTGCTTCTGTGGTAAGTCATGAGTGAACAGTCCTGGGAAGAACCTGGAATCTTACCAGATTGATTCAGCGAACATGTAGAGCCCCACATTCATTCAGAAACTGTACTAGACATTGGAGCCAGAACACAGCAAGGCAGATGAATTCCCTACTCTCCATAAGCTTATGAACTACTTGAGGGAGAGAGTATTAAAAAAAAAGCAAATTATTACAGAGGATTTTTGTAGATTGCAGTAAGCTTAGTCTATCAAGGTAATAAGCATGGTAAGAGAGAGAGTAACTGGAGGAGGCCATTTGCAGTATGGTGACATTGACCTTACAATCAAAAGATGAGAATACATTGCCATACAAAAGCCCAGTAGAAATGCCTTCTAGGCCAAACCAAAACCAGGAAGGCTTGGACAAAAGAAGAGACTAGTTATTAGGGAACAGACAGCAAGCTACTATGGATGGATTTATGGGGAGTGAGGGAGGAGAATGGTTACAAGTAGGGGAGGAAACAAGAGCCCCATTATAGAGTAGATAGAGTGGGCATGTTTTGAAGGGTCACTAATGTATTCTTAACTGCATTTTAGACTCCAATCATGAAGATAGACTTCTGGCGTTCATGTTTGTACATGATAAGACCATTCATTCATTCAAGAAACATTTATTGAGTATCTGCTACATGCACTGTGCAATAGGTAATCAAAACACATGCGGTTGCTGCCCTGGCAGAGTTTTGCAGTTCGGTGTGAGTGAGCCCAGACCCAAGCAGGACCAATCAGAGATTCTCAGCTAAGAGTATGGAACTTGAACTAGAGAGGGATTCGGTTTCTGTGTGTCAGTAGCTCTAACATGGAAACTAGGAGCTGCTGGAGATCAAATTCCACCACATCATCTGGGGAATCCAGGAGTTGTGTCTGTCCAGAACAAAGAATGAAGTGCACAGAAAGAGGTAATATTCTCATAAATACGAATAGCTTTACATTTATGGATTGTAGTCCTTCCATAGGGTGGGCTGCAGTTTACCCTCTTGTTATTTAAGAAACCCTAGGATACAATAATATACTCCTCATTTTCCTAAAATACTCTGATCTATTTTATTTTTGTTTTGCAATAAAATAAATATAATTGATATTCTAGACTGGATAACTAGGGTACCATAGGCTCAGGGGAAGAAAAAAACCTCCAGGCTGAGGGTTGAGAATTAGGTGAAAAGTATAACCTTAGAGGGTAAGAAACCTCTTCATGTGGTTCACACTAACTCAAGACATTGAGTGGAGGGAAACAATATTCAAAGAAACAGAAGCAGCACGCCATTGATGATGATCGTGTTAATCATGTTGGGGAGGATGAGAGGATGGCATAGATTTGCCAGATTGGAAATACATTATGTGACTCCTTTTGAAACATCTGTCAGGCTCCAAATTATCCACTTATTTGTACTAAAAAACTCAGTCACAGGTGGACAGATTTCAGGGAGCCATATTTGAACATGTCACCTGCTGGGATTGTTTGCTTATTAAGGAAATACTTCTTGAGCACCTACCACATGCAGAGTGGTGAGCCAGACACTGTTTTTTCTCTCATGGGTCTACACCTAGACAGAGTGAGCATCAGATCTAAGACCCTGTGCTTGATGTAGATTCACTCTAATCATCGGGATGCTGCTCTGAAGTAAATATTATTCTTGCCTCACAGAGAGGGGAACTGAGCAGCACCCCCACCCCAGCCCCCAGAGAAGTTAAGTTGCTAATGATTGTAAAGCAAATAAAAGGCAAAGGCAGAATGCACAGTGCAGCTTTACTCAGATGCTGCGCCCTCGCCATTTACACCATTCCAGCCCCCAAGCAGGAAACAGAAGTGTGTAGATGGGATCCGTGGGCCAGCAGGTCTCTGCTACAGCTGCTGCTGGGGTAGGAAGTTTTGTGCCAGATGCCTCAATGTGGAGTTGGACAGTCAAAGCCAGCTCAACCGCCTCTCCACGTCTGGGATGCTAACCTGTGCTGCAAAACCTTAAACATCTCTGTTACCATGTTTGCCAGCAACAGCAAAGCAAGCAGCCTAGAAATGGCTTCCTCCTCCTCCCCTCCCATACTTCTGTCCCCCACATTTCACAGAGGTACATTTTATTGTTAGCACTTACTTTGCACTCGGAACCTTAACTGCAAACGACTCTGAGGAAATGCAGCTTTCAGGTTTCTAACCTATGAATGACATAGGAGGAGGAGGGGTACATGCTAAGCAGCCCAGTCCTTAGCATTTGCCATTCCACTGTATTCTGTATATTATGGTCCATTTTTTATTTCATGCTTGGATGTTCACTCGGAAATAGGTTACTTCATATTGGTATGAACCATCTGGACAAAGGGAAGGTTTGTCTGAGATTATTGGGGGCTTGAGTTACCCCACAATTTTTGTGATGTAATTAACTGCGTATAGCATTTAAATGTAATGTGGACTTTACAAACAGATACATAAGCAGAGTGGAGAAACCAGTGAACCAATGAACTGCCTGGGAGTTAGAAACCTGAGTTCTGTGGGTATGTTCCCTCCAGGCTCCCAGTAACTGTGTGTCACCTTCAACAAGATATCTAACCTCTCTGGGTTTTTCAGTGTTTTCTCCACTATAACAAGAATAATGGTTCTCGTCACTTTCCTGCCTCTAGGGGTGTTGTCAGAATTAATGAGACACCAGGGTGAAAAGCTTTCCACTTTTGTTTTCCCTGGGAGAAAGCTGGAATGTAAATAAAAGTAATATCTCTATTTTGTGAACACTTTTCTTTTCTGCATGTCTTAATAACATTCAGAAAATATTTTTTGAAGCAGCAGCAATTGCTGTAGGTGTTGCATAGAATAAAGAACTTTATCTGCCAGGAAAAACAAAGGAGGAACCAAAAGCTTGAGTCAGAGAACGTCTGTTCCTGGCTTACTCTGTAATGGCTTGAGTAGGAGGGCTGGGATGATCGCAAGTACAATATTATTATATGGAGAGCATATGAAAGCAGGAGGAGAGGAATTACTAACTCAAGCTGCCACCCTGAAAGTAGAAAGAGAAGAGATGCTGGCTGCAGACACATTGTTGAAACATTCTTAGACGTTCTAGAGGGAGAAGGGAGAGTTGGAGGACAAAATGTTTGTACCTTTGGGTCCAGCTACTCAAAGCAGTGGAAAAAATATCACTGCTCATTAAATCCAGGTAAAAGTTAAACTTGAATAGGATAATAATTTTCTCAGCCATTTTTTGAATAATTAGCCCCTGAATTGTCTATTCACATAGGCAACATGTACTATATCAATTCTGTCACTTCAATGGAGTACAATCCAATGATCTTGACTAATGTTAGTGACGTCAAAGGTATACATCTTAAGAAGACTTACTCTTTTCCATCTGAAGATGATGTATTTCTAAATAAAGCTATTCTCAGGGATAGGAAATAGCCAATTTCTCTGATGATTATAGTACTGTCCATATTTATAACAATATTGCTGTTTTTGTTTAGATTCCTTCATTTTAGGATATTAAGCATTAGAACAAAATCCAGGAGTGCACATATAATTATCATTTCTAATGGATAAGTGCAGCTAAGCAAGGATGGGCCAAATGTCAGGGTGGGCTACTAAACGCCTGAGACAGACTGAATTCTCTCACCCATTGAGTTTGGAAGAATTTAATTCAGTTTCAGAAAATTTTCTATTTTGTAATATATTTTCCCTAACTCAGAACTAATAATATTAGTACTTTTCAGTAATCACAGAACCTTTTCATCTCAATCTTTTACCATGCTGTTGTAATTCCTTGAAAGACATCAGCTCAATAGGACAAAATATAGTAAGTTGAGAATATGATCTTTTCTTCTAATAAGTCTTCACATCTTCACCTCAAACTCCTTGCCTTAAATTCAACATTTTCCTTAGGATAACTATAGATTAAGGAGAACTTTTTTTAAAGGTGATGTATCATAAAAACAAGGACTCTGGGTTGTATGAATATATTAGGCATGAGGCTTCATAAGGAATATGAAGGCTTATTTATATCTCAAATATAAACAGGATTAGGAGTTAAGACAGAGCCAAACAGAACAACTCAAAATAGCATATTTACATCTTTCCAAAATCCCTCAAAAAATAATATGTGAAGCAATCAGAATAATCTACATATTTCTTGCAAGCAGACATTTGTTTCATAAGAGCAAGATGAAGAATTAAAGTAAAATCAGTATGAATGTTCTACATGTCTGGAGCTAAATTCTCAGAATTAGAGTTTAGGATTGAAAAGCAATCTCTTCATGGAGACGCTAAAGTTTCTGAGGTGCCAGTTTGAATGTGTGATTTCTTTCAGAAGCAATAATTTATGTAGGTGTAGGGGATAATCATGGAATCCTGAAGTTTATCATTTCTGTGATTTAGTTGAGCAGGAATTGCATGACAGAATCAATGATACAAGTCAAGATAAAAATTCAGATAAGTTGCTGGGTCCAGAATGCATGGGGAATGAAGACAGACTCTTGCAGAAGTTGGTGAAAGAGGGATAGACATCTGAGAGACCAAGTGACTATAAGCCTCCAACTTTCAGTCATTACAAGTGAAAGCATAGGAAATATGTTAATATGGTACAATAGAGTTAGCTTAAATTTCCAGAAATTTTAGTTTCCAGGGAATGACAAGGTGTAGGGTAGGTGTGATATAATGCTTTATAAGAAATATATATTTGGTCATCCAGATGAACAAAATATATATCTCAGATATATTTGGTCTTCATCCACAGTTCCTGAAATCACTTCACAGCCATAAAGGTGAAATAGGTGTTTTGTTACTAATGAAAGTAACTTATGGTCCCTACCCAAGGGCAGGGGCTTGTTGCCAGGAGACCCACCATGTGATTAGAGGGTTGGAACTTTCAATCTCACCCCCGACACCTGGAGAGGGGAAAGGGGAGAGTGGCTGGGGGTTGAATCAGCTAATGGCCAACGACTTCCTCAATCATGACTGTGTAATGAAGCCTCCCTAAAAACCCAAGAGAAAGCTTTTTGGTTCTTCTCTTCAGAGAGCTTCCATGCTTGGGGAACCAGACTACGTCCTCATGCTGTTGAGCTGGGAACCAAACTCCAAAATGACTAAAGCTCTTTCATCTGGGAATTTGCACTATGTATTTCTTCATCTGGCTGTTGAATCATACCTTTTAATATAGTGGTAAATGTAGTAAGCATTTCTCTGAGTTCTGTGAGTAGCTCTTACAAATAAATTAAACCTAAGGAGGAGGTCATTAGAACCTCCAAACCATAGCTGGTTGGTCAGAAGCACAGGAAACAATCTGGGGCTTCAAACATCTGAAGTGGAGTTTAGTCTTATGGGGCTAAACCATTAACCTGTGAAATCTGTTGCTTTCTCTGGGTAGATAGTATCAGAACTGAGTTGAATTTTCAGACACCCTGCTATGGTCTAAGAATTGCTTGGTGCTACACATGGGGGACACCCTTTGTCTCCTCCCCCCCACACATTGGAATTGGATCCAAGGACCCTAATAGAGTGGAGCTATAAGAATGGGTAACTATTTTGGAAGAAATGCAATGGGGAATTGTTGTATTAGCTATCTAAGCCATATAACAAATCACCACGAATTTCGTGGCGTCAAACAATTATTTTCTCAGTTTCTGTGGGTCGTGGGTGCTCACAGTGTTGCGACCAGGGTGTTGGCTGGGCTTCATTTTCACCTGGAAGTTGGACTGTTGAAGAACCTACTTTACTCAGATTGTTGGCAAAATTTTTTTGTGGCTATAGGCTTGTGGGCCAAGGCTTTTTGTTGGTTGTGGACTGGAGATTGCCCTCATCTCCTAAAGGCTCTCCGGGTCCTAGAGGCCACCTGCAGTTCTTTGCCATGTGTGCTTTTCCAATCCAGTCCCCTACCACATTAAATCAGCAAGAAGAAATGCTACAAAGAAATCCCATCATCTTTGTCATATTCTGTTAGTTACAAGTAAGTAACAGTCCCCATCCACACTAAAGGGTAAGGGTTCTATGAAGATGTGAACACCAGGAGGGGGGATCATAGGACCACCTTGGAACCAGTCCGTCTTGATTGTTAAAGAAAACAACTTTGAGGCTATTATGACTTAGAGATTTCCCAGGGTGATAGCATGAACCAGGTGCTGAAGTCTAATAAATGTGGGGGCATAACTAAGGAATAACAGAGAACAAGAATGACAACAGTTGAGGTAGCTCTATATCTGAATTTTAAAGCAGCAGAGGTTTGCATGTTTGACTACCAGAGTAAGATAGGAAGCAACATTAACCACAGAAGGAATAAGCTTAAATCCAGGGCACAGGAAGCTTGGGAGAATTAACAGGAGAATTAACCTGTAGGGGCTTCAGGGAAAGTAGTAACTTTGGTTAAAACCAAGGAGTAGTAGTAAGATTGTTTTTAACTCAGGTGAATAGGCTGATTTTTGAAAAATGTTGTTTACCATGGAATGAGTTGGAAGAAATTAGAGGAAACAATGAGATAAGGGAAAGCAATGGGGAGCTGAGTCAACTTGCATTACTTTACACCTACTTCCAGTTCATTAGCTTTTGTCTTTGTCTCTTTATTTTCAATCTTTTTCTTTTATTTGTTATAGATGAGTCTCTTATAAAGCAGTATCTGATTTCTTTTTCTAACTCCAATCTGAGTCTTTGTTACTTAATATAGGAATTTAATCCACTCACTGCTTTGTGTTTATCATTATGCTTAGACTTACTCCTGCTGTGTTTTATGCATTCTTTTTATGATGCTTTCCGTATCTTGTCTATCTTTTTTATGAATGATAGTCTTTGTCCTGTTCCTTATCTCTGTCACACCCATCTTCCTTTTTGTTGCTGAGTAGTATTCCATTATATGGATTATCACAGTTTGTTTATCCCCTCATGAGTTGAAGAACCTTTTAATTGTTTCCATCTTTTGGAGTTTCTGAATAAATCATTATTCAGATTCACAAAAAGGTTTTTGTATGACCGTGTTTCTCTTGGGTAATTAAGAGTGCAATTGAAGTCACTAAACTATTTTCCAGTGTGTTTGTAACATTTTGCATCTTCCCCAATAGTTTTTAAAATACCAATTTTTATTTTAAATTAATGTTTAATTTTACTTCCAAGCCAGTTAGATTGATATAGGTATAATTTGTTTAAAAGTTCAGGATATTGGTAAAAAAATGTAGCTTAGTTATTCACTCCAGAAATTATATTTATAGACTTATGTTTAATAAGGTCCTTCTCATTATGAAAAATGTCAGCCACTTATACAATGATTAGAAAGACAAAATGGGAAAAAGTGTGAAATTTCCCCAGTGATCTCTGGATAATCATATTGTTTTTAAGATTCCTTGTTTTAAGTCACAGAGAATTCAATTAAAAATGGTAAATATATTGACTCTTACAATTCTCATGAAATTCATGAGTAAACCTGGATTCAGGAATAATTGGGTTTAGGACTTAAAAAATGTCTTCAGGTAGCAATTTTTCTCCCATTCTTCTATTCCACTAATCATTGTTTTGCCATCATTCTTTATCTCCTTGTAGGGTAAAATGATTATGGAGTTTCTACATTAGAAAAGAATGAACATCTTTGTCCCAATAGTCCCAGAAAATATCCTAAAAGTCTCTGATTGAACTGGTTTAGTGCATGTGCCCACCCTTGATCTAATTCCTTTACTAGGGGACTGTGCTGCTCTGACTGGCTTATGCTTGGGTCATTTGTTCTATTTATAGGCTGAATGGTGAGGGAAATCTACCCATACTCTGTGGATAAAAAACTGAGAGGTGCAACAGGATTGGGTGAGGAGATGGGAGATGGATCTCAAAGGAAAAGTGGGGTTGCTGATACTGTGGAGGAAGCCAACCAATGTCCATACTATTATTTAATAGTACATTTATGTGTATGTATACATACTACATAAGATATACATAAGATACTATACAGCTTATATATTATATTCAATAATATACATTATTATATATAAAATAACCAATGTCCACACTGTTGTATTTGTATCTATATATAAATATTATATCATATTATGTTATATACTTATGTACTATAAAATCTCTATATTATATACAATTATGCACACACACACACACACACACACACACACACACACACACACTATTTTTCCTAATTGGCATGTATCACTTTAATAAGAAATAATGTAGCATCAATCAGTATTCCATACTCCATACTCTTGGCTAAGAGTTTATGAATTTAAAAATAGTAGGAATAAACATGGGTTTTGATTTAAATTTTGTCTTCAGGCTTTCACAAATACCAAGAAAGCATGAATTTCTAATATGAGGTCAGTTACACTCCATGTACCCAAGTACCCATGAATATAAACATTTAAATTTAATGGTTTAAATATCTAGAAGTGATATTCAAAGGAAACTTTGGAGAGAGGAGCAAGAGAAATCCTGATAGCTTGTATTCTGTCCCCTCCCTGTGAAGCCTGTGCAGACTTTTAGCAGATCTCAGACCTCTCCCAATAAGACTTCCTGTTTACTTCTTCCCTGCTCTGTCTGTCTGTCTCTCTCTCTTTCCTTTCTTCCCAAACTGCAATTTGCTTTAGATAGATTGAATGTGGAAAAGTTTGAGTCAAAGGTGGTAAGGACAATTGTGGAGGAGGGAAGGTGCAGCATTCCAATTTATTTCTTCCTCTATCTCAAGCAGAAGTGGAAAAAGCAAAAACAAAACAACACCAAAACAAAACTTTTCATTAAGAGAAGATTATGGAACAATGCCAGTACACAGCTACTATGGCTAATGCGAATGATGATACTGATAGCTGCCTTATAAAAGCAAAATAATTTGGTTTTAAGTCCTTTTCTCTCCCTTCCAAATATGTATACCAATAGAGATTCTAAGAGATCAAGCCAAATGGTCTGGTTAGCTAGGCTTCAAGGTCAAAGGAGGTATGCCTGGCTTCCCCATAAGCGTTCATATACTAAACAACTGCTTTTAAAATGATTCCTATTCAAAGAAAGAGTTCACACATAATCACTTGATTCAGTGCTTCAAAAACCGAAAATTGGAGTGGAAGTAACTTCTTTGCTGAATACATACATACATACATACCTTGGGAGAGTCCATAAATGAGCTTTGGAGCAGAACCTAGGAATGATGTTTGGAAATACCACACACTGGCTGACGCTAGCTTACAGTGTAACACTTGGCTTATCCAAACCTGGAATCATCTGTATTTAGACACTGTGTGTGCAGTTCTTCCTGCCAGCATGCCAATGGCATAGCTGCTTTTTATTGGGCCCTATGCTGGTGGCCTCTGGGTGTTTGAGTTTCTCTAGTTCAAATGTATTTGTTTTACAATGTCTAAGTAGATCATTTAATGAAGAATTATGGAATAAAACAAAATGACTAGTTGAAGAAAACTAGATAAATTAGATAAAACTGTAATAAACTACACACGATGTTCTTAATAGTTCACTTAGCACACAGAACAGATAATTACCTACTCATGACTAACTTGTAATCTGTTCACATTAGCATCATTTATTTTTCATACTTCATTTTTTCAACAAGTATTTGTTGAATGCCTTCATGTCAGACAAGTGTCGTAGGCGCCTAGATACAATGATAAGTACAACCACACGTGGTCCAGTCAGTCCTCATGGAACTAGATCCTGAGGTGGAAAGAGAGGTATACACTAATTAAATAGTTGTAACAAATATAAAGATCACAATTCAGATGCTGCAAAGAATATACAGAAGGGCAGACTTTTCAGGGAGCTGAATATGGATGGCTGCTAGTAATTGTGAGTCCTTCTCATGACTACAGCCAAACAGTAAGTTTTCATCCTCTTAATGAAGAAGATCCTTCTAGAATCCATTCCTGACTCATTTCACTCCCATCATCTTCTGCAGACCACACCCAGGCTTTGAAGGCTAGGGTTTCTCTATCTCCTACCCTCTAGTCTGAGCTGCCCTCCACTTTCTTAATCCCCTCCCATGACCTCTGAATCATCTTTTTTCTAGAAGCAGAAAAATTCAGCCTTCAAGCCAGATTCTAAATCTTTCTGTCTGGAATCGTGGCTAATGGTTTTCTTCTTTGGGTCCTTGGCGCGCAAGGGTATGAGTTAGGGGAAATGCTTTCAAAGTGCTATTTAGAAGGCAGAGGGAGACACAATCCTCAGAAAATGTACAAACTAATACTTCTAGATTTAGTCCTGCCATATTAGTGAAGCAGATAAGAAGACATCCACAGAAGGAAGGAGAGTGAGTGAGGAGCACAGCAGGATGAAGTCCAAAGCAGCTAGTCAGAGCTGGCTAGTTCACAAAAAGGACAAGGTCAGATTGCAGCAAGACGGATCGCTAACTACGTAGGTTGATGAAACCTGATGACTGCATGAAGTTCTGATATGTTCTCTGAGCATTCTTGTGGTTCTCTTTGTCAGGAGCAAATCATAGAAGATGTGCCTAGATAGAGCAGGCAGAGCAGGTGGTTGGGGTTATAGCGGAGGTGGGAGAGGGCAGAGATTCAGCCAAAGCTGTGCATGAAGGCTTTTCAAAATCATATGGTCCCAGATCTTCTCAAAGTCTTTTGAAATAATTATATCCTCTAATTCTGGGCTAAGAGTGAGCCCCTATCTCATAATGCATTCTGGGAGAAGACATGGTAGTTGTCTTAAAAAAATTAAAGGATTATAGTATTAAGAAACACCAGGCTTATTGTTCAGGACTCCAGATGGCAGAGGTAGAATTTTTTCTACTGAAGAATTTTCTGACAGTGGAAGCTGTTTAAAAGTGGAATAGGTTACCTTGTGTGGCATCTGCTATGGCAATATTTAGAGGCTGCATGGCCTTTTGTCATGATGAACAGAAATTCATGCATCAGCCAGAGGATTGAAATGAACTCTAAGCTTCCCTCCTGCTCCACAACTTCCACAGTGAATATTTCCAAAAATTTCTTGAGGACATTGGTTTTAAAATATTTTTTGTGTGTGGGGGGAAAAACGGTTTTATAAGCACAACCACAAATATTTTTAAAATAGTAACACAGCTAAGATGACATTTGATACTTTCATCTCGATCTTTAAGTTGTTACAATGAATTTTTCTGGCTACATTAAACATGCTGGTATGCCTTGGGGAAGGAGTTGAAAAAAAATAGACAATCATTTATTTTTAACATTTGATGCTTCAAATGATGTTTTATATTGTTAAAATATGCAGTTTAGTTATCAATTTATTTTTAAGCCATAAATTCAATTTACCATTTCATCCAAATTGACATATTTTTTTTTGGCATGAAACATGGTAAAAGTAGGTAATGTAGGAAAATTGGAAATGATTGCTACTCTACGTCTCCAGTGTTGACTGTTGGAGATCCAGCATGTTCTCTTTAATTAAGCTAGCTCTCCAAAACAAAATTCCTTTCTGCCTGAATTGTAGCTTCTGGAAGATACGTAATGGAACATAATCACTGATGACTAAATCACTATATATACTAGGCATATCGTAAAATGTCAATTTAAGTTTTGCAAACTGTTCATTTCTATGATTTATACGCTGTCTTTCTGAAGGCATGCTCCATGTCTAAGTTTCTCTTTCATATTCATTCAAATAATATTTATTGATCTCCTACTATGTGTAAAGCAATACATCTTAAGGTTTTAGATACTCTGAGGAACCCAGAAGTGTATAAAATAAGGCATTTTCCCTCCCTGGTAGTTACAGTATTAGGGGAGAAAATAAGACGACCGCACAGAACCATAACTTAAGGTAGAAGCTGATAAGCACATTAAAAGTAGTATAAACCAAGTATTTGGAAGATCAGAGAGACAGACCTCTCTTCTTATTGGGGAGACCCAGCTGGGCTTCATGGAAGCAGTAGCATTTCACTAGAACTCTAAATGATGAATAGGATTTTAGGAGTAGAGGTGGGTGGCTGGATTTTTATGGAATGACATGGAAAAAAAAAGCAGAAGAGAGAAATGTTCAAGATACAGTGATTCATTCAGCTTAGTTGGGTTCCTTACAAAGGAGTAGCATAAAATGTATCTGGGTTATATCAAGCATATGCTTGCAGCATTGTGCTAAGGAGTGTGGACTTAAGTTTATTAGAGTGGGATGATTGCAATAGTGCTTTAGGAGGATTGGTGTGAGAACGATCTTCAGCGGGACACTACTGTAGGAATAAAGCCTGAGGCTCCTGGCAGCAGGAATGGGATGGAAGCTCTGGGTAGGAAAGTTGTTGGGAAGATTTAACTTTTTAAATTAAGTGTATTGGTGGCGGCAGGGGGAGGGAAGAGCGGGGGCGGTAAAAGGAAGACAGATAAGTTTACAATAATTCCACAGTTTTCAGTTTGGATCATTAATCAAACATTAATAAATTCATAAAGATAATGAAGACAACAAAAGGTTAGCTTTGGGTTTTTGAATGTAGGTATCTTGATTTTGAGATGCTGATAGTGTATTCATCAAACTGAAAGCATAGGAGTAAGGAGATAAAGCTTTGAAACAGGACTCACCTGGGCTTGAGCTTCCCCCTGCTGCATATTTGGGTAAATTACTTCCTATCTCTGAGCTTTCAATTTTCTCATCTGTAAAATGGGATAATATTGCACCTAATCATAGTTTTTGTATGTGTATATAATGAAATAATTTATGTAAAATTTCTTCTTCTCATGGTGTGTGATACAGTGTAACTCAATAGCAGCTAGCTATTTTTGCTCATGATCTTATTAATAGGTAGGAGGAAATATGGGTCTAGAAATTGTGAGAGAAACCAGGACTTAAAGCATAGCTCTGTATGCTGTTCTTGAATCATGGCTGATTGAAGTCATTTTAACAGATGAAGACAGATTATCAAAACTTGAGGAAGTATTCACAATTAGGAAATGGGAAAGAGGAGGATTTATTAAAAGTGTCAGAAAAAGAGTAACAGGAGATATGAGAGGGAAAACTCTTAAAGTCATGGAATTCCCAGCAGGTATATTTCAAAAAGAACCGGTAAATGGTCAAATTTTGCTAAAATCTTAAGAAGGATGTGGGTGGATAGAAGGCTATTGAATTATTTAGGTCAGCGGTACCATTCAAAGGCATGTATCAGAGGAGTATGCTTCTGGATTTTGGTCTTTGACAAGACTTCCTCCAAACTGTATTTAATTGGTGGCCTCACGTTCCATACCATTAATTATGTCTGTCATTCACCACCTTGTGCCTGGAAGTCTTAAGCGTCTGAGTTGAGCCATACTATAGGTTGGGAATTTTTAAAGCTGTCTACAATCCTTCTAACACCACCAGAGACTTTTTAACCATCATTCCCATGTTTATTTAAAAAGAATGTAATACTAATACTTTAAGGATGAATGGCACTTTCTGTTTTTAATGCATTTTCACTTACAGCAGTTAATCTTATCCTTATAACTACCTTATTACTTAAGGTAGGGGAAGCATTTTATTTCCCCATTTCATATGTAAAGGATCTGAACTTTCAAAATGTTAAAAAGTGAATAAGTAAAAAGAGTTGGGCTTTGAATTTAATACCAGCCAAGAATTTGCACCCAAACACAGTTTAGTCCCTTTCTTTCTGTGTTTACCCTCTCTCTCCTTGAAAATCTGTCTGTGTGTTCTCATTTACCAAAATCCTCTCTTTACATCATTTCTTTTAATTTCCATTTCTCCTTTTGTCTTTCATGAATATCTTTTATTTCTATCTCATGTGAGTAATTATTTCAGGCCAGAGTGTAAGTCCAGGCATTATTTTTAATTTCAGGTAAAAGGGGAATGATGAGCTCCATACGAACCTGATTTTGGCTCTGATAAAGACAAGACAGAAAGAGTAAAAAGACAACCCCATGCTTAGGGGTTTAGCAAAAACACCAGATAGTCTTGGTTGTCATGGAGACCACCACTGCCACTGCTTTAGATTCAGATAATGTGCAGGAGGGGCAGGCAGGAAGATGAAATATAGATACGTCTTCTGAATGGTCAAATGGTAGCAGTAAAATAGCTATGGGCCTCGGGAGGTGGGAAGAGTAGGAAGAATGTTGGAACTAGAGGTTGAAGTAGAGGGAAATATCCATGAAGGAGCTTGTCTGGTAAGCATTAGTGCTACTGCCTCCAGATTCCTGGCCCCTTCCCCCAAAGTCCTGGAAAGGACTGATACTTCTGACACCTTTGGGGGTGGGAGCTGTATGACTAGTTCTGGCCAGGGAGCTTTGAACAAAAATGACATGCGTCATTTCCAGGCCTAACATGTAACTGCTGATACAAGACCCTTCAGAGCTCTATTTGCCTTCTAGCCTGATGATTAGCAATGTTTATTAGCCTGACTCCCTGAGTAACCAGGGTGAGGTGACCCCAATGGGCAGGCAGTGTGAGGAATGAGACTTCATTATTTAAAACCACTGAGGAAATTGGTTGTTTTTTTGTCTCATTGTTACGTAGCCTGTTCTGGCTAATACAGCTCCTGAGTGGTAAGAGTGAAATTGGCAGGCTAAGAGTGAAAAGTTTTCCAGTTTTTTTTTGCAATGTAGTAAACCACCCCAAGATATAATGACATAAAATAATAATCACTTTATTATACTCTTGGATTCTGTGGGCCAGGAATTCAGAAAGGCAAAGTGGGACTGTTTTTTTTTTTCCTGCTCCACAATGGCTGGGATGACTAGGACGGCTGGGGGTTAGAATCATCTGCTGGCTTCTTCACTCACATGCGTGGCACCTGAGCAAGCATTGCTAAAAGACAGGCTAGATGGAGCCTGTCCACAGGAGCACCTACATGTGGCCTCCATGTGGCTTCAGCGGTTCACAGCATGGAGGCCAGAAGTTGAGACTAAGCATTCTGAGAATGAGCATTCCAGAAACCCTTATGGAAGTTTCTGGCCTTTCATTACACACAGCATCAAATATGTGCATTTTAATACTTGTAAGAGTCTCAAGAATAAGCAAGAGTCCAGTGGCAAAGGTGGGGCTGAGAGGGAGGTGTGAAATTAGACTTTCCTTCTCCATGACAGGAGTATCTAAGAGTTTGCAGCCATTTGTAGAGACATCATGGAAGGGTAAAGAAAAGCTTGCATAACCATGGAAGGAAACTGATGTGCCATGTAGTCAAGTCACAGCTCATTTCATAGGTCACAATCACAGAGGAACACAAGATCCTACCTCTGTCTAGTGTTGTGCAGTTTATAATACACTGGGTGGGCCTCCCAACATGCCCATGCTGTAATGCTGGACTGTGTTTTTGTCTCTAGAATTCAAGAGTAAGTGAAATTCTGAGATGAACCCGAACTAAGTACTATACCACTTAATGGATAAATATCTAAATCTATCTTCACATATTTCAAACTACACCCTATACCTTATTCTGAATTAAATAACACTGAATATTTGCTCATTTTGAAGCACCCTTTAGGTGTTATGAACATGCAAAGACTATCTTTGTAAGCTAGTGGGGGAGACAAATTTGTGTGCAGAAAATAAAACAAAAAGGGCTAACACTAAGAGCCCAGGGACAGAAATGTATAGAAGAAGGTGCATGTGGTTCAGACTATGCAAAAGTGGATTTAAGTTGAGGCTTAAAGAATGAGAAATGTTTAAGTTGGTGGAGAAGGGATGGCCCAGCAAAGCCAACACCAGCAAAGGCACAAATCGTGAACATACTTGTTCGTGACTTATAAGGCAAAAAAAGAAGAGAAAGAATCCAACACTGTACAGTAGCCAATTCACCTCAAATTGTCTCAAGCCTGCCTATGGTGTCTTTACCTTGAAAGCTATGCAACAGCCTCTACCAAGTATTTTTCATGTACAAATCATTTTTCATCTCTGGACCTTGACTCCTCACCACCAACCTCTCCTTGGTGTTGGAAGGTTCTTCAAGATCATCTCAAAATGGCTTTACTCTCCTTGGATGATACTCTCTGGTTTACAAACTTCTTTCCTTCTAAAAGAGTTTTATTAACCATTCACCTCCTCAGATAGACTAGACCAGAAATTATTAGCAATTTAGGTGGTCTTAACATTTTCCAAAAAACTTTATTTAAGGGAAAAGAGATAGTTATTACAGAAACAGGTAGAGAATTATGGTAATTACAAAGAATCACTCTTACTATGACCCAACTCTGACAAAAAAAAATAACATTGACAAAATAAAGCGTATTCCTTCTAGGCTGGTTTTCAAAGTATCTTTTTCGATTCATTTGCTAGGGCCCTTAGTCAGGCTACCTCCTCTTGCCCCACCTCTAGCTTCTGCTCTCTTCGCCTGTCTCAAATTACTCAAAATCCACTTCCTATTCATCTGTTTCCTGTTCCACACCGTTAAATGACCTGGTTACAACAGCAGGGACTAAATCTTTGCATTTACAGAAAAATATTATCTCACCAGGATTTAGCTATGTAACTTTTCATGACCACTAGGACATAGTAAGCATGAAATGATTAAATAGAAATGACTTTGAACTACTGTTGCTAGGAGCATCATTGAATGTATTACATTGTAAGTGCAATGGCACTGAGCATATGGATCTGATTTCATTTTATGTTCCAAAGAGGAAATCATTTGCTTGCCTAAAGACATTTAAACCCTTGTGAAGTTCCCACAGCATGGAGAAGAATATTGTTCTTACAGAGAAAATGCAACAATTATAGCAGAAAACACTGATTTTGGCCCAAAGAACAAGATATCACATCATATGGCCAGCATGATAGAGCATATATGATGAACACAAGCCTAGAAAGCAACTGATTTTGAGGAAATCAACATATAATAGCAACTAAGTAAATATCTGTTAAGAGAAAGACTAATACTAAAAGACTATATTTTGGGTGAGTACATAAGCATAATTAAAACCTAT